>NC_140480.1:31720434-33197101 GCF_051167445.1 Perissodus microlepis
GATTTTCAGCTTGTCATCACAGGAGGTGAGTAAAAAATGTATTCATGTCCCTGAAGATGTGAACTTCTCACTGACCACAGTTACTTTTCTTTCAATAACCTACATGTGTCATATTTACACTACAGGTTAGTTCAATGAGTTGTGCTGTAAACACACATTAACCACTACTACTGACATGCAGACAGAAAACCTGCTTCAAGCAGGATTGTGATTATTCTGATGTTTCCTTGTTCACAGCTTCAAACATTTCAACACCTCATCAGCCTTTATCAACATCAACGTTTCTCCTGTTGACCTCCACAACAACAACAACAACACAGCATGTGAACGTCAGTTCAGGAAGCTTCACAGCTTCATCAGCCTCCTCTGAAGTCTCCAGACAGCCTCAAACAGCTGCAGGTTCAGGTACATCGTATGTGCATGTGTGTGTGGGTGTGAGTGTGGATCCGTCACTGTGTTTATCACAAAAATACAAACCTCATTCATATTTATTAATGACACATCAGCAGATGTGGAAGAAGGGGTCTGATTTATTCCTATAAGTATAAATAGAAACAGCCACATTGGAGAAATACACAACTCAGAAGTAAAAGATAAAAGTATTTAAATTAAAATAGATTTAAAGTATCAAAAGTGAAATTTCCAGATTCGCTGCAGGATGAGGTATATTATTTTTGTTTATTTAAACATTTTTCTTGTTATTCCATCTTATTGTACACTCATTATAGTTTGAACGAAATTTATATAATTCTTTATTTGAGTATGTTTTGTAATATTAAGCTACAGAAGTGAAGTTATAAAATAAATGTATTGCAGTAAAGATCAGACACAGGGTGCCATTTACATAAAAAGGGAAAGACCAACTTTGAATTGAGGAGGGGGCCTAAGGGTACATCTGTCAGCTGAGACTGAAGAAGTCAATTGGATGAGTGACGAAACGTTTCTCCCACTAAAAACACGACGTCCAGATGAACAGAATTAACCTCTGGGGTGGCGCCAGTGTCCGGCAGCCTCGCCTCTGTCAGTGCACCCCAGCGCAGCTGTGGCTACAATGTAGCTAACCATCACCAGTGTGTGAATGTGTGTGTGTGAATGGGTGGATGACTGGTTGTGTAAAGCGCTTTGGGGTCCTTAGGGACTAGTAAAGCACTATACAAATACAGGCCATTTATCATTTTTTAAATATCTGTGGTTGGTTGAATGACTGAGACTTTATTTCAAAAATGTATTTATTACATATCACATATTTAGAGTGTAACAGTATAAAATCTGTTCTATTACGTTGCAGATAAGCTGCTTCATGTGACTCTGATTCTGGTCGCTATGATCACCATCTTATCAACAGCTTTGCTGATTTTCTACAAGAACAGGAAGAATAAACCAAAAGGTGAGCCTGTAGTAAACAAATTCATCTCTTCAGTCCACAACATGACGGGGATGCAGGTTCATTTCCTGGAGATTAACCCTAAACTTAATGTTAAACCAAACCTTTATAATATATTGTGTAATATTTATTATGGGGACTTTTTATTGCAAAATGTGAAAGTGTAAATAACTTTATGCTTTAATAATAAAAGTAACAGGAAAATCTGAAAGGAATCGAAAGCACTGTGACACGGTCATTGGTTGCAGTTTATTTCAAATCAATCATTGTTTAATCTCTTCACTACTTTTTCCTCATACTGTTCAGTTCTTTGAGTTCTGTTACTGTGTGACTTAATGTGACATAAATACAGATATTTAATGTTTGCATGTTTTTCAGGACCTCCTATGAAAACTGAACATGCTGAGATCACACAGGTGGGTATTAGGAGTTATGAGTAACCTGATCTTCATTAGTACTTGATTAGGATCAATCAGCTAGTTCGTTTTCTTTCTCCAGGCCAACTGGCTTTATGGAAACATCACAGAGGATGAAACTCAGAACAGTGTAACTCCTGTGTGGGTGTCTTCAGTTTATGACTACCCCGAAGGCTCGCAACGAGATGGAGTTGAAAACCAAGAGCTCTACAGCCTCGTCACCGCTCCTCAGAACACAGTAAATAAAATCATGGTTTGATTTTAAACTCTGGCATCAGAAACAATGATCGGTGCAACATTTTGGGCAGTAAAGTAATTCACTAGTTGTCTGGATCGATCTGTTATACTCTCTTTTATATTATAGTGATTTACTGTTTGCAAAAAGTTGCTTGTTTGATTCCAGGCAGAAACAGAAATTGCTTCAGGAAGAGCAGCAGATGTAAAACTAAATCAAAACTCTAAAAAACTCTAAATCAAACCACTCAGAGCTGCCAGCTGTGGTGAAGCCTTGTGACAAATCAGCAGCAGAAATGACCAATGACAGATAAACAGTGCAGTGATGAATCTTTTGTTAAAACAGCAGAGTGGTGCTGGTATCAGTTTATTTAACATAAGTAAAATGGATTTCTATTTTAAATCACTCTTACTTTATCAACAAGATGAGGTTAAACTTTTTTTAAGAGTTCACAAATTTAGTCTATTTTTTAACCTGCATGTACAAAAATTATCTTCTGTCTGGTAGTAGCTCTAAATGTTCATGTAATTACAAATTAATTTTTAAGATTCTGAAGCTTGATGCCACCTTTTTATTTCAGGCTACAGATGACATGAATGATGCTGATTACACTGAAGTGGATTTTTCCCACATTCCTTCCTCCAACAGCGCCCCCTGTGGTAATATATGTGACACTGTCTACTGTACACCTGCGATTTATGCCAATCACCCCAACGTTGGTTCACCTCCTCTGTACTCTACTGTTGAAATACATTAGATCTAATGCTGTGGATGGCACCTCAGTAGTCAGCAGGTGAACATAATTAGTCTTGGATAAATGCAATGTTTTACGATAGTTACTCATTATTTAGCTTAAAAGATAACTAATTCACTTTTTTTTCAAACTATGGTATTTCCCAATAAAGTTATTGTCATAATTGATAGACAATTACATAAAATCATAATGAAATAAACTGCAGCATCCCGTAAATGTCTGTTGGATGGTTAGGCATGGCATTTAGCTTTTCTGTTTTCAGCAGTTAGCCTGTTAGGAAAAAGCTGTGCAGAATGATAGATTAACCAGCAAGCAGGCTCTCCATTATAGAACGCCAGGACGGCCATATATGGAACGCAGTCCTGGCATTCCATATCCATACTCCATGGAGGGAAGTTGCTAAATGTAGTTAGCAACTCACCAGGTGGCTAATTTCACATGTAATTTTAACTGGTTAGATTTTAACCTAACTAAGTAGTCCTTTTTTCTAAAAGCAAACAAAACTAAAACTGACAACTGAAATATTATGAAAGACTTCAGCACTTTGGCCGACACTTGATGTCTTTTAAATGTGCTATACAAATAAAGCTGAGTTGACTTAACATGAAGAAAAAATTATGAAGCTTTGGAAAGCTTGAAAACATCTAAAGATGCTTACAAATAGCATTAATCTCACTACAAAGTGATTTTTTTTTTTACCAGCATAGCTAACTAGTGCTAGCTAGCATTAGCCAGTACCATTCCGGCCACCTTTTTGTTCAAATATGGCCACTTGTGTTTACAGAAAAGAGAATAATGCATCATTAAAGACCTCAAAAAGCTGGTCCAACTTTTTATTTTAAAAAAATTCTCTCTGAGAAGTTGTCTCTGTCTGTTACTCGATATAATCCAGAAATGTTTGCCAACAGTCTATATTGAGAAGGATATTCTAACAACTTTACTGAATGCAGTGTGACATCCCATATGGAAAAGATATATATAAATCTTATAAAGTTTGTATCTGTCTTGTGTGAAACTTGTGTGAAAAGCATACAAGAGTGAAAACAGATATAAGATCCCTTGAAAAATTATATAAATGAAACTTGTATGTTTTGGATACTTATTAAAACAATATATGAAAGTAATGAGAAAGTGGCCACCTACATGAGTAAATCATATCAGTTTTTACTAAGTCCAGCTCATTTCCTCTAATCTATTCAGTCACAGATCATTTTATTGCAGGTTCACACAAGAATTTGAGGGATGAATTTAAATGTCATGTTATGTTGTGTTTTTCCACATGTATCCCGTGTGTGGATAAATGTCAGTGATGGATGTCTCTTATAATAGCTGCAGTAGGTCTGAGAAGATCTCTTTGTATCCTCCCGACCTTTAATACAAAATGAAATGAGAGCTGGTTGGAATGAAATTCTACAAACTGTTTAATAGATATTGGTCACAAATATAAGGTCCCAACAGTGTAACCGTAAAACTTCTTATTTATGTCATTTTACACTGAAAATTATGAATGTACTGAATTTACTGTATTAATTTAACAAATTTTATTTTGTTAAATTAAAAACAATATTATTATATTCATTTAAGCTATTACATTTGCATATATATGTATATGTTTTCTATCTGTTATTTATGTTTCACTGTGCTCAGCATTACAGTATTTTTTAGGATGCCGTAAACTGTAAAACAATAATGCTGATTAAATAACTGAACTTTAATAAATCAACTTTGTCTTGTGATCTGAGGTCAGCAGAGATTGAAGTTTACTGCCTCTACATCACAGCTAAGAGGTTTAACAGTCTTAATATCCAGCATTATGTGATTAAAAATGATCAGAGGAAACTCTGTTTCCTGATAATAAAGCATTTCTATTCTTAATCAAAGATAAATCAAAATATAAGTTTGATCAATATGTAAATGAGAAATGTAGTTTGAGTAGTAGAAATGATAATATCTGAGAACTGTGTCACCGACTCTTTATGACCTGTATTTGTATAGCGCTATACTAGTCCCTAAGGACCCCAAAGCGCTTTACACATCCAGTCATCCACACATTCACACACTGGTGATGGCAGCTACATTGTAGCCACAGCCACCCTGGGGCGCACTGACAGAGGCGAGGCTGCCGGACACTGGCGCCACTGGGAGAAAAATTATTAAGTATTGTCATTGTTAAACACAGAACCATGATTTATACGTGGTTTTACTGATAGTAACACAGTCAGATAGACAGAGGGGGAAAGGTGTGGGTGGACCTTGGATAATTAAATGTCAGCACCTTGATTGGATGGCTAAAATGTGAAGATGTGACATCCAGTGAAGGAAGGGGGAGAAAGGGTGAGCAGGTAAAGTGGGATGAAGAAGAGATTCTGAGTTCTTCCCTTTTGTCTTCTGTGAGATGAGCGGTTCAGACGATTGGATCTAAGAGGTTCACAGTTCAAATTCCAGCAGCGATGCTCGAGGGGAAACTGCAGTCCAACCTGTAAATGTGCAAAATTTTGTATTTTTTGGCTTTTCATCTGCTCATTTTTGCCTCTTTAGTCAATTCAGATGGATTTTCATTTACATTTATACTTCCACTGCCCAGTGGCTTTCCTGCTGAGTGATTATCATCAACTCAGAACATCAGGATAAGTGCATCTTCAGATCCAGGTGTGCTCATCCTTTCTCCAACCTCTCCTCACCAAAGATAAGAGCAAAATCAGCATTAGCTCAGGTAGATAAGTGAGTAGTAAGACAGTAAAAATCATCACTTAAACTATTATTACTATTTCCTTTTTGCTTTTGCTAAATTTCTTGCATAAAATTTCTTGCATTTAAAGTCTAAATTGTGGGCATTCACTTTCTAACCTTTTGTGAAACAGTAAAGTCTGAGTCGTATTCTTTATTAGCTCACAAAGCTCTTACAGGTTACCAGGTCAAGACTTTATAATCAGAGAGCACAACCAGACTACCTGTATAGGAGTTTTTTGTGCCATACTCGACAGTTGGGTGCTGGGTCATTGAACCCAAGACCCTGAAAAGTCAATAGTTGGCACCTGGACAGTTTTTGGACACTGAATCTGTGACCCTGAAGATCTACATTTGGTTTAGAGAAGAACGTTTTGGACATTGACGATCTTCCTGGGCTCTAACTGATAAACCCAAAAAGCTCAGACCCAGAGACATGTTGTTGGGTTTTTTTTGTGAAAAAAAAACATGAAGATTGGCAGGTTTAAAATTCTAGATCTGGATTCAGTAACTATCATCCCAGTAAATATTAGAAATAACAGCCTAAATACAACATGTGAAAGGTTGAAAGAAATAATGAGACACTGCAGGTAAACAGAGAAAGGATGAAGGTCAGGTGACAGCATAAATGCTGCACAGAGTCAATATCACACAGAAGATGATTTAGGAAGCTCATGTGTTGTTTCTTCTCTCAAGCCGAGTGTTATTTTCACTTTGTTGAAGTGTTTGAACATATTTCTGACTCCCTCAGTTCTGCTGTCTACAGCAAAGCTTTACTTCCTTTTATGTAGATACAGTTTAAATATATGATTCTGCTGCTTACGTGGTACATGGTGTTGTCGGTATAGCCCCCGGGGGTGTCGAACTCCAGGCCTCGAAGGCCGGTGTCCTGCAAGTTTTAGATCTCAACCTGGATCAACACACCTGAATCAAATGATTAGTTCCTTGCCAGGCCTCTGGAAAACTTCAAGACATGTTGAGGAGCTAATTTAGCCATTTAAATCAGCTGTGTTGGATCAAGGACACATCTAAAACCTGAAGGACACCGGCCCTCGAGGCCTGGAGTTCGACACCTGTGGCCCAGACTGATAGGTACAGTAATTTATGATGTAAAATAAATGATGACTTGACCCTGACTTTAGTGTATATATATATATATATATATATATATATATATTACTATTCAAGTACTAGTTTACATCCTGTATATAGTGCAGAAATAGCTGAGGTCAGTGAGTATGAAGCGTTTCTGCAGGTTCCTGTCATTGAAGGCTATAAAAATAATAAGTACTCTGCTATAAATCTTCCATTGGTGTGCTGACATCAGATTTTGAGGCCTCAGTTTGGTTAAATATCTGTCACTTTGTGATACAGTGAAAACAAAAACATTGAGTGAAATGTGTTTCTAAGGTAGTTCATAAGCTGAAACTTTCAGAAGCTGTGATGTTAATAGTGCAGAAAAAGAAAAGAGGAAGTCCGTAGCCACAGCGAGTTTCTTCTGTTAACGTGGGAAATGCGTTTGCGCTTTGTCTAAACGAGAAGGTCGTGGTTTAGTGCCCAGAAATGAGTCATCACCGGGGTGTGCTAAGTGTGAAAAGTTGAAACGATGACTATTAAAGAATTGTAACTAAAGACAATATTTTTGTGGTTTAATAATGCAGTCTATAAGGTATCAGGAGCTATCAAAGTCCTGTGTTTAACACCAAATAGTCAAATATTGATATTCATTCTATAAACTGCAGTGTTAGATCTTCATTTCTGTTCCTGTTATTAACCAGGTCAGTCTGGTCTGTGGTTTGCAGCCTAAGAACAGGCAGAGTTTCCTTTGTAAAAACAGAAAAACTGTCTTCCTTTCTGAGTCGACCCTAAAGGGGAAAGAGTGTGTAATTAGAAGAACTGCAATAAGACAGGGTAGCATTCCTCAGGGTGAGACGATATTTAACTGCAGAACATAAACATTGTCTTGGGACACAGTGTTGATGTTTCTTAAAGAAGCAAACAAACTGCAGAAGGAAAGTAATTTAACTGGATGTCACAGCAGCAGAGACAATCACATCAGTGTTTGTCTCATCTGTTTTAGAGGAATCGCTGTACTAACAATAACCCCCATCACAGCTTTGTGTAAGAGGATCTCTGCTCTCTCTGAACGGCATGAAATGAGGGCAGAGAATTCAAAATACAGAAAATGTGTTTGAAGCACGATACATGATGTGACGGTCGAGGCAAATTTTACCACAATGTGGTGTTTGACTTCCTGTTTCTTTATGTCACCGCTGATCAGCTAATATGACACATATAGATGAAACCAACACCAATAATGTAACATCTGTCTGCTGAGTGACTATTGTAATTTGGTCACAATTTTCTCATAGAGCCTTCATAAAACAATATATAAAACACTGTGTGTAATACATGAAAGAATCAGCTGTGCTCCACAGAGGTTAGCCGTTTATTGTTTTATATATTGTAGGTCGGTGGTTTAATAATGACCAGCACAAGGTGATAAAACTTGTTGGCTCTGATTTCGAACTTTTCAACCACAGCGAGATAAATATGTTAATAAAACATTTATCAGCTACAGCTCATCTTACAAACAGGAAACACTGACTTGATTTTGATCACATTGTGGCATTCATTAGAAAAGAAAAACAGCATTTACCTAAATCTTCTTCTTCATTTTACCACTCACTTAAAAATCACTAAAATGATCTCCTGACACCCCTGGTGCCAACCTCCATCATTTAAAAAGGGTGCAGCTCATAGCGCTTTACGGATGCCTGTGATTGTGCCAGAGCACATTAGGAATCAACACCATGGACATTTCAGATTTAAACACAGTTGGTTGATTGTTCCACTCTGAAAATTGAATTAAGGTGAGTGTTATTAACCCTCTGGGGTTGACGGATGTCGCACCTCCAAATCACATGACCGATATAAGCTGACATAGCAACAGGCTGCTTTCTGAAGCTTGTATTGAAAAAGGGTTCATTACTCGAAGGTTTTCAACACAGTGCTCTTTGGTGACATCTGGTGGCCAAAAATATGAAGCGCAGAGCAAATTAAAATGAACTGCTTCATTGTGATTGTCCATTCTACCTGAGCTGATATCGGAATATCGCTGTGGTGCTTTGAACGTGTATTTTTGGGGTGTAAAAAAATAATGTTATGTCTATATGTTTAATAAATCATTTTAATGAATAAACCTGTGACATGTTCTCCCTTTGTTTGTGACTTCTTGACATTTGTAGACATAATAGATAAAAATACATCATATATAATAATGTGCAACCACAGGTGGGAAGTAACAAAGCACAAATACTTTGTTACTGTTCTTAAGTACAGTTTTCAGTTATTTTTATTACTTTGACTCCCTACATTTTCAAAACAGGTTTTTCACTTTTGGTTTAACACATTTGGGTCAAAGTATTATTTTGTTACTGCCAGCTTTCAAACATCAAATCAATTTGAGCCTGAACAGAAGCACATGAAAGGCAATCTTGTTCGATGTTGCATAAAAAGAAATGACGTGTTCAAAGTCAGGGGTTAAAAGTAGGAAGGTATTTTGTTGTTGTTGTTGTTGTTTTTTTGTTCTGTTTTTGTTTTGGTCTAGACAATGGAATGACTGCAGATGTCCATAGGTTGCGGTTAAGGTATTTGAGCAGCTGACTAGCGTTACAGAAGAGGAGCAAGCATAAAGTGAGTGACTTGTTTTTTAAGTGTCAGGTAATTTCAAATGTAGCGTTTCAGTCAGCTCAACAAACATCAGCAAACACACAAACTGTTTGTGGAGTTTGTCTCACAGTGTGTTGCTAGCTAAAGGTCCACCTGCTGTATTTCACATGTAGAAAAACTAAAGCTAACTTCACTCCGAGATGAAGAAAGATAAGAAAGACAGGAGAGGAAGAAGAGAACTTAGTTTTAAAGGGAAGGACTCCTCATACAAAGCTCTCTCATGTTTTTAAATGTTGGGTCTGTACATGTGGCATTATGATTTTTCAGTATATATATTATGGTGCAAAACAAACTGAAGTAGACTAACTGTGTTAAAAGCTGCATGAAAATCCTCAGTAGGTTAGTGCAGGATCTGTACTGTGATGGACTTAAAGAACAGTTATGATGCACAGTGGCTGTGGTTTCATGGTCAGAGTAAGGTTGTATCAAGTTTAGCAGAGATGAATTGAAGTTAAGCTCATAATGCTTAGATTCATCCACTGAATTCCACTTTCATACAAACTTTATACCATCTAAAAAAAATACAGCATAAACAGTGTAGAGGATGCAAATCAGGCAGGACAACTCATGAAACATCTGCTCACATCCACAAAGAGCAGCAGGTCGGCTGATCACAGCCTGTGCACTAAGAAAATCCACTGGAGCTTTTAGTAGAAATGATTGTGAGTTATGATTCTTTTCCTCTCACTGAGCCATTACAACCAATTTTAGGGTTCCTCACCTGCTGAATCCACTTTAACCCCTGACTACATGTAACTGCCCCCAAAGGTTATTTTTTATGTTTGGTGTAGAATAAAGAGCCAAGCTCCAGCTGATGTTTAACCAGTAATTTAATCTCCTCTTCACCAGCAAACACAGAATAATGTGTGAGCAAAATTAAATTACAACCCAAATAAAAACGTACACACAAAGTAAAATACACAAACATGCTGCGTGCACCTTTCTACCACACATTCAGGAGCAATTGCAGTCCATGTTGTCCAGTTTTGCTCTTTATCCACAAGCTACAGCTGCCAATAAAGCTAAAAATAAAGCTGACTTTGACTTTGACTAGCTTGTTTTCTGGCTTTAGTCTTCACTCTCTGGCGACATGTGTGCCTTAATTAAACATCTGTCCAAACCATGCGCACCTGAAAGCGCAATACTCAGGTCCACCAGAAGGTGGCAACAATACAACATAGGAATTACATTAAATGCCCAGTTTTGAACAATATAATCACATCTTACTGGGACAGCTACACATTTTCCTGTTTAGAGGCAAAGTCACCCTCTACAATGAAGGCAACAGAAAATGGATATATAGCCTTTATTTTCCTTCTTTTTCTTCAGATTCAAGCTGAGTATAATTAGAATTTTAAAAAGTTAGACTAAAGTTGTCGGGGGCTTGATCTGTGATGCAGCATTTTGAGTTTACTTTGTACTTTTGATTCCGTATGTTTTATTGGAAATATGTTAAGTTCTTGTGTTGTTATTATGAGCTACGATTTGGTTAAGTTTTATTCTAGTTTTTGTTTCATCTATGTCTCCTGATTTATGAGTCTTTTCCTGTCCTCCATGTAGTCTGTCTTGTCCATGTTCACTGTGTTTTGTTTTATTTCCACTTGTGGGGTCATGACTATTTGTGTCAGCTGTGTCTCCCCAGGTGTTTCTCTTCCCTCATTACCGGCCTGTGTATTTCACCTGGCCTTGTCTTTCTATCCTTGTGTTCTGTTTGTTTGTTTGTTTGTTTGTTTTTGTGTCAGCCATAATAAAGGCTCGCTTTTTGTTTGATCATCAGTTCATTTTTCCTGTCTGCTTTTGGCTCTGACCCACAAACACACCGGTGTTCACTGCAGTAACAAAAGTTTTTATTCCCATCTAGTGATATTATTTTATAATTATGTTATTATAGCACAAGGTTCAGTTAGCTTTGCACCAAAATGGAAATATCCTCCAAAGAGCTACTTTTTACTTTATTACTTTTGCTTTACATTTCAGAGCCTGTACTTTACTTTTACCTGACGAAAGAAGTTGAATCAGTACTTCAACTTCTTTTTAACAGCAGTATTTGTACTTCTAAGTAAGTACAGATGTCTGTAGTTTTGCCAATCTTGTGTGCAGCAAACTCTTATAATACACTTGGAGTATGCATGTGCTGTGAGGTCCTTGCCTCCACATGGTTATGTAAATTGGGCAGTGTGCAGGTACATTTACATATGTATATATATACATATATATACAAACACACACACACACACACACACTCACACACACACACACACACATAATGGCTTATATATATATAGTCTATTTCAGCGGTCCCCAATCTTTTTTGCGCCACGGACCGGTTTATGTCCGACAGTATTTTCATGGACCGGCCTTTAAGGTGTCACGGATAAATACAACAAAATAAAACCAGTAACGGTACCAAAACAAAGAAGATTTATTCATAACACACAGGAAAAGACCCAGGGAAACCGAGTTAAGGATAAAACAAGCATCAACTCTCACGGCGCGGTACCGCTCCATGACCCAGGGGTTGGGGGCTACTGGTCTATTTCTTTTGTATGTTTTTGACCTGGGGGTAGAATTGCTTATAAACGGGTAAAATAAAACATATACATACATATGACATATATGAGGTTATTCTGTTTGGTCAGAGTTTTTTCAGACACAACACAATATCAAAAATAAATTAACTTCAAATATTCTAAAAACAATAAATAAAAAAATAAACACCTGGTAAATATTTCCTTTAGAAGCATTGCTGTGTTTAAGCTTGGATAGAGACTGGATGAACTTCTGAACATTAAAAGATTCAGTTTGTGACACACAACTTAAAATAGAAGTCGTAAATAAATAGACATTTTATTTCTGCATCGTCTGATAAATGAAATACTAAAGATTGTTCTGTTTGGTGTGATGAAAATGGAGGACAGCCAACATTAGTCAACTAGTCTAGTTATAAAATAGTCTAGTTTATATCCTATAATTATAGTTTAGTAAACCTCACGTAGTCGGTTTCTTTAGAGCGTGAATGATACTCTGAAAATCAAAAACATTTAAGTTATGTGAAGAAACAGGAAATTTAAATAAAGAAACATTATTGCAGTTAAAAAAAAAAGTCTTTGTGTGGGTGCGTGTGAGTTTTGAAGGCGTGACCTCATCATTAAGAGAAGTAAGAAGTTCCTGGTTTGAAGTGAGAAAGAAGAGAAGCAGCATTAAACCATCAGAGCTCTGAGATGAAACACACTTTGGTCTGCTTCATCTTCCTCAGTGAGTAAATTTGCTTTTTATTTCTGTCACTTTCTCTGGTCTAAGTCTTATTTACCTTCACTTTATTGTCATTTGTAGGTAATCAGCTGGTTTTACAACTCGCTTCACTTCTTTGTTCTCTCTCATACAAATTGGAAAAGAGTCACTCAAACATGCAGCTCAGAGAAAGGACACTTTGTAATAGTTATAAACAGATAAAACCCCGAAATATAAAGATGTGTGGAATTTAAATTTTTGCACGAACTTCTGCTTTTGCACGCACGACTGCAGTGTGCAAATAATTTTTAGTTTCACATCACTTTGATCGCCAGAAATCACTTTGGAACATTAGACTTTTTATTGTACATTAAGCCTCCAATCATTTTTTTCCTCTATCCTTCTGAACAACTTACTAGATCTCCTGAAACAACACTGAATTATTCTTTATTTCATATAATGAAGAAGTACAACAAAGTGATAATCATCTGTCACATTTAATCTATGGTAAGATTGTAACTAATGATTGTTCATCCTTTCAGCAGCACTTCAGGATGGAAACACTGGTTTGGTCAAAACAGAAACTCTCACCCACAGAGCAGAGAAAGGAGGAAACATCACAGTTGGGTGCAGCTTTTATTTGTCTGGAAGCAGGAAACTCTTCTGTAAGGAAAAATGTGAAGATGGAAACATTCTTGTTGAAACATCTGATGATGCAGCTCAGAACGGCAGATACAGCATTAAATATGTAAACAAAGGTGTTACCTCATCTGATATTATGTATGTGAGCATCACACAGCTGAAACAGTCTGACTCAGGACGGTACAGGTGCGCTTTGGGCAGACGCTGGAAGCCAGATGGAAACGATGATTTTGAGCTGATTGTCACAGAAGGTGAGTTTCTGCTAACAGTCGTGTTTGTCTTTGAAGGTGTGACAGAAGCTTCACGTCTCAAAAGCAGCTACTTTTCCTTCAAATCACCTACAGATGTTATATTTATCTGAAACATCAAGTTTCATCAGTTCTGCTGTCAAACAGCCCATAACCACGTCAGTCACATGCAGATATATAAACTGCTTCAAGTGGTCTTATTATGACTCTGATGGTTTCATTGTTCACAGCTTCAACCACTTCAACACCAAACGGGACTCTGAGAGCTTTTTCAGCTTCAGTGTTTCTCTCATCAGCCTCCACACCACCAACAACACAGAGTTTAAGCTCAACTTCAGGAAGCTCCACACCTTCATCAGCCTCCACGCCACAAAAAATGGAAACAACACAGAGTTTAAGCTCCACATCTTCATCAGCCTTCACTGAAACCAAACATACAAGATCAGGTATATTGGGTGGCTGTCGCTTAGCAGGTAGAGCATGTCATCTTCTAATTGGAAGGCCATTCGTCTGATCCCATATTCCAGTGTGTTTATCAGAGTGTCACTGTTGGATAGAAAGCACAAGGTGTAGGAAAAAAGTGTTTGCCTAAAAGGATGAATAAGGCAGGTCGTATGAGTGCTCGAGTAGAAAAGGGCTTTGGGTTCATTCATGTGTTTTTATCAGAGAACTACACAAGAATGACACATTAAAAGCTGTGGATGGAGCGCTCTGATATTTTAGTGAATAAATTAGAAGCAACAAATTGTTCTGTCGTTCTTGATAAACAGTTTGTCAGATAGTGTTTGAGGAACTGTTTTCAGTCCAAAGATACGTTATTCTGTATGTGCACAACTTTACTGCTAAATGAACAGACCTGGAGGTCACATGTTTACACTGTGAGTAAAAGAAATCTTCTCTGTTAAACTCCTGCAGATGTGCTGATTTATGTGGGTCTGATTCTGCTCGTTATGATCGTCGTCTTATCAGCAGCTCTGCTGATTTTCTACATGAAGAGGAGGACCACTAAACCCAGAGGTGAGGCTAGGAAAACAGAAAAGGCTAAACATGCTCAGCTCAGAATGTCCCAGTTTGCATGAATTAAGTCAAGTGTGACGTTTCTGTCACGCAGTTTTCACTTTTGAAGTTCAGTCTGTTTGTAAAAAGAGCACCGAATGTTCATTTATGACTCACAACAGAAACTAATTGTAGCAGATTTGATTGATATGATTTTGATTCTTTATCAGCCATGTGCCTTATTTAACTGTAGTTCATATGTAGTTCCTCATATTGTGCCTGTGTTTAGTTCCTCGGGTTCTTCTTCCTGTTATGTGCCTTAAAGAGAGACGTTTATTTTCTGACCTGCATGTTTTTCAGGACCTCCTGTGGAAACAGAGTATGCTGACACGCAGGTGGGTTTTAGGACCTGTGACACACATCAGCTTCATTATTGTTTGCTTTGTATCTGTCAGCTGGTTTGTTCTCCTGCTGCAGGTCGACAGGTTGTATGAAGATATTAGAAAGTGTGACATACCGAGCAGGTCACTTCCTGTAGAAGTGTCTTCAGTTTATGCCACCGCCAAAGACCCCCGTTCAGATGGAGTTGAAAATATAGACCTCTACAGCTTCGTCACCTCTCCTCAGAACAACGTGAGTAAAACTGTGGTGTGATTCTAAGCTGAGGCCATAAACCAGGTAAGTGTTTGTGTAGTGAAGTAATTCATCTGTTCTCAGACACAAAGAGCCATGTTCCACTGAAGACTGAAGAAATAAAAGTTCTTCCTCTTTGTTTGGAGCAGATAAAATCTTTTAAATTGAGAAAAAGATTCAAAAGAATCCTTTCTATTGTGAAATGTGTATCTTTGAATAAATATCAGCTTCATACTCAGTGGGATTTTAAAAAAAACACCTTCCTGGTGGAAAACAAGTCTATCAAACGTTAAGGTTAATTCATCTGTATTTAATACAACTGTAAAACACTGTCCAGTAAAGAAAAAAAAAGCAGTCTAGTAAATCCTTCGTTTGTGAACGTTGTCATGTTCAGATTTTGTTACAAAGGTATTTTGAAAGGTGACTTCAGAGACTTTATGATGATTATGACAAAAATGTATTCTTGATTTTTGTTTTTTTCAGATGTGGGTTTTTCAATTTAAATATTCAACATTATTTAATTTTAACAGTCTTATGTCTAATGTTTGATCTCACCTCTTTATCTCTTTAAGGCAGACAACCTCTGCTACGCTGACGTGCATTTTCCCCACATTCCTGTCACCAGCAGCGCCCCCTGTGGTGAAGCAACTGATGTTGTCTACTCAATGCCTCAGGTGGACCTGAGTACTGCCATCCACACCAAAGATGCTTCACCTCCTGTGTACTCTGTTTCCTCACTATGAATATATTAGTACTATTTTTAAACCTGTCCTGTCCAGCAGCTGTAACAAGCGTAATGGTTTGAATGCTTTGTTGTGCCAAACATATTTACTTTCCCAAGATTGGCACTGTAGACTCTCTGTAGGCTCCTCTTTTTATGTTTTTGTTTTATCTATTTATTTAATTTTATTATTCATATTATTCTTTGTGTGGATATTATGTTGGAGCGGACAGGGTGTGAAGGTTGGATTGGCAAAAGATAGGTGAAGAAATTTTGAGGAATAGAAGAAGAAAAATGAGAGAAAAACAAGAGAAAAATATGAGGGTGGGGGAAATTTTGAGGATGAAACAAACAGACATGCTGGGTCTCCAACTGCTACAGCTGTGACAAAGTATACAAACAATAGGCAACACCTGAAAGACAAAGCACATCGTGTGTGTGTGTGTGTGTGTGTGTGTGTGTGTGAGAGAGAGAGAGAGAACCAGAGAGAGAGAGAAGATGGGAGTGTGTATGATTGTTTGTCATGAAACGTACTGAAAAATACTTGAAAAATGAGGGTGAAGGCCAGGGAAAGACCCAAGAGACCCCAGCTATCTATAGCTCCCAAGAGATCTGAAGATCTGAATCCTGACAACCATACATTCTATCCTAGGCGAGGGAAGACAGAGGCCCCGGACGGAGTTCCTATAGCCAGCAGGCAACTGACCCCGCTGGCCACCCCAGCACAAGCCAAAGGCGAGACTCAATAACTGCCCAACACCCAGCGGAGCCCCCACCGCATGACGAAGAGGCCCAAGCTAGCCCCGGACACACACAGCCATCCCCACACTCTGAAGTGTGGATGGACAGGTGCCTTCCCATAGCCAGCAGTGATCCCGGGACGCAGTCAACCAGTCACCCGATCACCAGCCAGCCTCGGCATCAGGCAGGGTGTAGAAAATAACATGAGTGAAACCTCAACTATCTCAGCAGGCAACAGCTCAGTATAAATGATACTAAAGTTAGCTTATCTTTATTTACTTTTTTACTTTTGACATATTTATAGCTTAACTGCACAGTTATATAGCCTCAGGTTAAAGTTCATTACAGCTGGTTATAATTTAGCTCAACAGATACAAAAAATGTTTCTATTATGGTTTTGTAGGATAGATTCAGTGAAACCATTGCAGGAAACAGACTGCTATCTTTTAAGGACATGTGATATAAGGAAGACAAATAGTGAAGAGATGCAGTAATCTACTCATTTTTAATGAAAATAAACATGAACATTGGCAGTTTTAACAGTGTATGGTTTTTATTTTCTTTTTTAAAATATAAATATACAAATATAAAAATACACACATTTCCTTATCTTCTGCAGTGGAAGTATTTCGACTCAGCTTCTTCTAACAAAGGATACTGAAAAAGAAAGCAACTGGATTTCTTTTGAAGCTCAGCAATGTTTTGAAGATGCTTCATTCAGGAGGCTTCTTCAGTTCTAAAAACCAAGAAGTGGAGAATCCCAGGTGTTTGAATCCTAGTGGTCATTGGCCCACTATTGATCATGTGCCTCATCACTTGAGCCAAGCTGTGAAAAAACATTTAGGGTGAAGACACTGTGATATATCATATGACCCACTGAGGTCATCTGAAGCAAGGCGTCTCCAAACTTCTTAGTAGGTGATGTCATCAATCACCCTCTCTGTTCAATGATGGCCATTCACATGGCCGGCAGGCAGGACCAGACGAGGCAGGATCAGATGTAGCAGGACCAGGCGAGGCAGGACCAGACAGCGCACTAACCTCTGGCGGAGACGCAGCTGGACTAGATGGCAGCGTGGCGGTTGCAAGTGGTTCAGCTGGTGGTGGCATGGCAGCTGTGGATGGTTGAGCTGGTGGTTGAGCTAGCAGTTGAGTAGGCAGTGGCATGGACGCAATGCGTGATGGAGCCACAGGTGATGGAGTGACAGCTGCAAACGGTTGTGCTTGCAGCTAGATGGACTCTCTTGAGCCACCAGCGAGAACAGGCAGCAGCGTGGAAGCCATGGACAACCGGACAAACTCTCCAGAGCCCCCAGCAGAGACAAATGACAAATAGACGGACTCCCCAGAGCTTCCAGAAGAGAGAGACGGTGGCGTGGAAACCGCAGACTGCTGGATGTACTCCTCAGAGCCCCCAGCAGAAACAGAGGGTGGCGTGGAAGCCGTGGACGGCTGGAGCGGCTCTCCTCAACCCCCAGCTGGAACAGAAACTGAACCAGATGGTGCAAAAACCTTTGGTGGAACAGAAACATGGCAGCTCAGTTGAGCTCTCAGGAGAAACACTCTTTAAATCTTCCGAGAAGGAGTTCACAGTCTCTGTAATAAATGTCCCAGGCTCAGAAAGTGCATGAAGGAACAGTTCTTAAAATCCATTAAGTCGGATTTCCACAAACAGTCAGATATTTTCTAGTCACCTGCTAAAAAAGCAGCCGTGGATGCCACTGTCTGATGGTCTCAGATGGCCTCGGGTGTGCAATTTATGGTTTTCAGGGTTTTTATCATTAACTCGGTCTCCATGGGTCTTTTCCTGTGTTGTAGTTGTGTATCTTATTTTGAAAGAAATATTATGCATTACCATAGTGACCAGAGACCATTAAGGGGCAGAGGATGCTACTCTCAATGTTATTGCCGCATTTCAGGCGGACGCTGCTAATAAAGTTACACAATTACACTGTGAATTTGCGTTTATTATTATATTTACAAAATACCAGTTTTTGTCTTCGTCGTATCATTTTATGTTGTTGTATTTATCCGCGACACCTTAAAGGCCGGTCTGTGAAAATATTGTCTGACATTAAACCACTCCGGACATTAAAAGGTTGGGGACCGCTGGTACACACTACCACACAAAACAGCGAAAGAGAAGGAGTATTTTCTGTTTGTGTTATTACGAGTACTAAATAAGAAGAGTTCCCAGATGGTACAGTGGCCACATGTTTGACTCCTATGAATAAAGCACTTTTTGTTTAGCTTAACGAGTGAACTGTTCTGCTTGTTAAATCAATTGTCAAAGTCTGTTTGGCTTTAACCACTGAACAGAGGCAGCAAAATAGCCGAGCTAACATTAACAGTGCGGTGAATCCTGCTTGTGCCGTGATATTTCGGACTAAACACGGCAGCCTTCACAGACTATGAGCTTGTTCTGTTTGGGTATTTATTACTGAGTTAATTATCCACAAAATCATCACATTCGCTGTAAGATTAAGGTCAACAATTGAACGGCGTATACCGCCGCATAAATATGTGACATAAATGTCAGTACTTTTAAAAGTTTACTCTTAAGCCAGCCCGCTTAAGCCGTCCGTCATTAAAAAAAATTATCCACAGCCACTGCTGCGGTATGAATCCTGGGATAGGTTGGGCCACGAAGGATACACCCGGCCCATCCTTCATATCCAGGGAAAAGGAGGACGCATTTGTGCGCCCCATTTCGAGCAGCCTTCGAATTGGGACAGCCTTTGTTGCCTGGCTGTGACATTATCGGCTTTCAAATGCGGCCTCCGAAGGATGCGGCCTATGAATTGGGACACAGCTAACGAGAGGATGGAGAACAAGTGGGAACAAAGCTGACATAAGACAAGGACTATCAAAGTAAAACAGGAAGCCAGAGACATTTGCAAAGACACAAACTCAGATACACAGACTTGACACTGAGACATGACTGACTGGATATGCAACATGGAACACAAGGAAGACACTGTGACCAAAACTAGGAGCTAGAACTATAAAGATAATATAAACAGAAAAACACCGAGAAAACCAAAGCCATGAATAACAAATAATCAAGGAATATAACTTAAACACAAAACACTGGGTCACAGAACCAGTACCATAACACTGTGGGTATTAAAGGTACTGTGCTGCACTGGCTTGAATCATATCTAACAGACTCCAGTTTGTTCATGTAGATAGGGAGTCCTCTTTCAACACAAAGGTTAATTATGGAGTTCCACAGGGTGCAGCCCTAAAAGCCTTAGAAATATGGTGTCTAGCTATATTTGTTGAATGCACACATTCAACAAATATGTAAGACTGCTCTCTTTCATTTTCTCAATATCTCCAAAATTAGAAGCATCCTGTTTCACAGTAATGTTGAAATATGTGTTCATGCATGTTGTGATAAAGTAAAGTCTGAGGGCTGTGACACCAAAACACAAAGTGCAAAACAACTGCGGCTCAGTAGGAAGTGTTTCTGCAATCTCCTACCATCAGAGGCTAGAAACGAAAAATACAAGCCTGCAGTATTTTCGATCTTCCACTGGTGTCCTGACACAAGACTTCACAGCAGTGTCAAACATTCTGTTGGAGACCTCAGTCTGGTTAACTATCTGTCCCATTATGATACAATGAGAAAAACAGAGTGAAATGTGGTTCAAAGCTGGATCACGAGCAGAATTTTTTCTCAGGAACTTTGATGTTAACAACGCAGAAAAAGAAATGAGGAACTCACAGTGAGTTCCTTCTTTTAGCATCTAACTTTATACTCGAGTCCAGTCTGGTCTGCATTTTTTTTGTTGTTTTGCTGCTTCTTTCAGTTAATGCAGCCCATGAACATGCACCATGTCCTTTGCAGAAAGGTAAAATAGAAATTAAGAGAAACTGTGTAAAATTGGGGTGGAACCTTCCATGCCTTGTCTTGATGTCAGTGGCTTCTATCTCCTCCTTTGGGGAGCTTATCATCCCATCAGGGTATCTGAAGAAGACGTTGCTAGTCTTGTTACAGATCTGGTTAGGGTGTTCAAGGCTATGTAGAACAGCAATGGGGAGAGAGCGTCTACTTGCTAAATCCTGCACCTAATGGTAGCTTGTGCAATTGGCTTGAAGTTGGCTTCTAGTGCCAACTCCTTTTCTGGTGTGCTCCACTCATGTACTGAGTCATGTGCTTGTTCATCTTGGCCCCTATAATGCCTGACAGGAGCTTTCACATTGTGCTGAGGAAGGTTGTTGGTTGAATGGGATCCATCTGTTCTAGAGTCCTGGGATCAGGACTGTCTGGCCGTCTCTTAGCCATTCTGGGTTCGTCTCATCCATTAGCAGCTTGTTCATTTGTACAGCTAGCGTCTTTAGCTTAGTGTGAAACATGCCAGGACCTTGTGTTTCAATTTTTCATGTTCGATTGACTCACAAACACCGTGAGCAAGAGGAACATGATCTGACTGACAAGGGCAAATTTTACTACTGTATGTTTGCATTACTTACATCAATGGCATATTTGACTTCCTGTTTGTTGAGGTCGCAGCTGGTCTTATCAGATAGTATAAGGCAGTCAACTAAAACCAATTTCGTGTGAACAACAAGAGCAATAGTGTTAGTGGCAGGACATCGGTCACAGAGTGAAGGCAGAGTGACATTCGTACTTTGGTCAT
This sequence comes from Perissodus microlepis, assembly GCF_051167445.1. Taxonomy (NCBI): domain Eukaryota; kingdom Metazoa; phylum Chordata; class Actinopteri; order Cichliformes; family Cichlidae; genus Perissodus; species Perissodus microlepis. The sequence continues at coordinate 31,741,541 of NC_140480.1, forward strand.
CACAATTTTCTCATACTCCCTTCTTAAAATGATGCAAAAAATACTGTGATGCATCAGTCTGTGTGTGAAAGGATGTGAATTGCTCCACATAGGTGTTTATTGTAATACTATACATATTATTACAGTATAATAATACTGTATTAAAACTAAAAGTATTACACTAATGTTGTATTGGCGTGACTTTCAACATTTTGAATTTGACAATTTGTAGTTTTGATGTTTGATGTCTAATAATGACCAACATAAAGTGATAAAATGTGTTCAACCACAGTGAGGAAATATTGTAATAAAACATTTTAATCATGAGTAAATGAGGCTTGATTTCGACCACATTGTGGCCTTCATTAAAAGTAAAACATGATTTTTTAAAAATGCTTCCAGGACAGATGCCCCTATACTTACCTCTAAGCTCATTAAAACTTTAGTGTATGATAATTACTGATATGCAGATAATAGAGTTGGATGTCTCGAGACCGGTTACGTGTTGTTGGTCTTGTCTTGGTCTCGACGGACTTTGGTCTTGGTCTTGTCTTGGTCTCGCTGTCTTGGTCTCGCTGTCTCGGTCTTGCTGTCTCAGATCCACATAGTGGTGGGGAGATTTGGAGTCAACAGTATTCATGACACACAACGTAACGTTTGATAATGTGTCATGTGCAAAAGCATCAGCTCTAAGAGCCGTGCTTAGAGAGTGCTTTGTAGTGAATCAGAGGAGTCGACTCCCATTGAGCGAGAGCCTGCTCCTCACTTAATTTCCTTTCGCTGCTCAGCTCTCACACAGTGGCTCAGCTATGCTCCAATCCCTCCATATTGTGGCCAATCACATGCGAGGATATAGGATACATCATTATGTGAAAAACAGAGAGGGTGAGAGACGCGACAGTCAAGTGGAGCGTGCGTCTGTGCGAGTGCATCGCAAAAACACATAAATATGCCTGACACCCGTAAACGAAGCAGCATCTGGCTGCAGTTTAAAGACTTTTTTATCTCGTCTCGGTCTTGATCTCGTCTCGACTTTGTCTTGGTCTGGACTCGGTCTGTCTTGGTCTTGGTCTTGATACCCTCTGGTCTTGGTATTGTCTTGGTCTTGGTTTAGGAGGTCTTGACTACAAGTCTAGCAGATAACATGTCCAACTGATGTGTTTGTATCTCAGGAATTTTACTGAATCTTTCGATCTTTTAGCTGCTTCCTTTAGGAGTCACCAGTGCAAATCATCTGCCTCCTTCTCACCTTATCTCTAGCATCCTCCTCTCTCACACCCAAACTCTACATGTCTTTGTTCACTACATCCATGAATCTTCTCTGTGGTCTTCTCCCTTTCCTCCTGCCTTATGGCTCTTTTGTCCAATATATCCACTAGTACCCTTACTTCATTCTTTTTAGTCCTCACAAGTTTTCCACCATCTATCCTCCTCTGTCTCGCTCTCTGTTTTCATTAGTGTCTCACTACATTTCCATCTCTATCCACAATCACTCTAACCTGCTGAAAATTCTTTCCAGCTGTATGTCTCTGCACAGCCAATCAATACAAGTCCTTTTTTCTTTCCTTAATGTCCAGCCTCACATACAACTCACTAGTCTTTTTCTTTGTCACGTCTGCCTTTGTGTGCATCCCAGTACTCCTGTATACTTTTCTCCTTGTCTTTTTTAAATCTTTGTCCAGAGGAAATATCAAACTCCTGCTTGGCAGTTTCCCTCAGCACTACAGCTGTATATTGTCAGTCATCTTTTGTTGAAGCGTGTTCACTACAGCCGTTGCCATCATTTTCGCACCATTAACAACCGTGTGCCCTTTGTGCATTTCCCTCCTTTACATCGTACTTACTCCACACTTCCTCTTCGCCTCTGTTCCCTTGAAGTCTGTCCATTGTCCACTGAAGTCTGCTTCAGTCGTCACTCTCTTCCCCCAGTGGCACTCTCTAACACTTAATCCAGCTTACTGCAGAATTTCTCTTTTTCCTAACTGAAATCCAGCCTGTGGGGAAAACTCACTGACAACTTTCAACATCACAGCTTCAATATCCAGCTTTAATTTCATGATTCTGTCTTGCACCCTCTTCACCTCCACAACACTGTTTATATATTCTTTCTTGAGTATATAACCCCTACTTCATTTTACTTCCTATCTACATCATGGTAGAGCAGATTGAAACAATGTTTTCAAGTGAACAAGTATTTAAATGACACAAGACATGAAGCTCTATTTTAACATTAAAACACATTATCCTGAGTTAAGCTCGGCCAGCAGTCCATGCAGATCAACTGAAGCTCATCTAAACATGCTGTTGCAGAGAATTAAGAGGAAGCGGAAGTGAACTGTTAAAATGGTCAATATTAGCCAGTCATGTAGCCTCAGCACGTGTATGCAGTTCTTACATGTACATGTATACAGAAGTTTGCAGCTCTTTAGAAGATGTGTTGTGAAACTTTGTGTATGCACAGCAGAAGTATCATGGCACATTTCACAGATGAAAGAACACTTTGGATGTGATTGTATGGGCTCAAATTGTGGCCATAAATATTTTGTACTTGTAAATCAAATGTGTAGTTGTGGACTGAGTTTTGTTACCTTGTAAACCAAAATATCTGAAAATTTTATGTTTGTGCAGTGATATATGAGAATTTGTGTGTGTGTAAAAAAAGATTTGTGTATGTAAAAAAAATATTTACACAAGTTACACATTTTTGTTAAGGTCTGGTTACAGATACAAAGCAAAAAACTACGTGTTAAACTCTGCACTTGTGTGTGAGTTGCATAAAGTGCCCCTCTGACAGCCAAACCCATCTGTTCTCTGATTGGATTTTTACATTTGTGAGTGACATGACATTGACCAATCAGCTGAAAGGAAGAAAAATCGTGTCAAAATTTGTACTCGTAAGTTGAAACGCACACACGAGTGAGGGAACTTGTGTGTGTGAATTTTACACATAGTTTTTTGCTTTGTATCTGTAACCAGAACTTAACAAAAAATGTGTAACTTGTGTAAATATTTTTTACAAACAATGTTTTCTTCTTCTTCTTTTTTACACACACACACACACAAATTCTCACCTATATGTAGCCTGGGAAATGAGTACCCGCACAGGACACAATTGCTGGGGTTCTTAATGTTCAGTCTTTTACTGTTGGTGAAGACAGAATAAGCAAAAATGTCTTTTTTCCCCTTTACTTTTATCCAACAACAACCATATGGACTTGTACTGAACCTTGACAGCATGAGAGGAAAAAAGATCAATACGAAGAATAGAGGAAATAAAATAAAATACAAAGGACAAAATACGGCAGTGGCCTCTGACTGTACAGAACTAAATACAAAGAGCTTAATTACACCAGGTTCCTTTAAAAAGTGTGGAAATGTTACATGTATTTTATATAAACACTTATATTCCACAGCAATATCTCAGCTCACTCGGGATATTGGAGCACACAGATGATCTTGGAACTTATCCCCTACAAGCAGAAAATGGCCGCCTTGCGCTGCACATGAGGTCCTTTGCATAATTTCAAAAATACATCATCTTGTTAAAATACTGACTATTTAATCAGAATCAGAATACTTTATTAATCCCGAAGGAAATTAGAGTTACAGCAGGCAGCACGCTAATGGCGCATGCGCACTTACAAAGGAACCTTCTGACCAAACTTACACAAACAACACATTGGGAAGACATGTAGGAGAGGTAGGCTGATAGGAAAAAAAACAACGAAAATACATAACATGAGGTGAGAGGAGGAGAAAAAAAACTCCACTCAGACTGAGCTCCTAGTGGGAGAACAGTTTGATAACAGAAAAAAAACACCTCAGCACATGACTATCAATACACCATAGAAACACAAGGCAAGCAACAGGGGCGGGTAAAGGGTGAGAGAGAGCCGGTGTAGAGAGCACATCCGGTCCTGCAGCATGTCTGCGCTGGTCCAGTCGACCGCCATCTTCCCCGGGTTTTTACTTTAGTGCGAACAACTCATGTGAATTTCAAAGCTGTTCTAACAGTCCAACACTGGTCTCTCAATCTCCTGTTGGAGAGCCGTGAGCTTCTCCATGATGTTATCAAACTTACGCTTTGTGATGTTGTCCTTCTTATGCTCAAAGAGCAGATGCTGAGAACTCACAACCGCAGTGAGCTTCTCCAAGATGTGATCAAGTTTCGCTCAGAGGTCTTATTCTGAGTGTTCACAGCAGCCGTAAGCTTCTCCAAGATCTTATGCGTGCTGCGCTCAGTGAGCCCATTTATAGAATTCACCACCCGTCCCATCGATTCAATCTCAGCGGGAAAGCCTTGTGGGGTTTTGAACAGCTGATTCTGTTTTCTTTAATCTTCGATAAGCCAGGGCCAAGCCAGCTCCGATCAGCAAGAACCCTGTTATCATGGTTCCGAATAGGTAGATATCTTCAGCACTCAGGCTCACCCGAGCTCAGAATTCTCGTTGAGAAAAGGGTGTCAATTGCATTCAGGGACCAGTTGATCAAATCCGTAATTCCTCTTTAGGTTTTAGAGAACAGACTGTGAGAGAGTGTTCCAGGGAAAGTAATACAAAAAACACGAGACTAGACAAGGACACAAGAGGCTAAGCAGGTAAGATAAGGGATCATGTGATCAACGATGCTCTGTGTCTCTGTCAGCTGTTTTACTGAGCCAGGAGCTCCATGAAGAGAGTCCAGTGATTCCACTAGATGGATCCTTCCAGCGTGACCTCCAGGATCCAGACCTGCACACACAGACAGTGGGGATTTATCTGCCTTGTAGTAGGATCACATCACTCACTCTGACTGGTTAGACAGCAGGAGTGTGTGTGTGTGCGTGCGTGCGTGTGTGCGTGTGTGTGTGTGTGTGTGTGTGTGTGTGTGTGTGTGTGTGTGTGAGTGTGTGTGTGTGTGAGTGTGTGTGTGTGTGTGTGTGTGTGTGTGGTTTGTTTGAAGGCGTGACCTCCTCATTAAGAGAAGTAAGAAGTTCCTGGTTTGAAGTCAAGAAGAAGAGAAGCAGCATTAAACCATCAGAGCTCTGAGATGAAACACACTTTGGTCTGCTTCATCTTCCTCAGTGAGTAAATTCTCTTCTTATTTCTGTCACTTTCTCTGTTCTAACTCTTATTTGTCTCCATTTTATTTTTAAATTTTGCAACTTCCTTCTTCATTTCCTTGTTCTCACTCATATTTACTGTTTTTTGTGGTTAAACATAGTGTGACGTTTCAAAATAAGTCACTCAAACATGCAGCTTATTGAAAGCATAAGAAAATCTGTGAAATATATCCAGTTTGAAATATATAAATCTGTGTGGAATTTAAATGTTTCCACAAACTTTTTTGTAATTTGCAAATTATTTTTAGTTTCAAACCAGTTTGATCCCCAGAAAACTTCTACTTTTTATTGGACACTGAATCTGTAATCAAATACTTTTCGTCTATGAGAGACAAACTTATAATAGTAGAGCTGATGAAACAAACACTCTGTGTTTCATTTCTTCTCTTAATGAGCTGAAGAGCAACAGCACAGTGAGCGGTGACAAAGTGAGAACTGGATGTTTAGCAGCACGTCTAAAATGCTCATTTCACATACAAATATAGAAATAGCTGCTGCAGATGATGATGACGATGTCATCAAAGATAAATACAAAAATTAATTTAGACTTTTATCTTTTTCACAACCTTAAACTCTGAGTCTTCCACATCAGATGCTTTGTGTTTGTGTATAAAACAGGAAGTTTGCTGTTTACAAATAAAAACAGAAAAATGAAGTTAACTGAACTTCTGTGATCAGTTAAAATTAATAATCATCTGTCAAATTTAATCTATAGTAAGATTGTAACTAATGATTGTTCATCCTTTCAGCAGCACTTCAGGATGGAAACACTGGTTTGGTCAAAGCACAAACTTGCACCCACAGAGCAGAGAAAGGAGGAAACTTCACAGTTGCATGTAGCTTTACTTTGTCTGGAAGCAGGAAACTCTTCTGTAAGGAAAAATGTGAAAATGGAAACATTCTTGTTGAAACATCTGATGATGCAGCTCAGAACAGCAGATACAGCATTAAATATGAAAAAATAGGATTGACCTCATATAATATTATGTATGTGAGCATCACACAGCTGAAACAGTCTGACTCAGGACGGTACAGGTGCGCTTTGGGCAGACGCTGGAAGCCAGATGGAAACGATGATTTTGAGCTGATTGTCACAGAAGGTGAGTTTCTGCTAACAGTCGTGTTTGTCTTTGAAGGTGTGACAGAAGCTTCACGTCTCAAAAGCAGCTACTTTTCCTTCAAATCACCTACAGATGTTATATTTATCTGAAACATCAAGTTTCATCAGTTCTGCTGTCAAACAGCCCATAACCACGTCAGTCACATGCAGATATATAAACTGCTTCAAGTGGTCTTATTATGACTCTGATGGTTTCATTGTTCACAGCTTCAACCACTTCAACACCAAACGGGACTCTGAGAGCTTTTTCAGCTTCAGTGTTTCTCTCATCAGCCTCCACACCACCAACAACACAGAGTTTAAGCTCAACTTCAGGAAGCTCCACACCTTCATCAGCCTCCTCTGGAAGTTCAGGTACGTTATAGATTTTTACATGTATGTAGATTTACATGTGATGAAGATCCATTAATGAGTGAACTACACAAGAATGACACATTAAGAGCTGTGGAAGAATCACTCTGATCTTTTAGTGAAGTTAAAGAGAAAAACTGTAGAAATAAATAAAAAACAAGTTTCCACCACAGCAGGTCAGCAGCTGAGAGAGAACATGGCTGACTTCCTCAGAGCAGCACTGCATGAGATCTGTGCTAGATGACAGATACAGACTGTGATTAGTTACTGTTTGGTTTCAGAGCGTTTTCACAAGTGTCAGTGTAACAGACACAGACAGAGGAAAGCATTGTGGGAGCTGTAGTTGTTACTGAGTGTTTGAAGCAGAATGAGGAGCTGCTCAAGTTTTACCAGAAAGTACAACAGCAGGAACTTAACACAGAAAACTTGGTGAAAGTATAAATACTTTCTGTGCTTCTGAGTAACTACATCATTAAATAATTTCATGCACAAAAAAACTTTAAAAAAGACAACAACTCAGGACTCTACAGGAGTAACACGCTGACGACCGCGCACACTGCCTCAAATGGCCCAACAGCACAGCTTTTCCTCTTTATATGCCCCGCCCACAATTATGAGAGGAAACGCCTGCGGTCAGTTGTTACACCACCACTGCTGTAACAACTGTTTACACTGTGTGAGTAAAATAAATCTTCTCTGCAGATGTGCTGATTTATGTGCGTCTGATTGTGGTCGTTGTCATCAGCATCTTTTTAGCATCTTTGCTGATGAAGAGCAGAGCCATTAAACCCAGAGGTGAGGCCACAGGAAACACATGACAACAGTGATTTCATCACTTCAGAGCTCATCACACTAATGCACATTCATTTCCTGGAGTCTAATACTCAGTGAACAAGTTTTAATAGTAAACATTTAAGAGTACACATTGTAGGAAATTACTCATCATGTCACAGTGGAAACAGATTTATGTGCTAACAACAGGAGTCAGACAAGAAAAATGCAAAGAAAATGCCTGAAATCAGCTTCTGTCTGTCAACAGATGCAGTTTATTTAGTAGGAAAATATCATTTTCATCATTTTATGTACAGAAAAGCCAAACAGAGCCTGGCACAGAGATTCTTCCTCAACAAAATAATCACAGTTTGTACAAAGTTTGTTTAATTCTCCTGTAACAGTCAGCCTGATAAGTGTGTCCATCAAGGTTATTAGAGTTAACTAAAACTAAACTAAAAGCTTAAAGTAGTGAATTAACTAAAATGATATTTAATAAGATCAAATAAAAATATACAGGAACTGTTCTTAGTTTGCTGTTATTGTGGTTCATATTGGCGGCACATGCATCAGTAACTGATTACTGCCAGTTATCATCGTTGATCCTGAGTTTACTTCCTCAGGTTCTACTTGGTGAACACGTCTTAAAGACTGATGTTTATCTTCTGATGTTTTTCAGGACCTCCTGTGGAATCTGAGCGTGCTGACATCACACAGGTGAGTTTTAGGAATTGTGAGACAGCTGAGCTTCATCACAGCTTGATTTGTATCAAGCAGCTGGTTTGATCTCCTTCTGCAGGACAACCAGTTGTGTGAAGAGATCAGAGAGGAGGACAGACAGAGCAGTTCACCTCCTGCAGGAGTGTCTTCAGTGTACGCTACACCAAAAGCCTTCAACCAGATGGAGATGAAAACACAGACCTCTGCAGCCTCTCCACCTCTGCTCACAACAAAGTAAAACTGTGGTCTGATTTTAGGCTCTTTGATTTTTACTATAGCATCTCTTTCTACCAGCTAATATTAATGATGAGGAATGCACAAAGTCAATGCAGACTCTCTGCTCCCAGTTTATTAGGTACAGCTAGTTAAAAACAGTCCAATAATAAAATCTTTAATTTGTTATTAAGTATTATTTTTAGAGATGCTGATGATTGTTGTTATTTGTGGTACAGTTGATTTGTTTTGCATTAGTGTTTTGGATATTTTCATTATTTTGTTCATTTCTGCTTCATGCACAGGCTGAGGGTAACTTTATCATTTAATTTAGAGTCTGAAGTTTGACGTCAGGCTAACGATGACATGAATGGAGTTGATTACGCTGAAGTTGACTTCCCATATTCCCACCACCAACAGCGCCCCCCAGTGGTGATGCAGCTGATGTCGTCTCCTCCAGGCTTCAGGCACATGCCAGCCCTGCCAACCACACCACAGATCTCCTCTGCTGCTGAAAAACATCAGCAGTGATGCTGTTGATGGAACCTCAGTGACTAAAACAGTTTATGACGTTTATCACCTACAGACAAACAATCAGCCTCAGTTTAAAGCTTTTTTTTTTTTTTTATTACAGCTACTTATTATTTAGTTTAACAGATAATTGATTCTGTTTTTCATTTTCTCAAACTGGAATATTTGCTAGTTTGAAAAAACTATTCTTGCTATAGTGATTCTGTCGGACAGATTCAGTGAGAGAGCTGCACAAAATGATGCATATAGGAGGGAGTATGGAGAGTTATTAGATCAGCCAGCAGGTAGGCTGTTCTTGGAGGGAGGTCCTTAGATGTAGTCATCAAAAACGCTCCAGGTGGCTGATTTTGCATGTGCTCAACTATTTATGATTATGTGTATTTAAACTAAACCACTGGAACTCAGCTAAACTGCTGTGTCACCTGTCTGTGATGTCAAATCAGACACAAAGAATTTAACATGGAAATAATTTCTAATATAAAAACAATAAAATGAAGATAAACACTTGGTAAATATTTCCCTTCACAGCTCAAGTGGCAGAAGAGACTGGATGAAGGTCTGAATGTCAAAAGATTCAAGTTATGATCAGAACATATTTAAAAGAAGTCTGAAATATTTTATTTGCCAGAAAAAATATTTGATAAATATTTGATACAATACAGTAAATATAATGTGAATGAGAGCTGGGTTTGGCCTGTGGTCATTATTGTTTATAGTTATTCTGGATTTATCAGTTCTGCTCTTTTATTGTGCCAACAAAAGCTTAATATTTGCTTATGATCAAATCTGTTTTGTGAATTTATATCTTGAAGCATTAAAACCTTCCATTAAAACAGGAACTGTTTCTTTGTCTTCCTGTGATCACAGACAGTCTCCCCTCCCCGAGTCTTCATTTGTTGCTGCTCAGTTTTAATTTCAAAAGCACGTCATGATGGACTTTTCATCTGTTTCTCACTTTTCCTACAAATATCTGATTAATTAATCCAATCCTACTTTATTTATAGAGGACTTTAAAAACAACATGGTTGACAAAAGTGCTTTTTGATAAAAAACAGATAAAAGTTTAGAAACCATACATTAAACAGACAAAGAAAGTTAAATAACAATAAAATAAATACATAAATGAAAAAATCAGTCAATATTAAAATGATTATAATACAACATGAGTATTTTATTTATACAATAAATGAAATTAACAAAGTAAAAAAGATTGAGAGCGGCCAAAAGCGAAATAAAAACTTACTACAAGCTGACTCCTAACACACTGGGGAGAAAAGGTACATTTTTAAAAGAAATGTAAATATTTCAAGTCTTGGGGCCAGCCTAATATGGAGATATGGAGGGGCAGCTGACTCCATAAATTGGTGGCCACAGCAGCTAAAGCTCGGTCCCCCCAGTGTTTCGGTCTCGACATGGGGACAGCAAGGAGTGACTGGTCAGTTGATCTGAGAGACCTTTGTGGAGTGTTTGGGTGTAGAAGGTCTGACAGGTAAACAGGAGCCAGGACAGCAAACAATAACATTTTTTACTTTTCTACATTTACTTAAACAAATGTAGGTGAAGAACTTTTATGCTGATTTTTAGATGTAGAAAAAATTAATTAGTAGGATTGTAGTGTTCTGTTTGATCTGTAGGACTGACGGCCAGTGTATTATAACTAACACCTCTTATAACCATGCTGGAAACAGGCTGGCTTAAATAACTAGTTATTCGTTATTTCCATTTATTTCCATTTAAATATACATACTGGTCTTCTAAAAAGAGTTTTATCTGCTCCACTTCCTGCTAAATCAAACAGGAGCCTTTATTTTGGAAATTTACAGGAAGTTCTGCATCACGTTGTTCCAAGTAACTTGACATGCTCGTGATTAGAGACAGAAACTGTCTCGTCTGCTGAAGTTTAGCTCCATCAAAGTTGTCCTTGAGTCAGAGCTGTTGAAGTTTATCAGCTGGCCCTAACAGTCAGATGAATGTTCGGGAGAAGCCGCTAAAATCGCACAAGTTCCGGTTTCATGTGATCCACGATGCTCCGTGTCTCTGTCAGCTGTTTTACTGAGCCATGAGCTCCATGAAGAGAGTCCAGTGGTTCCACTAGATGGATCCTTCCAGCGTGACCTCCAGGATCCAGACCTGCACACACACTCAGACTGCAGGGATTTAGGATCGCATCACTCACCCTCGACTGGTGAGAGAGGAGTGTGTGTGTGTGTGTGTGTGTGGTTTGAAGGCGTGACCTCATCATTAAGAGAAGTAAGAAGTTCCTGGTTTGAAGTAAAGAAGAAGAGAAGCAGCATTAAACCATCAGAGCTCTGAGATGAAACACACTTTGGTCTGCTTCATCTTCCTCAGTGAGTAAATTCTCTTCTTATTTCTGTCACTTTCTCTGTTCTAACTCTTATTTGTCTCCATTTTACTTTTTAATTTTCAACTTCCTTCTTCATTTCCTTGTTCTCACTCATAGTTAGTGGTTGTTGTGGTTAAACATGCAGGTTATTAAAAGCATAAAATCTGTGAAATATATCCAGTTTGAAATATATAAATCTGTGTGGAATTTAAATGTTTCCACAAACTTTTTTGTAATTTGCAAATTATTTTTAGTTTCAAACCAGTTTGATCCCCAGAAAACTTCTACTTTTTATTGGACACTGAATCTGTAATCAAATACTTTTCGTCTATGAGAGACAAACTTATAATAGTAGAGCTGATGAAACAAACACTCTGTGTTTCATTTCTTCTCTTAATGAGCTGAAGAGCAACAGCACAGTGAGCGGTGACAAAGTGAGAACTGGATGTTTAGCAGCGCGTCTAAAATGCTCATTTCACATACAAATATAGAAATAGCTGCTGCAGATGATGATGACGATGTCATCAAAGATTAATAATAATAAATAATAATAAATCTTTTTCACAACCTTAAACTCTGAGTCTTCCACATCAGATGCTTTGTGTTCGTGTATAAAACAGGAAGTTTGCTGTTTACAAATAAAAACAGAAAAATGAAGTTAACTGAACTTCTGTGATCAGTTAAAATTAATAATCATAATTAAAAAACATTCAATCAATAGTAAGATTGTAACTAATGATTGTTCATCCTTTCAGCAGCACTTCAGGATGGAAACACTGGTTTGGTCAAAGCACAAACTCTCCCTCGTACAGAAAAGGAAGGAGGAAACATCACAGTTGCGTGCACGTTTAATTTCCCTGGAAGCAGGAAACTCTTCTGTAAGGAAAAATGTGAAGATGGAAACATTCTTGTTGAAACATCTGATGATGCAGCTCAGAACGGCAGATACAGCATTAAATATGAAAACAAAGGTGTTACCTCATCTGATATTATGTATGTGAGCATCACACAGCTGAAACAGTCTGACTCAGGACGGTACAGGTGCTCTTTGGACAGAGTCTTGTTGACAGATGGAAACCATGATTTTGAGCTGATTGTCACAGAAGGTGAGTTTCTGCTAACAGTCGTGTTTGTCTTTGAAGGTGTGACAGAAGCTTCACGTCTCAAAAGCAGCTACTTTTCCTTCAAATCACCTACAGATGTTATATTTATCTGAAACATCAAGTTTCATCAGTTCTGCTGTCAAACAGCCCATAACCACGTCAGTCACATGCAGATATATAAACTGCTTCAAGTGGTCTTATTATGACTCTGATGGTTTCATTGTTCACAGCTTCAACCACTTCAACACCAAACGGGACTCTGAGAGCTTATTCAGCTTCAGTGTTTCTCTCATCAGCCTCCACACCACCAACAACACAGAGTTTAAGCTCAACTTCAGGAAGCTCCACACCTTCATCAGCCTCCTCTGGAAGTTCAGGTACGTTATAGATTTTTACATGTATGTAGATTTACATGTGATGAAGATCCATTAATGAGTGAACTACACAAGAATGACACATTAAGAGCTGTGGAAGAATCACTCTGATCTTTTAGTGAAGTACAACAGGAAAGACTTTAGAAATAAAGAGAAATAAGTTTCCACCACAGCAGGTCAGCAGCTGAGAGAGAACATGGCTGACTTCCTCAGAGCAGCACTGCATGAGATCTGTGCTAGATGACAGATACAGACTGTGATCAGCACATTTCTGCCTTCTGCAGCACAACTTTACTGCTAAATGAACAGACCTGGAGGCCACATGTTTACACTGTGAGTAAAAGAAATCTTCTCTGTTAAACTCCTGCAGATGTGCTGATTTATGTGGGTCTGATTCTGCTCGTTATGATCGTCGTCTTATCAGCAGCTCTGCTGATTTTCTACATGAAGAGGAGGACCACTAAACCCAGAGGTGAGGCACAGATTTAATATTCTGTCAAACAATAGAAATGTCAAAACGTAGCATGTACGCTATAATCTGCTGCCTTATTCAGTGTACTGGTAAATAATCTGCCTTTTAAAGGTGTTTATGATGACAAAGTATAATTTTTTTATCACCATTTAAACACAACAACCAAATAGAAAAGATTTTTTCTCTTCCACCGTTTTCCATTTTTTGTTGTATCAGTGTAACTCTGATCCAGTCACCACGATGAGAGTGTGTCTGCGTCATGTTAACACCAGATAATCTCAGACTGACAGAGCTGCTGTGAAAACAGACCGTTGGACTGAAAGGTGTTACTGATCTGATGGTGACGATCACCAACACAGTCTCACTTGGATATGTTCAAAAATAATCCTTCAAAATTACAGTTTTATCAAATAACCATAAAACAAACAGGGAAACATGGCACCATGGTTGATCTGTCTCAGCTCAGAATGTCCCAGTTTGCATGAATTAAGTCAGGTGTGACGTTTCTGTCACGCTGTTTTCACCTTTGAAGTTCAGTCTGTTTATAAAAAGAGCACCGAATGTTCATTTATGACTCACAACAGAAACTGGTGGTAGCAGATTTGATTGATATAGTTTTGATTCTTTATCAGTCATGTGTCTTATCTAACTGTAGTTCATATGTAGTTCTTCATATCGTTCCTGAGTTTAGTTCCTCAGGTTCTTCTTCCTATTATGTGTCTTAAAGACAGCTGTTTATTTTCTGACCTGCATGTTTTTCAGGACCTCCTGTGGAAACGGACACAGAGGTGAGTTTTAGGACCTGTGACACACATCAGCTTCGTTATTGTTTGCTTTGTATCTGTCAGCTGGTTTGTTCTCCTGCTGCAGGCCGACAGGTTGTATGAAGAGATCAGAGAGGGTGACGTAGCGAGCAGGTCACCTCCTGTAAAAGTGTCTTCAGTTTATGATTACGCCAAAGGTCCCCGTATAGGTGGAGATGAAAGCGGAGGCATCTACAGCCTCGTCACCTCTGCTCAGAACAACGTGAGTAAAACTGTGTTGTGATTCTAAGCTGAGGCCATAAACCAGGTAACCGTTTGTGTAGTGAAGTAATTCATCTGTTCTCAGACAACAAACTCAGATTCTAAAGTTTGATCTCACTTTTGTATCCCAGTGTTGAAGACAGCTCGCATAGTCTCTGTTACTCTGAGGTGGATTTTTCCCACAGTCCTGACACAAACAGCGCCCCCTGTGGTAAGACAGCTGATGTCGTCTACTCCAAGTCTTCAGAGGACCTCAGCACCACCAACCACACCAAAGATGCTTCACCGCCTCTGTACTCTACTGTTACAGCAGTATGAACTACATCAGGACTTAAGCTATGGATGAAGTCTTAACTCTCTTAGTGGACAACAGCTCAACACAAAAGCTTATTTATTAAAAAGTAAAGTGACTTTTATTTTAGCTTAACATTGAACTAAAGAATGTTGCAATACCACAGTTATAATAGCATATGTTAGCATTATGGTATGATGCTACAGCACAGATCCAATAAAAAGAGAACGGTGCATTTTGAAGACTTCCAGCCTCCTGTACTCGTCTCTGGAGTATTCCATTATTGCATTTAGCAGTTGAGACTGCAGAAAGTTATTGTACAGACTGCTGTGTGAGGATGAATGTGCAGAGTGATTAGGTCAGCCCGGAAGTTTCACCTCTTTCAGATGATGTTTAGCTGAGAAAAGCCACAGCATGCAGATAAATAAACTACTTCATGTGGTGTTATTATGACCGATTGTTTCACTCTTCACAAGTCAGTCATAGCAGACCCAAATTTATAGCAGAAATAGATTTTCAGCCTTCTGTACAGAGGACAAAAAACGGGTTATTATAGCTAATTTTTGATGCATGACAGAATAGTTTCATATTGCTCCCTCAATTTCATTCCGATGAATATATATTCATCGGAACGAATATATTCTGGATATAAGGCGGGCGGTCCTCTACCAGAGGCCTGGGAGCTTGAGGGTCCTACGCAGATCCATCTTTGCTGTTCCAGGACTGCGCTCTTCTGGACAGAGATCTCGGATGTTGTTCCTGGGGTCTGGTGGAGCCACTCCTAGCTTGGGAGTCACTGCACCGAGCGCTCCGATTACCACTGGGACCACCGTTACCTTCACCCTCCACATCTTCTCGAGCTCTTCTCTGAGCCCTTAATACTTCTCGTGTTCCTTCTTCCTGATGTTGCTGTCATATTGCTACATCTATCACTATGGCCGTCTTTCTCTGCTTGTCCACCACTTTTCTTTCCGGCCATCCCCATTTGTCTGTCTGTATCTGGAAATCCCACAGGATCTTAGCTCGGTCATTCTCCACCACCCTAGGGGGGCATCTTCCATTTTGACCTCAGGACTTTCAGGCCATACAGATGTTCCTGTATACTATTCCGGCCACTTGGTTAGGGCATTCCATGTATTCACTTCCTGCTAGCATCTTACACCCTGCAGTTATGTGCTGGATTGTCTCAGGGGCATCTTTACACAGCCTGCACCTGGGGTCTCGCCTGGTGTGATAGACCCCAGCCTCTATGGATCTTGTGTTGAGAGCTTGTTCCTGTGCTGCTCTAGTGCCTCTGTGCTGTCTTTCAGTCCAGCTTTGTCCAGCCACTGGTTGCATGTCAGCCACTTCCTCTATCTGCTGGTGGTACATACCGTGCAGGGCCCTATCCTGCCAAGATGGTCCCTCCTCTTCCTTGGGTTTCTGCTGCCTGAGGTATTCACTGAGCATGTGGTCAGTTGACTCCTTTGGCCAGCTTATTATCCCAGCAGGCTACCTGATCACGGGCAAGGCGTAGGTGTCGAAAGCCCGGATCTTTTTCTTACCATTCAGCTGACTCCTCAGGACTTGCCTGACCCTCTGCAGGTGCTTGGTGGTTGCAGCTTTCCTAGCAGCCTCTCCATTGTTTCCATTTGGTTGTGGGATTCCCAAATAACTTGTAGCTGTCCTCGATGTTTGCAGTGTAGCCCTCTGGTAGTGCATCAGTGAATCGATGTCTCATTCACTCATACAGCTTGATGTTATCCATGTTGAGGATGGGCTGACAATTGCTCCATTCTGTAGTCGGTATCCGTAGCTAGTCTTGTCAATGATCTCACTGAGACGGTTCAGGCCTATGCAGAACAGCAGTAGGGACAGAGCATCTCCTTGGTAGATCCCACACTTGATGGTGACACGGTACTGGCTTGAGGTTGGCCTCCAGTGTTGTACGCCACATCCCCATTGAGTTCCTGTTGATCTTGTACAATTCTAGGCATTCCAGGATCCAGGCGTGGGGCATCCAGTCATAGGCCTTCTTGTAGTTAATCCAGGCAGTGCACAGGTTGGTGAGCCTGGTCTTGCAATCTTGGGCGACTGTTTCGTCCACCAGTAGCTGGTGTTTCACTCCTCCGGTATACCTGCCAAGTCATTTGTGTGCCCCGCTCATGTTAGCCACTATGATGCCTGACAGGAGCTTCCATGTGGTAGTTGGAGATATATATTGAAATATTTAGCTGCCGTGGAATCACAATGTATAAAGTTATTGTAGCACATGTATCAGAGTGTTTTGACTGTTTTTCCTTTACAGACTTGTTCTTTAAATAATTAACTGTAACAAATTAACATCAACTTTATACCTAAACAACAACAAAAAAAAAAAAAATGTAGAGATGCAGTAATTTACATATTTTAATGAAAATAAACATAAACATTGGCATTTTAACAGTGTATGGTCTTTATCCTTTACAAAATATCTTATAAATATTACAATACACACATTTCCTTCACTTGTGCAGTGGAAGTATTTAAGCTCAGCTTCCTCATACAAAGAATATTTACCTTAGTTGCAAATCAATTCAATGCAACACGTCTCAACTAGTCTCGCCTCTTTATTTCAACTGTGTTGGATCATTAAATGTATTTATGCAAAAGTAGCAACATAAAAATATTTCTGTGGCTTTAACTTATGTGATGCCCCGACTGCAACGCTGCTGAACTGCTGCGTGCTTCGTCTGTGTTGTCAAAAAAATTACAATTTTTTTAAGTTAACAGAGAACTTAGAAGGTAAAAAAGGTAAATATAAACAAAAAACAAACACTTGGTAAATATTTCCCTTTACAGCACTGCAGTGCTCAAAGAACAATAAAATGATAGTAAGCACTCAAACTAAATACAAAATGTTAATGTGACATTTAAATAACAGTGACAGGTAAAAAAATTTATTGTGGCACATTAGAGGTAAACGCACGGAGGAAGAGAAGGAGGATGACAGAATAAAAGCTGCATAGAGTCAATATCACAAATCTCTAATGTAGAGAAGATGATTTTGGAAGCTCGCGTGCCGTTTCTACTCTCAAGCAGATTCTTATCTTTAAGTTGACCGAAGTTTTGAACATTTTTCTGTCTTTATCAGTGCTGCTGTTTACTGCTGTGTTCCACATCCTGTTAGGTACGTATGAAGAATTGAAGCATCTCAGTGCAAATCACTGAGTGTGAATTCTTCTTCACTGTCTGTAAAACATCATGTAAAACACGTCTTTACTGGAGCAGTCCAATGTCTGATTGCTTCATCAGCAAATTATACATCTTAATGCTTTTGCTGGTTAAACTCAACGAGCAGACTGATTTTATTTGGGTAGTTTGTCACAGTGAACGTCACATTGGTTCCATGTTAGTCTAAGTTGACTCCAGGCTCATGTGTGAAATAATTCTTCATATAAAAATAAACGTATTTAACCCTCACTTGATGCTACTCCAGTGTTGTTTACATCCTGTCTGTAAATTAATTAAAATATGATGGATTGAAAAACTCAAAGATTTCAAATTGAATTAACAAGCAGCATTCACTGCTTCTTCTTTGTTACAATAACGCAGCACACTGGCTGCGCAGTCTGTCTGCCCACAGCTCTTCACATGTGTACTAAACACACACACGACATGCACGGCTGCAGTCACACACCTCACTTACACATGATATTAACATGAAGCCTCTGGGATCAGATCAATCTTATTAGAAAATAACATTTACGGGTGAACACAGTCTTAAAAGCACATGAACTGTGAGTTAGAAAGACAAACTTTGGCTAATTCAGGACAACAAGAGCTACGGGTAGGAGCAGATAAAGTTTTAGGCTTTTCCAAAAACCAAACGGATCATATCCAAAGTCTGAGAAGTTTACTGGGACTCTTTGGGGTCTTATAGCAGAACCCTGGTCCAAACTCATTCGGCTCTCCTGCTCTGACATCTACAAAACTCAAGTCCATAAACACACGAAGGAAAATAAGATGAGTGGAAGAACGTGGAGATCTCAGGATGAACAATAATGTTTCCAACATTATCTGGTGAGAGGATAAAACACCTGCAGGTTCAAAGGAGACACAATTTTTCATCCACAGGATTATTAGTAATAAATTATTATCAGGCAGTTTTTAAATACACATCATTACAATAAGTTACTTTAAATGTAGAAAAATATTATATACCGTTGTTACTTGGTGATAAAATAAAGTCTGAGGACTGTGATGCTAAAAGGCAAAGTGCAAAAACAACTGAGGCTCAACAGGAAGTGTTTCTGAAGCCTCCTTTCAACAAAGGCTGGAAAAGGGACATGAAGTCCACATGAATGAGCCTCCTATAAATCTTCCACTGGTGTCCTGACACCAGACTTCAACAAACGTCCTGTTGGAGGCCTCAGTTTGGTTAAATATCTGTCCCTTTACGATACAATGAAAAGAAAACTACTGAGCGATGTGTTTCTAAGGTATTTCATAAGCAGAAAATCAGGAACTGCAGTGTTAATAGTGCAGAAAAAGGAAGTCTGTAGCCACAGCGAGTTTCTGCTCAAGTCAACAGACGCTCAAGTTTCAGTTTCCAGAAATATCTGTGCTAAAAATGTCAATGATCATTGCAGAACTGCAACTTAACAAAATTCTAAGTATCTGTTAATGCTCCATGTTTAGTGTGACAGACACATTCTGATGTCCTTTCTGTAAACTGCAGTCTTACACTCAGCGCTTCATGTTTCTTCCTATTATTAACCAGGTCAGTGTCGTCTGTGGTTTTCAGTTGTGTTGCTGCTCGTTTCAGATAATGCAGCCCATGAACATGCAGAGCGTGCAAAAGAGAAACTGTTTTCCTTTCTGATACGTTTTATTCCAAAAACCGGAGCGAATGCAAAAACTGCAATCGTCAGAGTGAGACAGCCTTTAACTGCAGTCCACAACAAACAGAAGCAAACCAGCTGGAGACGAGTGAGCATCACAGCAGAGTTTGTCTCATATGTTATAGAGGCTCTGTGTACCAACACTAACCCCCATCACAGCTTCGTTTAAAAGGACGTCTGCACTCTCTGAACGGCATGAAGTCAAAATAGAGATCGCTGCATGTAAAGCTGGCTCATGCTTAGAAACGACACAGAAACGGAGAGACTGAGAGCAAATATCCTGATAACAGGGCAGGATAAACCTTACAAAACAAATACAGGCTGAAGCAAAAGCAGCCAGATGTTCAGGCTTGAAGAAACATTTTGACTTCATGAAATAAATGTATTGCATGAAGTCATGAGGATAAAGGATAAAGCAGAAGCAAACCAGAAAAGAAACCACACTGCTGCTCTTCTTAAAAACAGAACTCGCAGCCTTTTTCAGTCACTGGCAGCGTCCTCGTAACGGTTTGTATCCGAGCTACAGTCGCTGAAAACACTCAGCACTATTTTCAGGCATAAAAAATATGATTATCTGATGCATGATGCATGTGTGTCAGTGTTACTCGTAATATTTCTAATAAAGCTAAAATAAAGAACCTAAAAAACCGCGTTTAGAGAAAGGCTTTTTCAGAGTCAGACAGTTCTGGTTTTGTTCAAAGCAAATTTCTCCCTCTGTCTTTTGTTTTTCATCTTTTGGTTTTTCAAGGTGCACAGTCTGTTTTTACATGTACATTTTTGCACATTTTTAAAACCCACAGTTATGATGGCCTACACTATAAAAATAATGCTGGAGGAAGAAAACCTGAATTTTCCTGATTTTGATTTGACCTCCAGTGATTGAACCGTCAGTCACAGTGTGTGATCACTTTGGTTTTTCACGGAGGAAAGGAAGGGAACTTTTTCTCTGCAGTGACGTCTTTGAGCCGTTTGCTGCCACGACAGTGTGGCTGAAGTCTGATGTAGTGCGCAGGAAGGAGGAGGATGATTTCTGGGTGGCGTCTGAGCCTTTGAGCCAGGCATCATGAGAACTGATCCGTCACAGTGCTGGAGCTCGAAGGTGCTGAGGTTCTCTGCAGAGGCGGAGAAGTGTGCTGCAGTGCTGCTGAGCCAGGCACTGCTATACCTGCTGCTGCTGCACCAACCGTCTGAAATGTGGCATGACTTTGCTCTCTGGGAGGTAGAGCGCCATCTCCAGGGCGACCAGGATGGTGAACTCGAATGATATGAGCTCCCTCCTGCTGATCCTGAAACGCTCCTCCAGCTTCTGCAGAAACAAACCAGCACGTGAGAGAGAACAAATACTTTCTGATGACACAAACGGTTTCATGTCTGACTCCACGTCTGTGGGAGTTTTAAATCTTGAAATTAAAATAAACATGGTATCTTTTGACATTTTTATACTGGCCGTTCTTTTTAACTAAACTTCTGTGAAAAAGTATTTACCCTGTTTCCTGATTTCTTTCTTTTTCTTTTTTAAAATTTATTAGCCAAAGAGAACCCAATTAAATAAAAACTGCAGTTTTTAAATAATTGGCAGCAAGAATTGCAATTGAGTGTTTGTAATAAGTGCCAACGAGTCTTTCACCTCGCTGTTCTTTACAGAATTGTTTTAATTCAGCCACATGGAGGTTTCTGAGCAGGAACAGCCTGTTTAAGGTCACAGCATCTCAATCCTATTTGAGTCTGGACTTAAATGAGGCAACTTCAAAACTTTCATTTTTTTATTTTTAGCCGCTCAGAGATGGGTTTGCTGGTGTGTTTCTGATTATTGTCCTGCTGCATAAGTGTGCTTGAGCTTCAGGGCATGAACTGATAGAACCATGAAATCTGTCAGGCTATCAATTATCATGAGTTTTCCACGTCCTGAAGCGGCAAAGCAGCCCCAGAGCTTCCACACTACCACCACCATGTTTGATTGCTGGTTTGATGTTCTCTCTTTCTGAAATGCTTTGTTACTTTTTAACGGGACTCGGGTCTTTCAGAGAGTTCAGCTTTTGTCCACAGAACATTTCCCTCAAAGTCGTGGGAATCGTCAAGATGTTGTTTGGCAAAAGTGTGATGAGTGTGATTTTTGGTCACAGTGGTTTTCTCTGACCAATGGCCATGCCATGAACTCTGACCTTAACTGAGGCAAGTGAAGCCTGCAGTTCTTTAGATGCTGTTCTAAGGTCTTTTGTCACCTCCTGGATGAGTTGTTCATGTGTTCTTGGAGTATTTTTGGTCGGCCGGCCACTCCTGAGAACTGCTCACAGTTTTCTCCATTTGTGGGTATTCATACTCTCCACATGCCTTAGAAATGGCTTCGTAATCCTTTCATTGATAGATGTCAGCGACTGTTAAAATCACAGTTCTAAACCCTTTTCCAACTTCACTCCACCAGCATGCATCATGTCCTGTCAATTTGTGGGGCACATCCAGCTTTTTTTTTACCTCCTTACCAACAGACGGAGAACAAAGTACCTGTGAGTTAGGAGGACTCGCTTCACCTGAATGTACTGTTGTGTTACATTAGAGCTCTGCATCATTAACTTTAAAGAAATGGAAATGCTAAGAAGGTTGATGCTGATGTTATCGTAATTTCAGGAGCATGATAACACCGTGAGTTACTTTGGTCCATAACTATGATTGTTGGTTCTTATTTAAATGTATATAAAAAAAAATCATCCATCCATTAATCCACACACTCACCCTCCATCTGTTAAATCTACTAAATCAGCATTATTGTAATAAACCTTCTAAATGTGCAGAGCACATCAGATGTTCTGTGAGCCACATCACCAACAGTGTCATTTTTTCTGACCACTTCTCAGCTGTTTCTTTAGATCGTGGTACAATGTGTCGCTTTATGAGATCTTTTAATTTGTTTCACTTTGTCAGATAACTTCTATTTTAGTGATTTCTTGATTAAACATGTATAACAGTAATAAGGCCCGAGTGCGTTTAGTGTAACTGAACTCAGCTTTATAAAAACTGTCGTTAATCACATTTAATAATTTAACAAGGGGGGAATTACTCTTTCACACAGGGCCAGGTAAGTAAAGAAATGTAATCACCAGTTTAGTTACTCAGGTTATCTTTGCCTTTTTTTTTTGATTATCTGAAAAATAAAGTGTAACAAATGAGCATAAAGAAAGAAAGAAATGAAAGAAATCAGGAAAAGGACAAATAGTTTTTCACAGCACTGTATTTGTAATCAGTGTTTCATTAGATATGATAAATGAGGTAAAACTAAAAAGATCCATAACTCCATAAAAACTAAAGAAATGTGCAACGATCGTCTGCTTGGTAGTAACATGCAGGGTTTTTGTTTTGGTGGTCGCAGAACTGAAACAATTAAAATAAATATTTTTGAGCCATGGCAAAAGTGAATATGCAGCATAAAAACAGTATAGTGATAATGCAGGACTCAATCAGACCTCAGGGATTCTCTCCTGCATGGTCTCAACACACGACTATAAAGGACATTAACAGCCTCTAGTCCTGCAGCTCGAACACTCAGCAGGTCGTTTTCCACCTGCTCAGGTAGAAAAGCCTCAGAGGTTGAGCAAGAGGAACATGATCTGACTGACAAGGCAGATTTTTTCACTGACACTCTGTGTGTGTGTGTGTGTGTGTGTGTGTGTGTGTGTGTGTGTGTGTGTGTGTGTGTGTGTGTGTGTGTGTTTGTTTGTTTGTATTACATACGTCTATTAGATGTTTGACTTCCTGTTTCTTGAGGTCACTGCTGATCTTAGCTGCCAATAGGATGCATGCAGCTGAGACCAACTTCCTGTGAACAACATCAACAGTTACGTAACTGATAGGACATCAGCCCCCGGGTTAAAAGCAGAGTAACAATGTAACAATGCAGACTGCTCACTCTCTGGACAACATTTATTCTTAAAAGAATTATTGTCTTAGTTTGTAGTTTGTTTTGAAATAATGTATCAAGTCTTTATCAGGTGTTTTCTATGCGTTAACAATCAGTTTCTAATTATAAGACTTGTTGTCAGTTTTTGACTGAATCAGTCATCAGTTAGATCTTAAAGACCTTGAGTTGGATGTAAACATACTCTATAAAATAACTATAAATGTCACTGTGATGATGCACACACTTCAATAATAATTTTCCAGGCAGTTATCAGAGACAGCGAGACAGGAGCTTTCCTTCATGTGGTTTATGGGACAATCGAAGAATACAAACCATCAGCAACAGTGAAAAGTTTTTCTTTTAAACCGAGCTTATTGAAAATAAACACAAGGTGGAGCTACTTCCACACCTCACACTGTGGACTCGACACAGAAAACTGCAGCACATCCACCTTTTAATCTATCAAACAAATCTTGTTTTACGTTTTCTAACAGGAACACAATGTGATGGAGTCTTGAACCAATCAGATTTTCTACCTGAGACTAATTATGGTGCAGAATCACTTATAATAACAATAAACAGAGCTAAACAGTCACATGTGATCCATAGTCGTCATTAACCAACATTTCAAGCAGAGTGTGAAGCCTATGAACGAAGCAGAAACCGATGACGAGCTGTTTACATGTGGACGAGATTCGAACAAACCTGTTCTGCTTGTTGAGGCGCCCCTGCAGCACCAGCTTTTCAAAGTAGACGTATGCCATCGCGAGGGTGACGGGCTGCAGGCCGCAGTCCTCCCCGACTATTCTCATCTCTCTCTTAAGGCTGAAAAAGAAATAAAGCATGTTCTAATTATTTAATACTCCCTTTTCACATATCTGTGTAGGTTCTTAGTCATCCAGGTCATGGTAATCTAAGGAGCGACTGGACTGCTTTAAGTTTCTTTAAGATGTTTCATGTCTCATCCCATGAGCTCCTTCAGCTCTAAGACCAAGTGGTGATCCAGTCGCCCCTTTTCACATTACTGTGCTGAAATCCTTTCATTGGCAGAAATGAGAAACGTTACCTTCGGATTTTGCTGAGGGTGAGTTTAATGTGAGGAAACTTTTCCTTAAAAGTCTCGTTCATATCTTTCTTCAGATCAGACGGTTTGACATATTCTATAACTGTCGTCTGCAGGATAAAAGAACAAAGAGAAAAAGAGCAAAAGAAAATGAACCAAACCAGAACAATAAGGAGTGGAAGTATGCATAAACAGAGCACAGAACACATTTAACTGTAAGCAGAGACAATGAGAAGTCAAACAGTTGTCAGTGAATGTAAATAATCTGATGAGGACGTAAACACCGACGGGTAAATATTTCTTTCTGTGACTCATTGTTGCAAAGATGGCACCATTTCTCACGCAGGGAAACTCATTCATGCTTTAGTTTACAGTCTTTCCAGGTATTGTGATGACTGTTCACAGGAGTATCCAATAACCTCATCAAATCTGTTCCAAAAAAGCTGCACTGACTTTACACACTAAATAAAAGTCAAACTCCCCTGCTGATTATTTTTAAATCTAACAATGACGCAGGTTTTGGTTCCACTGAGTCGGTCCGTCTCTGTGTCTGTCCTGTTATGGACAGATCACCTGGTCACTGTGTAGCCAAAACACACAGTCTCAAGCCCCACCCCAACTGATTTCTTTAAGCAGTTAAGAAAATGGATTGATGGCTCAATACTTTGACGTATTAGATCACATTGATCTTATAGAAATCCCATATTGCCACACAGCATTCCTGCTTTTTCACTAATAGCCTCAAACACCCAAAGGCAGCTCTGCTCTCTCTCCAGTGGGTTTGTTTTATTTTGCAAACTTAAGAGGGCTCATTAAACCACATGTTGCATGTTTACAACTTTCATTATTTAAATGGCACACAACTCAACTGCTGACCTTTCACCTGCAAAACTTAAGTGAAGAAACAGACACACCTTTCCATGAAACAGCTTTTAAGTCACCAGCATTAAGAGGTGACAGTGAAGAGCTGCAGGTTCGTCAACAGTTTCTTTACAGCTCAACTCAGTTTAGACCTTAATCCTGATATTTAGTCACATACACGCTCATGTCAACACTTCCAAGGCCTAATTTAATGGAGAGAAGCCTGCGAGATAATCCTGGTAGACAGCCTGATCTAAACCTTATCATATGCAGGTAACATGCACCGTTTCCATGTAACACATCAAACTGGTGTGGGTGGGGGGTGTTTTGTAGTTTAGGCGACATTGACAGTAGGTGGTGAAATCACACTGTGTAATACTAACACACACACACACACACACACACTTGCTCACAGTAAGCTCAGTGAAAAGCAGCTCACCTCAGCTGTAATCGTCTCATGAATTAAACACTGTGATACAGTGTGTGTGTGTGTGTGTGTGTGTGTGTGTGTGTGTGTGTGTGTGTGTGTGTACCTGTTTAGACATCTTTGTGGGACCAAAAATTGGAATATTATTATATTTGTGGGGACCAACAGTCACTTATGAGGACAAAAGTGCCGTCCTCGCGAGTTTGAAGGCATTTCTCAGGCTCAAAATGTGGTCTTAGTGTCAGGGTTACAATTAGGTTATTGTTAGGTTTAGGCTGAGGGTCAGGATTAGGCCGTCATTTTTGATGGTTAGGGTGAGCGACTAGGGAATGCATTACGTCAATGAGATGTCCTCACTAAGATATCAAAACGAGAATGTGTGTGTTTGTCTATAGAGGGATCAAACTGAGCCGCAGCCTCTAGAACAGTGAAAAAGAAAAGAGCATGTGTACTCTGATTACTCTTAGTTCTCGGAGATTTACAATCATCTGTTTTATTCACCCTGTTTGTCTCTCCTTCAGTTTTATTCCTGTTTATTAGAACATGAGAAATTAAAGTTGGGGTTCAATGTGATCAAGTTACACTTTTAATCTCCCCGAAGCACAGATGTTATTGTCTGACTCAACATTATAATTAAAATGTGTAAAACAAAATAAAAAAATAGCCAAATACAGAAATCCTGCCAGTCACCAGAGATTAGTGAGTATCTGACTTGGATGATGCATTAATTCATGTGATGACATTAAATGGATTAGATACCACCTACTGGTGTGATCAGCTCAGTTTTTACTGAACCTGTTATTCATATGAGTCACACACCAGTGAGCCAAAAACACTATGACCCTGTACATGGTGAATAAGGTGGATTATTGCTCATCAGTGTTGTTGTCACCACTATAAGACAGTAAATGCAAAGCTGAGAGTTGCAGTCATCCTAAAAACAGCAGCAGGGGCAGGTGTAAAGTCACGGGTGTTACAGCCAGATGAGTCTGAGTCAGAGCCGCCCCGAAACATCGAGGCTCGTTGGGCGCTCCCCGTGAGCTGACGATTACCTTCAAACAGTCATCTGAGGAGGGACCAACAGTGAAACGCCAAGAGGGTGTTGGAGGATGTGTTGGAATAACAGTGGCTCCAAATCTTACAGGACTAATAGGATCTGCTCTTAATGTCTTGGAGCCTCCACACATCCTGCTGAATCCCCGCTGTGGCAGGTCGGAGCTTGTTTTGGTGGTACAAGAAGCACCGAGAGCAAATTAGATCAAAGTGGCCGTGTTGTTTTGGCTGTCGTTATGATGAATTCTTTTAATTAATTTAGAAACCACAGCTCTTTAATAGCTCACATGTGTTTCGGTAAGATTTCTGCTCGTGTTCAGAGAGGTGCTGGACCCAGCTGAAATCTGATTGGCCCCTGTGATGCGCCACCCCGTCACTAATCACTGGACAGGGTGTGCAGGACTTCACTGGTTGGCTCTTTACAGATGCATAAACATCACAGACATCAAACACTTGTGGTAAGCATGATGTTGATGTCGATTTCATGGGGGAGGGCTGGTGATGACAGGAAAGATTACAATGTTTACAAGTTCAAAGAAGCGTATTTATAAGATGGAAATTGGTAATCAGTATAAGTCTGATGGGACTTGAACGTAGCATGAGCGTGCTGCGATGCACAGACAGCTCAACAGTGGTGCTTAGCATTTCATCAGCCACAAAGCTTCATGACAAGGTGCTTTTCTGGACTTTAGTTTGTGTTAATCTCTGAATCTGAGAATGAGTGCTTATTTCAAGCATTAGTTAGCAGCTAGTTCACAACTATACTGGGATTAAAGTAGCATCTTGTGAGTGAAATAATATTTTAGTCACGCTACTCTCATTGCTCGCAAATGAAAGTGATGCAGTTACAAACATTTCTTATTGTATTTTCTTTCATATTCATTCACATTTTAAATCTTATTTACAGAACTGAACCATCCAGATATAAACTCAGGAGTTACAAACAAGAGGTGTGCTCAACCCTGAAACAGAGTCTGAATCTGAATGGAAGTCCCCCAATGCCAAAGCTTTCAGTGCAGATCTCCTGAGATTTGAACTTTTCTTTTTCATGTATTGTTTTTGTTACTAAACTTGATTTATTTAACTCAACATTAACATTTTTGGTCAACAGACTGATGCAAGCTACAAATATTAGACCTAATAAGAGCAGCTCCTCAGAATAAGCCCATATTAGATCCGTTCTTGTTATCAGGCAAAAAAATTTGGGAATGCTGTCTCTAAATCGCTGCCATACCAGGCCGCAGCTTTATGATGAAGGCTGTTAATCCTGATGATGCAGAAGAAAGAAAATCTGATTTAGATTAAGGCTGCAGGCTCCGAATTCAGGAAGTTGCTGCCAAAATGACTGTTTAAAATCTGTCTTGCGGAGGTCACTTAAACCCAAAAATGTGCTTATTTTTAGAACTTTGATAAGATAACACACAAACACAGCCTAGTGAGGGCTACAGCACCAGGTTCGCAGTGCTACAGACTCCAAAGTGTATTAGTTTACTAAAACCATCTGTCCTCTCACAAAGCTCATTAAAGGTGTCAAACAGCCTGCGGAGCTCTGGACGTGGTGTGAAGGAGACGCACAGCTGTCAGCGATTTGCTCCGTGTGGGCGTCCTCAAAAATAAACAACTATATTTCAAACCATCTGCAGTGTTTTCTTACCATGTAAGAGGCGAAGATCAGCACTCGTTTGTGTTTGCCGCAGGGCCACTGGGGGTCACTGAGCAGGTTGGGGTCATAATCCATCACATCCTCCACACCTGGACAACAATACACATCGATTCAGAAATAATGTCAAAAGAGCAAAACTGAGGTGAGGCGAGTAACACGAGGTGTCATCAACAAGTTCTCTGACTCACAACAAAAACATTTAGTGCATCTAAGCACGATCTGTCTGCAGACAGTTAAGGAAAAGAGAATTTTATCCATTTTCCTGTTTCTCTGATCAAGTCCTGATAATTTGTCTTTGAGGGAAAGGGAAACCTCTTTGATGCAACATTACCAGCTTGAAATTTGGCTTCTGTCCTACTCCAGCTCACTCCTTTGTGCACCTCTTAACTGCTTTCAGCTCAACCACTACTTTTTTTAACCCCCAGGACATTTGCCCTTCTGCCATGAACCTCACAGAGTCTACAGACATCAACTTTAGACTGACAGGGCCCCACTCGGTGATCAGCATTGGTGACAACAGTTAGGTTCACGTAAAGAGGAAACAGCAGTTTATGCTGAGAAGTCCACAGTGTCACAGCCTGAAAGTGGACATCAGGTCAGGAGCGTGTGACTGTGAGACTGCAGTTGTGGTGTTATTCAACATTTGAGGGACTGAACTGTGAATTCATTCCCTCAGGTTCAGGATGTCAGTGCAGAGCTCTACTACAACATCCTGAGACATTTAACATTCGTTTCAAACTGTTAAGGCAGAGGTGTCGAACTTAGTTTAGTTCACGGGACACGTGAGTTGATTTTAAGAGGGCCATTATTGCACAAAAACTTATTAAACTGTTAACAAAGTTTATGCACAGTTTGAAGACATTCACATTCAGAAAAATCTCAGTTTTTCCTCATTCAGTCAGTGTAAAGTCATTACAAACAAACTGTACCATTAGAAAGTTACAGAAACCCATCAGCATGGCTCCTGGGTTTAACCACCTTATTCTGGTTCTTTATCAGTGACAGTGACTCGGTACAAACAACCACACTTATGGCAAGATTGATTGAGCTGCAATACAGTGCTTCCTGTTGAAAAGTCTAAATTGTTTGTCCTTCATCTTAGCAAGTCTGAACTCTGCAAAGTCACCCAGCTGGCTGGATTGAAACTCCTGGGCATGTGTGCACATTTGGCATCCCAACTATGGCACAGAGTATTGTGCTTTTTTGGGGCTATGCCAAACACATCGCTCCCTAACAACCTCCCCGATCATCAGAATTCAAAGAGATTTTGTCGTCTTTCCCCAAAATGAAATTGCAGTGGTGGAGATCCAGCACATGACCTCCGCTGTGCAGGTTCTAGTGATCGAAAAAGAGCTTACTGGGTGTGATCTGAAAATGGCAGCAGCACCAAAATCTATCATTCTGACATCTGCAGAGATTGTCTTGTTTTTTTCCCCTCTGGAATCAAAAGACAAAATGGATTTGAGAACCACCTGTGAACTTTACCAAGCCTTCATCTGGTTTCATATTATGGCCTAAAGAGCATTTCATCATCCAATCACCATTTCATCCATTTAGTGTTTGTTGGCCCTCTGCTGCCACCAACTGTGAAGGCGCCCAGGCTTTCTTTCATAGTGCTACCAGTGGTCCAAGCATCTATGCACAGGTACAAGAGCAGCTCTGTAGTAATCAACAGCTAAAAACATTATGCCATTTATAACTCTGAGTAAACGAGTCTTTGGTGTTTCTGTCAGTACTTAACAAATAAGGTGCAATCATGTCAGTCTTAAGAGCTGCGAGTCTAAAGAAAAACGTCACAAGAGGACTAAAAATATCGAACCTGCTGCGCACGGCCTCGCGCTCACACACAGCTGTATTGTGTTAATGAAAGGTTGTGGATTAGAAAGAGGGGTTTAGAGGCTAATTCAGGGCTCTGTCACTGTGGATGTGTGTGTTTACAGACACAGGATGTGAGGACATGCTCATACACATGTGTTTAAAATAAAAAGAGGATGATGCTCCAGCACAGCTGCAGCAGTTCTCGTTTGCTCATCCCAGCATCCTGTGTTTGTTTTCTCTTCTCACGTTACATCCTTCTTTAGCATTTCAATCCAGAAATGTTTGAGCAGTTACAGTTCAGCCTCTTTTCTGAAATCTCAGAATTCAAGGAAACAGATCAGTCACATCGCTCAGAGTCCTAATGCACCATGACTGTGGTCAGAGGGTTAAATCACAGCTTTCACAGTTTGAACCATAAACAGACGGTGTTTTTGTTGTTCCCTTTAACATGATAAAATCCTTTAACTGTTTCTGTGGCTTGATGTCAGTAATTATCTACATTACATCTAATAAATGGCCACATCTTTGGTGAAATTTATTTTTAACAGTTTTAAACTGTTGTTAGAAAAAAAGAATCATTATTATTTTTAGGAGACGTGCACACTGTGACTGAGCTCGGTTCCATTTCTTACCCAGATCCAGTCCCACGGTGCTGCTCAGCCGGCTGGGCGGGTAGCTCCTGCCCGGAATGCTGTGTGTGCTCCTGGAAACGGGAATCTGCAGCGTCAGGTCGCTGGCAGACGACGGCTTCTGCCTCACCAGCGCGTTAGTGGGGTACAGGAACTGTGCGTATGACACAGACTGACACAGAAAGATGATTTAAACTGAGATATGATATGAGATCTGACCACAAGAAACTGTTTTGGATCATAAAAGCATGTATCCATGAGAAGTAGGTCCACATTTTCTACCCTGCCATAGGTGTCCAGGTGAAAACCCTCTAGCCCCGGCAGCATTTCCAGGGTGGTAGAGATGTTTCCAGACGAGTGTCTCCTCCTGGGGTGATTTAATGAAGGATCACTGGAGAAAAAAAGGCATCAAGAAAACAAAGAGAGCAAGAATTATTGATAAAATGTTGGTAAACAGCCTGCCTGTAAACACACAGCAGACGGCTGCACTGTCATACAGTAGGAATATTTGGTTCCCAGTTCTTCCGACTCGTGTCCTAGCTGAAACCAATCCAAACATCTGCTGCATCTGGAGCAGAAACCCCTCAGTGCAGCTGGTTTACCTACAGGAAATTAAATTAAGGACAACAGCAATAAAAGATTCACAACACCATAAAACAGATTAAGAAGTTAGCAGCAGCTTCAGTTTGCCACGAGCCATCAGCTAGCATCGTAAAAAAACTGCTCGAGCGTTTCAGACGGGTCACGCTGTGGTTTGTTTCTCTAATAATCACAGTTCAGCCTCGTGTCGCTCCGAGAAACGACAGACACTGAAAATCAATGAATTAATCATTTATGAGCAGTTCATCACAGCCTGAGCACAACTGAAATTACACAAAAATACAAACTTTGTTTTGCAATTATCACTTTTTTACTGCAGACTTAATTTCAAACTGATGGATTTTTATGATTTATAGAAAATGAATCCAAATAAATTTCTTTCTGGAACCGTTACAACAAAACATCTTTATTCACACTGAAAAACCTACCTCATTAAATATAATCTTACTCTTGTGTAATACTAGATGTACACAGTATACGACGTACACCCTTTCACTGTACATACCAGTTCATTTCACAGGTTTAATTTTTTCCTTTTTCCTTATATGATCTGACTGTACTTTAACCTCAGAGTTGTATATGATCCACCCAGCGCAGGTCTTCATTTCATAGTGATTGTGTGCTTTCCAGATGCAACACCTAATTCCCAGACTTCCTGGATTTAGTTTTTTATATTTTAACATGTCCCACATTGAACCACCTGCGTGACAGGAGCCATGCAGCGCTTCCCTCCTCCTCTGCAGAATCGCACGTTGGCTTGAATAAGATTTCAAACTAAACAGATAATCGTTTACAGGATGAAGGACACAAAAATGCTTAAACTCTGAAGTATAACACGTTGCTTTTTACAAACTAATTTTAAAAAAACAACATTGATTGAATTAAGATGGTTGATATTTAATACATTTTCCATAGATTTTTTCTTACCTGATTTGTTTGTAATTTCAGTAAGTTTCCTCTGGCACCATCTGAATTGTTTTCTTTTTAATTGTTCTGCTTTTTTATACCTAGGGACTGCTTTTGGAGCCATCTATATATGTTCTGACTATTTATATCTTATTGCTGCAAGCACTGCTAAATAAGCATTAGTCAGCTTTTGCTTCACAGGCGTTTGCTAGAAGGGTCAAAAAGGTCAGCGATCACCATGACGCCATGCACTGAGCTTCACAGCTTTTACCATCAGCTGCTTGTAAAAATGTGAGTTTTGAGCTCACTTCCGGGTGAAAATTACTCATTCTGCCTCACAGCATATGGTGTGTGTGTGTGTGTGTGTGTGTGTGTGTGTGTGTGTGTGTGTGTGTGTGTGTGTGTGTGTGTGTGTGTGTGTGTGTGTGTATCCAACACAGAAACAAAGAGGGAACTGAGAATGTGTTCATGATAATAGCTGCGTACATTACATGTGCGCATGGTGCGAGTGTGACATGACACAACATGCACTAAGACTTCTCAGAATTTCAGCTGAGAAAAAAATGTGTGTTTGTGTGAACACAAAGAGAAAAAAATAGATTAGGATGACTTGTCTATTGGAGAACAGCATTATTGTTGTTTCCATTATTGTTTCTTCTTGTCGTTACTGTGAGATGCTTGTGTGTGATCGTGGTGTTTGTATGAGTCATCAGCCACTCAGACCTAAGGTCAGGTCAGAGGGCTCTGATGCACATGGGAAAAATCATCCCCCTCCAAACAAACGGCTCTTCTCCCTCATACTCCTCTGCATCATCCCCTCTACTCTCATGTTCCTTTGTCTCACAATGAAGAAACGAGACCTCAACTACTTCTACTTCCCTACCTCTACTTCTCGTAGGTGTCCAAGCATTGTTCCCTCTAGTGATTTTCTGGGCCCCTTGTGCATTTCCTAGAAACTTGTGTATTCATTTTCTTTGTTGCTGTGCAGGATGAACTAGCAGTGTATGGGAACAGCTGAAAAGCTCACGTTTCTTCATGTTTAAAAGTCCATCTAATAAAGGTCTCGGATTTTTGAGAGCTGCAGGACAAACATTTCCTTTCACTCCACTTGGTTCACTCTCTTAGTTACGGCGCTGCCTCCTTCCTACCTAGTGAACAGCGACAGGGGTAGCTACTGGTCATACTTGGTTACGGATCGTTTTGTTGAGAAAAACAGAAGCTGCTTGGGCCAAATCTCTGAAAACTTTTTATTCACATGCTTCTAAATTCATTTGATGGTCTGCACGAATCTATTTTTGCGAGCGAAACCTCCACGCTGTTGAGGCCATCACCAGCATCACCTGCCAGTAGAACAGCCTCTTTATCTCAGCAACCTCAAAAGTTTCCTTTCATGTGAAAACAGCTACTGGCAGGAAGAAGAGAACTATTTACTTGTAAGGGTTTCCTTCAGCCAGCTTGCGTCAGGTGAACTTAGGCCAGCGATGACCAATTCAGTAAATAACAGTTTTAAATAAGCCAGCAGTGTTTAAATCAACTTTCCACAAATACTTTTTTTTCCCCTGCCATCAGCCCATTGGTTATGTCGAACCCTGTTTCTTGATTTCATCATGAGAGGCAGAAGGTGGGAGTACATAAGCAGATGTGTCTGTACAGATTACCTGAGGTAGAAGCTCTCTCCGTAGGGAAGAACAGAAAAGGCAGCACACAGAGACCTCTTAGCACAGATGAGCACGATTCTGAAACACAAACAAAAACGCACATCAGTGGTTATCGTGTTTTGACATCTGTCCAGCTGAATTACTTTTCTCCATCTGAGGCATTTTGCTGACTAAACACACACAAAAACAGACAAAGTTTCAAAATGAAGACGCTAACTCTGCATCTTTGTGGTGAAATGAAGAGATCCACACACGAAGCTAAATCCCAGGGTAAAAGTTAACATTTAAGGATTGAAAGTTTAAAGGATCATATCGCTCCTCAGCATGGCGTAATATTTACTCACTGTTAAAGAGCAAAACACACAAATGCACACTTGACACCAACTTAATTGAGTTAAAGGCTCCAGCTGCACCCTTACCCTCAATTCTGCTCAACTACGACATGATATAATAGAGTTTCATTATGGAGAACACAGTGTGTGCGTGCACGTGCATGTCCGTGTTTGTTTTTTATTGCAGCTCCTCTGAGTATAAACCCATCTGGAGCAGAGACTACAGCTTGCTGGCCTGGTTTTGGTCTCAAGAGGAACACGTTTGCAGTCATTATATTTGGCTCAGGAACCAAGAGACTAAAAGATTATGTTTTCACACATAGTGAATAAACACACTTAGCTCAGAGCTGAACAGATAATTGTCCAACATGCAGCTTCTCGGTCAGTTAGAACAACTTTGTCTGTCAAGGCAACACAAGGTCAGCGTTTCAAGGTCTCCGAGTAACTGAAGCAAATGTTCCCAATTTAGCCAAGGCACGAATCGGCTCTATAGTTCATCAGGATGCTGGCAGACCGAGCAGTAAATTTATCAAAGTAGTTATATAACCTGGATTAAACAATATTGGCCAGCCAGCAGCAAAGAGTCGAGCACACACACACACAGCCACATGCTAGCATGTCATTAGCATGTCATTAGCCCATTGCCAGAATAAACTGTTGGGGGGGGGGGGTACCATGAACACATGTTAACAAACTTAATCATACATTTAAATCAACTTCATCAACATGGATATTTTGAAAAAGACAACAAAGACAAAGAGGCTAAAGCTAAACCTATCCAGACCTATCCAGACTAAACCTATCCAGACCTATCCAGACTAAACCTATCCAGACCTATCCAGACTAAACCTATCCAGACCTTGGTATGAGCAAAGGATCAAAGCAGTTATGACCAAAATTTTGGAAACATATGAAAAAGAGAAAAGGGTAGATGTTCTATTGTATGATGAATTTATAAACATACTGGAGAATAACATAAGTGTCTGATTTATCTTGTTATATAAATCTGCTGCACCTACTTTTCTTTGGTAAGAGAGTGCAATCATTTTCAGTTAATTACTCTCCAGTAGCAGAGCCCTTTATTTTCAGCTGTTTAATCGAGAGAAGATCCTGTAACTTAGTGCAGTTTGGGGGAAGCTGTGAAGTTTAATCATTTATTTTCATTATGACCGTAATATTTAGCATAGAAGAGAAGTTGAGGTTTTTTACTCAATGCTGCCAGTTAGTTCTTAAAAAGAAAATCAGGATCTGCAAAAATCAATATCAGCTGGTCTTTAATTGGCCAGTGAAATTGCAATTGGTGCATCCTTAGTTTAGCTGCTTACAGGCCGCTTCCAAGACTGCGTTTCAATTGTTTTTTTGGTAGCTGTGATTGGTGACTGGTAGCTGGCCAATCACATTCTTGGTTACTGCTTCAGCCAAGGTGTGTAGA
This sequence comes from Perissodus microlepis, assembly GCF_051167445.1. Classification (NCBI taxonomy): domain Eukaryota; kingdom Metazoa; phylum Chordata; class Actinopteri; order Cichliformes; family Cichlidae; genus Perissodus; species Perissodus microlepis. Next base: position 31,777,133 of record NC_140480.1, read on the forward strand.
CAGTGGATAAAAGTTTACTTATCCGTAAGATTTAATGTGATGTCGCCCCACCCTTTGCAGATATAACAGCTTCAATTCTTCTGGGAAGGCTTTAGGAATGTTTAGGAGTGTTTATGGGAATTTTTGACCATTCTTCCAGAAGCGCATTTGTGAGATCCGACAGGGATGTTGGACGAAGAAGCCTGGCTCACAGTCTCTGCTCTAATAGGTGTTTTATCAGGTTGAGGTCAGGACTCTGTGCAGGCGAGTCAACTTCTTCCACACCAAACTCGCCCATGTCTTTATGGACCTTGCTTTGTGCACTGGTGTGCAGTTGGAACAGGAAGGGTCCCCAAACTGTTTCAATAAAGTTGGGAGCATGAAATTATCCAAAATTATAAAGCATTAGAGTTCCTTTCACTGGACATTGCTTTGCACTTGTACACTTGACAAATGCAGCGTGCTCACTATGCTTACTAGAATTATCGCTCCACCATCTGATGTAACTGTGATCACTTTTGGCTTCAAAACAAACAAACAAAAAAGCTCACGGTAGCCAAAATGCTGATGTGCAGAAGCCAGTGGTCAATATCACGTAGCTACATATATACACTTCACACACTGACCGTCTCATCTGACTCCAGGTTTGAATCACAGACTGTTTAAATGATGCCAGTCTGGAAAACTGTTACCAAACAATATAAATGTATCTTTAATTATCCATTTAATTTATGATGTGTAGTAACTCGTTTTTATTTCTCTTCGCATTGGTCTTTGGCATCAGACTGAAGAACTGTTATGTAGTGGACTTGTATACACTGTTCTTTGTTTAGAAAGTCACAGAGGGATAAACATATGAAGAAGGAAGCCAGTTAATCCAAACACTGCGGTTTTTCTTACAGAGATGACATGATCCCGGTTAAACACTCAGCACATCTTAATGAGGATCCAACTGGGTAAATAATTCAGTAGACTTTAACCTTAGGATCAATAGAGACACGCAGTTTTCACCCATGTTTGTTAATTATGGTTCGGGATATAAAACTGTATCACACTACTAAGTGATTTATCATTTAAAGGGGATGAAAACAGATTAAAGGGAGCCCAGCGGTTCAAAGTTTAATTCTTTAGGAAGCTAAATACGCAGCAGCGTGATGGAAAATTCAACATTAAAAGGTCATTAAAGCATGAATCATTACTCGTTCAATTTAGACACGAGGCTACTCCTCCTACCCTTCTGATCATCCCTCGAGACAGATTATGAGTTTGAATTTGCCGTTGTTGGTTGTGTGAGCCGGAGACACAAAAATACACACAAAGCTCGTTCCCTGTGATGCATGGGAAAGTCAAGAGCAGGAAGTCACCAGGGAGCTCAGTGGAAACAGCAGAGACATCGCAACACAGCTGCTGAAAACGTGACTGTGCTGGGGAGTCTGTCCCCTGCACCCATCCATTTATTACAAGACATTTCACAACACTGGGGGCACATTATTCCATAATCACCTTCAAGGAAAACAGACAATGTTCCCACTGAGGACTGAACCGCTGACCCAGAGCTTTATCTATGTAGCTACACTGACAAGAGAAAAACAAAGGAAATTTATAGATAAAAAAATAAAATGACAAAACATTTAGCATTTTTTGTATGTTTCAAATCAATTGTAGACAGCATTATGTTCAAATTAAGCTTCATCAGTGAAATGTATGCGTAGTAGAAGGTTTAATGTGACTTACAATTATGCTTTTTAATAAATGATATGCAACAGCAGAAAAGTTTCATCTTGCTGGGAACTAACTAGAGCAGAAAACTCTCCATTTCACCATTTTCCCCCAAAAACAAAACAAAAGATAAACTAAAAATATATATAAATATAATTAGTTAACATAAATTTGATTTTAAAAACCATAACAAGAACTTTTACAATTCTTGGGTGGATGATGGTGGATCTCCTACACTGTAAAAGGTCACCTACTTTGCTCACCTGTCACTTAAACTAATTACTAATATTTTACTGTTAAAGTACAAAACCGTTACCTGCTGGTTCAAAGATATCATGACACCGAGCACCACTGACTGCTGCGGCCCTCTTTTCATCTGACTTACAGTTGTAAACAAGTGAGGTGGAAAACAAGCAGATGACATCTGTTTGCTTTCCATCACTTTGATGTGCAAAATGAGAGTTGGCATGTCAGAGTAAACTGATATATAAACAATCGACTGAAGCAGCACCACATTCTGCACACCTGCAGCAGCTAGCCTGCGGTGTGATAAATGCCGAAAAGTACCACACTGCCCATGCAGTCAGTTAATTTTGTCTACTCTCTGCAGTAGTTTATGTTTTGTCCATTTTCTTTATGCTTTCTTTTGGTCTCTTCACTTTCCACTCATCACTCAACTTGTTGCAAGAAATGGCTTGTCCCTCCCTGAGGTCTCGTCCTGTTAAAAGGGAGGTCTTTCTCCCCACTCTCACCAAGTACATTCCCAGGGAGTGTTGTCTTGTCCCTGGTTAGGTTCTTTACCTCACAAAATAAAGAACCTTGAGACGACTGTTATTGTGAGCTGTTTCTATATATCACTGTCAATCAATGTCTTGGTTCTTTTTTTCCAAAGAAAACCTTTTTTAAAAGGAAGTAAACAAGCAATTTTTACAGGTGACCTCAAGGTGAACCATTTAAAGTCTCCCAAGACGACCCAAACAAGGATCATGGGACACAACAGCCCATTCTGAGGGAAGACAGCTCTAACATTTCCTCTTCTCTGTGACAACATGGTGACTTAGCTGAATTACAAACAGCACTGGTGCTTTTTACTGGATCTATTTTAAAACAATTACCCCTCAGTCAGTCTGTTATTATCTGTTGAGCAGCCCTGTGGGCCCTTTTGACCCAGAGTTGTATTTATACACTCCACAAGGAAGGACACGAATACAATACAATAGAAGAGTTAAGGAGAACAGAATGACACTGTCCAGGCTTCTCTGGTTCCTCTCCTGCTGTAAAGGCGACACACTTCTGCAAGTCAGCAGCGTATGTAGGGCTTAGTTCTGACAGAGACTTAACAATAACGGAAAGATCAGCGTTGTGACCTCTGTACACTGTCACAAAGGACTGCCCCAATGAGAAAGAAGCAGAAAAGCCTCAGCCAGTCCTCGAGTTTTGCGTTACAATACGTACCACACAGTTTTCATTGTGATTCCTGAGCGGTCAATGTAGGAGGAACTGTTTGAAAAAAAAGCCAGAGTATTTGCCATTGTAGCCTCTCCTGATAACGCACCTCTACATAAAGCTTTCAGAGACCTCCACAAGCCTCAACCCGCTGCCCCGACCTTGTTCCACATGCTGGGGGACATTAGGGATCAACATGCCTCTAAATACAGTCTACACCTTGGCTGAAGCAGCTGAATGACGTGTTTTTTACCTTCAAACTCAAATATAGTTAAGGGGACAACTTCAGACTCACTGTGGAGCCAAACCTGGGCAAAACATTTTGAAGATTTGTTGTTTTTCAGAGTTCAAGACCAAAGATTCAGTTTTTCAGTATTGTTTGTTTTTACTTTTCATCCATTTGTGCTTTGATAATTCAAAAAGCTAAATTAAAAGACACCAAATATAAAATGTATACAAAAATGGGATATAAACATCACCAGCACTTTATACAGACCTTACAAGAAAAATAATTGCACTCTGAAGACTTATATTTAACAATAGAGCTATAACAGAATGATACATATTTATGCTACAGTAGTGTTCAGCATGTTTGTGCTGCTGGTGACAAAACATGATCACACTGAGAAACTTTATTTATTTTATTTTTTTTAAAGGGGGTAGTAGATGTTTATATTCCTCAAAAAGGTTATTTTATCCTGTTGCTAGGTGGTTGCTAGGGAACTTATGGCATCATACCATGTCCTGTATAATTAAACCTTTGTAGATAAAAATGAGATGCCACTGTGATTAAATTAAAATGATGAGATACTTTTATTAGGTGTTATAGATGCTTATATGCTAAAACCAGATTATTTCAGCTCTTTGCTAGGTGATTGCTAGGCAACATAATGACATCATAATATTTGATATAGATATGAACCTTCAGGGTCCTGGTATGTACCTGTGTATTACAGATTCTGTGTATTAAAGTAAGTAGTTTGTACTACTGCTCATTGTTAAATCTGATGGTACAGAATTGTGGGAGTCTGTGTGGCTCACCTGCTGCCTCTTGTGTCGTACTGTTTCATATTTTTGATGAAGTGAATCTTCTTGGTGTGTCGAGGTCTGGGAGAACCACCGGAGAGGTTACGAGTTCTGCAGAGAGAGAGCGAGACAGAAAAAAAACATGAATATTAATAAGGGCATTGGCTCTCAAATCTGTAAACAAGAAAGAGGTTGCCAGTAGACACAGTTTCCACTTAAAAGACACGCACACACACTCTCACAGAGTCACAGAATTGAGCCTAAAAATGCCTCAAGACGGAACGTTACCAAAGTTTCTTGAGCAAAACACATATTTTTCCATCTTTACAACAAATTAAAACATTCAGAATAAATATACAGCACAGGTTTAGGGGTCACTAAAATAAATAAATTATTCTTACAGTTCACATCTCTGAGTTCTAAACACCTCCCAAGTTTGTGTGTCTGCCTGGTGAAGGTCAAGTTCTGAGCCAGGTTGTATCACTGTGCCGACCCTCATGGATTAAAACAACAGATCTCGACATGAAAGCGGGCCAAGAAGCTCAGCGCCGTGACATCACAGCAGTTACATAACGTTACTGACATCAGCATTAGTCTCACACACGTACGGCACCTACACAAGCTGAAACTGCGTGTTACTGCACCGCGGTCATTTACATCGTCTCATGATGAACATCATGTCACGATGCAGCACATTCTCCACAATCATGCACATACATTTCTGCAAACACATACAGAAACTTATTCAGTGAGGGTTGCTCCTCATCTTACATGTAAGAAAAAACAAGGAAAAGTCCCATATTTCATTTATACTCAGAGGACCAGCATGCAGTGCTGCAGTCAGATCAGGTCACACAATGCTTTGAACTATGCCAATAAACTGGCCACAAATAGAAACTCACATTTATAATGCTCTTGCTATTATTGGTTGGTGATGAATATTTCTCCTGTAACTCTACACTAGATCATAAATACAGGATTATGCAACTGGATAAATGCATCTGCCTCTCGAGTTGGTTTCTGTTCTTTTCTTCGGGGGGAGTTTGTTGGTTTTTCTTGTTATATTTTGCTGATTTAGCTTCTGTGTTCTTGAGAATTTAAAACTACTGCTGTGTCCAAAATCCTCCACTCATTCACAATAGATAATATCAAATATAATAAATAGTAAGTGCTAGTAAAATTAAACAGGTGGAGGATCAACTAATAATGTTTGAACATCTACATGTTTCTCAGAAGTTAAAACGGGCAGAAGTTTACCAAACTGGAAAAAAATATGCCTACATATTGTTTCAGAATGATGTTCTATAAAATAAAACATTGCATCTGCAGTGCATAATGTTTTCCAAAAACGTCCAGGAATCTGGAGCAACCTCTGTGCGCAAAAAACAAAGCCAATAAAATCAACATTGGATGCCTGTGACTTTTGGGCTCTCATGATTCTGTCACGCCTGTGCACGCCTCCCTGAGCTCGGGAGCACTTTCAGAAATCACTGTGTCCCATCCACAAAATGCAGGTTAAATATCACATCTTTGGAAGAAGAGAAGATTGTATTAGTGCATTAGAATAGACAGCTTACACATCTGGAAAGGCACCATCAATGCTGAAAGGTATTTACAGATTTCAGAGCAACACATGCACCCATCCAGATGACTTCTTTTCAAGGAAGGAATTGTATAATTTTTAAACAGCATAGCTTTACAGAAGAGTCTGGGTGCTGAACTGACTTGTCTGTAGTCCATCCATCCATCCATCCTCTTCTGCTAAAACAATCCAGGGTCAGTGGCCCAGCTACAATAAAGCATGAGGCTGAGTACACCTCAGACAGGTTGCCGTCCTGCCGCAGGGACAACACATACAGACAGACAACCATTCACACACACAGAATTGCCGATTAAATGAATGCCACTAAGTGCACGTCTTTGGATTGTGGGTGTGGACCCAGAGAGAGAGAACCCACGCAAACATGGGAAGATCATGCAAACTCCACACAGAAAGGCCTCGGCCACATGGTGGATTTGAAGCTTCTTGCAGTAAGAGGAGTTAGGATACTGCACTGGCCTGTCTGTGGTCCAGACCTTTTACCAACTGAAAACATGTGAAGCACCATGAAATTAAATATATAGCAAAGGAGACCCAGGACGGCCGAGCAGCCAAATTTTTAGCAACTGGTCTCCTCATGTTAAAGAGCAAATATTAGCACATATTATTCTAAAATGGCACCGTTTCTCACTTTAAATATTTTATACATACTATGTTGTACTTTAAATAAAGATGATATTTATAAAATATGCAAACCATTGCATTCAGTTTTTATTTGCAACCCAAGCTGGTTTGTAAAAACAATTCATATCATGATGTGGCTCCGTACTTCCTATCGTTCATTTGTCAGTTTTTACAATAGTTGGTTAGCGACTTTCCTAAACAGGTGATTTTATATGGTTTCTCCACCACGTAACAGTGTGCATGACTATAATCAGGAGTCATTGGTAGGAAACATAGAAACCAACCTTACTGTGCATTTTATGAATGCCTTTTGTTTCATACATCAATCGTTTTTATTTTGAGAAACAACATTACAAAAAGTCTGAAGAAAACATGTTATAAACACATGCAGAAAAAACATATCCAATCTCTTCCTACAATATTAAAGCCATCATTCAATACAGTCCCTAACATTTGCGTGAAGGACAATATAACATATTTTTAAGCAGAACATTTTATAAACACTCTCACAGGAGCCAATGGAGATTTGATCTGCAAGCCCATAGAGAGATGGCTGTCTGCTGGGAAACATAACGCTTACACAACTATGAATTCACACACACACACACACACACACACACACAGCATCTGCTACTGTTTTTTTATGGTCGGCTTGCTGATCCCACACCACATGGAGTCTAAATCACTGTTATCGCTGCTGCTCACTGTCTGACTCAGTAATACATGACTGGGAGATGAGAGCTGCTGTGTGTGTGTGCATGTGTGTGTTTGTGTGCATGTGTGTTATGCAGTTATAACATCTGGGTTGTGACATCTGAATGTGAGGCTTTAAGAGGATTGTTGCCTTCTGCTGGTCAACAAATACCCGACCAAACACACAATTCACATATTGAAAGGAATTTAAATTGATTCAAACAGCAATGTATCACCTCCTAAATAATTTCTGCCCACATTTATTGGTCAAACACTTAATTAAAATGATATTATGATGGTGCAGCGGTGCTGTGATTCATTACATCTTTATGTCCCTGAAAATCTATTAAATGTTTCACTCTTTTCCCATGAATCGTTTTTGACTGCCTGCCTGGTGCCACTTCAGAACCATGCGGGACTTTGTTTACAATATTTTGGTCACATCTGCAAGAGTTTTAATAATAAGCATCCTTCTTTTCTTTAACTTCATTGGCTCATTAATTAATTAGTTAGTTCTATGTCAGATCCACTGAGCTCAGTATCTTCCTCAACATGCTACATCAACGTGCAGACTGAACTTGAACTCGGCACCGCCAACCTCAATCACATCACGTCACGTCACTAGCTGCACATTACAGAAGTTCACAATTTCATTTAGCCTTATGGATCATTTTCCTCCTGTGGATATAAATAAAGATTTAAAATAAAGCCCTCTAAGCTGTCACGCCTCATTTATTATCAATTCCCAAACATTCTATCTTTGGTAGCCAAACTCACGTGATGGAATCTTCTCAGCATTCCATTTCCAAGGGAACCATCAGTGAGCGGCATACTGGAATGTTGTGGAATGTTTCCATTGTGTGGGAAGGGAAAGAGCCCACTGGATGAAGTTAATGGTAAGGAATATGATGAAGATGATGGCGCTCAGTGTTTAAGATAAAGACAAATAAAGACATATCTGCTTTTACAAGAGCAAACACTTGCTCTACTTAAGTGCCTTTGAGCAGGACACTACTCCACTTGGATTGCCCGTGGTTGTCATGGGGACAAGTTGATGTTTGGAACCAAAAGTAAAACAAAGAAAGATGACAAAGTTATCAAAAATGGAATGAAAGCCAGTCAAATACTCAGACAAGATCCGGGATGCTGGATAAAATGAGGTTTTTCTTTTAGTCCTTTAGACAGAAGAAGAGCTTTTACGTTCCAATCCATCCCAAACAAGTGTAAATAAAAAAATAATAAAAATACATTTTTACATGATACATGAAATTTCATATAAAAGTATCAACGACGCTAGTCAAAACGACGCATAAACCCACTCTCTGTTTACGGTCCACAGTGCGTGCTATAACTAGAGCGACAGCTTCAGATGATGATTTAGTCTCTATACAGGGACATAATTTAACAACCTTCAACAAAGCACAACACTTAAAAAGCTCAAACAAGATGCAACTTTTCTAAATAGAAAATACTGTATATGTCCTGAAGAGTTACAATGTTAATCACTTTAGTTAACATTAAACTAAAGTGTTAAGCAGTTATTTTATACTTTCACTTATTCATTTCAGGGATAACTCTACCTAGGCTACTTTTGGAGTCACATTTGACTTGTGCTGTAATGAATGAACACAATCACAGCAGCTCATTGGGAAAGGATGAAGAACACCCTTTATTTACACGTATACCTTATAAATGCTACTGCCTGAAAGCGCTAATAAAACTATTTTTTCTATATGGTCAGAAATATCATTATTAATATCATTACTGCAAATTTTCTTTATATTACCCATCCCTAAACCCACACAGAGCATTTTCAGTTATTGGGACATATCCAATATGGATAATCTCCTGGTACATGTGAGAAAGGCCAACTTACCTGGACCTTTTTCTTCCAACATCATCTACAGATGAAAGTCATACAGAATATGTTCCAATATGTGGTTAAGTTAAATTAGCAAGAACAAGTAAAGAAAGTCTGTGCTACCTTTGGTACTCAGACTTTGACTTTAGGACACTGACAAAAAAAGATCTGAGGTTTGTCGCCCAGCCCTTCTTACAAACGTGGGTGAATAATATGCAGCGCGCTGCAGTAATGACAGTAACTCATCTCATGAGTGGCAGCTACAAATAACAATTTGGCTTTAACAACCTGTTTGGATAGACCACAATCAGACACCCAAACACAATTATCATAAAATTCCTCAGCTGGAGTGTGACTGACATTTAACAGAATGGCTTTTTTGCACTGCCATGATAAACAGCCCTGTCAGTTATCTTGAAATTATTTTCTCAGCTTGGAGGGTTGAGTGAGGAAACACTGTAGGAATAAACATCAACAATATCTGCAAAAAGAGAGATAGCTGACGCCACCACTCTCCCAGTCTAAATCTGTCCCAGTGTCTGAGCTGTGGATCAGCAGGCTCGTGATTACAACGCTCTGACCAGCAGCCCATTTTCATGAGAACCAGCCAGCTTCATCTGTCTGGGATGCTGTGGAAAATTCCCATTCTGTGGGAACGGAAAGATCCAGTGATAATTCCCTTGCTGTTACTAAGGAAGATGATTGTTGGTGATCAGATAAAGACATACTGAGGGTACAACCACGTGAGGTGCTATTATCTTGTTTACCGCTGATATTGTTTTTCATAACTTCCTTCTTACAGAGGATGTTTAGCCAAAAGCAAACACTAATGTCGTCTTGCGTTTATATTCAAATACAAATCAGGAATGTCAAAACTAATTTTACATCACGGACCACACTTTGAATTTAAGTGGTCTGGACTGGTGAAAATCCATTTTCCCTCAGTGTAAAGACGTTTGACTGCATATTAAAGCTGTATCTCACTATAAGAAGAAGAGCAATTTCATGTCTCAGTTTTTCTACATGATAAAGAAATGCTGCTGTAGCAAAAGAAGTCAGTCTCTGCAGTTAAATCATAAGAAATAAATGCACAACCCTACAGAAAGTGTTCTGGGAACTCGTTGCACAAACTGCTACGTTTTTGTTAATTAATTTAGTATGAATGACTCTGGCAAAGTAGGACAAGATGTAAACTTTATGAAAATACAATTAAAAGTCCAAAAGTTATTACCACCACAATCACATTTTCCAAAGACATCCAGTGGGCTGGATTGGGCTGATTCTGGCCCCCGGGCCTTATTTGTGACAACCCTGCTTTACATCGATTTCTTTGCCAATTTGATATACCAGAACTTTTACAACGGATATTACGACATTAATGGAGGCCACAGTTTTAACTGAAGAATGATAGATACAGTGACACTATACTGCAGAATAAGTAGAATAATAATAAACATATCTTCCTACTTTTAAGTGGTATTTTTTTCTCCTTCAGTGATACAGATATAATGATGTAGGTTGTGTTGTAGATTATTGTTTGTACTGACTCATATTATTACTATGTCTTGATTCCTGTGTGAAATGATCTACTGTGGGTGCATCCTGTTGTGATTTACTTGAAAGTTGGAAATGGACTGGTTTTAATGGTTATTCTACCCTACCGAGACATATTCATGCATTCACACAAGGCTTTGTTTGATAGACTTTTTACCTGTCAGGTAGACATTCACACTCTGATGGTTACATTGGGGGAAATTTTGATTTCAAGGACATACGTACCTTTGGAGGGGGCAGTCAGCACACTCAAATGGCAGTTTGTGAAACAGTCACAGTCTCTATGTATTGATTTGTGGTTTTGGAAATTAATTTAAGCTTCTTTTCGTGTTCCTCGATACAAATTTCCCACTCCAAATTTCATGTCACTGAACGTGACTCTTTATCTGTCCCACATGAACAGTACTGATTCATGTCCACGTGCACAAAATGAACATTTTCTTATTTTGAAAAGCCAAAAACAGTTTGCGTTTCAAGGTTGGGGGTTGATGGTTTTTCACCACATATCACAGTTCCAGTTAACGTTATTAATTAGATTTAGACATTCACACCGATTGGCTTCAGTTAATACAGCAGCTGCCATTTTTTAAGGCTCATAAGTACAACAGACACTAAATATATTGGTTTCAAAGTTGTGCTGATGTCACAGAAAAACATGACAATTTGTGACTTTGGTGATTATTACAATTATTACATTTTTTTCTGATACTGGCCTGAATTAGAAGATGACCTGAGCCATAGCTACTCACTGCAGCTGTAAGAAAGGTGATTTAGGGTCATTTTATTGGGGGTTTGAACATTTGAGCTCCCAGGTTGTTCTCTATACTCACACTAAGCCAAACCAAACACTTTGTTGCTGCAGAGTACATTAATGAAAAACTATGATTTTACAAACAAAACCATTAAACTAAGTGAAACCTAAGCGACGATTCAAGTTAATAATATTTAGGTCGACCCATTAGGATTTGAATGAATAGTGTTTAAGTGCATTTTTTAGAAACAAAGCGACCTTCAGGAAACAGCGAGTGAGCAGCGAGCAGGTTCGGTTCTACTCCTGTTTTTAGGAACCGTAGTGATGAATTTGTCTGGGTCGGAGTCACTTTGTTTAGTTTGAGTCATGATCACCAGAGTCACACTAATAATAGCTCGAGTTGTTTTAGCCTAAAATAAACTGGTACAAGCCAGCTGGATATGATTATTGGATATATTTACACTGCACTTTATTGGCCTGATCTCCACATCCATTTGTCTACCTCACTGAAACGTGTTTTCTCGTCTTCAGTCACTCGCTTTATTTTCTCCCAGCTTAGTCACATACAGTCACTGCATCCCCTTCTCACACACCCTGTCACACAAAAGAAGCTTTTATTATTATTACTATTATTACTTGTGAAATGGGAATGTGTATTTTTTACTTACTGTCATATTTTAGTCAGTTGGTCTTTGCATTCTTTGGGTTGAGGATTGAACCTCCTCTTTAAGTACAGGCCATGTGGTGACAGGCTGTTTTCTGAAGGTGGCCGGTTTCACTATAATTTCTTTCTCACTTAGACTGCCATTATCATAGATCCTGTAGAAGCTCCTGTCATAGACTGATGGTTACACTTACACTCAAGTTATCATAAAAAAAAACAAACACTTCCTAACATTTAGGATACAGACACCAACATATCTCAGACAAGATACTGTCATAATAATTTAGTTATGGAGCTATTTGGAGGTCTCTTCATTTAAGTGCCTGGACAAAAACACTGACTAACACGCAGTTGAAGTTAAACTGAGCACCGACACTCTTTTCCACATGCTTTCACCTCTTTCTCTCGCTGTGCGATGAGAGCTATTGAGACCAGACAGATCCATTGAAAAGTCAGTCACAGCACAACAAAGGAGATGTCACGTTATCCATGAAGTCTGAAAAACAGCTATAATCTTCTCCTCTACGCCAGAGCTACTTTTAACTCCTCACTACTTTTCGTTGCCTTCATCTCTCTCAGTCCTTTATGTTGGTCCAAAAATATCTGCTTTCATTCTAATATTACACTTCAGTTCATCACAGTACATTTAAGAGTAACGTCATACACTCAAACACCAGGACACAATTAATTGGTGTTCTTTGGTGATGAAAACTGAAAAATGACCTGTGCACTAACTGACACACTGCTGGTTTACCACATCAGTACATGCAATCAGGGCTAATAATCCACTTTTAATGAAGCTAATTCATTAGGAAGCAGGCCGTTTGGTTATGGGGGAAAAAAAAAATCATATTCACAATTATTTTCAATAATTATGGTCATAATTTTCTAAAAAGATTAAATGTTAATGCCCTATCATTCTCATCTGTGATAGAGCTGCAAGATCATGTGCAAAAATCAATCACAATCAACTGGATTGAGGTTTAATGATTATTTATCAGGATTATCCATCGATTTTGGTTTCATTGGTTCATTTTATATGACATGAGACTCCTAGTCTCTAAGTAAAAATGAAGAAACATGATAATAACTCCACACTGGTGTCAGACCACTAATTAGTATCAACAGATACCCAAACCCAAGTATCAACTCAGGAGTGGAGAAGTTGTTCATGTTGGGAGCTGAAATCATAATTAAAATTACAAATCTAATTAGGTGCAGCCAACATTTGAACATTTGGTTTTGGACAAAGTCATAATTCCTCTCATGAGAAAAACAAGTCGTTAAAAAGGCAACACAGATAAAAAGTACCTACATCAACTATTATACGAAACCTGTAAGGCCTATTATCGTCCATTTGTCCCGTATGTCTCGCTCTGCACAGATGATTTTTGTTCATAGTTTCATGTTGGAAAAAACATATTTTTTAAGTCTTATTTTAAATATGGACGCAGCAATACTGACCTTGTTAAAGTCATCTCATATCAGCCAGAAAGAACCAAACCACAAGCAGCTCATTACTCTGAACCATCTGTTTGCATGTCTGCACATCTACTGCTAAATCAACACAATTAAAAAATACACAAACCAGAGAAGGATGTCATGATTGACCTCACTTAGAGTTGGGTCAGTTAACATAGTTAGGTTTAGGAAACCTGCACCTGTCACTCTAATTCCATCCATTCTCTTCCGCTTATCCAATTGAGGGTCGCAGGTGGGGGTGGGGGGCTGGAGTCTATCCCAGCTGTCATAGGGCGAGAGGCAGGGTACACCCCAGACAGGTCGCAAGTCTGCCGCAGGGCCAACATTCGCAACCACTTGCACTAACATTCACACCTATGGGCAATTTAGAATCATTAATCAGCCTGACCGTGTGGGAGGAAGTTGGAGTCCCAGAGACAACCCACGCAAACACGGGAAGAACATGTGAAGTCCACACAGAAAGACCCTGGCCTGATGGTGGAAGTGAACTTACGTGCTATGAGGCAACAGTCATTAATCATAATAATAATAATAATAATAATAATAATAATAATAATAATAATAATAACAACAACAACAACAACAACAACATGTCTGTGAAGGTTCTCAGTCATCCAGGTCATCGTAGTCAAACAATAATAACAACAATAATAATAATACCTGTCTCAGTCATTAATAATGATTAATAATGATTTTTAAAATCATCATTAATTATTGGCATCATTACCTTTATAGGTTCACTGGTGGCGTTCAAAGATTCGCTTTGCTGCACATCAGTGTAACTGGTTTGAATAAGGCAGGAACTACAGACTAAAATAAGAACAGTCATGTAAAACAGAAAGGAAGTAAATGGCAAGTGAAATTCTAACCACTCTGCTCTCATACCATCACTTTGTCTTTACTTGTCTGCATGAGCGTGTGTGAATGCCTTAAAGTGTCCCTCCCTCTCTCTGTCACACACACACACACACACACACACACACCATTACTTGATCATTGCTAAATCCTGAGCAAACATAAAAACTAATAAAAACACAAACCATAGATTAAATGTTGTTCTTAAATCTCCATCCTACACACAAACAGACACACACAGCAGTGTATAAGGACAGTATCCACATTTCTGACAGTGACTGACAGACAGCGGACACCACACGGATTACACTGCATGGACGTCTGACTGAGCAACACACACACACACACACACACACACACACACACACACACACACACACGACTACCCAGCAGGCCTGCTGCGCATCTTACGTCACCGGATTAACAAACGCCTTCTGCTTCGCCTTCAGCCTGATCCCCTGGGTCCAAAAAACAAAAACTTCCATTATTTCTTATCATTCTTCCCTCACTCCTTTTTTTCTCAAAAAACCCAAAACATAATATTTCTTGGTTGTCTTTTGGATTCCTAGAAAAATGTTTCCTGTCCTTTTGCTTCTTACAAATCTTTCAAAATCAAAGCTGTTTTTCGTTAAAGTGTTTAACAAATCTGTGGTTACTGATTCTCCCTGTGCAGTATGTCTGTGTCCAGACCAGACCAGGGTTGTGATGCTCATGTCAGGGATCAGCAATGGTAAAAGGTTATGGGAATAACTCGCTGTGATTTTTAACCAATACCCTCAGTCAGTGTCAGTCATATCCAAATATGACTGACACATGCAGCACAGATGTCTCTGAGCACACACAGGCGAGTTTATACATGTAAGTTCATGCATGTGTGTTTGTGTAGCAGCTATAACGAGCCATAATAATCATCACCAAACAAGAGAAAACAGGCGGAGGGTATTTCTGACTGCTGGATTGATTTTTAAATCCAAGCACGATCGTATCTGAGGAAATGCTCATTTATCTCGTCTCTGTAACCTTGTTCCACCGCACATTTTTCCCTGTGAAAAACTGCTGTGAGTGAGAGGTGACCCGTGACGCGCACAACAACAATTATTATTTTTGTTGTTGTTATTGTCGTCCTTGTCATCGCTGTTGTTGTTATTATTATCATTATTATTAAACTAAGAAGCAAATCACCCAATCCTTACACAGGCAGCTACAAAACAAAATAAACGAAGATTTTGGGCAGTCTGAAGCCAGACATGTTGGCTGACAGGTTTCTTACATATACACTGACCTAACTATTTGGCTATGTTTAGTACAAACATTCAGAACAATCACAGAAACAAAAATAAATGAATGAGAAAATAGAAAAATAAGTATCAGAGGTCCACTTTCAGAGACATAAAACTAAGCTGAGGTTGTTTTGGGGTTTTTTTTGTTTTAGATACTCTGACATTACTAACAAGGCTTTAACAGCACAAAGTAAACAGTAAAGCAGAAGCATGTGAGAGGAAATGACCCTTCATCAGCCTCCTGAGGAGCCTAAACTGTTTCTAGAGAACAAAGTTCTGCAAACTGGATGTGACTGATGAGACTCGGTGGGTTTGTGGGAGGAGTGCACTGATGGGCATCTTTCCTCTAATCTAAGCATGAATGACACATTATTATTAGCAGAAGAATTTGTCCCCACATGTGGGCATGTGTGAGATTTCACTTTCACATTCTCTGCAAAACACAAAGTAACAAGTCATGTGTAACATATCACTTTGTTAAGAAAAGATTTAAAGTACTCTGAAGTAGCATGAGTGAGTCATGGTATGCTGATACAAATAAGAGTACATGGTTATATTTTTATGGTGCAGAGAGTGTAAAAAAATAAGAACCCAGATGCCAAGGGAGCATATTTCAATGTCAAAGTAAGTAATTTATGCAGCTACTGATTGGTGAGTGTGGTAAATAAGAGACATATAGGATGTCTTCCTCATTCTTCTACAAGAGAAGTCACCCACACAAAGAGCTAATTCAAAATGCTTCCTGTAGAAAGCGAACTAGTCAGTACCACTAGCCTCGCCTAGCCTAGTTCCTACCATCCAATCATGGGAATGTCGCTCTGGATTGTTTTTCCTCTGAAGTATTTCTAAAATTTCTGATCTGTGACTTCAGAGTTTGTACCAGAATCATCTGAACAGTCAGACTGATGTGAAAGGAAAAACTGATTTTCTAATTGGCAGAAGATATAATTTAGCACAGGGTTAAAAGTTACTGTCATTTCCAGTGCTGAAGAATAGTGTAGACCGAAGCGAGAAAGTGTGTTTGTGCGTTGCGTGTGCTAAGGATGTGGATGGGAGTGGGGTTTCATTTGGTTTCAATGGACAGGTGTGCACACAAACACTGTAAGACACACAGATGATGTCAGTCAGATTCCAGGTCCCCTTGTTTGTTCTCACAGTGTGTGTGTGTGTGTGTGTGTGTGTGTGTGTGTGTGTGTGTGTGTGTGTGTGTGTGTGTGTGTGTGTCAAAGTCTGTACTAATCAGTTTTCCAGTTGAATCTGATAAGTTTACTCCTTCAGGCAACAAATTCTGCAACACTTTTGGTATGTGCAGACAGAGAGCGAGAGGCAGGGAAAATATCCAACATATCAGTTGCCTGAGTGCTGACTGATATTCCACACAGATTTTGCTTTTACGGTACAAAACATATCTCCTTCACAGTAAGCAGACAGACTGTAGTAGAGGTCGAAGCAACAACAGTTACTTTTGGGTAGTTTAAAGTTATTTTATCATGAAAAGTGTTCAGTTTTGTTGATAAGGAGATTTTTCCTCTGAAACCACACTTAGTTCATATCTCAGTTTTCCTTGAAGGAGGTGAATAAAAATGCTCCGTCTTTTGCACATTTCTATTGCACTGCTGTGCCTGCATCGTTCTGTTCTGTCTGCTGTTGCACTGTCTTTGTTTTGGTTTTTGCAATTTTTGCACATTGCACTTTATGTAGTCCTGGTAGATTGTCTGCTATATGTCATATGCAGCACCACGGTCTTGGAGAAACATTGTCTCGCTTCACTGTGTAGTGTACCAGTGCACATGTTCGGAACGACAAAGACACTTGACTTGACTAAAAAAATAACAGTAAACAAACTCTATTAGTCTGAATCATTTCCAGCTAATTTATTACATGACCAGTCTTTAAACCTTACTGCTTTCACCACACTAACATGCAATAACTACGTGTTAAGAGCCACATACAGGCATCACGAAACAGGAATTGCAACATGACACCATGTATGTCTGGCAACATACAAACAACCACAAAAAAATATAGTATGATGAGAAAAAAACAAAACCAAAAACAGGAAGATAAAGTGAAGAAAAAGAAACTCAAAACAATCAACTCCTAAAGAAAATGATAGTTATCTTCCATTCGACCCCCATCATAGCTTTTTCCTAATGTTGAAACGACTGCTGTGACTGTGCCTTTTATGGCCATTTAAAAGCTGTAAAGAATTAAATAAGGGTGTAACTGTCCAATATATTTGGATATCAGTGCAATCGTGACCCAAAAAGCCTGTTTGGATAACGATAATGGGCCGATGGATTCAATTAAATGTTATATTTTTCTGTCTTTACTCCACCACGCTTCAGCAGCAGCAGCCTGGAGGAAGCTAATAGCAAAGACTCAACAGTTTGGAGGTGTGTCTTATCTGCTGTTTCTTTGTTTAGAGTAGGTTTTCATTTAACCGCAAAGTTTGGACAAGTGAGCTGACATAGAAAAAGCCTCACCCTCGCTTTCTCATTTTCATAATGTGTGGCCAAACACATGCTAGGCAGCTTTTATTGTAGTCAGGGTAACATTAACGTTATCTCCTCTTTGTCTGTGACTCATCCAACCCACTTCCTTGAGTGGGTGCCCATAAATGGCAGCATTCAAATGTTCTCATGAGAACAAACGAAAAGTAGAATAAATATTTAGGTCAATGACTAACATACATATTTTTTTTTTTTTTATTTATCTTTGCCCTGTTATGTATTATGTTACTAATAAAGTATAGTAACTTTATATAGTTAGATTTATTGTTAACATGTTATTTTGCAAAGTTCGACCTTGATGTCTTCCACATAAAAGCAAGAACACCAACACTGGTATCAAACTCGTACTCAGTATCAGGAGCAAACTAAAGCAAAGGAATCTGTACCAGTATCAGAAGAGAAACGTTTGATTGGTCCATTTTAAAGCTGCACTTATTTGGCGACTGTTGGGATGTTCAGAGATTTAAGTGCCTCCTTTCAATTCTGAGGTCATAAAATGCACATTAATCATTGAAGGACTGTTGTTCCTGGTATTTTACATCATTAAAGTGATGCTGGATCTATGATGGTGTCTCACAGCCAGTAAAAGGTAATGATCTGGTTTAAAAGGATGCGATTAAATTAACACGAATGTCCTGCTAATTACACCCAGATCACAGCTTCTTCTGTAAAACAGCGCTTGTGTGAACACCACTTCACTCTTTCATCCGGTTCCACTGAGAAGATTAGTGTTGACCTTCAGTGCTTTATTCCAGTTTTCTCAGCCAGTAACAGCTTACAAACTCCTGGCAGTAAAAGACCGTTTAATGAACACTGATGCAAAGATCCTAAAACATATCCATGCAAATGAGCTCAGCGAGTCTTTTCAGCCTGATGTCACAAGTGGAAAATCTCCATTTAAACAAGGAACCACCCTCTTTAGTCAGTGTGAATTAGATGTCAGTGACTCCATGAAGTCATTCAGGGAACACCTGAACCTCCAGGGGAAGTTCAGCCAAAGAGGCCTGACTGAGTGGCTGCCTAATAGGTAGGTCAGGAGAGATTTAGTGGTTCCCCTGGCACAAAAACTGATCTGCTGCGTCAGTCTTGGAGGAAAAAAGAAAAAAGAAAACTAAAAGTCTTCAGGTGTGTTTTGCTAAGGCTAAAAAATACTGCGTTTGGCACAAACATGTTTTTTCTTGATGTTAGACCTACACTGTGCACTAAAAGAAAAATACATTTAGGGCAAATGTAAGATTATGCATTTTAATGGCTTAGTATAGATCAGGATGCCTCCTTGATCAGAAGCCCAAACAACTTCATCTCCTCCACCGAGCTCGCTCCGGATGTTTGAGTTCTTCTCTCGAAGGCCACGTTACAGAGGAAACTCATGTCAGCTGCTTGCATCCACAGCCTTGTTCTGTCAGTCACGACCCAGAGTTCATGACCATAGGTGAGGGTTAAAATGTAGGTCAACTCAAACCTGAGCTTTGCTTTCCGGCTCAGCTCTCTCTTCACCACAACAGTCCTTCAATACTTTAATTGAATTCAAGTCAGAAAGGAGGAGAATGAAGCCGAGTGTGTCTCAGCTTGCGACTGACAATTCAGTAAGCTACAAACATGCAGCATTTATGGACTTCTCAGTCAAATCTGGCCCTTGCTCTGCTGTCAAACAGCTGGATGGAAACAACTCTTGAAGCTTCAAAATGGGACTTACTAACCAAGTATGATGTCAGCGGTGGCTGTACTTAAAAACAGAGTCAGCGCAGGAGTCACAATCAGATATAAGCATTGACATTTGCCCACAGCACGTATAGATATGCAGGGTATTCCCCTCTATATTTAGCTGAGGTGATAAGGCACACAGACATCAACATATTTCCTTTGGATTGATTTTTTTGCAGAGTTCCTAGAAGTATCACTATTAAATTCTCATATCTATGAATTGAGGCGAGCCAAGATCCTGTTAAGTAACCTAGAAAAGCAGCGTGCACTGATGAGACTGCTCACAGGTGTGATTAATCCTGCAAAGTTCACACACAGGCTGATTACTGTCAACACGGCTTGACTCAACTTAATTAGTGGCTGTCTGCAAAGCAAACCCAGATCAGCAGGTACAAGAAGACTGAAAAAGACAAGACCTTGTGACCTCGACCTTGAGATCAGGGCGAGGTGGCGACAATATCATCAGACTATTACAGCTGAGGGGTGAAAAGTACAACACGAAGGCTGATTCTGACAGTTGAGTTTAAGGATTTGGTAGCAACTCCTCATCAGTGCAACATCAACTTAATAGACACAAATGTGTAAGGTGTATCCATTTTTTGTTTTTTTTCATTGTGAGTCTGCTGTAGAAGTACAACACTGAATTGTACTTTTGAATCTTGTGGAAAAATGCAGAAGAAAATCATAACCAGTCCCGAAGTGACAAAGCACCTTTCCATGCAAAATGAGCCAATACTTAAAAGGTGAAACATTTGCGCTTGTTATTATGTAGATCTGCTTTCAAAGTAAATGATTAGAAACTAAATCCAGGTTGATATGTCTTTAAAAGTAAATACTTCAGTTGTAGTCACTCAGCGATGACATGACACCTACTTAGTTTTTACTGCCAAAGAACCTCTAAGTGTGTGTGTGTGTGTGTGTGTGTGTGTGTGTGTGTGTGTGTGTGTGTGTGTGTGTGTGTGTGTGTGTGTGTGTGTGTGTAATTAGGCCTGTCACAATAAGTCCTTATGCTGGATGATCTTTTTCCCCCAAAGTAACTATTATAAACAATATTGCTGTAATATTAGGTCCATTTCATGCCACTGATTTAATAATAACCTACTTTTTTTGACAACATTGAGATCAGGAAAAATGGTTGAGGTCATGTCCAAATATCACGCAGTGTGCTGATAATATAATTACTGTGACAGGCCTTTAGATACACAAACGCATGCACCCACACAACATAACTGACACCCAGCCAAACTCGCACAGACAGGATACTCCAGCACCCTACGAAAAAGCACCATCACCTCGTTTTTAATGCTCCTCAGCAGCACAAAATTCTTGGTAGGCTGACACGCTCACTTTAAATTACCTACAAAAACCCTTTGGTGACTTTGCTCAGTCGGTGCTCTGTAAGTCTCTGCTTCTTTTTCCTCCTTCAGACAGAAATTCTTCCAGGACAGCTGGAGAGCGATATAAAGAAATGTAAAACCTAAGGTTTAGATTAGAGCTCAGTTAAATTTAGGCATGAATTAGATTATATCATTACGTGCTTTACGCCCTTTCAGGCTGTGTCCTAATAAATGTTGTTTTGGTTTAGTTCAGTTGAAACATCACACTGTCCTTAATTCCAAAAAAAGAAGCAATAAAACTGTAAAAGAAAAAAATCCTTTATGCCTTCTGAACTGAATTATCTTGTTTCATTTTTGAGCTCAAACATAAAGTCATTATGTAATATAATCAAAACTAAGAAGCTGGATATCAGCTGAACTGTTTTTGTGCTCTGTTGTGCAGTAAATGCATTATTCAACAAATGATTGATGCATCCAATTTCAAAATATCACATACATGCATTTATTCATGCATCTGTCATACGCTCATAAAAGAGCAACCAGCATTTTCATAATACTGCAAAATTACAGCTACAAGAACAGAGAATGTCCACGAGGACAGCATCAGGTAGGGTTGACTGATCTGATCCATAATTACATGGATCAAAACCACAATACGTTCACACACTGGATGCAGTTCACATCCTGATTTTGCCATTTATTTCGTAAACAGAAACCAGCATGATGCTGATTTCTGATCAGAAATTTCACAATCGAATCAGAGTGAAAACAATGCAAGATGGGCCCTTTAGGCTGAAAAGACATGGTTTGTATCCAGAAACTAGAAGAATATACAAACATCCAGGAACACCGGCTGAACCAGAAACAAGCAGACCACAAGCATTAAAAAGGCTTACACAAAGCACGTCTCCAATTCTGTCGATTTATTGCACCGCAACTGAGTAAGTGTGCCGAAAACGTAAAAGCCGGATAAAATGAGTAAAACTGGAGCCGTGTGAGTGGTAATTATTAATGCAAAACTAACCATGTGTGACATCATTTTAACTCAATTTTTGGAGAGATTTGAGATGCAGACAATGAAGTGTAATTCTGCCCTAAAGGGCCGTCGTATGATCTCAAGATATTGCCCACTGCTGACCCGATGTTAATTTTTTTCTGTGTATTTTATTTCCCCCCAGAAACCCTTAGTTTCCACATAAAAATAAGTATATTGCATGTATTACACATCACAAAGCCACCACTACATATATAGACATCATAAACCGGCTCTGTTTGTGTTTGTTATGCACCATTTCCTGACCAAAAACAGGCAAACGGCTGTTGATATAACAACTGCAGTGTGATAAACTGCATACTACCAAGTACAGTGGGAGTATAACAAACCTTGCCACTTACTTGCAATGGAGACACCGGCAAAACGGAGGGAAAAGCAACAGTGACAGGCAGTCACATGAAATTAGCTGTGGGAGCAGACAGTTTGAGAAAAGCAAAAGTGCAAGTGAGTGCACTGCCAGATAACTCCACTTTGCTGTAACCGGCCGATCTGCAAACATTACAATAAGCACCTCCAAGTCTAAGGTCATGGCTCTTAAGCAGAAAAGTGTGTTTACGAAGAACCTCCGGGCCGCCGTTCACAAGCAGAGGACAGGAAAAAGTGACTGCAGCAGCGTCTGCAGAGATGTGGATGTATTACCATTGTGCTTTGGTGAAGAGAGAGCTGAGTGGGAAGGTGAAGCTGTTGTTTTACTGGTTAACACAAAACAGCCGATTCTCCACATTGAAGGAAGGTGTTTTCAGAATCTGACAAAGATGCTTCCTGGACACCTCCTAGGTCAGCTCTTTCAGGTATGTCCAAAAATCACTTATTTTGAAATATGGCCTGTGCATATGCATCATGTGTGAAAGATATGGATCAAACCATGAGCAAGCAGTGATACACAGCCCCACCAACCATGCATGAAAGCCTGTTAAAACTAGTCTTCAATATCATGCACACATGACTGGAAACCCACTGTCAGAAAGAAAGATGCTTAAGTTCTTCCAGATATCAAATATCAAAAAGCTCCTTGAACAGAGTGAAGGTGTATCAAAACAGCAGCAGTGAAAGTGTGTTAGCTAACAGCTAAGTGTCCTTACTCTGTAACAGAGTGTCAGTTTCACAGTTTGTTCACTCAGCAGGCAAATGAAGTGGTTGGCTAGCTGGTTAGCTGGCTGGCAGCACTTCACACACACACTGAACCTCAAGGCTAAACAGAGTGTGACTGATGGTCATGTCTGATGATGGCCAACTTCATCACACCAGGAAGAGTCTAGGTGAGAAGAACCGTGTGTTTAAAACCAGGCCCAGCAACCAATCAACACAGGAAACTCAACATTTGTTATGTGTTCAGCAGCTCTTTGAGCCCCAAATCTGCAGAACAGTTTCCCTCCTAAACCAGCGAGTGGATTATTGGTGGGAATCGGATCAAAGTTTAATGACTTACATGGGGAACTGGGTTCCTGCTGCAGCGAGCGAGTGAGCAGCGCTGCAGCCCGAGTGTAGAAAGTGTTTCAGCATTAATAAATGATTACTGCACTAATTTAAAGACATGTTACAGTAACAAGCTAAGTGCTTTGTTGCACTGTTAGGGGGCACTGTTCTACGAATACAGCTAAAGGTTGCAGACGAAAGCAAAGGTTGAAACGCCTCAAAGAGAGCTTGAAAATATGAGACATAGAATAAAAATTGGAATTGTGGCACTAATTATGAAAACATCACTTGTTTCTTAATACAATATTTATGGCATATGGCACATATGCCAAAATGGGAATTTTATGCATAATGTTATATCTGCTGATATAAAGTTATAAACAGGCATGACTGATCATTCCTGTCCCGTATTCAGACCTGCTACCTTAATGGTAACAAAAGGCTAGCGCTACTGTTGGGTAGCTAATGTTAACGCTGTGCTGGCCAGGTTGACATTTACAGTTGTTTAATTGTATTGTATATTTTACCAACGTCAGTATTGTTGAAATGGGAGTTTTACTCAGTGTTGTGAACATCAGCTAGAGAGGGGAGGGCTGTGTGAAGCTGCCTGTCATGTGGAGAAGGCGAAGACAGCACTGCTGACAATGAATAATAGATTAAAATAAATAATAAAGTAATGATGAAATCTGATTGATTTTTTAATCAATTACTTAATTTAACAGAAACTTGTACACACAATAAATTAAAAAATATCTGATAAACACTTCAAACTATCTTTCTATCCTCCTGTCCGTGGTTTTATTTGATCCTTTGTTTACTTCCTCACACTTCATGACCATCAAAAATGATAATAATGTGGTCAAATCAAATCAAATGAAGTTTATCCTCACATCGCACACTCTTGGCATCACAGACCAATATTAGGTGTGTCGATTTTACTCATTAATATTATTGGCAGCCCACTTGCTGGGAAAAATAATAAAACACTGTAAGTGCATCATCACAGTAAATTAATCAAATCCTCACACAACAGGAGCTGCAGCTGAAGGCTGGTGCAGCAGTCTGACTGATGAGCTGTTATCTGCTGGTAATTTCCCAGCCTGTTGTTAGGTGTAAATAGGTTAAGCGGTGTTTATCGCTGCATGGCTGGCATTCTCTGGGTTTGAAGCGCTGCCAACATGATGACGATGCTGATCCATCCATCAGCACTCACGCAGGATCAGCGTGTGTGAACCGCTGCCAGGTGAGAATGCATCATAAACACACAAACTCCCTGTCACTCAAGAAAAAATTCAATAACTAAATAAAAAACACACACAGGCTTTATGTTAAGAAATTCCTCTCTCACTTTCATTGCTGCTGCATCTTTCTTTTTATCCAGCTCATTTCCATCTGTTTTTGTAGGTATGTCTGAATTTCCCCCTCTTTCAGGAAGAGAAACATAAGTAGAGCAGTAAACACCTCACTGAAACCGACTGGGGGTTACTGTGGTACAGAAGGCAGCTCGTCTTCGGCATGTCTGTTGGTGGTTTTAACCGTTTCTGGGTTCATATCCTGCCTACAAAGCCGCTGGCTTCTACAGCTGGCTACCACAGTCATCAGAGTCAACTAAAACGAGCCAGGGTTGAAAAATAAAAGCCAAGTGAAAAATTAAAAAAAAAAATACACATTTAAAATTAAAACTCTAAAAAGAAATAAAAACCAACTAATAAAACAAAATAAAGAGTACATTACCAGTCAAAGATTTTGGAACACCCCAATTTTTCCAGTTTTTATTGAAAATTATGCAGTTTAATGTGTCATTGCACTCTGAAAAACAGCATAACACAAATAAGCAATTGGAGTTTAAAAAAAAAAAACTCATGGAATCAATTTATAGACCAAAATATATAATAAACCTTTGACACATCAAAGTAGTCAAATGTGTCTACTTTGATGTGTCACCTTTGGCAGATATTGCTCCTTCTTCCTGGGGTAGTTCTGGTATAGCCTGGTTATCTTTTGGGTGGCTGTAGCTCAGGTGGTAGAGCGGGAAGGTCTACCACCTTCCCGCGGGAAGGTCTACCACCTTCCCTTTGACAGGATGAGTTGCAGCAAGAAAGCCACTGCTAAGACATCAGAATAAGACAAAGAGGCTTGCCTGGGTAATGAAACACCATCACTGAACTACTGAAGACTGGAAGAAGGTATTATGGACTGATGAATGAAAATTTTGGTTCGATCCCAGGCTCCTCCAGTCTACATGCCAAATATCCTTGGGCAAGATACCCCATGTTTGCTTACTGGTGGTGGTCAGGGGGACTGGTGGTGCCAGTGTCCGGCAACCTCGGCTCTGTCAATGTAGCTTGCCATTACCTGAATGACTGAATGCAGTGTAAAGGGCTTTGGGGTCCTTAGGGACTAAGTAAAGCACTATACAAATACAGGCCATTTACCATTTATCTTGCTGTAGCATGAACCTCTGACCAACCAGGCACATTTTTGTTCAGGGTGTCTCTCACTCTGTGCAAGTCACCGACCCTGGATCCAGCAAAACAGCCCCACACCATCACACTTCCTCCTCCATGTTTAAAAGTTGATGCCACACACTGTGGAAGCATCCTTTCGCCTACTCGACGGCGTACAAAGAGCCTGTGTGATGAACCAAAATTTTCATTCATCAGTCCATAATACCTTCTTCCAGTCTTCAGTAGTTCAGTGATGGTGTTTCATTACCCAGGCAAGCCTCTTTGTCTTATTCTGATGTCTTAGCAGTGGCTTTCTTGCTGCAACTCATCCTGTCAAACCTGCAGCTCAAAGTCTTCTCTTCACAGTTGAAACTGAGACTTGCTTACTACGACCACTATTAAGCTGTGCTTGAAGCTTTTGTCCTGTGAGCTACCCAGCTTTGGGTCTGCCAGACCTCTTCCTGTCAGTGTTTGCCCCAGTTTCTGAGCGCCTTTTGATGTTGAAGGAAACTGTACTCACTAACACCTTGACTTTCTCGGCAATTTCTCTGTAGGAAAGACCTACATTCTTAAGTGTTATGATGGTCTGCCTCTCTTCAATGGTTAACTGCCTTCTTCTCGCAATTTTTGTAGCAACACACTTCTTTCTGCAGTTCACAACACTGTTCAACTAATTCTCATGAGGGTATGGTAACACAGTGTGTACCAACACTGCTTTTATGCAGACAGAGAGAGTTGTAAGTCAAGAAATGAGGAATTAGTAGCACCCGTTTTCAAAGCGCGATCCACCTCCATTGGTACAGCTTTAAAGTGTTAACCCATTTTGTGGTTCCTGAAAAAGGCCTTTGTGTATAATTCTGAAATGTACATTATTTTTCAGTTTTGTGTAACCTTACCTTTTTTAACCTCGGCATTTCACAGCTTATCGTTGTACCATTTCAAGGTATTCATTGGACTTGAATGACTTGAATTGCAATAAATAACTAGAAAATTGGGGTGTTCTAAAACTTTTGACCGGTAGTGTATAAAGGACATTACTTTAGCTTTAGGCTTTGCTAATAGAGTAAAATTTGCCAACACATGAAGAAAATTGTTGGTAATTAGGCTTTAGCTCGCTACATAATGCAGGTCCTCTTGAAGCTAACCACAGACCCTCTTCATTCTTTTCAAGTAGTAGATCAACTTAAAACATGCATGAGGAAAGTGCACTTACTTGGTTTAATTTTATCATAAATAAACTTTCCCAAGCAAGTAATTTATCTTCTACAGTTTGTTCACCTATGTTGTACCACAAGGTTCAATCTCAGGTCATATTTGATTCACTACACCCAAAAGAAGCACTCAAGACAAACCTTCGTCAAGGCAGCGCACTCTTAGTACACGATTTAATTTTAAGGAAATAGTTTTGTACTTCCTATACATTCATTTTGTTTTTGTTGTTCTTTTTAAAATGTACTTTAAGAAGTTTATTGTGCAGTAAAATACAAGGGCAAAGTTTAGGCTATTTTTATTTGGCCTGTTTTCCAAAAGATAATACTTATTCAGATACATTATACATAGGGGTGGGTTTTGATTATTAATTTATTGATTAAAATCGATTCTAGCTTGGATAACGTGATATCGATTCATTAAAATCCTGAATCGATTTTTAAATATACATTTATTTTGCCCTCAGGTTAAACCTCACAAAATTTCAACAACCACCAAACAGCTAAAACAGTAAATGAGAGCAGGAACACGGATTCTGCACAAAGACGTAAACACAAGGCACGGACACGCCGACGGATCAGGATCAGTGAGATGTCGCCTTTCTCACCCGACGGCACGGACACGGTCGGGGCTGAAAGCCGACAGCTCGCTGATTCTGATCCATCGGCAGGTCCGTGCTTTGTGTTTACGTAATTTTTGCGCTAGATTCTGAAGCTGCAGGTTTTACTTCTCTCCAATATGAATTCACTCTGACATTTGCTGTTTTGCTTCCACCATGATAAAAATCACACTTCATGCAGAGCTCTCTGTCTCTCTCTCTCTCTCTGTGTGTGTACTTCAAGGACAGTTTCCCGTCTAAAAAAATCTGTTTTCTGCATTATTCGCTTGCTAGACGCACAAGTCTACCGTTGTTTACAGCGCTGTCGGACGCTGTTTTTTCCTTTTACTTACTTCCGACAAGAAAGCCTCATTTCTGCCGTTCAATAGGCTACTGAACAAATTTAAACTTGTGTAAATTATGAAAAACGCTTAGCTGTGTCTCTAATAAAACCTCTGTAACTTTGCTCTGCTTCACTTCAGCAGCATCAGGTAATGTTCATATGTTGATTAATGGTTTTCTTTCGTTTTTGATCTACTGCAGAATATTTTTATAAAATCACCTTCATGTTTTTCTGTTTTTGTCCTCAGCTACTTTGACACAAAGACATCTGCTGTGATGCTCACATCTTGGATAAAGTCTCACAAGTGTCAGCTTTCTTTTTATAGACAAAAAATATGGAAATGTACTGATGCATGATCTGAATTATAATATTTCTGACAGTCTGAGGCTAAATTTTACCGATTCGAATAGAATCGAATCAAATCGTGGATCAAATCGATTCTAGAAACCAGTGACGATACCCAGCCCTAATTATACAAGTATTCAAATTGTTAGCTTATAACCATCTAAATACATGTTACTGTAGTGTACATAACAATGTCATAATAAAATTATTCAACTAGACTCAAAACGTATCCCGTGCCAACATGTTCTTGTCAGTCTTAAAACTTGTCACTTTAAATAGCTACAGTATCATTATCATCATCACTTTGACCTTCAGAGAAATTTTATCCTTGAAGTTGAGGTCAGAGGTCAAATGTGACATGATGTTGTCAATCTTTATTTTCAACATTCAGAAAGTACTGTATAAACACCACAAGTGTAAGAATGATAGTTTCTAAGTTATAAAGCTTCCTGTCCATTTTCTGCCAGTTTAAGCTGATTTTGAAGACAAATATTAAAGGACTGCTGATATGGCCCCACTCTGCACCTCTACAAAGTTTTATCAGAATTCAATCAATACTTTTCAAGCCGTGTTTACAGACTGAAAAACATACACACAAACCCTACCAAAAACATAACCTTCTCAAGGCAGAAAAAAAACAGATAAACCCATAAAAGCCCATAAAACCTGGTGAACAACACATAAACAACGACGATCTTGAGAATAAAAACAGTACTTTCACACTAAGACCTCAAGGCTTGATTATAACGCCTTGAACAGGTTACTCTCACGACTTTGATTAGTTCAGAACGCAGCAGTGCAGCTTTTTCCTGGTTTTAGCAAACATCACATCACTCAAGTCTTGGCTTCCTGCACATTTTAGAATTGATTTTAAGATTTTGCCCTTCCCATTTAAACCACAGATCTGGGTCTAGGCCCAGGCTACACTGCAGTGCAACCCTTACAGCTCCAAAGTCCAGACTTAAATCTAAAGGTGACCATGCTTTTTTCATCAGGACCCTTTGGCCTTTTAACTAACTTCCCGGGGAGATAAGGGTCAAGAAGTCAGTAACCTTCTTTAAATCGCTTCTTAAAACACATTTTGTTTATAGGTCTTTTTTAGGTATAGGTTTTATTTTATAGGTTATCAACTTTCAATTTGTTTTGTTTATTATCTGTGTTGCAGGCTCTTGGGTACCCTAACTGGGATGTCTGCATGAGAGTGAGTCAAGAGTTTGTTACACCTATGTTGGAATAGTTAAAAAGACAAAACCTTACACTGTTACTCCGGTAACTAACTGAAACTAAATTAGACAGAAACCAAAAATAGTTAACAAAATAAGAACAAAAGCTCGTTTTTAAATGCCAGCTGTTTCCCACGCAATGCAACCTAGTTAAAGACATAAACAACACTGTTACCACGTCTTGTTTCTTCTAGGAAAGGATATTACGCCACTAAATGAAAAAAAAATGCAAGCGTGAGTCTGATGTCATTAAATGCTGGTGGTATTGGGTTTTCAGTAGTTTGCGTCCCAAATTCAACTGCTATGAGTCCTGTACTACACAAGCTCTTGCTCTGAGTTCACTGTTACCTCCAGGCAGCAACACTAACCGTGAATGTGTTGCATCGTGACCGCTGACACGTCCTAAAACGTCCTTAAATGTCTGAGGAGTGAGTGGACCGGAGCAAAAGTAGCTGAACTCACACATCAACTCTGGGATCACCAGCTCACATTCAGCATGAAATGTCGGTGCCTCAGTTTGTAAACAAGAAAGACTGTTTCGAGTCAAAGTCAAACTAAACTACTCCGGCTACAGTCTACCTGCCGAGCTGGTCTCCCTGTTAACTTTCAGGTGTTGTTTAAAGGGGAATACCGACGACAAACATGCAAATTCAAGCTTGAAAGCCAGGCTCAGATGGCACCGCTCACCCGATTAGAGAACAGAAACGCCGCCGTATACGTCTCACCTTTGTCGCGGCTCTGACGACACCGAGTTACAGCTTTGAACCGACAGCAAAGTGGACGACTTCCGCGGTCCCACCGGCGACGGCAGCAGGCTGGTGTTGGAAGGGGACGCCGAGAGCAGGTTACTGTTCCCGGAGGAAGGAAACGAGCCTCTGCGACACTCCAGCAACACCTCGGTGCTCCCCACATCGTTGAAGCCCGTGTCCGACGGCAGGACGAGAATCGGCGGCACGGTGTTGAGTCCCGTTCTCGGTGCCGCGGAATGAGTGACTGTCCCGCTGCTTACGGAAGCTGGTACATTAGAGAATGTCCCGTAGCTACTACTGTTGCCGGTATCCGGACACAAACCGGCTGCAGTCCCCGCCGCAGAGCTGGAGTCTGCTCCCTCCGAGTCGTTGTGTTTGTGGTGGCGGGTTCCTTGATTTTCAGCGGAATTACTCTGGACTGGCCGGCCGTCCAGGGAGATGTTACTGAGAAACAAAAGAGCCGCTTGTCTCCGTCGAGAGTTCTCACGGTTCCTCCGGCTATGTTCTCTGTTAGTATGCGGTTTTTTGCCACTAACGGTGGCGGTAGTGACAGCGGTGTGCTGGCTGCAGGCAGCCGCCGCCATCGTCTCTGTCTCGGCCCCACTGAGGAAGTCAACTGAAGGATCAGCTAGAAACCTGCTACTGTCAAATCCCTTTTACCCGGCGCCAGACCGCTTTACGCCCTCCTGTGCTCTCATTGGTCCAGCCAGGGGAATACGTAATGACGTTTTGAGGCACGCTGTAAACAACAACATACTGTTGGTTAATAATGTGACTGTACTGACCATAAAAGGCTTGATGTACAACTGCAAAACAACAATAATAACAATAGAAATGGCATTTTTTGAGACATTAGCTCCACATGCTGGGTTAAAAAAGTTCCAAAAGTAATTACATTACTTCTTAAGGTCTGTTTGCAATGATCAAATATTTATTTTAGACTAATTAATCTACATTAATTAATTGTAAATTCTGCTTTTTTCATGTTAAATAACCTATAAAATAAAAAATACATCCGTAACCCTTGTTACAATCCAAAGAAACCCAACAAATATTTGTACAATAAAAGCAGGATGTTGTTTTAATTTCCTGAATTTAATTTCTCCCCTCTCTTTTTTGTCCTTGCTCCTTTTCTTTTAGGTAACATCACTATTTCCTGCACCATCTATGTAATTCTTCTACACATCACCGCACAGTATGAGGGCTGCTGAGGCACTAACTGAGCTGTCAATGCAGCGTTGCCTGACTGCAGCTTTGATTGGCTGTTGGCACTTTGTTATGAAACCTCAGTGGATTTTCTTTGCACTGATCCCTGCAGTGACACCACCACTGGGCTAAGTGAACTTGGTCGGTGTGGCAGGACAACCACACTGTGAAGCATGACTGGTACCCTGCTAAATATAACCTGTAGGGCACAGGACACTGTAATCCTCACAGGCTTGGAGTTTGTCATCGTACACTAACCCTCCTGATCCCCTACATCTGCAGAGCAACCGATGAACTGCAACCGACCTTCCAGCTGAGTTAGAACAATAACAGGATGGAGATCCAAAGCTGATGTCATTTTAACTCAGCTCCATTTCACTGGAAATTCTTGTTGCAATTGCATGGTATCATGTTATGTACAAAAACAATTATCCGAAACTCTAAAGCTTCACATTAAGGCTTGTAACAAAGACCAAAATATGCTGTAAGTTTGTTTATGATAGGGCGTGTAATGTGTGCCACGAGTGCTTCAGTGGGTCTTGGAATTGATTCTCTTTGCATTCTTAGGACTAATGGAAATAAAACAATGTAAAAGTCAAGATGCTGGTGGTGAGTTTTGTGTAATATGTTCAAAATCTTCCTTAGGTCTTCAGCTGGGTTGAGATATGATTACAGTGAAGGTCTTAGCAGACAATTCACATCCTTTTCATTCTTGTCAACCATTCTGTGATGGCTCATTCCATATAGATTGAGACACTGTTATCCTGGAATGGACCACATCAGGACAGAGATCTTTCATCATAAAGGTGAACAGTTTTGCATTGATTTACAGAGTACCTTCCTTCTAAGGGACAAGTGGCTCAAAATTATACAGCACAACTCCTTCAGCAACAAACTAGAGCCACCAGATCACCTTACTGCATTTTTAAAGTAAAATCTAAAATAAATATCAACCTTTTTAAGCTACATTTTATTTTCATCCATACAGCAATTTAAGATAAATTATTATTATTATAACATTTTCTCAGTGAAGATCTAACAGAATTGTAGATGTATATACGTTTGAAGGTCTTTTGAAGCCGTTCATAAACAACTGCAGATCGTCAGTTTCAACAAGTACACAAAATACAACATATTCAGATGTGTCACCAATTTGCAGAGGTCTGAAAGAAGACATAAACTGTCACCATCAGATGGTTAGAGGTAACCCAGATTTTCAGCTACCCGCATGGACAAGCCAAATGTTCTCTGGAGAAAGATTTTATGGTCAGATGAGACAAATATGGAAATATTTGGCCACAATGACACGAGGGATGTTTAGAGGAGTCAGGGTGAGACTTTCAAACCTCAGAACACTCTACCAGATGTCAGCTGTTTAGCCGCCAATGTCACTGATGCACTGCACAAAAAGGATGAAATAATAAAAAAGGATGACAACGTCCTCCAAAATATGCAACTTCACCTCCGATTAGTTAGTTAGACAGTGAAAACTTGGACACTGTTGGGTGTTCTAACAGGACAATGATCCCTGACACACATCAAAACTGTATGGATAAAGCAGGCTATCATTAAGCTGCTGGGATGGACTTCCCAAATCCCAGAAATCAGCCCTATTTTAAATTCCCAAATTTTAAAATCCACCAAACCAACCAATTTAAATAAAGTCTGTCAGGAAGAGTGTTTAAATATAAAGCTGGAATTATTCCAGAATCTTGTTGATGGCTACTAAAAGCATCTGGTGGAGGGAATTTAACCAAATATTAATGAGTGTGTCCGTAAATGTGTGGATGACATTAAAGTAACTTTGAAATGTAACTTTAATGTTGATATTTCTTCACACAATACACAGGTAATTTGGAAGTAAAGTTCAGCAGTTGTTTCTAAAGCCTGTCTTGATAGCTTCAATGAATTTTGGAAGTTTTGGAGTTTTTTTTAAATAATGCAATATCATGAAAGTGGCACATATTTAGTTTAAATAAGACAAACAGATAAAACAGCTGTTTCAAAAACTAATAATAAATTGGGCCTTTAAATTAATAATTTAACACGAAATCCTTTTTTTAAGCCAGCAAATTTAGTTACTAACAAAAACTTCAACACATCTTTTGGATTTGAGGGACTTGTCTATAGTTAGGAAAGCACGAACCCAGGATTACCCAGTGTTTTTCATATGACACTGGAAGAGGGATTTTGTGTGTGTGTGTGTGTGTGTGTGCATGACATTATGATATGTTAGTAAACATTACCACATGGATGATTACAGAGATTACAGAGCTGTAATCTGATTATGAGGATTGAGTTTATACAATGCCACACACACACACACACACACACACACACACACACACACACACACACACTTTACTTTGCCTTGCATTTATTTCCTACAGGCTTAGCTCAACATAATTTATCTTCAGTTCTCATAATAGAACTGAACATTATCTAATTGCTTTTCCTGGTATCATCCTCACATGCCAAATTAAGTTTCAAGACACAAAAACTGTAATCTCGACCTCTGACTTTAGATGTGGGTCAAGAAGTAACTGGAAAATGAAGAATGAGCTTGGAAAAGCTTATATGAACAGAAAAGAAAGCCTTTCATTATTTGTCAGTCTTGTCAAGTGTGAAGAATCTTAGTCACAAGGTATTTTGTGGGGTTTTCTACATTAAATGGAAAACTGTAAACATCTCCTTTCTCCTCTCTGCTTCTAGAACGCCCAGTACTCTCCATGAATTCACATTTTTAAAGCACTTTTCTGCAGAGCCGTTCGCAGCGCCTCTCTTCCATTTGTTCATTCTCAAGAGATTAAAATCAGCCTTTTGGCTAACGATGATGCATTTAGAGGACTGTGTATCGCTTCTGATGAAAATAAAGTTACAAATAAATGCAGGCAGCTTTGTTCTCTTACATAATGAGACTAAGTGACTCGGGTGAGGCTCATGGGTGTACTGACTCTCTTGGGCTCTGATGCTAAGTGAGGCTGGCATAGAGGGCTGGAGGGGAGGGAAGCAGTGTACCATGGGAAGGTCATGATGCTGCTGCCATGATAATAGGTCAATGCACCGTTGGGACGGAGACAAATCTATCTGTTTCTGTCTATTTGAGATCCAGTGGTGTAAATCAAGTTTTTTCTTTTTGAATCCTGCCATGCCTCCCTGTGGTGACATGTGGATATTACACTCCCATCGGAAAATAATACTACAGTGTCTTTGTGTAAAGAATGGTGACTGATATGATTGAATGCTAAATATCACATTTTTAAAAAGGAAAAATGATATTTTTTCAATGTTTTGTTTCCATTTTGATTTTCCATCTAAACTTTCACAGGACAACACAGCTCAAATTATGTTTCATTACTTTTATGTTTTATTTAGGCATTTCCTGTCAAGTTATTGAACGTGTAAAAATAAAAACACACAACGCACATCACACCTTTAACCTCTGTGATTATGTCGTAATATAATGTATTTGTACTTGTACTTGACTCTTTTATTGAAATATGTGTCACTTGTGCTTCAAATGAAAATTTCAAAATCAGACAGTGGCTATGTGCATTGTTTTGCAAGGAAGCACACTCCATTGGTTGAAAACACATTAGTGCCAAACAAAATTTAAAGGAAAAATAATAATAAAATACTTAATTGTTGAGTTTCTTATTCTGAATTAAGGATTTCAGTTAACAAACTGTGCATTCCTCTCATGTTGTTTACTCTTTTTTTCAGTCCTCAGAGCTTGAATTTCAATCGAAAACATCAAAATAAAAAAGGCAGGTACTGTTAGACTATTTATATTTATAGTCTGTGGATGTTTCGAGCTTGTTATGAGGCAGTAGGGCGGAGTCACAGTTGAAAGACTGTCTAAATCCCTTCGGTTTGTCGCTCCATCAGAGGTAGTAGTCTTCCTCCTCAATGTCATCGTGCGTGTCCTGGAAACCGAGTGCTTCGATGTCATGGGTGATGTCAGTGATACGTCGGTTGAATTCCTGAGATCCTGAGGCTAGAGAGCAATTATCATACCTGCTGGGAAAAACAGAAAACAAACAGAAAAGGTCTGAAAAACTCACATTTATGTTTTGACTGTAATTCTATATGATAAAAGCATGTGTTGAGATCATATCAGTCTGCACTACCACATCTACATACCCTCTCACGGCGGTGGCAGACATGTTGCTCATGCTGCGTTTGATACGTCCAAAGCTGTCCGTTAAAATCCCACCCTCCCGGATCCCAATGCTTTCCAGGAAACTCTCAAATGCCCCGACATCCTTGTCTGGGATAAATGGACGCATCCCTGGAACACGAAGGACAAACAATAAAATGACGGACTCTGAGGAAACACAGTAGACCTATACCAACTACACAATATTGCAAAATACAGCAGTTTTTTTTTTAACGTAGTGTGCTGGCAAATTATTATTTTTTAAAATGTTACAAATTTTCTGATTTCTTTGATTTTTACAGAGCAAAGGCAGCTAAACGATGGCTGGAATCTGTCTTTGGTCTACAAACCTTCTGAGGACATTAGAATTCAGGGTTTTTGTAATGTTTCAGCAGTAAATTGTTACTTTGTTCCCAAAACATTCTCTAACAATTACATAACAATCTTCAAAAACATTATAAAAGGGTTTCATGATAACCTTTTT
This sequence comes from Perissodus microlepis, assembly GCF_051167445.1. Classification (NCBI taxonomy): domain Eukaryota; kingdom Metazoa; phylum Chordata; class Actinopteri; order Cichliformes; family Cichlidae; genus Perissodus; species Perissodus microlepis. Next base: position 31,813,454 of record NC_140480.1, read on the forward strand.
CACATGCTTTGCAATTATAATCCTGCAAATTTATGTCATTCTTATTTATTTAGTTATTTTAATGTTCTCACAGTTTTATTGTGGTTTTATAAGTTGGTTACTCTTTATCAGGCTCGTGGGACCTTTGGACAAAACACAGGGTAGATGGTCTTTGTCCCGTCTCTAATTTACAATCACCAATTAAAATTCCAAAAATGCTTTTGGGAGAAAGTTGGAGCACCTGGAAAGAAACAAGCTTTACCCTTGAACCTTTAGTACTAACCACAGTGCCACTGTGCAGTATTGCATGTCAGAATCTTGGCCTAGCTTAAGTTTAAGCTGATGTTTCCTTGCTCCACTGACTGTGAGCACCACACCCTGTATTGCACCAGCCCAACATAGTGCATTATTGTAATCTTCCCCACAGAACTGCAAATTAACCAGTAAAAGAAAAGAACAAACCAGTGTAAGACGTAAAAGTAATAAGTTGTCAATTTAAAAAAAAAAAAATTAGAACAGACAGACAGATGGCATCCCATATGGCTTAAGAATACTTTGTTATACAGAGAGGAGTTCATGGTTGAGTCAATGACTGCAAAAAAAAAAAAAAGCCCAGGTCATCACCCCTCCACCACCGTGCTGGACAGCTGGCGTGAGCTTTTCACACCCACAGCAACAGATTTTCATATTAAAAGTAATCTTTATATTTAAATATATTACTGTGTATAAAAATGTCTATAACTCCTGAAGAGTAAATGCAAAACTTTTGTTTACCCTCCTGAATTAAAACTGAAAGTCTGCACTTCAGTCAATTGTTTAGTCAAAATTAAAGTCTGTCCCACAAATTATGGACCTCACTGTAGCTTTATTATATTTTATTCTTCTTTGCATGTTTTAATGTAGAAGAGCAGAGTTCATATCAGGATTATCTGAATTTACTATTTTTTATGTAAAAATGTATCAGATGCACAAGTAAATGATCTTTTAGATGTTGTCTTAAATTCATAAACTCTCGCAATTAATTCATATTATTAATAGTTAATAACTATGTATTAATATTAAACACAGTAGAGTTCAATAGAAACAGCTTTTCTACGTTATTTAAAATGCAGGCGTGACGACTCCTCAGCCAGTTTTCATTTTGTTGGATTTCTTCTTCAGCCACCACTAAATCTTTCATAATGATGATTATACAGCACGCTGAGGATTAACAGGGTGTGTGGAGGAAAACATCATACTATCCTCCTTTCTCTCTCACTCAGAAACAGGAAGCTGTGGTTTACGCAGACTGCAGTAAACACACACCAAGATTACTCACACATGCACACACACACATGAATATACAGACTCTGCTTCCCCTGCAACACTACCATAAACATAGTATGGATAGTAGGTTGTGGTATGCCACAGGGTTTCAGTAAGTTAATGAGCTCTCTCTCTCTCTCTCTCTCTCTCTCTCTGTCTGTTCCACTCTATCTGTACATCTCTCACCCAGCAGCAGGAACTTGCGGTTGTCTCCATACAGTTGCAGCAACTCAGAGCAGAAGTAGTCAATGTTTGATCCCAGTCTGTATTCTCTCAGCAACACCGCAAACTTCTGCAGCTCCACTGGAGCCAGCTTGTTACGCAGCTGCACACACACATAAAAGGAGACTAAGATGATGATGCAAACAAGCAGATAACATTTCTTGTTCGTTTTTTTACATCTAGTTTCATTGCTCTAAAAATGATCTGTTACATATCTGCTTGCACACTGTAATGATATAGAGGAATAATATCTACACGCTGTCCTGTCTGCAGCTCATCCGTGTGTGAACAGGAGAATCTGTTTGACTTGTGCAAACACAATTATTTTATTGCAATGTTCAGACTTCTCATTCAAAAGTTTTATTAGTTTATATAGTGTCGTGTGGCATAATGCAAACCAAATTCAAAATATACAAATTGATTCCACTATGAAGAGCCAGTTTCACGTGCTGTGGGTGAGACTGCTGAACAGCAGTCACTACAAACACTCACAGTGATCATGTACTCCTGCATGAGCAGCAGGCCAGGGTTACTGTCTCCTGCATCACTGACTGATGCCAGACTACGATGGGAGTCCTGCAGAGAGATGGATGAACTCTCGCTGTATGTCTCGCTGTAGTAGAGATCGAAGGCATCTTGGGAACCATCACTGAAAGACAGAAGAAGAGCGAGCGAGAGAGGGAGAGGATTGCTGATAGACAATAATCACATCACAGCAGCTACTGATAAGCTGCCAATTGTTCACTGAGTTGATGCGATGCTTCTGTGCCAGTTAGAGTTCACACCAAAGCATCTAATAACCATTCTTCCATAGTAGCTATTTATAAAACTTAGTGTCTATAAAGCATAATTCTTACGGGATTCTAGCTCATTAATTAATGTAGTTATCTGGGCTTTTAATGGAGTTGACAGTAAAATGTTGTTGTTTTTAAATTTATTTTCATGTTAGACATTGTAAACCAACACAGTACCATTCAACATTACAAGGCTTATAACTGGTAGTTGACATAGCAAAGAGTCCTCAAGATAATGAACGCCAAATACTGTCCCCATTGCATGCATCCATGTACGTTTCACATACAGTACTTAATCTACAAAGAATAAAGTGCTATAAGAATGCATGCTGGATGAAGGGAGTTTAAATATAAATACTAAAATACAATGGGTTTTTTTCATATTTAAACTATTTAAACCAATTATTATCTTCATCACTTATCCAGTTCAGGGTCACAGGAACGATGGCGTCCACCTCAGCCATCACAGGCTGACAGCTGGGGTACACCCTGGGCAGGTCATCAGTCTGTCATTGTTCGGTTTGTATTCAGGACATCAGAATAAAACCTCTCATAAAAAAACAGACCTGCTGTCCTGAAAACTGTGTGATAATCACGACTAAAAATGTCAACTGCAGGAATGTGAATATTTTACCTGGTAAAAGTAGTTTTTAAAAACTTTTTGACTTTGTGAGGTTAAATGACTCTCACAGAAGCAGTGGTGCAGCATGTTACTTACTATGAGCTGCAGCAGCTAAACTCTGGATCATAACTGTAAGACATGTCCGTCAGACAGCTGTCACCTGTGCAGAGACACAGAAGCATTTAATAAGCTTCCTACTATTCACCTGCCCAAGACAGTAGTTAGCCTTTAAATCTCCACAGAGGCTGCAGTGTTTATCAATAAATTCAAAAAATAACCAAAAGAAAAAAGTAAATAAAACAGTACAAATTATGTTTTGCTCAAATCCTGAAAACGGTGATTAAAATCATAATAGTTCATCCTCTGGGGAGGAAGAAAATTAGCAAATTTATGGGGAGATGGGTACATATACAGTACAGGAGATTTATATAGCAGCATTACTTACTCCTTTGCAGCCAATAGCGGTCCGGCATGGTGTAGTGAAAGCCCGCCCTGTCAACACATTCGATGGTCTGATGGCCGTAAATGATCTGGAACATCTGACAGATGAGGGAACAGTACTCCTCTGCAGCATCCTGCACGCACATTCAAACACACAGAGGCGGCTGTCAGGCTGAATTAGCAGACACATCAATCAAACACATCATCTTTTAAACCTTGAGTTACCCTTCGATCACTTTTGCGCACAGCAAATTCCAGTTTCAGTGCAGCAGTCACATAAGTAAGTGTGTTCAAAGGCACACAAGTGTCAGGATATAAACCAGCAACCACTGAAAGCAGAGCCAGGAGTCCACTGATGTGATGAAACACGGCTGGAGGCTGTTAGCGTCATTTGAGCCAGTTAAACAATGACACCCTGCTGCTGCCGAGGCAAAACAAATTATTACTCGGGAGAAGAGGTTAACAGTGACAGAGGAACCCTGTCACCGCACACACACATGCAATGACAAAGCAATTCTGCTGTAAGTGTGATGTAATGATCCAGGTTATATAAGACTGCAGAGTCTCACTATCACTGTTTGTGTGTGTGCCGATGAATGTGTATCATCATCAGTGTCGCCCTACTTTCCACCGTTTCAGCATGTGAGGCAAATGATTAGAGACCCCTAATTAATCAATGCTTTGCATTTCATTTGCTTTTCATTTTATTTCCTGTCAGAGCTTCTTTTTTTTTGCCTCCCATGCTAGGCTAACATGTTTTGGCTTGTTGGTTTTATTAGCGTCATAATAAAACCAGCCATATAAATATACACACACACTGGCAGGGTTGGCTTGAGCATGGGGGAGCGGGCATTAAATTTCATCATTCTTATGATTTTTTTCTATTAATTGAGGCTCTCTGCAATTTTGTTTCACTAAATTATTATAGCTTCTTATGACATTCCTTTCATGATTTACTCCTTCATCGTCTTTTATGTTTGCCTGGGTCAGGCCCTCATAGCCGGAGTTTAAGGAATGATGATTCTCCCGGACTGCTTTTGTGTCTTTTATTTGGGGAAGATGTGGTTTGGGATGACTTGTAAGAATCATGTTCATCTCAGGTGTGACCCGAGGTGGGCTGAAAACAAGAAGAGCAGGCAAACTAAACTCAAACCACTAAACTCAAAAGGCACAGTGGCCCACAGCTTTCAGAAAGAAGATTATTCAGTGGGCATTTTGGGTATTTGACCACAGCTGAGGGTCCATCATAAAGGCAAGTGAAACAAAATGCCAGAATTTTACTGTCTCAAACTAGATCATGGTAAATTGATTTGTTCTTATATAGCACGTTTGTACTCTGAGCACTCAAAGCACACAACTTCTACATTCACACCAGCACTTTCTCCTACGTGCTTCCTATCACACTCCGATGGATGACTGACTGGGATTAAACCACCAACCTTCTGGTTAGTAGGTGACCTGCTCTACCACCTGAGCTACAGGCACCATGAAGCTATACATTTTTGATAGGTATATCAACAACATATCACCAGTATCCTTGATAACTCATGTTGTATTTCACCTAACCCTTTTTCCCCTGCACAACTTTGGGTAGTAGTCTATCTCCAACTCAGCTGGCAGTACAGGCAAAATGAATGAAACCAGATGGGGTGAGCAGAAGAAAACAGGGAAAAATAATGTACTTTTTATTTATTTACATTTTTGTATGTATTTATTCATTTTGTATGTTTTTTTTTTATGTTTTTTGTTTCATTGTATTTACCTTTAAACTGGTTGAGATGGCCTTCAGCAAGATCACAAGCTAGCTAATCTGGAGGTTAGCTGTAGCAGCAATCATAAACTCAGCTTTTTGTTTTATAACCTGAAATTGTTGTTCAATTAAAATTCACCATCAGTGGCAGAGACCCAGCAGCAGAGAGACACACTCATCTGTTATCGTTTTAATAAGAGTGAAATTTACATAAATTCATTCACTCTCCACTGGAAATATTTCTAATTATTATTATTATTATTATTACTGACAGTGGATTTTTTTTAAAGTCTGTATTCTTTTTCTAACGGGTCACAGTGTGATTGTGAGAAAAGCTCATTGAGCTCTGCTTGGGTATGAATCATTGCTTCTGCACTCTGCTGCAAGTGCAACAGATAAATGGAGAGAAGAGGTCCTGACAGGTGTTCAAAGGAAGAGACAGTCAAGACAACAACAGGTGTCGGTGTGTGCATGTGCGCACTTGTGTATTTTAAAGTTTTTAATGTGATGTTATCCTTGTAAAATATGAAAATGCGCTGGCTGGTTTGTTTTATTCAGTTATTTTAGAGCTGTAAGTGAGCTCTCTTTTTAGAGCGGTTCTGTGTGCATGTGCGTTGACATTTATGTATGCTACGTCTAATTATTGATGAAAGACCCTGATAATCAAATGAACTTGGCCAGGTCCCACCAAACAGGTGTCCAGGTGTCTGTAATTTGATGATCTAGTCATGGAGGGACTTTAACTCGCACATTAACTCACAGACAGCCAGGAGACGCATGCCCCAGCCTTGTAAGTCAAACACAGATTATAAAAAAATTACAAAATGAGGTCCCCAAGCACAACTTCTGAAAGCTGTAATTTAAATTAAGTCAAGTACTTCTCATTTTTTGAAGCGCGTCTGACCCACCCTGTTCTCCACAGCCAGGATGACCAGGTTGCAGTAGGCGTCGGGGCAGGGCGTAGGCTCCAGTGGGTTGTGGTTTCTCCTCTCCCAGCTGCCGTAGCTCTTCCCCCTTTCCCAGCTCCCCGTGCACGCTTGCCTCCGTTCCCAGCTCCCTCCACCAATCCCTCCCCTTCTCTCCCAGCTCCCTGCTCCGCCACCACCTCCACCCCCTCCTCCGTGCCTCCTCTCCCAGCTCCCACCACCACCTCCACCTACTCCGACGCCCCAGTTCCCGCTCATGGGTCTTGCCCTGCGGTTCTCCCAGCTCCCTCCTGTTTTACATGTTGGCTGCCTCCTCTCCCAGCTCCCTCCGACTCTCTTCCTCTCTAAACTCCCTCCACCTCCCCTCTCCCCACTTCCTCCACCACCCCCTCCTCGCTCCACATTCTGGTTTTTATCATGGTTACTCCTGGACAGTGACGGCCTCCAGTCAACTCCACAGATGGTGTGTCGCCTCTCCATCGTACCCCCGGCAGGTCGGGGGTCAGCATTGCAGCTCATGGTCTGACGTCGCCCGTCGATGCCAGTTGGCTTTTTCCTGTCCAGGCTGTCATCCCCAGCAACCACAGTGTCCACATTTAGACCTGTGAGATGTGGAATTACACAAAACATATAGATCACAAAATCTGACATTTTCAGCATCTCCTCCGTTTTCACAGGACTTTCTTTAGATTATAGTATGAGACATATCAGCGTTTTGAACTTGCAGTAAGGACATGAGGGGCAAAATGTGTTTTTGTAATCCTGAATTATTTGAGAGGGGAAAGAAAAAAAGAGGAGAAAGTTTGCCCAGTGGAGACAAAAAAAATGCAGATAGCCAAATATTTTCATTATCAGATTCTCTAACACACTGTATAAATAAAAGACAAGAAAACAAACTTTTCAGTTCAATTGTATTTTATTTATACAGTACCAACTCAAAACAACAGTCGCCTCAAGGCACTTTATATTATAAGACCCTACAATAATACATAAAGAGAAAAAACCAACAATCATATGAGCCCCTATGAGCAAGCACTCTGGCGACAGTGGGAAGGAAAAACTCCCTTTTAACAGGAAGAAACCTCCGGCAGAACCAGGCTCAGGGAGGGGCAAACAAAGTCTGTATTCCAGTATGTGATGATAATTCCCCAAATGCTTTAATGCCAAGTGTTTTGTTTAATTTAACTAAAAACTGAAAGCATCATTTAAAAAGTTTTATTGCTGTTCCTCTGTCATTCAGTAACAACCTTTGGTCTCACCTGTCTTGAGGACCAGGAGGTGCAGTGCATCATCTCTCAGGTAGGAGGCAGCAGCAATCTCATGCGTGGGGATTCTCATCAGCAGCTTCTCGTTATCTCTCCAGGTGAGCAGCAGACAGCGAGCAGACAGGCTCAGGATACAGTCCTGGTCCACGCTGGTCTTCAGCGGCAGCACCTTCAGCTGCTACTGACAAACACACAGGAACACGTGGTTGGAGATTATCCACGAACGAGTCAGACGACAGTGTCCTTGTCTCATCAGAGCGTACGCAGTTTAACTCAGGTACTTTAACTCGCGGATCACCTTGACAGTATCCAATCTTTACTAACCCTGGCTGTGTCCAGTAGCTGTAGCAGCTCATCTCGACTGGAGGGGTTCAGTGAAACTGAGACCCATGTCAGGTGACCAAGGAACTACGAGCAGAGATCAAAAGAAAAGCAACTTGTCATGGCGTATTCAAGTACATTATTTTTTTTCTTGTATTTTACGCTCTCCTGGCCTATTCATGGCCCTACCTTGACCTCCTTCTCCACATAGTCAAAGATGAGTCTCTCAGGGTGTATGAGGTAGTCGGGTGGGTAGAGGGGGACGGTGTGCAGCGGGCGGCGATAAATGTTTCCTCGATCAACTTGTCTACGACCAGATTTGGACCAGACCAGTCGCTTAATGGGAGACACAAAAGCCTAAAGGAGAGGAAAACAAGGATGCTAAATATTGAAGAGTCCCTCGACAGCCATTGAGTGCAGAGGATATTCTAATACTTGTACTAGAAGGCCAAACCTGCCACTTAACAAACACCTGCTTGATTGATTGGTCCAATATTTTCTTCATGTCAAGTTTCCAGATGATGAAACTTGACTTGTGAGTTTGGTGATCGCCAGCCTTTTCATGTAGCACCACCATTGTGAATGTTACTGAAATGTCTCAACAAGTTTTAGGTGGATTGCCATGATATTTGGTAAGCATGTTGATGTTTCCTGGATCTTTACTGAGCAGCAAAAAGGTCAACATATTATATAGCTCAATACTTCACAAAGAGATATGAAACCTGAGGCTTTTGTGAGAGTTTTAGGTCTTATTTTTACATCTACAAATGCACAAAAGCAAATGTTAGCGTGTTAGAATGAGATAAACAGAAAAGATCTCAGTTCACAACATAAGTCATCTCAGGGTACTTCATTCTCTATTAGCTACCACGTGGCATCAACAGGGAGAAAACCTCCAGAAAAAGCAAGCTCACTAATTCTTGTCACCTTCCTCGATCTGTTGGAGTGCTTCCATCCTTTCTTATAGTCTCTCAGTATTAGCATTTAGCTCAAGGTGAAGCTCAAGGCAGCTGCCTTGTATTACTAACAAGACTTTACCTTGTGTCTCATTTTGTGGTCCTTATGCATCAAACGCAGATGTTTTCTGTTTGTTTATGTTTAGAGCAACGGATTCAGAGTTTATTGGCCAATATTTATGATTGAGGATAGATCCTGTTTATTTAATGACCGTTCTTCTAGCATCATCCACAAGGATCTGTACAACGTAAGCTACATCCCAGTTTCTGTGTATTTAGAGTTAGCTCTAACTTTCAAGTTAAAATTTAATATATTTTATGAAAAAAAAAGTTTTTGATGTGAATTAGATTAAAAATGCTAAAATTATGGTAAAGGTACTTTTCTTTGTTGATGATGATTTAGACCTAATGGCAATTAAAAATAGCTGAATCATCAACAAAGTGTTTATTTAGTGAGAAAATGAGTGTTATGATTCTAATTACCAGAGCACAGTCCAGTGACTGATAGTGTCTTGAGTTTGAATTTGAGCTGCAGCCACTGAGAAGGTTAATTTGTGTGTAAATGCATGCTTCGGTATAATTGCGTGTGTGTTTATGCGTGTGTGTGTTACCGCACTATGTGCCTTGGGCTGTTCCAGCAGTGATTGACAGGTGAGCAGTGATCTCTGACAGCTCATCGCTGAGACTCACTGACAACACAGCGCACACTGTTAGACACCCACTGACACACACACACAAACACACATTAACTGTAGCTAGAAGGCATAAGGAGAGTGGACAACACACACACACACACTGAACAGAGAGAGGATATTAGCTTGTCTTAGAGTCAGAAAACTGTCTTGTCTCTCTCTGTGAATTATAACAAGCGCAGATCTCTGTGTAGGCAGATTTCTGATGAACATCTCTTTTGTCAGCTGAATTTAACAAGAAAGACAGAGGATGCTTATAATGAGTTTTGTTCTTTTTCTGGTTCTGTGTCTTTGAGGAGACAAAAAGAAGGGAAATAATTGGATTTGTAATGAATGTGTTCAATCTAACAACCTGCCTGGGTCACAGCAGGGATTAATTTCCCACCTAGCTTTAGAGACTTTTTGATTTCACGTAGTATTTTTCCAAACTTTTCTTTTTAAATAAACATATTTCTCTCTCTAATGTCTTATTTCAGGCTTTAGTAAACTTTGTAATGAGAACATGTTTTTGAAAAATGATTCCAGCCAAATCAAGAACTTTTGGCTTTCATGTCACAGTCAGATGGCCCCATTACACCAAACTGGTTTAGAGAAACATCATTACTGAGTGGTTGTAGTATGGATATACGAGCTAGGGATGAATTCAACAGATGGTAGAATAGAAGAAGAAGGAGACTATCCTCACGAGAGAATTCAAATAGCATCTGTATATTTCTATGAGGTTGGATCATGGCTTTTGCCTTGTGTCAGGCCCACACAATCAGGGGGGCGTGTAGAGGAGGGGCATGGGGTGTTTTGAGCCAATCAAAACATACCACATTGTTTACCGTCTAATGTGCCAAAAGCGGATCAGATTATCCCCAGATGTGTTTGCCATCTGAGCATAGGTCATTGATGAGGTGTCAAACATTTAGGCCTTTAGGAGGAACTCCTCTGGGCTTTCCATATGTTAGCAGACTAACTGGTTTTGAAATGCAAATTCTATTTGCAAAAAATGAATAAAAAAAAGGAAGGAAGGCCCAGCACCTTTCCTTGGTTTAGTGTCAGTGACGTACGGATTAACTGCTGTGCTGGCCAAGATACTGACAACCCAGCAGCCAAACCTAGCACCACGATCGTGGATCAAGGATATCTTTGCAATCAGCAAGGGGCAACTGGTTGCACAGTCAGCAGAAATCACACAACTTTAAAGCAACAGTTTTTAATTTATAGAAAAATAACCAGCAGGAGAAAATGTTTTCACAATAAGTGATATAACAGTCAAAGACCAAAAAATCTGTCCTGACTGCAGTGGTGAGTTTTTGATCTTTACATTTGGATGCGTGTCACTACAAAAACGTTCCTTGTCTTTTATCACTTCTTTTTCATCTTTAGGAGGACATAAGCTTGATAAGCTTGTTTGCTGTTGATCGATGGCAGACAAAGTCAAACCAGCCGACTCGTGTCTGTGACTCATTTGAAATCAGCTGACTTTAAGCTTGTGCTTGTGAAGATGCCTAATTAAAGGGAGACTTGAAAGGACCTTTGGTTTGCATAAACATCAACGTCAGTGGCTTTTGAAAATATGTGACAAAATGAGCTTAAGTCATCAACATCCAAATGACACAAAAACAGTGAAAAGACAAAAACTGAAATGTGGAAGAGGCGCTACAATACCTTCTTGGATTTCTTTGGTTCATAGTCCATAGTCGTTCCGTCTTTCTCTGTGCTGATCTTGTGGTGGGTCAGTCCTGGTCCAGGTCACACTCTTCCTGAATTTATTTTTTGCTTCACTTTGCCTTTTTTGTCATTGCTTCTTTCTTTCCGTTGGTTTTTCCATTATTCCTAAAGTGTCTCTGCCTCTCTGAGTTATTTTAGCTTCTGATACAGCTGCTTCATTCCTGTTCTTTCTCTTTCTACACTGATTGTTCTTTTGAGACTTCTCCTGGGACCACACACACACACACACACACACACACACACACAGGAGAGGCGAACAGGAAGCAGAGGAAGCCCACTTCCTGTCCGAGAGGAAACTCCACCAGGGACTGATAACATCCATTCTTTCAGTGCTCACACACACACACACACACACAATTTACCTTTAATTAAGCTGGGCTTTTTTGACATGTTTTCCATTTCAATGATACATTTTTCCAACTTCAATTTGTGTTTCTTCAAACTAAACTGGAAAATAAACACCGTGGATGATCAAGCAGCTTTGACCTTTTTTCCTTCCCACTGTCGCCAAAGTGCTGCTCATAAGGGGTCATATAATTCTTGGGTTTTTCTCTGTATGTATTATTTTAGGATCTTAGAATAGAAAGCACCTTGAGGCAACTGTTGTTGTGATTTAGTGCTGTATAAATAATATTGAACTGAACTGATACCTACCAATAGCACTCTTGTCAGTCTTTATCATTAAAACTATTTAAATCATTAAAAAAATTCTACTTCTGATCCAGAACACAACTGTAAATAGATTTTTAATGTTCACTCTTGATATGGAAAGTAGGAGATGTACACAGCAAATTCAAAAGTGTTAAATGTTTTGGTGTTAGTAGTCTTCTTGCAAAAGTAGAGTTAATTTTACTCTAAGTAGAGTCACATTCTTTTAATGTAACTCTGAGGTGTAAAATGATAGTAGTTAAAACCGAGTGTTAAAAATGAGTGTTTCTATGTCAAATCTGGAGGTGTTACAATGGAAACATTAACTCTTGATCTCTTAACTCTGAACTCCTACAGGAGCTATGACACTAATAGAGTAAATTCACAGACTCCGCCCCCAGCACCATAGGCTCCAATCGAAGCTGAAGTGAAGACGTTTCAGAACATTTTGCTCTACATATTTGAGTTGTTTGCCATGCTTGGTAAGTCATTTTTTCAAAGATTGTTTCAATTATTATTATTATTAGCTTTTACTTCTGTGGCTCTTTGGAGTTGAGACAAAGCTGTGTGAAAGGCATTAGCCATGTTGCTTGGTGATAGCATAATATTCTGTTTTAGCTAGCTGAAAGGTATTGTTTGCGGGCAAATACCACAGCCTTGGAAAAAAAGCTTGCATGTGAATTTTCAGTCAAACTTTTGGTCAAATACACCTAAAACAATGTCTAGAATGTGAAATGCTGGTATAATGGTGCTACTTGAAGCCTGAAAACGATCTCCCATGAAAAAAAAAAAGAGCAAACAGCAGTAGCAGATGTCCTGACTGGGTTCTACATTAGCATTTAGATCCCTCCAGAGTTTTGTGCACACGGTTTAGGTAAACATGAAAAAGGTTGAGGTTTTACATTTAGTTTAATATTACCTGTTACCTGTGTCCTTGTCTTTTGGGAAAATACTTTACACAAGTAGTTTTTTACTGTGCTGCAATTGATTACTGGATTATTTGTGCCATTAATTAGTGTCAACTAATTTTTATTCAATCTCCACATAGGATATGCTTGTGAAGATGGAATATGGTGGAGAGCAGAAGTGCGTTGAAGTTCCACAAAGTGATGAATGAAGGACATGCATATTGTATTGAAGAAATAAGTGATGAGAATGCTGTTATTTGCATTTGCCAGCTCACCTATGTCAGACCTTTTGATAAACAAAATTCTAATGAAAGTGAGAACATGTACACTGTTACATCTTTCAGAAAATGTTTTGAAATTGTGGTGCACAGTTCAGAATAAATGTTTTTCAAAAACCATTGCGTCTTTTTAGTAAATGTTTATTTCCAAAAGAAATTTCTAGAAGTTCAGAACAGGAAAATTCCCGCTTTTTAGAATTAATTAGAAGATAACTGTTACGTAGTTAAACTAAAATACTCTTTGAGAGTTAATATATAAACTCTTAACACCAAGTGTTAAATTATCAACTCCAGACAGATTTGGTGTTTAACACTAAATCAGAGTTAACGTACCAACTCTCCAAAAAGAGTTAAATTAACACTCTCTGGTGTGGACCCATATAGACACTTTAATAGTGTTGAAATCAAATCCGACAGTGTTAATTTGGACATGCTGGATTTGCTGTGTACCTTTGTAACACGAGTGTTGCAGCTTCTGGTCATAGGGGCTTCAGGTGTTCTTCCCAGGATAACAGACTTGAGATTCTCCTTGAATTATACAATTTATGCTATTTGCTGTATTTCTTCCAAGTCTTTTTGTCTCTTTCCCTTTTTTCCTAAAACACTTTTTAACATTAGAATAAATGTGACTTTATGTTGTTAAGTTGCTTTTCAACAGTCTTTGGTCATTTTGTCTTCTTTTTTTTTTTACCAGCTGTTTATTATGATGGTGTAGTTTAGATTTAAGAAGAGCGAGTATTCACGTCCTGTCTTTCATTGGTATTGTGTTAAGTATGAGTCAGTGTTAACTTTCACAACTCCTTTGTGTTTCACTGTAAGGCTGCTGGTGAAGGACTTTAATCAGCAGCAAAAGCATATCTGCGTCTTTTGTGTTGATGATGACAGAATTTTCATTTGGGAGAAAACAGCCTTTGGAAAAGATACTACAGTCCTGTTTTTGATCAATAAGCATCTTATATATATCTATATCTATATATAGATATAGATATAGATAGATAGATAGATAGAACGAATGAACTCTGGGTATATTTGCTTAGACTGTTGTCCCCAGAACCCAAAACCCAGACAAGCAGCAGAAAATGGATGGATGATCAAAACACTTAAGGAGGGAAGATGTTTTGGCATTTCCACCCTTACAATTATAGAGATTTTGATAACAAATCAAAATTTTAAGCTAGAAGAAATCATTTTTGATCAAATAAAAAGAATAGTAACATGGAAAACACAGCAGGCGTGTTACTCATTTTTCAAGGTTTCCTTAAACAAAACAAAAACACATGCTGTGATATCGCTGGGCTTCCCGATGCCCAGCTGATGAACAGTTTGAAACCAAACATTAAAGAATCAGTTGCTGCAGTGAGCAGATTTGACCTGAAGGAGGCAGCACTGTGACAAAGACTAACTGATTGAGGAGGACGGGGAGCAAAGGAGGGTGGGAGGGACTTTATTGTCCTAATCTGGACACTGATGGAGGCAGAAGAGGAAACATCAAACCTGTGACCTTTCTGAGAAAGAGGGACACACACACACACACACAAACACACAGAAGCACACATGCATGCAAGCGTGTCACGCGGCCACATGCTGATGGTAAATACTACTTGAGTGTATGATCTGAAATGGACACACAAACACACACAGACCTCACACACGCACAGCTATTGTCAGGGTAACTACTCCATGGTGACTGGAGAGCTTAACGATCGTCCAGTTACCTAGGTAACGGGAGACAAAGATGGGGCATTTATCTTTTGAGTTTCTTTTTTTTTTTCTTGTCCTGATCTCTCTCTTTCTCTCTGAAATTCAAACTCCTCCTTGTCTTTTAAACCAAACCACAAAGCTTTCCTAAAACTCACCAGGTAGGTTTTGGTGCCTGAACTTTACCAGCAAGTGAAAACCAAAGTAAAAGAGCAAATGCTTGCAAAGTGAAGCAAATACCTTCACGTTGCAAATAACAGGACATGAACTGTGGTCTTCTGGCTGTAAAGTCTGTGACTTTCTCTGTTACCACCGTTTCAGCCTCCAAGTGTGGACTTTGTTGTGCTTAAAAGGGCAACATTGCCTCTCAGGGTAAGTGAGAAATGTTAAGCCAATAATACTATGGGTTCAGGCAAAATAGCTACTTAGTCAGGCAAAGGGAAAATATCTTTTTAAAAATAACTCCACTTGCAAAATTTACACACATTAATTTCAGATTTTCTAGGTTGCTCTACATTTGGCTCGATCTGCAGATGATATACATTTTTCATGAGCTTATTCACGTGGCTGCTAGAGGTCACATAACTTTCAAATGTAATAAGGTTTCATAATATCATCTGAAATTAGCATTTTAAAATTAGTTAGAACAACAATGACTAAAACTCTTATTTTCCTTTGGTAGCAAAATAAAAGGACGGATGAAGTTTGTGGCCCTTTGGGAGCCATTAGAGGAAGAGCAATGTTCGGCACTTTGAAGTTGGTTTCATTTATTGGCCTTTGATTCTTTGTGTTTTAATTTTCTTTTCCAGTATCAAACAGTCAGAAGCATTGATATTCAACACCTGTAGGCTTCAATGCTGACAACAGAACTGCAAATAATGGCTGCTAGTGCCACACAGGACAATCTGAGTATTACAGAAACTACTGATTTACTACAATTTCCCCATACAGCCATATCTACAGTTTACAAAGAATGGTCCAAAAATGGGAAAACATCCAGTGAGCAGTAGATCTGTGGATGAAAATCCCTTGTTGATGCCAGAGATCAGAGGAAAATGACCAGACTGCTTCTAGCTGATAGGAAGGCAACAGTAACTCAGTTACTTTGGGATACGTTGTCTGCAACTACTTGTTGCAACCAACGTACCCTAAAGAGCATGCTGGAGGCACATGTTGAACCTTGAAACAGATGGGATACACCAGCAGAAGACCACACCAGATGTCAGCCCTGTCAGCTAAGAACAGCAGTGTGAGGCTACAGTTTGTCTGTTCTATGAGTTTTGATTTCCGTTCCAACATTCAGAAACTAAGGTCAAAATCCGGATAAACTCCCTCATGGTGGAATGATGTGGGGATTTTTTGTTGTTGTTTGCTTTGTTCTTACATACTTTGGGCCCCTTAGTAACAGTTTAGTTTAAATACTACAGCCGATCTGAGTATTGTTGCTGATCATGTCCATCCCTTTGTGCCTATCGGCAGTGATGCCGGTAACGCGTTGCTTAGTAACGCGTTACTCTGAATATGACCACTTTTTCAGTAACGACTAATCTAACGCGTTACTATTTCCATAACAGTAGTCAGATTAAAGTTACTTGTCCAAACCACTGTGCGTTACTATTTTTTTTAAGCAAAAAGATTTGGTGTCTTCTTTTCGTCTCAGCAGATGACAAACGCATACGTGTCGTGAAACGTCACATAAGTGACAGGTCACGTTTCCCGCTCACAAGCAGCCAGCGACGTAAAAAAGTGTAAACAACAATGGAGGGAGAGAGATGTTCGTTCTTTAGCTGGAAATATGGTCACTATTTTGAGTTTCTGTCAACTAAAGATTTCAATATTAAGGTTTGTTGTACACTCTGTGTTGGCGAAAAAGTGTTATCTACACTACGTCAAACTTAAAGAAACATTTGGAGTCGCAGCACGGCACAGTCAAACTCACAGAGAGAGTCCCACCAAGTGGTCCGAAGCAGAGAGCACTCTTCCAATAAAGTGAGTATTGGCAAAACCGGTTGATGTTTTTGTGTTGAGGCAGTGGGGAGTGTTATTGGCAGCTTCTGAAAGGAACTAATAAAGTAACTAGTAATCTAACTTAGTTACTTTAAAAATAAAGTAATCGGTAAAGTAACTAAGTTACTTTTGGAAGGAGTAATCAGTAGTCCGTAATATATTACTTTTTCAAAGTAACTGTGGCAACACTGCCTATCGGACGGCTGCAGGATTCTAGCAGGTAACACAATGTCTCAAACCTCAAATCCTCTCAGACTGGTTTCTTGTACTTCACGGGACTCAAACGGCCTCCACCAAACAGTCACCAGATATGAATTCAATAGAGCATTTGGGATTTCTCATGTGATCATGTCAATATGGAACATATCCTCTGCAGAATGACTTCAGCACCTTGTTAAATCCATGCCATGAAGAATCCAGGACGTTCTCATGGCAAATAAGTGGCACAGTGTAACTAATGAAATGCTGCTCAGTGTATATTCAGCATCCTTATCGAGCAGCAGTTTCAAGGATTTCAAAATAACAGTCCAATATAAGCAATAAGGCGGCACGGTGGCACGGTGGTTAGCACTGTTGCCACACAGCAAGAAGGTCCTGAGTTCAATTCCACCATCAGGCCGGGGTCTTTCTGTGTGGAGTTTGCATGTTCTCCCCGTGTTTGCGTACTCCGGCTTCTTCCCACTGTCCAAAGACATGCAGCTTGTGGGGATAGGTTAATTGGATAATCCAAATTGCCACTAGGTGTGAATGTGCGAGTGAATGGTTGTCTGTTCCTGTGTTTTGGCCCTGCGACAGACTGGTGAACTGTCCAGGGTGTACCCCGCCTCTCGCCCTATGACAGCTGGGATAGGCTCCAGCGCCCCTGCGACCCTGAAACGGATGAGCTGAAGCGAATGGATGGATATAAGCAATAAACACAAAATTGACTCGTGTGCCCTCACAAATTTGTGAGTGAAATAAAAACTCACATCTGCATGGATTCAACTCTTCTTGATGTTTTCTCTGTGTTTCTCACACACACACACACACAGCTATAATCTTCAAACCTTAAAATGTTTTGGCACTGCATCAATGGTATATCTCTGAAAGACTGTGCGTATTTGCGTGTGTGAGCTTGTGCATCAGGTGCAATCCACATAAATGTGTTCATGTACATCTGTGTGAATGTTCGTGCGAGCAAAATCAAAGAAGTGGCATCCTTAAAAGACCCAACATTTCACAAACATGAAGTCTGACGCAAGAAGAGAAGAAAAAAAGGGGCAAAAATTGCATGAAGGACGAGACGAGAGGAAGAGGAAGAGGAAGGAAAAAAGGATGAAAGAGAGAAGGATGAAATGGATGATGGTGGAGATTCAAATAAAAGAGGACAACAATTTAAAGTAAGAGGAAGGTGGGAGGGTAGCTGAAGAGCAAGAAAGTAAGGGGAGTGGGCAGATAGATGAGGACCGACAGGAAGGAGCAGTGAATTAAGTCGTAAGGGGAAGGTGGCAAGGTAAAAAACAAGGTCAATGACAGAAAGAGGGTAAGAAGAGAGAAAGAATGAAGGAAATAAATCAGTAAAGATAGAAGGAGGTGAAGGAGAAAGGTACAAGGGTTAAAACAGTATAGAAAAATCACTAATAGGGTGGATAGAGGAGGTTGGAAGAACATAAGAAGAGGAATTAAAAGGAAAAAATGAATAAAAACAGAAAGAAAAATTATGGACATATAGAAAACTGAAAACAGAGAAGTAGAAACTAGACAGAAATCAGCAAAGAAGGCAAGGAGTAAACAAGGTGAAATAAGAGATCAAACGAACAAGAAGTATTAAGAATACTCATCTATGTACACAATATGTTTTCTTCTAAGTAAATAAAAAGAAGAAAAAGATAAGAAAACACGGACAACAAAGAAAATAAAAAAGACACAAACAGTTTGGTCGCCGGTCCTCCAGAGATGCCAAACAAATAAACAACAAATCCTTGGGATGTAGGGATGCTGATGAGAGAGAGATGGAGAGATCAAAGTATGTCTTTCCTCCTCGAGAGGAGTAGAGCCGAGAGGAAATGAGAGAAAGAAGGCTGGACCATTCGGGAGAATGAGGTTGGTGGAACGCCAGCTTTGCTTTCAGCTCCGCCTCGCTCTGGAAAATCCCCGTTAGACGATTAAAGACTGAGCTCTGTTTGCAACTTATTTAATACAAGGAAACAGGTTTGAAATAAGACTTTGGAAATGTGGTGCAGCATTTATTGTGTCTGTAAGAATGTTTATAATAAACAAATAATCAAATATTTTACTTTCATTTCTTTGGCTTCTCTACTCTCTGTTCTTTACATTGTGTTGGAATTTCAAGAGATTTTAAGTCAAATTTATGTAGAAATAACTTTGAGGTTCACAATCTTGTGTACCAATCAGTCACACATGCCCCTAAATATAACACAGTTTAAATCTAATAAATAAAATATAATGCTGTTATGTGTCTACGCAGTCAAGCACAGGTAGTTATAAACTCAGTAAGTCAACGTAGGGTTTCTCAATCATGTAAAAGTGGCAGAGAAACAGAGAAAGTCTCAGCAGAACGGCTGATCTTACAAAGGCAAAGCTATAAACATATAACACAGGTTGAACGCATCACAGTTGCAGCAGATTGTGAGTTTGTGTGAGAGCAAAGCATGGATGTGTGTGTCGTTTGCATTGGTCAGTCACACGTGTAAAGCCTGGCTATTCAAAGGCAGAAAGGAAAGCAGCTGAGAATACTGACTGTTAATGGACTTTGTAAGTATCACAGCTCATTAAGACATGAGAGGATTTGACAGAAGACAGTTTTAGCCTCATTCTTTCAGCTGCAGCATCTGTGTGGTTTAACGCTCTGAAAACAAGTCTAAAGAACAAATATTTTTTTAAATCAAATGCGTCAGCTTCTTTTTCTTTTGGCTCGCCTCTTTATGGGTTGCCATGGCAGATCCTCTGTCACACCACACCTCTGCAGTCCTCCTTCATCCATGAATCTTCTCTGTGGTCTTCCTCTTTTCCTCCTACCTGGCAGCTTCCTATTCAGCATCCTTTATCCAGTATATGCACCGTCTCTAAACCATACTTAGGTCTCACTATCATCTTGTAAACTTGCCCTTTCACTACAAATCCCCCCTGACACTCGTCTCCACCCACTCCACCCAGCCTGGACTCTCTTCTTCACCTCTCTTGCGCGACTGTCTGTTGCTTTGTATGGTTGGCCTCAGGTATTTAAACCTCCACTGCTTGCAGGTTCACAGTTACACCTGTCTCCCTGTCCTTTACACACATATTCTGTTTTGCTTTTGTTCCTCCACTCTCCAGAGCATACCTCCACCTCTCTCTTCTCTAGTCTCTCAATCAACACTCTTAAAGCAAACATTGCAGGAGTAGGAGTAGTACGATTACAGATGCAGAGTCTATATGTGCAAATTTGATAAAAGTACAGCAAAAAAGTACATATAGGTCCACTGTGTATCAAGATTTACATAACAATCGAACCGTTGTACATTTATCACTAATGCTCATCGAGGGAAGACTTCACATGCTTGTAAAAAACGATGAGGTCCTCCAGAACTAGTGACGCTATTTTCCAGAGAAGTGATTGGTCAGTAGATGATTTCGTACCTGCTCTAGAACATAATCTGGCCCTGAGCAGGTTAGGTCTGCAGCAGAAGTTACCATGGTAATGTCTGTGAAGGTTCTCAGTCATCCAGGTCATCGTAGTCTAAGGAGCTTGCAAAGAAAAGCGTCTGGACTTCTTTAAGTTGCTTGAAGATGTTTCACCTCTCATCCGAGAAGCTTCTTCAGTTCTAAGGTCAAATGGTGGGGAGTCCCAGATTTAAACCTAGTGGGAGTATCCCCCCACAGAGGGACAAAAGGACCCCCTGATGATCCTCTTATCGCCTGAGCCAAGGTGTGAAACTGGGTGTGGGTCCCAATCAGCCAGGGTTTCGGGTGAACTCATTGTGAAACCTGGCCCCACCTTATCATGCGAATTCCTGAGGTCAGATGGCCCAGGATGTGAGTGGGCGTTAAGGCGTCTGGGGAGGGATCTCAAAACTGGATTATAGATGGCAGACAGTTGGTGTCGTAAACCACCGCCTCTGTTCAAAGATGGTCTTCCATCTATAATCCAGTTTTGAGATCCCTCCCCAGACGCCTTAACGCCCACTCACATCCTGGGCCATCTGACCTCAGGAATTCGCATGATAAGGTGGGGCCAGGTTTCACAATGAGTTCACCCGAAACCCTGGCTGATTGGGACCCACACCCAGTTTCACACCTTGGCTCAGGCGATTAGAGGATCATCAGGGGGTCCTTTTGTCCCTCTGTGGGGGGACACTCCCACTGGGTTTAAATCTGGGACTCCCCACCATTTGACCTTAGAACTGAAGAAGCTTCTCAGATGAGAGGTGAAACGTCTTCAAGCAACTTAAAGAAGTCCAGACGCTTTTCTTTGCAAGCTCCTTTGATTACCATGGTAATGTACACTGAGCTGCAGATCAATGTAAAATCTTGAGTTTATTATATTTTGAGCAAATATAGATGTAACCTGTAAAGGGAGACGAGAAAAAGAGACACAAGCACACACGGGGAGCTTATTTTGCTGGCCGTTCAGCCATGTTTACTACAGTATTGTTCCCATCTACAGTTATCAGCACAGCTTGTTGAGTTCTTTTTTAACATCGTCATAGATATTTTCACCACTGGTTTATTTTCTGCTCGTTCACTCAGAGGATGTTTAAGCAGCATTATCAAAAAAAAAAACTAAGAGCACATCCTTACAGACATACTGTACATACGACACATACAAACCAAAGCACACGTACTCATACACGCACGTCTTAGAATAGCATCACTCTGATATATACAGATATAGAGAATGAGTAAAAAAAAAACAAGAAAAAAAAAGAAAAACTATTTTCAGTTTTTACATCTCAATATAAGAGTCATACCAAAGACATGGCCACCAAGTGAGTAAACAATAGATAAATAGATATAAAACAAATACAAAAATAAATAAACATAAATACTTGCATTAATTGATAAAAGATGATTTGAGTTTTTTAACTCACTGTTTACTTTTAAACATGTTTTTTTGTTCAAGTCTATATATAATCAGCGCACCACTATTAACTGATAATTTTACCTCAACAACAAAGTACTGGTTCATTACCCAATCGGAGAACGCGAAAGTCCGCCCCTCAGCCCCGTGACTGGGTGGTTGACGTATGTATCGTCTGTACATTAGCCGTTAACATCATGTTCGACATGACATGATCACGTGTGACACAGAGTCACTGTTTTCAGCACCATTAACATCGCCATGACTGTCACCATTGTACCAACATCCACAACTTCAGGTAGGACACAGCACTGTCCAGATAAGAAAACTGTAATTATCAAGACTTTTTTTGTTGTTGTTTTTTCTTTTTTTCTTTAAACATTTGCTTTCCTGAATTTTTCGGACCACCAACGGTTGTGGTGTTAAAAACACGTAACAGTTTTTTAGCATACCTGCAAACCTTGTTAGCATCAGAGCACTGCTATACTTGCTTTAAACTGGCTACTACACATATCCCTACGACGCCTTCGAGGACTGGTTGTTTGCAGTGAAATTTTAGGGGTGAGGTTGCAGAGCCCCTCAAGTTTAGTTGTATGACACTTTCACATTAGCATATTATGGTGGCTCTCGTGCACATGTGACTTCAAGGGCTCCGGAGGAATTGGCAGAACCATAGACTGCATATGAAAGATGGACGTGGAAGTCTGCATTCATTCTAAAGCAGCCGACCGAAGCGAACCGCCAAGTGCTTGGACCAGTTTCCCATAAGACAGATCTACCGTGGCTCGGGACCTCAGGTCGCAAAAGGCAAAGATGACGACAGCCATCCATTTTTTATACACAGTCTTATAGTCGCAGCACATCCACAAGATCCAAACAAACATTGTGTGGTAGTGAAGTACGAGTAGCAGCAGATTAAACAGACCACAGCAAAAGCTTAGAGAAACTGGGTGTGCTAGAGGATGTTATTCAGGTACTGGCCAGGGATGATTTGGCTCTTATTTGTCTAATACAGGATATGTAACCACAAAGTACATCATTAACCATGATTGCTAAAAAGCAAGTATATAAGCTGCTCGTAGCGATTTGCTCTACCAACTGACCTAAAGTACACAAGAGACTGTAATTTTTCCCACGCTTATCCCTTCAAGACCTTACAATAAACTTGTGTACAATCGGCATACAGTTGAATTGAAGCCACACTGGATACAGAAGCAGGAAGAAACTCCAAAAGTAAAAAGCACACTGCTCCCGTCTACTTGTAATCTAATTACAAGTTATGTTTTCCGGATGTAATCTGTCAGGTGAGCTTTTTGAAGGACTACAGTCTAAATGTTGGCACAAATTCGTGGCTGTTTAATGTGGTTTTTACTGTGACATTTGTGCCATACAAGTAGTTTTTTGTGCTTGTTGCTGTTAGCCATAAATATAGATCCCCTGAAAACTTGTCAAACCAGAGCAAGTGCACAAACATCTATGGGGTTTATGTTTCATTTCTTCCGAGGATTTTACACTATGGCTTGTATTTGGTGTGAAGTTGACGAATCACGTGTTCGTTAGACTCTGATGAAGACTTAAAGTCAACACATATTGTCTGACTTTGCCAGAAAGCTTGTAGAATAAATCATCATTGTACTTGAAAACAGAGTGCCTTGGTTTTGTTTTGTTTTGTGCCATCCCCAGTCAATATCTAGCATCACTTCATAAATTGTATTATTATTATTTTTTTTAAAGATCTTCCAATTCCAAGTCCTAAGGTTAATAAATCAGTTAAACTGACATCACGAGCTGCTAGTCTTCATCACTGCATGGTACACTAAATGCATTTTGAAAAGCGCTTTCATCAACATACTTCTTAATATGCATCTGGGTCACATAATGTAATGTTTTCTACATCAGCTATCCTTAAAATAAAACCACAGCATAGGTTGAAGAATTTCTGGGATGGCCATAAAGATCAGATCACCTTAAATGCACAGACTAACCCTAAAGGCTTTTAAGTAAAAGGAGAAAGAATGTCTTTGAAAAGAACTTCAAAGAGAGGCTGCTGGAGAGAAAGCTGTTGTGTAAAATGCAAGAGGACAAATGCTGGCTTTGATGCAACTATTTTTTTTCCCCTTTAACTGTTCTTCCTTTGGGTGGTGTTGCTGACCCTGCGTGATTCTTTCAGCATCCAGCAGCTTCTAATTAATATTAACACATCCACACCTGGGAGCAGCAGCATTTAAACTTCGACCTCTGAAGCTGCTTACTGATCAGCTCTGCTGGATATGTTCAAGGTGTATCTTCCTGCTGCAGGTCATCGCAACAAGAGTTTAAAGGTGCAGAGAGGATTTCTTTGCCAATCTGCTTTTCCTTTCTATTCAACAAACGTACTGCAAATCTATCAGCCTTTGGGGGCAGGGGTACATAAGGATATCCAGAGCAGCAGCTAATGGATATCTGAGCCAGGATTTCCTGCTCTGTCCAGAAGTCTTTGTTTACTATTGCAGATTAATTTTAGAACTGATTGTTTTGAGATTGCATTTGCCAAAATTCAATCCCTTATTTGCTCTCTGGACAGACTGTTTACCTGTATGCAACCAAGGCCCTGTGCTAATTTAATAGAAGACCAACAGGACTACAAATTGACTACAAACAGAAAACAAAAGCATCTGCTTCCAGATTTCAGATTCTTCTTATTCTTATGCAGACATCAGTCTGAATTCAAATCTTCAGAAATCTTTAAATCAAAGACCTGATTGTGGATTTATTTTGTAAACAGCACCACCTTTCACTCGACCCTTGCCAACATCTGGTTTCTGAGAAGAAACAGCACCTAATGCTGACTAGCTAGCTTAATAAAACATGAAGGTGCTTTGCATCTTTAATTGTTCGTATTCAGTTTGCTTTGAGCAAATGTCTGTTATTCACTGTTAAATGTATTCAGCAAAGTAGTGTTGATACCGTAAAGAGTAATTTCTCACTGTTTTCTTTGAAAAATGTTGTTCGTGGAAACCTTCATATTCTACATGTTACGAGTTCTGAAAAACTTTGGATGAGATTTAGAATTTCACAAGAAAATGAAGCTTTTTCACTCAAAAGTCATTCGTCTAACTACAGCTTATTATAACAGCTTATATCTGACATCTGTATTTATTCAACTGTACATCACAGGCCTGTTTGTGGTGAGTTACAGCATGCCATATGGTGGGAGCCATGGCAGAAGTTGCCCACTTTCACATCCTCACATTTAGTCCTGATTTATTTTTTCCAGACGAGTCCTTTCTCGTGTCGGGCATTGACAGCGCAGCTGGGATGTAAACAGGGAGACTTTTGCTATGGCTGCTATCATAACACATATGGATGAGTGAATATATCACATGTAGATGTCAGGCCTACATTTCCATCATCGTGGTTGCATGAGATCGGAGCCAAGCGTACAAGATTATGTTTCTTTTGGGACACGACTGACGGATGGTTGTGAGGGACATGCAACCTTTTGGTGTCATGATTGGACACAAATTAGCAAAAATTGTTGTGTTTTATTCTTGCTAAAAGAAATGCACGACCATATATGCATGTGTTCTTCGATGTCACTGTAATTCTCGAAGTATGAAACATAACAAGTTTGCAATGATTTGGTGATTGCGATGTTAAAAAAATGTCTATTTTTTGGATGCAAAGCAAGATATCTTTGTTACCAAATGTCTGACGAAGGACTGGAAAATGACTTTTTTCAATTTAAGTCCCGACTTTACAAAACCAAATCACACCGAACCAAACTGATTGCATGTCCCATGCATTTCTAGTTTCCTAAACATTCCTCGGAAAGTCTCTGTTGTCTTTCTTGGGTCAAAGGCTCAAGTTCATGCAGCCGACCGCTTCTCAATTATCTCAAACTTCACAACTTAATTTCTTGCAAATTATTTTACTTCTTGTACTGACCGTGCAGGATAAAACAAAATCTAACACACCTTGGTCCCAGGATGAGGGATATTTTCCTTCCCTCAAAACTTTTAGAAAAAAAAATTCGAAGATTATCCCAGTTCAGCATTACTCCGCTGACTTCCCATGGCTCATTCATGCTACTTACTCCCGGACTGCTTTGGTCCCAGATTGCGCTTCACATTTTACAATCAAGTTTTGACAACCTCTCAAAGAGCTGCCCGACACACAGCATCTTCTTTTCATGCTTCTCTTGGCGTAGATAGTCCTGGGATGAGAACTGATCTCAGGCTGAGCCTTGGTCCCAGACTGCGTTTATAAGTTTAAAAGCCACTGTTGGCTTAAACAGTTGTCTCATATTCCAATACCTCTTTGCTGCCCATCATGCTGCTCCTGTACTGTATCCGGGGGCTGATGCCTGATGTGGTCTCCAGAAGCAGAATGGTCTTGCGCAGACGTCGATCGATAAAGTGCGCATCCCATGCTGGGTATCGCTTTCTCGGGAGGTCGATCCGGATCACGGGTCCCTCATGTGCACGAGATGACGAGGAGGTCCTGTGAAGGAGTGCAGGAGAGGAGGATGGGGAGGGACGTACCTGGAAGACAGGCAGGCAACTGTCTCTGTCCCTCTCCCTGTCCCTTTCTCGCTCCCCGGGAACTGGCTCCCCTGTGTCTTTAGTCCTGGGCAGAGTCCTTGGAGGACTGGTAATGACTATATCCGTTTGGGATCCTTGTGATGGAGTAAGGCAAGCATCAATCACTCCCGCCACCCCTCCTGAACCTACCACGCCCTCATCAACACATCCTCCCCACTGTGAGCCTAGAACAGGCCCATCTGGGTGCAGCCAGCAGTAGTACACCAACATGAAGAAGGTTCCCAGGGCAAAGCTGCAGGCCACCAGACATACAACCACCAGGGCAGAAGAATCGGCCGTTTGTGGGTCACGGTAGGTGTACCAGGCGGCAGTCAGCGCCACGTTCTCAGCCAGTGTCACAGAGTAGTAGACAGTCATACGGAAACGGCTGGGGCCCTCTTTGACATTGAACCAGCAGAAGATGTAAATGATGCCCACCACCATGTTGTAGATGATCTCCTCCCACTTGGACATGCAGAAGTCAGTCTCACCTTGGATAATCCAAAAGGTCATGACACACCTGGAAAGACAACACAACAATACAGCTAGTCTCAACAACAATGCGCATGGGCCTTATAATAAGATATGATATGATATACAGATTCTTTTGCAAAATTTCAATCAGGTTGTAATAGTATTTTATAACTTTGCACTCTTTGAAAAGGAAAATAGATTAGCCCAGAACATGCTTCAGAACGCCAACAAAGTGGCATAAAATGTTTCTATGTCAAAGGATTATTTTAGGACCCTACAGTCAGCTGTTAGAAAGCTAATGCTAGCCTATGTGTTAATAAGCTACTGTAGATAACAGATGTACATAAGGAATCTGCAAACATAACACATTTCTTAACTTATAGACACTGACATCTGCAGTCAGTTTTGTAGGAACTGAGTTTCAGTTTATTTGTCTTTATTGCCCAAGTTTTAAAATTGAAGACAGTCATGATTCCCACTGGAAGATTGCTAAAGATGCTTGTGATCCCTCACACTTTTCCTCTAGCTCCCCCAGCAGAACCAATTATGAAATCATACAAAACATAAGAATCTAGAAGACTGGCATGAGATTCAGTGCTCTCCAGATAATGCCCCAGTCAAACAGCCCTAGAGACCATCTGGCAACCACTGGTCACAAGAGATATATAGTGCAGCCATGAAAACTTTGTTGCAACTAGCAGGTTGCCATTGTTGTCAGTAAACACCAACTGGTCAGCAAACAATTGTGAACTACTCGTCATGCAGTAGTGTCTGAAAAATGTGCCACAAACTGGAAACAGAGACTGTTTGCCTTCAAAATAAAAGTTCCTGATTTTGAAATCTGTTGGTTGCACAACTTTTACTTTCAAGAGGAACATTTACTGTCTCTATTTTCCATCAAACGTTTTCTAGTTTTACAACAGTTCTGAGAGTAAATGGCAAATGTTTGCAGACATGATGATGTCCTCCATGCAAACTACAGGTAAAGCACCCTGTTTGAAACCATTTTCACAACTGCCAACAAACTCCAGCAACCACTCACAAACTGGTTGCCGATTAGTCTCTAGGTCTAGATAGCTGAGGGCTTAGCAACCTTTTTGGCAAGCTTCTCTGTTTTCTCTGTTTACAAGTTTACGAGTGGCAAATACTTGTAATTCTAATGACCAATTAACCTTCAATTAACATCACTGTCAGGATACACTTTGTTTATAGAACCAGTATTGGAAAGGCTCAAAATCACCAGAGCTGTCAAAATACTAATGAGATATTTTTGGACTGTTTTTTACTGTAAACTTTGTTTGTGAGGCCAATAGAAGTGAAATTAACTCAGCTGTTGACATAATTCAACAGAAATCCACAGAATTTTGTCTTTGCCTTAGAATTGCAAATTACTGTATCCAAGTGATGCGAGCGAACAACATGCCAGATTTATTTAAGCCTGCAACAGCTGATTTTCTGGACAAGCTTGCAGCTGTTACCGAGCACTATTTTGTTTCATTTGAGCAATTTCTCCATAGTCCAAAAACCAGTGTCTGACATCACAGAGGCTATGTTCATCTATTAAATAAAATCTGCGCACTTCACAAACATCTGAGGGAAATAAAAGGTCTCTTCAAAAGCTGACTGCTTCTCAGTGTACACCAGCTAATTGCAAACTCTGACTGCATGCTGTTTGGTGCTGAGCAGGATGTGACGAGAGGATATTTAAAGCTTTGTTACTGAAAAAAGCTGTGAGAACAATCACAGTATGAGAGCAGTAAAAATGAACCAGTAAAGTCGTGAGCTGAACAGCCAAACAATGCGATGCAGCTCGCTACAACGCCCTGAAAACCGAGGGAGTTGCACATTCAGGTGATAGTGCTCTGTAGGGTCTTCACCACAAGTAGCACCTTTCACATTGTGCCATTGTTTTCACATTTGATTTATATCAGTAATATAAAAATATTGATTATTGCTGCCTTGAGTACAGGAAGTCACAAATGAACACTAAGACAAAGGGGCAATACAAGACAGATAACATAAATCTCTCAGTTGTGCCTCAAAGTACATCCCTAAACACAAAGCGATAATATCAGGCAATCCATTTCTAGAGATTTTAATGAATGCTCCTGGCACAGAATATCACATCTAAGCCATTTAAAGTAGAGCGAACACATACAGGAATGCCCGAATGCAAATCATCGCTGGGCACGAGATAAAACGTTAAGACTGACCTTCTCCCTATAGAAGGCTACATTCTTTCAGCACCAATTTGCTAAACCTGCTGTATGAATAATTACAATTAACACTGAAAGTATTTTATAAATTAGCCCCTGCTAAATGTCCCTGTTTGGGGGAAGAACCTGTAAAGTGTGTAGGAAGCTGTTTTCTGCGATTTAACAAGCAAGAACGAGCAGATTAAAAAGGTTTATGTATAAAGGGAATATATTTACCAAACTTGCTCTTTATATATTGTATTACATGACTTTCTTTAGTTTGATTTTTGTCTACCTGCTGTTGGAATGCAATTTGACTAATATTACTGGAACAGAGTATAGATTTCTCTCTATAACAAAAGAAAATGTAGCAGGTGTCTAATTCTTCCCATTTGGGGTCCAGATTCTTAACATCAGGTCATATATGGCGCACCAGTGGCTGACGATGAATATGCCGAAGTAGAGCTGGAAGACGGAGGCGAAGAGAGCAAAGGCCACGGTCCTCGCCCCAATCGTGAAGAAGTGCCACAACATCTGGGCGATCACGGCCTTGTAGGACATGGGCAGCTTGTCGTCGCGGGAGTCACGGAGGACCTTCTGGTAGGAGGCGATCATCCAGGCCAGTGAGACCAAGGAGGCCGAGGCAGATAGACCTGGACAGAGGGGGGGAAACATAAGAGGACTATAGTTATTAACTTGACTGAATAGCTCATAATAAAAAACACCAGTGATATTGTTAAATAGAATTATAAAGCTACCCGAGCAGGGTTACATGCTGCAGAGTGGTAGAAAAGAGAAAAAAAACCTAAAAGCGGCATTTCAATTTTGACCTTGGAAAGAGAAACTTTAAACTGCATCTTAAATTTGGATGTCACAGTGTGTAGATTGTGTGGCGTGCGGATGCAGAAAAGAGTTTGAGATGTCAAATAAAAGGTGAGCCGTTTATCAGGCTGATTTCAGAATCCAAACAAAATCAAAAACGCAAGCAAATTGAAATCCAATAGTCACAGGAGCATCCCGGGAATAACACGAGGAACCTCAGACAGCCAAAGTACGCTGACTAAACAGATGACACAACAAAGGGAAGCCCGAGGCTACACGCAGAAGGCTGATGGGGGTCTGAACACAGGAGGGTAACGAGACAGCTGAACATAATCAAGAGACACGATGTACAACTCACATCGAGATGCAGCTAACTAGCAAAGGAGAGTAATACTAACCAGAATATCAACGACTGATGAGAAATTAACAGATTGAAGCATGAACATCGAACAAGGCAAAGGAAGGACGACAACAAACACAAACAACTAAACAGAGAGGGGAGGCTAGAATCACACAACTAAAAGTCTTCACTACACTGGACTAAGAAACACAGACAGCACAAGATCAACTTACAACAAAGGATCAAAATCACTATCAGGGATTCTTTGTTGTTAACTAACAGAGGTAGTTTAAATTGCCCCGTGTGGCTGAGTAATGTGGTCAGGTAATTGTAAGCTGATTTATTGCTTGTATTATGAAATGTTGTGTGTCTGAGATGTAGTCTGTGAGTTCTGTAACTAAGAAAAAATGTACTTGATAAAAATGTGCCTTCTTTTCTCATCGTCTTCTTTTAGTAATGCTGCTCTATTAGGCGTCTGCTTGGGAGTCTAATTTTGAAAGCACACTGAATCTCTCCCGGTGGGTCAAGAGTCAGATCAAATAACTTCCAGCTTTTAACTTGAATTTAAGTTTAGGGGAGAAAAATTAAGTCCCAGCGATCCAAATTGGCAAACGTGGAGACCCAAGACTGCGGCTACAAGCACTCAGCTTTGGTGTGAGTTCGTGGTGCGCACTCTTGTGAATGTAAATGTAATGATGCTGACCTGCTAAGCAGTGAGGAAAAATGCAGTTTAGTCTATGTGGAGCAGCCAACTTCTCATCACCAGTACTGATCCTGGAGATCTTTGGTGAAATCAGAGATAATCACATACATGTGCTGAGAACAATGAGCCATCTACAGACAGCTGCACTGTTTAAACTGATCCGGAGGAGCACAACCAGAAGACCTCACAGGGGAGGTTGCCCTTTTTAAATCAGGTATGGTTTTGCCTTTTTTTAGTTGGAGTCACAAAGCTTTAGTCCCAGCTTTAATTCTTCAGGTGGGAATACATGTGAAGTACTAAGAACCATCTCACCCTACAGTAGTATGGCTTTCGTTTTTTGAACATGCGCCTACATTTTTCTCTTTATTCCACGCTTGTTCCCCGAGCTTAAAATGTGTTTATTTGTTTCCCGCCGTGCTGAGTGGAGGCCTGCTGGAGCATTTCCAGTTGTTTCTTTGTATTTTAAGAACTCTGTCATCTTCTAAAGTCAGTTCTTTTTTCTCATTTTGATTTAGGCAAAGGTAAAATGTGTTTTATAACTATTAAGTCTACTAGTGAGCTCAATCCATTCCCACAGTGAGTCCTATAATCCTGAGGATCGACAAAGGAAGTCCTGATGTCTGGGATCTCTTCATGAGTCTACTGTATGAGGAAAGGGACACTCCCAGGTTGCTAACAGAAACAGGAAGCTTAGAAAGTCTGGGATTACTCCAGGATTCAGAGCTGGAGTTGTTCAAGTGATCAGCTTAAGGAATGTGAGAGGTTTGGACAATAATAAGGATGAGATTGGTGAACTTACTGGGAATATGGCTGAAACCTTTCTCTGACATCTGGTTTAACTCCACTGACATAAGGACAAACACCACCTCATGCCACCGTCACTCATGTTACTCTTCTTATTGCATATTAATTGCATTAATTGCATTTTAATTGATTGCATTCCTTTCCTTTTTCAATTTCGTGGTTGCTGTAATGTAGAGATTTCCAAATGTACCATTTTTTTTTACCATATATATATATATATATATATATATATATATATATATATATTACTATGGTAAAAAAAAAGGGTTAGGGTTGCTGGCTGTCAAATTTATCTGGACTTGAACCAGTTTCTACTGAAGTCAAATAATCATTAGCCCGCACATGTAACTTTCAGGCCTGCTGCGAACCGCCCAGAGCACAGTTTAGCATATTAAATATTCATGTGTGTTAATCATGCAGTCTTGTCTCAAATTAGCCGTGAATCACACTGAGAAGGCATTAAAATGTGAGCAGAGAAAGAGCAGCACCAACTTTGCATTTGATTAATCTGAAGATTTTTCTAAAATATTTCTCTTAAAAACTGAGATCAACCTTAAAAAGAAACTTTAAAGTCGACTCGGAGGTGCAGAGTTTGAACTGGTCCTCAGCTGGAGAGCGCCATTTTTTCATAAGTCAGAAAACTTGATGTGTTTAAAATCTCTTTTTACTTTTTCACTTTTATTGAATTTAAATGCTGTTGCACATGTAAGATTTTCCTAGCACAGCAGGGACACAGTGCTAGGCACATATTTTTGTTTACATGTGACATGTTTCTTTGGTATTTAATATACTTTTTGTCTTCAGTTTTGCAGTGTTTGTAGTTTGTCTCCTTATTTCTAAACTTGGCTCTCTTTATGCATCAGCTTGTTTCGTCTAACACGAATGGAAATGGGGGGAAATGGCTGAAACTATTAAAACACCATCAAGCGTTGCGAACAGAAACATTCTCGGCGTCTGTGCGGCTTGGTTGGAAAATGGAAAATATCGTGACAAAACAGCAACGGTTTTGTTCCATCTTTGAAAAAAAACAATTTAACACAGACCAGTGGCAGACCAGAGAAACCACAGAGTGTTTCCTTAATGAGGTCTGATTAAAGGAGAGAGCTGTCACTCCTTTACTGTACAGCCTGCTTGAAACAATATGTCTCAAGAGGATTCAGCAGCATTAAGAACAGAGAAAATTATGGGCTACCTTCACCAGACAAATGCTATATATGTATTAATAAAGGAAAGGGAGTTCTTTAAACTTCAAACCTCTGTCTACTTTGATTTGATATATGAGTCATTCCCCTTAAGCTGCTTTCATTTTGGAAAGGAAATGATCTCCACAGAATTTCACAGAAACTGAAACATCTGGTATTGCATGAACTGAACTCAGACTATTTGGGTTTTTACATCTGTGCTATTTAACATAATTAACATTATTGGAAACCAATGTTTCCAAGAGTCCTGCTTGCTGTCTTTGATATCATTCAGCTGCTTCAGCTGAGAGGATCTCGTCCCAAGTTTATTCGCACTTCCAGTCGACCATCTTGGACCACAGCTGGCAACAGTAGTCTTTGTTCTGCGGTGGAGATCCACTCTAACATGGACTCATTTAGAACTGCTTTATATGTTTCAACCTCTCAAGATTACTCAAGATAACTTGAGTCCAAGGCTGTGGAATCCAGCTGTAGGATGAGAGACTCGCTGGAGTGGCAGCAGATCATATCGTTCAGTTATTTTACTTTACAGCACTTTTCCTGATGGGAGGAAACTACTTTTCTCAGCTGGCTGGGTAACATTTCAATAACGCCCTGAAAAAGTTGGACGTTTTGGTGTATTCACTCAGGTTGCAGCCACCATGACCGTGACCTGGAAGAAAACCAATGACACGATTCGTTTTTTCAAATTCTAAGATGTTGGAGAAATGTTTAAGCGTTCTTTATTCTATGTAGTTTTTGTTGGTTTTAAAGTGTCATCAATGTGATGGAACATTTTATGATTGTGCCCTTCTCTGTGTGAAGCTGGCCTTACTGATGTGTCCGTGGCATCATGTTTCGTCTTTATACAGTCTTTATAAGATCGTAATAAGTCAACTGTACAAGCCGTCTTTGAATGGAAGGCTCTGACTCGATCCTTTGACCATGGCGAGTTTCTATAAATGGTTCTATTATTTGTTGTCAAAAGCCATGCTGCCATGTTCTTTATTTGTTCTTTTACCCCTTTGCAAATTAAAACTGCAAAAAACAACAACGACCTGTTTGTGTGTAAATCAATTTGTTTCAGATTTTAGTAACAATGTCAGTGATCAGTGGGTTCATTTAGCTAATGTGGATTCTGGGATCCAAACAGTGTCTCTAATCTCTAAAAGTTGAGAGAGTCAAACGTTTGACCCCAGACCATCTCCCCCGGGATTTCAAGGAACGGATGATGTTGTCTATAAACAATGAGAGATCTGCAATGAATCGCCTAGTGGATGGGGATGCAAAAAGAAGAAGAAAAAACAGGAAAAAGATTGTTTCCTGGGATAAAATCACAGGGAATTGCTTTCAAAGGGTGAAAGCAATTCAGGATCGAGTCTTCTTCGCTCTCCGGACTGCCCCGGTAATTGTGGCCAAAAAAATGGTTTGGAGTAGAGACTAAACACAGCAGATAGAAACAAAATTGGAAATTTGCGAGCATGAAAAACAAGTCTGATAAAGAAAACCCCCAATCTGAGTGGAGTGGTACATTTCATATTAAGGGAAAATATGGAGATGGAGCTATCAGTGTTCTGGAGGAGGAACATTGATCATGTTAAAGTTACTGTAGCTGGAAGAGAAATAGATTAGAAAATAAAAGCAAAAATAAATAAGTAAATGGAAAATCACCTTTTCAAGATCACCTGTCTACAAACTAAGATGAACTTAATCCAACTGCAGCCTGTTCTCCCAATCAACAATTGCCTCCATTGCTGTAGCTGATAAATCACAACCAAATTTATAAATCAGGTTAGCAACGCAACAACTATCCTGAAGCATAGCTTGAGAAAATACACCAAAACATCCTTGCAATAAATGAACCCAAAACAAAGGGAATTATGACTAAACAGTGACAGATGCAGTTTGTTACGCTTGGAAAGCTCGGCATTTGGAGGAACTGGGACCAGCCAATGCTTGGGATTTGTCCTTAACAGATGACTTGAATGATTAATTGGCTACACCGACACTCGATTCGTGTGACAGATAAAATGATAATGGATAATGATAGTGCAATGATGGTGAATCTTCTCAGCTCTTCAGTACTGCCGGCACTGCAGGAGCGTATGTATGAGTGCCCACATTAAAAAACATGAATGCTTTTTAACAGATGGTAGGTCAAAGTAGACAGGGATATTTGTGTGTGAGAGCTCGGACACGTTTATCTCTGAGAGGAGTTTCGCTTTTAGACTATGAGATAAAGGATGTTTGGTAAGGAGGGACACAGGAGGACGGTTCGAGGTTAAAAAGCAGCTATTATACATTTCCCAGTTTTTTCACACATACTGCTCAAAATGTTAAAGCTCTCATAATAAACCTAAATAAACCCACAAATAACGCAGGTGTGTGTATGAATAATGCCTGAGAGCCAAAAGGTTTGTTTTTTCACAGTTCTTCCTTATCCTTAATATGTCATAAAGTCATGATGTCATAAAGAGTGGTTAAACCTAATACGGTCATCTCAGTGAGCACAGAAGCCACGCCCACTCACCTCTTTTTTTAGGGGGCAGCCAATCAGAAGAAAGTTGTCTTAAAGAGAGGAAGATGGGAGCTACCACAGCTCGTTTAATGAGAGCCCCTCAGCTTCCTAGGTCACACACCTATGGCATAAATTTCAGAATGCTGGGTGATTTGCAGGAAAGGTGACGTCTTACATGGTCAAGGTCACCGGGATTAAAACTTGTGAGACTTTTATTAGATGCTCCTATTTTAAGAATTTGAAAATCCTACATCGCCTGATTCTCGAGTAACTGCATTCACACACTTCAGAGTCCACGCCGCCTGCCTGGCATCCTGCCTGGGGGGGTGACAACAACACCCCATCAACCTGTTATGACTGATTATTATGTAGTGACTTATGCAAAGCTACTGTAGCTACTGCACACAATAGGTTCCCTATAAAAACATACTTTCAAAGGCTACATTGTACTGTAATCAGGTATATTTACTCAGGAAGAGTACTTAAGTAGTAAATTGAGGTACTTGTTAATCACTTGAATATTTTATTGTGATGAGGCTTTATCTTCTGGTGCACTTCATCTCTTTGTGTCTCTAGTCTGGTCAGCTCCGGTGCTTCTTATTATTTTGATGTAGTTTCATGTTTTTATGCCATCACTGTTCAGCAGTTTTTATTATTTTTAGTTGTTATGAACATACAGTTTTTTTTCCTAATAACTACTTTCTGCACTCGATCCACTTTTTTAACTTTACAGAACAAATCCCAGGATTTTATTTTGTTAAATATGCAATTTCTTATTAACTGATGATAACAATCTAAACTGTGATATTCACACAACCTGCATTAGAAGACTGGATTATATTACTAATCTTTGACTGTACGGGGATTTGGATTTAAACATTTTTGTTTTTTTAACATGAAATATTAAAATAACACAGTGTTACACTCTCAAAGGGCCGTAAGTCGTCTTCTAATGGATGTTAAAGCAGATGTACTATGTTTCCTGCAGAGACGCAGACTCTGTGTTGTCACTGCAGCCATGCACGTCGATATCACTGCTACACTGAGCACAGTCGGTGCGCCCTGCGTCCACCGCAGCCACGGCTGCGCCTCGCACAGATGTTTGCCCTCCACTCGTCTGTAACTGAACACAGAGTCCTAGCAGGAGAGTAAAGGTGAACTTTAAAGATATTCAAATGCAGGAAGTTCGTTTTTTGGATTCTGCAGACTAAATGTGTGCGTTGTGGGTTTTATGAGTCAGCTGTGTGTTTTGTGCTATTTAAATATGTTTCTGACACTTGTCTTCTGCTGCTGCTGGTGCCCACCAGGTGTGTGTGAACACAGAGTGTGAAAAGTACTGAAGTGAACACACACAGAGAGAGAGAGAGAGAGAGAGAGAGAGCGGGGGAGAGAGACTGTTTTGTTTTATTCATCAAAGGCCAATCTGCTTCTTGTAAGAGGTGCATGAATAAAGCATAGATTCTCCTAGTGATATCACACACTCACACATTCACACAGAATAAGTTTGCTTTATTACTGTTTGGTTCTTATTTCTTAGCTCAAATCAAGTAAGTTTATAGACTGATTTCCTGCTTTAACTTTGACCCTCTGCTTCTTCGTCTATGACATGTCTTGGTCTTTGCAGCAATAGTGCTGTTTGCCCAATCTCAGCAGAAAACTTTGCCTTGTCTTATGATAGCCACTGGTAATGATGGCTAAAAAAAGCAAAATAAAGCTGTATATCATTCATTCTAAGAACAAGAATTTTAAAAATCTTTGAAAAAGGAGAAGACGGCTGAATGCGTCACCTTGCAGAGGCAGAACACCGCTTTCATGGACCATGATGCTCAGCTGCAGAACGAGCTGTGGAGCCGACTTCAGGAAGGCCTCCAGGAGGCGGAGCATGGTGATGTCAGCGCTCTCAAACATCAGCCTCCAGTGGAACTGGCGGCGGGGCCCGTTGCTGTTCCAGCGGCTCTTGGCACCCAGGTAGAGGGCGTGGATGTATCTGAGGGTGAGAGAAAGAGGTTTAAGGGTGGCGATTTATCCCATTAAACATCAGCCTTTGTTTTTAGTTACAACCTGAAAGTCAACCCAAAAATAAACCAATAATAACTTTAAAAACTGCAGTGGCAAAGTAAAAGTTTGGGCTTTATGGATGAACATACATGACATTTTCACCAAGCAAGACTGGAAAATGTTTGGGAAAAACTGGGAAAAAATGACTGATGAAAACTGGATAAACTGATGAAAATGAAACTATTCTTGAGCTTCAAAAAAAGTGGCCTCTTTACTGAAAAGGGCCGTGCTTGGCATCCTTTCTAAAATCAAACGAGGGGGTTTCTAGCACCAGATACAGACTGGGATCTCCATGTAGGATCTTTCCTTATTATTCCTGCGTCTCTGAGATATGTTATCAGAGTAATTCAGATTTCTACTGACTAGAATTAGAAGTCACACACTGTTCTTCTGCTCTGCTGTGCACTGGCTTCATCCAGCAGTGACCTCGAGCTTGAACTGGGGCATTTGCAGCTGACTGAAAAGGCATCGGGGATGAGAGTGTAAGCCTCCTAGTCTGGGTTTGTGGCTCTCAGCCAGAAAAAGGTGGACTGCTTGTTCGCAGCTGGGGATGAGCTGGCGCCTCAGCTGAAGGCGTTCAAAAATCTGGTAGTCTTGTTCACAAGTGTGGAGCAAGAGATTGAGAGACGGTTTGGGGAATTTGTCTGCAGTGAATCTAAAGCATCCTTCTGACCCCCACCGACAGCCATGGGTGGTGACCGAAAAGAAAATGAGTGTAGATACAAACAGCGGCTATAAAATTGTTTGAGCTCACTCTCAGAGACAGAGTCAGCAGGTCTGGCATACAGGAGGGGCTCAAAGTAGAGCCATTGCTCCTCTGCTCTCAAAAGGAACTGAGCTGGTTCCAGCATATGATTAGGATGCCTTCTGGGGGCGTCTAGGTGAGGTGTTTCAGGCATGGGAGGAGACCCCGGGGCAAACCCAGGAGAAGTTATGTCTCTTGGCTAAGTTGAATGCCACACAGAGACGCAGCAGAGTGACCCAGAAGTAGATTAGTGGTAGAAAATAGAAGAATTTTCTGATAAATGAAATCAGGTGAACAAACTCAAGAGCTTCTGTCAGGGGTCAACAAGTGAAATACGTAAGAGTATTAGAGCCAGACGTGACCTCTTTGGGATTCTGCTAACACACAAACACACTGGCCCTGGTTATATTTGGCTCTGTTCCCATCAGAGTATAAAAAAGAATAGATTTCAAAAGCTCAACAGCAAAAAACTTCCAGTAAATCCTAGAAGTTATAACAGAAATCAATACCATGATGGGCTTGAACTTGGCCCCTGATTTCACTGTGTTTTATCTATGGGATTTGCCCCAAGGAGTGAGGAAATCTGACAAATATATTTTATTAATACTACTGGCTGGTGCAAAGAAACTCGCATAACTCGCAAATGGCTAAACGTGGATCCACCGTCATTTTTGGACTGGATAGGCGTTATCAAGG
Organism: Perissodus microlepis; assembly: GCF_051167445.1. NCBI lineage: Eukaryota > Metazoa > Chordata > Actinopteri > Cichliformes > Cichlidae > Perissodus > Perissodus microlepis. Next base: position 31,852,142 of record NC_140480.1, read on the forward strand.
AAATTTACACAATGGAGAGACTGACTTTTTCATTAAGACTTGCTGCTGCTAAATTTGAGAAGTACTGGAAAAAATGGGACCTTTACCTGAATGGAAAACTATTATAAATTCTGGTACCAAATTTATCATTGCTGTAATTCACCTATTTGATTTGATTGTACCTTAAATGGATGTATCTTTTTTTAATGCGTCTCTGCTAGCCTAGATACTCTGTACTTATTAAGGGTCTGAGTGTTTTGTGAAAAAAAAAAAAAAAAAAACTGCCAATAAAAATAAAGTGTTAAAAAGAAAAGTTCCAGTAAATCCACCCTGCATGGATCTCTAATCAACAGAAAAACGGCACTAAAACCGATCTGTAATTTGAGTGAATGGTTCCTTTTTCATTCGTATTCTAAAATAAAGACTTTCTCCTGTTGAGAATAAGAAATAAAAAGATTTCACAATAGATTTTATCACTTGATGTAAACATTTTATTTCCCACTTATTTTGGCGTCTCTAGCAAATGTGAATAATCTGATTTCCAGCTCTGTGCATGAACATAGTGAGAAGCAGACTGTAGCGTACAGCAGGGATAAAGGCTGAATTACATCTTTCAGAAAATGTGAAACCTCAACGTGCCGCTCTCCCGAGAGGACAAAAACACCTCAGAGGAAAACATCTTCATCCTCAGCTGTCACTGCTCTGCTCTGACGTCCTGCTGTTGTTTGTTTGCCATCAGTGACAGTTTTGGTTACAATGGTTCAAATGGTCTATACAGGTGAGCAGTATTATTTTTATTTAGTGACAAGTGACGTTACCCGTGGTGCAAAATAAAGTCTGTGTTAAAGTGATGATGTATCAGCAAAGAAAAAAACAGGCTAACTTTATGGAAAACAGACGGGAGGCACTACAATGATTTTAAACTGTAGTTTTAGGAGACACAGTATTGTTATACCACCTGTAGTAATTTATATCCAGGTGTACAGCTCTGTGGTGTGGCAACTGCAAGATCTCCTCATTAAAACAGGAGAGAAACATCACTGACGGTGGACACAACACTGGTTAAATCACACGTATACCATGAGCTGGTAGGTGGGTTGCAAAGTGGTTTGCAGGCGTACAGCAACTGTGGCCTGTTAAAGTAGCTGAAATAGCACAATCAAAGGCCTGATTTAGACTTCTGCAGTGAATGTTTGTAGGGTCTACAATGAACCCTTCGTAAAAGGCTGATGTCATTAGTAGCATTTATGCTTGTGCTGGTGCATTAAGTATAAATTACCCAGTGTTTTATAATGCAACCTCTGGGTGCCCTCCCTTTGTTGCTATCACTATTGTGGGAGGTGAGGACAAAGATTTTTGTCCACTTCTTTGTACATTCCTTCACATCCATTCCAATAGTTTCATCTCCCTCAAGGAATTTTCTGACAGTTGTGAGTCCTTATATGGATGCTATGATTATTATTCCCCATACTGAAGCTGTGATTGTTATTCCCTGCACTGATAAATTCAAAAGCTGCAGTGAAAAAGTCAGATGAAGCTGTGGCTTCATTTCTGATGCTAACTTTAGAAGATCAACCTCTGCTGTAGATATTTAAATAAATAAGGCAAAAAGCAAAAATTACTTTCACAAGAATCGCTTTAAACATCTGTTTTCACCTAAACACAAAAATGTGACATCTGAAACATTCATGTTGCTCACTGTGTCAGAAATCTGCACTCAGAGGAAACTTGGCCGCTGTCCTAATCATCCAACATATTCATAATCATCAGAGCTGAAAACAAAATAATCTGTATATTTGTATGAAATATATTTTCCTTAAGCTACAGTTTGTGGTTTTCACCTAATTTTTCTGGTGTGAGATGAGTCATCATCGGCTACAGATACAAGTGAATTTTCTTTAAATGGTTTTTGGGTGTACATACATTTCATCTCTGTCTCTGTATATGGGAGGCAGGCCTGATGCATCATGGGAGAAGAGGATGGCAGACAGTGGTAGTAGTACAACAAGCAGACGGGACGTGGAGGAGAACCGAAGCTCGCTTGGAGGAAAAGTGAGACGACACTCACTTCCTGTGCTTCTGCATCCCCAAGCAGATTTTAAATGGAAGGGTAAAAATAACCTGGGAGTGTATGCACATGCAAACACACGCACGCACACACACACACACGTCAGCATATGTGGTGATGTTCAAGCCTGCCTAGCACAGACAAGCACGGATGCACATGTGTACGTGGTCGACACACCTCAACACACAAGCCCCCTTAGAAACACACACACACACACACACACACACACACACACACACACACACAGGGTGACAGACATGCAGGAAGGCCAACAAGGCAGCCTGGAAATCTGTAGCTCTGCAAATAATTTGCTGGCCAAGCACTGCCGGCATTTCTTTATTCACTCTCTATGTCTCTCTGTCTCTCCCTCTCTCTCTCCTTCACCTCTAAATCTCTGTTTGTCTTTCACACCTTTTTTTCTTTTAGATTTAATTCTTAAATTTATTCAGTTTCTTGCTTTTTTTAAAGTCACACTTGGTGGCTCAGTCAGTTCATAATGCTTTATTAATTCACATATATATATTTTTATTTACGTCTCTATTCATTTCTATATGACAGAAAGCATGTAAATGTCATCACACCTGTGAAGTGACAATAAATAATATTCTATTTTCTGTTGTGTTTTCTTTCTTTCCTTTAAAAACTGTTTTTCGACGTTCCCTCTTTCCTGCTTCGTCCTCGTCTCTTTCATCCTCTACCCTTTTCCAGATTTTCTTTCCTGACTCTCTTTCTGCCTTCTGTCCTCTGCTTGTTATCTCTCATTTTGTTTCTCTCTCAATCCAATTTCATGCAGCTATTGTCTTTCTCTCCCATTTCTTTCCCTACCTCACTTGCTCACTCTCGCTCTCTCTCTCCATCCAATTTATTTTGCTCTTCCCTCAGGTGTTCTCGCGGCCTCAAGCTTCCAATCTATCAAATCTATATGAATCCTCTCCTCCTCCTCTCCTTCATCTCTGTTACTGCTCTCCTCTCCTCCCTAGTAGCCTCTCCTCTTCCTCAGTTGGAGACCCTGAGCTTGTGTGTGTGTGTGTGTGTGTGTGTGTGTGTGTGTGTGTGTGTGTGTGTGTGTGTGTGTGTGTGTGTGTGTGTAAGAGAAATGCTGCTAAGTGTAATGCTGAACCAAGAATGAACCCTTAGAGGGAAGCTTACACACAGAGAAATTAAACTGTTATACTCACTTCATTTAAATCATTTTTTAAATTAATATTACAGGTCAAGGAGTGAAGCGCAGAGATCAGCAGCCCACAAGAAGACAGAGGATAAGATTTGCAATTTAACGGTGCACTTTTAACATTAGTTCAGCCCCGTCTGGATGTGGTGGAAATTACTGAGATTATGATGTATTTGGAAAAGTAAGAAAAGTAGGGATTCAAAGTTTGTCCTCCTGGAGTCTTTTTTTTAAGCGGTAAAAACAATAAAAAGATAAACAGAAAAAATAAACAGCAACACCAAATAAACAGAATTGATTATTTGGTGAACTAGCTGTGTACGAACCACACACTGCTGAAGACTTTTTCTGAATTTCGGTTTTAAGAGAGCGCTTGAGGGGTAGAGAGAGTTTGTTGAGGTTTGTATGAGTGGAGCTGGTTGATAACGTTATAAAACCTTTAACTAATGCCGAGAAGTCGACGGGTGAAACTGCAAGAACCGCAAGAAAATGGGCTTCTTGAAGTGTATGCTTGTGGCAAACAATCCAGGATTGGGTTATGCTTTCACTCTTCATTCTTTTTTATATTACACTACAAACTCCTCACACCTGCCAGCAGTGACACGAGAGGCAGTAATACAGTATCAGATTTAGCAGTGGAAGCAGCCTAGAAGCATAGACTGTAAAAGATGGATTCGGCTGCTGAGCATGTCCTCCTTCGTGCCTTTAATTGGGAGCACTGTTTACAAAATGAACCTTGTGTTGTCTTTAATATAATCCCAAACAGATACTGAGACCAAGAAAGTGTCCACTGAGGTCACAGAGCAAGTTTCTCATTGGTTGTTTGGCTGTTACAGTAGCCAGTGCCTGCTGGCCATTACAAGGAATGCAGGTGTAAGGCATTTCAACACCAGCTTCACGTTTTGGACCGGGAAGATGCATCCATCTTTTATGTACAGTCTACCACCACAAGTTCCTGTGCTGCTAATACGGTGAGTGCTGCACATTTCAGTAATGTAATGTTTTTGTGTTACATAAGTTCTTCAATAGCTGCATGATGTGCAGATAGGTGCTTTTTCATGAGCACCTGCACAACAAATGCTTGACTTCAGTTCACACAGAGCAGTCTGTAACTTTTAACAGGTAGAGATCACTTTTAGTTTGTTACACAAAAGAAGAGGAGAGTCATCATAAAATGCAAATATGGGGATGGGGATGTGTATATGCAACTTTTAATCTTATATAGGTAACTGGCAAGTTCACTGCTGTGATCTCAGGGGATGTTGAGCAGTAATATAAAGCAAATTAATTATTTCTATGTTTCTTGGCAACAATTAGCAGCTGTCTGTGTTTATGTGGTGCTTCCATAGACTTTACAGTTGAAGCTTGCTATCCATAACCACGTTCATCCAAATGAGGTCACGTTTTTAGTGCATGCTGTTAAAATCAAAGCTAAACCAAGGGATGATGTCATGTCTAGCTTTAATATACAATACATGATTGTAGCTTCAAAATCCATAAAGAAATAGCTGTGTTAAAACCTTAAAACACCACCCAACAGCTTTTGGATGAACTGCAAGCCGGCACTTATCATCTGAACACCCAAGGATGGAGCTCACTGGTGCTGCTGTGGTTAAATGGGAGCAAGCTCCTAAATCTGATGCAAAGTCTGAAACCAGAAAAAAGCGATGGCAGTTATAACCGCCTGTGGTTTTGATGGAGAATGTGATCCGACCTTATCCTGACACGTGGCTCGTGCATCACGCTGTCAGAGAGTCGTCAACATTTCTGTTTTTGTAATTATAAACATTATTCTAATAACTGTCACCTCGTCAGTTCTCATGCCACGAATTTCTCACCATTACGCCTCATTGACTTGAAATTGATCAGCAGATGCACATTCGTCCCGAATTTCGAAGCTAGAAATAGGAAACAGATATTAGAGTTAGTAGTAATTAATTATTTGTTTTCCTCAAAGAGCAAATTACACTAATAATAATGACACTACGAGGCTGTTATCTCCAATCACTCAATCATTTTCTAATGATTAATGTTATTCTAGTGTTTACAAGACTAATGACACCTTAGTATTGTTTCTGATGGCATAAGTCTACATGCCGGCTAGAGTGACATAAGTGTTAGTCAAGCCATCACTCTAAATTATCCATAAAAGAGAAAAAGCAGTGCGCAGGAACGACAGAATGAAAGGTTTACTAATAACTCGCTCCTGCAGTCGATCAAAGACTGGACTCAATTTCTGACCCTCCCCTTTGTCAGTCTACACGGCGATAAATTGGTACCAGGACCAGGCTTATAACGAGCGGCTGATCTATTAGCTCTCTCTCACACACACACACACACACACACACACACACACACACACACACACACACACACACACACACACACACACACACAGAGCAGCAAATTTCTGTACATCCTGCAAATCTTTCAGCTGTTAAAAGGAGGCAGAGAGAGAGAGAGAGAGAGAGCTCTTTAACCTTCATCACTTGTCTGAAGTGATTCTCAACCTGCCCATTATCACGCCAGCAATCAGTGACATTTATTGCCTCTCAACACACACACACACACTGCATGATCAAATGCCTCTTCTGATACACACGGTGCTGGTTCTCATGTCTGATTGGCTGGGTCACATTGGTTTGGAAGCTTGTGTCCAGCTGACGGGAGGTTCGAGGGTTTGGTTTGACCTCGTTCCCTCAGAATGTGTCTTCAAACTTGAAGATAGGTCTAAAGTTTTATGATGTGTTTGAGCTGCTAACCTGTAAAAAAAATAACATGTAAAAAATATTTGTATTCTCACACTTTTATGCTTTTTTGAGCTGTATAGTATCATCTTAAGTAAGCTAAGTAATTCTTTCATATAGTGTATCAAATGTGAAAGAGGTCAGTCGTGGTGATAAACCTGCAGAGAGTTATGACGCTGCAGCTCTGCTTCACTCTCACGGGTTTTATAAGGTGCTTCATCTCATTGCTAAGCGGTCTGCTTTGTAACTTTACTGTTTTGGCTCACTCTCACTGCTTCCATCGTATCATCTTTGGCAGCAGCAGGTGAAAAGCTCTGATATACCAGTCAACCAGCTGCAGTGCAGACTTGATGGTCACTAACCGGAGACGCTCTAGGCAGCTCAGTATCACGGCAAAACGTGTAACAATGCCCCAGGAAATCTGAAGGTTGGTGATTTTTATGCACTGTATGCGTCGGGCGCGTTACTGTCGTTCCTGCAGGCTTTTACTTTGTAGTAATACAACTTGCATTTGATCGAGGAACATACCGACTTCCTGCAACGATGGCATCCTATTACAGGAGCATGCTCAAGTTCACTGAGCTCTTTAGAATCACCCTGTGTTTCACAAATGTAAAGGCAGGTTGTCATGGTTACATGCTTGAGTTTATGCACCTGTGCCATTGCGACCACATGAATTCAAAGATTAAGAGCATGGCTGAGAACTTTTGTCCATTTATTGTAATTTCCTAAGCAAAATAGACGGGAAAGAAGGCCAAGAGGAGGAGATAATAAATGTAAATTAAACATTTATTAGCTACTGCTAAAATCCAAGTTAAAAATGATGCTTATCAATAAATGCTGGATGTATAATATGTATAAACTGTACACAAAGAATGGATGTAGCTAGCATAACATGACCCACTGGGTTGTGAACTCCCTTAAAAAAACACAACAACAACACTGAATTAAGTATTATCTTGGTTGACTTTTTGGAGTGACCACACATGAGCAGAAGGGTGGAGTGCTAAGCTATCTAGGTAGTTTGGTAAGAAAGGTGCATAAATAGAGAGTATAACTTCACACAGACATCTGTAATATTCAAATAAATATTATAATCTCCCTTCTTGGAAAAAAAGTAGAATAGACACTCTTTGCATGAATAATGACACAGCAATTAATATTATTGGTCAAGAAAATGCATTAAAAATATTCCAGATGAGCCTGTGTGGGGCTAGCATGTCCTACGTGTGTCTGTTTGGGTTTCCACCACATATACTTGCTTCCTTCCACAGTCCAAGAGCACTGAAGTCAGGTTAGCTGGTATTTCTGAATTGGCCTTGGATGTGAGCTAGAAGCAGCTTGTTTTAGAGCAGCGGTCTCCAACCTTTTTTGCGCCACGGACCGGTTTATGCCCGACAATATTTTCACGGACCGGCCTTTAAGGTGTCGCGGATAAATACAACAAAATAAAACTAGTACCGAAAAAAAGAAGATTTATTCTTAACACATGTGAAAAGACCCAGGAAAACCGAGTTAACGATAAAAATGATAACAAAATAACGCTGAAAACCGATAAAAACCCTGAAAACCATACATTTCACACCTGAGCCTCAACTCTCGCGGCCCGGTACCAAACGACTCACGGACTGGTACCGGTCCGAGGCCCGGGGGTTGGGGACCACTGTTTTAGAGAACAAAACAGGAAGTTCTTGTGCCAAGTTGTAAAGTTAATCTATGTTAGAGAGCTGGGCCTTTTTAACACGGGCCTCTTTGGGCTTTGACTCGTTTGTAGAAATGTGGCTTGCAGCTGCTTTGTTGTTACAGTAGAAGAATGTATTCTTAGGTAATCGCTTGATGGTAGATAATGGAAAACAACATGCTACCAACTGTGAAATGTATCGACACTACCTGTAAAGTGTTTGTTTGGGGGGGTTTAAAGAAGATTCTAGTCTCTGGATCTGCTTTTTCAAACTTTGAGCTGAAGTCTTTGCTGTATTTCAGCTCAGTTTTGTTTAAGCAAGATGTCATTAGCTCAAAGCACAGAGCTGCACTAAACTGACACTAGTATGTTAAATTGTTGAGCATGCTTAGCACAAGGTAAGAGTAGATTTAAACAAACACTTCTTAAATTATGGCGTATTTTTAGTTAAAAACTCAAAATAATGGCCAGGAGGCGTAAACCAGGACGGTCAGATGAATTCTGTTCAAAATAACCTGCAAGTCGACGTTTATCTATCAGTTTTTGTGATCTTTTATATGTTTAAGTGCAGGCCCTCAGCACAGCTTTGGGACAGTAGTGGAGTATTAGCACATTACTGCAGGCTCAAAGCCACTGATCTAAAAAGGATACATGGATGGATCACATAATGTTTCGTGATGGTAGCAACAAAGTAGCCTGACACATATAAATTAGACAAATTTGCAGCATCTGAAGTAGTGAGACCGGGGTGCGTTTGCAGCCTCGCTTTGTCATTTGCAGTTTGTTTGTTTTCATAAACTGCTACACAAAGCAGTTTTGGAGTATTGAATTTTAAAAAAATGCAGCGGTGATACGGAGCCACACAGGCATACGTTACTGTGACAGCGTCGTGGCAGAGCACGAGCAGTTTCCCCCCCAGCAGAGATGAAAAGCCCCCTGCAGTGGGTGGATGGAGGTTAGAACAGTCAGCCTGCTGCTAGTCTGTGAATAATGCAGCTGTCAAAAAGCTCAAAATTAAACACATTGAATAGAGGCAGGACAGCCCTGGGCTCTGCTCCACTCTGCAGCACACACACGGTGACAGACATATATGTACACTGCATACACACGAACAACACACACAATAACACCATGCAGGCACATTTACAGTACAAACATGCTGCATTCACGCACACTGAGATATCCAAACTAGTATATATGATAAAAACTAACTGATTTACTGGTTAAACTTTATTAACACTCAAGAAAGATCAATTTAATATTCAATGTTTCATCAAATGTGAAATATATTTATATTTGTGGCTGTGATGCACATGAAAAGCACAACAAATTCACAAACGTCATAATCCTGTGGTCTTTAAAAATGAATACTGGTGCTAGCTAATTCATTAAAATCCAGTTCTATAGAGAAGCAATGGATTCATTAATTCATACAAACAATGATGTGAGTTTTACTTGCTGTAATCATCACACTAAGCACTTTATTTTGTGTATTTATGCTTCACTTCTCTCCCCATGCACATGTGTTGATAGAAGAGTGATTGTTGAGTCAGGTTAGGTCAGGAAATGCTGCAGATTTAGACCTTGAGTGGCCATTTAGGAGCTGCAGAATTCGGCTCTTTAACAGAGCTCTATATAGTCCTGTGAAAAACTAATTACACCCTATGATTCAGTAGCTTTTAGAACCACCTTTAGCAGCAATAACTTCAAGTAACTGTTTTCTGAAAGACTTTATCAGTCTCTTACAATGTGGAGGCCCACTGCTCTTTCCAGTGTTGCTTTAGCTCATTGATGCTTGCGGGTTTTTGCACAGCTCTCTTAAGATCATTGCAACGCCTTGGTTTCAGCTCATCTGTTGTAGATTTGCTGCTGTACCCAGGATCATTTTCCTGTTATATGACACAGCTTGGGCAATGCTTTAGCTGTCTCACATTTGATCCTTGAATATTAGATCGGTACAAAGAGGAGTTCATGGTTGACTCGATGACTGCAAGGTGCCCCAGCCGTGTAAGCCCAAATAGTCACCCCTCCTTCACCGTGATGACAGTTAGCACGAGGTAAACATGAGGTGTGCTGATTCGTGTGGTTTGGATGCTGTACATTATGGCCAAGCATCTCCATCTTGGTCTTATCTGTTTGAAGGACATTGTTCCAAACAGCTTGTGCTTTATGTGCTTGTGCTGTTATAAGGACGTTTTTCCTTCCCACTGTCACCAAGTGCATCTGATTGTTGGTGTTATCTTATTGTAGGCTCTTTACCTTACAATATAAAATGCCCTGAGGCGTCAGTTGTCGTGATTTGGCGCTATAAAAATAAAACTGAATGGAGTTTATTCAGATGCAACTTTGCAAAGTGAAGCCATGCTGTCGTGTTCTGTTTAGAGATAATTGGCTTTCTTTGGCAGCCTTTCCAACCAAGCCATACTTGTTCAATGTTTCTATAATTGTACTGTCAAGGCCTTTAACATTTAACATGCTAACTGAGGCCTGTAGAGTCTAAGATGTAGCTATGGGGTTTTGGGGAGGTTTTTTTTTTTGCAATTTCTTTGAGCCTTGCACAGTCTGACCTTGGGGTAAATTTGTTGAGATGTCTTGAACACTTTCTCACTGTAGAATGATGGACTTTAATGGCCTTAAAACTCTTCATAGATGGAAACAGAGCAACAAGAAAGCTGATCGCTGATATGCTTCCTCCTTGATGTGTTTACGCCTCTGAATGCTCCACAACAGCAAACTGTCAAAACTTCTGCTTTTATACAGGTACTCACGCTAACTGGTGAGCAGCTAATCAAATGCATTTCATTAGCCAATGAACCCTTTTAATTCCAATCCAGTCTTTAAATGATGACGTATGAACTCTGCTTCCGGGTCCAAACTACTCTTCGTGTATTAAGGCTGTTGAGTTTTTAACGTGTTTTAATGCTTTGTATCTTGTTCTATTTAATCAGAACAAGCCCCTAAAAAAAGGCAGTGATCACTGTCGGCCTCTCTCGGTTTTTATTATCACTTTTCATTTTAAAGCTCAGTTTTTAAAACCTTACGGTGTAACTACAGCCCAGCCCATTCAGCAGAAAATAATTACTAACTTCGTATTGTGGATGGATTATCTCAGTTGTTCTCCTGACTGAAGTTTGGTCCGTTTAGTGGAAAAAAGTTAGCGTTCATCCTACAGCTTCTGTTTGCTAATGTGTTTATATTATGCTAACGATAGCTGTGTAGGTAGCCACCATGTAGCACATCATTATATACCAGCTAGCCCAACTTCAGTAACCCTACAAACATCACTGCTGTTTAGTTTTCTGTCTTCATTTATGTGTGAAGTGATAGCAGAGCTGTGGGTTTTAATTTTTTCAGAATTCTGTCAGTCAGAGCATGATATATCATGTTTAGGTGAAAACTAGCGAGCTAACCTCCTGCTAACTTCTAATTCTGTTAAATTTCATAAATTCTGTTTTCATGGATGCCTGGATTTTAAACTTAATTCATACACCTGGTAAAGCAGCAACACTGATCATTTTATGAAAGATGAGAGAATTTAGACCGTTTTTAATATTAAACCTCAACCTTCGTATGATTAATAGAAGCTTTAAGTACAGATTTAAATAAAATGTCATCCATTTGGATTATTTCATACACTGCATCTTATTTTGAAGGTCTCAAGTCTGAATGAAGAATTAACTCATCTTAAAGGTTTGTGTTAGTTGGCTGTTACTTATTATTTGACTAAGCTGCTAAAAAGCGTGAAGTTGACACTTGAGTTTAAGAGTAGCTTTTGCATGTGGATGCTGTAGATGTGACACCACGGCACATGTTACAAGCAAAAAAGATCATGTTTTTTTATTTTGGAAGATGTATTCTGTTTTTCTAGTGTTTGCAGTTTGTTATTTCTGAATTTGAGTTTTTGTGTAACTAGTTTTTGTTTTTATTTCATTGTCGTTCTAGTAATTCATTAGTTCTTTTTGCATTGTTTTCATTTTGGTCATTGTTTAGTTTCTTTGGAGCTTAAAGTACCAATTTAGATTGCCTTCCTGTTCTTCTATTAGTTTAGAATTTCAGGTTTGTATTAAACCACAGTTACTATTTTGACTTTCTTCTTTCGTGTGTGTTTACTGTAGTTCCTTCAGTGCTTCCTCGTTTTGTCACTTTTATTTCCTGTCTTTCAGCTCTGCCTCAGTCTTCACCTGTCCTCTGTTCACCAGTCAGCTCTATGTCTTTAGCCATCTTTTTGTTATTTCAGGCTTCCTTCTGCTTCCTCCCTCTAGACAGCTAGTACTGAGTTTCAGAAACCAAACAAATCCGTCAGAGCGATAAGAGACGACATTAGGACCAGATTAATTAACATGTTGACGCAGTCAAAGAAAAAAAATGGGGGTGACTTTGACGTAAAAAGGCCTGAAGGTCCACGGAGGAGAACAGTGGTTGATGATCGCGGATCTTTTCAGTGGTGAAAAAGAAAAGCTTCCGGCCAAGCGAAGATCACTCTCCAGGCAGCTGATACATCATTATACGCTCACTGGCCACTTTGCTAGCTACACCTGTTCAATTGCTCATTCGCTCAAATCAGCAACTCACACGGCAGCAACTGCATTTAGTCATGCAGACACGGTCATGATGATCAAACCGAGCATCAGAATGAAGAAAAGTCCACTTTGATTGTGGAATGATTGTTGGTGCTATACAAGCTGCTTTGTTTCATAATTTCATAATGTTGCCACATGTGGTTTCCAGTGGCATTGGTTCACTAGTGTTTACTGATGAAGGCAGAAACAGGATGAATTCTAAAGCAGAGGCTCAAATGTAATCAAATGCTTCCCGGTGCAGATTAAAAACAGCAAACTAGTTAACATAAGCATTTCTTAATTATTATCACGTGATTTTTTCCCTGATTTAGTTCCATAAAAACAAAGAACTGTTTATAAAAACAGTTAATATTATAATTCTGTTCAAACCTCCAAATTAAAGCCGAGCGTCTGCAGCTTCAGGTCACATCCATAATATAACCAAACCTTCAGAAAGTTTAGCAGCTTAATTGAAAAGCAGTGTGTCAGTGACCATACAGAGACTACATTTGCGTGGTCCACACTGTAGGTGACAAATAAATGCAACTCCACACATCCCCTGACAAATGCTGGTGGGTCCCAGCAAAATTTTGCATGTGTCAAGAGCTGCAGAGTTCACACTGAACTGGTGCCAAGGGAGACTCCAAAGCATGGACCTGTTACCCAGTTCATGTCACTCTCTGGTTTTAGTGTGGCCATACAGGAGATATGAGGCTGAGCCATAAACAGTGAGTGAGTGATTGTATAGAGGCCCACACAGAGCAGAAATAATGTCTCCTCTCTGTCTGTGTAGAGCTCAGCTGTCAACACCGACCTACTTAGACTGCCACACTGAGACTGAGAAACCCAGCCCAGAGAGGAGAGCATGTGAGATTATGGGCGAGTATAAGGAGGGAAGAGAAAGGAAAAAGGAGGAAAAGGAGCAGAAGATGAAGAAAAATGAGACAAAATGAGGGAGAAGAATGCCGTGTGAGATTATGTGAGTGACAGAAAAATGCAAAAGCATGCAAAGATCATGGGAAGAAGGATAAAGTGAAAGAGACATGCAGAGAATGACACAGCTCGACAGGACATGATGTCTGTGTGTGTGTGTGTGTGTGTGTGTGTGTGTGTGTGTGTGTGCTCTGCACATGTGTGTATTTACATGCGTGCGTGTGCATAACGGAGGTGAGCGAGCATTGATCGCCGCTGCCAAATCTGCCAAGCTGCTGATCAGATACGATCATGCCGAGCACTGAAGTGTTTAATTGGGAATTGTGTGTGTGAAGCGGATGATGTTATCATTTAACTCAAGGGCTCGAGCTTGATCTTTTATCTCTCCGCTGCTCTGCCTTCCTCGCTCTCTCTCTCTCACTCGTGCATCCGTCACTCAGGAGTTGCAAAATTCAAAGATGTCATTCTGCTGTGAAATGACTTCAAGGGGAAAACGAGGAGGAGGAGAGGAAAGGCAGATATACAGGTTACAGGGGAAAGTAATAGGAAAAGGTTAATGAGGTGGAAAGAAAGGTGAGAAAGGAAAAGACAAAGGAAATAAAACCCACACTGGAGGAGGAGGTGATAGAAGGAAAGGAAGGGGAAGAGCAGAGGAATGAGAAACATAAAATCTTAAGAAAAACAGGAATAATTTGATATTTTAGGCAAAAAAAAAAAAAAAAGAGAATGAACAATCAAGAAGATAAGGGGAGACTGGAAAATAAAAGCAAACCAAACAAAAAAGGAAATAGAGGAGAAAAAGAAAAGCCACAGGGTGAAACCAACCAAGGCTAAAAAAAAAGGGTAATGTAAGAAAACAAAAGTAAAAGGATACCTGGAAAAACTGCAGAAATAACACGATAAACGAAAAAGCCTTGAGAGAGGGAACAAGCGAGAAAAGGGGCACCAAGAAAAGGTGAGGAGGTGATAAAGAAAGGTGAGAAGAGGTGAAGAGGAGCAGCAGGGAGAGGAGGGGAGGACAGGTGTGGAGATTTATGACGTGAAGAAAAGGTAATGAAGGGAGAGAAGAAAAGGTAATGAAGGGAGAGAAGAAAAGAAGGATGGAGGAGGAGATGATCGGTGAGCTGCTGCCGCTGCTGATCAATCACTGTTTATGGAACAATCAGATAGAAAGAGAGAGATAGGGAGTGGAGGATGGATGGGTGGATGAAGGAGAAGGAAAGATATTTATTTTCCAGAGGAAGAAATAAATAATAATGGAACAGCGAAAGAGAGATGGATGCTGAGAGTCAAATCCTTAATTCTTTCTGTTTTCCTTCTTTGTTGTTTTCTTTTCCCTCCACTGAATCCTTAATTCCTCCCTGCTCTCCTCTTCTTTCCATCTGTTCGTCGAACCTCTGAATGTGATTCAAACAGGTCTGGTGTGGTGCTAATTGACAGCCACCCCCCTGATAGATAAAATAAACGAGCCAATGGAGTCTTTGTAGGCGGGATTAAAAAGCCAAAGACGTCATCTTCCTACTTCAAGGAGACAAAAATGGCAACAAGTGTGGAAGTGGATGACTCAGCTATACAGCTATTACGGAAATATCACAGTCTGATATCAGACAGAATTGTCAGCTTGTTACACTCCATTTCCATCTTCAGTCTGACATTGCTTCTACTCTAATAGAGTGGATCTGTGTCAAATTAAAAGCTGCTGCAGCGAATTAGATTGTTCCCATTGGAAGCACATAACAACGTCAGAATGTCAAAATCAAAGATTTACTCTCTTTGAAGGCGAGCCTGATTTTCAATAGTCCTTGACGTGGAAAAACAGGGGAAAGGCGATGAAGATCAGCAACTTCTCATGTTGCACAGTGTCAGTCTCAGCCAAAGACTGTATATAGAAGATGGACATTTAAGCTTTCGTTCTTAAAGTTCAAGCCAATGCAGAAGTACCTTAAACCTGCATTCACTGTCAGGTTCTGGTTATATTGAAAGTTTTGTTCTGTGACCTCAGTAAACACTTCTGTAGATTAAACTCTAGTTTCAGGTCATAGTAAATAGAAGAGTACATCTTTTTTTGTAATTATGGTCATAATTTGAGCCAAAGGGATTATTTGCTAAGGACTGTCAATCACAAGTCATTAGCCAGTGAGGATGAGGTGTCTTTGACTTCTAAGTTGGATCCATCCAACTATCTTCATGTCTGCTTTTAAAATGCACAGCTTGAGGCTTCAAAAACAGGGTTTTACTAACTAACAGGTGACATCACGGTGGCCACGTCTACATTTGACACTGTTTATAATCATAATGCCCAGCTCAGAAGCTAGCCCACATTGGCAAGTCCAACAAAACGGGTGAAAGGATGTTGTATTGTTTTGACTGCTTCACGCTGCTGCCTCCACGCATACACAAACAAACAGATTATCTTTTGAATATTACATTAAAAAATATAGTTTAACTATTTAATGTCTTAAAATGTAATTTTATTACTGGCACATGAAACTATGTGGTGTTGTTATTTAGCTTGCTTGCAGTAATGCACGTAGAAACTGTTTGCTAACCACAGTAAACAAAAATCTTAGACTCTCGACTGATGAACCACTTGTCATGTGGTAAAATGATCTGTCCAGGTGAAACTAGCATGTAGCAAGTCTACCACAGCTATGCATTATTGTAGGGTGTACAATATATAGCATCTTTTATGCAACTGCTGTTGAGATTTGGTGATATAATAATCAAGTTGAATAAAATTATTTGAGAATGACCTTGAAATAACAGTTGTATAACAAATATTGGGGTATTTTTCTCTAAAAACGCATCCTTTATATAATCTGTATAGTGCGTGTAAGCGTGCAGTGATTTCACGGCATAAAGGTGATGTTATCAGTGAGGTGTAAACTGTTTTAGAGCCTCAACTTTATTGCAGTATTTTAAGTGCAGTGAGGTGTAGTCATGATTGCTGCGAACAGGCGGAGGAGAGGATTTGTATCCATCTGACAACAGTGAAATTTCAAGTTGACTGCAATGCACATCCATGTCAACATACTGGATGTGATGGTGTTACAAGGGTGTAGTGCAGTGACAAGACAAGCAAACACTGGCTATTTAAAATATCCCTACTGATGTGAAGAGCTTGACCCCCCCATGGTCAGCTCAGCGTGGAGCCAAACAAATCAAGCATGTGTTCAACCAACAAAATCAGAATTTTAAAAAGACTTTGAGATGTAATGATTTTAATATTCTGTCAAAGTTTCCGTCCTATACTCCACTGATCTAATGGACCATGTCATCAACAAACATAAGTGTTCCTGCGTGAAAGAACAGAGTCTCCTGAATGTTCCTCCTGCATGAGAAACCTGGTCGTACAACATTTCCCACGCCATTCTCTTCATATCATTTTGACAAAATGCCATTTTTCAGGCAACACACAGTTCCGGCAAACAGTAAAAAGTGAATAAAAACTGCCATTATAAATTTTTACTGGTAGCAAAAAGAATTCATAGTACTGATAATACTGTAGAAATAGTTTTTTTTAATGCTTAAAATGCTCTGTTTTAGTCCTTGCAGTGCCTTGTGGATCAAAATGTGAACGTAGTATTCAGACATCATAAAAAAAAAAGAATGCAAAATCTAAATGCACATAAAATATTATGACGCTAGAACAAAAACCAGGGAGAGAAGATTGTGAGCTTTATGTGAGTAAATGTCACGGAAATCCTTTACAAAACTGCTGCGACACAAACCCGCTAAACTTGACGCTAAAGGCAACTTCAAAGCATCGCCATGGAAATGAGAAAATACCGTGTTGGAACTATTGTTGTCTGTGAAAAAAATGGTTCTCCAATTCATGAAGTAGCTCTTTAGATGTTTGAGAACCTTGACCCGCTGGTGGCATTGGAGAGAAAAACCAAAGTCAGATGTAAAAGTCGGTAAAATGAATCTAATAGCTGCTGAGCTTTTTAACCAGGGCCAAAAAAGTTGTCAGAGAAACGTTTCCTCCAGCTTCTAGTTTGAGCATCGCCACATGTTTAAACAGTTATTGGCAATCATGAATAAATAAATAAGGATAAACATGAGAAACGAAATGAATCCAATTATCAAAAATCGTTTTTCTTTGTTTTCATGCCTCTCTGTTTTTTCTTTCGCTGGTTATTTATTTCTGTATGTTCTTCGTGTTTTTCTTTACTTTTCTAATTCTGAGACATGGCGGCAGTGGAGCAAGGCACTACCCCTTTCCCCTCCCCTCCTCCTGCTCTTTGCAGCGTCTCCACAGATTTTGAAGGTCATTATTCTCAGAACGTTTAATCACAGCAGAAAGTGGCGATTCTGCCCAGCCTCCTGCTACCGAGGGTCAGCCCCCTCGATCTCCTCCCCAAAAAATTCAACAATCATTCCCAGTTTTCCACAGTTTAAATTAATCCCACTCCTGTTAATCCCATCCAGCCTTCTCCTGAAACCCGCTGAGCGGAGCAAGGCAGTACCACGGCTCGAGTTGAGGGTTCACTTCCTGCTGCAGGTCACTGAGATTTTAAATTTAAACTGATTTCTTTTCAATTCAGTCTGTTTTTCTAAAATCTGATTGTGAATATTGTTTCACTATATGAAAACAGCAGGAATGGGGGGAAGAATTCATTATATTCATTTTAAAGAGGTGTAAATAAAAAGATTTTAAAAAATTTAATGAAAGCTGAAATCAGTTATTTATGAAGAACTTCACAAATTCATGCTCCTGAGGTGGCCAATCTTCTCTTTGTTTTCTGATTACAAAATGATAGCGATCATACAGGTATGCTGTTAGTACACCGTTAGTGTTATTGAACATATGATGTGTGCAGTTGTTGCAGAAACATAGAAAAAGATCAAATAATGTAGCTCTAAGAAAAATGAACCAAGCAAAGATCAAACTGCTTTTGTTTCATTGCTTGAAGAAATGTATTTTCAAACATCCAACTCATCAACATTGCAACTTTTGCTAAATTCTTCTGTAGTGATTAAAAAACAGTCAGTATAAAACAAATTCTAGACTACTAATCAATTTATTATACACCTTATATAAGGCATCCCAGCAGTAAAAGTGATTTGTACATACTTACGCTGCAATCTAAAAGAAACAGGTGAACCAGAAGGTGAAAGGATGGAGGGGGAGGGAGCAGCAGCGGGAACAGATCCAATTAGAGGTGCAATATTGAATGTTACCGTGTGACCGTGAAGTAAATTAGAGCACAATACATCAAGGATATGATCAGATTGGACTACCTCATTACAAGAAATGGAATGGACGGCAAGTCTATTGCATAATGCATCTAATGTGTCTTTGCCTGTGTCGGGGTGGGACTGTACTTAATGAACACAACAACACTTGATTCTCATGTCAGGCAGTCTAAATGATGCCTTTTTGATTTAAATTTTTAACAAACACAGAAAACAGAGGCAGACAGGGAAAGGTGGGACACAAAATGAGGATCAAGTGATTGAGACATGGATATGTTTTGTGCTCTTCTGTCATCTTACTGACTGAAAAAAAATAGTTACAGATAATCCGAGTTAGCGGTGAAGCTAAATAACAGGACATCAGGATATTTAAGGAACATGATGCATCCTGCCACCGAGTCATTTCTGGTGTGTAGCGATGGGAATCGAGTGGTGCAGTT
Organism: Perissodus microlepis; assembly: GCF_051167445.1. Taxonomy (NCBI): domain Eukaryota; kingdom Metazoa; phylum Chordata; class Actinopteri; order Cichliformes; family Cichlidae; genus Perissodus; species Perissodus microlepis. Next base: position 31,870,916 of record NC_140480.1, read on the forward strand.
TCTTGGAATTGTTAGTCTGCTTGCCTATCGATCCTGCTTATGGGTTCCACTTGCACTTGTTCTACAGTCAGCTGGTTTTAGGTTGTGTGTTAGGGAAAAATAGTGGTGTGTGGAAATGGACATTTCTTTTGTTTTTATTTTACAAAACAACGGTGAAGTGGAAACTGCATCCAGAACAGAAACAGCTGCATGATGCTGCTAACACAACTACAGCTCTTTGGAAGCAATTACATGCTAACGCTAAGCTAGCCACACAGCACGCTAATGCTAAGCTAGCCAAGTGATAATAAAAGCAAGTGAATGCTGACCCCCGCCCAGCAGCCAGACCCTGAACTTCAACAGGTAACAAACTGATGAGCAGTCAAGCTGCAGCCTCCATTTTTACCTGTTCAAAATCACCATGGCGATCACTTTAAAGTCTCTTTGTGCTGCTTTTCATTTTTTCTTTGTGTTGTGGACTTTGTGTTCATACCTAAATACTAAGAGAAAGATCATATGTGTGTCCTCATTAATATAGAGATTTGTGTTGGTGCGTAGAACTGTAGCCTGAGATTTATGTCGTTAGCTAGTAATTATGATACAGTGTGTTTCTGCTGTTTTACAAAGTAACGTGACAGCAATGTAACTGGTAATCCATCCATCCATTCGCTTCCGCTTATCCTTTTCAGGGTCGCGGGGGGCGCTGGAGCCTATCCCAGCTGTCATAGGGCGAGAGGCGGTGTACACCCTGGACAGTTCACCAGTCTGTCGCAGGGCCAACACACAGGGACAGACAACCATTCGCACTCACATTCACTCGCACATTCACACCTAGTGGCAATTTGGATTATCCAATTAACCTATCCCCACAAGCTGCATGTCTTTGGACGGTGGGAGGAAGCCGGAGTACCCGGAGGGAACCCACGCAAACACGGGGAGAACATGCAAACTCCACACAGAAAGACCCCGGCCTGATGTTGGAATTGAACTCAGGACCTTCTTGCTGTGCGGCAACAGTGCTAACCACCGTGCCACCGTGCTGCCCTGGTAACTGGTAATATAGTGCGTTATTTTCTCCTGGGAGTACTTAAGTAAAGTACTGTATTACTTTTAACAAAAGTGTTCTGTGTAATATATGTAATACAGTCATTACACAAAAACAGTAATGTGACACTGATCACCGAAAAAGAGGGGAAATGCCTTTAACATGCACAAACATTTGACCACAGCATGCAATTGATTTCATCCATCCATCCATTCGCTTCCGCTTATCCTTTTCAGGGTTGCGGGGGGCGCTGGAGCCTATCCCAGCTGTCATAGGGCGAGAGGCGGGATACTTGTGGGGATAGGTTAATTGGATAATCCAAATTGTCACTAGGTGCAATTGATTTGCACAAATGTAATGTTTTTGATATGCTGCCGGGCGACGATTGTGACTCTCAAAGCGGAGTCAGTGAGAATCGATGAGAATCAGTTAGAGACTCGATTATGAATCGATAATAGATTTGATTTCCATCCCTTTGGTGAGTGTTGGCGGTACTCAGACATATTCAGCAGCTACAGTCGAAGCTTTCATTGACACTAAATGTTTTAAACATTCAAACAGCAAACAACACTTTTGTCAGTTGGTGAAAACAATAAATTACTTAAGACATGGTGGAAGAGTATTCTGAAATGATTAAAAAGCTTTTGAGGTTGTTGAGTCTAATGTTCTGTTTCACAAAGAGTGACAAATTGGCTAATTTTACTGTCGGTCCAGCGCCGACAGATAGCGTACAGGCACTTAAGAGCAATGCATTGTTTTCTTTTACTGCAGTGCAACAGACATTTCATCAGGCCTCGTGTCTGAGATGTCAGCTTGTTGCATTGGTAAATCTTCTTGATATAAACAGTTAGGTTATTGATTACATAAGCAATGTTTGTTATTAATATTGGTTAATCGTGCAACATCTATCATGCAAACACAGACTACATGGGTTTTGTAGACTTGGTTTGTCCTGTGGGGAGTGCTTTGGTAGTCTGCTCTCATTGGGATTTTGTTCAGGCCTGGTGAGAGTTTGATTTGCATTACCGGCAATAAGTCAGCCTTGTTCCCTGTGGGTGCTGGACCAGCAGAGCAGCCCTTTGTCACCGGTTCTGTTCTTAACTTTGATGGATAGAATAACAATGTGCTGCCAACGGGCAGAGGGTGTAAAGTTATCTGCTTGTTGCAGATGATGTGGTTCATCTAATGACGACCTCTTACTTAACTCAGGGCAGATGAGAGAATACTGGGACATCGGCGCAGCAAAGACAGTGCTGCCAATGTTGTAGTATTGCTCTGCTGTGGTGAAGAGAGAGCTGAGTGTGAAAGGGATTGATCTACATTCCTACCCTCACCTAAGGCCATGACCTGTTGCAACCTGCTTCCTCCAAGGGTTTTCCCTTTGAGATAGGGCAACGACCTCAGTCATACAGGAGAAAATAGAGCCGATACTTCTCCACATCACAAGGAATAATTTGAAATGGTTCGGGCATCTGACTACGATGACTCCTGGACGTCTCCTAGGATCAGATATTTTGGGGGTGTCCATCTGCGAGGAGACTCTGGAGCAGATCAAAGATATGCTGAAGAGATTACATCTCTTGAGTAGCTTGGAAAAGCTATGGTGATCCCACCTCCAGAAGAGCTGGAGGACATGGCTGAAGAGAGAGACGTCTGGGTATCTCTTTTTAGACTACCAAGTATTAAAAAAATATTTTAACAATCTGGCAAACTGACCAAACTGCTGTTTCGGTTTATTAAATCACTCTCTCATCTTGTCCACAACATCAAATTTCTGTTTGGCAATGTGGTCATACCAAGTGACCAAAAGGCTGACTGGGATAATTCTTCAAGTCAACCTAGGCACCTGAATCAGTTGGTGTAATTGGTCATCATTGCTCTTTAGAAACAGTCCAGCACTGAGGGAGCCGGAGCATCAAAGCACTGATGCCCATAGACAGCAAAGCGTTACATGACAGAACAGCAATATTACTCTTGGGTATCCTATTAGTACCTGAGGATGAGGATGTGGGGATACTTTCTCTTGTCTTTTCTTTTCTTCAGTGACCATTAGAATAACTTGTATACATTTAACAAATAATTATGCCATCCAGTTGTGGTCCGTATTAAGCTATACTGAAACATTAGCTTAGCATAAAATAAACTGCTGGTTGCAGCAGTTTATCTGAAGGTGACACAGACCTGCGTGTGCGTGTGGTGCCTAAGACTCGCTGTCCAATACAGCTTTTCCCACCACACCGCTGCCATGGTTACACGGGGAAATGAGACGCCGCAGAAACAAACGGTGACTTTTGAGCATGCTCACTGCGGACCACCTGGCTGTTTTTCTCTCTCACACATAAACACAGACTCAAACACACACAGGTACGTTTACAAGTGGCACACCATTACAGGATTATAAAGACAGGCACGCACACACATCCACCAGCATACAGCAAATTTACAGCCATTATGGAGTCAGCACCAATCACCTACTGCCACACACACACACACACACGTGCTATAAATATCCATGTGCCACTCAAAGTGAATCAGTTGTCTATCCCCAAGCTGCTGTCCCACATAGCCATTCAACTGAGCTGTGTGTGTCAGGAGAGAGAAAGTGTGTGTGTGTGTGTGTGTGTGTGTAAGTGTTATTTTAAGCCTCGTGTTTGAACGACAGAGAGAGGGGTAGAAATCCAGGGAGAAGAAGAAAGGGAGTGCATCAGAGGAAGTGTGTGTGTGTTTTGTGGTTGTGATGTGCGTGCACACACGCGCACCCGCACATGTGTGTGTGAGAATAAACATTTTGTCCCATGCGAATGATGTAGGCAGCCCATGGGCCAACCAGTAACGAGTAAACAAACGCAGTGCACCCCTCAGGCCAATCAGAGCTGCCTTAGAAGAGCCAGAAGGAAATCAGAACGAAGCTGAAGTTTGTGATAAACTGCTAAACGTTACGGCAATGAACAGATTATTGTGGCGCCCCCTCAGGCCAATCAGTGCAATATTTGAAAACACTAGTATGGGTGGAAGAAAATAGCATCACAACCTGGAGAATTACGCCCAAAATGATGAAAATATTGAAGAGTAAGTGAACAGAGAAAATGTTTCCCTGCTAGAGAATGTGGTTAATTGCCTGAATCTCTTTTTCTGAAAGTAAAAACATCCCATCAAAAGAGGAAAAAAAACAAGAATGAGTACTGAGGGATAATTGCTCTTTGTTGGCTTTATTTTCTGTGGCCAATTTGTTGAAGAAAATAACCATTTAAAAGAATCTGCAAATAGCTAGTGTCTTTGCACAGAAGGGCTCAGTGATTTCCTAAAACAGCTTGGTATTTTATTTTAGAAAGTGGAACTCCACTGGGGAAAATAATGAATCAGTTAATGACAACTTTTTGCAGTGGATAACTAATATCAGCCATCTCTCTAAGAAATTACATTTACATGCATGCATCCCAATTTTCTTTCTGGTTAAATTTGAGATTTTTTGAGTGTGACCAGAAAAAAGCTACACGTTTACAGAGTAAATGAACTTCAAGCATAAGAAGCCTCAATTTCAGACAGCTGCTCAAATCTTGGCTGCACTAACCTGCTGTTTAAACCCTTTGTTTACAAGGACATGAGTTAAAAATGATCTCAGACTTGCGTCTCCTTGTTTAATGAGCTTAGTCCACCATAAATGTTCTCAGTGTTTTAATATGTCAACATTCAGTAGGTCACTGACGACCAGCTCAGGGTTAACGAGTTAGGTTAACATTTGCCCCATTTTATAAAATGCTTGCTTCTAAACCAAGATGATAGCATAACTGTCAACACATGAATAAATGCATACACGAAAGTGTGTTAGAAGGAAATTGGAATAACTTAAAACATGTTCATAAATTAGCGCTTGTTAGATTCATTCAATAAAAAAAAAAAATGTATCTGTGAACATAAATTGGGCATTTGTCAGGATTTGTTGGGGAAATTATTTCATATTTTCATTAATGCAGAAATATATATCACTTTCAGGACAGACGGCTGCTTGCACGTGGGGAAGCTGGTACACGGGACTGACTCAGTGATCGACTGGGTTTGTTCAGCATGATGAAGGAGAATGTCTCACAGTGCAGGAGCATGGCCCTTTAGCTTTCAGACAACACTGGAGTTCTAGGATAAATGCATCAGAAACGACATAATATTTGTCAGTGAGATCAATTTATTGTTGAGATTGATCTTTAGTGGGATTTAATGACGGTAAAGAAAATATAGATTACATTCAAACTCCTTGAAAGGGCATAAATAAACAAAAAGCACTCAACAGGCTCTATCTAGATCAAAAAGCTGTGTCCGGAAGCTTAATTAGAACCAGTTTATAACCCACGTTTAGCATCTCCGCTCTGCTTGTCTGCTTATTTTAGAATTTACTTTAAGGTTTCATTGATTACCTTTAAGTCACTAAATGCCCAGACTCAAGATCACATTTCAGGAGATGCTTTGTGTCCTGCCACTCTTTACTCACTTTAGGTTGTAAAACATCCACCACCTGCATTACTGGTCGATCAGAGACTAAGACTCTGAACAGAAATGAGAAAGCAGCTAGTCTGAAAACAACTTGGCTTCAGGTTTGGCATATTCATATCTAAATATTGGTTTATACTGCAATTAGGTAGACCCTCCAATTTACATTTTAATGGAAACTCATCAAATTTACATTTAAAAACTGTGGAAATGACATCTACACATTCCCCTTCACTGAAAGCCCCCTGCTTTATCCATCCTCCTGACCTCTTATCCAAGTCAGTGTGCTGTAGAGGCAGGTTATACCCCGGACAGCACCAGGTTACAACATCACAAGGTGCTTTATATTGTAAGGTAAAGATTATAGTAGCGAGAGAACCCCAGCAAACAGATGATCCAATAGGAGCAAGGTGACTGTGGTACAGAAGAACCCCTGTTTAACTGGCATTGACAGCACCAGGCTCAGTGGGGGCCAGGCAAAGTAACAGAGATACAATCAGCAAACATGACAAAAGACAAACTACAGGACAGAGTATACAAAAAGTTAACGACATACAAACACAAATATACAACGCATCTTCCACAGGTTTCCACCTCACACCCTCGAGCTGTTAGTTACTGTTTGAAACTATAAATACCAACCCAGAACTGCAGTCTAAGGAGCTTGGAAAGAAAAGCATCTGAACTCTTTAAGTTTCCTTGAAGATGTTTCATCTCTCATCCGAGAAGCTTCTTCAAGATTTTAGGCCCTATGAGAGTGTCCCAAAAAGGGTCATGAACCTCCTATGGATCCTCTGCCTAATCACACGAGCCAAGGTGGGAAAACGGGTGTGGGTCACAATCAGCCAAGGTTTCAAGTGAACCCTTTGTCAAACCTGGCCCCACCCTATCGTGTGATTTCCTGAGGTCAAAAGGCCCAGGATGTGAGTGGGCATTAAGGCATCTGGGAAGGATCTCAAAACTGGATTATAGATGGCAGACAGTTGGTGTCGTAAACCACCGCCTGTTCAAAGATGGTCACTCACAGTGGACGTAAATGGCTTCCTTCATTCCTCTTTCAAACCATCTGTCCTCTCTGTCCAAAATGTGAACATTGCCATCCTCGAAAGAGTGACCTTTGTCCTTTAGATGCAGATGGACAGCCGAGTCTTGTCCTGTCGTTGTGGCTCTTCTATGTTGTTCCGTGCATTTATGAATTGTCTGTTTGGTCTCTCCTCACGGTACTGTACGGCATACGCTGCATTGTTACGTTTGTGTTTAGGAGTTTTGTCTTAATGGTCATTGAAACACGCACACACACAAAAAAAATTCAAATAAAAAACTTTTTAAACAGTTTTCTGACTTTTTCCAAAGAAATGTTTTAAAAATCTGTTTTCTCCCCAGAAGTTATACCCCTACCACCTGATTTACTACTGCAGGGCCCACACGTAGATTTCTATTCAGGTTTCTTTTCATGCCTTAGTTATAGCAACTCTACCCAGATGATAACGTGTACTGCAGTAACTGCAACCTGAGGGTTATCACATTATCAGATCAGCTAAAACCCATATGTTTAGCTTTCACTCTTAATATAAATAGCTCACTTGTGAAGAAAAGTCGCACACATGGCAATCCTGTACTATAAGTTAGTGGAGACACATCTCTATGGACCATACTTTTACAGCTATCACCAAACATTTTAACCCTGTGTGTGGTGCCTTCATGTGCTGAGGGAAATATCAAAACCCTATGAACCTGGTCCGTCTGAGACGCACTGTGGAAAGGAAACTTTCAACAGTCCAACAGGTGTCGGCTACAATCTCACTCGAGCCTGAAGGAGATTTTCACAAGATATGTAATAATAGAGATAAAACTTGAAAAGACTGGTGGGAGACTGAAATGAGGTTTTAAAAGACGAAGAAGAAGAGGAAACAGTGAATTTATCTTTGGAAGCCGCGAGCTCAGCAGCACCGAAGGGAGGCACTTTGAAAGCAGATGGATGATGTGTTAAATATAAGTTTTCTTTTAATAAGTATACACTCAGCAAGACTGTAGCATTGAAGCGGTAGTCATATTTTCTGCTTCAGAACATTTTTCCTGGCACATTTCCATAGTGTTCATCTACAGAAACACAAATCTCCTTTGCCGAGATAAGTCACTGTTGAAGATGTTTGAAATAAAGTGAGGCAATGAAACACAACTGATCACACACACACACACAGACACAGACTGGTTTTTGGAAAAGGCAGAAATATTCACACACACTGAGAACACGACTTGCACCCAGCATTCAGCACGAAACACTTGAAGCACCACGAAATGTCGGTTACGTCTCCTCAAACAGTCACTATGGATACTGACCCACATTTCAGTCATCGTGGAGATGTGCTTCTCATTTACATTCACCTCAAATAAATCCTCAAGCCCCCAACGTGCATCGTCAGGCCTTTTTAGAATAAAAGCTAAAGTCTGAAATGTCAGAAAAGATGATAATAAGATTTGTATCTTCCCTTTGAATCTTGGGCTAAAGTGACCTTGTTTCAGTGGGTTTTCTTTTCCTGATTCCACTTATTGCAGCTTTGTTGCTGTCTGCAGACTTGTTGCTGACAGTGCAGACACTTAAGACCGGCTGCACTTCACTGATTATTTTAACCAACCTCGTAATGTTTCACGCGTTTCCTTAAAATTTTTAATTAAGAAGGATTTGTGTGTGTGTGTGTGTCTGTGTGTAGCGCACACAGAGATGTTAATTCAGAATGAAGGCCCGTGTGGCTTCAGTGCAAAGCTGGTGGGTTAATGATTTATATTAAAGCAGAAAGTCAAACATATTTAAAATGAAAAGCATAATAAGAAGATATGAAGTGTGCAGCGACAACAGCTCTGTGGAGCTTTGAGAGCCTCTGCATGCTGCTTTCAGTGACCTGATTTAGCAGGTAATACTGTGTCTGCCATGGTGAAAATGTTACTTTAGCCTGATGGCATGCTAATATTTGCTAAGCCTCACCAAGCAGTAACATTAAAACAAATGAAGCCAACAAACCCACGCTCTCACCTCCCCACAGCAAAGTACCCACCCTCAGAGAAGCATACATGTTCACACCCTAGTACTGAAATATTTTGGCATCTATACTTTCCCCCTTCATAACAATTGTGCAGTCGTTCCCAGTTTTATTAAGCTGTACAGTTCTGCATCGAGGACCAAGGTAGCTAGTGATTGGTTGGTGTTTTGTGCAGCGTTTTCATGTCATTATGTGAAAAATAATATGGCTGGCTGAGTTTTTGCAGCATACTAACAGACAATCCAAGAAGTCTCCAGCTTTGGTGAGTGAAATTCTAATATTTTCTTTGTGTTTTATTAAACACTAATGAGCAGGTGTCTGTGTGTGTCTAATCTCCCACACAGTCTAGTGTCAGCAGACAGCTGCTGCCTCTCCTCCTTCTTCTTCTGGCTGCTCCCTGTAGGGGTCGCCACAGCGGCTCATCTGCCTCCATCTCACCCGATTACTAACATCTTTCTCTGTCACACGAACCCTCCTTCACTTCATCCATGACACTTCTCTGTGATTTCCTTCTTTTCTTCCTGCCCTGCAGCTCCACATTCAACATCCTTTGTCGAGTATATCCATTATCCCTCCTCTGCACATGTCCAAACCCTCTCAGCCTTGCCAACCTGTCCCTCTGATGCACTCATTTTTTAATTTTGTCCATCCTAGTCGTTCCAACAGGGGTCAAAGTCCTCAGAGGTCAAAGTCTTAAGATCCTTAACTCTACCACCTCCAGCTCCACCCCCTGTCTTTTTGTGAGTGTCATCATCTCCACACTATACATCATTGCAGGTCACTACCATCTTGTAAACCTTCGCTTTCACGCTTGCCGCTATCCTTCTGTCACAAATCGCCCCTGACACTTGTCTCCACCCACTCCACTCTCCTCTTCACCTCTCCTGTTCGCTCTCTGTTACTTTCAGGTATTTAAACTCATCTACCTTTACTATCTCTGCTCCTTGCAGGTTCACCTTTCCATCCATCTCCGTCACACACATATTCTATTTTGCTTCTTGTGACGTTCAGGTCAACAAGTAATTTGTTGAATTCAAGGCATCAAAATAGGGGTTCGCAGGGCTATGGCCAGCACTCAGTTTTGTTACCCATCAGTCATTGCTTGATGACCTGGGAACAATCGCCTTTGGATTAGTCATCAGATATCTGGGCCGCCTGTTCTGTCTGTTTGTCATGATTTACTAAAGGAGACACTTTAAAAATAGATAATTCATAACGGTGGTGTGGTGGCCATCATTATCACATCACATATGGACATCCTTATACAATATAGTTCACTTGGTAATAAAAGTCACATAGAGCTGTGCTTAGCTGCTACCAATGTGGGATTTTGGGAAAATAAGAGAGGCGGCTGCACGCCATTTGGCAGCAGTGTGTTTTGGCCTTAAATCACTCAAATCATTTATTTTATTTAAAGGTCATCTGCAGATTTTTTTGGTAAAAACACAAAAGAAATGTTCAGCATGATTCATCAGCTTATTATGTGTATCCTTTAGCTCTAGAAAAGTGCACTTCCTCAAGTCATTTCCAAAGCTGGGTTATAAATGCAGTATTGTTTACATAATGTTTTCTGCATCTTCTCTAACTTTGCTGTTGTACTGTTCCACATCCTCCCGCGTTACTCCGTCCTGTAGATAAATGTAACACTGTAAATACTGTAATTCACTGGCAGGATGATACTTTGGCTAGAGGAAAACACATAAAAACAAGCAGCAGACGAGAGTGCAGTCTTCCTCCAAGGTAGTATTTTTCATACACACACACACACACACACACACACATATATATTAATTTTGTTTTATCTGTTCTTCGCAAAGGTACATTAAGAAGTTTGTAGTGCAGTAAAAATAAGTGCAAAGTGCAGCTTTTGTCAAATGGGACATGATATACAAACTATATTGTGATATTTAGAATGATCATCATCACTTATCATCACTATATGTTTATACGTTGTCAGTACAAAGAATGGAAATAGCTAGACTTAGCATTATTTTCACTTTGACCTTTTGATCTTGAAGGTCAGAGGTCAAATGTGACATTATTTTAAATATTTGATGTCTACTTTTGGTATGTTGACAATACGCACCACTATTGGAAGAGTCATAGTTTCTAAGTTTATAAGGCTATTTGTCAAATTTCCAGTTGTTTCCAGTTTTCCAGTTCCAGTTGATCTTGAAGACCTTACTGGATGTAAGCCAAATTGTAATGAATTGGTCACATGACCCCACTCTACACCCCTACAAAGTTTTACCAGAATTCACTCAAAATTGTTCAAGCTTGTTACGGCCCTAGCTGGGCCTCCTGATACTGCCCTTGTGTGGGCGTGGTGCTTTTCTCCGCCTCCTCCTCTCTTGCTCCACCCCTCTGTCTCTCTCTTGCTCTTCTCTCTCCCCAGGACACAGCTGCTGCTCATTGGACTCATTTACCACCTGGGCCCAGTCAGCAATCACCTCTCTGAGGTCATATAAGCTGGGGATGAGCTGTGAGCAGGGAGGGGGGTGTTCTCTGGTGTCTCTGCTTTGTGTGTAGTTGGCCTGCCTGAAGTGTGGAGTTGTGGAAACAGTATAGCTGCTTTACGTGAGTAGTGTGGGCTTTGGCAGCAGTAAAGCCAGCTGCTGTTAGTGACCGGGTGAGCTTGTGGGCCCCTGGAAGTGCCTCCTCGTGGTGTGGAGTTTTTGTTTGGTTGTGTTCTTTGTTGTTGCAACCTTTTTTTCCCTTTTTCGACGTTATTGGTAATACGGCGTTGCCGGCTCCTTATGTTATGATTATCTATAATAAAGACTATTTTATTTACTAAAAACACCTGTCTGTTTTCCTTTCATTCGGTTCTGGACTCATTTGTTACTGGTCCCCTCACTTGCATGCCTAGACCCCTTTGGGGGGACGTAACAATGATCGTGTTTACAGACAGACTGACAGGCATGCAAATGCTAGCAAAAACACAACTTCCCCAGTAATAGTGCTACAGGGCTTTGGAGCGTGATGTCATGGGAGGGGGCGGGACCGCCAAGGCGCCATTTTAGCAGGCCAAACAAAGGGCTAAAGGAGCGAAAGCATCAGCAATGGTCCGCCCTTGCTGTGTTGTCGGATGTTAGATTGCACGATCGGGATGGGAATAAGCTGGAAAATGGGCGCTCTTTTTATTCTTTCCCCACCTGGAAGCAACGTGAAGGAGCTCATGTATCGGATGTTACCAAAAGAAGGCGTCTAGCCTGGATAGCAGCTGTGAGACGAGCGGATATCCAGTTCTCTTCCATCCACAGATATCTGTTGGTGCTCCAGACATTTTCATTCAGGTAAGTTCTAAATAAGTTCATATCACTCTTTATAGCCTATTAGTTTTATTTTCAATGCGTTCTGAGGTCATAGCAAATTAGAACAAACATCCTAATGACTGATTTTGTAGAACTACCTTCTATTTATAGAGTTGCTAATTGTTTTTCATTATTGCAGCAAACAAGCCTATGAAATAGATGAAACAAATCCTGACTGGGTTCCAACGCTGCACATGGGGCTCTACGAAATCCCTGCTTCAAACCACGTGCTACATGCCACCATGCCAATCAGATTACTTCTTCCATGTGAGGGTGAAGAGGTGACCCTTCTGGATAAGATTGTGAAGGTTTGCTGTGTTTTGGTGAACATGTGCGCCGGTGTGGTAGTAAAACCAGGGAAAAATGCTCTTGTTAAATACTCTTAAAAGTCTTGTGCTGTATATGTAGTGATAAGTTTTCAAAAGAGACAGTAAATTACAGAATGCTAGCAGTGGGTGATATTATTTAAATGCTGTCATGATTTTATGTGAACATTTTGTCATTTGTAAACTATACATGACGTTCAAAGGAGCTTGCAAAGAAATGATATTGATTCTACATTATAACTAATGTGATGTTCTACAAAGTGGTTTTAATTTAAAGAAAAAAAAAAAGGCAAAAATGTGTTTGTTTCTTTATTCAACTTTTGAACAGTGGTACTTAGTAAGTACATATTCAGTAAATGCAAATTATTTACATGGCAATGCACTGCAGGCACAAAGGTAGACCCCCTAAATAAAACATTATGGTTGTAAAGAACAGAACTATGCTTGGAGAAATATTTCCCCATCAGTTGAGACGACTCCTCCACAGTAGCAGGTGGAACTTCTTTTTTGAGGACGGCTTCTTTTACCTGTCACTACGGATGGTCTGTTTATGTTTTGATTGAGAGCCTTTTTTGGGGCAGCTGAAGAGGAGAAGTCTATCTTATGGCCAACCTCTTGCTGTATCTTGGTCACATTACCCAGCAAAACCCAGTATGCAGGTTCATCTGTAACAGTCCTTGTGCCACGGATCCTCACTGTTGCTTCTACTTTAAACAGAAGAGCAGGGACATGGCTGCAGGTCTCCATGACTCCGGCCATACAGCTGCAGTGGGCGGCTTCAACCTTCCCTGTGATGCTCACAATGACCTATGGCTGCAATGCTGGTTGATTCAGTCTTTGAGAGTGCAGTACCTGAAACACACACAGACAAAGAACTTTAATGAGCCAAGGCCAACACAAATGTGTTTTATCTACTTTCAAATCCATTTATCACAAATGTAACAAATAAAGTGTTTAGAAAGTTAGCACATGTAATTTTTTTTTTTAAATCTTTTTATGTATCCATCTAAAGAACGCTGCATGTTATATTCTAAATCTGCCTGTTTTTTTTGGGGGGTTTTTTAATCTGCCAGCAAAAAATGAACCTAAAGTATGTAATGCAAGGATGTAATCACTTTCAAGATGGAGAAAGCATAAAGTTCGACTTTTATGAATCACTGATAAGGAGATTCTGCAGGTCATTAATCAATATATAAAACCAAAATAGAATGCATTTTTAGTTACACAGGACATAAACGTGGAAACAAGGTATATAATTAATTTAATTAGTGCAATTTCTTTAACCATAAAGAATAACTAAATCCTTCAGGACAATGTCACATCAGTGCACTGAACTCACTATGTTATCCATCTAACAGCCTCCACATGTTCTCACTGTAACTTCCCCTCATGAATGAATTTATGCTGCACTAATCTGAATGTTCGGGGGAAAATCAAACGCATTTTACTCGCAGTACTCAAGCTGACTTACCTTTGTTTGAATGACGGCGAATTCACAATGTGAAGGCTTTAAAAAAAGCCAAATCTTGTACCCAGTCCTTGGTGAATTGGATGTGCGCCTCCAGACATTTGTAATTCCGAAATTGGTTCGCTGTGTATGCGCTGACTCCACAGACAAGGTACGAAAATATTTCAGGCTAAGTCGCGGTTAGTCTTCAGGGTTTTATCGAGCATGCATCGGTGGTGACTTGTGTGGACTTGGTACAGCTAAATATCCCAGAATGCATTTCGTCCAAAACTCAAACGCGGCAATGGCGGACGAGTGGGGCTGAAAACTTTTAAATATTACTCTTTCTGGGTCACAAAATAAAGTTTTAAGTTATTTTCAAGCGAGAATGTAGCTGTGTAAACTTCAAATATCTGCTCGTTTATCAAGATATCATATATTTCCAAACGTGCTCCGTGACCCGCCAGCTCCACAGCAGACAGCAAGGTCGAGGATCACTAGAGCCGGCGAGAACAGCGGACTCCCGGCACATCGTTTTCAACCCCCCCGCGGTCTTTTCGCTACTCAGGTTAAACAAACCCCAAACCCCAGCAGCTGTCTATTGTACTAAAATAAAAATAAAGGCGTTCTAACATCTCACCTGCTTGTTTTTATTAAGGTATGTACATGTATGTACATGTACACTATTTTTATTAATAGAGATTTTGCTACTGAGGTTAAACATGATATATAAGTCACTTAGATCACTTCTAAATGTTAATGTTTGGTTTATTTCAGTGTTTTATTTGTTCCTGAGTAAACCGGTTTGGCTGTGATTAAAGTTAAGCTTCATAACATGTTACTCACAGTTAAATTAAGACGGGACGGCAATAAAAACTCCGGACCTGTGACATCATCAAGTACGCTGGTGTTCCAATTGTACAAATCGCATTCTTGGCGAGACCAGACTTGCCGAGAACGCGAGTACATACTTGCATACTTAGAATTGAGAAAGGGCCAAGTGTGTTTGTATTGATTCGTGGCCTGTTAAAATGGTGCCGCGCTCCCACAATGTATTGCGGCGTGACGTCAACTCCAAAGCCGTATAACGCTAAAGGTCACACAGAGTTTATCTCACAAAACTAAGGAAAACAACTTTTTCCTCATTTCTTGTATAATTTCTAAAAACCAAGCATCGCCTGGCATCAGTGTCGCTGACATGCACAGATCAAAATGTTTTCACCCCACTGATGTTTTTAATGGTTTCTCATTTTTTACAAGACAGAATCAAAGTACTATTTTGATTTCTCTATTCACAAAAACAAAACTGTCGAAATGAAAACATATACGAGTGACAGGAAGAGATAAATCAGCTGTGCCATCTATTTTTTGCTGCTCTTAGGAGGTTTGAAGTGTGTGTTTACTTTGTTGTGCTCTGTTTGCACTACTGTAATTTTGTATTTTGTAGATTCTTCAATAGATTTGAAAAACTATTTGACTTGGCTGTGAAGTTTATACTTATATGCCTCTGTTAGTTATTTCCAGAGCCTTAAGACCTGCACACAGGTTACATCTGTATCTTCTGTGAAATCCCTTCTTAAACAACTGGTTAATAAGAAGCCTTGATATTTACATACTGTTCTCTGTGGTGTTATATTTTCATCTTTATGTTCTCTATTCACTATATTCTCCCCATTTTGCCCTTTTCTATTTTCATTTACCTTTATGATTACCTTTTCAAACACTTCTAAGAAAAGTGCTACACAAACAAAGTTTCTTTTGAAAGTGAATATGGTGTTACAATATTTGATTTATTTTAACGTTTTAACAGGTGTTGCTTTCTTTCAAAGAGTGTGGATTTCATTTTGGAAACAAACT
This sequence comes from Perissodus microlepis, assembly GCF_051167445.1. NCBI lineage: Eukaryota > Metazoa > Chordata > Actinopteri > Cichliformes > Cichlidae > Perissodus > Perissodus microlepis. The sequence continues at coordinate 31,886,404 of NC_140480.1, forward strand.
TGTGAAATGTTCAGCCAAAATTCATGGAGGCGTTCTGGTGCTTTCACAGACTGGTTTGTGTGTTAAAAAAGGAAAAATGAGCTACACGAGTGGCTGAAGAGAGACCAGAGACTAACTGAGATGAAACGAGAAGCTGCGTATTTGAGAAACATGTTTAGATGTCTTAAGTCTGCTGTTTTTCACTTACCTCTGGAGTAAAACACACATGCAGGCACATTATAATGAGCTATCTCGGCTACAGCGCTAAACACAGTGTAGTGATACAAGATGTCATTAAACCATTAACAGCCCGCTGATATCTGTGTTCATCTGTGTTTTGTTTCAGACTGAATGTTTTTCCTCTAAGAGTTGGAAATTCTGCATATTCTGCTTCCCCAGCGTGGGCGTGGCAGTAACCGATCAAACTACTTTTTAGGTTTGTAGAGCTTTTTGCACCCCAGATAATCTGCAGCCATCAGAAAATTGTTTTATGTGATCAAAAAGTTCAATGACTCGCTTCCACTTCAAGATCATCTTCTCCTGCCCCTCTGAGAGTTTCTTGGCCACACAAAGTCTTCACTCACCGCCTGCATAACCACCAGATTTGTGTTCTAAAGTATCGACAGTGGAGGAGATTCAGTGCGCATCACAGGCACAAACTCAACGGGAGTGATCGCGGCTTCCAGAGAGCGATCTATAAATAGCAGCTGTGCTGAAAGCGGTCTGGGTGTGCACGGGAAGATCATCTGCCAAATTTAAATCCAGTTAGGATTTTGGATTTTTATGGGTCAATTCCCAGAACTCTTTAGTCATATCTTGATCGGTATTTTCGTGCGCACATCTGGAACGCTTCCAGTGCCGGGGCTATTTTTAGGCCAACTTTAACCAGCTTTCATGTTAAGAATCATCACTCGTGACCAGAACCAAAGACTAAACAGCAGCTTTGAGTTGACGATCCCCGGTGTCCAAACCTGTGGTGTGGTAGTGGGTCAGGGGAGCCACATGCGTGGCAGTGGCACTTTCATTCATTCATGGAGTTGTGCATTCGTCCGAGCACGGTAAGACTGTCAATGAAGAGACTGAGGGAGATATTCAGCACTAACCACCTGAACTGTGGCAGATGCCATCATGCACCATCATGAGGATCTTGGCTTCATCTAAATTCCTCAAAATTAGTTTTAAGACTTGGCATTTTGACCAAGCGAAGGAGATCCAGCAGACAAGTGCAAGAACAAAACCAAGACTCAGGCTATATCCACATGTACTACTAGTATTTTTGAAAACACAGTTTTTTCTATGCGTTTGGGCCTGCACTACTGTAAATGCTGTATAGAAAATCATACTGTACAAGACAATAATTATAGTTCTACAACTGTTTTTTAATAATTGTATATCTATAATCTGCTATAGCTTTTCATATTTATAACCATACGTATAACTTGTTCATAGCCTGTACACTCACTACAGTTATAGCCTGTACATACTTACAGTTATAATATATTCATAACATACCTTCATACCGTGTACATTGTAACACATGTATAATAGATCTATGTTCTGTAACATATCTATATTATTGCTAAAGCACTTCTGGATGGATGCAAACTGCATTTCGTTGCCTTGTACTTGTGACATGTGAAATGACAATAAAGCTGAATTCTATTCTATTCCATTCTATTCTTTCGTCCACACGTAAATGGCGTTTTGCATCACTGAAAATGGAGATTTTTGAAACCTCTTTTTTGCGTTTACATTTGGACAAGAAAAACTGAGATTTAGTCACAGAACATCAAAGGTGTGCGCCGTTTTTGACATCACGCTGTGCGTCACGTTATTGTTTGCATGACATGAATTTGTACAATGGCGGATAGAGACAAAATACTGTTGCTGTTAACCTTACTATGTGCAGTTTTTACACTCTTACATATACACATGCAGTTAGTGTCCCTCCATTTAGAAAGACCGCTTCTATGCGCCATGTTTGGCCACTTCTGATTGGCCAACATTTCTACACGGTTAGGATTATTTCGCCACCTGTTGCTTTGGCGTGTTCTCGACAGCGTTTGACTTCATTTTTTGACGGGATTTTTTTTTTTTTTAAACGTTTACAAAAATACCCGTGTACGTGTGTACGTAGCCTCAGTGTCAAAAACAGTCCACCCTAGGAGATGACCTTCATGGGAAACCAAAGAGACAAATGAAACCAGCGGATGAAAGCATCGTTGGGCCACCTCATGATTTTTTATGGGCGGAGTCACAGAACTTTGCGGCCTTTTATAATTCTTCAAATGTAGCCATCTCATATTTTCTTATCCGTTATTGACTAATTTGTTTTCACTATTCTTACATCTTTGAATTATGACCATAATCTTAGGTTTTCCAAAACTGACATCAAATTATGGGATTCCGATCATTTCTACTTAGAAACAGTGTTTTTAATCTCCACTATAACAAAAGAGACCAAAAGACTGGACGACAGGTAGGCCATAATTAAAGTTGTGTTGCTAGGCAACCCCCTCAAAAAATCCTGACAAAACACAAATTCATGTGTGTTTGCAGCTTACGCACAACCACGAGGCTGTCTGTGCTACAGCCCAAATCTGGCCAGATCTCAGCTGGAGGTAAATGCCGTCTCTACCGAATCAGATTTTTACAAGGAGAAATAAACGGACGGATGAGACGAGGATGGAAGACAGGAAGACAAGAAAGGAGGGGAGACGGGGAACGAGGCACGTGTCTGAAGGAAGGAGTGAAGCGTTGGAGTGAGGAGACCGGAGGAGGTGAAGGAGGGGAGGGTTTCTAATTTGAGAGGTGAAATGAACGGGAAATGATCGTGCAGAGAAACAGGTGAAGAAAATGTAATGAGAAGATGACTCGGTGGGGGGAAAAAGACAGGCGACAGATGCAGAGGAATGCGAGAGGAAGCGCGAATGAACCATATGCGTGAAGCACCGTCCTCACTCCCCTTTCTCTTCCTTTTTTTTTTTTTCTTTTTTCCACACAGACTCCATTTTCCTTCACATATTCTCACACACCTTTTTTCCCTCTTCGTCTTTCCATACAGGCACTTGTGTACAAAAAATACCCTTAAACTCATCCATCTACAACACAAAAAAGCACAGACAAACACACACATCCATGCACAAAATGCGCACTCACACGGGTGAGTGAATGAGCTGAAAAGAGTCCTTATCACTGCAGCAGCTGCCAGTCCATTCATATCATTATAATAATTCTGAATGACACTAATGAGGAATACACACCATGAATAGACCAGGATGAGACTTACTGTGTGTGTGTGTGTGTGTGTGTGTATAATAACTAGTACACATAATAAATGGGCCAGAAGGAAATGCTTTAAATATATGTTTGTGCAAGTGTGTGCGTGTGTGTGCGCGCGTGTGTGTTTTCCTGTATGAATAAACACAATAAGTAATCAGAGAGAGACAGAAAGGGAATGACTAAAATGAAAATGGGCAGGAGAAAGGGAAATATGCCAAAATTAACTTCACAGGAAATCCATTTTAACTCAGAAAGTAAAGAAAAGTAAATAACAGAAGCACTTATTGATTCAAAACTGAAAAAATTAATTGACCTGTTATGTAAGAGACCATTTAAAACTATGAATGCAAAGATGAATAATAGAGAAGTGACAAAATAAGCGATCGGGGGGGAAAAAACCCTCATTATCCAACTCCTGCTTAAATTCTAGGGTTACATAATCAGTACCAAAACTTTAAAAAAAATACCACAATCATCAACCAGTTGTCACTATAAACCATATTTGAAAGATGGAAGTAGCTTAAAGGTGAAATCACTGCTCAAGTGCCCTAAACATGCATTCTTTCTAATGACAACCAGAGGTTAGCCCTTCTGGTTTCAAATATTAGTCAAGATGTTAGAAAGTCTATGAGAAACAAATCTACTGAGATCATCAAGTGAGCGCTAAACACTATCCTGATGAGTTTATGGACGCATTTGCTAGTTTTAGTGTTGCTTAATCCAAAATGCTTATTCTATAAATTGTTATCTCCACTGGCTCAAAAAGGAAGATAAAGCAGGGTTTGTTCTGCAGTACTGTGCAAAAGTCTTGGGACACCCCTCATTTGTTTGCATTGTGCTTGCAAGCAGGCAGACTTTCATGTACGTTTTTCCCAAGCTGCCTTGAGTGAGAGTTCGAGGCTTTCTGAAGGCCTTCCAAAGCTTTTGTTGAACATTGGCTGCTTTTTCATTCATTTTCAGTCCAGTTCTTGTACCTGACTGTTTTCAGGTGAAAGGATGAAGCCGTGTTGTTTCTACACATCTTCTGTTTGCTCATCGGAAATGGTTTCAATGGAAATGTGTCTGTCAAGAAGCCATTCTTAAGGAAGGAGGATAGAGCTAAAAGGCAGAGGTATCCGAAATTACACAAGAACTGGACTAATGTTCAGTGGCACCAAGTTGTATCGGGTGATGAGTCCAAATTTGGAAATTTTTGGTTCAAATTGTCATCAGTATGTACGGAGGAGATCAGGAGAGAGAACAGCGAGTCTCCACAGCATCTGTAAACCATAGTGGAACATAGTGTACCATCAGATCTTAATCATCATGCATACTGTCAGGTTGGCAAAGGCATTTTTCACCGTGCCAGCAATCCCAAACACTCTGCCAATGCATACCAAAGAATACCTGAACTAAAAACATACAGTGCAGCACTATAAGTCATGGACTGGGCTCCCCAGTCCTCTGATCTCAAGATCACTGAGGAAGGGTGGGATCATCAAAATGATCCCACCATCGATTTGATTTTAAACATGAAACAAAAGGCAGCCAACATCCAAAGATGATCACTCACAGAACCTCAGACCACTACAGTTTCAATTATACATTCGTACAGCACTTAATTCCATGCAGTTAAAGAACTTTATCCATTTTACATCCATGGCCAATTTAGCATCACTAATTAATTTAACATGAATGTCTTTGGGTCTGCTCGAGTCCCCAGAGGAAAGAGAGAACATGCAATCTCCACAGAGAAAGGCCCAAACCAGAGTTCAACCAACCTCTTTCTTGCTGATAATCGTTGCAATGCCCATTTGGGACAGGAAATCTGGGACAGTAGTAGGGAAAAAGTGGTTTGCTATAGGTTTGGCCTCAGTATTAGTCTGAGGTGAGTATTGAAAAACACAATACTCTGGCCCTTACTGAATCAATACAAGAGAAATTTTTGTTCAATATTTTGGTACACATATCTAACAATATAAATATGGTGTGATAAGATGGATTGTAGCAGAAGTGAGGATTCAAATGCAAAGATGCAGAGAGTCAAACAAAAGGTGAGCCATTTATTATTATCTGTTAACCGTTTAGGTCCATACAAAACTCCAAACAGGGGAAAACACAGAATCCAACAGAGCACAAAGTAAATTAGGAACATTAAGAGCAATCTAGGACTTTAACTATGAATTAAGGCACATGAACAGGGATAAGCAGAAAGAACAACATAGTACAACACAACACAGAACATGAGGAAACTGAGACTTTAAATACCCACAGACACAGAGGACAGTTAGACAGAGTGGAAACACCGGGGCAATGAGAAACAGCTGAAACTCATCGAGGGTAATGAGACAGGTGAAGTAGGTGAAGTAAAAACCTAGAAACATGACACAGAAGACAAACAGCTATCAAGGTAAAACAGGAAGTGACTGACTATACAGAGCACATACCTTTAAAGTTAATATAGAAAGCGTAAGAGAGAAAGCCCCTAACCCCCAACCAGAATACGAAGTTAAATGGACAAGAACTGAAACAAAAAACTAAAGGCTCAAGATACAAACTCAAACATAAACAATAAAACTCAACCGGAAGTATCATGATCTATCATCTCATGATACTTCCGGTTGAGTGAACGCTGGCGCGACTTGCTGCCGCTACTCACCGCTATCTCTGTCGCTACTGGATTCCTGTCCTGTTCCTGTCTCTACGGCCCACCGGTGTCTCTGTCCGGTTGTTCCTGTCCGTGATGTGGCCTCTCAGGATCTATGCACTGTCTGTGTGGGTCTGGATATTTATGTCATCGATCTACCGACTCGGCACTGGGCTCCATCAGTATACAGCTGATGAGCTCCTCCGGCTCCGCTTCTCCCTGGCTGCTCTTCATCTCCACACGGACACTGCCTTCCTCCCTCGCCGAAAGTACGTACATCGGGGCTCCCATCGGTATTTCCATCAGGATAATTCCAAGCCAATTCAGTCCTTCTGGTCCACCTCTGGTCGCTCTCAACGGAACCCCGGCAGGTCTGTTGACCACAATGTTTTGGCTAACCTGCCTAGGTCGGCTAACACTCTCATCCAGTCCGACAGTACTTTCGTCAACTTCGGCCTGCTTAATATCCGTTCGCTTACGAACAAAGGACATCTCATCCAGGATCTCCTGTAAGTTTGACTTTTTCTGCTTGACTGAGACATGGCAACAGCCCAATGACTTTTCGCAACTCAACGACTCCACCCCCCCGGGGTTTGTTTACACCTGCCAACCTCGTGACTCCGGCCGTGGTGGTGGCCTCGCAGTAATTTATCGCAAGAACTGGAAAGTCTCGCCGCTGTCTGTCCCTACCTACAGCTCCTTTGAATCTGTTGTTTGTCATTTACCGCCCCCCAAAATTAAATTCTGTTTTTATAAGTGACTTTGCTGATCTGCTGACAAACCTAGCTACTGTTTCCCCTAATATAATATTGCTGGGTGACTTCAACATCCACGTGGATAACTGTGATCATCCTCTTACCAAGGACCTTTTATCCTGCTTTGATAGCTTCAGCCTTAAACAATACATAAACTTCCCTACCCACACTAAGGGCATCTACACCTAACTGATAATAAGCTTTACGAACAGTTCCAGTCTGGTTTCCGTCCTCTGCATAGCACCAAAACTTCTCTTATAAAAATAACAAACGATCTTCTTATGGCAGCTGATTCTGGTCTCCTCTCCATCCTTATTCTCCTTGATCTGAGTGCAGCCTTTGACACCATCTCTCATCCCATTCTTCTTAGCAGATTAGCTTCTATTGGTCTCTCTCATACTCCATTAGCCTGGTTTAAATCATACCTGTCTGACCGCACTCAGTTCATTCAATTAAAATCCTTCACTTCTCAGCCTTCTCCTCTATCTAGTGGGGTGCCCCAGGGATCTGTCCTCGGGCCCCTCCTTTTCATCATTTACCTTCTTCCACTCGGACACATTTTTCGTAAATATAACATTCAGTTCCACTGCTATGCCGATGACACCCAGCTTTACCTCTCTACCAAACCCGATTCTACTCTTCCTCCACCCTCCCTCACCCTCTGCTTAGCTGAACTCAATTCCTGGTTCTCCTCCAACTTCCTTAAACTCAACAGCAATAAATCAGAACTTCTCCTGGTCGGCACTAAACGATTGCTATCCAGAATTAACGATTTCTCTCTCACTATCAATAATTCGTTGGTCCCCATCTCTCCCTCTGTGAAAAGCTTTGGTGTCATTCTTGATAGCACATTATCTTTTAATTCACACATCAATAATGTCACACGTGCAGCATATTTTCAACTCCGTAACATCAATCGCCTCCGCCCTTTCCTCACTCCTCATGCCACTGCCATTCTCGTCCATAATCTTGTTATCTCTCGAATTGATTACTGTAATTCACTATTATTTGGCCTTACACAGAAATCCATTAACAAGCTCCAAAGTGTCCAGAACTCTGCTGCCCGTATTATTACTAGGACTTCCTCTACCCACCACATCTCCCCAATCCTGAAGCAGCTACACTGGCTTCCGGTTAAATTTCGCATCCATTTTAAAATAATCCTTTATACATTTAAGGCTATTCATTCTCTCTCTCCACCATACCTCTCTGATTTAGTACAGATGAACTTCCCATCCCGGTGCCTCAGATCTTCATCTTCTCGTTCTCTCTCTGTTCCTTCTGCTCGTCTGATTACATGGGGGGCGGGGCTTTTAGTTGCTCTGACCCCCTGACCTCAGAAACATTACTTCATTCCCTCTTTTTATGTCCACCCTCAAAACTCACCTGTTTAAAATTGCTTATGTTTAAACCTCTGTATGCTCTTAACTTTTATCTGTTATTCTTATTATTGTGTATATTTCCAGTTTTTGTGTTTTTATTTGTTGTACAGTGTCCTTGGGTGCTTTGAAAGGCGCTATTTTTAAATAAAATGTATTATTATTAAAACTAAGACTCAAACAGAACATCAAATGAGAAACAAGAATTCAAAGTCCTAAAACTCAGAACTCCAGGTCCAGGACTGGGGACCATGGTAGATGGTTCCTTCCTTCCTTCCTTCCTCACTTGGCCTACTTGCACATCCAGTGGACAGATGTAGCTACAGCTCCATACAGTAGCAAGAAAACAGCAAAGTTAATCCTATTAGTGAAATTAAGCTGGGGAGGTGGGACTCTGTACTGTAGTTAACTGTGTTCCCAATATGTAACTGTATACTGGTGAGATAGAAATCTCGCTGTCCCTATCATATCTGTACATGACATTAGCAAAAGCCTTTGTAGAACCAACCAAGATCTCTGGGAAAACAGGGGTGATCTACCTGAATATTTAAAGAAACGCCATCCAACCAGGTTGGAAGATGAAATTAATTGTTCCCAATTCAGGTGTACTAGAGAGGCTTGAGACACCTTCAACTTTGTTGATTAAGCGTTTTCCTTTTTCCGTTAACACTCGGTCCATCCCTCGTGTGTTGGCTCGTGTGCTTTGTATTGTGCTTGTATTGTGTAAAAGCATCAACGAGCTTTGCCAGCAGGAAAATAAGCTCCTGGTAGGGACACCCACGCTGGACAATTCAAAAGGTACAGGAAAGGCAATTTTGGACCACCTCTTTCAGAGGCTGAAGGGCTAGGAGGCTAACACAACCAGACTGAAAAAAGCAAAACTGTTACACAAACATTGAAGGCAAAGTCAAAGCAAATAGACCTGAACACGGAAAGGCTTTCCCCATGAAGGAGCATGACGTGCTGCAGGAAGAGCCTGACACATGGTGCAGGGTCACTGAAACAGAAATGCAGTGAAACTGATACTCCCAGAGGGATTTGGGGAAGATTGCCCAGAGCCAAGTGCACTGGCGAGGAGCTGTCAGTGGCCTATATGTTCCACGTGGGCCAAAGATGCTTAGAATAGAAATTTACCTTATTCCCTGACCCCTTTACAATAGTGGATAGTCAAATAGTACGAAAGGTCCAATTAATGAGGTCAGTGTTGGCAGTTTGAATCAATTCATTTGGGTTATGAATGTGTAAAATTGATGTGACTATTTCTGTTACAAATTATGTAAAAATAAATGTAAATATCACAAATATTTATATTTGTTTTTATATGACAAATATATCCAATAAACCCCAGATAAACTCTTTGTGCAACAGCATTCTTCCAAAACAGTTTTTTTTTGCCTTCATCGTGTAAAAGCATCGGTCTATGTCAGTAGTTTTTTGGCCTTCAGCATGTGGGTAGTTTTTAACTTTTCCTCCCAAAGGCCTTTCCTTTTTCTGTAGTGGGTGTGAAATGCGCTGTAAACAGCCAGACACAGAGAGAAATTCTTAACACCATGAATCAAAGCTGACCACAGCTGATCTCCACCTGTAGACATGGTGGCTCTGGGAAGTTTGCTTCCTGCCTTTTCACAGAGGACAGCAGATGCAGTCAGCCTGAATTCAAAACAGCAACAATGCACAGCACTGGCACCCAAGAATAAAGGCAAAACCAGGCATAAAAACCTCAAGCTGAACCTGCAGCATCATCTAAATACCCACTGTTGATTCTCTGTTGGTTAATAAAGGGTGTATTTCTTGGTAAAGCGAGGATTGCAGATTTAAATGGTTTTTAAATGTGTGTTTTGTTGTTCTGTTCTTCCTTGGCAAGATGAATTCCCTGCAGAAATCTCAACCAGGCTTCTGACAGCTGCTGTCCACAAAAACTTCTACTGTGGACAACTTTTCTGAGCCTCCATCTTCACACAGAGTTTCCCCTCATTCCTCAGCTTATTAGGCAACAAACAGACTCACAGCACATGGGTTATGTGTTAACGTTAATGTGGTTTTTAACTTTCACCTGGCTGAAAAAAACACCTCAAAGAACGTCAGGGAAGAAGACTAATACCTGTGTGCCACTCACAGGGTGATGCAAACTGAGAGAAAGAACACACAGGCAACCCAGCAGGTTAACAGACAAAAGTAAAGAAAGTGCTGAAAACTTTGTGGTAAATACGCTAATAAGAACAACTTTCATCAGCTTGAATTGGAGCAAATTCATCCAAACAGCAAACATTAAATTCCTCGTTGAATCTATGTGTGTATATGTGTGTGTTATGCATTTTTCTGGCTGTGTTCCCAGGAAACAAACTGTGGTCAAACGAAGGTAATTAAAAAGAAAAACTCATTAAGAGCGAGACACGCCCACCACATTTCAGCCTCCCCGTCTCGCTCACATGCACACACGCACACACACACACACTTCTGCCTCACTTTGCAGTTCTCCATCTGTCATACGCACTTGTATGGATGCAACATGTCTCTCTCTTGCACACACACACACACACACACACACACGCACACAGTTCATTGATTTTCATTGTTTCATCCATCCATCTTTCTGACAGTTACTCCTCCCCTCCTATGACTCAACTCCCCGAGTGTGTATGTGTGTGTGTGTGTGTGTGTGTGTGTGTGTGTGTGTGTGTGTGTGTGCACACATTTGTATATCTGAGGCGTCCTGTTTGTTCAGAGTTCTCTGCAGACATTTTTAACACAGTGAAGTGGGATGAATTTCTTTGTGATAACTGACAGTTTGATGGGCGGTTGGTGTGTGAGGAGCTGCATTTTGACTAAAGCTGCACTTGAATCTGAGTAAACTTGTTTATGATGCGGTGAAATGGAACAATGTTGATCACACAGAAAAGAACGTAGTGGTTCATGGCTCGAACAATCAATACGTTTTTCTTGTTTTTGTTTTATTCTATCCACCAAATTAAATGTCAAAGGTTTTTCCACATTTAACATCAACTCAGGAGTGAGCAGAATAGCTTTTAGCAGATTTCAGGTCATAGTATTTGTTATTTGGTCCTTTCGGTCCAGCCACTTCATCCACATTTCAAACTGAAAGAGCTGATAAACTAATGCTACAGTCACACTTGAGAAAACCGTGGTTGGAGATGGCAGCATGACCAAAATTACTGCAGCTGTGTGCAATAAACTTGGAATTGCTTTGCCTTTGAAATGTTTGCTCCTGAAGATGGGGACCAAGTTGCTGTCTTCAAAGCAGTTTGGTGCATCTACACAGCGATTAAACGACAGTGAGACACATCAACCCCTACATTCAGTTGAGCGACAAGCTTTTAGTTCTGAAACAGGTGAGATATCTCTTTAGGATAGTTATTTAACTGTAAAATGGTATGGGCTCTCAGCAAACTTGCTTGTATATGGAAATATAACCAGAATACAATCAGTTGAGTCTTACAGAGATGCATCACAGATTCATTTTGCAGACTGGCTCAAATAGATTGCAAAGTGTTGGCATTCTGCTTCTCTTTATAATTTAGACTATTATTATTTGCAGACTTTTGTCAGTCTGTCTGAGAGTGATTGCAGTCGGTCCAAGTCAGACTGCCATTGTTTGGATACAGGCTGCCCTCCCCTCAGGCAACCTGTGCAATCGATTTCCAATTAAAAGCAGTAATATAGAAGTTGAGGGTGTTGCATGTTCAACCTCTAAGTCGACCGCAACTTAGAGGTTGAGCATGCAAGCAGTTGGCGTCAAGAGAAATTAATTATTTTGCAATCAGTTGCCAAATGCAAAAAAAAAAAAAAAAAAAAAGTCAATGCAATCACCGCATGGAGGTTACCATTCTCCTGAATTAGGCCTTATCTAAAACTAAGGCAAAAAAGAAGTGTGAATAATGATTATTATGGTATCGAGTGTTCACAAACATAAAAACTCCAACGAGCATTCATTGCATCAAATCATTGCTAGAGTAAAGGTTTCAAATTGTGCACAGCACACCGTGCAGAAACAGGATCAGCGGTATCCAAAGCATGATCAGGTGAAACAAAAGTGACCACCAGAAAAATCAATGCATCGGATTTCTCTCAGCGAGGGAAAGAAAAATAACTTAATCACACAAAAACTCCTGCCAAAAGAAAGCTGTGTAGTAGCAGTCCCAGAGGACGTGCAGTGCATCTAAACCACTCCTCGGGAGGGGAAACAAGGCCAAACACTTGAGTTGGGCTAAAACAGACCAGCATGATGGAAACGGACATTTTGACTGATGATTGTCGCTGTTACAGAAAAAGAACGATACCGCAGTGTATCAAACCCACTGTGAAGAATTGCAGTGGGAATATTCAAGTCAAGTGGGACACAAGTACAGAATATTATAGTGAGGAGAAGCAGCACTGCATTTTCCATTTTCCACTTTTATCTTTGTGGACATGGATTCATCCTGCAACAGCATAACGAGCACGAACCTCAAAGTTTTGACTTCCTAAAGACCAAATACAGCGACTGTCACAGTGTGTCTTTCTTCCACCTGACCTGAACCCTGTCAGGCATTTGCAGAGCACTTTAAGACTTGGAAGACTAAACCTTCCTGATGACGTAACCAGAAGCTCTTTGGAGCTTTGTCTGTGAGGGTATCACTCCAACAGAAGAAAAATGCTCCATAACAACACATCAATAAGAATTAATCAGAAAAACAAAACATCAGAACACGTTTAAAATTTAAGTCAGTTTCAGATGAGTGGAAGTAATGATTTCATAAATTAATCAGTAGGAATATTACACCATGTAAATGATTTAATATTCTTTCTTTCCAAAACTAGTTGTTTCCAAACTAAAGACGTCCACTGCAGAAAGTGTGTTTCTAACAAAACTCGACAACAACACTAAACCCTAAACAGGTGATAGAGATCTATATTGAGGTAGCTGATGCAACTTGTGTCAAAGAGATAAAATAGGTGTTGAGGAGGACAAACGCATCACATTTATGCACGACAAACTATTGTTATGATTCAGTGTTTGTTTTATGTGTGTGTCTCCTCCCACCAGAGGATGGATGGGTGTTTTTTCCTTTTCTTTTTTAGGGGGTGGACACCTGCGCATGCCTGCTGAGTTGTTGGGTGGAGTTTGTTCCTGTCCTGGGACTGGATAATTGGTTGATCACCTCCAGTATTTAACCACCAGATGACAGCCACCTGGCCCCTCTCTCCTAGCCGCCACCATCCACAAAGAGCCTGTGTTTTTGATTTGTTGTTACATAGAGTGTTTTTGCCAATTGGTTCACAAGTTTAACCTCATGTGTGTGCGTGTGGCATTGGAGCCTTGGTCTTGTAAATAGATTTGTAAAGTAGCATTTGTGTACCTTTTTTTCACTGTGTATATATTGTTCACTGCAGCAGCCTGGCAGGCGTGAGAAGCCATTTGGGGAGTTTTGTTTATTATTTTGGCATTGCTCACTGCTGAAGCAAATAAACGGCTGCGTAGCACTTTAAAAGGTACTCCTGTTTCTTGGGTGGTGCGTGAGTGGGGGCCAATTTCTTGTTGCGTTCAATGCACGCCTAGACTTAAAACATAACACTATTATTGATTATGTCAATGTGCATCAGTGCAACTAAACACCAAATGGTTGACCCAAAAATGAGAATGACTTCAGTGAAATAAAATGGGTGCATCTGACTGCAGCCAGTGTCTGATGATGCCGTAAGACCTCAAAACAAGTGCAAAATGGATCAGGGTTCATTGGTGGGCACAGATTTTTATATATGAAGGGAAGCAGATAAATGTTAGTACATTCCATTCAGGCAGACAGAAGGCCGGCCGCTGTAACAGTCTAGCAGCCAAAGATAGCAAAAAAACAAAATATGCAATAAAAAATTATAGTCAGACACATACAATTTACATACCATCTACGTGCTGCCACGCCCCCATTTCTCTGTATAAGGAAATACGTTTAGAAGGTCAAGTCTCAAGGTGAACGGGAGAAAGCAAAGTCCAACTGAAGAAACTAAAAAAAAGGAAGAGCTTTAAAAACCTGTATTGATCATTTATTAACTATCTAACTTTTATTAACCATTGTCACCATGTGTAAAAAGAAAGGCATAGTTAAGGCTTGAATGACAGAAGATCTAAATACCATTTACCCTGAGACATTTACTGTGCCGCATGTTAAAGAAAGGTTTGACATCAGAGATGACGACAACAACGTAAAAAAAACTGAACAAGGCAGTTATTGAAAATGATCCACCTTCTCCAGCCATCTGTGAGATAGTGCCAAGAAATAAGACTGTACGGGATGACGACCAATTGTTTTTAGTTGGAGTAGTCATCAGTCTAAAGATGTTTGTTTACAAAACCTCTGCATAGCTTTCACTTTTTCATGTGCATGATCTGAGGCATTTTAAATGGCTCTCACTGTTTGTCTTTGTCATGGTCCTGGATCATGTGACCCAGTGTTTCTGAGTTCCATGTTATTTTGTTATTTCATCTATACTGTAGTTTCTTTTCGGTCATGCCTAGTTTACAGTTTTAGTTCATGGTTCATCAGGTTCACTTTGTGTCATCATCCCTGTGTTAAAGTTCCCTTTGTTGCTGCGTGTGTCTTATCTGTCATGTTTCAGGTCTGCATGGTTGATGTTGTCAAGTTTGTGTCATGTTTGCTTCCCGTCATGTTTTCCTGTTTATTTTGAATGTCCGGTTTCCATGTCATTGTGTTTAGATTTACGTTTTTCAGTGCGTCATTATGTTCGTTCTAGTCAGCTGTTTCTCATGTGTCTCCACTCCCCCTAATCACCTCCGTCTTCTTGTGTTCAGCGTCACGTCGTCTGTGTTACTTCACTCCATGTTTTCATAGTCTTCAGAGTTATCATAGTTATCTCAGTTTTCATAGTTTAGGTTCCTATTTAGTTGTTGCTCCTGTTCTGCTCTCGCTCTTGTTTGTTTTGCTCATAATCACCAGCCACAATAAAAGGCTCGCTTTTTGTTCAAAGTTAATTCAGTCTCCTGTGTCTGCACCTGGGTCCTCTAAACACCCCACATGGTCTGCACCCACAGATCGTGACAGTCTTGTGCAAATAAATTCAGAATTGGCAACAAAGTCCTAAAATAGATTTAAAAACAATCAAAATCTTGGAGGCATGCAAACACTAGAGGCAAGCCCCAAAGAAGAGGAGGTTGGGTTGAGGAGGGGTTGCAAAGTGGAGAGCAGATGATGTATAAGGATGTCACATAACATTGAGACGAGATGCTATCAAGTCAGCTGATTTGGTGGAATTAGGGCTCAGCTTACTTTTGTAACACAACACTACATATAATTTATAGTGACGTTTAAAAGGTAGCAGCAAAGCAATACTAACAGCACAAAGGGACAAAGTTCAGTTAAATCTTCAGAAAACTCGGAAGAGATGTCAAGAAATTGTTTCTTTAGCTGCTAAACGCTTCCTTTTTTTCCCCAGCTACAGTACTTACTAACTTTGTGTGGGCAGGCAGTGTGCAGTGGGTTTTTAGAGCGTTTTAACTAAATACAGCTGCCTGCTGCTGCTGCTGCACGAAGTGAAAACTAAACCAGTGATCCAAAAAATTTTAAAAGGCTGTCTAGAGCTGAGGGGAATTACTGTCAGGCGATAATTCTCTCCAAGTTTATAATTTACAAGTGAGACCTTTTAAATTACTCTTAGTCTTTCAATTGGTTGTTAATATAAAAATAATGGCTCCAACTACAAATTACCTGCACTTTGTGACTGCTGGTCATTTCAAACTGATTTGCTTTGCATTCATGAATCGGAAGCTTGCAGCTACAATCGGTCGATCAGCATTCAATCACATTCAGTTTGTGGTTTCAAAATGATGCCTTGAATTCAATTTTAATTTTTGTAGAAAAACCCTTTACAGTGTGATGCAATCCAAAAGAGCAGATGTTAATACACACCCACTGTGTGTAGGTGTGTGTGTGTGTGGGTGTCAAGTTCACATCTATATACTATAAGACTGTGTGCAGTGTGTGTATAGTCTGTGTGTGCGTGCATTTCAGGGTTAAACTGTGAGACTCCTGGGTACAGATACACTACTGTCAGCAGTATTTTACACGCACACACGCACACACACACACACACACACACACACACCTCTACTATTAACCATATATTTTATTTACCTCTTTTTTATATATACTCACTCTTCTGTACACTCATCACTTCTTTATAGCCAATCTTCCTTGCTCTATGTTCCCTTCCCTCACTTCCTCCCTCCATCCCTCTTGTCACTCGTCCATCTCGCCGCTTCCTTTTTTTTTTATGTCAGTCGGTGAATCACGTACGCTCGCTTCCCATCTCCCTGTCTTCTTATTCATCTTCCCGTTTGATCTTCTGCTTTGTATTCCGGCTGTATCTCCTCGTCGGTCTCTCTTTCACTATGTTCTCTCCATCCCCCACCCTCTCACGCTCTTCTCACTTTTTCTCCTTTTTCCACTGTTATTTTATTCCTCATCTTCATCATCTTGTCCTCTCTGCCTCACCCTTCCTCTCATCAGCGAGCAGACGGCTGGGTTTGATGAGAGAAATGTAAATGTCAGGTCGTGTTTCTGCCGGGGAAAATGGGCTTCAGAGCGAACATGACAATACTGGCTTTAATAAAGCCTCAGGTCGGAATCAAGGGGGTTTCCCTTGGCTCCTCTCAGGGCCTCCTCGGAAAGAGGAGAGTCGCTCCGTTCGCGTCATTTCAGCGCATGAACTACTTTTTGTCTGATATACTTATTTTTCCCGCCATCATCTAAAGAGTGAGATGACTGAGGAACCTGTACTTCAAAAGAAATTCAAAAATGATACATTTTTAATGTGACAGCCCACCTCACAAAGCCGTCTCTTACAAAAAGCACTCATCACATACCGTCGCTCCACTACGACATTTAAGTACATAAATAACAGCAGATGTTTATGTTTCGTTCATGTGAATATCAATACCAAACACAAGACTTGGGATTTCTTACACAGCAGTCAGAGTACCATGCAAAACATAACGCCAGTGTTATTGTTTGACAGCTTCTGATTGAACCCAGACTAATTCTTTAGTTTGAAAAGTGTCTTAAGCAGACAGAGTCCCAAAGAATTATCGGACTTCTTTTTAGACGCACTTCTTCAGGACTTCTTGTTCTTCTTTTGAGAAGAACAAGAAGTCCTGGAAGATTGTGCAGCTGTCACAGAGCTCAGATCTCAGCGTTATGGAGAACAAGAAGAGGCAGGGAAGGCTGAGAGAGCCTGAATCCACAAAACAACTGCAGCAAGTCAAGTTCTCCAATATTTGGATCAACAAATAACTAAAAAAAGATTTTACAATGAATTTGTCTTTTTTATTTCTCTTGGTTTCATAGATTCGTTTTGGTTTTAACTGTGAGATATGCTTCAGTGAGAGCTGCAGCTGTAGACCCTTATTTGCTCTCCACACAGACGGCTTACCTGCACAGAATCAAATCCTGCATACGGATTTATAACGATTCCCTCTGAAGTTACCTGGATGAACTTCCGATGAACGTATTTTCACAGAGCACTGTTAATACCTTTCCCAAAGATGTGAGGGTTGGCAACTTGGTTGGTTTGTTTGTCTGTTTCTTAGCAGGATTAAAGTTATGAGCGCGTGAACAGCCGAACAGATTTGGGGCTTCGGTTAACGTCGATGCGACGTCCACATCTGGATACAGGAATTTTTGGAATTATTCTGCACAACTGTGACCCTAACCCTATCCTCACAAACACCTACAAGACTGAAACAAAATAAATTGGATGTTGGATCATATTAATGTTGAAAGAAATTGCCAAAAACTAATTTAGATCCAGATGTCCGTCTGCAATTATACTTTAATAATTACTCCTGTTTTGAATAAGTCAAAACACCTCTCAATTTATTATCTTATTTATTTACAACATTTCAAGAACCCAAAAATAAATTCCATGGATAAAATTCTTAATTTCTGTTTATCCTCTTTTTTTTTTTTAAACACCCAATCTTTCGTTTTCATTTCGTTTCATTGGGCTTTCATTAATCCGTCACAAAGAACGGAAGGTGAATTTACACGAGAGCCATCAAATAAAAGTGATCTGATTTACAGTTCACTGTAGACAAAATCATGTAAACCATTCCTAGAATCTCGGTTTAGTTCTACCGAGTGGAAAAATAACACATTCAGTTCATTCTCTTCAAACTGAAAGTTGCAGTTGGCACCTCGTTTGAGGTGGATCAGCAAAAGTGGTGAGATCCCATGACCTGCCGCCGATGGTGGTGTAACGACTCACTGATACAGAACCTGGGTGTTAGTGAGGTGGGAACTACAGAAGAGGGAATAGCTAAGACACATCCAGAGAAAGAGAGACAACTTTTAGCTGTGAAGGTGTTTTTGACCCGAGAGTCCAAAGAGAGAAAGATGATGAAAAAGAGAAAGAGGCTTAAAACAGAGTGAAAGAGACGCTTCCTGAATCTCTGATCATGTGTCTGTGTTGCATCAGGACAAGTGAACATGAGTGTGTGTGTGACTGTGTTTAGATGTCTTTGTGGGGACTAAAAGCCCTTATGGGGACAAAATACAATGACCTACTCATTGTATTCAGGTGTGTTGCAGCAGGGACACATGGAAAGGTTTCAAGACACCGGCCCTCGAGGACTGGAGTTTGACACCGGTGGCATTAGGGCTGTTGGAGGCATTTATTGAAACTCAAAATGTGGTTGAAGTGTCAGGGTTACATTTAGGTTACGGTTAGGTTTAGGCTAAGGTTCAGGATTTGGTATTCATTTTTTGATGGTTAGGGTAAGTGGCTAGGAAATTAGCCGTCCCCACAAAGACATGAAAGCACAGCGCGCGCGTGTGTGTGTGTGTGTGTGTGTGTGTGTGTGTGTGTGTGTGTGTGTGTGTGTGTCTGTCTCAGAGATGTAAAAGTGCTAAGTGCTTAAACAGCAAACAGCAGTGGACAGAGCTCCATTGGGGAGGTTGCAATGTCCCCCACCAGGAACCATGCTTCTGTGAGTGTTTCCGTTAAAGTGTGTGTGTTGAATGCAGCTTAAAAGACTAAACCCACCTTTAGTGCCCCCCATGAATAGTAATTACAGTGTGTACAAAGCAGCCGAACTCGAATATATTTGAACAGGATTATATTGGCACCTCCAGGGCATCTGTAACTCTGACAGGCTGAACTTGGGTTTAGCTATTCTTACATCAGCTTGTTGTCCAGATACGTTCATATGGTCGGAGTTAAAAAAAAAAAAAAAAAAACCCTCAAGGGCTGGAAACAAACTGTGGTTGTGGATGTGTCTCTCGAGTCAGACTCCCCGGTTTAGATGCCCAACTGAACGGTCAAAGACAACCACGCTTAGCAAAAATCATTCCTTCAAAGTCCAGACTTGGTTTGTACTTGATCTGAAAGCCATCAGTTTACAGATGCAGCTTAAACTCTAACTTTTGGTTCAAAACACCAGACAAGATGGTCCAAAATACAAGTAAAAACCACAGGGTGGTGTCATGGTGGTTATGGCCATCTTTTATATACAGTTTGTGGTTTACAGCTAAAATAGCATTTGTTTAGATGAGTTAAATGGCAAAAAAAAAAATATTTTCTGATATTCAAATGTCTTTTTTAAGTGGAAATCATGAATGGACTTCATTTCCAGAGCCTTATAATTTTTATTATTAATTTTGAACTCTACTAAAGTCTCTTTGCATTATTTAGAGAGAGTTTAAGCCGAGTTTACCTTTAAGAATACAAGCCTCTGACATATCTCATGCATGCAGCAACAGGCATGTCACATGTGAAACCATCTCTTTCATAAGACGGACTTTTGCGAGATCTCGCAAAAGTTGAATTCCAACAATGGCGGCAGCTACTTAGTTGTAATATTACTCTTTCTGGGTCACAAAATACACTTTTAAGATATTTTGAGGCGTGAATGTAGTTGTGTAAACGTCAGATACGTGCTCGGTTTACAAGACATCACATATTTGCAAAAGTGCTCCGACGTTTTCGGAGATCTGGCACCCACTAGCTCGAAGCTAACGGGAGGTCGAGACCTACTACAGCCATGAGGAACACCGCTTTCCTGGCACATCGTGCCTCGACCTCCTGGTCGGCTTCGAGCTGGCGGCCTCCGAAGAATGCGGCTAAAACTTTTGCGAGATCCCGAGTTTGTTTTGCGAGATCTCGCAAAAGTCCGTCTTAATTTTTTTTTTCTCCCATGTCCCCTGCGGGGCTCCGTACTTTCACAACAGTA
Organism: Perissodus microlepis; assembly: GCF_051167445.1. Lineage (NCBI taxonomy): Eukaryota > Metazoa > Chordata > Actinopteri > Cichliformes > Cichlidae > Perissodus > Perissodus microlepis. The sequence goes on from NC_140480.1 coordinate 31,906,663, forward strand.
ATGTGACAAAACATTTTACATGTGATCAAGTTCCATAAAATATGTTGATATGGGCATATATGATATGGGGTGTGCTTTGCATGGCCCATTTTCATTTATTTAAATAAAGTTTTTGCCTGATTTCTTTTCTTATCCACACACTGTAGTATTAAAGTTTAAGGTCCACACAAGTAAGAACTGAAATTTGAACGACTGCTTTGGCATTGACAACTGAGCAAAGTGCACAGGCTAAGAAAGGCCACATCTGTATGCTTTCAATTTCTGGAACAAATACTAAATAGACCTTGAGGTGAGACTGTCAGTTTAACAAGGAGTCTGAGGTTACTCTTCGCGTCTTGCTTTTCAAAATCTCCTGAAACTGGCTTCTAAATGCTGTCAGTTACCCAGCAATGTAAGAGTATGTCATGATGAAACCGAGCTGGAATCATGTCACGAAGCAGTAAATCCTCTGCATCGTAAATATTCAGTAATTTCTATTTGAGCTTAAAAACACACCTTTAGCCAGTGCATTTATAGATGTGACATTTCAAGGAAAGATTTCAGCAGCTGACAAAAAGTGATTAGATTCACTTCAGTAAAAATAACAAGGGGACACATTTTTATGTATGTACACTGGCAGAAGCCATTTCTCTCCTTGTATTCATGCAGAGTGAGAGTTTATGACCCATTTCGCTGAACGATGGGAGTATTTCTTACCAAAGACGCACAACCGAAAAAGACAACTGACAACATTTGGTCTGATCTCATGTCCGCGAAGCTGAATAACCCAAAATCCAATATCACTTTAATTGTCTTTCTCTGGGGCTGTTATCCTGCGTTAGTCATTGTTCTTCACAGCACCGCTCTGAGGATTTGAACCTTTGACCTTGACCTTTGGGCTGCTGTCACCCCCAGTTCCTGGCTACAGGCTCAGCCTGCCTGCTGCTCTGTTATCTCTGCTTTGAGTGCACAGAGCAAAGAGAAGAAATGGGAACATTGTGACCAGCAGCACAGCCACCAAAGTCTTATTGGCTCATATTGCTCTGTGGGCACTTACAACTGCAAGGGATTATGGGAAATTGGGACATTTTATTGTTTCTGCTCCAATCGCCTCCTTATCTGTCTGCCTTCCTCAGCCTCCTGTCCTCACTCTTGTTTTCTCTTCCTCTTTAATCCCTCTCATCTTCCATCTTTTCTTCATCTCCAATCCATCCTTCAACCCCGATTTTAATTATTTCCCATTTACACGTTTCTCTGCCATCCTCTTCATCTGCCTCATTCACCTCCTCATCGTCACCCCTTGCCTTCCACCTTAATTGCTCTGCTCTTCCTACAGGAGGACAGAGTCAGACTGGACTCCCTGACGGCTATATTGTCTCCACCAGTTTTATTGAAAGGAGTGTATATAACAAAAGAACAGAGCAGAAGGGAAAAAAGAGGAAATTGTGGAGACCTTTGTTTCTTTGTCAGTGTACTCTCTCAGCGGGGTTCAGTAATACCAACAGCTACTGCAGCGAGGAAATCAAAGACACTCTGCTTAATGCCTCCCATTTTGGATGCTGTCATTTAAAGGATTTGACACATTCGACACATAAAAGCAGCAGGTGTTACACGGTCGGGGACATGTGGTGACACTTTGATTGCGAAGCACAAATTGCAAAGAAATTTTTATGACAAAGCGCGTCAGAAGATGAAAATGTAAAAAAAGACCATTTAAATCTCTCGGTGCAGACGGAGTAAGAGCTGTGTGTCCGTCTCAGGTGTCTCCCTAAAGGTGTAAATCGCACTGCTGATGTTCGATGTGCATCAGAACACACAACCCTTTTGTTTTCACGCCCTCTTCGACCGCACCGGTGTCAAGTCGCGTGTCATAACAGACGACGCTCAAGACATGCCAGCGTCCTGCCTCCAAGACTTGATGAAGGTTGACAGAAAAGAACAAAAATATTAGCGCTTCTCTTTATGGTGTGTCAAACAGATCATGTGCACAGTGTTGAATCATGTGCGTAGCTGATGTCATCCTCCACAAAAGTGTAACTACAGCTGCCACAGATACCATGTGGAGACAGCACACAGTGGCTGATCAGCCGAGGTTGCTTCAGAGGGACTAAGAAACTTTTTAATCATATTATTTTATAATAGAGAAGATGGTTGACAAGCTGAAGTCAACTAATTGTCCGTGAAGTAATATTGTACAGCTTCACAAATGGAGGAATTTGTTGTTTTTCTCTATTTTACTTTACTGTAAATGAAACTTGTTGGTTTTTTACGGTTTCTAAAATGAAAAACTCAAAAAAGAGACTAAAACAAGGTAGGTTACAATTCTGCTATGCCATGATCAGTCCGTCCAGGGTTAGGGTCACGCGGTAAACAACATAAGCTGATGCCCTACCCTCCCTCTACCTCCCTGGGGGACACTGATCCATTCATAAGATATTATCTCCAGGGTGTCCTGGTTCTTCCCCCAGGCTTCCTCTCAGTTGGACATGGCTAGCACGCTTCATCTAGATGACGAGGAGGTATCCTACACAAATACCCAAACCACATCAGCTGGTTCCTGAGAGATGTGGAGGAGTAGCAATTCTCCTCTGTCTCTCTAAAATGACTGAGCTCCTCCTACCGCTAAGGCTGAGCACAGAAATCGTCTAATCTCCACTACTTATATCGGAGACGTCATTCTTTTGGTCACTACCCACAGCTCATGGCTGTAGGTGTAGGAAAAAATGGAGACTGACCAGTAATTCTACAGCTTTTCCTGTTCAGCTCTCACTTTACCACAACAGGGAGTTAATGCATCCACATTAGCACAGATGCTACACCAATCTGTCAATTTCCTGCTTCACTCTCCCGCTAATTGTGAACATAACTTCAAGCCTGGACTCCTCCACTTGAGGCAGAAATTAACTCGGGGCACTTCAGCCTGTTCCATCAGACTTCTACTGCATCTCAACAAGATCCATCCATCCAGTAAACGTTTGTTTACTTTCTCTTTGTTTGTTTGTCATGGTCTCTATTCTTTCCATTTCGTGACCCTTACTCCTTCCTGGTTCTGCAGGAGTCTCCTTCCTGTTAAAAGAGGTCTTTTTCCCCACTGTTTCCAAATGCATGATCTTAAAGGATCAGAAGTGACAGAACTTCACAGAAGCAAACATTCTGGGGGGGAAATGCTGTTTATTTTAACTCAAGTGTCTGAATAGCATGTAGCTACAAGTGGGTCTATCACAGTTCCCGTGGTCTGTTGTTGTTGTTTGGTTAAATTTGTATAGATCGAAGGCTGATTCTAGTTGCTGACCAACTGATCAGTGCAAAAATACACATTTGCTCAAATTCTCTTGAAAACTGGTTCATCAACAGACTTCAGAGGAGTCTTTTGTGTTTTCCACTTTATTAACTGCACCTGATTTCTTTTTCCCCAATCGAGAGATTTGTGCTCTGCTGTTAATTAACATGTTGCTTTTTAGTTTCTTTCGGTTTATTATTCTTTACGGCTTTTAGCGGTAATTGTTTGCAGTACTTTGAGATAAAAATCCACGTGCAGAGCTTTATTAAGTTTTCCCAAAGACGTGTTGATAAAATGTTCTGTGGTTTTAAATCTTCTTGGTGTTTTTCCCCCTTTTGGATTGTTTGTCTTTGTATTCACTGTACTTATTTTCATTGCAGTTGCATACCGGGGTGTTTTCATGTTTATAGAACACCCAAAGCTTTGTTTGTTTGTTTGAATGAAGAATTGAGCCCTTAATTCATTAAGCACCTGTCTCTGTTGGTGTTATAATTGGATTTGGTGGATTACAGGATTGTGTGTTTGCTGGTCTGTATTCATGAAACTTGCAGCGTTACAGGTCAGTAGGTTTGCATTAACCTGTGTGTGTGTGTGTGTGTGTGTGTGCGCGTGTGCGTGTGTGTGTGTCCCTTTTCTGCATGGATCAGTGAGTATATGCATTCAGGAGTACTTTAATGTAATTGGCTTTTTTCTGTGTGCATGCACACATGCACACACACACATCAGTTTTGGATCCCTATAAAATGTAGCCTAATGCTCTAAAATAAGTAGCACGGTCAACTGGAGGTCAAGTTGGGGTCTGAAAGGTCATGAAAACCTGACATCTTCTCATAGGACTTCTATGAATTCAAATTAAAAATCGGTTGGACACATGTCCTGTTGTCTGACGAACATAAAAGATAACAGCAACGGGTAAAGGATTTTTTGGGGTTTCTTTTTGTTGTTGTTGATGGTGAAGAGTGCTACAGCCGGTGGCACGAAGAAAGATTTCACAGGGAGAGGGAAAAAATTGATTCAGTTCAGTAGCAAATATCAGCATCTGTTACAAAGCTGCTGATGAAAAGAGGACACTTCTAAAACTGGATCCTAAAAACACTTCAAAATCCACAAGCAGCCACAAGGTTCCTGAAGAGAAGAGAGCAGGTTTTGTCACGTCTCTCGCAGCGTGCTGACCTAAACGAACGGTGCACAAATGGGCCAAAATACCGAAAGCAGGACTTGAAAGACTCTTAGCTGCTCAAAAGCCTTCACAGGCTGCCAAACAGAGTTTTACCAAGTACAGAGCAGGAGATGTCTAAACATTTGCTTCACATCCTTTATCTTTTTTGTTGTTTTTAAACTATACAAGCTGTAAAAATGTAATCTTGCCCCATAAAGAAAGTCTCTGAATTTATATCTTTCACTCCTCTATTTGCCGTGATGCTGACTTTTGCATGTCTGTGCACTACCACACTCAGGATGACACTTCCCCTCAAATACAGTATGTTTCTGTGCGAATAGCCCTGCAGACAGGAGTAAAAACAAGGAGACCCAACAAGACCAAAACAAATAAACCAAAAAGAGCAGATATGAAATATTGATGTAACGGAGGAAGCAGGAGGAGAAGAAGAGGTGAGAAGAGTAAGAGGGAGCCAACCTTTTTCTTCTTGTGTTTTTGTCCCTGAACAGAGAGGAGGTGGAGGGAAAGGACAAAAAGAAATGAATTGAAAAGGCCAAGAAATATTGAAGCTCTCTGAGCAGACGGACACAAATGACAAGGAGAGGAGGAACTGGAGGAAGGAGGCGAGGAATGACAATAAGGTGCAACGTTTAAATTAATCTATAGATCTAAAAGTAACTTTTGTTGGAACAAGGTATTTGACTGTAACTGAGCATGTGCAAAGACAATAATCAGGAACGTTTCAGATTTTAAAATCCCAGCAAACATCCAACAAACCATGTCATTGAATGTTTCAGTAAAATGCTCACTGACATATTTATTTGTCTTCCCACTATAAATTATCGCCCTATATTAGTTATACCTTTTATGCTTTTAAATAAAATAAAACCTGAAGGCCTCATCTTCCCAGTATAACCATACAGACACCACTGCAGGTGTAGAAACTCAAAGCCAGGCTGTGTGAGACTCAGACAGACATCCTCCTCTCAACTGCAGTGCCTTTTCTTTTTAAACCTCATATATCTTCTATTAAATCCCGACAGAGATGAATATGCATTGGGACAAGTCACAAGGAGGTTAAGCTCTCAGTTAAGGCATATTGTCCTCTTTCTTATTAGCCCTCTGTCTTCCGTTTCAGATCCTTAATTTCTTTTTTCTTTTCTTACTTCTATCATGAATCACAGAATTTAGGGCCAAAATGCAGACACGTGGAAACAGAAAGGGAGTCTTTATTTTTGTAGGCAACGCTCACCAGCACCCAAATCTGACTGGGGGGTTAATAGACATGCTGACACTGAACAAAGCAATGACAGGACGACTCACACACCCAGGGCTGATGGGGATTAGACACAGCTGGGAGGAAACAGGTGCACACAATCAACACAATCACAGATGAGGAAGAAAAACTGAAGACGCATAAGACACCTCACTAACAAAGTATGTATGAATAACTAAAAGTTAACATGGGAAAAGACAGAGAGGGGAACACTGAGTGTTACGCCTGCAACCCTTAGTCCCACTGCAGTGGAGGCGCAAGAGTCTCTCAGTGTTGCCGAGGCTTAATTGCCAATTGTGAACACCTGACAAGGTGTCGCTGAGAGCATGGCTGAAGATGGTTTGTCTTAATGTTCCCTTACGTAAGTGAAAATATTACTTTTTCTGCAAACTGGTGTCGGTCTCTATTTTATGTTGTGCTTTTCGGGCCTGGTCCTTTCACTGAGGGAACTAATAAACTCGATTACAGTAACAGTAACTGGAACCACAAAGAGGAAGATGAAAATATAAAGTAAAAGACAACTAAGAAGCAAAAAGACAAAATGTAATATTCAAGCTTGAACCATGAGGTAACTGCAAGAAAATTCTATTGTTTTTTTTTAACTGAACCTTCTGATAAATTCAATATAAATTTGGGTAAATAAACTTTTAATTTTCATCATTTTTGCATTTTATTCCTCCCAGTTTGTCTCAAACTTTATAAACCGGACACGTACATTTCCTGCAGATAATGTGTGCGTTATTCTTAACACAACTGTTCACACCGACGAACGGGACAAATTTTCAGATCGAGCTCGATTTATCAGATTTTTGCATGTGGATAAACACACGTGACCAATCAGATCATTGCATTTAAAACCCAATAGTGAATATGCAATGGTAATGATATAGTAGAATAATACTATTTTACCTCCGATGCACGGATAGATGCTTCTCCAGGTCAATCAGCTCTCTGAAGTTATTTCTCGGTGCCCGCTCAGAGTTGGTCCCAACTCTGCCAACAAGATCTCAAACTGCCCCACTAACATGCTGAAATATGCACAACAGCAGGTGTGATACAGATTCAACTCCTGGATCAAACCATGAACCATCTCCCTGCTGCTGCCTGGTCGTGGATGAACCCAGAATCTCAGTTTCTTCCTCTTATGGTTTAGAACAGGGGTGGGCAACTCCAGGCCTCGGGGGCCGGTGTCCTGCAGGTTTTAGATGTGTCCTTGAACCAACACAGCTGATTTAAATGGCTAAATTAGCTCCTCAACATGTCTTGAAGTTCTCCAGAGGCCTGGTAACGAACTAATCATGTGATTCAGGTGTGTTGACCGAAGGTGAGATCTAAAACCTGCAGGACACCGGCCCTCGGGGCCTGGAATTGCCCACCCCTGGTTTAGAAACATCCGGACCAGCTCATCGTCACATGATGTCAACTCCAGCTTTTTTAAGAACCTATTTATTACAAACTCAAAATGTTTTTGGTCTGTATATACATTACATGACACGATTTGCATCTGAAAAATTGAGAATTTCATGTATCTAAGATGATATGCTTGTCGTTACTGGGATGAACCAAATTTTTTAATTAAAAAAAAAATCAAACATCCATCCACCATCTTTTTTCACCTTCTACTTTTTTAAAAATTATTTTCTTCTTTTTATTTCATTGTGGGCATTTTCTCCTGTTGTTCACCCTCATCTACAAACCCTTTGCACAGTACTTGATTAGTGAGACGTTCATGGACAGTTGCTTCTTTCAATGCTCTAAATAAAGGGACACACTCCCTCACGAGGATATCCCAGCAGAAGTATTTTGTCTGTCAAACGCAGACATGTCTCTCTCTCTGTCTCTCTCTCTCAGCCGGAGAAGCACAAAACACGAGGGAACAAAGAGAAAAGCTGAGAGGGAGGAAGAGGTGAAAGAGAGGGAGAGACAGAGGAAAACATGGCAGATTGAAAATGTCAGATTTGATGTTATTGTCTGCATGTCAGGCTTCCCAATCTACAGTCAGTTTGATTGGCAGGAGGGGAGGGCAAAACTTGGTGTTTAAGAGCCGAAACAATAGGAACTACAAAGCAGAGCGCTCATCCGCTACAGAGACTGCACAATCCTTAAAAATCCATTAAATTTAAAAATATTTTAATCTGCATCTAAATATGTTGTTAAATGTACAATTTAAGGCTGTTATGATGAAGACACCTGAATCTCAAACTTCATGTTTCTGCTTTAACAGTCTTGGGGTATCAAGTCTTTTAGATTTTGGAAACTGTCAGAAGAGATTTGCTCCCATTAAGCCTCCAGAGCATCACTGAGGTCCAACACATGCTTGGTGATAGGCTCTGGCTCTTAGTCTCCCTTCCAGTTCCAGTAGTTTGGTGTTTAAAGCCGAGGTCCACTTGGGGAGAGACAAAAAAGGGAAAGAATTTGGGCCTCAGGGTCCTGTAAAGTAAGTTTTCCTGTACACACTGCTGGTGCTTCAAAATCCCCCTCAGCGTGGCCCCTGAAGATAAATGGACTGGTTCTTAGAAAGCACTTTCTACTCGATTTGAACAACCAAAGCGCTCTATACAACATGCCTGCTCCACTCATATTCGTTCAGACTTGCAGGATATTTATGCTTCTGTGTTAAATCTAACTATAGGTGCATCGTAACTGCAAACTCCTGAAACCATAAATGCACCTCCTTACAAATGTAACTACACGTCTCTGTTGATGTAGCCCAGGTATAAATACGTTGTTGGCTCTACATAGATTTAGTGCACCCGTGTAAGTTGCACGTTAGGGCGTCGACCACGGGGTGCCTGTGGCCCCGCTAGAGTCCAGAGTAAGGAGTGTGTTATGATACCACAGTTGCATCTGTTGTTGTGGGTATTTGCTTATGACGAGCCTACAGAGAGGGGTTTTCAACGTCGTCAAATGTGCTCACATGCAATCTTCCAAAAAAGTGCATCGCTCGTTTGTGCGCAGGTCGAATGCTGATTGGTTGACAAGTGGGTGGGAGTTCATCAGCAGCAGAAATCCTCAGTGATCAAAAGGTAAAGTATTTAAAGGACAGAGAGAGTGCAGTGATACCTTTTATTGTTTTTAACACTCGGTTTTACTTCAACTCTTCGTGTTGTAATGGACCAACAACAACAACACAAGTGAGAGTGGCCGACACGCCGGTTGGACCACATACTCTGGACACTGCCTCCATCTGGCAACAGATGCTCTCTGCAGGTAGACGGGCTGCCCGAAGCCCCCCGCAGATTGAAAACAAGCCGCAAATGGAGAACTATGTTTGGCCCATAAGGTGAGGGCTCTTAGCACAGTTAAATTCTTTCACACCAAACTGAGATAAACATATGCTGATGCACCTGGCTTTATCAAGATTAATGTAAGGAGGGCATAGTAGCTCCCTTTTCAGCCAAACTGTATACACACGATCATCAGTACTCATCGGTACGACGACTCCAGACAATGAAAGCTGAGCAAGAAAAAGACTTAAAAATGTTATGTTTCTGTTTGAGCTGACAAAAACTGGAAGGGGGGGAGACTAAACCTTCAATCCAAATGCTTGTGGGAAACATCGGGACAGACTAATAAATGAAAAAATCTATACTTTTTTCTTATAGTCGAGCTGAAGGCAAACAGCAAGCAGGCTGAAGGCTGGCAAGTTGAGTCCATTGAGGATGGAACAACAGCAGAACAGAGCACAGGCTGTGGGTAGGCCGGTGATTGATTTATCATACTTGTTCCCTCAGAGCCCTATTTCTCACTGCAAACAGGAGAGGGCTGATCAGACACGTAAATCACCGACACAGACTCAACAATGTACAGTTCACATCACCGTGGACTGAAAAGGCTGCACTTAAAAAACTATTTATTTTCAGTAGCACCTCATTCATTTTATTTCATGCCATCCATATTGTCATGATCAGCACTTCTGAGTTGTTCGCAAGTTTAAATGTTGCTGTTCCCCTGACTAGAAAGGCAACCAATCCAGTGTAATCTAATCTTTGCAAGCGGACAAAAAACAGAATGTTTTTCTTGCTCTGGTTTATTCATGAGCGACGGCAAGAAAAACAAGCCCGCAAAAGCAACGAAAACAACAAGCTTGGATGATGATTGATGCAGTTGTATGGGTCGATGTATGCCAATTTACAAAAGATAACTTTTTCGATTGCATGATAAATGCTACGTTAACTTCTCCCGCCACATCATGCAGCCCAAGTGAAAATCACACAACAAGTTCACTCCAGCTGATTGTTAGCTAACTCAAGAAATAAATCAAACATTATGAAGGCTACACATGGAAAAATGGGGGGAAACAACTAACTACACCGATGAGCCACATCATTAAAACCATCATTAAAAAGTGAAGAGAAAAGCCTTTTTCTTGAAGTCCATGTTTTGCTGTTTAGCTCCACATCGTCATGCTAGCACTACTGTTAGTTTTGCAGGCACTCTTTATACGAGTTTGCCTTCTGTTATCTTCTCATATGTACTCACTTATTTGATAACTGACGAAAAAGAGAAACCCAACATTGCTAATGTGCTAAATGAGCTCAGGATTGTTGATAATGGAGTGACCTCAAGCTAGCGAGTTAGCAACTGTTATTGCTCTACAAATCTATTTGCAATGTAACATTACTCAGAAGATGCAGGCAGAAAGCCAAGAAGATATGAAGCCTATCAACAAAGGATTTGATTTGCTCTTGTTTAAATTATATTCCCAAGATAGTTTAAAAATGTGCAAATGGTGGATACAGGAGCTGCTGTCACCACTCAACAAGTCTACGGTGTTGACCCGACTTCCAAACAAACCAGAATCAAGTGTGACTGATGTTTGCAGGATGCACCACAGAAGTAAATGATACATGATGATATTGTTCTGCTCTTACAGACACACTACAGTCCACAGTTACACACAGTGGTTTCGTCTGTGCCTTTTAGATGCCTTTTACCTGTCATACACACACACACACACTCGTTTTCATATCTTACTGAGGACATTTCATTGACATAATGCTTTCCCTAGCCACTTACCCTAACCCTAACCATCAAAAATGAATGCCTAATCCTAACCCTCAGCCTAAACCTAACCATAACCTAATAACCATAACCCTGACACCAAAACCACATTTTGAGCCTCAAACATGCCTTCAAACTTGTGGAGACGGGCATTTTGTCCCCATAAGAGACTGTTGGTCCCCCACAAGTATAGTAGCATGCCAAATTTCTGTCCTCAGAAAGATGTCTAAACATGTATACGCACACACACACACTGATAGTTTCATCAAAGGGCAATTGCAAGTTTAGCGTGTCGAAGTGGCCCTGCTGAAGGCCTGCAGCTCGAACTTCAGATTAGCAGACGACCTCTTGCTCCTGAGTCACAACCAATCAGCACCGGACACCCGAGAGGTCCAACATCCATACCGAGACTGACCAAAGCTGTTTTGGTGGCAGGAAGTCTTATTGTTGGGGCTGTTTGGAGTGTTTCTGTTCCTCCAGGAAAAGGTCACCAACATGTAGCCACACATCTGAAAGCATATTGATTTGCTCTCCTGATATTTAGATTGTAGTATTGATATTTTAACCTTTGGGCAAGATGGCGCCTGTGATCGGCAATGCCGCTGTCAAACTCTGTGTTCTTCTGTTTTATGTTGCATTACCTATTCTGCTGCTGTCTGTGGATGAGATTACAGCTACCAATGTTTACGATCGCCACACTTTACTTCGGATTAAATCAACTATGGAGTTTATGGATGAAACCTGGAAACATTTTCGAGGCTTCCCTCCACCTTTTGGGCGATCAGCTGTTGCCCATTACGTCCCTTGCTTGCCTGTGTCAGGGAAAAACCGGAGCCGCCGTTCCTGGACAAATCACCGTCAGAGAAGACGAGGAAGGAGAGCGGGCATCCAAGTGAGATTACGGAAATATAGGAGTACCGCTGATTTAACGTCCTGCTTGGAGCTCTCAACATTGGATGTTTTTGCTAAGACGGACCTCCAGCTAAATGCACGGCTTCCCCGCACGGGCTTCGTCAGGACGCCGTGTCTGAGAACAGTTTTCTCAGACCATGTGAGTGACCATCTCATTGTCCCACGGATTATACCAAACGGTAAGAAATCCCGAGGAGTGTGCAGTACGAACCTGCGCCAAGCCCCTCAGAGTGTAAATAGTGATGCTCCAGCACCGCCGATTAACATGGCCCTATTAAATTGCCGTTCGATCTCAAATAAGGCATTTGTTCTCAATGACCTTTTTATTAGGAATAACTTGGACTTTATGTTCCTAACTGAAACTTGGCAGCGGAATATGGAATTTGTTCATTTCAATGAACTGTGCCCAGCAGACTGTAAGTGCCTAACCACACCGCGTCTTTCAGGACGTGGCGGTGGGTTGGCAGTTATTGCTAGAAACTCCTTTTTCTGTCGGCTGGTGAAGACCCCTTCCTTTATCTCCTTTGAGATTAAGATGATGAAGATCAATAGGACTCATCCCTTTTATGTGATTTTAATCTATAGGCCACCGGGACTAGCCAGGAGTTTCTTAGTGGAGTTTGGGGATTTTCTATCCTCTACCATCAAGCTGGAAATAATCCTTCTGCTGGGGGATTTTAATTTTCATGTTGATGACAGTTCATGTCACGCTGCTTCTGATTTTCTCACTCTCTTAGACTCTTTTAAACTTGCCCAACATGTGACTGGGCCAACACACAGCGGTGGCCACACCCTGGACCTAATTTTATCACTGGGTCTGGATATCGGCCCAGTTCATTGCAGAGACATTTTTATTAGTGATCATAAATATCTTTTATTTGATCTCTCTTTTACCTGTGACACTCTACCCTCTGTTTATATGAAGCGTTCACGATTTATTAACGACTCTGTGGTAGAAGAATTTATGGAATTGTTTGATAACAATTTATCTGAAACAGATGATATAGATCAGCAGGTGGCCTCCTTCAACTCGCAATGTCAAAAAATTCTAGATAAAGTGGCTCCTCTTAAAATCAGGAAAGGCACCAAGTTAAATGCCCGCCCTGGTTCACAGAAGCTTTAGGCGAATGTGCCGTAAAACTGAGCGCCTGTGGAAAATCACAAAACTTGAGGTTCATAAGCTCCACTTAAAAGAACTATTATCTACCTTTAATGACATGGTGAAAGACTCAAGAGCCACTTATTTCTCCCAACTACTTGCAGTAGGAAAAAGAAATCCTAAAGTTGTCTTTGATACAGTGAGTAGCATTGTCTCCCCCCTAATGCCATGTACACCTGTCTTTTCAGATAAGGACTGTAGTGAATTCTTAAAAATTTTTCAAGATAAGATTAGTTGCCTAAGAGGTAACATAACTCCCTTAGGTAACCCCACCAACCATGATCTTCCAAACGCCATAATTATGGAATCTTTCCTCCCAGTTTCTTTAAAAGATCTATCGGAAATACTGACCCACTTGAAACCCTCAACAAGTTCAGCTGATGTCTTACCTACTCATTTATTTTGTAAAGTTTTTGATACCATCGGGCCCTCTGTAGTCACGCTGATAAACTGTTCCTTGCTATCTGGCTCTGTCCCCAGGTGCTTTAAACAGGGGGTTATTCAACCTTTGCTGAAAAAGCCTAACCTGGATCCAACACTTCAGTCAAGCTTCAGGCCCATCTCAAAACTTCCTTTTATCTCTAAAATCTTAGAAAAAGTCGTTTGGCTACAAGTAAAGAAAGCGCTGGAGAAGCATAATATTCTTGATAAATTTCAATCGGGTTTTAGAAAGTTACACTCTACAGAAACAGCTCTCCTGAAAGTCACAAATGACCTCTTGATGGCTGCAGACAGGGGTGATTGCTCAGTCCTAGTTCTTCTGGACCTTAGCTCAGCCTTTGATACCGTTGACCATCAGATCTTAATCCATCACTTAAATCTTATGGTAGGGATATCTGGATCTGTCCTAAAGTGGTTCACCTCATTTCTGGAGGATAGAACGCTTTTAGTTTCAGTGGGAAACTTCCGATCAGATGCGGCTAAGTTTCTATGTGGAGTCCCACAAGGTTCGGTTTTAAGCCCCCTGTTATTTTCACTATATATTCTTCCTTTAGGCCGGATCATTAGCGGTTTCAAAAATATTTCCTACCATCTGTATGCAGACAACATCCAATTATACATCCCCTTTAAACCTTGGGAATTAGACAAGCTATCCACTCTTATGGACTGTCTTAAGGAAATTAATGTTTGGATGACAAACAATTTTTTGCAGCTGAACGCAGACAAGACCGAGTGCTTAATCCTTGTTCCAGAGAATATCAAGGCCCAAATTAGTCAACATCTGGGTGCCTTTTCATCCTCGATAAAAACTACTGCTCGGAATCTTGGGATAATTTTCGATCAATCTCTGTCTTTCGACGCTCATATTAAATCTGTGACCTGCTCCTGCTTTTTTCATTTAAGAAATATTGCCAAACTCAGGACTATTGTCTCCACAACTGAACTGGAGATGCTTGTCCACACCTTCATTTCCTCCCGGCTAGACTATTGTAATGCACTCTTCTCCTGTGTATCTAAGGCTTCACTAAATCGGCTCCAAGCGGTTCAAAATGCTGCAGCAAGGCTTGTAACCCACAGTAATAAATTTTCCCATATCACTCCTATACTAAAATCCTTGCACTGGCTTCCAGTTGGGTATAGATATAAGTTTAAAATCCTCACCTTTATGTTTATGTCTCTACAAGGTGAGGCCCCCACCTATATCACGGAGCTTCTCCAACCCTACTCTCCAAAGCGGACTCTTAGATCCACTGATTGTGGTCTTCTGTCTATTCCACGGACCCGTTTGAAAACGAAGGGGGATCACGCTTTTCAAACCCTGGCTCCAATACTGTGGAACGGTTTACAACCCCCCCCCTCTACGCACCATCGACACTGTGGCTTCTTTTAAAAAACAGCTTGAAACACATCTGTTTAGACAGGCATTTGGGTAATGTTCATGTTCCATGTGAAGCACTTTGTAACAGCTTCTTGTCTTAAAAAGTGCTATATAAATAAATTTTACTTACTTACTTACTTACTTACTTACTCTTATGAGAACCCTGATGTCACTGTCAATTTTACAACAGATCTGAAAACATTTTACTGTAAAGTCCACTAAACAGTTGGTGCTACAGGGAAACTCCCTGATCTTCATCATCTGAGGACCACAAATGGCACACATTTGATTGCATGTTTCACTGGAGAGTCATTGTTTTTAATTTTTCTGTCCCTCTGGGGGGAAAACCACTCTTATTTTGACAGATCAGTTGCTGCTAATCTGCTAGCACAGTCATACCAATCTCCTGTGTTCTCTACCAGTGTTGTGGCACTCCTTAATATCATTAGCTGCTTCCTCAGTGAGATTCTCATGAACATCCTCCAACGTCTCTGTCCTCGACTGCAGCTGGTGACGGTAGCTGTTGTTCTAAACCAGCAGCAGTTGGAGAAGTGGTCCACGTGCTGCTACATCAAACTCTCAGAGGCTGCAAAGCAAAACAACTTCTCTCCAAGACAGCAGAGTTGAATATAAAAAGAAGAATTAGAGTCACTGAAGACTCATTGCTAACTTTTATGTGTCCCTTCCCCGTCACGAACATTAGCTAAGCCCTTATGAGACACTGTCATAACCTCCTGCGTAATAGTTACTGAGATATTTCAGTCAAAGACCAACTAACAGGTCAGCATCGCTCTTCTTAGATCCATACTCCAAATGTGTCTAAATATTTAAGTTCATCTTTTACAGTCTGCCTCTGTCAAACACAATCACCATTTTACTCTCTTACACCGCGGCTGTCGTAGGAAACCTTGAAATCATTCATTCAGTCCGTTACATTCAGATCCGAACACATTACCTCCAATAAAGCTGAGAAACATCTGCGAATATCTACCGCGAGATGCAACAGCTGATTCATTATCTCAGGAGACCGAGGTCAGTTACAGCAGATATACTCTGCTTCCTTTATTCTTCACTATCATACGGTTGATATGCAAAATTAAATCAACACTTTATACAACTGTTTCTCTGTGAAGCGAGGCTGTCTAGACTGTTAGGACTATGCTCAAAGACTCGGGGCCAAATGCAGCAGTTGCTGGTAGCATTACATCAGATCTCTTTCATGTTTTATTTCAGTAACATGAGCTCATGAGTTCTAATAGAGGGTTCGGGGTTGCACGGGCTAAGCTTAACAGTATTATTATAACTCTATTATTTCTCGGTCTGCGCCACTGTTGAACAAAACGAAGGTCGCAGTGGGCCAAGAGCAATGGGCAATTAGCCAGAAAACGCAACACGGTGGTTCAAAATGTGATAAAGCTGCTGTGATTAAGGTTACTGTGTGTGGAGATGGTGCCTGAAATGAACCTGAGACGCTCCAGTCGTGTATGCACCGCGTGTATGTGCCTCACATCAGCGAGCATTTTATACTTTTTCATATTACATAATGATTAAACTAGAGCAGGGCGATATGACCAATATCACGATATACATTTGAAAATTTGCGATAACGATATAACTGACGATATAATTGACACTAGACAAAATACTTTACAACTCCACAACTTTATTAGTGCAAAAAAAACCCCATCAATGTATTTTCACTTAAACAAGCAGCTGTTTTTTATGTGCATTAAAGTTATATAAAAATTTAACAGTGCAAATGCAAATTCCTTGCTGACAGTTTAACCAAAAGGCATTTCCAGTGGAAATTGGCCGACATATCCTCAGCATAACCATGTATAATATCCACAAAACTTAAAGAGGTTATACACACACAATACCGTAATATTACCGCATTGTAGCCTTCTCCGCGAGGCTCCTGCCTACGATAGCCGTAATGCTCCGACAATCCATCAAGCGGTGCGGCTTCGTAGCTTAGCAAAGTCGTACTAAAACATTTGACAGATTTTCGAGCGCCATGTACGACATAAAATCGTTTCGAGGTCAGTAAACACAACCAGAATTCATACATAAGGCACACGGGATTATAAGGGGCTCTGTCGATTTTCAGAAAAATCAAAGGATTGATTTTAAGTGTGCCGTATTTTCCAAGAAACACGGTAATAACGACGCCCCGCTAGCATGCTCTACCAAAAATAGTGCTTTGTTGTGTATCTGACGGATGAAAGCCAAACCAGTTCCACACCACTGAAGCTGCAGCATTTTTACAAACCAATTCTGGTTCATCCGTTTCATTCAACGATCCGCTTTCGCCCTTCTCATTCTGCGTCGCCAGCACGCTTTTCCCTCCATGTGCGTATGAAAACAAAGGCACTGCGCATGCACGTTTTACCCATATTCTATCGCGATATTTAGTTTTCTTATCGTTGCCCAACTTTATACCGGTGTTACCGTGAACGGTATGATATGGCCTAGCCCTAGATTAAACTGTTCAAATTATTTAAAGACATGACAAGCTTTCTTATACTGATGCATGATGACAGAATAATAAACCAACAGGCATCAGTGTGGAACTCGAATAGCAAGTTCATGTAATGTGTAAGTTGTTTTTTCAGCTCACACAGACTTCAGTCTAACTGTTTTGCTCGACTCTACCCTACAGCCTTGTTGCACCGACTACCTCATTTAGCATGCAATCGATAAAGAGAAATCAAAAACTAGGCATGAAATATTGTAGCAACCCGGGAATAACGGACAGTCGCATGATTCATTTAGAAGTGCTATGTTTTTGGTTTTTTCCATTTATGTTTTAGATTTTGTTTATTGTGGATGTGTGATCTGGCTTCCAGTGTTTGTGTGGCACAGAGGCAAAGAACAGTATTAAAGTGTAGCCACCAATAATCCTGTGGTGAGTAATGACTTTTGGCCAGCATTCATCTTCAAGTTGGTTGTTAATGTTGAATACAATCCCTTTAGTGGGCATGCAGTAGTCGGAAAGGTCATAGCGGGGAAAAATGATCCCCTGTTATAGTGACAAAAGGAGGAAAAAGGCTAAACTTGGGTTATATGGGAAAATGCACCTGTATTTTATAGACATAGTTCTACAGCATGCAGGAAAACAACAAACCTGTTTATAGAGATGAAGTAACAGTATAATAGCATGTGTGTCTGCTCCTGTTCTGTCACCACAGAGGATGAATCCTCATATTTGCTTTGGCACAGATTTTACACCAGATCCCTTTCCTGGTACAACCCTCCAATTTATCCAGGACTGGGACCAGCACTGGCCTGAGGCTGGGAGATCGGTCACATTTAAGGCAAATGTGTTAACCGCTGTAACAACCACACAGTAGCTCAGAATCCACAACTCACGGGTGACTGTAATGGGTGAAGTACAGAATCTTTTGGCTGTACTGGATAAACTAATGAGAATAAAATCCACTGAGTAAAACAAATGTGAGCTGCACAGTTTGGGTGAGGAGATCATTGTGTGCATGTTTCACAGAATGGCTCTAGGAGGAGTAGGGATTCTTATGAACGCAGAAAAGTATCAATGAGATGATAAAAAAAAACATCCATCAGATGACGGTACAGGTTAAAGGGGCAGACGCCTTGCCGTGGTATGATTTTCACCTTAATCGCGTGTCGTACATCGTGTAGCATACACGAGAAGCAATTAACACCTCACAACCAGCTCCCGATCAGCAATCGTATGGTCGCAAGAAAATCAAACCTGTTTGAAATCCTGGTCGCCCCTCGTGAGAGTATCGCACTGTTGAAGAGACCATGCGTCGTGACCTACGAACTTCAGAGTTTGAGCAGGAGCTGAATAACGCGACTGAAAAAAAAATTGCACAGCTTTCGACATATTCCACCTGAATCAGGTTTCCTTCAGTGTCTCCTAATGTCAGTGTTACAGGTACCAACCCACTCCCACATGAGTCAACCAATGGGAAATAAAGTAATTTCACAGTGTTGTGTATTTGTGCTCTTCCAAATCATTAAGAACCAGGTGAGAAATATCAAATATTTTTAAAAATGTCTCAGTTTTAAAAACAACTTGAATAGTTAACACGTAGCTTCACTGCTAGTTGCAAACTTTGGATAACATCAGAGGCCATGTCAGTGTAGAAGCAAGGAGAGCTGGTGGCAGAATTTTTAGACAAAAAAAGTTTTACCTTCCTCTTCATCTGTTACTTTAGCAAGAGTAGACCAGACGAATGCAGGTTCACAAGAAAGCTTGAACAAGAACAAAGTGCATCATGTGCTAGATTTTCTATTTCTAAAGATGGAATCAAAACACTAAATGCATCGCTTCTGAGAGGAAAGTGGTTACTAACCTGGGAGCATAGCATCAAATGCAAATCCTTCAGTGCATACAAACAGAATTATTATTGTCATTAAAGTGTTCAATGAGAAGCAAAATGAAAACTTGATAAAATGTCAAAAATTGAATTCGGAACTGATTGAAGCCCAAAAATGATCTCTGGAAAGACAAAAGGTCCTCACATTTGGAGGACTTTCCTCTCGAACGCGAACACACAGCCGCGCAGAGGAAAATCCGGAGAGACAGATCAGAGAGTGTGCGAGTTCAGAGAGCTCAGAAAGAGAAAACTAGAATCCACAGCGATACAACTGTTCCTCTGGGCTTTGAACATAAAGTTCACACACTCGAGGAGAACGTGTCTGAATGTGTTTGTATGAACGAAGGAAAGGGAGAGACCAAAAGTGAAAGAAAAATCTGTGTGTCTATGTGCGTGCGTGCGCGTGTGTGTGCACCTGCAGGGTACATGCTAATAACATGCACCACTGAAGCGCACGCAGAGAAGAACTAACAAACCCTGTGCAGGCCCGAGTCCATGTCCTGTCCCAGATTACACCATCTATCTGCATATATAGATACGCGCCCATTTATCTATATGCATCCCCCCATTTGTCCGAGCATCGATCATCGGTTTTGGGCGGTTAACCCACGCTGACACAATAAAGAGAAGCAGGGATGTTCACATTAAAACAGCAGATCCGACAAGCAGACAACAAAAGATGGACAGGAGGATGTTTTGAGCTCATGGCTAAATTTAGTGCTTCAGTAATTCGTTGATGACATTTGGAGTTCAGCTGCTATTTACCTGATGATACATCTGCGTTTCAGTTTAACAAAATGTATTATTGTTAAATAATTACACTCTTTTTCTTCCTTCCAAAAAACACGTGCGTAAACATGCTTATATTCATGTTTATGAGAAACATCCAGCAGCTGTAGGAAATGACTCTTATCTGTTTGGGGTAAAAAAAAAAAAAAAAAAAAAAAACAGATAATCATGAGATCAAAGAAGGTCAACTCAGTTCTGAAATGTTAATTAATTTCACTAATTCTACATTTTGGTGCTTACCAGGGGAATTTCCAGCACTTTTCACTATATAACATAAAACCATAAAAAGTGCCTTAAATCTGCATTTATTCTAGTGGCCAACAGGGGGCAACGCAAAAGACTCCTTCATACGACACACCAACTGTCTGCCATCTATAATCCAGTTTTGAGATCCTTCCCAGACGCCTTAACGCCCACTCACATCCTGGGCCATCTGACCTCAGGAAATCACATGATAGGGTGGGTCCAGGTTTCACAATGAGCTCACCCGAAACCCTGGCTGATTGTGACCCACACCCGTTTTCACACCTTGGCTCATGTGATTAGAGGATCATCAGGGGGTCCTTTGTCCCTCTTTGGGGAGAAATTTCCACTGGGTTTAAATCTGGGACTCTCCACCATTTGACCTTAGAACTGAAGAAGCTTCTCGGATGAGAGGTGAAACGTCTTCAAGCAACTTAAAGAAGTCCAGACGCTTTTCTTTCGAAACTCCTTAGACTCCTTCATAACGTTTGGTTTCCAAACACCAAAACGCCAAGAGTCACAATGCTGAACTTGAGGTTTCATAACGGGTGACATCACTGTGGCTACATGCACCTCCACACTCATGTCTATGCTTTCATCATAGTCTGTACATCAGGGGTGGGGAACTCCAGGCCTCAAGGGCCACTGTCCTGCAGATATCACCCTGTTTTGGGGTGTATTATATCACAACAACAGTCACTTCAAGGCGATTTATATTGTAAATATACTATAATTTACATAAAATATATGGGAATTAATATATTACATGCAAACCACTCAACAAAACTGGAGGACAGATGTATTTGATGGCCTGTTGGTGCAGGTAATATCATTAGTGTGATATTTGCACTAAAAAGGCTCCATAAGACACCAACACCGCAAACACGAATGAGAAGGTCCAGTTCAGTGACTTTAAGAGCGGTGACGTTGAAACCTGCAGACGTCTGCATCGGCATTCTTAACTTTAAGCTTTATTGCAGTTCAAGAGGGCGAGTCATAAAAATTCACCCACGTCACTTGTCACAAAGGGGAAAATGGCCAAAGCTTTTTTTTGTCCGGGCCTGTAAATTATTCTGCTCTAATGGACGATATTTTTAACATGGGAGTATATAAGGGGGACAGTTTTTGGCACTTATATGCTGGCTTCAGTTTTCAGCCCTGAGGTTTCCACTTCCATTTCATAGATTAAATGAAGCCCTAATGCCAAGTTTTTTTCTTTCTGGGTCTAAATGTTGACGCTAAATGTAAATTATTAGGTTCAATATGAACATAATTCCAAGTGATAATGTTCCCTTTACTCCACATGTCTATATCCTGTAACCCAGTGTGAAGCAGATTAAAGAAATTGCCTTTGAGATATATACTGTTTTAAGTGTTCACCAACAGAGTCCAAGCATTGGTCAGAAAGATTAAAGGCCGCTAAGCAAGGCTTGTTGATGCAGCCATAAAGCTCACAAGGGAGACGTGTACTCCCCAACAGTCGGGCTTAAACTGACTCAAACTATAAACCCTCCAGTGTCTTGCAAAAAAAGAAGAAAAAAAGATAAAATACAGTCTGCCTTTCCCAGTCTATCAGCCGATAAAGATCTTATTCAAACACTAAAGTGGAGATATTCTGGCTGAGCCGTTAATTTACAGCAAAAGGCTGTAAAACTAGATGAACTTTTGTGATCCCTGAGGAGAAACTGGGTCATTACAGCAGCTCTGAGGCTCAGAGCAAGCAGTGAGATGGTTCACTGTTCAGTAAGCTGAAAACTCTGCCCGCGACGTTATTACACTGAACTCTGCGGTCGATTCGGTCGTAAAGAATTGCAATAATGTGAATTTGACATCTGTTGTACCCATATATCCTTGTTTTTGTTGTTTTTCTTCTGACCAAAAATGTCAATAAGTCCAGCAGTGAAATGATCATCCTGCTAGTTTGTCCCTACAATCTCAAATAACCCATCTACCTTTTTCCTGAAACACATGCAGCAAACTGCAGTTCCTCATCTCGCCACTTGAGGAACGCTCCAAACATTAGTTGTTTCTTATGAACTTCAATATTAAAATGTAAACTTATTTACAGCCTGCTTGCAAACAATTAAGTTTCTACACCTAATGTATGGAGGTGGAACATATTTATAACTCACAAATTTCATTAAGGCTTAAAGTTATTAAAGCTAAAGGCGTGACCGCTCTGAATGACAGGGGAATGCTGAAACAGGCTCTGTAGCTGGTATCTGTCTCACAGGCATCACCTCAGCCAGTTCCAGTCACTGAGCCGGAGCGCTTAATTGTGCTTATGGTCAATAATATGCAATTATCTGACAAAACATGGCTTGCTGTGTGGTTAATTAACAGCCTGTCCAAGAAATATGTGATCCAGTTTTGCTGAGTTCAATTTTATTTGTATTTCACTTAGCACTAATTAGCAACTCTCCGTGTCTGTGTGATGCACTCGTAGAGTTTATGGATGCAATGTGCTAAATAAGCTGCCTCCCATTAGCCGCTAATTTAGCATTCCATGCTTTTGTCCAAATGTTGTCACTTCTGGGTTTGAGAATAATCACCAAAAATCTGAAAATAGAGGCTTCAATTTGTGGTGTTCGGCTAAAGGACCAACAACTTGTATAGTAGGAAGCAGGCCCGTTGTGGTGATATGAACATGCTGTTGGCTGAAAGCTTGGGCTGAATTTTGGGAGAAATCTCTGGTTTGATTAAGGGATAGAAATCATTTGTTGGGGTTATTAAAGGTCATGAAAAACACCGCTTTACAATATTTAATACATGTTTGAACATTTCCATCTCCAGGGTTCCAACTAGTAGAGACACTGGTGCACATTTTACATGCAGCTGTTTCAGTTTTAAAGCAAGTGGTTGGTTTAAAACTGAAATACTAGTTTTTTAGGAGAGACCAAGCTCGACTATGCATGTTTCAACACTAACGACTACACAAAGTTAAGATTTAAAAAGGTTTTTTTTTTTTTAATAAAAATCGGTTATGTTTCAGCATCTAAGAAATAAAAATCCACTGTATATCCATGCACTTCTGTGCAGTCTGATTCTTGCAAATTAAATGTTTCCATCAATGTTTTAAACTTGAGATTAAAGACAAAAACAGAGGTTTTATTCATTGAAGAAGGTACACAACGCGCCTGAATTTTCAGTGTGTTTTGGACACAAGTCTGGGTTTGCTTGGTTTAAAATTGTTTTTCAACATCTTGGCTGTTTTCACTGATCATTTCCCTCAGCTATAAATCCATCATCTGCTTCTTCTGCAACCCTAACGTGGCATCTCCCTTCATCTGCTCAGTGCTTCTTGTGGCTTTGCAGGGTTACAGATGAACATGTTGCATGTCACAAATGTTCATCAAAAAAAGCCCAAACAACAAATAAATTAAGTGCAGCATGTAAGCTGCTGTTTGTAATTCCTTCGATATTTCCTCGCCGCTGCTGGGATGTCAGAATCCGTCAATAAGAGCGTGCAGGTTTGGTTTGAAAGTGAGGAGACGTTAGTTGGTTGCAGAATTAGTGATGTAAATATATTTATATGAGAGATGGTATACAGTGTGTTTGTGAGCATGCTTTCATTTAACATCAGAATTCATCATACATACATATTCTTCACATTCTTCATGCATCCATACCTGCAGGGCACATGGTAACGGCATGCATCGCCGCAGCACGCGCTCACAGAGCATGCGCTAACTACATGTGCTGTCCCAGATATGCAAACACACTCGGAGGACGATTAGGGAGGGGTGAAAAACATGTGTAAGATCTTCTGAACTTTAAATGCAACCCCTCGTCCAGCTTCTTCCCCCATCTGTGTGGATTTTAGGGGAACAATTAAAAGTTAAAGCAGAAACAGCGTGAAGAGAGAAAGGGAGGACTGCAAGTGACAGAGGGGGATCGGGTGACAGGGGCACCTATCAGGAAATGCAAGATCTCTTGACACATACATACACAGACACTGGAAATGTGATTGGCAGCTCCCTCAAGGGCTGTAGTGAATTATTCAGCACAGTGTGACGGACCGACAGACAGGAAAGCATACAGAGAGACAGAGCATCCGTCAGAGACACGGACTGAGAGGGAGACGGACAGACAGGCACGCAGAAGGCTGTGGATCATCAAAACTTCCCTCCAGGCACATTTTTATTCATAATCAATAACTCTATTAAATTTTACATCAACCTACGCGCATTCATAGTCCTGGGACTCTAAATTCTTAAAGAAACGTGTTTTGAAATTCGGTGCCTTCCTTCAGCTGCTGCTGACCACCGTGAAGGAAACCAGTTTGTGCATGCAAACATTTTTTAAAAAACCAGCCTGCAGTTATCACATCACAATCAACAGCAAAGCCTGGCCAATCAGCTCACAGTTTGCCGTGCATGTTAGCCCAGGACGATGTGTCTCATTTCAATAAAGTCTTCTGGCTAGACTGCTACAGCCTAATGACTTATACCTCGTATCGAAGTTTGTGCAGAAACAGATTATGATAACTGCGTTTTTACATGATATAAACAGGAAAACTAATAATTAAAAAATCAATTTGTATCAGTTTTTGCTGTATCCAATATTTTCTTTAGTTTATTTCCTCACAGTTTATCTTAAACAAATAAAAACATATAAGCGGGTTAGCATTGAAAAACCACACTGATGATGTCGAGGTCTGAAAAACTCATGCATAGGGCTGTGCGATATGACCAAAATCTCATATCCCGATATAAGACATTTATCGTCCCGACAACGATATAAATCACAAAAATGTTACATTTTCTGTAAATTCTGTGAATCTCGGGCAGCTCGACTTGCGTGAAGTGTTTGCAGCTGGACGTCGTGTGTCTGGAGTCGAGTGTTTTGACTGATGCATGTAGCCATACATAGACATAAGTTAGTTAAAACGGACGCCATTTTCTTTGTCAGTATTTATTACACGGCGTGCTGCGAGGAAAAGCGTTTTCTAAGGTTTACTTTTAAGCACCTGACGGCTCTTTTTTGCTTCTCATCGGTAAACACTCTGCATACTATTTAACGTGATTCATTTTATTTTGAAAAATCTCAACAGGCTCTTCAGCTTTATTGTGAAAGGTTTATGTGGAAAACAAGTGGATGGCGGAGCCACGTTGCTAACGACAACGCATAAAAGCAGTCGCTTGTCTGTCTGTAGTGTGGTTATTTTTAATTATAAGAGAAAGTGACAGTGACCATCAAAACGATTTAAAACATTGCTGTAAACAGTTTATTTTGTGACACCACAAAACAAACGATAGACGTTTTATATCGTTATATCGAACAGCCCTACTTGTCTAACATGATACACTTGGTGTTAGAGGCTTAAGGTGTTTGGGGTCGACACTGTTTAGGACGTGATTTTTAGTGGAGCCCATATTTAAATTATGTCCTGAAATCAGCAGCTCACACTGGAGGATCTTCCATTAAGCTTAGTAAGGTTCACTGGCTAACCTAAACCATATTTTATGCAGATATTTTCCCATAGAAACAGTGCCTGTGAATTTCATAGAAACAAACTGGCAAAATCAGGAAAATCTTTTACTCGAGGGTTTCGATCGTATTTTCAGTAGAGAAACGTTCACTTGAGTTGAGCCACAGATCTGAGATCGAGATCGTGTTTCCAAATGTGTGGTTTGTACTTCTTAAAACACTCCTGTGCAGGTTCTGATGCCAGAGACAAAACAGCTGCTTTAAAGGAGCCATTTGACTTTTTCTAATTTTATCATTACGTCCATCTGTTGGGCTGCATTTCAGCCTGACTTTCATGGTTCTCTAGTTCTTTTCCCTACAGGCCGCTGGATGCTGCAGGATCACGCCCTAAGGGCAAAAGAAAATGCAGAAAAGCTGTGAAAAAATAGAAATAATTCCAGCGCTGTCAGAGGAAATGACTTTACAGAGGAAACCCCGCGAAACCAGAGTAGAAAGCTAAAAGAGTAAAACAGAGCTCCAGCTGTCTAATCCATATGATATTTATGGCGACACAGGCTTAAATTTACATGACAGCACATTGTCTTAAATTGCCCGTCTCTCTCTGTCTCAGCAGAAATGAAAGAAACAGCTGCTATTTCTTGTTTACCATCCAATCAGCATATCAGAAGCTTCAAACAACAGAAGAGCTATCACTTCAAGTCATGTTCTTTTACTGGGTCGAGGAATAGCAAGAGACCTCAAAACTTCCTTTAAATCACAGATCAGACAAAGAAACTGAGACTGAACCTGAAAGACTTGCAGATGCGGAAAATCCTGAGAACCTTCAGGTTTTCTTGAAGTTAAATAAAGGATATTTTCTTTATAGTCGAAACTGGTGTGGACATGCTGTCAAAACATACAGTAGTAAGTCAGAAAAATTCTTCTTATCACAGTTTAAATGAAGTTCTTCTCGGCTGTGATTAAACACAGAAACAGGAGGACAACATGCAGATGCGTGTTCTACAAATTATTATTGTTATTCATTCATTTCTGTTTGTGCGTAATATTACTTCATGCAGTCGAGCTCAACCACAATCCCACTGCAAGATCTGACAGCAGCTTATTTTAATACCAGCTCACATCAGCTGATGGCTCCACTTAGGTCATCTCCTAAACATTCAGCTGTCCTGCCCATGCCTGTAGCATCTTCTGTAAGCTGCTTTGCAACCCACCTACATAATAGCTCCTGTTCATGACATGTCAGAAATGCCGTCATTGTCTGCAGTGAAATGTTATTTATTTGGAACAAAAAACACGTGTTCAATCAGCTCCATGAACATCTCTCATCTTTCAGCCCCAGTTTGCGCTCCTCTTAATTCCTTAGGGGTTTACGTTAAAAACAAATTCTCCACAGTGGACCAGTTTTAGCTCAAAAGCTCCCATTTTTGGAAAGATGAGTAGTGTAGGTTCCCACGCATTTATGCCAAGACAGATTGCGCGTGGAGGAAGAACACAGACCAGAAAGGAATCAGATGAAATCTTTTACGTCGTATATTATTTTTATTTTTTCCTCATAGAGTTTATTAAGGCAGCCCTCCTAATTATTAATGGTGATTCATTGTAGCATTTATTTTATTTTTATTATCCTTTTTCAAAGAAAACACCATCTGCAATTGATATACTGGTTGTTTTTATCATTCATTTGTTGCTGGCTGGCAAGCACCAGCACTTCCCATCCTTAGTTTCCTACCAACCAGATGACCGGGTCACTCTGCTCTCTTTGATTTGCTCCTGAAGTAAACTTCTGTCCAAGAGAGAGCTGATTATACCTCTAATATTTTAAATTTCATTTCATAACACAGCTATATATACATACCAAACACATGCCTCTCACTGACCCTTTCTTAAAAGCTGAAAATCAGCCCCGTGTTTTGAAGAACTTAAACGTTTTTAAAGATTAAACTTTTTCTGAGATCTCACCACCACCCACAGCAATATTTAAATGTTTCTAGCTGTGAGCTATAAAACAAATGAGGCTTTTCTTCTGTGGCACGACTACGAGCATTTAAAGCCAATTTAAAAATCAGGCTGATTTTCTATACATGCTGACTCTCGTTATGATGCTTTGTCCAAGAACTGCGGTACTCAGCACACAGAGCAAAATCAAAACCTGCTTAGAATTTGAGTTTGTAGGAGGAATTTTTACAACACTGGGCCTCAGCTGCGAATCAAAACTCACAACTGCGAAAGCAAAGATTGGAAGAGAAAGTGCTGCACCAACGCATGCTTCTTTAAGAGGGTCGCCACGTTCGGCTCAGCAACAGCTCAGGTTTGGGGAAGATCCCTGATCGGCGTTGAAAGGCTTCGTTAAATAAGGCGATGTTAAGATAAACACTAAAAAAACAGGAGGACACGAAGCCTGAAACACTTTATCTGCTTCCACTTGTGTGAATGAAAGGTTGGCAAATAGCTCTGGGGTCTGAAAAATGCCAACTCATTTTTTCACAAGTACACAGAAGGCCACAGATTACAAAGCAAAAGACCCGACAGCTGGACCTGCTAACATCTTTTATTGACACTCTTCTTCTCTTGTTACCCTCTCCAACCAATGGGGAGTCTCTGAGTGACAGACCCTGAAATTAAAATGAAAAGTAAGAGCAATAATCACTGAGTCACTTCATTTGTGAATGAACAGTGAGGCAGCCCCTCCTCGAACGCTCACACACACAGATTTGAATGATTCAGCGTATTGAGCTACACTGCGGCTGCCAGTTAGTCACTCGGGCTGATTATCAGCCGTGTTCGTCCAGCCGTGGCCAACAGTCACCTGAGCTGAGTGTCCATTTGGAAATGATTCAGTCACTTCTCTCTAGGATTGATTGATCCGGTCTGGCACAGACAGGAACCGATTGGATCGTCCTAAAAAACTGCAAGGCTTGCTGACCACTGAAATCAAAGCTGGACCGGAGCTGATGCTTCGTCAGTCCGTCCACAAATGTCAAGGCTCTTCATGTCTGATGGTACCTTTTGAAACCGTCAACACTTAAAATATATCCTGCACTTTTCTTCATGACAGGTGCATAAGATCAGAAAGAAAATCGAAAATTCACTTTGAGGACAAAACATTTAGGACCTCAGACATTCAACGAGCAAACTTCATATGAACAAACAGCAAATAACACTCATCACATATTCATATATCTGTCATCTGCAGCTGTCCAGCTAAATTCGATCAGGAGACGTTAGAAACATCTCCTAATATGCATAAAAACTCATAATGACATTGGGTTCCTACAGTGCACGAGCAACAAGACATCAAACTCTCATGTTTGTCAACATAATATAAAGATAGTTTCTAATGTACAACAGACACATGTGACACACTATAGCCCATAACTGAATATATGAGCAACCTCTGGGGCTGAAAGTGTCAATAACTGCAATTTCTTGAATGGCCACTTGGGGCAGGCTCCACGAGTGAGTCGATCTGTTTAACTTGTTTAAAAACAATTCTGGTCGCCTGTTTCCTGTATTGAGTTTAACTTGACTTGTCTCATTATCCCTGATTTGTACTCTGTGTGTTTCCCACCTGTTTTCCTGGCCTCACTGCCTTGTGTATTTATTGTCAGTGTCTCTCTTTGCCATGTGATCCCACTTTGCTGTGTGCTCCCCTGCTCTGTGTTCCTTGAATCCATGATTCCTAGTATTTAGTTTTCCTGGTCTCATTCCCGTGTGTGGGGGTTTCTGGACGGCAATGAAGCTGCATTTTGAGTTTATGCCGTCTGCATGCTGCCTGCCACACAGCCCTCTGAGGGACAGGCTTTTTCATCAGTCTTCAGGCATTGTGAAATATACCAAAGGGAGTCCAATGTTAGGTTTTAGCAGTAAGTACCACTGACTGCAGTTATCAGGAAGATGACTGTTTCAGTCCTCTCATAGTGTTTGTGATCAACTCCAAACATAAACATACAAAATCCGAGTAAATTGTTGCAAGTGTTTCACGTCTTTCCAGCTTCAGTAGGAAATCCCCTGGAGTTCTCAGAAAACCTTTCTAACAAACCCCCAGATAAAGAAATGTGACCTTGCTGCTTTCATCTGGATTTTAAATGTAGATGAGGGAAAAAAGATAAACAGCCGAGTCTCCACTTTAGGAAAGGTGAGTCGACCTTGATTCCAAACCTGACGTGTCTTTCTACTGAAAGGCATTGTGGGTTCTGGTCCGGCACTTGTAGCTGTCAATAGCGGTCTGTATCTCTTAAGAAGGATTTTCCCCCACACAGTTGTTGAACACCACGGGTAAATGACAGCCTGACCTACACCTCGTGTTTCAGGTCAATAAAAGCCTCTGCTTTCACTGTGCTGCTGCAAACATCTGCACAGTGAGATCAGGGACATTCAGGAAGATGTCTAAAACTGGCTTCTGTCTTTCTATCAGTGTTTACACACATTTAGACGGATTCATCCTCTAACGACTGACAGTTAAACACAAAACGATACCAGTAAAGATAAAGGTCAGCAAAGCTGGGGATTGTTCTTTGATTGGGCTTCATAAAATAAAATCCTAAGAACCAGGTAGATGTTTGCTCATAACTTCTCACAGAAATTTCATTAAAGGGCAGTTTGAGGAAATTAAACCGACTTGTACAAAGAGCCCATATGGTGCTCGCTATCAACAGGCAGAATTTAAAACTATACACAGTAGAACACCTCAAAGTGTTGAGGGTTAAATAGAGATTAGTGATGCATTTGATACTTCTGACCGTCTGTCAACTTTACTAAATCTAATTTACGCAGCAGGGACTGAGAAAAGCTTCGGTACCAAGATAATGATGAACTGTTGGATGGCTGTGATTGTTAGGGCAGCTTTTCCTCGAGACATGGAGCAGGTTTTCCACTAATTGGGATGTCGGATGCTCGATTTGCAGCTCCTGCAGGCAAAGTGACTTTGGGGCAGATACTGAACATCCTCCCCCCAAAAAAAGTGCTCGTAGTAGTCGTGTAATAATATATAAACACACCATTTTTATCTGACAGTTTCTCAACCACTAGTTTGTTTAGCCTTTAACGGGACACTGTTATCTTTATGATCATAGGGACCAGGAACAAGAGAACCCTGGAGAGGTGGAGGTGTGGACTGGAAAAAAGAGGAAGGGTGGTAACAAGGCCCGCTGTGATGTACGGTTCAGAGAAGGTGGTGCTTAAAAAAAGATTCAGGACTGACAGTGTTAAGATTTTCATTCAGAGTGATGAAGATAGAGAAGATTACAGATGATTATATAACAGAGTATGGAGACAGAGTTAGAAAACCAATGATCAAACTGAGATGGTTTGGACACATGCAGAGGAAAGATGGATGATATATTGGGAAAAGGATGCTGAATATGGAGCTCCCTGGCAGGAGGAAAAGAGGAAGATCACAGGGAAGAGGATGCTTGGATTTCATGAGATGGTCCACTGTGGCAAGCCCAGAGAGAGCAGCCAGAAAATATATATGTGCATGTGGACACACCCTTTGGTGTCATCAATCATATATGTGCCACATGATCATGCAGGTACCTACTGATTCCCCCCTTAAACTGCTAATGCTGTGTTCCAGTGTACTGCAAACTCACTAACTTGCCTTTCCACAGAAAGACATATATAAGTGGTCTAAAATGGGCAAATGTACAGACTGTCATCGAGGTTATGAGTGTAGCTAACAGGTTGTCAGACACTTTGCACATTCAACCATCCAAACAAACTCTAACATCTTTTTTTCTGAGACCGCTACAATAATATCACAACAATATCACGATCCATTCAAATCTGACCACTGACTATGAAGACAATAAACAAATATTTTCCACCTGACTGTTTTTTAATCTTTCATTTTCACAGAAAGAGATAAAAGTTGCATTTGTGTAGTGAAGGAAATCATAATGAGCAGTGAAAAGGCAAACTGGTGTAAATGTCCCAAATACCTGCGAGCTCCTGTGTCTTATTTGGACAATGAATGTTACTTGCGGCCTTTTATCTGCTGCCAAAGCCAAACTTCAGCCTGCCTGTGTAATTTCATCAGCTTTCCCCCAGAATGCCTGCGATGTTGACTTTCATTCTATCAAAATGCATTTTGCAGGCATACGTTAGGTTTCATACTGCAATGATCAAATCCTAATAATCACACTGGAGGGAAAACATCTTGAATTCACTTCCGCCTTAGCTGAAGAAATCTCAGCTTCTCAAACGTAAACCTGCAGTCAGAGTCGAGTCATCAACAGTCTGAGCCCAGCCCGACTCTCCCGGCAGCAACTACCCCATTAAAACCAACTCATTCTCATTCTCCAGCTCTCAGCATCTTATTGTTGTTCATTAATGCGCTTCATTACGGAGTCTGCATGTAATTATACTCATACGAATTCCCGCATGCTCTTTCTTTCCCCTGAAATAGTTGATGTTCTGTGAATCTCCATTTAATCTCGTGTTTTTCCGTGTTTGTCTACGGAGGTTCGGAGGCGAGCTGCCGCCCCGCGCCCTCGCCTAAAGGATGATTCAGTCTGAGTTAGCGGACCTTTCTGCTCAGTGAAAATCTAAGAAGCTATTTTCAATCTTTTTGGAAATTATGCAGTCACAATAAAATGTGTCTTTGAATAAGACACTGGTCCGGTTCTTCAAAGTGTCAGATTTTTGTTATATGGGAGTAAATCAAAGGCACAGGCCGCTCGTCATGTACAAATTTCAGTTTGTTTTCCTGAAAGCTGAAATAAATTATGCAACAAGAACAAGCAAAAAATTGCTCTGTTGAATTGTCAGCCTTATTGTTGCTGGAAAATATCATTTTTCATTGTTGCACAACTGAGACGCTTTTCTGTAGAACAATGCAGCGAGTGTTTGTGTGCTTCTTTTAAATCTTTCTTTGTTACAGACAAATGTTTTTTGGGTTTTTTACTACACTATTCAAGTCTTGGGTCTGACTTCAGGATATTTTTTCTATCATCTCAGTCATGTCTCGATCCAGCTGGTGTTTTGACTGTAACTTGCTTCACCCTCAGGTCTTTGCTTTCCCTTCAGTCCCTCCTTTTTATTCGCCTCGATTTATCTGGCCAGCGTTACTTACTGCTCTTGGAACAGATGATACGAGTTGCTCTGCAGTCGGTAAACAGGTTCTACTATTTAAAAAAAAGAGATCCCACTGGTAACTGGTTAAGCGGGTTATTATGACCCATAATTACTTCCTGGTGTGACTGGCATCTCTAATGGCTGCAGTAATTATGAGGGAAGCATGCGGGTTAGGACTGCTGGTATTTCAAGGCAATTTCTGCAGGATTTTTGTTTCACTTTAACAGTTTAGTGCACTTCCTTCTTCAGAATCAACATGGTAAACAATTAACTTGTGATAATGGTGCTGGCGTCATGTTTTTGTGTTGACCTCGAGCTGAGAGTTGTACACTGATATGGGCTTGCTGCTCAGACGGACCCTCAAAGCACTGAGAATAATTGTGCTGCATGCTCACATAGCTCTGGGTCTGTTGGTCTGACAGTGGAAACATATATTTAAAAAAAACAGAAAGAGAGCAATTCAGACACCTCTAGGATGAGTAAAATTACAAAGGGACCAAGGTACCAGGAGAGGGTTACCGAGGTAGCCACGCCTGGGGGGAGGTGTTTGAGGGAGAGTGCCTGGTAGTGGGGCTTAGCACGTGGGGTCCAGCCGGGCACAGCCCAAAAAAGCAACATGGGCTCTCCCTCCTGTGGGCGCACTACCTGCAGGAGGCACCGTAGAGCTTCAGAGCCATATGGATTTGGTGGTGGAGCAGATGCCCTGGTGGTCTGACCACTAAAAAAAGAACTGACTTCAGGGAGTTTTCTTTGGCTCCTGTATGTTATACTTAGATACTTTTGTGTTTTGTGGTGTGCTGCATTGAGTAAAGGATTATGCTATATTTAAAAGGCTGCTTGAGAGACATGCACCTCAAATGAGACACACGATAAATGGACTGGAGCTTATCTACTGCTTTTTTACTCGAGCACTCAGAGTACTTTTAGCAGCATGTCTCATTCACACAAGTGCTTTTTCACAACAGCCACACACATCCACACTCCAGCGATCGCATCTAAAGGAACCTGGGTTCAGTATCTTGCCCAGGGACCTTACAATATAATAATATAACCTTACATTATGCAGTGCCTAGAGGTGACTGCAATTACGTGAGTGTAATCGAATTTAATTCAATTGAACTGAATTAAAATGTTATAGTAAAAAAGTTCCTTCTACTCTACTAACTGGTAATGGTTGAGCTGGTTGTGGCAGAGCTACAGGAAGGTGCTTCAGTCCAGTTATCAGCAGCTTAGAGGTTTGAAGAGTCCAGAGTTTAATCTGTGATGTTTTATGATTATCTGTAAAACATTAAAGAAGGAAAATGTCTTTTATGTCTTTTTCAGACTTTTCCCTACACATTTATTTGTAATTGTTTTTTGTATTTTCATCTGTTTGTCACTGTTTTTATTTATTGTACTTTGCCTGACTTGATAAATATGTGGTAATACAACTGGGTTACTTGATTACAGCACTTTGTAATTGTCACCATACATAAATTTGTAAACATCTAAATGTCTTATGTTGTAATTAGAATTTATTTTATTTATTTAAAAGCTCATTTGAGATATTTCATTTTGACTCTGGCAGCGTTCACAAAAACTTGTTTCATAATGTTTTTTCACATTTGAAATGAACACACAACTTCATGTGTGAGTCTGATGTATTATATACACAGTGCTTCACGTTGTCTAACAAAAAAAAGTCTTTCATTTCTAGAGATTTGGGCTATGTGAAACTTCCATATTCGAGTCAACCCTTTTGCACCCAGCAAAAACTTCTTGAAAAGACGACTTTGTCAGATGTCTCGAGTACGTCGAGATTTGAAGAGCGAGAGGTGAAAAGACGTCTTTTCAGGTCAGTGAAAAGACACGCCTTCACTTCTAAATTTAGTTAAAAGTGAAAAGACACCTCTTCTTTCTCAGCACATCTGCAGACTCCTCAGCCAACCATCAGACTGTGACCCGGAGCGTCCTGTGAGGCAGTGTGACTCCATGTTTCAGGTTTTGACTGTCCACAGGCACGTGCGAATAAGCTCACCATCCAACGCTCAAAGAGACCCAACCCCAAAAGATACTTGATTTACATACAGATATATGAACATTTATAAATAATTTTTTTATAGTTTAAAAAATGCTGTTTTGTAAAACTAGTCTGTGTAGCCACAGTGAAAACAACTGTAGCTGTCTGATTGGTCAAAAAAAGGAGTTTACAAAGAAGGCGACTCGACTTCTTTAGGTTTGGTGAAGGTGTTTAACCTCTGATCCAAGAGGCTTCTTCAGTTCTAAAGCTAATAACGTGCAGACTCCCAGGTATTTAAACCCTGGTGGATGCTGTGCCCACTATTAATGCTCCAAACTCCTAAGACTGCCATGGGCTGGATGACTGAGAAGCTACACAGTCAATCAAATGTTGTGTTTAAAATATATAAATTCTACAACAAGGTTGGATGTGAGGTTGCTGAACATTCATCTTTTTAGAGTTCTTTCTGGTATATCTATGTTTCATCTTTCACTTTTACTTTCAAACTTCTTTTGACTGGTTAACCAGATTTTTCAACATAAATGGACTTTTGGTGCATGATGGGTAAAGTCTAACAGAGTTAATGTAACAGGAAAGGAAATCAGTTTGAAATGTGTTGTGGGAATGCTCGTTTAAAGATTCAGCCCATACATTTCAACCATCCCAAACTACTCTGCTTGTAAAAGAAGGGGAAAAAAGATCCAGTGTGGAAATCACTAACATGACAAGCAGCCAGAGGAAAGCAGCAACGAGGTCTAAACCACAGCGCCTTGATAATGTTCCTGTCAACATATCAGGACCATGACAGTCGGAGGCATCGGGGGGCAGAAACTACATGTTGGAGCTGTATGCAGCCGTGCAGCTGCTGTCACAGGCGGGACTGGAGTGGCAGGTGGACCAAAAGGTTCAGTCCAGGGGAGCTCATCGCATTTTTACGACTGTTTAAAGTTGTGCGTGAACGTGGATACTACACGGCAGCTTTGGAGGAAGGAGTCGCGCTGTCTTCGTTTATTTCTGCACATGGAAGAGAGAGGGAACATTTCGGACACATGCACATGCGATGACGCGCGCGCACACACATCGAGAGCCTAAACACACAGACACACTTTCTGGCACACACATGGAGATCTCCGTGCAGGATAGCGTTGAGAACGCATTGCCAGCGCACATATTACGCACACAGAAGTGCGCTTTGCACACACACACGCGCGCACATGCACGCAAGCACGCCCCTCTCGCTCCCCACGCCACTCCAGCGGTCCTACCTCCACACTTGCCCCAGGTGCAGGACGTGAAGCACGGTCTGAAAGACCCACATACAGACGGTGCAGCACCTCCAGGGGGTCCCGACTCTCCCCGCCGTCGCTGGCGGGGCAGAGGACGCGTACACCGGTGTAACATTCGCGGCGTTCACCGCCACCGCGCTCCCGCCGCGCTGGTCGCTGTCCTTGGTGCTTAGAGTGCCGTCTCCCGCCGCGGCTGCTCCGCCTGCCGCTGCTCCGCTCCCGCTGCAGCTCGCTGCTCCTCCTTCCCCGCCGCTCAGCTCCGCGTAGTCGTACACGAACCACCTGAAACTCAGCACCTGCACGACAGCCGAGGGCACCACGACAAAGACGAGCGTCAAGCCGAACCACCAGTTTTCGCCTCTCAGGTAGTAGTCGGCAGCCAGCCACAGGTCGGTCGCGCCGTCGGAGAAAAAGACGAGCAGGGCGCAGAGCACCCAGCAGCAGTCCAGCAGGGTGTAGGGCTTCCCGCCGGCGGCGGTGCAGCGGGGCCGGGCGGCGGGGTTCCCCGGCTCCGAGAGGCTCCTGGGCGTGTTGTCATCTTCCACAGACACCGCTGCTCCATCCGACTTAGCGGCCATGTTGGTTAGGATAGGAGAGAAAGACAGAGAAAGAGGTGGGGAAACGGGAGAGAGAGTGAGAGAAAGCGAGGGAGAGGGAGAAGGGAGGGGGCTGGCTGTTTGCAGGAGAGAGTGTGAGAGATTACATCATAACTAGCCTCATCATCAGCCAATTAATTGCGAGGCATCATTACTAAGAGCGCTTTTAACACCGTGACACCAGCGCGATGTTTTCGGGACATCCAGCGTGCAGGCAGACAGTCCCGCAAATAATTACGACCTGCGGGGTTGTGCTTTTAAACCTATTATCGAATGTGCCCTACCTCCGCAGCACCAGCGCACATGTTACACTCACATTAAGGTAATTTTGCTTGCACCATATGAGTTAACGACTTAGCTGGCTACTGTCAGTGAAGGACTCAGCGTTTTTATGCACATTCAATCTGCCTTCAGGCAGTAAATGTTAAATGTCCTGTGCTTTCACTCAAAAACCACGACCCCTTGATCATTAAGACACTGGGTGGCTTTGCACTCAGCGGTCTTTACGGCAGTAGTTCGACTGACATCATTTGGGTTTATCATCGAGAGAAAGCAGAGCAGAGGAAGCTGCTTCACATTCAGACAGATGTTTAGGAGCTCTTAAGTGAAACTACAGTCTTGCCACAGTCTGGGACGGAAAGGTTAAAGGGTTAAGCTCAGTTTTTTAAATAATTTTTGTCTGGGTTCTTCTCTGCATACACTCAGCAGCAGTTTCACAGGCTCGTTTTATCCTCTCAGAGTAACAAGCCACAGTCTGGATGATGATTTTTATTTGTATGAGGCACACAGTGACACACGTATCATGACAATATGACAGACAATAGCAAGACCTGCTTTTGATTGCTTTAAAATAAGGAAACACTGTAACTAATTGTGCATTTGCTGGCTGTTGGAATAAATAGAAAAGCAAAACAGGAAACTTGATTTTGGTACAAGGGTTGTTGATATTATATATAAAAACACAGAAGCATGGTGGACTGAAGGAAATAGCCAAGGTTGGTTTCAATGCCTTCTTTGCATGTGTTACATCTAATCTGTAATATGGTAATTAGGCTGTAATTACTAGTTGCTGTCAACATAGAAGAACCATAGACTGTATATAAAAGATGCACCTGTTTGGCTCGCAACAACTCAGTGCATACACAGACACGGCCGACCTGCTGATGTTCAAACTGAGCATCAGTGACTTTGAATGTGACGTGGTCGTTGGTGCCAGACGGGCTGGTCTGAGTATTTCAGAAACTGCTTATCTTCTGGGATTTTCTCACACAAGCATCTCTAAGGTTTACAGAGAACGGTCCAGAACAGAGAAGAATATCCAGTGAGCAGCAGTTCTCTGGGTGAAAATGCCTTATTGATGCCAGAAATCAGAGGAGAAGGGCTAGACTGCTTTGAGCTGATAGAAAGGCAACAGTGACTCATTACAGCCAACGTATGCAGAAGAGCATCTCTGGACACACATGTTGAACCTTAAAGCAGATGGGTTACAGCAACAGAGCACCACACTGGGTCCCCCTCCTGTCTCCTCCTTCAGTTCACACATGCTCAACAAAATGGGAAAATAGAAGATAAAAAATGTTGCCTGGTCTGATGAGTCTCAATTCCTACTACAGCATTTGGATGATAGGGTCAGAATTTGGTGTAAACATGAAAGCATTCGTCTATCTTGCTTTGTATCAATGGTTCAGGCTGCTGGTGGTGGAGTGGGATATCTTCCTGACACACTTTGGATCTCTTGAAGATCATTTAAGTGCCACAGCCTACCCGTGTACTGTTGCTGAACATGTCCATCCCTTTATGATCAGAGTGTCTGCAGGTAAAATCGTGTCCAACCAGGTACTAGCAAGCTTTGATCTATTGCTACAGATCATGTGAGTGTTCATCCTGATTAACGTTTGTGATTATTTTCATGTTTCAAATCTTACTGAATACAATATGCTCCTTATTTTGTAAGTTATGGTTCTAGTTAAAGTCAAAACGGAGAATAAGCCTAGCGTGCTGCAGGGTGGCCTTACTGCAGCTGTGTGGATGTGCAATCGGTCGCAGCATGTCCAGCTTTGAAACACAGATATGGCAATGGTGAAAAAGTCTTATTTGATTTTGTTTGCAGACTATGAAATTAAAAAGAGGACTCGGGCAGCAGAGTATTAGCTACGCCAGCTATGTGAGCTTTAAACTGCACACTGATGAGCAGCCAGAAAGGGTGCACTACTTTGTATCTCTACATGCAAGGGAAATGGAGCATCTTCACCTTTTCTGGACCAGCGAGCCCACTCGTTTCTACTGAAGAAGCCAATGTAATGCAATTTTAAATGTTTCTTATATATATGAAATATGTGTTAGATTGGAGAAAGTGCCTGTTTCAGTACTGTTTCTGATTTTAGCTGCTTGTGAAGAATCAGAGTAAAAAGAAGCTGTGTGTGACGTGTGATCAAAAAAAAAAATACAAGATATTGACGGGTAATGAAAGAACGTGTCACCTGCTGCAACGACGTCTCCGTGATGTGCGATGTTGATGGGTTTTTGGACAACAATGGAGCTCTAGGGCGCAGTGCAATGACACATATCAGGATTTGGATATGCTGACAGTATGAGTCGGTGGGATTAACTCACTTTTGGTTTTCTAATTGGATTTTTTGGCACCAAGAAAAGAAATGGAAAAAAATGTGAGACTCATCCCAGAAGATTTCATTAGCATCAGTTGTTGAAGGAGGTGTATTTATTTGGCAGCAATTCAGCCGTATCCATTTCCTAATATCCTCAGCTGGTCCCGGAGCAGCCACTCTCCAACCTCACAGGCAGCCTCTGTTTTAGCATCAGGGTCTTTAAAGTGCATTTGTCTGATTGTAATGAGGCAGTGATGCATAGAGCTGACAAGACACAGAGCAACTGGTCTGTTTACAGCAGTGACCATACTAATTGAAAAGATCCCATAAACTCTGAGCAGAATAGGCAATAAAATTCTTTGGTGAATTACTTCTCTGTGCTTCACTGCCCTCAATGAACTAATCAGCTGCCATGTTTCCACATCAGGGCAGAGGAGGGCTTAAAGAGCCAAATTCAATCCAAAATATCTGCAGATCCAGTCAAGTTCATTTGAAGCTTCCTTTCTGCAAATTGACTGCCTCGGTTTTCTTTTCTTTCTTTTTCTTTAAGATTCATTCAGACTCCAAACTCAGCTCATAAGGATGACTGTCACAACCACACTGCAGAAGATTCCCACAGTTCACACTATAATTCAGTATGTTGATGGCTGAGGAACTAAAACGTCTGACAGATCATCTGGACCTCCTGGGGGTTCAGTTATGAGGAGCATTTTTTCACATATCTGAGTTGTTCACATTTTTTTGTGTCAATATTTTAGTTCCAGTTACTCTTTTCTTGGTTTTAGGGAACTAAACTACTTGGACAGGCATGATTGGTTTTTTATCTTGGGTTTTGGAAAAAGTCCAAATTTAGGCTGAAGCACACCCGTTTACCACCTTTTGGTGACTCCATATGTGCCATATAGGGTGCAGGTATCCCAGGTACTTAATCCATGGAGAGGAATTCCCTTTGCAGGTGCTCCAGATAGGGACTGACTGACTCAGTCAAGACTGATCTCAAGACTGCACCATAGCCTAGATTCTACGACCTTCTATAGGTAAAACATAACTAACAGCAAAAGATTTTCCCAGCTGTCATAGTGCGAGAGGCAAAGTAGACCCTGGACAGGTTAACGGTCCACTGCAGGGATCACACAGTGAGTGAGACGACCACACAATCACCAGTTAGCTTAACATAAACGCTCATGGCTTTTCAGTCCTAGATGACACCCACGCAGGCACTACGAGTACATGTAACCTCGCCACAGAAAGGCCCCAGCTGACCACTGCACCAGTGTGCCATCATTTACCTTAAGACAGGGGTGTCAAATTCCAGGTCTTGAGGGCCGGTGTCTTGCAGGTTTTAGATCTCACCCTGGGTCAACACACCTGAACCAAATGATTAGTTCATTACCAGGCCTCTGGAGAAGACATGTTGAGGAGGTCATTTAGCCGTTTAGATCAGCTGTGTTGGATCAAAGACACATCTAAAACCTGCAGGACACTGGCCCTCGAGGCCTGGAGTTTGACACCCTGCCTTAAGAAATAAATGGATGCAGACGTTCCCTTGTTTCATGGTTTACTCATAAATTCCACCACAAGTTATTATACACCATTGAAAAGATCCAAAGAAGGTGCAACAGTTGTCAAATTAAGACAGTCATTGAGGATGTAGAGAAAAAGAAAGATGTTTTGTTTGTCAGTCTCAGTTTTGAGGGAAGAAAACACTGAAAAAAAAAAGATGGGGAACAAACTCTCAGCTTGGAATTTCAGAGAAAGGCAAAACAAAAGTTCACACAAGGACATCAGACGATTTGGCGAGACTTTTTATTATAGCACAGAAAAAATCATCATCATCAACTTGCTTATTTAACTTACTCATGGTTGAAAATATGAATGCGAGCCACATATTCTTCCTTTATAAATGTCAAAGTTTTGTTTTATGTGGGCAAAGGCATACACAGCTGGTATTTGGTGTTTAACAACTTCTAGAAGTTTAAAGATGATGCTGTAGCTGTTGCCAGTGGCACAGAGATAATACACAGAATCCAAACTATTTAAAACATTTTCTAATTAGGTAGCTTCAATTTATTAGAAAACGTCCTTAAATGTTCTGTAAGCCCACATATTTCACACATTTAAATACTCGGATCAACAGAGAATAAAAAAGATTTCCTAAATGAAGTTTCACAATCCCAAATGGTTTTTAATGGCTCAGTGCTGTATAATTCAAAGCTCGGAGTGTTCTGGTTTTTGTTTCACAGCATAATAGACATACACAGATTTGTCTGAATATTTTTTTTGATAAATGATGCCCAATTATGAGTTTGCGACTAAGGGGAGCTAATTAGAGATCCCAGATCATCACAGCTCCGTCTCTGACAGCCTTTTAAAAAAAAATACAGCTTCTGAGTTTCTGCAGTGAGGACAAAACTCTCATCATACTTTCTTATCACAATTAACATAAACAAAAGTTTTTTGCAAAGTTTTCCATAAAATATAAAACACAGAGACATTGAATATTTTAGTTTGGTCTGACTTTAAGAGTGAATAAAAAGAAGGTGGACACCCGCTTTCCTTTTTGACCTTTAGTAGTGTAATTATAGCAGTTTAATGAAAGGTCAGATTTTCAGATGTGATGTCTCGTAGGTCTGACTGAGAAGTAACCGGAGTGAAAAGACAAAGCCTGCTTTACTTTTTTCTAATTTAGATAGACTGTATATAAAAAAATGGGTGTGGTCAGCAACTTCACCCATTGGTTGGTTGGTTGGGGTGAAGCCCCACTGTGAAGCCTCAAGATGAGCATTTTCACTGTCGCCTGTTTAAGCCTTTAAGACCTACCATAGAACCAAGTCCAGCAGAGCTTATCTTTATATTTTTACATGCTGTAGTCCCATTTTTGGGACCATTTATATTTATATAGCCCAAATTCACCCAAATTCTAATAATATGTATGCAATAAGTCCATAGTAACGACATAAATTGCAAAAAAAAGTGCAAAAAACTACAAAAAAAAAAATTGAAAGTCGTTTTTGTTTT
This sequence comes from Perissodus microlepis, assembly GCF_051167445.1. Taxonomy (NCBI): domain Eukaryota; kingdom Metazoa; phylum Chordata; class Actinopteri; order Cichliformes; family Cichlidae; genus Perissodus; species Perissodus microlepis. Next base: position 31,948,656 of record NC_140480.1, read on the forward strand.
GTTTTTTACATATATTTCCAGTTAGAGAAATTTAACAGGTTTATCCCTCAAAACTTTAAATACAAAGAAGTTGCACAAAATAGTTTCCAACCACAAGAAATTTATTTTGAGTGTCTTCATAGTTTTATTTTTGAGATACGCCAATTTTTGTGTACTGCAGGGAAGACGAAAATAAATATTATAATGCAAATTTGCAAAAAAACAAAAAAAAAAAATGCATGTGCATCAAAATAAACTATTTCCAGCAGTGCAATTTGAGTTCTAAGCATCCCAGAAACTATACAGAAAAGCATAAAGTTTAACATGACTTTTATCAAACTTACTGAATATCATGTTGTGTTGAACAGCCCAACAAACTGATCAGGAAACTGTTTGAGATCATAGATTACGGGAGTCAACCAGGAGTTGCCCACCTGCACCAGCTTCACTTTTCAGGCCTAGAAGCTCCAATCAAGTCAAGTCAAGTGGCACAGTGAAGCAAGACAACGTTCCTCCAAGACTATGGTGCCGCATATAACAATCTACACAGGACTACGTAAAGTGCAAGTCTGCAAAAGTTGCCCAACAAAACAAAGACAGAACAGAACGATACAGACCCAAATCAGTGCAATAGAAAAGTGCAACAATGACAGTGGGTTGTGCAAAAGACTGAGCATTGTGCAAAACTTGAATCAACTTTTGTGTACCATTTTATGACCTTTGCTGGAAGTCTACAGTTGCACGTGAGGTAACAGTCTTAGAAATCCACAAACTTCAAATCAGAATTACTTCAGCTCAGCAACAAATAGTTTCATTACAAAATTAAAGCAGTACAGAAAAGGAAAACACTGATCCCAGCAACTAAACAATACAGTGGCCAAATGGCAAAGAAGCACTTGTTTAGCTGAGGCATTCAGGTGCAGTAGACCTCGAGTGCAAAGAGGTCATGTTCTTTTAACTAGAGGCCAAAAGGTGAGCAGTTGTAACACACCTCCTATGGGATAGACCTGTTTGAGAGGGGAAAATGAATTTGCAAGTAGGACCTGGTCAAATTTCTTTAAAAATGTGCAATAATAAATCGTGAAAAACCAAACAACACAGTAAATCTTCTCAGATCTTTTGGGTTTGAAGGCCCCCCGGACCCTTTTTATCCTGATTAAAATCCAGCTTTGACGGACATGGTCAATAATAGATACTGTGCAGCCATCCAACCGTGATTCATTGTTATTAGAGGATCAGAGTTTGCCAAGAAAATATTTCCACATCATACATTATCAGCTGCAGCCCAGACTGTTGACACAAGACAGTTTGAAACCATTAATTTGTGCTTCAGTCACCAAATTCTGAGGCTAACGTCTGCAGCCTCGGCACAAAGTGGAAATAATCAGACCAGGATACAATATTTAGTTTCTGTGCCTACTGCAGCTGCAGATTTCTGCTCCTGGCTGTCAGGAGTGGAACCAAAGGTGGTCTTATAGGTGCTCCCCCTCAAGGTTGGACATGTTGTGAATCCCGAGAAGCCTTTCTGATCACTTTTAAAGAGTAGTTCTCTGAGTCCCACAGCCCTTCTGTCAGCTCTAACCTCTGTAGTCTCTTCAATTTGGCATTTCCATCTTGAGAACTCCCTCTCGCTTGATATTTATTTTTAATGCACCAGTGTGTGTAAGCTGGACAGACTGTCGTGGTGAAAAGCTCGGGAAACCAGCTGGTCTGGCACCAACAGTCATGCTACCGTCAAACTCACTGATACGGATGTTTCCAACATGAGGACGAAAAATAAAAATCGTTAAAGTGCTTCACCATTAATAAAGTGTGAGCCGTGTCTCCAAACCAGCAGCAAACTATGCAGAATGAATTGAAATAAAACAAACAAATTATCATAAACAATTACCAGTGCATACATGGCTGAGGAGGCAAAGCAGATGGTCTATTAGTCACAGGTGGTTTGATCCTCAGCTTCTCCTGCATGCATGACAAAGTGTCCATGGGCAGGACCTCCAAATTGACGGATTGATGGATTGCATCTTGCATGGCAGGTGTCACTTAGCTGCCCGTGAAATGGTGAGTGAGAGTGAAACAGCAAAGCATGCTTTGGATACAAATGCATGCTTTTACCATTCACCCCCAGCATAGACCATTTACAGACAGAGGACAGGAGGCATTAACCAAATATCCTTCCTATATGCAAAATGATTTACTCATGAAGGTGGAACCTGTCAGATTTGTCTCATGCAAAATAATATTCACTTAGTGCTTATGAGTCATGCAAAGCATTTACCATATGGCTTATCTATTATCCCCACATGGGATAAAGCTTTCATGTACCTTAAACTTGTGCTTCACAGCATGTGTAATTCCAGCACTGCTGCAAACATCTCTGCTTTTATTCAGTCGTCCAGTTCGTTTTTTAAAGATGAATCTGGCAGCTCCAGCTACTTCTCGCTGTTTGTATTTCTGTAGTTTAGTGAGGCACATTTGACACGAACATTTTAGAACATCAACACAATGCAAAGTCTTTTTCTTTTTTCATAAACATTCTTTATTTTCCAACATTTTCATTAAAAAGTCTTTCTCAGGTTTCCTTAATTTGCAAACAATACTCGCGTTTCTCTTCCTGCTCAGCTCCATCCACCAGTTATCTGCATGATTATCTGGACATTTCTTCTGTGCAAGATACAGGAAGTGAAAGAAACCATCAGTGGAGTAAACGGACGGTGACATGGCTCCGGAAATCTGCAACAACCGTGTTGTTACCAGAGAACCCATGCAGACACAGGGAGAACATGCCAACAGATTCAAACCCAGAACCTTTTTGCTAAATGTTAGCATGTACTGGTCTGTGTTTGTGTTATCCCTGCCATAGACTGGTGGCCTGCTCACCAGTCTAATAATACTTTATTAATCCCTAAGGAAATTATGTTATTATTGCAATTATTGTTGCCTACTTTTTAATACTCTATAATGATTTTACTCAACAATAACATAAAGTCTATCTTTTTAGTACCTTAAAATAAAACCTTCCAATGCAAAAGATATTGTTTTCTAGAAAAATAGAAAATGTATTAAAATCATAGAAGTCAAATTTGGTAAATACCTTTTTTGTGAGGGGAAAAAGGTATTCCTGCAAACTTTAAAAAAAAAACTAGTGCTCTGTCATGGCTAAAAACTGTAATATTTTTAAAAAATACAGTAGATGAAGCTTCGGTTCTGAAATGCAAAGCAACAGCAGTTTGCTTTAAAGCTACACTGTCCCTAACGGCCAGCAGGGGGAGACTGTTCTGGATGAAAAAAGACATTTGGTTATACAGACGTCATGTGGTGTGTTTACAGCAAACTTAAAGTGAAGTTTCTCCTTGTGCTACTCATATTAATGCATTCACTCCACAAATATTTACCTTCAAAAGCTAACAGGAGAAGAAGTACAGCCACCATAAACAGCTGGAATCAAATCTAAGCTTAGCGATCCAGTTTCACCTCGTGTCGCCCATTTAAAGTCACATCAGTGTGTTTCTTTGAGCCTTCAGCTGCCTTGTCTCTGATCACAGCAAACACTTACTGAACTCTTAACTCTTGCTGAATATGACATAATGTTTATTTTATACATTAAAGTTCCCTTCATAGTCAAAAAAGGATGCTAAAGGAGGCCATGCCTTTGGTACGGCCTTGGTTTCTCATTCAGTCACCAAAATCAAAATAGTGACAGTGGAAACACCCAGCTTGAGGCTTCATAATGGGTTTCACTAACGAGTTGGGTGGCTAGCATCCATTTTTCATATACAGGCCACTCCAGTTGCTCCTCAGTAAGACCTGTCTGAGAGATCATGTCCAAATTAGATTTTGATCTTTTCGGTGTAAAAGAGAGAGTTCGGGCATTAAAATGCTCCCCTTCAGAGTCTGCTTCACCTTAAATCACATTCTGCCCGTGCATCACTCACAAGTTGCGCATTTCCTGACAAATGAGGGTCATTATGAGTTTGAGAGCGCAGGGAGCTAATTAGAGGTCTCAGATCAGTGGTGCCACTGCTGTGATACACTTTGGTGAATGCACACAGACTTCAAGCTTCAAAGGGACTTTTAAAACATCTGTGCCAGTCCACTGTTTTTAGGATAATGATTTTTTACATTTCAGATTGCTTGTCAGTGAAGAGTGACAGGAAGGAGGGAAGCAAGATAATGAAGGAAAGCAAACAACCTAATTCTCCCATTGTCCTTTATGCCTCGTGATGCTAATGGCAGATATAATGTATTAGACAGAGTTTGACCAAGATTATTTTAACAATAAAAGCAATGTGTGGGTGTTATCTATCAGTTTTTACCATTTGAATTAGTTTGCAGATGCAAAGTGAACATTATGAGAATCTGCTCGGCTCTTAACATCGGACAAGTCCGTGGCAACCTGCTACGGTCAAGGCTGGAGCTCAGTTACCCTCTTTGTGGAATTGTTGTCTATTTGGCATAGCCAGATGGAAAAGTTTGTGACAGAAAAACTACACATTTAGGACTTCACTTGGAAAGAAAAAAACTAGAGTCTATGAATGTGCTTGTTTAGCAACACAAACGAAGCCCTAACCCTAAATGGGTCATCGAGGGGGCGGCTTTGTAACAAGAACTGGCAAAGTTAACGAAAAGAAAGCAGAACACAGGCGAGGCTCTGGGGTTTTTGACGGAATTGAAGAATGTACCAGATGTTTCTCACAGAGTCGGAAGAAGGAAAGTGTTAGCAGAGAGGAAGAGGTTTTTTTGAGTGACTGAACAAGTAGGTTGTGTTTGGCTGGAGAATCTGGAGTGCACAAAGAATTGCAGGTTAGTAGAAGGAATAGCAACAAGGACCAAAGCCAGAAACCATCAGCAGGGCCTGAATGTCGCTATCACAATCTGTCAGAGTTGATAAAAAACCAAAAAAACAAAGCCAGTCTTAGTGCAGGTGCCTGATTAAAAGATGATGTCTGAGTGTGCCGGCTAGGTGTCTAGTGGGAAGACAAGAAGCTACGCCTGTGAAGTGACACAGAAACACGGAAATATAAATACACAGGGAGGAAAGAAAGTGAGAAAAAGTAAAACCTGCAAGCTGGTGCTGGAGGCTATGCCCTGCACTGCTCACACGTGATTAGGTGATTGGATAATCACGTAAATAAGCAGGTGCACAGGTGTTTCAAATACAGCTTGGCAAAAACACTCGTTCTCATTTAGCGCAGCAGCCGAATTGCCAACAGATGAGTTTCTGAGGTCAGATGAGCATGCCATAGAGCGTGCACAACTCACTTTCAACATCAGTCAGAGGATTAAGACAAAATAGAAAGTGCCTCAGAGTCATTAAAGGAAAGGACGTCCACAAAACTCACTTCTTCAAAGTGATTTATTACATGGAGAATTACACGAAGCCTGCAGAATATTCACTGATCTGAGAAATCCTCCAATACCCCAAAATGTCAAGCTTTTCACAAAAATCACTTCATTTTATATTTTAAACCACGGATGTTAAAAATCCCATCATCGGTTTGGTGTGTTTAAATGCCTGCAGGGTCTGTGGGAACCATTTCAAACCAATCGCATCAAATCAAATCACGCTTTAAAGGAACGAGAGAGAAAACATCGCTGAATTGTCTGGAGGCACATGCAGATTTCCTGAGATTCTCCAGATAAGCACTGACGGTGAAGTTACCCATGTGTCCTTTTACACTTCATGGTTGTACTGTGATGGGACAGATCAGCCTCTACTGCCTTTATTCAAGTATAGAAGTCGTTTCTCAGCTGGTGAGAGATAGAAACCTCTCACTAGCCGATGCTTCTCCCACTAATAATCCTCTCCGGCTTCAAGAAGGATAAGCTGAGGTGAGCAGATGCAGATCCTGGTTCATTAATTTGGACACTGTTTTATTAATATTAATACATTCATTGTTGTTTCAGTTCAGTAAATAATTAACAGGTTAATGGTGCCACACACTGCAGAGAACTTGTAACGCCTGTATGCTAAAGAACACCTTTGTTGACACTGGAAACACTGACCACAGAGAGATAATGGCCACCTGTTTGGAGGCACAACACTGTATACCCACAATATTAGGCACGGCTGTGTCTTATTGTACTCTAGTGTGATTATCCCCACTCCCTGCGCTCACCTGCGCTTACGCAGACATTAACAATCCAGGTCTCAGCGGGCGTCAGTTTACCTCAAATCTCCTCTCTCGTCTTTGTTCGCTCTCTTTGAGGCATTTTTATGCCGTGAATTTTGTTGTTTGGAGACGGAGTTTATAGCTTTCAGGTTGGGGATTTCTTCTCTTTTGTAATCATAGTTAGAACACTTATGGTTTAAGGATTAGGTTTTTGTGTTTCTTTGTGCTTCAGCCACAGTTTGATTCCCCATTGTTTCCTGTTTTTATGCTCATACCACAGTTTTAAGTCTCTTTGATTTTTAATATGATCTTTAATTTATTAAATAATTATTATTTCTTGTTAGTTCTCTCTATGTTCTCACTTTATTCTTTAATGATCTTTAGTCTTAGTTATTGCAGTTTTGAAATCTAATTTCTCTCAGTGTTTTTTTTTTTTTTTCTTCTATATATCTGATTCCTTGTATTTTGCTTTATTTTACTAGCCTCGCAGTATGGCTCCATGTCAGGTGTGTTAGTACTTTGCTTCTGTGTTTTTTGGTCTGTTTTACTTTAATTTGTGTCATTTGTGTCTTTCCTTCAGTTTTACTTCTTGTGTGTCATTACCCTGATTGTGTTCAGCCATGCCTCGTTTCCCTCCTGTTTCCACTTTACCTGATTATCTGGCGAGTATAAATAGTCCTGTCTTCCCTGTAGTCTTTGTCCTTCTTGTGTGCTACCTGCCTGCTCTGGATGTTGTTTGTGGGGTCCCTGTGGATTTTGTACACTGGACCTTTTGCTTGACCTAAATAAAAATGTTATTTATTTATTTTTCAAGACTGTCTCTGAGTCCTGCACCTAGGTCTGCTCTCTGCTGAACATGGATCTGCAGATAAATGCACTCCAGAAAAACATTCCTGCAGAGCACAAGTAACATGATTCTAAGTATTTTGTGCATGTACACAGTATACAGAGACCACATAACAAATAAACTGGACTTTATGGTTAAATGCACTCAGGCACAGCGTGGACAGCCTAGTGTGAATCCACCCTTAAAGATTTGCAGGTCTGCAGTCAGGAAACAGTGGCGTGTGACACATTTGGACTTCAGGGACCCTGGGTGAATGTGATGTATAGAGTGAGGCTGAACGTTAGCTGTCCATTCACAGTTGCATTTACACAGATTCCTTTTTACTTTGCCTGGTGGATTTTTCAGTCTTGTATTATTTAAACTATTCTTTAGATCACCAACTAAATACCAAGTCTGTTCTGAGGATTAAGTCAGTGGTAATTGGCCTGCGTATATTAAACCTAACGTTTTTTTCCTTCTTCTCTACTGGTTGCTATTTTGTGCAGCTCTGCTCCTGAGTAGGTAACAGGTAACCATTGGAAACACTGGGAGGTACAGCTGAACATAGTAGAACTAACTTTAAAAGTAACTCTGGAAGTAAGACATTTTAAACCGAACCACGTTTATAGTTTATTGTAAACACTGAAATGCTGGTGAACTGATGTGAATATTCATGCACACACAAGCTGATGATGTACACATCCGGTAGTCCTGGTTTTTGTTTTCTAAAAGATGATTATAGAAGATAAATCCTCTATATTAACTCATGACATAATTTGGTTCTTTAATTTTGGGGATAAAAAAAAAACAAGGTTAACTCTTTACTGGAGTAATAAGGAAACAATGCTTTTTCATGTACAGCCAGCAGCAGTCTGTGAATGGTGTATAAACTGCTGAGTGGAGAGCTGTCCATTAACTTGGCCCCATCAGCTTGCTTAGCTCTTTCGCTCTCATAAATCCTTTGCTTGGACTTTTCTGCCTCCTCATCAGTGAGCATCCAGTCTGAGAGAGCTGATGGCTTCAGGCTCCTCTACGTAAACACACATGCCTATTTATTATTTTCATAATATTAGCTTTTGTCTGACAAACACAACAGGTACTCACTAGAATTCTTGCTGCTAAGAAAAAAGGTCCTGTTTGGTTAATTTACTTCTTTTCTTTCTTTCTGAGTATCTTTTATGTTCCTAGGTAGATGGAAAAAAGTAGCTTTATTCCCAATTTGTAGATTTTCAAGTAGATTGATTTTTTTTTTTTTTTTTTTGTTATGTAATTAAAATCTCAATTAAGAAACTCCTGGATAAAGAAATGGTGTTGCAAATTTCATAAAATCTGTTACAAGAGTAAACACATACTGTGCTGCAACTGAATAAAAAAACCTGGGTTTGGAGTCAAACTGAGAAAAATAATGAAGCATATTTGTAGTAGCCAATGTTTACTAACACTAAACCATAACCTTTGCATTGGATGTGAACAGTCAGTATATATTATATAGTCTGTGTTCTACTACTTGTTTCCTGTCACTTTATTATAAAGAATCAGAAAGACTTTATTTATCCCCAAGGGCCAATTAAGACTGCTTACATAGCACCTTTCTACTCAGTTTGGCCACTCAAGGAATGTGTCTGTGATTTTTCCCAGTCACATACACATTCATACTGTGCCTTTACTTATACCTAAGCATTTTTTTCAATCTAATATTCACACACATCGAGAGACTCACACTCCCAAGGATCCATCAGGGGCAACTCAGCGTTGAGTATTTTGCGGTCTCTGGCACAAGGATCGACCGACGTTCTGATTTTTAGACGACACAATCTACCACTTGAGCCACAGCTGCTGGTTAATCTGGAAAATGCGGGAATTATAAAACTGTACAGAAGCTGTTAGAATTGGCTGCACCTACTTTTTTGCTCAGACTTAAGCAGACTGGACATTTTAAATCTTACTTTTTACTTTTTACTGAACGTAACACAACAAAAAGAAGTTGCAGAGATACATCAGCATCCATTTCCCTGACTGCTGACATGAAGGTTCTGATTTTGATTGATGTTTAGATATCATTGCAATTTGTTTCATTTTAGTAAAAGAGTGTGTGGGGAAAACCAATCAGTTAAAAATCGTAACAATAATAAATCTGTACTACATATTATCTAGACCAGGGGTAGGCAACTCCAGGCCTCGAGTGCCGGTGTCCTGGAGGTTTTAGATGTGTCCATGATCCATCACAGCTGATTTAAAGGGCTAAATGACTCCTCAGCATTTCTTGAAGTTCTCCAGAGGCCTGGTAATGAACTAATCATTTGATTCAGGTGTGTTAACCCAGGGTGGGATCTAAAACCTGCAGGACACCGGCACTCAAGGCCTGGAGTTGCCTACCCCTGATCTAGACAGAAACTGTGTTAATTAAATGAATGTTTCTAAGTTTTGAATGCACACAGATTAACAAACTTTTAGATCGCACAAGGAAAAGTACAACTACACCGCTTTCATCTGAGTATAAACAGCTTTTAAAGGCTGTGAAAATTATACTGTAAATACTGATGCATAATTTAAATAAATTCTACATATCATGTCTGCTGGGACCCACACTGAGGGTTAACCTCTTTGACTTAATGTGACTGGAAAAACAATCACTATTGTACTTGACTCGACTGTCCAAGAGGCAATGCTGTTTAATTTCTAACACATTTATAAATATGATTTCTCACAGCAGAGGGCCGTAGGTGGATGAAACAACACAGGAAGATAGCAAACAACAGCGTGTGAAGACTGTCTGCAAGACTCAGAGGACAAGTAAAGATGGATGGATGTGTGTAAATCTGTGATTGATTTCTCTGAAACTGGGGGATTCAGATGGATTTCAGAAATCTGTTCGCTCCCTACAAATGAATGTTCTTTCCCTCCTGTCACTGGTAAATACTCAATTCCAGCAGAACAGAATCCATTCAGCAAAATGAAAACTGAGAGTCCCACTGCTTACTGCTTTTTCAGTCTTTTTATTGTACAGTTTCAGCAATAAGGTGGAAAAACAGGACTAGAGAGGATTCTTTGGCTCACCTATCACTCCTAAATATAATTCATACAATATATATGTAGCAAGTAACTTTTATAAATCACGCTGGGAAAATAGGAAGTTACTTAAGCTGATTACAGTTAAGTCCAAAAATGCCCTCCTTAACATTTTCCAAAGTCATCCGGTCTTTGGAGTCTTTGCTAGAGCGATTCTGGGTCACGGGCCTTATGTTTACCACCCTTAGTCATAGGCTTACTTTGTTTCTTACCATCCATCCATTCTCCTGTATCATTAAACACCATCTAATCATTTTTAATGCTGTGGAGCTTGCTGTTGAACATAAAAATTAAATAATAGCAGAACACGAACACTAACAAAGAAAATTAAATCCAGACTTTTCAATACTGTGTCATGCTTAACAACAGTGTTGCGTTTTAATGCTGTGTTAATGTATTGTTCCCCCATACAGCTGTTATGATAAGGTAAAGCAGATACAGAGAAGAAAGTTTGCACAAGGCTGTAAATGTATTTAATTGGATGCACTTGCTTTTGGATCCAGCCTCAAGTGGCCCTTTAACGACCTGCAGATTCTCAAACTTCTGCATTGACTTCATTAATTCCTGGGTTACGGTGAAACAATTAAAACTTTAAAAAAAAAAAGCATTTTCTGAAGAAACTGCAGTGTGAATGCTGATAGCTGAATGTTTTGAGCTGAAATGAAATAATTGTTGAATGTTAAGTTAAAAATGTTGAATGAGCTGAAAAATACAGAATTTTCCACCTGAAAACAAAAGTGCAGAACTGTTGAAAGCTGACGTTCACACAGAAGAAGTAAAGAAAAGTAGCTGAACATGTTTAAAATGTAAATTTGAAAAAGCTGAGTAATGACAAAAGAAAATTCAGAGTCAGAAAACATCTGAAGGAATATTAAAAGTTCACATTCTTTTAATCACTGAATGACTGAAATGTAGGAAAATCCGAGTTTTAATCATCCAGTCAGAAAAGATGATTCTAAAAGTCATCAACTGACTCCAACTACCCAGATCTGAACCACCTGTGTGCAGAAGAGAAATCCACCAATGAACAATGAGCTTGAATTTAATGGGCCAATCAGAATCCAGTTGGCCTACACTAACTATTGATACTGTGTGCAAAACCTTGTCAAATCTGCCTCGTTGCACCTGTTGAAAAACTGTTTCTAATTCAAGGACCATAACTCCTGTTAATATTATTTTTGAACTGTGAGGATCCCAAGGAGTTGTTCTACATAACAGTGTGTTCTTTATGTTCCTGTTGTCAGAAATGTGGCCACAGGAGCAATTTAAAAAGTGGGGTCATTCCTGCTGTTGAGACAAACTCCAGACTAAAAATACAGTGTGTCTCTATGGGTCAGTTAGAAGGTACTCCCTTCACTTGGATCCACACAGTTCAAAAAGTTTACACCTCTGAGCTTTGAAAGACACACTGTTGAAAAGAGAACAACGATGGCTACGTTTTGAGGGTAAAATGATGGCTGTAGAGCAAACACTGTGGACACAGCAGCATTTGAAAGAGAAGTTTTTAGGATTAATCTTGGCAGTGACAGACAGAGCAGGCAGGTGTGAGCCTGGTTGCTATAGCGACTCCAGCCAGTGGCACCACACACAGACACACACAAACGCGCGCCTCTCTTCTGCTGCTTTAAATAAAGAGAAAAGTGACCTCGAAACATATGCTTCCCAAGAAAAAACTACAACTAAATTTTTGTTGAATAAAGTTGAATAATTAAAAAAATATAAAAGTTAAAAATATATTTTAAAAAAAGAGGAATCTAACGGTGGTTGAATGGTTTTTCTAAGTTGAACGGTGTTGAAGTAATTAGAGTACAAAAAACGTGCAGAACAGATAATAATATTTATAAAGAAAATAGAATAAAGATTTGGAGAACAATACTGTGGATGCTTAATCAGCATCCACACTAATTAATTTCAGATGTCAAAGTGTTGGGCTATGGTCAGGGAACTAAAGTGAGTAAAGTTAAAATGGCAACTTATTAATGTTAGTAGCCCTCAGTCAACACTGTTATTAAGCAGCTGCGGTCATGCTAAAAGCCTGCCATGGTTTATTGACCCCATTCATTCACTCCATGCTCTTCACTTCATATTCCTTGGCTTCAATTATGATTACTACAGCTGCTAGAGAACTAGAGTATGTGATTCTGAGGCACTGGCTAAAACCACCAATGTTATTTTACTTCCTGTCTCTGACTTTTTCCTCTAATATTATTTTTACTGTGGTTATTACATCTAAAACTTGCAAAAATCTCCCTCGATAGAAAAATCAGCCCACTGAAAATAATCTGTGTTTGTTCACCGTTTACCTCACATGGGATTCTTCTTTCACCAGAAAGTTATTTTTCAATAAAATCACAGCTGTGAAGATATTTGTCACCATAACAGGGAGGATGCCTGGAGCAGGGATGGCACTCTACATTTCTACATTTTTCTGTGAAGTGACAGCTGCAGTCTTTCAATGCTCATTATGGTCGGCTGGAGATGAAAGGAGAACTGAAAGCGTGGTAAAGCAGTGTTTATGTTAAGGTTAGATGTGCCGGGTTAGGCAAGCTGAATGTACCCCATGGGCGTGTCCTCGCAAGGATGCATTTTGTTCTCAGTGCAGAATGATTGTTTGTTATGGGTAATCAAACCTGCTGAGATGTACGCCTACCAAATCTTAACAAACAGCTGACTGGTTGATTCAGCTCCTGTTACGCTGAATGTCTGAACAATTAAAACATGAGTAAAAGTATGACATAGAAGTATAAAGGAAACAACCATGTGACAATGGCGCAGCGCTTTTAGATGGAGTTGTGGGAGGTTTCCTGTGTGACCACAGCTGAGCTTTCCCACTGTGGCTGTTACTCACCAGAAATTCATTGACATCATCTGGATTATTGTATTTAAGGACCGGCTATGTCAATGCTTTTCTGCCTGATCTTCTTATTTACTTGCTAACCTGGGTTGTCAGAGCTATATGTCAACATACTTACCTGCCATCCTGCCTGGAGTGCAAGAGCCACTGCTGGATCAATGTTGGGATCATTACTCAAGAAAAATGAAAAAGGTGTGTTGCAATACTCGTTATATTTTCTGTGCGTATATTCTTTCTGTAAGTAATATGGCCTCAAACACATTGTCACATAATGACAGGTTACCAGTATAAACCTATAGACCCACCAAACCAGCCCAGAGAGACTTTGAAGCCGAGTGAATCCCACAAAGGTGGTGATGAGCAGTCAGGCTACAGCTTCCGTTTCTACCTGTTCATGATACTAAAGTAAAATCACTGCGGCCATCGCTTCAAAATCACTCTGTTGTTTCCACCTTTTTCTACATTCCCTCGCATCAATTCTGAAACAGTAGCTGGAAATGCACAGAAGCTAACAGTGACAATACTGAACAGGCCACTTGCAGTAGTTGTGGCTCCATCAATGCCACGTGTTGTTCCGTTTCTTGGGAGTTGCGCGTCAGATTGCACCGTATGTTATGCTGAAGAGTTTCAGGGAAGTTTATGGTTGTAGATTTCCAGCTGAAGCATAACTCCACAAATCATGACAGAACATTTTAGAATAATTTCCATTCACACACCTCTTTGTACACCAGGTTTGGTCAAGTGCACTGCAAACCAGTTTGTTGACGAGTTTTTGCCTGGATTTTGTTGGTTTTTTGCTAATGTGACAGCCTGGCTCATCCAAAATTTAACTAGGTAGACATGCATTCGCTAAACAGGCAGAGACTCTCCCTCACACACATCTGCAAATATTCAACTGCAGACTGCTGATTGGTGGCCAATTTTAACATATTGCAGAGGTGTGGTAGTGATAGTGATGGTCTGCTGGAGATGCAAATTTTTCTGATTTAAAATCTGAACAGTACTTTGCTCCCATATTGGCAGAACCCATCCAGAAAAATCACTTAGAACTGCTTTGATAGATCTGTTGGTAAAATGCTGTTATGGTCCTGGCTCTGTTTACAGAGTGACTTTGAGTTTTTTGGACCTTGGTTTTTCTTTTTCTATTTAAATCTGTGGTTCTTGCTTTGCTTAGTGTTTATATCCTGATCTTCAGCAGGTAACAAAAGAAGTAATGAGTAGTGACATTGCTTTGAAGTCTCTTTGTGTTTTTTGGCATTGTGTTCAAACTTAAACAGTAAAAGAAGCTCATCATCCAACTAATCTTGTAAACAGAACTAAGATAACTAAGCTAGCCTGCTAACAAAGGTTTGTTTGGTTGGTTTTTTTGTTTTGTTTTGTTTCTTTGTTTTTGTTTTTGTTTGTTTTTTATTTGCTCAAGTAATTTATATTTATACATATTTATCTAAAACCTTTAAATGCAAAATGGACCTATTCTTATTTTCTGCCCTGAATTTGTATCCTTGGACTTTGCTAGAGTAGCTTTGCATGGGCGTAACTTTGTGCTGAACAATGGGTGGGTCAAGATCTCTGTCTAAATAAATAAATAAAGTTCACAGATGATTAAACATGCAACTATTTTGCTGGTAATAACTGAAATGAGTAGAGAAAATCAACAGCCCATTTATGCAAGATAAATCATAATTTTATTGGGGGGGTTATATTGGCTGGGTCTGATTATTGGGGGGGGGGGGGTCATAACCCCCCTACCCTCCCTGGAAATGAAACCCCTGTAGCTTTGCATGATTCACCGTTCAAAATAATCCTTACCTTAGACTGGGCCTTGGTGCAGCTTGAACCAAGCCATTTAGGACGCTTCTATCTCCACTGCTCTCTTCTCAAATCCAGCCCATCTGTGGGTGGGGCTTCTGTGCTTGCAGGTATTGCTGTCCTGCGATGACCATATTAGAGCCAAGAGACCTCATTATTTGAACCTTCTTTAAATATAAACATCCAATCTATGTGAGAGAAAATAAGAAAAAGCATAAGAGGTCCACTTCGAGGCCATTTAACAGTTTTGCACGATTCATGTACGGAGCAATTAGTTAATTATAAAAAGCCAACGCGACCATTTTACTATCAGTCCACTCACTGATTATTTGACCTGTCATTTGAGAACTTGTAATAGTTACATTCATCTTAAGGGTAATGAGGCCGGGGCTGTATTATGTCAGAGACGGTCCTCACAATATTAGAATTACATGCGTGTGAGAGTGTATGGTTCGTCTAAGGAGTGGGAGTTTGTGCAGCATGGCAGCTGCCATGTTCACTTTCTGTTGTTTAGTCGCATGCTGCTCCGAGTGCGCGTGCGCGCGCGCGCGCACACACACACACACACACAAAATAAGCTCTTCAGCAGCACATACAATCACAGTGAACGCAGAGAGAAATGTTCAAATACGATCACTTACTGTACAATCTGCACGTGCACTGTCTGGTAAAGGCATGCACACACACGTATATATATTTAAGTAGATCGTCTAGCTGACTGGCCCTCAAGAGCTCAATGTCTCAGCAACAGCGTGAAATAAGCACCAAAACAAGAGATAAAGTGAGGTAGAGAAAGACATGCAAGTACAGAGAGAGAGAGAGAGACTTCCAGGGCAAGCTACAACTCTGAGTCCAGAGGGGGGAAAATGAAGGGAGGATGTGGGATCATTTTAATCTCATTATAACATTTATATTAAGAGGAGTAATTACCCAACCCTTCATTAGGATTTTTTTTCTTCCTGAAACTCGCTGGAGGGCTGAGAGGACTAAAGAGCACAGCCACAGAGAGCCACTGAGAGGCTACAGCGATCTACTCAGACGAAACAACGCCTGTGTTTACACACTCAGGGAATTATAGATTTCTAAGCCTGGGTTTGTTTTACATTACGCAGCTTGGGCTCAGTGGTATTAATGCAAATGCTATACATTGTGCATGAAAACAAGTAATTCCACAGCAAAGAGGGGATTAGGGAGAAGAGACAAAGAAACTGGCAGCCTCATTACGATACATAATCATGTTTTTCCTCATTAACTCATGCTGCATGTCCCTGTGTTACCAACAACACGTGACTTCTAAAGTCACACTGGACCATTGGATTGATCATTTGCACTGTTGTTACTCACACTGACCATGAACACAACAGACTCCCGATCTGCTGTTCCATTAAAAATACACTTGATATTATAAGAGAGAGACATGGCACTCAAAAGAGTAGATAAACATTAATTCGGAACAACTGGTCAGAAACTTTTGTTTATTTGTTTTTTAAATAAGGTGTAATTCTACACATGCGATCTCTTAAATCTTAGATACGACTTATAAGTGTCCAGAAACATTACAAGATGTCTGGGGGGTGCAAATAAATCCATCTAATATGGAAACCAGATTGATGATTATTCTGCAACTAATCAGGTAAAGTGGAGTCCCCACTGCCACTGCAACTGCATTAACTTATTATCAGCTCATGAAGTATGAAACCAAAGGGTTTTGGATTGTTCAAGCATGTAAAATCTTTAAATTTCAACGTCACAATGTAATAACTGTATAGTAAAAATGTATATGGCTCATTTGCAGTGGACCCTTCTGTTTAATGGGGCCTCAGGTGAGGTCAGACTTTCTGCTAGCCATCTGCAGCGCTTCCTGCACGTTTGTTTGCTAGTATGGGAGCTTTTTAAGTCAGTATGAGAGGAAAGAGTAAATAAAAGAGGTATAAAGAAAACCCTCATACATCCTGTGCGTCATGCTCATACTTAAGTGTTTTTATATCCATGTTATATAACATCCTCATAAGAGTTCATCTTTATGTACTTCACATCTCGTGTCTTGTGAAAGAAGTTTTCATGCATGAGGAAAACCTGGTCTCATAAAATTTCCATAACGCATAACAGTCTTAAAATTCCATCTTTAGTGACATACCTGAGGTCCTCGGGTGTTTCAGGCACTACGGGCATGCAGGTGAGTCACGCTTGCCCCAGATTTGCTGGGACAAGTAGATTGTCACACACTGCTTAGACTAAGACCTCGATCCTCAGGGGTTGACTGTATCAGCAGAAGAAATCACTCGGTGTAAAATGAAAGGATTACTTGTGCTGTTGCTTATATTTTGCAGTCTTTCTGTTCATTGTTTCACTTGGTGAGCTCACAGAATCATTTTCAGACTCCATATGTCGAATGAAAAACTATTGTTTTTGCAAACAATCAAAATGACCTAACAAGTCAGAAATTCTAACTTACTGCTGAATACTTCCTGCAAACAAACATCTGACCCCATGGATGGAGCGTCATTTAAACACTCTGAAAATGCTTAATCTTATATAAATGTGAGCAGTGAGGTTTTAATGTATGTCTGACAAGCTGACTAAAACCAGACATTCAGAGACTGATTGCTCACTAACAATAGAGAACAATGTTCAACGTTCAAACTGAATATTTAAATTATGTTTGGTTATTATACATAATACTGTTTTATAAACCACATCAACACTAAATGCTGATGTTGTCTTATTTCTGTTTCCCATCTGTCACACCTGAGCAGCTTTCTAACTCGTCTCTAAACTGTGACCATGTAGAAAACAAATCTATTTTATAAACATGACATTGCATTTGTTCACTAATTTCTAATAATCTAAGTTATCTCTGGCTTCTGATCTGCTCATTTATTGGTTACTAATGATGAATGCTAGAAATAATGTCTGAGGAATGTGATGCCAGAAAATCATTGCATTGCAGTGCTTGGAGACTACAACTTATATTTGTCTTTTTAAACGGTGTCTTGCTGCTCGTCGTTTACCATACAGTGTGGGAAATACACAAATACATTTTTGATGCTGAATTTGAAAGTTTGCTCACTTACAAAGAAACAAACAGTCTCTAATTGTTATGGTAGTTTTATTTTAATGAAGAGATAAAGAAAATAAACCCAAAATCCAGAAAAAACCCCACATTTGATAATAGTGTGTAAGTTATAAGTCACTGAGTTAAAAATTTGGTCCCCAAGCAAAACATGAGAAAACCCTTGTTAGCAAGCACAGTGCTGAGATGTTTCTTGTAGCTGGTCACCAGCTTTGCACACATCTCAGGAGGGATTTTAGCCCTCTCCTCTTTACGTAAACCTTCTTGGCTGCAACTTGGCAACTCAACATTTCAGCACCCTCCACAGATTTTCTATAGGATTGATGTCTGGAGACTGGCAAGGCCACTCCATAACCTTAATGTGCTTCTTCTTTAGCCACCCCGTTGTTACCTTGGTGGTTTTGGGTCACTGTCATGCTGAAAGCCTTGTCCGTGACTCATCTTTAGTGGCTACTGGCTGAAGCAAAGAGGTTCTCCCAATAGATTTTATGTTGCATGCCCCTGTCCATTGGCTACTCAATGTGGTGAAGCCATCATGCAACCTTGCCACAAGCTGTGTGGAAATTAGGACCCAAGATGCAGGCACGGCTGAGATGCGACTGAGCTTTATTTAAGGTTGGTGAAACAAACAGCAACGGAGATGGCAAGGACCAGAACTAAGCAAAAACCTAAACTGGAAAAACTAACAGCACAGAACTGAAACTCGAATACAAAGGAAGACACGAAGGAAACACAGGGTGATGCAGGGAGGTAACACAGACGGACCGACAACGAGCACAGGTAAGCACACACTAGACATACGGAGGGGAAACGAGGAATGCAAAACAGGAGGGAGGCACAGCTGATTCCAACTGACATGATGAGACGAGGAACACAGACCTTCGAAGTAAAACAGGAAACACAGAACACAGAGGAGCCGCATAACAAAACCTAGAACTAGAACTCAAGAAATACTAAAAGACTAAGGAACTAGACGCCGTGAGAAAGAAACCAAAAACTCAAAAACACTGGGTCACCGACCCAGGACCATGAGAAACTTTAGCTGAAAAAAGGCCAAATAGCATAATGTTTCCACCTCCATGCTCCACAGTGGGGATGGTCTTCTCTTTCTTCAAACATGGCGGGTCAAGTTGATGTCATAGAGCTCGATTTGGGTTTCATATGACCACAGCACTTTCCCCCAAACTTTCTCTGAATCATTCAGCCTTCAGATTATTAACAAACTCTTTCCTCACTCCATGAGGCAAGATCTTACATGGAACACCACACCAGGCACAACTGATGGTTATTTTATATTTCTTCCATTTCCAAATAATCGCACCAACAGTTGTCACCTTCTTCCCAACTGATGATCTTTCAGCCTTGTGCAGGTCCACAGTTTTTGATGTCCTTTGACAGCTCTTTGGTCTTGGCCGTGGTATTGGAAAGGGTGAAATGGAAGAAACTTATTATGTGGACAGGTGTGTAAATGGGATCCACTGTATGTGAGAAGTCACACAACACAGCATTATGGGTGAATCTGCACAGAGGATTTACAGGAAAGTCTTCTTTCTTCTTGGGATGAGGAGAAATCACGGTTGAGAGAGGCAGGAGGGATGTAGAAGAGAAACTAAGCAGGGGAATAGTTACTTGTACCTGTTAAAGAAAAGATTAACTCGCATTGTTCATAACGTTTTAAACTGAAACAAAAGAAGATCAAATATAGTGTTTTTCTCCAGTAACACCTTGCTTTGCATTCATGCTCTCACACATTCAAACTTAGAAACCTCCCATAACAATGCTTGATATCACACCTGACTTGCCAAAATATCTGTAGGTATGCATAGATGTAGGTGTCAATACAAGATGATATCAGATAAAACTGGAAGGAACACATTGCTTTTTAATTAATAGCAAGACTTATTTAATCGATTTAAGCAACGATTAGAATTATTTAACAATGCAAGGACTAAAACCTTTGAACCTTTTTATTGTACGCCTAAATCTTTAACCCACCCATGAAAGCCACTCTAATAAATCATAGTCTGATCAGAATGATAGCCCACAAACCAGTGAGTGGCAGCACAGTGGATGTGTCTACTTCTTTTATACTGTCTGTGACCAAGACCAATATTCTGTGTGATACCTTCATTCAGCTGAAGTGAAATGAGAGATTTGGGCATATATTCCCCAAACTTTTTGTCATAGCATCAATAAATCAAGGCTTGACTTGTCTGTCTAAACAGTCTAAGCTCTGAGTAAATCCATCATTCACTGTCTAAAGGCTGATTGATGTTTCCACCGGGGAACAATGTGATTGAGAGCCACCACTGGCTCACAGCACTGATCCCATATTAAGCTCTGCAGACTAGTTGTGCTGCACCATAAATAATGTAAGTCTTGCTCCTTTATCTGCAGCACTTTGTTACCCCTTAAAATGAAATGAGATGTATGAAAAGATAGAGAATGATGAGACAGGCCAAAACACAACACTGATATAAACATGAGAGGCTTCTTAGTTGAAGCCAACATGAGGGTCCTTTGTGGACCTGCCAAGCACAAAATAGTCATCAAAATCAGGGAAAACAGGCTAAATCTGTACTGATTATTTCCTCTTTTAGGCATTGTGGATACGGTTGGTACTAGTTTGGCTGACTGTCTCGTGGCAGCATCGCACACAGTGAGATAGAGAGCCGACGACAGCAGCAAAAAGCATTAGAGGTTCGCATCATTAGGGTGGGCTCAACATCAATTGACTCGTGGTATATCCTAGTTTTTGCCAATGTATTTTACAATGCTAGTGTCATTGTCATTGTTTTGACAGACCAACCGTGGTTTATGTGCTAGCCTTTTTGTGTTTGGCATGTTGTTTAGCTCTTTTTACACTTCCTGATTGCTCATTATTTATAATTTTATTTCATGGTGAGGTTTAACACTACTTGATTACAACCAGGAAAAAGTTGTATTGGTTATTCTGATTCAGTAAAAGGACTAGATGTTACAATCCCTGATAATCCATTGCTTTAAATGGAGGAAATCTTCAGGGATGGCTGTTATGAGGAAAGGCAGCCCAGAAACTTTACCAGCTGCACACTTCGTTGTGTGCCTCAACTTTCAGTCTTTTACCCAAGCTAATCTGGCATTTTTTCTTCCTTGATTAGGTTTAGGGATTAGAGATAAAACACACCGCAAAGGTGATCCTGCTTATTGCACAAGACAAATGCTATAACCCAGACCTTCCCAAAGTGTGGGGCCCGCCCCCTAGGGGGCGCCCACAGAAACGCAAAGCAGGAGATGAAGCATAGCTGAATATGTTTCCAAACCAACTTCATGCTAAGCCAAAGACTAGAAAATATGGTGAAGCAAATCTTCCCTTTGGTTTCACCTGCACAAGTGCCGAGGTAGGTCTCCCCTGCAGAATTGGTTTTCCCTGCGTCGGGAGCAGCGCTGGGCTGTTCAAATCACGGACTAACAGTTGTTTATGTTTTTAAACCCATTTTGCACAGAGAGGCATTTTTTGAAAAATGCATTGATAGTAATGTTGAATATTATTACACATGAAAAAAAACAACTACACGTAAAATAATCACACCGTGACGCCTCTGCCTTTGTAAATGGAGGGACAGTAACTGCGTGTGTGTATGTAAGCGTGTAAAAACTGAAGATAGTCAGATTAACAGTATTTTGTCTATTTTGTCTGCCATTCTGCAATTCATCTCATGTAAAAAAATAACGTGCGCACAGCGTGACGTGAAAAAAGGCACATACCTTTGTTGCGTGACGAACTCTGTATTCCTCGTCCACACGTCCACACTGCTTCGTTTTTCCTCACTGATCAGTTTACTTTAGTTTTACTCACTTTTTATTTTCACTTTTACTGGTTAGTTGAGGCACATTTGGGTGTGTTTTCATATATTCTTCATTAAATTTGCCATAGAAGGACACTGCGTGCTTATCCATGCAATGCCAAAGCGTTTGACATAGCAATGGCATTTATTGTCCCAGGAATGAGAACAGTCTTTGTCCTATTGTAAGAAATAGTAGCAAATGATGTAGTTACTGTAATATTATAATGAATAAATTCCACCACAGTGGATCAACTCCAGCATCATCTTCTGTCACACCAAGATTTACATTACGATTACATATCTGGCATATCCTCCTTCATTACTTTCACAAATCTGTGGTTTTTCTCTTTTCGTCCTGCCTGACAGCTCCACATCCATGGTCCAATATATCCACCAGCCCTCCTCTGTGCATGCCCAAACCATCTCAGCCTTGCATCCCTGACTTTGTCTCCAAACTGCTCGACCTGAGCCTCGGATGGACTCGTTTCTAATCCTGTCCATCCTGGAAATTCCCAATGAAAACCTTAACATCTCCAGCTCTGCCTCCGGTCTTTTTGTTAGCGACACTGTGTGCAAACCATACATCATAGCAGGTCTCACTACCATCTTGTAAACCTTCTCCTTCACTCTTGTTGCTATCATTCTGTCACAAACCCCACAAACACCCCTGACACTCTACTCCCCCCATTCCACCCACTCCACCCTGCCTGCACTCTCTTCTTCATGTCTCTTGTGCACTTGCAGTTGCTTGGGATGACTGATGCCAGGTATTTTAACTGATCTACTTTCACAGCCTCTGCTCCTTGCAGCTTCACCTTTCAACCTGCTTCCCTCTCATTCACACACATGTATTCTGTCTAACTTCCTTTCCTTTTTACTCCAGAGCATACCTCCACCCGCTCCCTATTCTCATTACGGATCAAAGCCTCAACAGAGAATTTTGCATGACTTCATCTGTCAATCCGTCCATCACCACTGCAGACAATAAGGGGCTCAGAGCCAATGTTTGATCCCCCACCTTGAGCCCATCTGTCACTCCTACCACACTCTTCACCACTCTCTCTCTGTCCTCATACATGTCCTGCACCACCCTGACGTACTTCTCTGGTACTCCTGACGTCCCCATGCAGTATAACAGTTCCTCTCATGGCATGCTATCATATGCTTTCCCTAGAAAGACACAGTGCAACTCCCCCGGACCTCCTCTATGCTTCTCCATCAGAACTCTCAAAGAAAACATCACATCTGTAGTGCTCACAGATCATTATCTCTCTTCTCAACCTAGCTTCAAAAACTCTTTCCCATTTCTTTATGTTATGCCTCATCAGCTTTATACCTCTAATGTTAAAGTCAATAAAGGGCCAACAACACTGGACACTGTAGGCAAGAATAGCAAACCAGGAGGTCTTTTTAATTTCAAGTAAATGTGCAATTAAATGGTGGTGGGCGCAAAACACCAGAGGACTGGAGAATCAAGGACAAAAAAAAGTAATCAAGGGCGCCAAAAAGAAAATCTCAAAAGTACAAAGAGGACACAGTGAGGGTTTAGGCCAGGCACACGGGGAATCAGGTAAGTAAAAGGACAAACCAACAATTAACAAAGGGCACACACTGCAAATGCATTTGGACTGTTATACCTTGCACAAAAGGTGCAACGAGTGAGGGTGGGGTAGACCATCAGGATGGAGGGAAACAGACAAAGGCACGATGTAAAACCAGCCAAATCACCAAGAGAAAGAAACTACATTAATAAAACAGCAAATGACTAAAACAGAGACATGAACACAAACATGGAGAAACTGGGAAATGGTAGGCGCAAAAAGAAAACTGTACAGAGAACAAGCTCAGAGTTCTACCAAAACAAAACTTAGCTAGTCACTGGTTAACTCGTTCATGTCTGTTTAGTGTTAGTGACGGTGAACAGAAGCCAGCGATCTGAACCTCCAAAGTAATTCATCCTAATTCGGCCTGATTAAAATCCTAATACTCAGATTGGACACTGAGCACTGTTTCAGTTCAGGAGCACAAGCGACTGGATTAAGAATGATCTTCCTTTAAGTAGATCATCTCCAAACCACATGGAAGACCACTGCAGGGTAAACACAGGTATTACGTGCAGGCCACTTGTGCTGAACTGCCAAGTGGATTTCATCAAGCCTTTTCTAAGAAATGCATTTATTCTAAACCTTTGATCTTTCTCAGTAGCTGAATCTTCTTCTTTTAGTCTTCCATTTATATTTTAAGGCTTAACTGACATCTATATTGCACTGCAGAGTAAAATTTGATCACCTTATCGTCATTTCAACCTGGATACGAACACAATAACCATGTTGAAGTCTGTAACTGCTATGATTAGTTTTCAATGGATTGCACCGTTCTTTATTCCGTATAATTCCCTTCCAAACCTTTAGCAGTTATTGTTCATTTTGTGGAAACTCCTCACACATGGGCTAAAACTTTGGCTACTAACAGATTGTGATTCAAAAATAAGCGTCTGTGATGAATAACAATGACTTTCCTCACCAAACTTCAGTAGCCTCTATCTCCCAAAGCCTTAGCTGCTTCAATTATTTAGCTTCAGCAATGAGGATGAATTACTTTTCCGATCTCGCTCTCCAAAAATGGCAACAGTCTCATTAGGATTTTAATGGGCCCCCTACAAGAAGGATGGGAGAAGAGAGGCAAATGATCGAGAACTGGATGGGTGAAAGGCAATTTTTACTGCCACACATTCGTCGCTATTTTAGGTGGAAGATATTTTTAGGTCTTTAGAGGATTTCTCATCTGTAGTTTTCTTTAAATTCACAGCGTTTTAAGTATTTAAGAAAAAAATTAAATGCAATTTTTTTTTCAAATTCTACCAGGACATTTATTTTTCAGGTGTCAGGTTCCAAGTGAACATCCATGAGTGTTGGTTTTAGTGTTACAGGTCTGCTGCTGCTGATCCCACAGTAAAAAAAAGAGAGAGAGAATAACACAGCGTTATTAACTGGAAGAACTGGGGAAATACTGTATGATGATAATGTGACGTCAGTTCAAATGTTATTTCTTGATTTTTATTTACTGGTTGTGTAAAATATATTCTCTGGCTACAATGAAGCCATCTTGGAATTATTCAGCTGATTCTACATGATTAATTATCAGGGCCATCAGTTGTTAATTTGTGTGTGCTATGTTGTAAAAAGTCACAAAGCCAGGATACAAAGCAGCTACACCCACCTTTACTCCCAGCTTCTTTCTGTCTTTATCTTTGCTCTCACTGCTCTACCTTTCCTTCTATCCTTCTCTCTGCATTGGTCAGTGCTCTCTTCCTTCCTAGAAGACTGGCTTTACATTTGCACCCTGGCTGACACACCTACTGCCTTATTTCTTTTTAAGTTTTGAATACTTACCTGCTCACTCTCAAGCAATGATCACTCTAAAATCTCTGACTTCTCTTTTACTGTTTTTGTCCACAACCACAAGGGAATTAACATATATTGCACCAGCCCAACTATAAATGACAGCAACAACGTCAACCCCTTAGATCGTAGGCTCTACAGAGATTCCCTGATCAACTCTAAATCAGACCTTAGCAAGGCTGTCTGCTTGGTGGTGGTCCTGAGGGTCATTGATCCACTACTGATCATGTGAGTGAGTCACATGGGGAGGAGCTGCTTGCCACCAAGTGGGGCGGGCAACTGCTTGGTGTCTAGAGTGGGGTCTCAACGCGCACTGACAACTTTAAACTACAGCTATGTGTAAAAACAGAAGAAAAAAGAGGAAGAGGGGGAAAAGGTAGACAGTCATGAGTAGATAGTAATAACTGTGGGGGATTACATTGTTTCTTTTGTTTACTTTGATTTTTAACATTATGCCTTAATAATAGTCTACTGTGGACACGGACACCTGGAGACCCAGTGGTTGAGTAGTCATTCCTTTAGTAGTCAACACCTTTTCAGCTCTAAGTTTGCTGTGGTATGTGTAGTAATGTGGACCAGAGCAGACCTTGGCAGATTCATGGATGCAGAAAGTATAACTGAGGATTAGGCCAGCTTAATTGGCTGTGCTGGTCATCATGACACTTGATCAAATGTGCATGGCCGAGAGTCAGACTCATGAATGTGAGGCCCCAAAGGACTCCAGAATCACTACTGGTCACATGGACCAAGGTGTGAAAGAAAGTATGAGTTGTTATCATCACAGGAGCCAAGATGTGAATCCTTTGTGAGACCACCTGTCATCATTTGAGCTATTGAGTTCACATGGGTCAAGCGGGAGCTGAATTGCCTGGGAAAGGATATCAAGCCTGCAGTGTAAGTGACTGAAAGCCGATGTCATCTGTCCTCTCAGTCAAAAAAGTGAGCATCCTCAAAAGAGTGTCCTTTTTCCTTTAAGAGCAGATGCATCTACACTCACCTTGACATATCACACGCTTAGCTAACCAACTCATTCACTTCACCCCCCATCTTACAATGTTCTACTAATTCCAATGTATTTCTGCATGATTGGCGCTCTTGAAAACACTGGAATTCCTGAGGAGGAAAATTAAAGTTACAGTAGCTTGTTTCAGGTATCACATTGGCTTTTGTTTTTTGGGGGGTTTTGTGAAAACAGCCTGATTTTGAGGGTTCTAGATCTTAACAAGATTATTCGATAGTATTAAATCAAAAAAAGAAATTGTTTAGAGAAAAAACTGTGGTGCATTTTAAACAAGGCTTTGGCCTGAGCGTCACTGGCTATGAAAAGGATATACTAACACTCTTATTTTCTGAATTTGTGGGGTCAGAAGTGCTGCTCAGCCAGCGTCGGTTTAAAAACTCCTGACGACGTCTTTCCTCCTGCCAGCGCTCTGCCTGATAGTTTAATATCACTTACAGTTGTTTATTTACGACCCAGATCCCCATCTGTGTTCTTAGCTTAATTACTTCAGGGTTATGTGTAATCACTGATGGAGGGTCTGGAGACAGAGGGGGGAGATGAAGTGAGAGAAAATTAAGGTGAAGGGGGAAAAAAACTGGGAATAAATGTGAGAGGTGCATCTGGGTGGGTGAGAAGGAAATTAAGGAGAGACATAAATGTACATGAGGGTGAAAGAAACTCTGATTCAGCTATAAGAAGAACAAAAAGGAAGTGCAGAGGAAAATGAAGAGGTATTAAAAGGCTTTTTTTTTAAGTGCAGCACAATCACATGGTCAGTGGATTATGATCATCATAATCACAGTATCATAACTGACACAATGATTTAAAAATAGTGGTGGATTTGAGACGGTACAGCTGGTAGACAAGCATGATACTAACACTGGGTGTTTGATTAGGTTTCTTTGAGATACTGTGCAAGCTGTTTGTCTCCTTCAGATGGCCTAGAAAGGATTCATCATCATACATTTGAAATAACATTTTTATAACAAAAATCTCCAATTCGAAATAAACTGGAATGTAATGTTAACTTTGTAGCAGTGCACGCATTTTCCCATTTATTTTTATTCCCATTTATAGGGAGTGAAATTCTAGTATTTACTGTATTTTACTGTTATTACTGTAACAGAACAGTAAGATAAATCAAACTTGACTCAACTCATTCTTCTTGCTTCCTCTACTTCCGTAAAATTCATTCAATAATGTTCAATTCTCTCGCAGCTGCTCTATTCCCATGTTGTTGCAGTATATTAATGACTAACCTCGTATGGTGGATGGATCATCTCAGTTGTTCTCCTGACTGAAGTTTGGTCTGTTTATAGCATCCTCCCATATGATTGCATTTGTTCCTAACCATCGGGAACCCTCACGTTTACTTTTATCAAGTGGAAAAAAGTTAGCTTACATCCTCCAGCTTCACTGTGTTTATGTTATCCTAACATAGCTGTGTTGCTAGCAATCACGTAGCACATCATTATATACCAGCTAGCTCAACTTCAGTAACCCTACAAACGTCACTGCTGTTTAGTTTTCTGTCTTCATTCATGTTGGAAAGCAAAGCTGTACGTTTTAATTTTTCAAAAATCTCTCAGTCAGAACATGCTATGTCATATTTAGGTGGAAACTAGCGAGCTAACTTCCTGCTAACTTCTAACTCCGTTAAATTTCATAAATTCTGTTTTCATGGATGCCTGGATGTTAAACTTAATTGTTACACCCGGTAAAGCAGCAACGCTGATCATTTTATTAAAGATGAAAGAATTTAGACAGTTTTTACTCTCAGTGATGCCGCAGAGTTCATTTGACTTTGGGACCTGAAGCGGAGTTTTGGACCCAGGATACTCCGCGAGGCTCCTGACTACGGTAGCTGTAATGTTCCAACAATCCATCAAGCAGTGCGGCTTCGTAGCTTAGCAAAGTGGTACTAAAACATTTTTTGACAGATTTTTGAGCGCCATGTAGCACATAAAATCAGTTTGAGGTCAGTAAGCACAACCAGAATTCATACATAAGGTGCATCGGATTACAAGGCGCACTGTTGATTTTTGAGAAAATTAAAGGATTTTAAGTGCGCCTTATAGTCCGAAAAATGGCATCAATTAGCAGTGCCTGTATCTATGCAAAGCACTCATGCAATCTAGTTTGGCTAGCATTAGCAGATAACTTACCACTCCACCCTCCTATCCCGATTCAGTCACTTCTGGATCTAAAAACCAAGCTATCAGGGGCCAGAACACTAATGTAAAACCTTCTCTGGAAATCAACTTATGGCGGCTCCATCCATCTTGTAAACAAAGCAAAATTAAGGCAACCTTCCACTGTGCTGCTGCAAGTGGAAGGTTTTTCTTTTTTCAAGCATTTATAGAGTCTGTAGCTACAACAGACTGTGGCCGTTCAGAGCGAGAGGACAGAGTGTTATGGTTTCCCTGTTCAGGCGTTGTTTTCAGCTTTGACCTAAACTGGGCTCATTGGTGTCTAACAGAAATACAGATGACTGTGTACCTGCGGTGCAGAAGCCACTTGGACCTCCAGACTCCAGCAATAAGCAGGTGCCGCTTCATCCCGCCAAAGCAATAAGCTAAACGCATCTCCCCTCGGAGCCTCATGCCTTAAAACAAATAAACCAAAAGCAAAGCATAATGAAATGGGCGATTCAGGGATAGCATAAGCTAGCGTCCACAATCAATACAGAGGACAGATGGTTTTTCTCCTGACTTAAGTATTTGAAGTCAGGGACTCTAAACTTTGAAAGAGCCTTTAAGAGGAAAAATGACTAGGAAGAAGTGCACCTGCTTTTATAACTGCTTTTATTTGCATTTAAAGTAGTACTGTCACTTCTTGGTGATATTTTTCATCTTGTTTGCAGTTTTGCCACAGTGAGGGGGGGTGAGATGGGGTGAGGTGGTTCCAGTCATTGCTTCTTCTGCACTGAACCCTCTGGGGAATATTTCTCATAGACTGTGGCTACGTCTCGTGTCTTTTTTCTTTTGGCTTTTCAGATGATGTAGTTTTTGGTTAAGTAATTTGAAGGTTGTTTTCTGCAGTACTTTTTTAGTGCCTTATATTGAGAACTTGCACTGTCATAGAATTTAACCCTTTGAGGTCTAAATCATCATCTGTGAGGATCCTGATCTATCAGAATATGTAATTTTTGTTCTTTTTAAAAATGTTCTCACAAGTCTATTCTAATTGGCATACATAAAAATCTGTTAACTTTTTTTTTAACGAAAAAGTACTTCTTGTTTGTCTCCAACTCAAAAGTTTAGAGTTCCAGGCTACAGCTGGACACCAATGACAACTAAGACCTCAGTATAGTAGTAGCTTTTTTAAAAGTCTAACAAATAATTCGGTGTAATTTATAACACAAAAATGTGAAACATGAGTTGGTATAAGATACAAATATCTTACTGTAGCTTTAAATTTGTCTCAAAACTATGGATGAATTAATTTTCTCTATACAAACAAATTGTGAAGAACGGTTCACTCAAGAGCTCAGTGAATTCCAGTGTGACAAGTCCAGTCATGAAATACTAAATACTCCACAGTCAGTTGTTAGCAGTATAAAAACATAAAGGGACATTCACTCACCCCGGTTCTGTTAGCCGTCGGGGCTGGGGGGCTGGGAGGAGGTGCTGGCCGTCAGACTGGGGTCTGGGATGCGGGGCCTCCCTGCTACTGCAGATAAGGAGGTGGTCCGCTTGCCTCCACCCCAGAGAGAAGGGTTACATCTCCTGGGTCTAGGTGCGGCTTGCCCCTCTGGGGGCGGGGGTACCTGGACCTGGGATATAGAGTATGTTTGGGGAGTGCGACTGTCTGTGCAGTGTCTATTTGTGTCTGTCT
This sequence comes from Perissodus microlepis, assembly GCF_051167445.1. NCBI lineage: Eukaryota > Metazoa > Chordata > Actinopteri > Cichliformes > Cichlidae > Perissodus > Perissodus microlepis. The sequence goes on from NC_140480.1 coordinate 31,978,444, forward strand.
ACACGTTGGGTGAGTGCCGAGTATTTGGTTGTGCATATGGGGGTGGGAATGCACGTCTGTGTCCGCGTGTGCCTGTTTGTCTGTGTCTATATGTCAGGTTGGGTCTTAGACTCAACCTCTCTGGGTACATCTCAGGCCCTCTAAAGTACGGAGGCCTATCTCCCCTCACCACACTCCCTGCCGGTGGCTGATGCCCTTAGACGTTGGTGTGTTGGTGGTCCTTGTCATCTGGGGCTGGGCGCTCATGCATGTACCGGCTCACTCCTGGTGGCCGATTGGCGGGGCCGGGCGCCTGTGGCCCGGCTGGGCTCCTTCCGGGGGGTGGGATGCCCTCAGGCCTCTGGGCCTGAAGCTCGGTCCTCTCTGGCACAGCTGGCTGCCGGCGGAGCCCGCGGGCACGCCACTGCAACCCCCTCTGGCCTCTGCTCCGTAGCTGCGGGGTGACCTCTCGTTTGGGGCTCTACTCAGCTCTTCCCAGGAGGGTGGCACGGTTCCCCCCCCCTTTTGGTGGTCCTCCTCGGGTCCTTGTACTCTGGGGCCTCTGGATATCTGGGGCCTAGATCTCCTCCATACCTGCTTCATACCCTGGTGGACGGGGCTATGGCTCCCCACACTCCCTAGCAGATCGTTACATGGAGAAACCTTTGGAATACAAGCATGCTGATCCACACAGGTATGCACACAGGTGTACACACGGGTGTTCACAGACGCGGACTACACCTTTCTTGGCTGCTGCCTCAAAGCACATTGTGCGCTGTCTATCTTGCGTGCTGCACAATATCGTTTATTATTTAGTATCTACTGTTATCTACTGCTGGCTAGTTTATTGTGATGGTGCTGTTTTTATTATGTTGCTCTTTGTTGTTTGCTTTCTCTTCTGTTTTTTTTTCTCCATACAGGTGATCCAGGCGTTTTGTTTGTTTGTTTGTTTGTTTGTTTTTTCCTTTCTTCCCCCCCTTCTCACCGTCTCTTCTCCCCTTTGGTTTTCTTTCTCTCCCTCTCTTTCTTTCATTCTTTCTCCCTGTCCTATCCCCCAGTCACGTCTGTCCCGTTTGTAGCAACCGAAAATAAAATAAATACATAATTATAATAAAGGTCAATCAAATGGACCAATATGGCAAGGCCATGATGATCCACTTGGTAAAATAAATCCGCTTGGCATCTTTCTTGGCCTTAAGACAACAATTCTGATGGCTAAAGATCCAAACGGGACACAAAAAAAAAAAAAAAAAAAAAAAAAAAAAAAAGCAGTATAAAAACAGTGGAAGCAGTTAGAAACGACAGTAACTCAGACAAAATGAAACATGGGGATAAGAAATGAGAAACTTTCACTTCTGCAACAGAATATTTTTGCATTGTGTTAAAACTAAAGTTATTCAGTAAATAGCCTGAATACTTAATTCGCAGCTGGATGTCAGTGATCTGCCAAATTAAATCTAGCCTTAAAACAGCTTGGTAGCTTATGTTTTTAGGCTAAATATTTTCTTTTATTACACTACAAAATGAAACCTGCTCTGTAGATTATAGTGCAGAAACATCAGCATTACACACACACTAAAATGTGCAAGTAAAACACAATGAGGCAGAGAGATTAAACCTTCAGGTGGCCCGACAGTCATCCAACATCAGGTCTTTTTATCCAACTGTCTGAATGAGAGCAAACATACAAAAAGGCACACAGCTGAACTGCACGAGCACGATACTTACTATTATGTTCAGCTGCATTAAGTCAGTCATACAGACGATGAAAGTGCAATGATGCTGAAAGAGGCATCTCTTATTCCCAACGGCAGGTTTCTCTGTATAAGATTTTTTTTAAATACCATTAGCAACAAGTTGGACTGTGTTTAGATAGACAGTCTCGGCTGAATACACACCTACAGGGAGCTGCATCCCCCCACCCCCTCCAAAAAAAACACACACACGTTTTCATTACCATTATGTGATTTGCCTTCATCACCATTATGTTCAGAGCATTCTCATTCCCAACACGTAACATACCCACGATTTTTCATGGCCTGAGGCGTCTCAGGATGCAAAAGGTACCCTTCAGTGTCCTTATGGGACACTCTGGGTTTTCAATTGAATGCAACAGAATTCACATGCGTCGCTATGTTACGCGTTGGGATGAGAACGTGTTATGTTATAAATAATCAGACACCAACAACACCAGTCCTATAAAAAGAAACATAAAACATGACTCTAGAAATGGCAGAAATCATGTGTATTTTGTTAGCAATTTCCAAGACTATGCTGACTGTAACTAGCTTATACTTTAATACAGCTAGCTACTCCAACAAGCTGACAGCCAGTGGCATGACTCAAACTCCCAGGTGTGCAAAATCGACTCACGATGCAGAGATGGACATGGCTTTACTTCTAGCTAAGCTAACTCAGCTAACTTCCACAAACTAAGCTAACTACTGTCAAAGTAAACAAATGAAATAATAGCTCTGTCCCAATTCCTAGGCCGCATCCTTCAAAGGACCCGGCCTTCGCGTTCTACGTGGGCGGGTCCTCTGAAGACAGAGAAGAGGCTGTGGAATGGGACGGTCTAGGCTTCAGATTTGCGTCACCAGCTGTCTCTGTGGAGTTTAATAAACTCAGCCGTCTGCTCCTTGCTATCTAATATATAACAGGACATTGGAGTATATTCTTGACCATCTCACACTTCTGTTTAATCAGTTTTCTGTTTGATGTTTATTCAGCTGTGTGAAAACTATAACTTTAATCTCAGCCAAACTGATTTACTCAGGAACAAATAAAACACTGATAAAGCCAAACAATAACATTTTTAAGTTATCTAAGTGACTTATATATCATATTTAATTTAAGTAGCGAAAGACCGCGGGGGGTCTGAAAACGATGTGCTGGGAGTTCACTGTTCTCGCCGGCTCTAGTGAGACTTGAACTCCCGGCTAGCTAACGAGCTGGTGGGTAACAGACGTCTCCGCATACATCGCAGCACTTTTGCAAATATGTGATGTCTTGATAAACCGAGCAGATATTTGAAGTTTACACAGCTACATTCTCGCCTGAAAATATGTTAAACGTTTATTTTGTGACCCAGAAAGATTAATAAGAGTAATATTAAAACTAACTAGCTTCCGCCATTGTTGGAAACTGGAATTGGCTGGGCCGCGCGGTGAATTCTGGGATAGGTTGGGCCATGATGGATACACCCGACCCATCCTTCAAATGAAGGACGCATTTGTCAGCCACATTTGAAGCAGCCTTCGAATTGGGACAGCCTTCGTCGCCTGGCTGTGACGTAATCAGCCTTCAAATGCAGCCTCCAAAGGACGCAGCCTAGGAATTGGGACACAGCCAATTTGTTGCTAGTGGAAGTTAGCTAAGATAATTTAGCCAACTTAGCTAACTCATGCTAGTTGAACTAACTAATGTCAAAGTAAACAAATGAAATAATTTGTTGCTGGTGGAAGTTGCCTCATTCAAGTATCTTCCCCCCACATTTACAGCTAGACTAGCAGCATTTAGTTATTTTTAATTACATTTATTTGTTATTATCATCTCCACTCACCACTGTCATTCTTTTTCTTTCCTCTTTTTTGTTTTTTCATTTTTGACTTCTCTTTGGATTTATGTTTTATCATCGACAATTTTGATGTTCACTTAATAAAAGGCTTATTTTATCTTGTTCCGCCTGCTTGGTGTCCTGCATTTGAGTCCAGACATAAGATTTGCTCCCTGCACATCATAACAATTAGATATCTGTATGCCAGTATAAGTGTGCTGTAGATGAGCAGGATACCATTGTACCAGGCCCCACTACTCTCCTAAACCTACCTATGAAAAAAACTGATGTGCAAAACACCAATTCTGAAGCCAACCACAGTTTCCTGGCTGACAAACATGCAATTTATGTAAGTAGTAAGTAAGTAAGTAAGTAAGTAAGTTTATTTATTAAGCGCTTTTCATAGACAGGTAGTCACAAAGCGCTGCACACAGAGATTAAAATAAACAGTACGATAAATAGCAAAATGCACAATATACACAATATAGAGTTTAAATGTAAATTAAAAATATAAAAATGTAAAAAGCATTGGTCAACAGAAAGCTTGTTTAAACAGTAAAGTTTTTAACTGTTTTTTAAAGGATTCCACAGAGTCAACCAAACGTAGTTGTAGAGGTAGACTGTTCCACAGCCTTGGTGCCACAGACTGAAAGGCTCTGTCCCCTTTCGTCTTCAGACGTGTTCTGGGAGCAACCAACAAACTCTGAGTCTGTGAGCGGAGACAGCGAGCAGTAGTGTATTTTGTGAGAAGCTTGGATAAATAATCTGGGGCTTGGCCATTTAGTGCTCTGTACGTTAAAACAATAATTTTAAAACGAATTCTAAAATCTATTGGGAGCCAATGTAAAGAACATAAAATAGGAGTGATGTGAGCTCGCTTGCTAGAGCGAGTTAGTAGTCTGGCTGCTGCGTTTTGTATAGCTTGGAGGCGAGAAAGAGATGATTTATCCAAGCTGGTAAACAGGGAATTACAATAATCTAAACGCGATGACACAAATGCATGGACAATTTTTTCCAGTTCAGCTAAGGAGACCATATGTCGCAATTTAGAAATATTCCTTAAATGAAAGAAACAGGAACGAGACAGAGATTTTACGTGTGAGTCAAGGCCCAGAGAAGAGTCAAGTATTACTCCAAGATTTCGAATATTTGGCTTAGCAGAAGAACAGAAAGGGACAAGAACCTGACTGATTTTAGAATATAGATCAGGAGGAGCTATGATCATGGTCTCTGTCTTGTTCATGTTTAAAACAAGGTAATTGTTAGAAAGCCAGTCAGAAACCTGAGTTAAGCACTGGACTAGGGTGGACAGCCTATCCAGCTGATGAGGCTTAAAGGACATATACAGCTGAATGTCATCGGCATAGAAATGATAAGACAGGTCACTAAAAGACTGAATAATGCCAGCTAGAGGAAGCATATAAAAAGAAAATAATAATGGACCCAATACTGAACCCTGTGGAACCCCGCAGGTTAGGGCAGCAGTGTTAGAGGAGAACCTATCAGTCCTAACAAAAAAAGTCCTGTCTGATAAGTAGGAAGAAAACCAGTCTAAGGCAGTTCCAGATACACCAGCCAGAACCTTCAGCCTGTTGAGTAGGATTTTGTGGTCGATGGTGTCAAAGGTAGCGCTAAGATCAAGCAAAATGATCACGGAACAATTTCCTGCATCAGATGCCATTAGTAGATCATTATAGACCCTTAAGAGAGCGGTCTCCGTAGAGTGCTGCTTTTGAAAGCCAGACTGAAAAGGGTCAAAAATCTGCAATCGGCATAGTAAGGACCTGAACTGATTTTCTACAATCTTTTCTAATAATTTACTTATAAATGGCAATCTTGAAATAGGACGATAACTACTAGGGGAGGTAGGATCTAAATTCTGTTTTTTTAACAGAGGGGTTACCTCAGCATGTTTAAAATAGGACGGAACACAGCCTTGCCTCAGTGAATTGTTGATGATGGATAGTAATGTGGGACCAATGCTGGTGAGAGTCCCAGACAGGACAAAGGGAGGTAATATATCTAAGGAGCATGATGAGGATTTCATTTTACCTATTACTGCAATTAAGTCACTGAGTGTGATTGGAGAAAAAGAAGTAAATGACCCGGGACAACAAGGGGCATCTTCATAAGGGGAGGCACTTGAAAAGATTTTGGATCTCAAGTCCATCACCTTATTTACAAAGTAATTGAGGAAAGTGCTACAGTCTTCGTCAGAAAGTAACACAGCATGCTGAGTTGGAGGAGAAACAATACTATTGATAGTATCAAATAGAATTCTTGGGTTATTTTTATGATGATTTATGAGATTATTGAAGTAAGAGGATCTGGCCTCTTTAACTGACTCATTATATAAGTGAAGAAGTTCTTTGAAGTGTTCCCGATGGACAACCAGCCCAGTGGACTTCCAGAGACGCTCTGCTTTTCGACAGGAGCGTCGAAGACCACGGGTTTGATTATTTAACCATGGTGTGCAGGAACTAACAGTGCAATGACTAGTTTTGAAAGGAGCAACCTGATTAAGAATGGCAAGACAGTGTTCATTAAGAGAATTAATAAGGATGTCAACCTCGTCAGAAGAAGGTTTAAAATTAAAAAGAGAAGAAAACTTTAAAATGACAGAGTCATCAATAAAGCGCCTGCGCCTAATAAAACTTTGAGAAAGAGACTCTGAATTGAACAATACATTAAAAAAGACTGACTTATGATCGCTAAAAGAAACATCATTTAAGTTCATGTGGTCAAGGGAAACACCACAGGTGAAGACCAAGTCCAGAGTATGCCCAGCTGTGTGAGTAGGACCTGATACATGTTGAACAAAGTTGAAAGAGTCCATAATGCTTAGGAACTCCTTAGTGGTACTATTTGATGAGTCCTCTGCATGAATGTTGAAGTCACCAACAATGATGACCTTGCCCAGTTTAATCGTGGAAATTAAAAATTCTTGTAGGTCTGACAGAAAAGCTGCAGCAGACCCAGGTGGACGGTAAATTAAAATGCCGTATATGGGCTGTTTATGTCAACATCACTGCTCCAGTAACCACCTAATGTGAACTTTGTAGATCTCTAAAAGTAGAACGTTACATCCAGGCAGCCATTCTGTCAGGGCGCTGATGCCACAGCGGGAAGATGCAGAAAGCATCTGACAAAGCAGTTGCACTTGATGCCTTGGGAAAGGAACAAGTTGTGTTGTTTTGAATAGTAGGCTATCCACTCTAGATGACACTGTCAGTGGTGAAGACTATTAGTTCAATTGTCTTTCCCAGTTTCCATGGCGGACCCCTGAGCTGAAATGAAAAGGAAGACTTTTCTTGTCCGTGCGTGTGTGTTTGCATGTGTACAAATGCTGCACTTATCTAAATATAAACAGGCTTTAAAGCACAAATATATCAGAGTCTCTGCTGCAGCGCTGTAACCAGTGGAAGAGAGAAACGAATAAAGAGACGACAGGCAGAGGAAGAAAAGAAGACAGATGAAGGAGATGCAGAGGAGAGTACAGAGCGGAAACAGAGGGAAAAGACGACAGTCTGAGGGAGAGGGAGAGAGATGCAGTGACATCACAGCAGAACAGTGAGGTAACGTCTGTGACACAGAAGCTAAACCCATAGAGCAGACTGTCATTTTTCACATCAATTAGAGCTGTTGATGCTGCAGCTCATGAATACTTAAAATGTTTTTATAAATATATTTAAAAATCTGACACCGGAATAAATTTTTTAAAGGAGCTGTTTACCAACTGAAAGTACTAGACTATAATTTTGCAAGCCTGGGTTTTTCAAGGTCGATGCACTTTAAGTCTGCAGTAAGTAGAAGGAAATGAGGAGGATGCAGAGGAAGTCACATACTAGGACATTTTTTCAAACACCTAAGATCTGAGTAAGAAGGTTAGGAGTGTTGTTGCTAGTTTGCTAAATAATCCTCAGACAGTGTTGCTTGACCTGTGGTTTTCAGTCAGCCTCAGTGATACAGCTGAGATGTGCACGTTCCTAAGAAGCAACCTAGAACACAGATTGTGTGTCATGTTGTGTAATGTGCTGGAAATCTTGGACAGAAATCATTCTGACACACTTCTGAGCTTTTAAGGTGGAGACAGTGGCCTGAAAACACAAATTTAAAAGCTTGTTATACCCTAACTCTTATGTCTGCACCCAGGCACAAGAGGACAGCAGAATAGTTACTTTTGCATGAATAATATGACTTCTGTCTTTGTTTGTAACACACAGTGTGGAATATCACAACCCCACATGTCATCCCATACGCTATATCTCACTTCTCTGTATCTTCAGGGAACAGAAGTTACAGACATAACTGTTTGCCTTTTATTGTTCTTTCGGTTAGTACTGTGTACTTTTACTGGAATAACCTTGTACCAGCCTCACTTTCTGAAACATTTTCTTTGTGAGATACCTCTCTGCTCTCTCATTGTCTTTAAAAGTGTCGCATAAACACAGAACTTCACGTCTTCACAGTCCCTGCTTCACTTTTGAACCCAGCCATCCTCTGCCTTCCACATCTGATACCGTGCTTCTGGCACAATCTTTGTCGCTGTCACTCCATCAGGATAGAAAAGCCTCTTAACAGCTTTGACACAGAAGCTGCATTCACAGAAACCATCTGAAAGCAGAGAGGGTTATGCTGACGGCTATAGTATTAAAGTAATGTGCTGGTGTGTCTGATCTATCAGCTTTACTTCTGTGTTCAGGGTGCCTACGCTGGCTTGATGGGAGACTGATGCTGTCTTGCTGCCATCTGCTGATTACAGTCTGTAATGACATCACGATCAGAGAAGATGAACCGATGCACTGAAAATCTAAAAAAATAATAATAATACCTTTAATAGTAACTATTAATAGTTACTTTTCCTTAATTAGTAATAGTGATGGCACTGGCTAATTATTATTAACCACTGATTGCTCAGATGTTGCAAGTTAAAATGTTTCGAAATCATAGAGCTAAACTTTCTTAAAGAGAATATGTATAATATAACATATAATTTGAATAAATAATCCATTATTGTAACAGGACATACATATGAAAGGAGATAAAGGAAGGCGTAATAGGTCCACTCTAACTTTGCTCTGCCCCTCTCTGCCTGTCTGTGTCTGTCAACTCTGAATTAGGACTAATATAGTCTTAGCATAGAGGCAATTTAAGATTCATCCTTTTCCACTTATCCACTTCAGGGAACCTGTCCCAGCAGTCACAGGACAAAAAGCAGGGTACACCCTGGACGGGTTACCAGTTTTGCCAGGGTAACATAGAAAGACTGACCACCTGGTACAGTCACATTCACACCTGTGGCCAATTAAGAATTGCTAATTAGTCTAACCCATGTGGGAGGAAGCCTGGGTGCTCGAGAAAACTCATGCAAGCATAGGAAGAAGTTGCAAATTCCATGCAGAAACAATAATAATAATAATAAGCTCAGACGGTAAGCAAACTGATTTAGTAGTAAGATATTTGGTTATAAGTGTTATTGTGGCACTTTGCAGTTAGTTCAAAAATCTTATAATTGAATCCAGCTTCACAGCTTGTCATATAATTCAGCTGGTTTGAACTCAGAGCTTCCAGCTGAAACCTTTAAATTATATAAGTTTTAACTTGAATAAATTATGTTTTCTGTCTTTTTTGTTTCAAATGAAAAACATCTCTGCTCACAGTTTACGAGAGACTGCTGAGCTCTTATATAGAAAAAGACTTGAGCAGGTCATTCTGAAGTTTTTATCAAGGATGATGGTTTTTATCCAGTATTTCATCTTCCTCTGCTTGTCCATGCAATAACAAACTAACAGCCAGACAACATAAATCAAAACCTGCAGCAGATCAACTGGAAAACTTTCACAGACACACAAAAAATAGTTTTGAGAGGATTTTTTTTTTAAAGGAAAACAAAATCTAAAAAAAAACCAAAAAATAAATCTGTGTTCAAGAAGAATAAAAATGTGAAACAGCCAAATTAAAACAAAGAACTTTATAAATTAGGCAGGAAAAACATAAAAACACACTCTTCAAATGAAGGTAAGTCATGCTGGACTTTTACCTGCATTGAATCGAAGCCTCAGGTTTAATGTGAATTTGTTGAATCCCAAACCGACTTCATCACAAACACTAAAAGAAAGAAAAGAAGAAACACTCTCCAGCAGCCTATAAAAACAAAATCACTTTAGAAAAGAAGAGTGTGCTCAGACAGATAGCGCTGAATGTTCGTGCACGTCAGCAGCCCGCTCTTACACGTTTCATGTTTATGGAGAGAGAAGCTCAAATCTGCAGCAGCTTTTTGACTCCATTCTGGCAAAAAGCACCAATATCTTCATTTGTCTCTGCACAAAATGAATTCTGACGTATCAGCCCATTGTATGCAGTTTATCGGTTATCACTCTCACAAATGTTGCCTGTAGGAAGCCTCAACATGCAGACTCAGCAGGCTCAGAAAGACAGAACGGGAAAATGAAGAGGACGTGGAGATAAAGAACAAGTGCAGTGGGCAGGAAAATGGTGAAGATAAGGACTATATAACTTGTAAATGACTTTAGTTTGATATATTGAGGGATGTCCTAGTTAGTAAAAGTGACTGACTTCACACAGTATCTGTGTTTGAAAACATTCCCTAATTACATGTATCGATTACACCAACTTTACTGTGGAGTAGTTTGTACATAAAACAATTAGATACTGTCTGTAAGCGCTGTGTGAAGTTTCCTCACAAGTCAGATTCACTTCATTTATCTTCTAACAGCTTATCTGCCTGAGTCCTTTTTTGTACACGGTCATTTAAGTTACTTTTCTTTCTGTTTTAGATTTAGTTGCATTTTTATTACCCCTCTCTGTCTGCACCTTATCCAGGATTTCCACTTTACTCAGTCCTCCAAACAAACCTGTTTTAGCAGTTACTCTATATTTCCAAAGCATCTGCTTCTCTGCCTTCACACACATATGAACTTATCTCACTCTTAATCCACAGGTCTAATATTACGGCGGTCCACCCTTTCAGGCTATAACTGCTTCAACCTTCCTGGGAAGACTTCCCACAAGGTTTAGCAGTTGTTTATGGGAATTCTTGACCATTCTTCCAAAAGCACATTTGTGAGGTCGCACACTGATATTGAACAAAAAGGCCTGGCTCCTGGTTTCCACTCTGATCCCAAAGGTGCTTTATCGGGCTTGAGGTCCGGACTCTTCCTACAAAATTGGGAACATGAAATTGTCCCAAATGTCTTGGTGTGCTGAAGCATTAAGAGTTTCTTTGACCTGAACTAAGGGGACAACGCCACACCATAATCCACAATTCGGCACAATGCAGTCAGGCATGTACTGTTGTCCTGGCAACGCGGCCATGGAAGTGATGGAAACCCCTGAATTCAATGATTTGGATGGACGAGTGAATACTACAGTACAGTGTACCTGTTACTGTAATATCAAAGTAGAAACACTAATAAAGTCTAATAAACAAACAGCCAACACTGATAATAAATAAAGAATTTTAATATTTATGTACTTTAAATATATCCAGTATACATGAAGTAAACATAATTGTACACAATAACAGGATATACTTTCTTTTTCATACTTGGACTCATATTTCAAGTATGCAGATCCATTATAGCATCAGATATGTCGCAGTGCTTTCTTGGCAAATGGAAGATTATTCAAATGAACAGCATAGAAGTTATCTGGAAGAATCCCATCATGCAGTGCAGTATATTGCAGATAACTTTGGTATGGTGTCGACCAAAACAAAGCATGTTAGTTCATTTACAAAAGCAGAGAAAACAGCATTTGCATCTATGTGGACCAGAAACATGCATGTTTCTCCATAGGTCACTAAAATGTTCCTAAACGTGACAAACATAGCAGACATGAACCCTGCTGCTGCCTCACTTTGCATGATTTTGAATGATTCTTGTTTTGTGTCCCGTTTTGTTTAATAATTCATGTAAAAGCAAAATGTCCAAATCTGATAAAAGGTGTTAATACAACAAAAAAAATCCCCTTTAGCAACAACGGATTTGAAGTTTAGCATCAGGAGCACCGGCTTTCAATTTTGAGGACATTAACTTCCCTCTAAAAGGCATCAAGTGTGTTTTTGTTGTATGAAATAGAGGCAAACTGAAGATTTCATACACCAGGATGTACTGCTCCCATCACAGAGCCGTGCAAACTGGATCTAAGCAAGAGGACACATATGTACACGTACAGTCTCCCTACTTCCACAAAGCAGCACGATATGGGCACATTTAACAAAGCTGCCAGTTCAGGGTCTGTGAAACGTTTGGTTTGTGGTGGGAGCAGCACACACCAATGCATGAAACGATGATCCAGCTTTTGATTTTAATGACGTCTTTTTGTTGTTATAAATGGAGGCTATTTAAAGAAGGGAAACTAATGGCTTCATACATCACAATGTACTGTTCCCTTCCCTGAGCTTCAGTAACTGGATATTATTAGAATGGAAAAGAGAGAGAAGACATGTACATGTGAAAATACAGCGTTTGTAGTTTGAGAACCAGCCCAGTCGGTCTTACGTGCACCTTTTAATAAAGTAGTACACGCCATTGTATGATGATCTGTTAACTCTGCATTAGGCAACACACTGTATGTGGAAAACTCAAGTGATGACTTCTAAAAATGTACCTGTAAAATCCTGTCCTGAAGGATTTCTGACCATTTTGCTTTAATCTCAGATTAAAACAAAAGTGCTTTTCTTTCAACACCTGGGACGTAGTGTGCTCCTGAATTCTTTTACATTATATCATATTCCTAAAACCAAAAATGCAGCTCAATCAGTGACCTCTGAAGAAACATGCGCTCTGAACTTTCACATCTATACGCCGTTTCCTGTGCAATTGAGCAGCAGCTGAGGAACAACAACACTGCAGCGTGCAGATTAAAACCTGTGATTATCTCTAATAATCAGTAACTCTGTACACATTATTACTGTAAACCCAGTCAACATTAAACTACTGACCACATCAACAGTTTAGAGTTACATTCAACAGTCATTTGTTTTAACCCAGCGTTAGCACGGCTGACAGAAGCTTCACCTTTAGTCTGACTCTCCCCCCGTCACATCACTTTGAACACATTTAAGTCCTAAAAGAAAAACACACAGGTTGCAGTCAAATAGTCAGTTTTCCTCAGGAAAGGTAAGCAGCTAATACCCATGCCTAATTTGCAACAATTATATGTAATTAGGTCAAATAAAACAGCCACAGGGAAGGTTGTAGTATACCTCAGTTTGCATGGATATGTTCTCTTTTTGTGCATTGCTGTGTTGCCAGCTTTGAGGATTATTACTGTTACTTCAGAGATACTGAAAGCCTTAGACAAAGGTTGGTGAGGAAGTCTGTATTTATACTCTTCCTGAAACAGAACACATGGGACAAAATAACTAAGACGAGATTTTTGCATCGCTGGACAGAAACACCAAAGCATCTGCTGCCAGTTTAGTGTGTGAGCAGGCCGACTCTGAGCACTGTGGCTCTCTTTGAAGTCCTTAGAAATCATCCTTTTGTAACATGTTTCATTGAAGTTAAGGAAAAGTGATTAGAAAATTACACAGGTGATCATTTTTTTGACCATTTGACTGCAGCCAGTGTCCAATTTTATTCACAGAAACACAGTAAACACTCTGAATTACTACCTATAACGGCAACTCACCTCCACAATGTTTTATTGTTTCGTTTCAATGATTCACGGGGAGCAAAAGTCTGAATATTTTCAGTCTGATATCTTTTTCTGGTATTTAAAAAAAAATGTACACCTCTAGAATCCATTCTAACTTTTTAAGACTTCAGACTTCTGCTGCCGTTCAGTAAAACATAAAGGAGGTGCGTTCGTTTACGGGCACTGGATGTTTCTAACCTCCCACAAACATACAACTGTATGCAACATTTTTACAGCAGATTGAAAAGTCAGCTTCCTCTGAGTCAAACACCTTGTTCGATGGTTATTATTGTCTTATTATTTCTCTATTGCTAAGATTTCTTCACAGCTAAAAAATAAAGATTCACATCAAGAACAGCTTATCTCTTAAAAATATGAACACTCTTAAAACTGATAAAAATACAAAAAAAATGAAATAAAATTAAAAACTGGCTTTTTGAAATTACATCTGTTTTTGAAGGGATGAAATCTGAAAACTACCTGAAGGTTATATGAATCCCATCCAGCGACACCTGGACTCTGTGCAGGGGAAGATTAGCTCTCAACGAGGATGTGAATCTCTTTAAAATGTTCTTTTGCAGTCTGTTTCCACACAGACTAAAAACTACGAGCTGCAAAAAGTTCTTTATGAAAGAGAACGCGATGCTGCGTGTAATTTGCCATCAAAAATTGGGAATTTCCTATGAAATGTGCAACAGACAATCGGCTGACTGCTGGTTGAGTCTGTGCAGAAACAAACTTGTTTGCTGCTGTTTAAACAGCAAATCAGAACCCTGCATTTTCCTCTGACATGTCATGGGGTCTAATGAGGCAAAGGCATCACACTTTTCAACAGTCTCCATGACAAAAAAAAAAAAAAAAAAAAGAAGAAAAAAAACCCTACTTACTGATCTCCAATAAACAAAAAAAACAAAAAACAAATAAAACTTCAGTTGAAATAAATTCTCTGTGATAAGCTATATACGGCAGATTTATGGTGTTACCATCTCTTGGTATTAAAATAATAAAATATATATATATATATATATATATATATATATATATATATATAAATAAATAAATAAAACAGTATTACAGTATAAAGTTCGAGTGTACGACACACACATGCAGAACAGCAGAAATCAGGTTCACACTTTCAAAATAAAAGCAAAGGTTTAAATTTCCACAGATGTGTGTTTGGCTTCTCCTGCAGGCTGTTTAATAGTAACACTGTAGTGTAAAATGTAATACTGTAAACCGAAACACAATCGGCAGCTCGACACAGATAAGGAGACCGCTGAAGAGCTGCGGGTTTAAAACAGAGAACATTTGTCTTCAGCCTTTAATGTGAAAACAGCGCCTGTTTTCCTCTCGCTGCAGGGTCGACGTTACTCTGACGGTTTCATCTCATGTTCGGTAGCACGTTAAAAAAATATTAAAATAAATCAAGCGGTAATTTAGGGAAAACTTTGGAGTCAGAATTTTTGAATTTGTGTTTTTTGTGTTTAACAAACTGAATTTTTATTGTGTTTCATCAGGTGTTATTAAAGTTTTAAGCAGGTACAGTTCAGCACGCTGGGACTGGATCGTGGCTTCAGTTTAACGCTGACTTTGCTGCCGCAGATGTTCACACGGGTGATATGACGTATACGGCTGTTTCCAGGGGTTTCCATGACAGCAGAGCTGAATTCCAGGTTTTCCAGGACTTTCACCAACTTGATATTTATGTGTTTAATCTGTGCAGTGAAAATGGAAGACAGAACCTCCTGGAGAAGCTTTTACTACTATTCACCCGTTCATCTCTCCGTGTACCGAGGTGAAGCTCTGAAGCCCGTTTCCGTTAGTCACAATATTCTGTGCTCTGATTGGTCGGGTAGCTGCAGCGAATCATAATTTCCTCTCTGTGTAAACAACGGGCTTCATCTTCTCGTTATAAATAATAGTAACTTCTGTTTTCTTCTACTCTGTTGCACTTGCTGTTAGTCAGTAAAGTAACTTGCAGTAAATCCTCTAGGAAAAAAGCATCATCATCGTCACTTCCTGTCCTGTCAGTTTCCCTTTGTTTGTCCAGCAGCAGACTCCGCCTCTCCACGATGTCAGAAAAGCATACTCCGCCTCCTGTTTGGACTGTTTGCTGGACAGAAAGACAAAAATAGACAATGTCAGTGTCAGACTAACCCAGCAGAGAGCCACGCCGGCTCTGCCTCCTTCCCCACACAGACTGTTACCTGGATCCGGTGCTGCTGCTGTTGGTCTCATCATTTCCTTTTCAAGCTGAATCTCTGGCAGGGTGAAGATGGACGTCGCTAAACAAAAACAACCACAGCGCCTCTGTGACGTTACCGTAACAACAGGGACCAAATGGGACCGGTGTGAACTTTAAACTTACTGTCAGGAAGTAACTTCACTCTTTTTCCAAGGTTACTGAAGTAAGAGTGGTTCATCGACTCGTCTGCAGAGATCCTCTTCTTCCCCTCAAACTAAAGTTTAAATAAAGTTTAAACTTTAAATTTTTATTTTCCCCATCATATAAATGAACACAAAAAACCCCCCAAAATGTTATTTATTCGTTATGATTCAGAAAGAAAAGGAGACGCACAAACACTGAGAGGTTAACTGACCTGTAGGAATTCTGACAACAGCTCCACTCCTTCAGTGCTGAGCCTGAACACAAAAACACAAACTTCATTATCTGGTCCAGTGAGCCTTTAAGATTAATGCACATCTGTGTGCAGCTGCAGATCTGGTGACTTAAAATAAAAGTAAAGAGGAAGGCTCTGTGGAGGCCACTGCAAAGGAATCACACGGATCCTGGTGGGTCAGCAGCAACAGACTGGACATATGGATGAGGAGGCTTAGTGTTTTAACCCCCGGCTACTAAAACATGTGTAGTTACGGTGTACATGTGTGCAGCTCTGCACCTGGGAGTGTGGTTACTCAGTCTCTCTGCTTTGTATTGAGGATAGTTAAACGCCACAAACTCCTCATTAGAAGTGATCCCAGGCCAGGTCTGCTCTGTGGGAGTACCTGCACACAAAATACATACAACCAGGTTTATTATAAATATAAATTCAAAAGCTTAACAGCTACTATTTTTTTTGAAACATACATTTAAATTAATTTACAAAATAAAGCTAAAAACAGCAGCATGATGAGGTCTGGTGAGACGTCCCTCCCACGTCCAACCTAAGGCATGCTTTTAATCAACAGAGGTCGATGGTGTCCTCAAAAGATTACGAAGTAGAAGATGATTGGTTCTCACCCAACAATTTAAAGATAAAGTGAAGCTCCTCCTCGACTGTGGAACCAGGAAACAGAGGTCGACCTGTCGCCATCTCGTAAAAAATGCAGCCAACACCCCTAAAAACAGAAAGGCAGACAAGCGTAAAGACACGCACACACACGGCAAGAGGTTTGTCTCATCAGATGGTTTAACCATAGTTGATCATTTCACCACAGAAGAATCGATTTTTTTAAAATGTAATTTATCAAATTTTCTAGTAGCAGTACTACAATAGAGTAGTACAGTGTACTGCATCACTGACCACATGTCGATGTGAGTGGAGTAGTCGGTGCTGCCCAGCAGGATGTCAGGTGGTCGGTACCACAGCGTCACCACCTCGTTGGAGTACGTCTTTGTTGGGATCGACTTTGCTCGAGCCAAACCTGAAACAAACACACACGTGTCATTAAAGCCTCATCATCACTGTCTTTACACTGATTCAGATTACATTTGTATCCTAACAGCTAAAATAAATGTATTCATTCTCCGTAAGGACCACGACTCACACTGCCCCAAAAGGCATTTTAAATACTTTCTGGGCGTTGCATTACAAATAGAGTGACTCTGCTGTCCTGAATTCACCGAGGAGGTCATTCTGTCTCTGGTTGTGGAGGTCAGACGTGTGTCTGTAATCCTCCTCTGCCAAACTGCACAGAGCAAATCCATGTCTCTGGCTCATCGTCAAAGTCCAGGCATAAAAAGGAATCGGTCGCCCTCTGTGTCTTTAACCGCACGGCCTGAAGCTGTTTTAATATCCAATTCTCACAGGAACCAAAAATCGACTCTCTTCCAATAAAACTGTCTCCACAGGTAATACAGGAAGAACGGCTCTCTGCGATGCTGTGATAAATAAATGAAGTGAAGGTCTGAGAGAGGTCCCTGAAGAACTTCACATCTTCATCACTAACATGACATAACTGCCAGCTGGTTGGAATGACAACAACAAGATGAAGAAAATCACGAGGTTTAGTGATAATCGTGGCGCTGGAAAGGCAGGGATTCAGCCGGGGGCTCCCACTGGCCAAGGGTTCGGTCTGCAATTTAATAAGTAGCACTTGTTGTGTGTGTGTGTGTGTGTGTGTGTGTGTGTGTGTCACAGATGGGCTTGGCAACAGCTGGGCAGCTCTTCACACACACAGTTGATTTGGTCTTTTACTTTCTTGTTCCTCCAACCAATAAATAATGGACTTGACTGTCGGTCCATTTCTTCATGTTTTGTTCCACCTTCAGAGCCAACTGGTCTTGTTTTCTTGTTTGCCTTTTCCTTAGTTTTAGCGTGACA
This sequence comes from Perissodus microlepis, assembly GCF_051167445.1. Lineage (NCBI taxonomy): Eukaryota > Metazoa > Chordata > Actinopteri > Cichliformes > Cichlidae > Perissodus > Perissodus microlepis. The sequence continues at coordinate 31,996,186 of NC_140480.1, forward strand.
GGTCCCGGTAGCTCACGCTTACATCATTACACATTTACATCACTCAAAGGTGCGTTTTGCACAAGAAAAACCTCAGACACTAAGATGTAAATAGGTCCTAACTTTACAAAAAACAAACAAAAAAAAAAAAAACTAAGACAGTGTCTGCAGGACTCACCAAAGTCTGCTAGCTTGAGCTCTCCTCGCTCATTGATCAGCAGATTTTGTGGTTTTAGATCTCGATGGAGAACTTTCCTCCGGTGGCAGTACGACAAACCTCGCAGCAGCTGGAAAAGGAAGAGCTGAGGACAGAAACACCACTGCAGTTACAGGAAAAGTCGATGAGCACATGATGCAAAGAAAAACCCTCAAAAACAGGGAAACAAGAGAAGAAGAATTCCTTCTGCTTTGTTTTTTAATTTATTTTTTATCATTGTTTAAAAATCTATCAAAATCAGAAAAGTTAAATCACCAGCAGGTTTGTCACATCAGTTTGTGCCACACACACACACACACACACACAATTAATTTCATTTTACTAAGAATAAAACACAAACTTTTCTCACTTTGACATTGTGAACATGAATGACATTTCCACAGTCGTCCAGATACTGCTTCAGATCCTTGTCCTGAAACACATGAACACACATTCAAACACACCAAAGAAGAAGAAGAAGAAGAGGAGGAGTTTGTGTATTATTGTGTGCATTTCTTACCAGGTACTCAAACACCAGTGTGAGGGATTTCTGCGTGTGGATGATGTCATGAAGCGTGACGATGTTGGCGTGTTTCAAATCCTTCAACAGAGACACTGAGGAGTAAAAAGTACAAACATGCTGTCATTAGTACTTCTACTACTGTAGTACCAGTAATACTTCTGTTGGTTCAGTGTCAGTGATGCAGTACCTTCTCTGATTGCAGTACACGGAGCTCCTTCTTCATGTTCCAGTCTAATTTCCTTCAGAGCCACGAGATTTTCAGTCAGTTTACTCCGACCTTTATACACTGTGGCATAGGTCCCCTACACACAGGTGAGACACAGAGAGGAGAGAGGCGGGGCATTTGGGCCATCGGAATCTTATTTACTGATTTCTGGAGCCAAAAGCAAACATTACAACAAAAAGAGTGGACTGTCAGGTAAAGCTTTGTACACTTAATTTGTAGAAAAGGTCAGAAAACTTTACATGTAGTTAGTAAGTCTGAAATGAAACCTTTAAGGAGTGTCACAGCGCAGCACGGAGCACTTAGATGCTGTTTGTGTTCTTTATTAAACAGTTTCCAAGATCTGTCTGACATCAACAGACAGAAGGAGATAATGTGGCCTCACCTCTCCCAGTTTGTCCAGCTTGATGTAAGTCTCCAGCTTCCCAAAACCAATCTCTGACTGCAGGCAAAGAGGCAGACAGGAGAGGGTTAAAATAACCTGCGCTGGCACACTAAATGCAAGAGAAACAACACAACAAACATCCTGCATTACTTGAAACAACAGAATCAGAAACCGGTTTCACACTTGCATCCCCCCTACAGACACACAGTCTGCAGCCCAGCGTATCCAAATTCAGGGGCTGCATCCTTCAGAGGCCGTATTTGTAGGCCGATTACGTTACAGTGGCGCGACAAAGGCTGTCCAAATGTCTGGGTCACAAAATAAACGTTTAACATATTTTCAGGCGAGAATGTAGCTGTGTAAACCTCAAGTATCAGCTCGGTTTATCAAGACATCACATATTTGTAAAAGCGCTCCGACGTTTTCGGAGACGTCTGTTGCCCACCAGCTGGATAGCGAGCCGGGGTTCAAGGCTCACTAGAGCCGGTGAGAACAGCGAACTCCTGGTACATCGTTTTCAACCCCCCCACGGTCACTACTCAGGTTAAACATGATTTATAAGTCAGTTAGATAAATTAAAAATGTTATTGTTTGGCTTTTTTCAGTGTTTGATTTGTTCCTGAGTAAATCGGTTTGGCTGAGATTAAAGTTATAGTTTTTACACAGCTGAATAAACGTCAAGCAGACAGCTGATTATCAGAAGTGTGAGATGGTCGAATTTACTCCAATGTCCTGTTATATTTTAGACAGCAAGGAGCAGACGGCCGAGTTTATTAAACTTCACTGAGACAATCTGCAAATTTCATTAAAATTTTAATAAACCATCATCTTGTCTTTATTTTTAGTTAGAAATGATAGTTATATAAGAGCAGATGCTGCTGGTCCAATAAGCTGTACTTTCCACGTCCAATGGACGCCTGATCCGATTAGTCGACTAATCACAAAAATAATCGGTGACTAGTCGACTATCAAAATCATCGTTTGTGGCAGGCCTACCCAAAACTGTCCCAAACACCTGCGTGAAAACGAAAAGAAGCAGTTACACATACCAGAGACACTCTACGCAGCCGCCTGCTGATTGGCTGCTCGAACAGAGCTGGACCAATCACATTAAACTTCTCCAGGTAATCGTCTGGAAGACGGATGTCAGCCGGTAACGACAGACGTTTGTTGATGTCCTGAAACAGAGAAGAAACACAACAGAATTCACGTGAACGTTCACCTTCATCCTCCGCAGCACCTGACAGTTTATTTTCATCAGCAACGACCTTTTACCGCTGCCGGTAAATGTTCAGTCATCATGAAAGGAACCGTTTCATTTTAAGATGAAATGTCTGCATTTGATCTGAAGTAGCACTAAAAACAAACAAAGGGCAGACAGCACTGGAAATGCAGGCCCTGAATGCAACCTGTGACCACTGCAGCAAACAGTAATCGCTAGGGATGGGTACCGGTATTGGCTCTGACATAAACGGTAGTAACCAGACCGAAAAGCAGCGCACATTTCGGTGCTTTATTTCGGTGCTTTTTTTTCCTGAGATGTCACACACTTTGAATTCTAGCCAATCATTTTACGTTTCCGAGGATAGTAGGCGGGTCCAGGTACGTACGTTCTTTTAGAGCAGAGCTACAGATTAAAAATGCCCAAGGAGGACCGGTCAAAAGTCTGGCTGTACTTAACAGCAAAAGATGCAAACTCAGCAGCCTGCAACAAGTGCTTTAAGGTGATACTGTGCAAAGGAGGTAACACCTCAAATCTGATGAAACACCTGGCGACGCATAGCGTTTTTTTTTTTTAAAGCCGAGAAATGCGCCGTATTTGATAGCTTGCTGCGAGACCTCACACCGAGCACATCTACTGCGGGTGTGGTGCCTGATATCGGTCCCGGAGTTTGCAACATCCCCCAAAAACCCAAAGAGGAGAGTCCTGGCCCCTAGCCCTGCCAGTGTAGCAGAAATGATGAGGATGATGATGCAGCAGCAGCCGTTCTTCTCTGCGTGAGTAGCTTAATGTTGTTCGTGTGTAATTTACGTTGAGTAGGCTAACCACGTTATTACATTAATGCATGTAAGGTGAACTAGCAAACACCGTCGTAGTTACATGTGGCTGTCTTCTTGTTTGATGGCAGATACTCCCTTCACCCTGGCCAAAAATGACCAAAGAAAAAGTGGAAAACAGTTAAACATGAAAAAAACAAAATGCCTGCAAAAACAAAAGCCCACATAGAAAATAAAAAGCTCACAGATGAAAGAGTCCTCACTCTCTAAGCTGTTTGCTTTTAATGACACAGCAGCTCAATCAGCCCACACTTCAGCCTGACAGTTATTGTAGCCTATTGGCTCATTTACAGCTTTACCAGCACTGCACAGGTAAACCCAGCTTTGTTAAGCACCAGTTCGAGTTTGGCGCTGAAACGAACACATTTTGCTCGCTCGTTCCTTAAAAGCAGGACCTGGACCAGCCAGCATCACAGCTGTGCATCTGTACCCGGAGACAAGCCGAGTCTTTCAGTCGTGAAAAAGATGAAGACAAGCTCGCTGACATATTTGGGAAGCTGCAGGCTAAACCACTCCAACGCATCTTTGCATCTGATAAATATTAATGTTAGAGAAACACACGGCACCATCTCAGTCAGAGCAGTGTGAAGGGCCTCCGTCAGCAGCTACGACGCGCTGGACTGAAGAGGCAACAAGAAATCTCAAACCAGACTTAGCTCTAAAACACATTTGGCTGAAGATATTCCTTTGGAAGGAATGTAAGCCTGCAGAGCACGCAAGCTGAAACACCCACATCCAAACAACTAAACAGCCAGAAAACAAGCAGCTGGAGAAGAAAATATCAAAAACAAAGCCGACCAAGGAGGCGAAGAGCTGCACCAAACCGCTAAAAGGTGCTAAAGGCTTTGCAGAAAACAAATAGTGAGTGCTCTTTAAAAACTGGGGAATATCCCAACATCTCTGCTTTACTCCAGTAAGCTCACCATGTGTGTGTGTGTGTGTGTGTGTGTATACCTCAGTAGAGATCTTCTTATTCCTCATTCTGACTTTAACTGGACTCTGAACATCATCAGAAGAAGAAGCTGGATCGCTTTCTCCATCTGAGCTCATTTTCACATCTTCATGGACGATCTCTGAAAACACACACGAATAACATTCACACGCATACAAAGAGTAGAGCAGGCCTTAAATTCCCCATATCACCAAATGCACCAAAACAAGTCCGATCTACAGAGGCTCCTCCCTACAACTCATCTCAGAAATCCCGTGTCCAGGCAGGTCAGAGCTGTTTTGGTGGCATGACTCACAGCTAATCCTCCTCTGCAGTAGCGTCAAAAACAGGAATATCCTGCCTGAGAGTGATGCTGAAAACGCACTCTGCTGTATCTGTCACTTCCAGGCTGGACTACTGTAATTCATTTGTATCAGGATGTACTCATAGCTCTCTGAAAAGCCTCCAGCTGATGACGAAATGCTGTAGTAAGAGTACTAACGAGGACTAGAGAAAGAGCCATTTCTCCCATATTAACTCTCTCATATTAACTTGTCTTCATTGGCCCCTTGTGAACTCTAGTATAGAGCTTAAAATCATTTTCATCACACACAAATTCCTGAATGAGCAGAGTCCATCATATCTTAAAGACTTAATAGTATCGCATTATCCCTGGAGACTGAGAGGCAGAGCCACGCTGATCTTTTCTATGGCACGACATTATTTCCTGCAACACTCCATAGAATTGGAGGCAGAGCCTTGAGCTATCAGACGTCTCTCCTGTGGAACCAGCTCCCAGTCTGGGTTCCGGAGTCAGACACCCTCCCTGATTTTAAGCTTTTCTTTTTGGAAACAATTACATTTCGGGCTGGATCAGGTGACTCGAACGCTCCTTGGTCATGTTACACAACTTCTCATATTACGCACCTCTCCTGTGCTCTCTTTTACTTTTTATATGCTGTGATTGCATGCATTCATTTTGTTTCTTCTATCTCCCCACAGTCTCTGCTCTCTCTGTATCTGTTCTGCAGGCCAACCTGCTCAGTATTTAATCTTATATTCTTTCTATTTCTACATCGCTCTGCTTTTTCCTGTCACTGCGACCGGTTGCAGCAGATGGCTGTTTAAGCCTGGGTCAGCTGCAGGCAAATGCTTATTTCTCAGTTCAGAGTAAATGGTAAAAATGGAAAATGGCCTGTATTTGTATAGCGCTTTACTAGAGAGCTGATATGCAGCAGAATGCAACTATGCAGCGCATGTTCTGCACAGTCAGTCTGCAAAAATTTGGGAAAGAATTCATCAGTTCATGGACAAAACGCAGCGCTGTTTGTATGACGTGGCTAAGAAAACATCCACAGAGTAGACTTTGTAAATTTACAATTACAAGAAGAAATACAAACACCATTTCTGTGTAAAATGATCGTGCACGCCGTGTGTAAAACAAAGTATTTTGACTGGTGTGTTTTTATATTTATGGAGTGCATCTCTGCAGCACGTACACTCTCAAGCCCAGAGCAGCCACTTTCATTGATTAGAGCAGAAGTGTGACGTTGCAGCATTCAGCCTGCCAACACACGAAGTGAAGCCACAGCGTCCGTCGGACTGTTGTTTTCTGGTGGTGCTGTACTGAATTTAAATCGAGGGGAATGCCTCTTTCACTGCTCCAGCATTCAGATTTAAATTCACCAATTATGACTTCATTCCTGTTTCACAGCCAACAACTGATCTATGTTTTCACTTCACAAGAGAAATTAAATTTAGTTAGTCGTTAAAATGAAACATCACCAGTTAAACTCCTCATCTACATTTTCAAGCATACAGCAAATTCAACTTCTATTTTTATGTTGATAGATGCGCAGTACATGATTATACTGTATATATTCAGCACGTATGTGTGTATTAGTGGTACAGTACTTGTGCATGTACATGTATTTGCGGCATTAGTACCCAGTCTGGTGGCGTGGTTCAGGTAGGAGCTCAGGCTGCGTCCGAGGCCTCTGGGTTTCCTCAGTGAGGTGCTGTACGACTGAAGTAAAGACTGAACTGAAGAGGATGAAGATCGAACCTTCAAACCTCCAGAGGAACGAAGAGACACCACCTCTGAGGGGGGAGATGAAGGGGCGAAGTGAGGGAAGGATGCGGGGAGGAAAGGATGAGGGAGGTGTAGGAGGAGGTGAGGGGAGGAGGCGGGTAACGGTTGGTTGATTTGGAAGGAAAAAAAATGAAAGTGGGGTTAAAGGAGAAAAAATAAATTCAAATTAAACAAGTGTTATATTATTGATTAATTGATTGACAGGTCCAAGAGGCAACCAATCAAATCACAGATCCAACCAACCAGTCAGATCAGAGGAGGGAATCAGGCGGGAAGTGTCAGGAATTAAACCAGCAAGCTTCCAGTTACTGGTTTGCTGTGTGAGCGGCAGACCAGTTTATAAAGCTGGTTAGCAGCTGGTTAGTTCTTGACTGTTTTAACCGGGACTAATTTTAATTAGTTAGCTACATATTTAAAAAAAAAAGAGGGGGAAAATAAAATGAATAAATATATTTTATTCATGTTATTTACATACTAAAGCATTCAGCCAATCAGGACAAAGTTCTGCCATCACAGAGGTGGCTCCCTATTGGTGGAGCCGGAGGAAAAAGTCTGCAGCTCGCTGCAGTCGCCAAGCTCACGGCAGGTTATGTCACCATGTGACACAGTGACACTCTGCAGCACCAGCGGACTTCAGACAAATCTTTAACCAGCATGCATCACGGCAAGCCAGCGCTGCACAGCCGGTCATGTGGTCGCCCGTACTACAACATATGTCCAACATGCCCAGAATATCTTTGCCTTATCGGGCTTCACTTTCTCTGACATCCACAGTCAGACTGAACAGTCACACAAAGGTGGCCATCAACTCGACAAGCTTTCAGTCAAGTTACAAGTGAGTTCCCACGAGCTGTGACAACCTGCTGGGATCATGTGGGAAAAACACAAAAATATAACAAACACTATACAGTTGCTGTGGTTCAAATGGAAGCGTGTGATAGGAAAAGCACTGGATAGACAGCAATTAAATCCAGGAACTAACACTGGGGGTGGGATTCCTTATTTTCTGTCATATATACATATACTGTTAAAGCAGTCGATGCTAGGGCTGGGAAATTTATCAAGTGCGTAGTCTTTGGAACATAAGGTCTGGAGTTCAAATCCCGGGTAGAGCAAGCATCCAGGCTATTCAAGCCTACCGTGGAACATGAGCGAGGTAAGCATGGAAGCAGGCCCAGCTTAACAAGCTCTGTGTCAGGTGTTGCCAGGACATACTGATGGGAAGTGGGTTACTCTTTGCACTGTGTGACATCAGAAAGCGAGGACAACCCCAACGTGGTCACCATGGAGGATAAACACATAAGCCCCAAACAAATCAGTAGCTAAACTACTGCAGTAGAACGAGAGATTAGAAACAAAATGAGCACAAGTCTCCTTTAATAGACTTGTCATGGCAGCACGAGTGGATACGACTATAATTACAACTGTGTATTGCATTAAATGAACGCGTTGCTTCGCTGTATTCTTATGTGTAAAACAGCATTAGCATTATTGTTTCCCTGAGGCTTTTTGACTGTCTGAGAACAAATGGAAACAGAATTCTAAATGGTAAGTAGGCTGCCTTGCAAATTTCATACAACATATAAAGTATTTAACCCTAGAACACTAATGTCGGGTGATGTTCACCCACACGGTGAATAAAAATCACTTGGAGGTAAATTCCAAGGGAATTTATACAGTTAGCTGGTCATTTTTCTCTCTCTCACAGATGTCAGTAATGTAGGGAAACTGGACAAAGCTCACATGTCCCAGGAATGGGTGCACCAAAGAATTTCCCAGTTTCATAATTTATTTTTAGGACTTTTTTGTTCCACATGTTACCTTTTTTCTCTTTATGACATGTTGTATAAGGGGAAAAATAAGAGTACTTTAATTTCCCGTTTATTGTTGTATGTTTTTATATATATAGGTCTCTGTCCATCAAGGTTCAAGACATCTTCTAGGAATGGTGACACTATATCCAGTGGACAGCAATTTTCCATGCCGATCTCTCATCTCAAGCATAACCTGCACCTGAGCAGCCAGGTGTGTGGCATTAAATAAAGCCGCCATCATAAAAATTGAAAACCCAGCGCTAAACCTGAAGCTGAGCTCTAAAATCTCGGTACAGGCCTCTGTTCACACCTGACAGGATTACCTGAGTCGCTGTGTGACGTTGCTTCCTGAGTGATGGTGTCACTCAGTGTCCTGTCCCCTCCCCCTGACCCACCCCTCCCCAGAGTGAGTGACAGCTGCCGTTTGATCTTCCTCATCCTCTCCATTAGCGGGGGCCGAGGGGGGAGAGGGGGACGTGACGCCAAGGGGGGCGGGGCTGCCAGTCTGGAGACCACGCCTGGACAGGTAGAAATAAAAGGACAAAAATGTAAATACCCAAACAGTTGGAAACACCTGAACCCTCAACATCTGACTCATCATGCCTGAATCAGTAGTTATGCATATTCATCTACCATTCATTCACCTAACACATCATCACCTGCCACACCACAGCCGAATAGGTCTACCTCACAAGAATCACTCGTCTCACCTGAACATCATCACCTGTAGATCATCAGCTATAGATTCGGCTCACCTGTACATGACCACCTGTATTCATGTCACCTGTATTCAAGTCACCTATGGATTCAGTTTACCTGCACGTCACCACCTGCCATATCACAGCTAAATTGGTCTACCTCAGGAGAAGGACTGTTCTCATCTGAAGATTCAGTTTACCTGACACATCATCATCTTTATGCTCATCTCACATTGAAATCACTACATGCACTCTCATCTCACCTGCAGGTCATCACACTTAAAACTAATCCCACGGAATACCCTGAAAACGCGGGCACGAGTTTCCACAGGTGAATCTGACGCACACAGGTGAGTGTGATGTTACTCGGTGTTGATGAAAAGACTCGGGGCCTCGGATTTGTGTAGCAGGAAGTACCTGCACTCACTAATGAACCCAAACAGCCACTTAGATCCGCTTCATGTCACGTGCACACCTGACGGCTAACACCTGGCTGAGTGACAGGACATGTACCTGACAGATGCGTTACGTCACTGCCCGTGGATCTGACGGCACGGAACGGGAACTGAAGCTACGTGTGTGTCCCCGTGGCAGCTGTTGTTTGTGTTCTGCCGCTTCGGGTGTCGTGTCTCCGTGGACCTGCCTACGCCTGTGTGTTTCTGAGCTGGAGAGCCGAGGACGGGAGCCGTGTATTTCCTGCAGTAAACCGTCCTCCTCACTGTTATAAATAGCAGCGGAGGCGGAGCGGCCGCTGCTCCCTCAACGACTCACTCACCATTTGATAAAGACGGTTTTCCGGTTACACGCGAGGCCCAGGGGTGACCGTTACTCACCGGGAGGGTTTATCCCAGTCTGTCCCGGGTTATCCGTGGCTCGGTTCAGTCTGACGGCTTCTCGGATCTTCCTGGCTCCCAGTAATCTGCAGCCATGTTGCTGCTCTGCTCAGCTCCGCTCCTCCGGTGCGTCCTGACGGAGACGCTCACGGCACCGTCGGTGACGTAACAACCCGGCACGTGTCCCCGCCCCTTTTCATTTCTTCATATATATTTTTTATTAAATAATATGTAAATATGTTGATTATACAAACAGCAGCTAAAAACAACAAGAAATTGTTCCGAAAAGAAGCCAGTCGTTTGTTTGCTATACAAACAATTTAGTTAATAATAAGACACACTTGGATATGAGGGATATTTTTATACTTTTACTAAATAAAAAGTTAAATAATCACTTTGTTAGTAGCTTGTCACAAACACATAATTTGTTCGTTCATTGCTTTTCAATCTATAAAAAAAATGACCAAACATGACCGTTAGACCAGCAAGCTGATTCGCTGTTATGTCCATATGTTGACATAATGTGGAGAGTAACTGGACAAGTGGAGTAATGTCCTTTAAGAAACAGGAAAAAAAGTCCAGGAAAGCCCTGACACAGGCCCTGAGACATGTCTGGTCTTTGAGTTGATCCACTCATCACTGAAGCCTCATCACAAATGCTATCAGTGTAAGAGTGGCTACAAAGGAACATGACTCAAAAATCCTGCCTCAGGTTGTACAGAGTTTGGTTTAAGTAGTCATCAATACGTATGGAGGAGGTCAGGAGAGAGTGAGTGTCTGCAGCCATCTATAAAACAGTGGGTTTGGATTCCAGTGTTATTGGAGATTTTGTCAAAATTGATGGATTTATGAATGCAGAAGAGTATCAACATCTTTTGATACATAAAATACCATCTGTGGGGTCTCTAATTAGCAACAACTTCATTTTTGAACATGACAGTGATTGCAAACATACTGCCAATGCAGTAAAAGCTGCATATATAAACACAATCAGTCATGGATCGGCCTCCCCAGAGCCCACACCTCATCATCACTGAAGCAGTGTGGGATCATTGTCACAGAGAACAAAAGGTAGCCGACATCCAAAGAAGAACTTTGAAGAACTACTCCTGAAGGCTATGATGAAAAAATAAAGGCGTCATATCAAATATTGAATTTCATGCTCATGAACCCATGAGTTTATTCAAACTGTTTCCCAATTTCCTAACAAAATATCAAGAAACCAGGAGTGGCTCAAGACCTTTGAATAGTAATTCTCCAGTGATCAGCAGATCCAGCCCACAGAATTTGTCCCCAGTGATTTTCTTCTCTCAGAAACGACCCCAGCTTCTGTCCTCAAGCCTGACGACATGTGAGCTGATCCCGAAAAGATACCCAGGCAGAAAAGTCTGCTCACCGACACCGCATCGCTGGAACAGCTCACAAACATTAACATAAAATAACACGTGAAGAAAAAATATTGAATTTTTCCAAAATCTTTTAATATAATCCAGAACTCCCAGTCCAGACTCACAGTGGACACTCACAGGGTAGCGTGTACCATAGGAGGCCCTGTGGATCTTCGACTGCAGTCAAATATCTTTCTGAAGGTTTAAGAGACCTCGCAGCACCACATTCTGCTTATCATCCAACATTTTGATTCAATTGTGAAGTGAGTATCAGAGAATTTCTGTCAGCATCCCGGAGCCACACATGGAAACTTCCTGCTCTGGTTAAACTAAGCTCGTAACGCCTGTTGGAGTCATCACTGGGAAACGTGGCTTCGAGGTGACAGACCAATCAGCATGTTTTAGCAGAACGCTAGCATCTTATGAGCAAACTCAACTTTGCTTTAATAAAATCTAAATATAGGTGTTGTGTATTTCAACTCAGACATGTTAGCGGCACTGCCATTAGCTTCACTGGGCGCCCTCTTCTGTACCTGTAAGTTAATCACAACAATTTCTATACAATGAGCTGAAAAGGAAGTGGAATGACTCCTCCATATTGGCTCTCCTCCACTCCCTTTGCTCCGCCCCCTCCCCTGCCAAAACTGGCCTTTGATTGGCTGGGGAAAGGAATCTACACTTTCTACGGAAACATTTGTCCAGGAGTTCATGAAGCATCTCTCTGTTGTCATTGTGACGGTTTGGAGTTGAAAATTTTGGCCAGAAGCGAGACGTTCGATTGGCTCTTCTGCTCCATGAGGCGGGCCTTGTCCAGGTGCTTCTGCAAAACAGAGTACTTCTTCTTCTTCTTCATCTGGATCTCCTCCTCAGTCTGGCGCTGAGTGAAGTCCCACGTCTTCTCTTCCACCTGACGATGACAAACAGTTTTAGAGCGAACGTGCGTCTCTGCCTGAGCAGGGCTAACATTCATCGCTTCAGCTCGTGCTTCAGCGTTTACCTGCTCTCCGTCTCTCTGCCTCTTCTTTCTCAGCTTGTCCAGGTGAGCGCTCTTCTCCACGTTGTTCAGGTAGAAGTTTGTTTCTCTCTTCGCCTGCGAAACTTCAGTCCTGAGCCTCTGGTTTAGGACCGTCTGCTCGTAGGCCAGCCGCTCACTCAGGTGAATCCACTGGAACCTGTGCAGGTACTGCGGACACACAGGTAAGCAGTAGGGACAAATTATTTGACACTATGATGACATTAAACAACTGTCTGTCTGCATTTTCAGCGTAATCGGTGTCCATTAACAGGGAAGAAGAGACCTACCTTCATGCACCACAGGTCAGACGAGAAGCGCTGGCGTTTCCTGGTTCCCATCGGCGTGTTGTGGAGCGACGCCGCCACTTTCTTAGCCACACGTTTATCTCTGAACTCCACCCATCCTTCTGTGAAGTCACACCTCCGCAGCCCAGCCTTCTTCTTCCGTTTCCTCACCTGTCTGTCTGCAAGATGAGCGCATCGAACATTAACAGGTGATAAATATCTGAGGGGCTATGGTGAAAGCTGCACTTTTCCTCACTTGCTGTTCATGCAGTGGCGCTGACGTGTGAGATCAACGTAAGTGTTTAACGTGGCTGAAACGTACCATCACAGGATCAGGTTAGCCTCTCAGAACTTTACCTGTCCCCCAAGAGGACAGGTGGACCCACAAAACTGGTAGCCACGTTCTCCAACTCCGTATTCAGGTTTTTTAATTTGTCACTCATTTGATCTTCGATTGTACATTTTCTCAACACAGATTAGGTCCCTTAAACTTTTTTGGTGATAAATTTAGAATATTTATCGTAAAAATTGAACATGTTATGTTTCCTATATTTCAATAAAAACAAACCTTTTTGAAAGCAGCTGACTCACAGTCTTATAGACATCCAAGGTCTCAATAAATACATCCGTTAAGAGCCTCATGAGGCAATGTTTAATAAAGATGTCACCAAACAGACTAGAAGTAAGGATATTTCCTCTATTTATTTTATTTCAGTTAGCCTCCCAAGGCCCTAACATCTTTGTTAGTTAAAAATCTTTTGTTGGGATGATCAGGTCAGCGGTAAATCTGGAGTCCAGTTATAGAGCAGTACAGACCCGTTGCAGTTCGGGACATCTTGGCATAACGCTGCCTCTTATTGATTTCTGGAGGAGGAGTTCTGTTTTCCTTTTAGGATGTTGTGGGCTGAAGTGAGATGGTCTGAAGGCTGACTCCTGCCCACATGTGATATAAAACCATTGACTGTAAAATTACAGCTCGAGTGCGTTTCGTGGAGTGTTTTATTTCGAATAAAATAACCCCTCGAGGAGAAATAGAACCAAAAAACAAGCAGAATGCAGACACTCGCTGAAAAATTCTGCTTTAAACATTTAGTATCGCTCCATAACAAAGGCATCCACACAAGGTTTAAGACTGAGAGCTCAGAGCACTGCCTGTTTGTAAGATATACGGCAACAACGCTGTAAGGTGGGTTTTCCATATTTGTTGCACTCAGTTTAATCTGCAGTCTGCAGACAGGATGAATTGAGATTAAGAAAATATCTGACTGTAAAACAGGAGAAACTGGAAGTAGTATTTGAAAAGTGAAAATTCCTCATTTGGTTAGAAAATGGTGCTTTCTGACTGATGATGGTAACAAAATGTCGAGTCCATTGAAAAATTAGTTAATCAAAAAAAGGCATTTTTGGACTGGACCCTCTGGAATTTTTATATCCAGGAGAAGCTTTTAATTGTATATTTTTTTTGTCAGGACATAAACCGAAAGAACGAGATTGCAAATACAAGCAGCAGAAATGAGTTTCCTCCGAAGGGTGGCTGACCTCTCCCTTAGAGATAGGGTGAGAAGTTCGGCCATTCGGGAGGGGCTCAGAGTAGAGCCGCTGCTCCTCCACACTGAAAGGAGCCAGTTGAGGTGGTTCGGGCATCTGACAAGGATGCCCCCTGGGTGCCTCCTGGGCGAGGTTTTCCAGGCATGTCCCACCGGACGGAGGCCCCAGGGCAGACCCAGGACACGCTGGAGAGATTATATCTCTCGGCTGGCCTGGGAACGCCTTGGTGTTCCCCCGGATAAGCTGGAGGAGGTGGCTGGGGAGAGGGAGGTCTGGGCTTCTCTGCTCGGGCTGCCCCCGCGACCCGACCCCGGATAAGCGGAAGAAAATGCATGGATGGATGGACATAAACCGTGAAAAATGAAACAGTGACCCTTGTTTCATTTTTTAAATTCCATCACTCCCAGAAACATCTGGAAACACCCAGAAAGCACAGAGAGCTGGTACTCTAGATTACTGATCCAGGTAGAGTTTGTTTTCGTTCATTCGTTAGTGTTGTGTGTGTATCGAAGGAGTATATCTGCACCACGTACTGTCTGTGTTGTACTGTGGTAGTAATATCTGTGTGTATTCTGGTAGTACTTGTACCTTCAGGCTGTAGAAATATGCGTCCGATCTCTCCGTACACTGATAGCAGGTTCCTCAGCTGTTTGGGGCGGAACCTCGGAGGAATATGACCCAGGTAGATGATTCCAGGGACGCACTTCCTGTCCTGAAATACGTTCTTTACCTTCTTCTTCTTCTCTTTTACCTCAACAGCGTCTTTGTCACCAACATCTTTATCCTCATCATCTCTTCTGTCTGCAGCAGCTCCCTCCTCCTCATCGTCATCAAAATCACCATCTTCCCGCTTCTCCTCCTCGTCGTCGTCTTGTTCTTCTTCATCTTCACTCTGAGCAATCGCCTTCGTGTCCTCGTCTTCCTCTCTTCTCTCCATCTCTATAAAACAAAACGTGTTTGCACGTGACTCAGACTGAAGAGATAATCGCGAGAGCAGCAAAACTGGACCCAGAATAACTTCCGCGTGCAGACTTTTTCAAACTAAAACATTTCAAACTCACAATAAATGCTTACTTTGAGATTTCTTTGACGAACTTCTGTCACAGTTACGTTTCACGTGCGCAAACCGTCGCATGTGATTGACGAAACAGAGCGGCGCACTAACAAAGATCAGCTGACAGTTGACTTCCGGTTATGCCTTCAAAATAAAACATTAGGTGGGTGTTGTATAATCTTCTTTCATAAAGGAAACATTTTTGTCTTTCCCCAGCAGTTTATTTGTTGAAACAATTTTTTAAACAGATTTTTTTTTTAATTTATTGTGTAAAATGATGGCAAAGCTGGGGGAGGTGGGCAAAATGTACCTTAAACTCCATAGCATTTTTATTAAAGCTTTAGGTATTACTAGTTATTTTACTACTACGTTCTGCTGTATTATTATAGCCATCGCTGCCTGACAGTACAGGAATAATGAAAAACTTCTCAATTACAACATTAAAGTGGTATACACATTAATGGACTAGTATTTCTGATTCATTAGGACCATGGATATGATTCGGAATAATTAGTTATAAAGTATTTTCACATGCTGAACTTCATGTACTGTTACTTCTGTAGATTATGATATTTACTTAAATAAAGAGTCTGAAAAATCCTTTCTCGACTTTGTAAAATATTTCTTAAAAACAAAATGATGTTTGAATTCTAGTGCAGCTCCACATTTCATTTAATTGCATACGCACATCTTTAGGACATGGGCGGTTCATGAGTCTAAAAATCCTGCAGTGTTTTTCTCTACAAATTTTAATCTAAGCTGTATTTCTTCCACCTTGTTTTTTCAGTTTTATAAATCCTAGGAACCATGTTCTGACCTCAGTCATCGAACCTTCAGGAAACTTGGCGAGAAATGCTGCAAACAGGAGGATCCCAGATTCAGGACTAACATTAGATGTGTTTTTCGAAAAGTGAAACAAGGGATCATTAACAGCCGAAGGAAGTCAAACGGCTCTTATTTTGAAATTATAACCGGATGTAAGTTTTTGTTTTCGCGTGTGAAAAACGCAAGCCGGTGACGGCGGGTTGCTTTGAAGCTGTTAGCGTTTAGCAGCGGAGATGCAGAGACCGGTGTCCAGTTTGCCACTGAGCCAGGCTGTGAGGCTGAAACTGGGTAGTGCTGGTTTCCAGCTCACCGCGGACCTATTGGACTTCAAACCGGACAAGCTTAGCAAAGGTACCGCTCCATTTCCCCCCACAGTTCCCAAAAACTCCAGTCAAAATGTGTCACATTTTAGCTCGTCTGTCTTTTAAAGCCCTGCAGCAGTAAAAATCACAGCTAAAACAGGTTCACAGCGTCCTGGTAACTCATGGTTTAGTCTTTGGAGAAGACCGTTTGTAATAAGGAGCAGGGATGGCTGAAAGCTGTTTGTTTGTTTACCTTTTATATTCTGCTGAAATGCAGACTTATGGACAGGAAGGTGCTCAAAACACTGACACTGAACTGAGTCACGTTTTTCATCACAATAAACATCAAGCTGCTTTTTATGTGAAACACAGCTGAGCCTTTGGAAGAAAACAAAGTATGCGAGATTTATCAAGGAGTTTCATTTCAGAGGCCGGCCTGAGTGAAGAGGAGGCTGTGGAGGTGCTGAAGGCTGTGAAAGGTGGAGGAGGAGGAGGCGGAAGTGGTGACGTCTCAGCATCTCTGACCGCTCTGGAGCTCCTGCAGAAGGAGGAGGAGTTAAGGAGCATCGTGACATTCTCCTCTCAGCTAGATGAATGTCTCGGAGGAGGAATCCCTGTCGGGAAAATAACGGAAGTCTGTGGAGTTCCGGGAATCGGAAAAACGCAGCTGTGGTAAGAAATACACACACACACACACACATATACACACACACACACACCATCATCTATAACCTTACAGATGTTTTGGAGCTGTGATGATGGCGTGAGGAAAACAGTCGAGGAAAATCAGTCACCGTTATGTGGATCAGTAAAGTGAGTGATGATGTCGCCCTTTCAGTCTGCAGCTGGCGGTGGATGTTCAGGTGCCTCAGTGCTTCGGGGGGGTCGAAGGTCAGGTGATGTTTATTGACACAGTGGGCAGCTTCCTGCTTCAGAGGGTCACCGACATCGCAGCAGCCGCCGTTAGACACTGCTCCTTATTGGCTGAGGACGATGAGCAACGAGCCGCCATGGAGACCTTCACCGTGGAGACCATCCTGTCCAACATCTTCTTGGTAATGTCTACTAAGTGATGTATGCAGTGATGTCACTATGCATCTGCAAACTTCTAAAATTCTGATTGGCTCTCTATCTCGCCTCACTCAGGTGCGTTGCCATGACTACGTGGAGCTGCTAGCTGAGCTCCATCTACTTCCTGACTTCTTGTCCCAGCATCCAAAGATCCGCCTCCTGGTGATCGACAGTGTGGCATTTCCTTTCCGCCTGCTCTTTGACGAGCTTTCACAAAGAACACGCCTCCTTAATGGCGTCGGCCAGCAGCTAATCACCATGGCAATAAACTATAACATTGCAGTGGTAATCACCAACCAGATGACGACCCGGATCCGGGACGGCCAATCGCACATTGTCCCTGCCCTTGGGGAGTGTTGGGGCCACGCCCCTACAATCAGGCTCCTCCTACAGTGGGAAGGGTCGCGGCGTCTGGCGACCATCTTTAAGTCTCCATGTCACGTGGAAACCATGGTGCAATACCAGATCACCCCCGAAGGCTTCAGAGATGCCGATCAATCAGAAATGCCGCACAGCAAACGGCCTCGAATGGACACTGACCAATCAGCTGCTGATCCAAAAGACACAAGCAGCTGATTAGTTGGAAACTGTCCAGTAAGAAGAGGCTGATTGAGCATTTGCCTCGTGTGGATTTAATGACACTGCTGTGTTCACACAGGAGGTTCCTGTTTAAATAAAGTTCAGTTTGAGTCCAGCAGGTGGAGACACAGAACTGGTTATCAGTCAGTGGCTCTTCCTGTCCGCGCCGTTCATCCCTGACTTTCCCGAGCAGATGCTGAATACTTCTGCGTTTAGAGAAGCTGCTCTGCAGAAGAGCAGAGATCAGGGGTTAGAGGGTGGCTCTCTTGCTTGCAGAGTCTTCATATTTTGATATGTCGATATTTATAGAGGGAGATTAGCACTACAGACACATCTGGATTCATTTAGTTTATTAAAACATTGTTTCTGTTGTTTCTACTGAGACGATCTTGTCTTACCCTCAGGTGCAACACACATTACTGTTGTGTTCAAGCTTTTCTTTAGGATTGTTTCTTCTGCTGGAAATAGGCAGAAACACTGGCTCATTTCCAGTCCACCCTCTCAGTCCATGATGAGTGTGATTCTGTTTAGAGTGCCTAAGGGTCGCTTAATTAAGGGGTGGGGTAGAAATACAGCAGCGAGCTTTGGGATGTCTTCGCTTTTCTCTGATGGTAAACAGGAGGATTGATGTGTTAAAGCTTCTTACTGATGACTATAAGCATCAAGCCACAATGGAGACCTTCATGACTGCTTGTAGAAATCGTGTCTGGAATTTTCACCTGTTGACTTTAAATTTCATTTAGGTCAAGTCAAAGTCAAAAAAACTTTATTTATCCCTGAGGGGCAATTAAGATAAAGTTTTTTGACATGAAATGGATTTATTCTTTTCTTTTATTATTGTGACAACAACAATTAAAATAATGAACTTCATTGATGAAGCACCTTTCAGAAGCAGAATATGGTCAGATCCAGCCATTTTTGGACAGAAATGTTATGGCCAGGGTCGCCACCAAGGGGGGGCCAGGGGGGCCACTGGCCGCCCCTCAAAATTTACAAGACTGTCCAGTGTTGGTTATTATTTTAAACATGAGCACAAGAGACAGGAAGACACTTCACAGTGAGTTGAAATATTGTGTATAATTTTGAATTCATTGTATACAATTCTTTTGTCATGCCTTCACGATTTCCCGTCGTCCCTTCCTTCATTGCGTCCCTGCACTGTTCTGTTTTTGGTGCGCCATCTCAATATTTTTAGTGGCCCCCATATGAAAAAAATTCTGGAGGCACTCGTGGTTATGGCTTCAAAATCCAGACGCTAACAGCAATGCCCAGTGTCCATCTTTTATATACAGTCTGTCTTTTCTCATGAGAGTCCACACACAAAGCCTGTTGGGGTTACTTCAGGTAGGACATCTGACATAAATACAAATCTAGCAAATTAAAACATGTCGAGCTGCCTGCTGTGCTGTTGTGAATAAGGGAGCAGCTGAAAAAAGCTTCTTCAGTGTGTGGATTTTCCACACAGAAGTAAGGAGAGAAAGGGCAACTAATAAATAAACACCATCTCCCATGATGCACTTCTGCTGACATGATTGGCAGCTGCAGAAATAAACTGAAATAATTTCAAATAAGTTTTTGTCATTCCGAACTTTTTTATTATTATTATTGTTTTTGACACTGAATATTTACAGGCAGATGTTCCCTAGCAACAGATGTTGTTATCACTACACACAGGAAGATCAAAGTGGGTTTAAACATCAGGAGGTAAACACTGAACACCTGTCCGACACCTGAGCAGGTAAACACTCAGAAGTGACAGAAGCCAGCAGTGGTGGCTGTCGGTAAACAAAGGGTCAGCTTGGTACATTTTGGGCACTTTTCAGGGCATTTCTTATCACTGCTGCCCAGAGATGTTTCTGAGTTACAGAAATTGGATATGCATAGGCTTTATTAAAAGTAGGGTGGTTACGGTTTTCTCCAGCTTAGTGAAGACCAAACAGAAGTCCTTCAGCACAGATTTGTCCCTAAGCTAAAGGAAACTCCAGGTCCTTTTCAGAAACCTCTGCTTTCACTACAGATGTTCACTCACTTAAAAAATGTTAATGTTTTGTCATTAATGCTTTTATTTCATCACCCCTGGATTGCTGTTATTAATTGTTCATTTGTCTTTGTAAAACCTCCTCATTAGCTTCAGAGTCCACTTTAAGAATCTGGTTTTTAATTGTAGAGCTCCGTATGGACGGTGAATCATCCCCCATCTCTCAGACTGAGATCGGTGGATTCAGTCTGTTTATAAAAAATGACTCAAAATCATTCTTTTAAACTTGTTTATAGGTAACTTTTTGGTTGTGAAGCATTTTATATTTACCTTGAAATGTCCTATATAAGTAAAATTGTACTTTTTGTCACACCTGACCTTCAGAGATCGACTCTAAAATAATCACTGGGCTAAATTAAAAAGCTAATAATAAAGTAAAAACATGTTCACGGAACACACACACCTACTTTCTCGTTGTGTGCTCGCAAAGACCCTCATTAACATGATTCAACCTGATTTGCAGAAACCTTCAAACAGCAGCGAGCAAAACGTGGTCCTCGCACTGCAGGAAAGTCCTCAGCCCAGTCCTCATAAGGATGGTAAAACCAGTGCACGCCGAGCGTTAGTGTGCATGTTTTAATTAGACAGACAGACAGACAGGCAGGCGGAGAGACAGACGGGATATTCAGTCCGCTGATTGGAGGAGCAGCAGGAGGTGAACCGGAGTTTGACTCAGTCGCCGGGACCAGCGGAGAGTTTACCGGAGAGGAGCGGCGGCTGTCTGCGGACCTGCAGGCGGAGCGGAGCGGGTTCGGGACTGAGCTCGGACCGCGAGGAGAGGGATCCCGCTGCGGTGAGTGCAGAACCTGGTGAAGGAAAACCAGTCAGAGAAAATGATTCCAGCAGAACCAGTGAATGAAACCAGTCCACGATACAGCAGGACTATCAGGCGAACACGGAAAACAAGCTGCTTTTATGTAATGGTCAACTGTGAGGGTTATTTTTCTTTTAAACCCAGATAACTGTTTAACCTCCGGGAAGGAGTGAATGTGATGTGCAGCACGCATTTGGCTGTGTAAACATTCAATGAGCTGAACTCATCTGATCAATATATTTGTGACTTAACTGATCAATAAATAGATACATGAAAGTGATTAATGTCTATGTTCTGATGGTCGCTCTATTACTGTTAAACTTTAGATTGCTTTTTTCAATAATATTGAATTTTTGGAGGATGTTGAGCTGAGAGATGCTTCTTGCCTCACACACTGCAGATCATTTTTTCAGGACTTCCATCTTCCTCTTTGAAGACTCATTCTGTTGAAAGCCCCTCCGGCTCACTGATAACGGGCTCTCGCTGCTCTTCAGTAACCACCAGGCTCACTGGATGATCCTGTTAATAAAATCTTAATTTAAGATTAAAATATGACACATATCAAACTGACTTTCTACTTCAAGAACAAACTGAGCTGCTGATGGATCCAACATTCTTAATTAAATTCAGCACAGACATAAGTTTCTGACTTTCACTCAAAAGTAAAAAAGGCTAAGTCTGCATTTTTTTTCAGTACTAGGAAACAAAATTTTTCCATGAATATAGAGATAATGCTTTAACAGGGAGTGCTTAGTGAGAATACATCATCTGATCATTACTAGACTGCTAATCTAATCAGGAAGTGTTCCTCTGGGACATTGAAGAAAGAAGGAGGAGGAAAAGATCTGAGTGAAGCTGGAGTCTCGTTAACATGGCTCGCACTTTTGTTTAATTTGTGTAAAAAGCGGTTTTCTTTTTTTATGGTGAGTTTGAAACATGCAATTAAGCTTATCTTTGGTCTTCTCTGGTGCTTTCATCTGCCACGTACGATGTGTCAAACTGCTGAAGAAGCAAAAAATAAAGAGTACAGTAGAGCTTAGAGAGCATTTTATCCGATTCAACTTTAATTTGATTAGTAGTGTGTTAAATGGCAGTGATTATTGGAGTCATTCATCATTAGATAGTTTATTATTTCTAACGGAGGTTTGGAGACTGTGACACTGACAAAAGGATAAGAGGTGGTGCAAGGTGCAAAAGACAGCTCAGCGGTTTGGAGGCAAAGTTAGAGACATGAGGTTGAGAAGGTTTGGACAGTGAAAGAGGACATGCAGAGTGTTGAGGGGATGGTTTAGAGGGTGCAGTGGAGGTAGATGATCTGCTGTGGTGACCCCAAAAGAGAGCAGGTGAAAGAAGAAGAGGCAGCTTTTCCTCTGTTCCACTGGAACATTGTGATTGCTAATAAAGTTTATCTCTTCAAAATGTTAGCACAGCTGAAAACTGCTGTGATCATCAAAGAGGAAGTAATAAATCTGGCAAACTGAATGTGTGAAGCAACTGTGGGTTTGACTGTAGCCTCAAAATGCCCCTAAAAACTAAACTGTGCGCTTGTCCTTTCACAGCCTCGCAGAGTTTGGCTCTGACCATTTAATGAAGGACCTGTGCCAATTTCTGTTTGTATTTTGCTTATCACATTTTTGTGGTGATATGTGATAGCACAGCAAACACAAATTGTATCAAATTTATTTCATTTTGTTAATTTCCATCATGGAGGTGAAATAAAGTTTACGCCATCCTTTTGGCCGTTATCAAACCCACACAAGCTGATTCTTCTGACTCTGAACTAGACACATTTATTCCTAATGTAGTGAAATATTGAGAGTTTGCCTCTGTATGCCTACACAGAGAACCAGTCTAATGAGTTATGATTATTATGCAACAGTTCTGATCATCAGGTTATATTAGATCAACCCAGGTCTTATTTTCTTCACAAAAACCAGGACAACCTTTGAATCGTAGTGGAGTTACTGACACCACTGACTGTTTGTTGTCTCCTTAGGTTTCCACAGCAGGATGAAAGCTCAGTTCTGAACATCACCTCAGTATGACATCATCAGGCCCTGCCCTATCCTCTCTCCCCCTCCGCCATCATCATCATCTTCATTACCTTCATGTCTTCTTCTGCACTTTCTACCAATATCATCTGTGGCCCCGCCTCCTGCTATCTCTCTGCCTCTGGACTGGTGGACAGGTGGTCCAGGTGAGCGCTTCTCACCAGCACTTCCACCCCCACTCCATAAAGATACCAGGTGACATCACTCTGGGCGGGCTGTTCCCCATCCATGCCCGCGGACCCCATGGTGTAAATTGTGGGGAGCTAAAGAAGGAAAAGGGGATCCACCGCATGGAGGCCATGCTGTACGCTCTGGACCAGATTAACAGCGACCCTGAGCTGCTGCCAAATATCACACTTGGGGCCCGGATCCTGGACACCTGCTCCAGAGACACCTACGCTCTGGAACAGTCACTCACCTTTGTTCAGGCTCTTATCCAGAAAGACACATCAGACATTCGCTGCTCCAATGGCGAGCCGCCCATCATCCGAAAGCCGGAGAGGGTGGTGGGAGTGATCGGAGCATCAGCCAGCTCTGTGTCGATCATGGTGGCCAACATCCTGCGGCTTTTTGAAGTAAGAGGACACCTGTCTTTATACAGCATGAATATAGAGATTATAGCGAGTTAGCCCTAAAGATGGTTAAAATAACTGGAGGTTGTGAAGTATTGAACTAAAAACTGAGAGATTACTCAGTATTTACTCCACACAGAGCAAAATACATCAAATGTCTTGTTTTAGATTATATGGGGTTGCAAAAAGACTTCATAAACATACACTGGTGCTGGAGACTGGTGCACATATGGACTGGGATTCCTTTCAAGTAAGGTAATGAACAAGAAATAGAGTGGCTATTGGAGTATATGTATCACTGGCATCGTTTGGATGTTAAAGAGCTTCTTGATGGATTTTCTTGAGCAGTTTGAATTTATAGAAAATAATTTTTGAAAAGCAACTGTGGAGGGGAAGGAGTTCAAACACAAAAGCTGGGCAAAATCCCAACATTGTTGGTCAGATTAAATCTGGTAAATCCAAAAATTGAGACCTTTTTGTTTGTTAGATTACAATTACAAAACAATAAGTATAATTTCCCAGTCAGATTAGACTCTGCACAGTTAACAAAGGGATATTGCCATTGCATAATGAAACAAGAACGCAGCAGTGCGAGTTAAATCAGGTGTAGAATGAAGTTCAGTTTATTTTATATTATATCATCATTTACAACAAAAATTGTTTAGAAAGTTGAGAATTTGTTAGTTTATTTTTTACATTACTTTATGGTTTATTTATTTATTTATTTAATTTTTGAACGACATAAATTCTTCATGTAAGTGAAATTAAAATGTGTGTTCATTTGTATGGTGGTCTGAAAAACACGTACAGAATTAGATTTTTATTTATTATTTATACAGCACTGATTCATTCAAAGCAGTTTCTATTTCAAGATAAAAACCCTGGAACTCTATAGAGAGAAGGACAACTGTTCTCCTATTAGCAACATGAGGGAGAATAAAACACCCTTTTAACAGGAAGCCGCCTCGAGCACACTTAGAAAAGATCATAGGGAGACAACAAACAAAATAATAATAACACACATTGTTGATTTAGCCCAGGAGCCGATGATACCAGTACAAGGAGGTGTAAGAATAGCAGTGACAAAGCACAAACTACAGGAGACGAAAAACGCAAAGTTAATGATATTTAATGGTTATTAATAACACATGAATGCAGGGAGAGCAAAGGACAGCAGAGTTGGTTGAGGTGAGTGCATTATAAGAAGTCCCCCAGCAGCCTGGGCAATATTGAAGCATAACCTTATGGATGGATCTTAGTAACCTCATTCAGCCCTGACGATAAGACGTGACCCAGACTGTGACCCGTAAAGTTTAAAAAGTACCGGCTCTATCACAGAAGCCTGTTTGCATCATTCTTCATTAACATGAACTAAATGCAGGACTGAGATCCAGCAGGACAAATATGGAGACGAGTCCATGTGTGAGTCTTTGAGGAGATTGTTAAAGGCTGTCAGCGTTAGAGGTTGAATATCAGCAAAAAGGCTGAAAGTTAAAGGTTTATATATGCAGCCCAGCCGTCCCCAAACTTTTTTGTGCCACGGACGGTTTAATGTCAGACAATATTTTCACCACCGGCCTTTAAGGTGTTGTGGATAAATACAACAAAATAAAATGATACGACCAAGACAAAAACTGTGGTATTTTTTAAAATATAATAATAAATTCTGTTTGTAATTGTGTAACTTTATTAGCAGCGTCCTCCTGAAATGCACCAACAACATTGAGAGTAACACCCTCCTCTCTGCCCCTTAGTGCTCTCTGGTCGCTATGGTAATGTGTAAATATTTATTTCAAAATAAGACACAAAACTACAACAGGGGAAAAGACCCAGAGAAACTGAGGTAACAACAAAACCCCTCGAAACCATAAATTTCACACCCGAGCCTGGTTTGGATGGAATACTGAGGTTGGTTTAGAAGCACGCATCTGTGCTTGGTGATGTATCTGGGCCATCTGCAGGAAGCAGCTGAAGATCAAAAAACTAACCACAGCCTTTATTTATATAGAACTTCATAAAGTATTTAATTCTGAGAACTAAAGGAATACAAGGCTCAACAGAGCTGTGACCCTTTTGTTTCTTTTGGTTTCAAAGGGGCTGCATCAACTTAATCGACTTCTGTAGGAGTACACTTTAGATCGCCGCTCTCTGTCATATATCAAGAGTGACTGTATTATAATAATTAAATGTGGTGTCTGGCTTTCATTTTCAGTATCTATAGTTCAGGTTTCCCATTTTGGTTGCAAAACTAAGAGCAGTCAAGTGTAGGTTGATTGTGCATGTGTGTTGTAATGGTGCTTTTTGCAGATGCCACAGACAAATTTCACCCACAGACCCATGCATATACAATATGTACGTATCTTCTAGGTGTGGAAGGTGAAGACACCACTATCTTAAAACTGCCCTCCTTTTAAGAGCTTTGTGGTCAGCAGGCAGTGGCTCTTGTTAGAAAAACATGGGCATTGGGTTCAAAGGTTAGTGCAAAGGTAAGAGCTAATATTGGGGCTTGGAGGAAAAGGTTTGGTGAGGATGTTGAAGGTCGCACATGCTCTTTTAGCAATAGTTTTAACTCATCTTCTGTTGGTAGTAGACTTCTGCAGGATCCCACAGTATTAGGGCCTTTATGTTGGATGAAGCCAAGAACTTTCATTCAACCAGCGCACATAGAAAGACGGCTAGAAGAATGAAAACAGTGAGGAACAGGGTTCGTTTTTGGTCTTTTCGCACTAGAAAAGAGCATATCATAGATAGAAACTGACTTTGGACTTTTCATTTGGAGTAAAATAGATCATAAACAAGGTGTGATTTGTCATTGAAGAGTTGCTTTCAAATGATTGTGCAGTATTGTTTGGTTTCTCAGTCAGATCCGCCCCTCTTTCATAACAACCCAGACAGCAACAGCGTTGATTTTACAACCTAGTAGGTGACGTCACGACGATCACGCCCATGTTTTATATACAATCCATAACTTCTTATATATATAAGGATGGCTAATCTGGTTTAACATACACTCTTAGAGACAGACAGGTACAGTAGGGCAGATGTTGAATGGATGAAGCAGTCTGGTTGGTGGATTAATGTTTTAAACAGACACTTTGTGTCTGGATGACTGACTGACTCTAATGAAAGCTTTTAATGACTCTGTTACGGGTGCTCTCTGTGTGCGTTTTTGTGAAGATGTGTGTCCTCAAATTAGGTCAGATTTTTAAAGGGTTTTTGAGCGTTCAGAGCCGGGTTTGAAGGTTCAGTCTAGAACCAGGTTTACACTCCTGACTGAGTGTAACGGGTATATTTCAGCAGCTGAATTTTAAAGCAAACCCCAGCAGAATACACGTAATCACACATTACAAACGTCAGCTTCTGGCACATATGGAGCCCCATCTATATTAAATCATGACTGTTATGTTTTGACTGATGAATGGAAAGTGCACTGAAAGCCATTTTCTCCATTTACATACTTTAAGCTCATTCCTCAGATGATGGATGCATTGGGGGCAATTTGGGATGGGTGTCTTGCTCAGAGACACTACTGCATGTATACTAGAACAGCCAAGTGTCAAACCACCAACCTTACAATTATAACCCAATTGATCTCATGAGCCATAGCTACCAAATTTAGCAAACTGGTCAATTAGCTGTAAGCAGCGTTATCTGCGTTAACGCCTTCTTTTATAGAGAACTGAAAGCTGAGAGGACCCGATCACCTGCTGAGCACAGACCTGCACACCTGCTAGGTGATGTCACAGAGAGTTGGTGGGGGGTTGATGGTGCCACGGAGCGTTCCTAGGTGCTCACTGTTGACATAAATTAAGTGCAGAGGAAAAAGTGAAGGCTGTAAAGTGAGACTCAGTTCATGTCTGTTTCGCTCCACTGAGGATTCTCCCTGATGATGATGATGATGGATGTCATAACGAGGTCTGCTCTCATTAATGTGGAGACCTTCATTATTTTGCTCACAGACACACACACACATACACACAGGCGCAGTGTTGTGCGTTAATGTGATTGTTATTCTGTTTATTGAGGCTCTGACACACATTCTGCTCAGCTGTTACACAACATTAATCCTCTATGTGCGTGCGTGTGTGCGTATTGTGTTCCTGGCCTGTTAAACTCCAGCAGTGTCTCCAGTCTGACCAGTGTGTTTAATTTAACCTGAGCGCTGACTGTCAGGATAAAGGACGTGTCTTTGACCAGATTCTGTTTAAACCTGTCACCTGTTGGATGATTGTCTCTCAGATCCCTCAGGTGAGCTATGCATCCACAGCTCCGGAGCTCAGTGATAACAACCGGTACGACTACTTCTCCAGGGTGGTTCCTCCGGACTCATACCAGGCTCAGGCCATGCTGGACATCGTCAAAGCCATGGGCTGGAACTACGTGTCCACCCTGGCCTCGGAGGGTAACTATGGAGAGAGCGGAGTCGACGCCTTCATGCAGATCTCCAGAGAGGCTGGTACACAGAGCTTTCTTTTAACTTGTGTGTTTTTCCTGATCTGTCCATCTCTTGGTAACATCTTTCTTTTTATGTCAGGTGGGGTGTGTATCGCTCAGTCGGTGAAGATTCCTCGCGAGCCAACAGCTGGAGAGTTTGATAAGATCATCAAACGTCTGATGGAGACGAGTAATGCCAGAGGCGTGATCATTTTTGCCAATGAGGATGACATCAAGTAAACACACAGACATCACTTTGTAGAAATCCCCTTTTTATTTATGTAGCAACAGTTCACAACAAGGTCCATTTCACAACTGCCTCACTGTATGGTAAAGACCATGAAGTATTAAAGAGAGAACTACAATTACACAATCCCCAGTGAGAAAGCATTTGGCAACAGTGGGAAGGAAGAACTCCTTTGTAACAAGAAGAGATCTCCAACAGACCAGGGGCAGCCATTTCTGGTGACATTATAGGAAGTTGTTCAACAATCCTATGGGAGCTTAAATAAGGGATGCTTCAGGATCCGCTGATTCAGCGCTTACTTTACCCTTTAATAAAACCCAAACTGAGAGCTGGCTCCACTGATAGCTGAAGGCTCTGCCTCCCATTTTCCTTATTGAAACTCTAAAGAACCATAAGTAAGCCTGCAGTCTAAAAGCGAAGCGTTCTTTTGGTATAATATGATACTTTGAAGTCTTGATCATGAAACTTTGTATTTGAGGAAAATTATTTAACAGGGAGCCAATGAACAGAAGCCAATATGGGACACATATGTTCTCCATTTCTAGTGCCTTTCAGTAATCACTGCAGCTTTTTGTGTCCACTGAAGACTTTTCATGGAGCTTTTAGAGCAACTGGATAATAAAGACTTACAATAGTCCAGCTTAGAAACAAATGCATGAACTAGTTTTTCATCAGCACTTTGAGACCAGATGTTGCTGATTTTGGCAATATTGCACAGATGAAAGTGGGCGGTCCTAGAAGTCTGTTTAACAAAAAACCCAACCTGACCACAACTAAGTCCATTAATCCTTTTACGTTTAGTCCAGATCAGGAGTTTTGACCAACAGTGCAGGTGATTAGACACTATGAAAAACCAGTGACCTCCAAAAACCACCAGCAGATTTTTTACAACATTGTCATAATATGAAGAACTTATTGGAACTTTTCTCAGGTTTAACTGATTTTATTTTACTTCTCAACCGTTTAAGGTTGATGGAATTTGAAGTGTTCTGAAAATCTTGTTAATGCGATAACTCAAGAAGGAAGTCAGGATTTTCAAATTAATACCATAGTTGCATCTATTAAAAACTCAGATGAGTTTCAATCTCTTTAACCTTGACCTCAAGGTCAGAGGTCAAGTTTTCTGGAGAATGAGGCGACTTTGAAATCGATACCATATGTGTGTCTGCTCAGAGGCTGAGGAGTAGCAATGGCAGCGGACTCATCCTCATGTGTTGTCACATCACTTACTGTCTGATTCTTTCTGTCTCTTTCTGGTAGGCGTGTCCTTGAGGCAGCAAAACGTGCTAACCTGACGGGCCACTTCCTGTTTGTGGGGTCAGACAGCTGGGGTGCAAAAAGCTCACCGGTCACTGAGCTGGAGGATGTTGCCGAGGGTGCAGTCACCATCCTGCCAAAGCGGGCTTCGATTGACGGTAAAACCAAGAAAACAAAAACGCAACAGCTGGAATCCCAAAAAGTTGATTCATCTGGACGCTTTCAGACTCGATGCTGTTTGTGTTTTATGCGTGTTATACTGTTGTTGTGCAGGGTTTGATCAGTACTTCATGACTCGCTCCCTGGAGAACAACCGCAGGAACATCTGGTTTGCTGAGTTCTGGGAAGACGATTTCAGGTGTAAACTGACCCGGCCTGGAATCAAACTGGACCCCGATAAGAAGAAATGTACAGGTATGGCTACACCTGAAGGGCGTCTGGGACCAGCTGTGAGTCAACTTATCGAGTAGTTTCCCATTATGTGACACAGTGTGTGTTCCTGCAGGTGACGAGAGGATCGGACGGGACTCGCTCTACGAGCAGGAAGGAAAGGTTCAGTTTGTGATCGATGCGGTCTACGCCATGGCTCACGCTCTGCACAACATGCACCAGGATATGTGTCCCGGCAGCTCCGGAGTCTGCAACAACATGGACCCTGTGGAGGGACAAGTGCTGCTGAACTACATCAGAACCGTCAACTTCAATGGTAAGAAAACACGCAGACAACACATTACACTGTTTTACGGTAACAGTGCTTTACCTGAAGTAAGGATACGAATGTGTCCCCATACTCAGACCTGGTCTTGAACCTTGACTCATGAGGCATTGTGGTTGCTAGAGGAATGGGCAGAGAGCTTGGTTTGGTTGCTATTGTAAAACTGGTTCCATGTACATCATCTCTCTGGGGAAAAAACGTGATGCCAACTGGGTGTAATTCGTCTCCGCACTCTGGAAACAAACCCTTGGAGAGCAGCTGGACTGCCTTTCCGGAGATATCAAGGTTGGGATTCACACTACGTGGCAGTAGTAAGAAAAACAAGTGGCCCGAGGGGCGGATGCTGTCATATGTGGGCGGTAAACATTAAATTGGCATTTTTGAAGCACCAAAACACCTGAGGACCAGGATGTGGTCAGGTGTACATCTTCAACACTGAGGTTAAGAGGGGAGCAGAGCTTCAGGGCAGAATCAGTCCCGGCTGTTTTGAGTGAGAAGATGATTTGCATGCACTGACCAGGGATAACTGACAAGCAGTGGAAAGAAACCTTTGAGGAACTCCTGAAAGTGACGGATCTGTCCTTAATAGAGAAGGCTAATCTGTAAGACTTACAGAAAAGCTCACACATATCCATGTAAGAGTGTGCTGATGTGAGTCTGCAGGTGTGAACAAGATTCTTCTGAAAATGCTGAAGGCTCGGGACCTGACTCTGAAGCATCACGGCAGAGAGGAGACACAGGGAGGAGGCTCATGAATCATTTATGTTAACTAAGAGCTTGATGTTAACACAAATGGACGATACAATGAATGTGGCAGTCAAAGGTGTGCCATGTGGTGAAACGATGTTGGATTTCATAAATCAAACATATGCAGAGGGAGAAGAGCTACACTCAGACAGAGGAACAGTGAGAGTTTATAGCAGGGAATGGGCTTTTCCTCCAGCTGTTGGGTCTTTAATGGACTCCTAAAGAAATTAACTAAAAGGTAGTAAAGTGAATATATATAAACATGTCCAGGTTGTCTGTGTACTGCTTGTAGACTTTGTACTGCAGGATTGTGTAGTTTGCTCTCAGTGCAACACGAGTGGAAGAAGAAGCTGCACAGCTCACATTTAGCAAGCAGCAACCTCGAGGGCTGAGGGTTGTTTTTTTTAAAGCAACCATTTTTTATGCAATCTATCATGTTTAAACAGACACAACAAAAACTGAAGCTCCTGCCAAGTGACCTTCAGTGATGCCACCAAATCCCAGGAACACGCCCAATTTGACCACAGAAGGACAAAAGAGTAGAAAAAAATAAAGCACAACATGAACATGAGACAGATGAATAATCTTCTGACTAAAATATTCACTGTATGACTGCAGTGTAGCATGTTTTTCTCTTTTAATTCATATACAAATGTGTTTCAGTCAATTCAATGAGCTTTTTTCTGTTTTTGCCATCAAACATTTAGACGTTGATTAACCGTCAGCAGCTGGTCTTTTCATGACGTCCAATCATACTTGGACTTTACCATGATGTCGGCTTGAGTTACATCTTTGTTTCATTAGTTTCTAATAAGAATGATTCCTTATTCCAGTTACTTTCTACAATCTCTGCATCGAATAAAATGTCAAATAAAATGATATAAACACATTTATAAGCAAGTTGTTTGATAGAAAGAATAACAAGAATCCTCCATGTTTCCTACTGGAATAATTGACTTGACATTAATCAAGCAGCATTCCTGAGTCTGTAAGTTCACCAAATGAAACAGAACTGAAATTTAAATAACTCGTGTTGCAGCCTGTGCACGTCTGTCCACAGTCATGCTGCTGTTAGTTGTCTTTTAAAAAAAAAAAAACAGATAAATGTGTTTCATTCTGATCTCTGTTTCTACTTTTGTAAGAGGCGGTTTGATCTCTAAAGATCTCTAATCTTTGTGGATCAATATCAGCATTCACACGTCTACAGTTCAGTTTTTGCCGTTGTATCGCAACCAGTTTTGACCAGAGAGAAGCTACAAAAAACTCTTTCTTTTATCAGAATCAGAATACTTTATTAACCCATAAGGAAATGATGTGGTTACAGGAGCTCGAAGACAATAAGAACAGCAACAGACTGAACTAAATGAAATAATACAGCATATTACAAAGTTACTGAATATAAGAAACAGCTCTGATACTTACAAATAGCTCAATTAGAAATATCCAGAATATTACAGAGATTAAATATACATGATTGACATTTTAATCTATTTAAATGCTGCATAAATGCGTTAACGGCAACTTTAGTTAAATTTTCAAGAGGAGTTTCACATTTTTAACCGTTAGCATTTCATAGATATCACACAGCAAAATCTCCAGTGTTAAATTAACACTAGAGAGTGTCTATATGGGTCCACACCTCTGAGTGTTAAATACAACACTGTTGAGTGTTAAATATGGAATATTTCTAACATTTTGAGTTATTTTCCAGTGTTAGAAAATCAGCACTGCTCAGTGTTAGCCATTGTTAATCTTCAAAACTGACTAGGTTACTTTTAAACATATAACACTGTCAAAAGTGTTAATTTAACACTCAACAGTGTTGTATTTAACACTCAGAGGTGTGGACCCATATAGACACTCTCTAGTGTTAATTTAACACTGGAGATTTTGCTGTGCAGGGACACCACCCGGGTGGTCTGCAGGATTTCACTGTCCCAGTGAAGGAGTCTCTGTGGACCAACATCCATCCATCCATCCATCCAACATCCATTCTCTTCCATGTATCCTTATCGGAGTCGTAGAGGGGCTGGAGTCTATCCCAGCTACCACAGGGTAAGGGTACACCCTGGACAGGTCACCAATATGATGCAAGGCTAACACAAAGAGACAGACAACCATTGGCACTCACATTCACACCTGTAAGCAACTTAGAATGAACCAACCAATTAATCTAACCCCATCGATGGGTTTTTATTTTTTGTTTTTTTAGCATCTCTCTACATCTACAGAAACTCCTCAGGACCAGGTTTTAGACTTTTTTTTCAAGCAACTGAACAAACTGTTCCTGTTAGACATCAAATCCATATTTTATAAAGATGTGAAGCTGCAGCAGCTGGAAAACCGAGAGGATTTAATCTGTAACCACCAGAGCTGCATGCCACAAAGCACGCCAGTCTCTCTCTCTCATTCCTTCGTCTCCCTCTACATAAATTTCATCTTCTTCAAATCATCAATATTTTATCATTTTAGTTCTTATTTATGGTTCTTTGTGATTTTTAGGAGATTGAACTTTAAGAAAGGCTGATTTTTGGTTCTGTGAGACTAGACACAAACCTGAACAGGGACAACACGACCAAAGGTGAATCCTGCAGACAGACACCTCGTGGTCATGTGATCTCTGAGGCCCTCTCATACTAATATTGGGATTTTTCTCTATAATGAAAATATTGCATCATAAAGAGCAACAGAATACGAGGAGCAGTGTTTTGAGTTCATGTTCTCTTCATTTAGACTGAAAGTTGCTTTTAAAGGAGAGGCTGGTGATATATTGATATATTCGGTTATTGCTGTAGCCTCGGTGTTATGGGCAGCGGGTGCTGAAGGGAGATTGTTTGCTCTGATTTTTCAAGTTTTATTTATATAAAAAAATACAAAGTGCCTTGAAATCATAATAATTCTTATTTTTAACAGTAATAATCACAATAATGACCAGTTTAAGGTACTTTTTATTGTAAAATCGAGTCTTTATAACATTATTGTGAACTACACAATGATCGACAATCCCATTTGATGAGCACTTGGTAACACTGGGGAGGATAATATTATTACATTGAAATCTATGTAACTATGTAATAATAGGCAAGAAACTGGGGATAATAATGTTATAATAAATTAATGCCTTTGAAGCAAAACCAGTTTTTATAGGACAGTAATATATTTGTAACAATATCATAACCTGCTAGCAATAAAATGACAATATCTTTGCATAATGTGCAAATTTTTATAAAGTGACTCGTGAAGAGTCAAAATTTCACATTTATATCTAATTCCATGTTAATAGCCTATTAAAGTAAACCTCAAGAAGAATGATGATAACCTGGAAACACATGTGATAGTTTATTTATAATTCCCTAAACAATGCAAAACTTCATTGTTCATTCTTAATGTGGAATTAGACAGAAACAGGACCACCATGTATGTTTTCAGTTAATATCAAACAATGTTAAACACATTATTTATAATGTTACTTTCAAACAAAAAATACTACTGCAGACATAAGGTAGGATTTATTCAACCATTATTACATGGTAATAATATCTTGAGCCACGGGGCGATCGTGGCTCAAGAGTTGGGAAGTTCGCCTTGTAATCGGAAGGTTGCCGGTTCAGTCTCGGTTGTTGTGTCCTTGGGCAAGACACTTCACCCGTTGCCTACTGGTGGTGGTCAGAGGGCCCGGTGGCGCCAGTGTCCGGCAGCCTCGCCTCTGTCAGTGCGCCCCAGTGTGGCTGTGGCTACAGTGTAGCTGCCATCACCAGTGTGTGAATGTGTGTGTGAATGGGTGGATGACTGGTTGTGTAAAGCGCTTTGGGGTCCTTAGGGACTAGTAAAGCGCTATACAAATACAGGCCATGCCATTTATCCTAATATGGTATGGAATCAACCAATATTATGCTCATACTATGAGGTTATTGCCACATGTCAATATATAGAAAATTACCATTTTATTGCTGGCAGGTTATTATGTTGTTACCAAAACATCACTATACTACTACAAACTGGTATTGCCTTACAGGCATTCATTATTACCCGTTCTTACATTTCAATCTAATATAAAACCACTAAACAGCTAAAACCACTGATGATGCAAGATAAATATTTGGATATTACTTTGGCAATAATTAAGTGGTAAAAATTTGTTTCAATACTATTACTGCCTTGTTTCAGCTTATTACCACACTGTTACCATGTTATTACAAAGTTGTAATGGAAATGACTCTACGAGGACAACACGTTCTGGATCAGCTGGAGTTCTCTATCTTCTGATCGCTGCGTGGTTCAGGTGTTGGTTTAATTTCCACAGCTGTTTTTTGTTTTTATTCAGAGTCACGGAGATAATAAGTTAATGCACTTTGCCTGTTTCCCCTGTGGACTCGGTCTTTCTGATGTACCGTGTGTATGTGTGTTAATAATTAAAGGATGCAGCTGCTGAAAACTCTGAAGAAGCTTTCTGCTTAAAGGACTAGCGAGAGAGTTGTGAGAGTTGAGTGAATGTGCTGCAGTTACAGGCAGTAAAGGTAGTTCTGCTCTCTGAGATCTGCTGAACTATTCAGGATAAAATCAGATTTAATACATCCATGAATTTCTGATGTCTTGTCTGTATGCACAAATGCAAAAAGACCAGCAGGTTGGCTTGTGTTAGGATAGACCTCAAGAGGAGCTGCAAAGTTAAACCAACACAGAGCTTTGAAAGTCTGAGGTAATCCCAGCAGGAAGTCCAGCTCTGTCAAACTGATCCTTTAAATCCCTCCACCTGAAGCTTCAGTGTTCCCTTCGGGTTCATTAATATGTTGATTCATTCTGTCCTACTGTCAAACTGGATTATGTTCCTGCTATTTCTTTCAGCTCAGGTCCACGTCCATGTGAGAATGACCAACTTTTAGCTAAGTCTCCTAACTAGCTACACTCTGAGTTGTTGGGTCTTTAACTGTCTTGTCCAGCTTTCTATCAGCCAAATAATGTAGTTATTGTGCAGCTGGGTGTAGCTGCTGTTTCCCCTTAAAGTGGAGATGCCACATGTGGCCTCACGGAGATGAGCTGTTAAAGGTGACGTGGCCTGTCTGTCTCGCAGGAAGTGCTGGTACAAGTGTTTTGTTCAACGAGAACGGAGACGCTCCTGGACGCTACGACATCTTCCAGTTTCAGATGACCAATCACAGCCACCCTGGCTACCATGTCATCGGCCAGTGGACCAACAATTTGAGACTCAATGTAAGAAGAGTGAGCATGAAAATACTCCTGCTGGGTTTTAGTGTTCGGTCTTTCTTTGTGTGGCTGTATGCCTCTCTCTTTCTTCCTGGGTGTCTGTAGCTGGAGGAGATGCAGTGGTCAGGAGGGGATAGATCCGTTCCAGAGTCCATCTGTAGTTTTCCTTGTAATCCAGGAGAAAGGAAGAAGATGGTGAAGGGGGTTCCTTGCTGCTGGCACTGTGAGGTAAACGTGCAGCATGCATGCATCTTTTTATCTGAATTCTGAGAATTTATAATTAGTTTGCTGTTTAGATCATCTTTGCTTTATCTGTGCACTATTTTACTAAATTAGGAACATTCTGTCTTAGAGAAAGTCTGCAGTTGATGCAAAACGTTGCAGCAGAAACTAGAAATCAAAACTATGTCTCGCCTATATTAGCTTCCTTTTATTGTCCCAACAAAATCTGACTACAGTTTAATATAACATCACTCTGCTGACATGCAAAGCCCTCAAGCACTAAGCTTCATCAGTTTTCTTCCTGTTAAAAAGATTTTTTTTTCCCTCACTGGCACCAAGTGTTGCACATTACGGATCACTGGATTCGAGTTTGTCTTCTAACCTGTCTTTTCTCTGATCGTTTGAATGTTGTGCTTCTAAAACCGATGACAGTTGTTCTTCAGTCTAAACAGTTTCTCTCCCCTGTCTGCAGCTGTGTGATGGGTATCAGTACCAGCTGGATGAGTTTAACTGTGAGACCTGTCCGTCAGACATGCGGCCGGTCCCCAACAGAACCGCCTGCCGTCCCACTCCGATCATCAAACTGGAGTGGAACTCTCCCTGGGCCCTAGTGCCTGCCTCTCTCGCTATGCTCGGTATCCTGGCGACCAGCGCTGTGGTTGTCACCTTCATCCGCTTCAATGACACGCCCATTGTCAGGGCGTCAGGGAGGGAGCTCAGCTATGTACTGCTGACAGGTGTGTATCGGTAATTACATCATCAGCTGTGATGATGACGCCATCATGAGGGTGCCGTCACCTGTCTGCCCCTCTCTCTCGCTCGCTGCAGGTATCTTCCTGATCTACCTGATCACCTTCCTGATGATTGCGGAGCCAGGTGTGGTAGTTTGTGCATTCCGGCGCCTCCTGCTGGGCCTCGGCATGGCCATCACCTACTCTGCCATGCTGACCAAAACCAACCGCATCTACCGCATCTTTGAACAGGGCAAGAGGTCGGTGACCCCGCCCAAATTCATCAGCCCCACGTCCCAGCTGGTCATCACCTTCATCCTCATCTGTGTCCAGGTGAGTCCACAGGCGCCACATGACTTCCTGTTTCTGCCTATAGCATCTCCTCACATGATTCCCACTTTTTGTTCTCTGTGTGCGCGTCAGGTCCTCGGTGTGTTTGTGTGGTTTGGCGTCGTCCCCCCTCACACCATTATCGATTATGACGAGCTCCGCCCTCCGAACCCTGACCTGGCCCGGGGCATCCTGAAGTGTGACATGTCTGACTTGTCAATCATCTGCTGCCTCAGCTACAGCATCGTTCTCATGGTAACACACTGACCTGTAGCAGATACGTCAATGACCATCTCATAGAGCACAGATTCATCGATGTTGCTAGGCAACCTTTATCAATCCTGCTTGTTTCGCTGTTAGGTAACGTGTACGGTGTACGCCGTGAAGAGTCGTGGCGTTCCAGAGACGTTCAACGAAGCAAAACCAATTGGCTTCACTATGTACACAACCTGCATCGTCTGGCTCGCATTCGTACCCATCTTCTTTGGTACCGCACAGTCCACCGAGAAGGTAAGAACCAGGCCAAACCGAGCCAAGCTAGGTCAAGCTGCAACCAGAATCAGGTATATTTAAAAAGGCACGTACAAAAGCATAGATATAATCATGTGACCTCACTTACTGGTTTGCATAAAGCTGTTTTGTGGTGGAGTGCATTACATACACACACTTAGACACAGTTAATGCTGAGTAACGTGACGTTCAGATGCTGGAGTTTCACTCACCAAAACTAGACTGCAGACTTTTTAGAGTTAATCACACAGTGTTATATTATCTGTTTGATAATGGCATTAAGGCTCCACAAGACACCAACAGCACAAATACAGTGAAGTGACCCAGTTCACTGGCACATATTAGCTGAAGTTCAGCAGAGAGTCTGAGCAGATGTGCTTCTAAAATGCATAATGTATTAATAATATGTAGATCTTTGAATTACATAAAAATAAAGCCACCATACTGCTGTTACAGTGGGGGGAAAATAACCTAAGGATTACAAAGGCGTTTATGTAGCAGGTTGTAACATGTTTATTTCTGATCTAATTTCCTGTTTGTAGAAGATGATTCACTTTTGGACGCAGCCTCAGGTGGACATTCAAAGAACTGCAGTCAACTTGGTCAGACCGGGCGGTACCAGGCTGACTGTCTAGTCAGCATATTGTCTTCGGGGTTAATCGAACTTCTCTGTCATGTTTTGGTGCTGGTGCCTCTGTGACGGACTTATCAGACAAACGCATGTCCATGCAGGAAGCCTGTGCTTTGATTGGACAAATTAGTTTTATTTTTCTGCACTAATTACCAAATATCAGTCTAACACACAGGGTTCAAAATGTGAAAGGTATGGCTGACATCATATTGGCTTCATCTGTTATATACATCAATAGATCCTCAGTTTTTCTTGTGACAGTGTCATGGTTGGCTGTGTGGCAGGCAGGCAGGAGTGGTGGACCCAAAATGCAGGACTCTTAGGAAACGAGGTTTCAACTGAAAATGCAGCTTTATTGCTGGAACAAAACTTGAACATAAAATAAAACTCTAAACTGAGATGCAGGAGGACTGGAAGTCATGAACACACAGCAAGTTGCGGGTACGACGCGACACTGACACAGAGAAACACAGGGCTTAAATACACAGACGGCAGTAATCAAGGGATGAGAGACAGGAGGGGAACACACCTGGGAGAAATCACAGCTGACGAGACAGGGAAAACGTAAACTGAGCACACTCACATAAGACACAGACCTTCACAATAAAACAGGAAACTCAGACACAGGGAACCAGACAAGACGCTGAACTGAACAGACAGATTCACAAACAGACGGGGTGACACCATAGACAGACAGAGATACAGACGCAGACTCAGAGGCAGACCGAAGAGAACTCAAACAATAATAATCATCATAATAATAAACTAGAAAATGATAATAATAAACTTAAAGCGCTGGGTCACCGACCCAGGACCATGACAGACAGACCGTCAGGGAGATTGAACCCAGCAGACACATAAAAAGTCTTTTGATGCTAATATAAAAAATGCATTTCTTTACTCTCATTAACAAATAACCTGAAACGGTGAACCTCATAGGATCTCGTTACTCTTTAAGGAGGAAACCAGGAGTCACTGTTGAATTCTGGTGAGCTGTGCTTGAACTCATTTCTGAACTCGTCCTTCCTGCATGTCCGCAATAGGACCTTCATCATCACGCTGAGGAATGTCATGTGATATAATCGCGAGCTGTGCCTAAACGCTGGGCTTATTTATTTACAGCCACGGGGAAACACAAATACATCCTCACCTGCAGAGCGACGAGCTCCTGCTTTTGTTTCCTGTGAGGGGAAAATTAAAACTGTGAATTGACCCAGAAATGTGGTGAAAGCAGGTTTTAGTGTTTGTGGTTTAGTCTGAGCTGAGGGAGGGACGAGTCTTTAATGCTGCAGATAAACCGGAGCAGATTTAGACACAAAGTGGAGGCATTTCCAGGCTGAGAGGGGAACAGCTGGATTATACAGATTATGGACAAACACAGGACGTAATTATAGAATAACTTTTTTAAACCAAAGTTACAAAGAGCTCCACCAAACAGATAAAAGAGACAATAAAAGACTAAAATAAGAGGAAGGAAACAGCAGCGTCAGAAAGAAGCACGTCCAGCAGATTTATCTCAGAGCGGAGAGGAAACCACAGGGGAAGAAGAAAAGAGGCTTCTGGGAAGAAGAGATTTAACACGAGTGCAAACATAAAGATACCGAGCAGACCATCCTCGTGTGCTTTTGCTTCTGCTCTTTCCACTTTAATAGCTTGGATCCTGTAGCCTGAGGTCACCACTTAGGCCAAACTTTCATGGTAACAGCACAGTTTGCAGTCCTGCTGAATGATTTGGTGACATGTTGTCTGCATGTTGTGTGAAGCTGTACAGCAGACCACAGCAGCCAGTCTGGCAGGTGTTTCATTAGACCTGCACTGAGCAGCCCTCCTTCCAGCTGAAAACCAACCAGAGCTGCCAGAAACAGCACAGAGGTGAAGCACGAGCCAGATTTCCTCCGTGTTGGAGTCGATCAGCTCACACGGGCTCCTGCCTGTCACCGTCAGCCTGAACGGAATAAGCTGCCGTCACCACGGAAACCGAGAAACGCTAAAACTACATTAAGTGCGATTGTTTGTTTGTTTGTGTAAAATCCAG
Organism: Perissodus microlepis; assembly: GCF_051167445.1. Classification (NCBI taxonomy): domain Eukaryota; kingdom Metazoa; phylum Chordata; class Actinopteri; order Cichliformes; family Cichlidae; genus Perissodus; species Perissodus microlepis. The sequence continues at coordinate 32,036,523 of NC_140480.1, forward strand.
GAAAGAGTGTGCGATATTGTGGTGGAGCAATCACTAAAATTAGAATTAAAATCCTTCCGCCTCCTCCTCTTTTGTTCCTCCTCTGCTCCTCCTGCCTCACTCTGATAACATTCAGTCCTCCTCGCTCCTCGTCTCTCCTCCTCCTGCCTCAGAGTCGAGGAGTGACGGATGCTGGATGGAGGAGAAAATAAAAGAAGCTGTTTTTATTGTCGTCTTTTTTTTATCTGAGGCCGAGAGAACAAACACACACACAGAGCTGCAGGAGGATTAACAGAGAGAGAGGGAGCGTGTGTGGTTTTACTCTGACTGTGGGGACATAAATCTGTTTACACACTGTGGCCACTCGCCTCTCTTCTGGAGACAAAAACAGGTTCCTGTAAATCACTGCGGTTCAGCAGTAAGACTTCGAGTGAAGGTCAGACCCCAGAAAGCGAATCCAGCTTAGTGTGATATCGTCTGAAGTGATGGAAACACAGCTGTGTGGTTGAGGGAATTAACATGTCTGCAGGAGTTCACACGCACTTAAATAAAGCAACACGATGGAAACTTGCTGGCACTGTGTTTGTGGGTTCCTGTGCGTGCTGCAGTGTGTGTGCTGTATGTATTTTATGTCCTCACATGTCACACACAGCATTGTGCAAATGTCCTGAACTCTTCCTTTCTTTATTTTTTGCTTCCAACAAGCCAGAGTTATTTCTTTAAACTGGTCTTGAACCATCGCTCTTCAGGCTTTCTGAAGAGGTTTTTCTTTGGACATTCGCTGCTTTTTCTCTCATTTTCAGTCCAGTTTCTGTACCTCATCATTTTTTTATTCATTAAAGATCTTAATGTTGACCAATGAATCATTCAGGCATAAAAAAACTCTCTCTATGGAAGTGTAGTGTCTACACATAACAGACAATTTTCTTTTTGTATATTTAGGCACTGTTACTAACGCACAATGTACTCACATTTCTTTTGACTGGCATGAAATATTATTTATGCACCGACGAGGTGATTCACAAAGAGGTTGTAGCTGAAAACGTGGCATATCTCAGCACCGTGAGCAGTTCTCTTACAAATTTGAGGAAACTAAACAAGTAGAGGACAAAAGAAGAAGTGACAGGCGTATAGAAACATCTACAGCAGATGAACAGTATCACGGGACATCTGAACCTTCAGTTGATCTGTCTACTGTTCGCTGAAGCCTCAGTAAAAAGGGAGACAGGAAGAAGAAGCTGAGGTACCAAATTATTCCTGAAGACTACTTAAAGAAATTACAGAAAGCTGCCTTGGAGATTTCAGGATGTGTTGAAGAACAAAAGTATTCATACCAAACTTTTATTTTCCAGCTTGTCAGACTTTCAGTTCAGTTTTTGTCTTAGTTTCTGTATTTCCATCTATGTTTCTACTTGTTTTGATACATTTCCTGTTTCACATGAAGCATAAACTGGTAAACTGCACAGCAACACCCAGTACTGTATTACACCTCCGTGTTGCAGTGTGTGTTTTTGCATATTTCACAGGTGCACCAGTAAAACATTCGAATAGCAAACTGGTCGTCCAGTCGTGACCTTTAAAAAGATGTCCCTTTAAGCCTGATTTGGTCACAAATTGATTGAAATTCTTCTTTTCAGGCTGTTACAAAGGCTTACTGAACTCCGGGCGTTCACCGATATCCCACTGAGCAATTTTCTGCTGATTGGAGTTCTAAAAAAATCTGCCTCGACCATGAAAAGTTTAAAAAATCGTGACTGTTGGTGAATCTGCTGGACGTCGGGGTTGCTAGAAGTCAAAGTAATGAATTTGCACAGAGGTTACCTTTACGTGGACAAACGTTCTTCAGCATCAGCCTCTCTTTCCACAGATGTTCATCCAGACAGCCACTCTGACCGTCTCCATGTCTCTCAGTGCGTCCGTCTCTCTCGGGATGCTCTACATGCCCAAAGTTTACGTCATCGTTTTCCATCCCGAGCAAAACGTCCAGAAGAGGAAGAGAAGCTTTAAGGTCTGAGAGCATCTTCGACTTCCTGTCGTTGTCGTTGCTTCCAAGTTGCTGTGTTGCCTCACAGTTGCTGTGTTGCTGTGTTACAGGCTGTTGTCCAGGCTGCCACATTGTCTCAAAAATCTACAAGTGACAAACAGAATGGAGAGACAAGGATTGAACCTGACAGAACGCAGTAATGCTGCAGTAATACTACAAACTAAAGGTACTGAAACTACAAACTGTACACACTGATGATCGGCCTTTGTTTGAGATGAGTCTTAAATGTGGGAAAATTAGAGCTCCCCTTTATTGCCATTGGTAAACTTTTCCAATATTTAGCTTCTTCCTGTCAGCACAGTTTGTTCGGCTTATGAGGCATCTCACAGTGCCCTCTGGTGGTGGCTCTTTTGCTAACGCAACAGTGTGGTTAACCTTCAGCAACTGCCCCTCTAACACCAGTGTTGGATGAGTGGATGAAGCTGTCCACAGAGGCTGAGCCTTTTTTATTTACCAGGCTGTTAGGTCTCCTAACATGTGAGTTTATGATAATTCACTCATTTTTAGAGGCAGCTTCAAGTGGCCATTAAAGGTATTGCAGTTTTTTGCACTTCAGCCTTTGTCTGGTACTAGTAAGAGACGGGCAGGATGTGAGGAAACACACACCCTGAAGCTGCGATGACTCCAACACTCATGTGAATTTATTCTGCTGGTTTGCTGATAGTCCAAGACTCCTGCATGGATGGCAGGTGGAGGTTACATGTGTCTAATGAACAGAAGGCAGACGACTCCTGGCTCGTGGAAGCCGCTGCAGATATTTTTGGAGCCTCTGATGAATATTTCAGCCGCTGGTTAAAGATTTATCTTGATATTAACAGCTGAGGTTCTTTGTCCTCAGAAGCAAGGCACTAGCACTAACGGGTGGCGGTTCTGTTCCCTGTGGAACAGTACAGTGAGCGTAGCGTCTTATTCCTCTTCTGTATTCTCTGCTGGCTGATGCGACTGCTACCTTTCTCCTCGGGGAAAAGCACCAGACTGTTAGCCACAGGGTGAACTTAAGAGAGCAGAGGAACACCATCTTTACACGTCCAGTGGTTTCCAGTATTGTGTTTGATCACCTTTTAACTGTTACACAACTCTGATTACTGCTGATAAAGAGGTTCTGCTGCTTCTAAATTGAGGTTTCACGTTTTCAAATTTGAAACCCTAATCGATGGATACTCCACAGCTGAGCTCTCATTCACTTCAATACAAACTGCACGTTGTCCATGTACTCAGCTCCTAAAGTACATTTCTGAAGGCAGACCATAACGCAGACACAAAACATGAATAGAAAGGGATGCCAACACAGAAGATGGGTGGGTGAAGTGGAGCAGGAAGGATAAAAAGTGATTTAAAAAATGCATTTTTCTGCATTTACAAGAAGTCATAATTACTGCATCTTCTAGTTTTTTTTTATTTGCTTCAAACTTTGATATATAAGTTCAAGACATTAAGATTGAAGTTCTAGTCGGTTAAAACTGTTTTTATTATCCAAATCTTGCAGACAAAATCAAGACTTATCAGACCAGGCAACGGTTTTGAGCCTTCTATTGTCCAATCAGTGGTCCCCAACCCCCGAGCCATGGACCGATACCCGTCCATGAGTCGTTTGGTGCCGGGCCACGTGAGGCTCGGGGGGGGAAATTTATGGTTTTCAGGGTTTTTATAGTTAACTCGGTTTCCCTGGGTCTTTTCCTGTGTTGTAGTTGTGTCTTATTTTGAAAGAAATATTTACACATTACCATAGCGACCAGAGAGCATTAAGGGGCAGAGAGCAGGACGTTACTCTCAATGTTGTTGGTGCATTTCAGGAGGACGCTGCTAATACAGTTACACAATTACAGCGTGAATTCGTGTTTATTATTATATTTACAAAATACCACAGTTTTTGTCTCGGTCGTATCGTTTTATTTTGTTGTATTTATCCGCGACACCTTAAAGGCCGGTCCATGAAAATACTGTCTGACATTAAATGGGTCCGTGGCCCAAAAAAGGTTGGGGACCGCTGCCTTAAATCACCTATCTTCATTTTCAGGCACATAGATTCTTAAGATCAGGAACTGAATCTCTAACCAAAAATGTCAAAAGCTAAAATGACTTTACTTTTATGAAACAGGAAGTTGTGATGTTTTACAGTGTACAAAGAGTGTGAAGTGTAAAGCCCACATCAGTCAGGATTTATGTTTGTATCCTGCAATTGTCTCAAACCTGATTGGCTGATATCCAGTTTGTTCTTAATAAACAACAGCACGATGTTACACTCCCACCACCTGCCAGTAAATAGCAAATGTTGTAGCACTAAACTTTTAATAAATGCCCATGTTTGTTTTTCTTCTAATTTTGTAATTTTTGTTGAATAAGAGATGTGGAGTAGGATCTTTTAACACTTCATTATGTGTCACTGGTAGGTCGTGATCAGCTGTTTGCAGGTCGGACAGAGAATCAGAGCAGGCTGGGTGTAACACCGAGCACATACCTGTGTGTCAGTTCGACAGCTAGGTTTGCTCTGCCCTTATAAGACATTCAATCTGGTAAAGTGGCGACATACTGTCAGTCAGATATGGGTCACTCTTCTGCTGGTGTTTTCTACAGCTTTAGTCAGAAACAACAGTGAGAGAGAGAGAGAGAGTGCAGCCTGGTGGTTTTGTGTGGGTAGCTCCCGAAATGCACAAAACATTCGTCCTTTGGTCTCTTATCGACCTTTCAGCACCAGTTACATCCTGTAAATCTGGAGTTTTATAGTAAATGCACTGGAAAGACTACATCAAACCAGCTTCTGGTTCTTGCAGTCTGTTCAGTTTGTAATAGATGTGAAACTGCAGAGAAAAGTGAACAATGGAAAACTAAAGATTACTGATGATTTTAGCTCCGCCAGCTAAAGGCATGCAGGTATCACTGGGTCCAAGTTCATGTCCTTGGAGGTTCATATATGGACCATGTGCTAGTCAGTGGTACCCTGACCGCTGTTAGGTACCAGGTTAAAATCCTCACATTACTGTCAGTCATATCCTGATGCACTGGGTCCTCAGTTCATCCTGGTCCAGGACATTGTCATGCCCCATGTGGCCAGCGTGTGTAGACAGTTCCTGGATGATTAAGCTTCTGACAGGACAGACCTGCATCCAACTGAGAACCTCTGGGATGTTATGCATCCAAATAACACCACAAACTGTACACTGTACACTCACTAATCATCTATTGTTGACTTCTACAGAAAAATGAAGAGGTTGCATATTCAGATATGTTTAGTTGCCATCAGATTAATGAAACGAGTGCATGTCAGACATAAAACTTCTTTCACCTCATTGTCTGATCGACTCCTGCTTCTTTCTGTTCAGACGTGTGCATGAGATTCAGGCATCATGTCATTAGAGGTTTGTGTGCCCACCTGCAGCAGACTTTCAGATCCACACTGCAGAAGACAACCCATCACTTTCAGAGTGGCTCGTTGCTCCGATAAAGAAATACCAACGTCTGCTGACTGTTCAGAGTGCAGCACAGCAGCTGGCTGTCAGCCTCACCTGCCTTTAGTTCAAATCAATTTTATTTTCAGTCCCAAATCCAAAGTTATGTAACGCAGAGCCACTTTTTCATAGGAAGGTCAAGACCTTCGGTATTAGAGTGAAAAAGCCAGCCATTCTCCACTGAGCATCAGATTAGTGCCCCTGCTTTACATGAGCATTCAGGACATGTGTTGTTTTTGGTGTTGGTGACGGAGGGTGGGCCGTCACATAGGCAGGCACTTTCACACAGTTAAAAATTAAATCAAAAAGCAAATGTGAATAATAATCAGGACTAATGGAAACGTGTCAGGTAACACGACTCAAGCACTCACTCGTTTTTTGCTTTTTTCCCCTTAGGTAGCTGTGGACCAATCCCCATGCAGAGCCTGATGACATCATCATGAAGATCACATGGTCACACACACACACACACACTCAGAACAACACTACACTCAAGTGCATAATATTATGTCAAAATGAAACTATCTGCTGGAGCATCAGGAGTTCCTGTGGGTTCAGGCAGAAAATCTTCATCGCTCATCTCTGAAACTTAAATACGAACAGGAAATGTTACAGAGACGTGCGCTAATTGGCTCAAATGATTGGCTGAAGCATAACATTCGTCATTATGTTGACGATGCTCTGTTGTCACTAAAGAGATAATATCAGTGAGGACAAAAAGTCACAGTGGATCCTTTAACATCTCAGAGAGGTCACGCTGAAGCGCCTGTAGCCTCTCCCTTTGATTAAAGCCACACGGTGACCTTTCCACAGCTCTCAGATAACAAGGTAAACCTGAGAACTTCCTGTCTGAAAACAACCTACAACTTTACAATACAAACAGAAGATTTTTGTCTCATAGAAGAGAAAACCTGAATGGGTTAAACTGGTCTACAGTCCCGTTTGTGGCATATCCTGTGGTCAGTCTGATTGGTTCAGCTGTTCATCCCAAGGTTCAACCCCCCCCCCCGACTTTCAGATAAAGCAACACCGGGAGCCTCATTCATAAGCATTACATACACACAAAACTAGGCCTGAAACAGTACGGCACAGGTAATATTTGTGATCTAAACTCTCATTTTGGAAATGAGGGAAAATGAAACAGAAATACGACACATTTTATTTCTCACTTTCATCATTCCAACTTATTCCTAAACACTAAAATCAGTCATTTTATCATCATTTTCTCCTGCATTAAACCTTTCAACTATAAATCAACCAGCTTAAACTTCAAATCAAATTCTGTTTACCACGGTCACCATCACACTCACCAGCCCTGGAGTGCAGATGAGAAGCCCAGGCTGTGTGCTGTGACTCGGAAAAGGTAAACCTGAGGATTTCCTGCCAGGACTGTTTCTTTTTTTTTATTATTCCTTTTACACTAATTATATTTGGTGATACAGCTCTGTTCTGGGACACGTCCGCTCTTAAAAGCAAATATGTGTAAAGCCTAAAGGCAGAGAACTAAACAGAGCAGCCACCGGTGACAATGATTGTTTAAGTCAGAAGTAGCATGAAATAGAGGTGTTGGGGTGGTGGTGGGTATCAAAGTGGCTTGCAGAGATTTTTCAAAAAAGGTGTGCTGAATGGCACGCACTGGAGTGAGCTGATCTACTGGAGCTGCTGGCTGAGCTTGACTGAGTGGCAAACCAGAGCTAATGTTATGTCTACTTAGTGGAGTAGCTCAAATGAAATGCATTATGATGCCGGGATGTAGCAGCTGGATTCTGGAAAGTCAGACTCAGTTTTTCCCCAATATTAACCTGTTAACCTGTCAGAAATTTTCTTGACCTCACACAAAAAACATGATCACCGGCTAACCAAGAAAACCAAGTCCCAGTTTTAGTGGATCACAAAACATTTAATAGTTGTGAGAGTTTGTTTTTTTTTCAAAAAGGAATTTTCATATTTTCTAGGAAATATTTAAAGACTTTTTTTGTTTACATTTTGAAGAAATCCAATATCTCAAATTATCAGGACATTTCATTCTGTCCTGATAATTAAATCATTAAATAACTTACTATTAAGACGGCATAATTACTGTGTATCTCTCAGTCTAGTTTGTTGCTGAAAAACCTGGCTGTTCAGAGTGATGTATAGACGCATATTAATGGAAGGTCGGCTGGAAGGTAAAGGTATGCCTGGAGAAAAGGTGCGGAAGCAACAGGGATGACCACAGCCTCGAAAAGATTTACAAGAAAAGTCAGTTCGAGAATATAAGAGCTTCACAAGGAGTGGGCTAAGGCTGGTGTCAGCGTATCAAGAATCACCACTGATGCATCAAGTCACTCCTGAACCAACAACAACACCATAAGCATCTTACCTGGTCAAAGGAGAAAAAGAGCTGGACTGTTGAGCAGTGGTCTGGTTTTAGAAGAAAGCACATTTTGTGAAAGTCCAATCCTGGGATGCTAGAGAAAGTCCCAGAGTCTGGAAGAAGAGGTGAATCCAAGGTGTTTGAAGTCCAGAGTGAAGTTTGGAGTGTCATATCATCTACTGTTGGTGGTAACCCACTGTCAGGTGCCATTCAGTTCATCTGGACGCAGCATTTTCAACAGGAAGAACATTTCTTTAGTCATCCACGTGAGGTCTTCAGTCTTCAGCTGACTGCAGGTTTCCCCAGCGCTATCAACAGTACAGATTTAGTTGGGTGGCTGAAGCTCAGGAAGCAGAGCAGGTCACCTGCTCCAGTCTGCATCCTAAATATCCTTGGACAAGATAATAGCACATATTAACAATCATGAAACTGAGCTTGTAGATTGTTAAGCAACGGTACTAGTTTTGGTTGTAAGATGGTGAGATATGTACTCTTAGGCCCCCTCTCTGGTGCAGAGATGGTCTTCCTCTTTTCATGTAAACCGCCTCCTCGACTTCCTGCTCAAACTTGTGTTCCTTCCTGTCCAGGATGCACACATGCTCCTCTCTGAAAGAGTGGTTGCTTGCCTTCAGGTGTAAATAGACTACAGAGTCCTGGCCTGATGGCGTATCTCTTCCGTGTTGTGCCATTCCCTGAGTCAGCACTTGTTTGGTTTGCTCAGTTCAGAACCTGATCCATGCGCCGGATCACTTTCTGGCATGGCGCGTTTTCAGGTTTGAAAGCCACAGAGACCTGATGTACTGTAAAATATGTCTCACCTGTTCCAATACTTCTGACTCATAATGGCTTACCGATGGTATTCTTTGGGTATCTTCCTAGTTTTGACACATGACCAGCTGGGATAACCACATTTGATCAGGGTCTCTTTGATTGGATGTTCTTCTGCTTCTCTGCCCACTTTGTCTGTGGGACTGGTGTTCGCTCTGTTTTGCAGAGTCCTGTGTAATGTGGTAATTTCACAGTCTGAAAATGCTCAGCTGTAATTTTTATATCCTCTCTGGTGAACTTGATGTGTGTGTCCACCAAGTTAATAAGATCAGTGAACTGTGGTTCATCCTGAGATTTGATTTTCACCCAGGTGTCATCCGCATACCTGAACCATTAGCTCGGTGGTGTTTCAGGAATGATATCAGAGCCCTCTTCTTGACTTTCTCCATATGCAAGTTAGTCACAATAGGGTCAAGTGGAAAACCCACAGTGCATCAATGTGTCTGTGTGAAGTCCTGACCCTTGTATATGAAATATGTAGCTTAAAGTAACAGTTCTCAAAAATCTGAAACCTTCAGCCTTGGTTAAATAATGCCACCCAAGCACTCAGATGGGTGTGTAGGAGAGCTGAACAAAAATAGAGAAAGGATAAACTTCTGGTGTCTTTTCATGTTCTTAGAGAGTCTCTGTTAAATTATCAGAGGCGTTGCAGTAAAAACAAAGTGTTTGTCTGATACTGTTTCTCACAACTGTCACAGACGACCGTGTTTTATTCAGCATTATTAACTCTGTTGTTAATCCTCCTGGTTCCTCCTCTCATAGAGTCCAAAGCAGTAGATGAGAATTTGCTTTTGATGCCAGGATTGTAAGTATTAGGTCTCATATCATCCCTCCTGGCTCTGACCCATCGTTTCACACATCCTCTGTTGCTTTTGACCACTTTGAGTCCCTTAAAACCCACAAAATGTCTCCTGGGCATTCATCTTGGCGACCGATGGATATTTTTGGCACTATAGCAATGAGTTTACTCACTATTATCAATGGCAGTGGCATACTGTGGTGGAGTCTATTGTTTAAAAGCAAAACCTTGATCCAACAGTTTTATCCGACTTCAGACTGATTTCTAAACGTCTTTTTAGTTCCTGGAGAAAGCTGTTTTCCTTCTCTCTATTCCTTTTTGGATCAAAGCAGTGTTACTGAAGGGTTTCAGAATAAAAGGGGCTGGAATGGTTTAAATCTTTCTTTACCAAACAATTTTACAGCTTAGGCGTGCATCTTCCTTTCTTATGTGGAGCCACTCGAGTCCATTCTTGGTCCTTTTTTCATTTTTAGATGCTTTTAGATGCTCTGGCAGTTGACACTATTTTTATTCTTTGGCTTTTAAACCAGACTGCGTTCTGATGACTTTTTATCCACGCTGTTTTACTTATCTTCTAATCTTTTTTAGATATACAGCACTTTTTACATCTGTTGTTTTCAAATGTGCTTATAAATAAACTTGACTGGACAGAGACACTTGGTTGGTGTTGAGGGTGGGCTTGTCCTCTAATCTCTTATGAGCCACTGGTCCGGTAACTGAAACACAAGTGAAGAAGATGTAACGGCCTCATAAGAGGCCATTGTTTTATCTGGTGTTGTCCAACGTGATTCGAATGTTGTGTTTGGTGCTGCACACGAAGCGATTCGGGACCAAAGCCAGAAACTTGGAGATAGGTGACAGAAATGATCATATAAAGTTGGGGAAACCTGCAGTCAGCTGACATGAGTGATGAAACCTTTTTTTCCACAGACAATGCTGAATCCAGATGAACAAAATCAACTTTCTGAGATTTCCTTATCTGGATCATTGAGTCTACACCAAGACATCTACCAGGAGGTTTTGAAGTAATGTTTCCTTTCACTGAAAGCTTTATGGAGATGCCAAATTCCTTTTCACCAGGACTTAGCACCACTCACAATGTTAAAACTGCTCCCAAATGATTTGCTGACCATGTTATTGTCATGCTTAATCATACAGCCAACTTGCCTGATCTGGATCCCACAGAGAAACCTGATCCACAGAAGGCTGCTGTCAAAGCAACCTGAGCTTCAGTAACATCCATACCTCCATGCCACGCTGCATTGATGCAGTAATTCATGGAGCCTCAAAAGAGTACTGTGTATACAATCAGAACATAATAAACTACACATTATTACATTATTATTATTATTAAAAATATATTCTGCCCACAATTCTAATTTTAACCTTTGATTTTATATATTTTGGGTTTTTACTCAAAATAATTGCTTCATGTTTATTGAAGATGACAAATCGTTTTTTTTATTGTATAATACGTACAGTTTTCAAAGGTTTCTGTATTTCCTTTTTAGATTGATCTTTGGAAATATCCTAATAATTTGAGATACTGGATTTCTGATTTTCATTAGCTGTAATGGTGTAATTAGCCATAAACACCAAAATGAAAACAAAAACCATCATTTTTAGTCAAAATATTCAAAAGTTATTTATTGAAATTACCACAAATTTATTTTTTTGTGATATTCAATGGTTTTTAGATGCACTAGTAGATTGTAGCAACACATGATCCTGTTAGTTTTAATTTTGTTTTGTGGAAAATTACTGCAGCTAACACAACTGTCCTGTCAAATAAAAAAATAAATGATGTTCACGTGAGAATCCAGAGGTGAAGGTACTGTAGTTGCCATAGTTTCGGAAAGTTGTGGGTCATTTTCTCTGGTGTAAACGTACAAATACTGCAGATAAACTAATGCGTAATGATGGTTAAATGGACTAGTACTTAAATGGCACTTTTCTATTCTTTTCCACCCTGACATGCGTGTAAACATGTTTTATGAATGAGGCTTCTGGACTCCTGTTAGCGTAGGATTTATTTTATGAAGAGGGCTTAGTTTGATGGTGAAGTCACGCGAACCAGCATCAGTTTGATGTTGGCGCTCAGACTCAGATCAGTGTGCCAGATGATGATGGTCAGAGGAGTTCGGGATGACTCACCTTGTAGGCGACCAGGGTTTCTGCCCCGCACACGCTCAGTAATGTTTATTCAATTCAGTTTTATTTATACAGCGCTAAATCCCAACAACAGTCGCCTCAAGGCACAAATTTTATCCAGCTGCTGCACAGACTTCATGTGTTTTAAACCAGCTACCATTTGAAGACACATAAAACATTTCTACAAATATATGCATCAGAACCTAGACACAACTGAAATAAGCCAATGACTGCTCAGAGTGGGCGTGGTCATAGACAGGAACCAATCACAGTGGTCAGTGTCCTGGCTTAAGACCCAGAGACTCTTCTGCAGCTGCTGCTCCATCGTTGCTTTTAAACCTCCTCATTTATTCATCCCTTCATGTCAAAGTGTTTCTTTTCCCATCTCGTTCAGACAGGATTTAATATTTCAGACAGAGCAGGTGATGAAATATTAGCCTGATACTCAAACACCTGCAGCTGCTGGTCCAGGATCTGGTCTGGGTTCTGGAGCCATGAAGGGTTTTTTGTTTTTTATTTTTTTCTGAGGTTTCTAAATTCATATTTAGTTCTTAAAATGGAGTTCACATCCACATCAGCCCTCACGCACTGCAGGAAACATCACATACATACAGAGGATTCACAGATAAACGTGTGGGTGCTGAAATCAGTAAAAGAAGAAACAGAGCACGAGAAGGAGAGAGTGCAGGAGGAGGATTAAAAGCCTGCAGTGAAATCCTGTCTGAATGAGCTTTTATTCTGAAAGAAAAAGAAGACCAGCAGGATTTTCACAATAAATTGGTTGTCAGAGAGACAGAAAGCTGCAGGTCAGCAGCTGATTAATTCGACCCTCACTTTTCTGTCTGTCTGTGAGGACCCGTGATTTCATACCGTACAGCCAAAAGTACGTGGACGGCACCGGCTGGGTGTAGCCAAATATTTAGCATATTGTTGCCTGTTAAAGAAGAAACTCCCAGTTTCCATCTGTTGTGTGCAAAGATGATGTGGTGATGATATAATGAAGTGTTCATTATTTAGACGAAGTTGTTTTTTTTCCAGGTTAAATCAAATATTAATGACATGTCTTATTTTATAAAGACTGAAAGTTTTATCTTGAAATAAATGACTTGTTTTACTTTATATTTATCATGTAATTAGACGACTTTTTGAGGATGAGATTACTGAAATATTTTAAGGTACTGCTGAAAGATTATTTTTGCGGTTTTAAAGTTCGTCTTGAGAAACGTCATCAGTCCTTTTGGGCGTTTGTGGTGATTTTACAGTTTAGTTCCACATAAATGTGTTTTTAAGGGATTTGTTGTGTTTGTGTTTTAACACAAACAACTGCATGTTACGCTGTCATGTGTGTACAGCTGTCCACATACTTTTGGCCATAAACTGTTTCTATATTTGCTGTGTTTATAAAGTTGATGTGATCGTCATTTCTGCACTGACAATAAAGGTTTCTGTTAAACTGATCAAGGATTTGTTATTATTTTAATAAGCTGTTTCTGCCACTTTTTTGTCTAATAATCATTTTTCTTTCTCTGAGGCGTCCACGAACTAAATTCTCAGACACATCAATGTTTCTAAATAGGTACGGAAACAATACAACCACCTTCCACCACTTTAACCCAGTTAATTTGCAGTTTTTATTTCCTTTTATCAGAGGTAGCCTTCATCATATTCCCCAAAAAATTGTTGCATATGACTTTCAACTTTAGGCGGAGCACAGAAAGCAAAAGATGGTGACCAGCTCACCAGCAGGAGAGCCATGATGAGAGCCTTTCTTCATCAACATGTATCAGAGTTTCCCTAAAGAGGGACATCTGCTCACCCTGAGCGGCACATGGGGGACTGAACAAAGCAGAAAGGGAACACATTCAGTGTAAAGAGCTGGTGTAGAGCAGAGTGTATTGGTTTTGGTGATCACGGGGCTCATGTGCAGCCCTGGGCCCGCCTACTGATGTATTACATGAAAAATAGCTGCACAGTTAGTTTAAACATTTCCCTTCAGTTTTATTTCTATAGTGCCAAATCGAAACAGCAGTTGCTTCAGGCTCTAAATATCTACAATAATTGTATGGACAAAGTTTGCATCCAAAATTTTAATAAAGCAGAAGAAGGAAGCATAACACAGAAATACTTAGCAAATATATTTGGACATTGACACAAGTTTATGTTTTTTTCACCTGTTTACTGAAGCATATTCCAATTCTAGTTATATAATGGACATGGACATAATGTGCAGACCCTCAGCTTTCATTTGAGGGTATACAAATATTTATGGACCTACCTGTAAATGACTGAAAGCTCAAATGATCATTTTGGAGGATTTCTGGTTATTTTTATAAATTATATACACTGCCAATTTCCAATATATGTATTCCCAGGACACTTTAAACTGTAAGGTAAAAATAAATAGCAACTATCACAGAGATAAAAGCATGTGGAGAGAAAAAAACTCCCTTTTAAAAGGAAGAAGCTTCCATCAGAACGGACACCAAATATCTGCCTTAAAAGGTTGGAGTAACTGGAAAAGAGAAAAGATGAACACAAAGGCACAAAAGGATGACAAACAGCAAAAGAATATACGAAAAACAACTCAGCAGGTTAGTGGAGCCATCAACCAAACATCAGGAATATGCAGGTCCAGTGTCAGAGATTCCTTTCTGTGGGAATTTATATTATTCCAGGAGAAAGGCACAGAGATAGAGCACAAACTGTTGAAGAGAGAAGACAGAAAGGCAACGGCATGCAAGAGCGGTACATAAATAAATTCAATGAGTGAGAAGGAAATTAGAGATGAAGAAAGCTCCTCCGGGCCTATAGCTACAGAACGAATGCATGCTTCAGGGTCACATTTAAAAATATAATACAGACTAAAACAACACAGCTGCTGCTGCTGGTGCTGAAGGAAACCTGGAAAAATGTGACTGTGAACATGTGACTTAATATTAATAGGATCACTGGGGAGGTGAGAAAGCATGCGCTGCATCCATTCATTAGGTGAATATTTGAAAATGTCTGGAAAAGTGAAACAGCTGCAATAACACAATCTCCACAGCTGCAGACTCCGAGGTAACGTCAGCCAATGAACTAAAATTCTTCTTTGTGCTTTGATTGTGCGATTAAAGTTTAGTTATTATGCTTTTTTCTTATTCTCTGTCTTGTGTTACAATGATGGATGTTCACTTTAAACATGGCTGAAGTTTTAAATAATAAGTTTGGCTATAAAAACGATCCCTATGAGCCAAAACCTCCAACATTTTATTCAACAGCGGTGCCGGGTGGAGATCAGCTCCATTTCATTAAATGTATGAATTGTTTAATACAGTTTTAAAATGCAGTTCTGGTTGTGTTTAAAGGTCGTAGGAAGAGTGAATACACAAACAACAAGTAAATGATTTCAGGGTCTGCGGTTTAGGATCACATCCCTGTACAAACACTATAAAAGACTCGGATTGCAGCTCAGCGCCGTCCCTGAGAATCTCTTTTTCACAGTGATGTTAATCAGTGAAAGGTGTCGAAAAACTCCTTAATAACTCTCACGAATGGCACACTGAGACCTTTTAATGCCATATTCCTGAGAACTTATTGCTTTCATATGAGCTGAACTGATATCTGGAACTTAACCTGCTTTCACTCAGGCCTCTGGCCATCCGGAGGCAGACATTTGAGAAGCCTCAAACTGAATCAAATCCTTCCTCAGACAGCAGATGAAGACAGCATGAATGTAGAACATTTCTAAGTAAAATAATAATAAATAATGTGGACAGTAGGTTTGTTTTTTTTGTAAGTCTCACTTATGTTTAGATGGATTTCTGTGGAGTTGCTGCCACCTGCAGGTGGACAACAGAACCTGCACAGACCGAAACTGGACAACAGTACATATTTGATTCTATTATGCGTAAATACATACCAGTTAATTCATCTTACATTAGTGTTGAAAAGGATGATGATGTGGTGACCCTGAGAGGAAAGAGAAAAAATGCTGCAAAAGCTTTAAAAAAAATCAGGAAAGAAATTGGAAGTGTTTCTGGGACACTTGACTGAACAGCTGCAAAGAACTGCAGTGAGGCACGTTCAAAAGAAACAGAGGGTTCATTAGTGTTGTGAGATCTAAGCATGTTAGGCAATGAGTGATTTAATCACATTATTCGTTTAATACTCTACACACATGTATGTTACTGGCTGTTTACTGTTAGTGTGTCACTTCCACCGGCGTTCCGTCAAGTTTTTGTTTCCCAAGAAACGCTTCTGTTTTCTTTCCTGATTTTTTTCCTCAGTTTTTTGTTGCTGTTTTTTTCTATTTCCTTTGTGTTTTGTGTGCTTTTGCAGCATTTTCCTATTTGCTGGTGTGTGTTTTTTAAAGTTGCAGTCAATTTGACCTCTCAGGGCCACCATACAATAACAGTTGAGCAGTCTCCTGTGTGTGTAATGTCTGGATTAAAATGACAACAGTGGAAACCAGCAGCTACATCCATCATTTATATACATTCTATGAGGGTTTACGTGTTTCTCATTTTCTCATTTGTTAATTAAAAGTAAGTGCGGTTAGTCAATGGTCTTCCTAGTGGAAGACATTCTTTCAGTTACAGAAATGGTTACATAATCTGTAAAACTGTAGATCTTCCAAGTAATGTTCATCCCTTTATGACCACAGTGTGCCCGTGTTCTGATACCAGGCTAACATACAATGTCACAAAGCTAAAATCATCTTAAACCGGTTTCTTGAACATGACAGTGACTTCTCTGTACATCTGGGTTGTGGTAGAAAAGGACATTCACATCATGGACAATTATGAGAGCTGGGAGTGGCAAAACTGATTAATTAAATAATGAATTAAATGTTTCATTAATTATTTAAAATGAATTCATTAAATAAATATTTCAATAATTAATTAAATGGCCATTCATTTCATTTAAAACATTTAATTATTTATTTCCAGTTGTATTTAATTTATGACATTTTAATTAATTATATATTTAATTAATTATTGACACATTCAATTAATTTTTTAATGATGTATTTATTTAATTCATTTTGGCACTCTGGGCCTCCACAGTACAATAATGTCAACATGGACTGAAAGTTTCCGGCACCTTGATGAATCTGACAATTAGAGCAGTTCAGAGTTTACGTGCATGTCTGTTTATTTCTTTAGCTTTTTGTCACAGTCCCGTTTCGATTGGAAGGAGCACGCTTTTCCTGAACGATCGCTTCTGTCTGATCTCTGTTTCTGCACTCGGCCAGTGTTGCCAACTTAGCGACTTTGTCGCTATATTTAGCGAGTTTTCAGACCCCCTTAGCGACTTTTTTTCTAAAAAGCGACTAGCGACAAATCTGGCGACTTTTTCTGGTATTATTGGAGACTTATTTATGACGACTTTTTGACGTGAAAGCGCGTATCGCTCTTACTCTCAACAAGCAGCGGTGCTGCCTTGGGCACCTCACCCGTGCCAAAGCGCTCACAGGCGGAGGATAGTCCTCTCCCCAGCTGCTATCAGAGTAGGAGACGTTCACACCTGTGCGTCCAAACGGCAAATGAATCGCGCATGAGCGAAGCCGCTGCTCCCGCACTGACTGTAACGCAGTCAATTCTTCTTTTACTGTTATGCTGTTTTGTGGATCACAAGGTTTAAAACTACTTATAAACACACACTCTCACACACAAAGTAACTCCACCAGAGTGCCAATTCCAGGTCACTTTTGCCGGTCCAGGCCCGGGTAAAGGAGCAGGGTTGGAATTGTGACATTAAAAAACAATAATTGCTAAAAGAAATTTAATTTGTAGTTCTAAATAAATCCTAACTGCATTTAGGACGTTTTTTACTCACTTTATGTCTCTTCCACGATGTTATTTCTCTCTCCAACAGCGTAGGTTACAATTACATTAGCATGACCAATTATGCAAATTAGGCGATGACGTCATTTGGCGACTTCTAGCGACTTTTAGGACAGCCAATAGCGATTTTCCTTACTGAGGAGTTGGCAACACTGCACTCGGCTCCTTCCGTCTGTCAGACCCAACATGGCGGCCTCCGCGGCTTCACGTGAGGTCTTCACGGAGGGAGTCCGAGCGGTTCTTCAAACCTGGCCGGTTCTTCAGGTGAGTTAGAGCCGATCGAGTGCCTCCTGAGCGGCAGGCAGACGGGTCCAGCTGATACCCAGACGGGTTACTGATTCAACGGATAACCGATATGAAGCTAACATGCTAACAGCTTCTCACGTGAGGAGCTTTTATTCTATTAAACCAAATCACAGACCTACACAGAGCATTTTTATGTCAACGGGACCTTTTAACTGGATAAATAAAAGATAAATACAAAAGTCACTCTGCCAAAAACTGACGGCGACTTCTACCTTGTGACAGGAATGTTGTTTGTGGCTCAAGATGACTTGATATCATACATGAGGGAGACAGTTACACATATATCTCACATATTATAGGTCAAAATGTCTTTTTGTAAATTTGTAAAAAGTGTAAATACCGGGAATCAGTTTTTGGCACACGGGCGTTGTGTTGTGATTGTTTTTATGTTGCTAAGTAGACTGTATAGTTCCTGTATTATTGGGTTGAATAATGGCCAGAAAATCAGATTTTAGTGCGCATTAACTTTGGAGAAGAAGTGTGCTCAAACCGATTTTCAAGAACAAGGGTGGAGCAGGTGGAGACAAGTGTCAGGGGTGCTTCCAGGGCTGGACTGGGACAAAAAATCAGCCCGGGCATTTTGACTAGAGACCGGCCCACCAGGTATTACAGGAAAAGCCATAAAGCCTTTGAATGAAAACAGACGCTGTGGTGACAGTGATGTACAGTCTTGTTGGCATATGTATGATTTCTATACATTTTACATCAGATAAAAACTTTGGTTGTAAGATTCAGATAATTATTTATTAAAAGCCAGACATTTTTAAATGAGAATAAGAAAGAAAAGTATTTCTTTGTGCCCCCCTTTCCCTGTTAATGCCCTACCTGGCCTCCTGGCAAAACTTTGCTAGACCCGCCCCTGCACAGTTACCAGCTGTCAGCTACTTAGAAAAGGATCCTGGTGTTATTTGTCTCTCAGAAACAGTTCATAACTTCCCTTCAACTCATTCATGTCACCTAAAAGGTAAACCTGTTTCTCCATCACAGCTCTGATGGTTCAGTAAGGACATCTCCTGGTTTCATCTTCATGTTTCCCTCTCACCACACATCCAAACCAATATCATGACCAGCAGCTTTACAGCTGTGGCTCCAGCAAACATCAGCTGATACTAGAAAGTAATATTAAATAAATTCTAACAACAGCTGATCAAGCTTAAACGTGCTGCTGTTGTTTAGCGCTATAAACAAACAAGAGAGAAAAGCCGATCAGCTGATCATTGATCAGTTTCGTGATTGAAGTAGCAACAGGAGAGAGAGGATGAGAGGAGAAGAGGCAGCTGTGCAGCAAAGACACAGAATAACTCCAGCTTTGTGTCTTTTTCCGTTGTAGTTCACTATCAGTAACATCATAGCACCCACCCAGCTGTAGAACTCCGTCATGCTAGCTAGTACGCTAGTAGTCTCTGTGGAAGCTCCACCATAGCCACCACCAAACAACTGAGCATCTGGCCAATCCACCACCTTTCATTGTCCATGCCATTACAAAAAAAATAAAAAAAATCATCGGCCCATTAAAGACAAAAAAAATCACCATCGGCCCACCGGGCAAATGACCGGTATGCCCGATGGCCAGTCCAGCTATGGGTGCTTCGTGACAGAAGGATGGCATGAAGACTGAAAGGAAAGGTTCTTAAGATGGTAGTGAGACCTGCTGTGACGTGTGATGAAGATGTGAAGACCTTTATTGGGAGTGACCAGAAGGGACAGGATTAGAAACAAGTCCTTCACAGGGACAGCTCAGCTAGGGCCGTTAGAGAGACATGGCTGAGATGGTTCGGATGTGTAAAGATGGAGCTGCCATGCAGGAGGACAATTTGAAGACAAGGATTAGATTCAGCGATGTAGTGAAGGAGCACGTGCAGAGAGTTGGTGTGACTGTAGACAGATGATCTGCTGTGGCGATCCCTAAAGGGGGCAACCAAAAGAAGGTGATGAACTTTGACCTTTGGATAGTTCATCTTTTTAAATGTTTCAAAATGATTCATTACTTCAGCAGAATGCAGGTAGAGCTTGGAGTTTGGGCGTCTGGATGCTGGGTGGTGGAGTCAACACATACCGGAGCGAGAAGTGGAGAAATTAAACAGACGTGTGGGGAGGATGTGTTTGAGTTGGGTGCCTGTAACATCTCGCAGGATTCTCTGTTTATGAGAATTTATTAATTAGCTCGTTTATTCTTAAGTCAACATTAGAAATCTGATGTTATGTATGATGTGAAGTCACAGCAATAAAATGTACCATCTCTGTTTGTCGGACAGATTGCGGTGGATAACGGGTTTGGAGGCGTCTACGGCCAGCAGAAAGCTGATTGGATGGTGGATGTGGTTCAGCAGTATTTCCATGACAACGGTGGGTATGTGTAGTTGTTACGGTGCTAATTAGAAGTGGGTGAGCCCTTTAAATCGAGTTTAAGCTTTCAGTGATCATTAGATGTGATCTGGGTTGTCTCAGTTTCAGCTCGTGCAGCAAACAGGATGCATGAATAAAAGTGACTTTGAACCTCCAACGGTTCAGTCTGTTCTTTGAATCTGACAAAGGACAGCGTGAGATATGGATTACATTTAATGTTGCATAAGAAAAGACAAATAATTAGGCAACGTTTCTGTCGATATCAAGTTGTGTTCTCTGTGCCTGGATCACCGTATCAGACACAAAGATGTTCAGCAACATTCTGATTAAAGGGAAACTCAGTCAAGTGTGTCTCAGAGGTTTAAAGGGCTCCTGTTGTCCTTCTTTTCTGCTCCATGTTCACATCAAACTTAAGTCTCAAATAATGAGGTATGTATGTAAAAGCAACCCATGTGAGCCTAAAGGCTTCAGACTGCTCCAAATGCTCCTCAATAAGATGCCAGAGAAAGAGGGTATGTTTAATATGTTCATCTGAACACGGCTCTGCTGTAGATGCTGAAACCCCGCCCACCTGTTGTTTAAACCCTCTGTTTACAAGACGTGGCCTGTCAGAAGAAGTTTGGTTTAAAGGGAGATGATCTATAATATTTCAGACAGGATGAACTGAGGAGCAGTTTAAGATGTTTTGAACTGTGCGCCATGCAGAGCTTTACTAGTAGAGTCTAAGAATAGAAATAAGCAGCAGAACCACGTTTAATTAAACAGCAAAGCTTCAGGGTCATTTTTCATGTTGTGTTAACATCTCCGTGTGTCTGTGTGTGTCAGCTGACCTGCAGCAGTACGAAGTCGAGGACTTCATCGCTGAGCTGATGGATCAGGAGTTCAATACAGTGGTGGATGATGGGAGTTTACCACAGGTACACACACACAAAGACAACAGCAATAACAGTGTTTCTTTTTTAAATCCTGTTTTTAAAATGCATATATTTAAAAGTAAACCCTCGGGATCAGAGGCTACATTTCTCATTCTCTGTATGGATATGATGTTATAATAAAAACAGCATGTTTATGACATGTCTGCATGTAAATTCTGGTTGTCTTCATCACCTTCCTGATGTCAGCAGTCTTATTAACGTCTTCATCAGTTAGTTCAGTAGGACGAGCGAGAGCGAGACATGAGTTCATCAGTTCTTCTCGCCAGGAGAATATTTAGTTTAGTCTTTTTGTTGTGTTTGTGAAAAGCGTGACACACGGCAGCTCTTGTGCTCGTACTGCCTCACGAACGAAGCTGCAGCGTTCAGTATGATGTGATTAATGATGCAGAACTCGTGGTTGAAAATGGGCTGTTTATGGTTGAGCAGAGGTGATGCGTTCACTGTCCGCTCCAGAGCTGGCAGCGAGCTCTGTAGTCAGATGGAGGCGGTGCACGATGTGCTACAGCCAGTCTGTGGTTTGCAGAACATAAACACTGTTTGATGATGAGCTCCCAGATGTTTCCATAACCCTGTCCGTCTATCCTGCTGCTTCATCACTTTTCTTATCTGATGCCTCCTCTTTCCTTTATGCGGTTTTTGTTCCTGGGTGTTTCCTGGTCGTCCTTTTGGAGCTGGCGTTGAGTCCTCAGAGATTCATGTCTGTCTCATCTTGGAGAAGAGTCACACCTGCTGCTTTTCTTCAAATTTAACATCCACCTTAACAACACCTGCTTCTCTGTCACTTTGAAGTTTTGCTGCCTTTTGAACAAAAGCGCTGCGGATTCTGTTAAAGCGGCTCCGTTTGATCTCTTCTGCTTTGTTTGAGCCTCGTTATTTCTTCTTTCCTGACGCTTTCCAGGACGACTCGGTTGCTCTGAGCTCTTTGTTCTTGTATAAACATTTAAGCGGCCAACTTTTCACTGTTCAAACCTCTAAACTCTCCACACAGCTGTTTCCTCATTGACGTCAACTTGTTTGAACTAAAGCGCAGCAATTAAAGTCGTTTTATTATTTTATTCCACACCGAACAAAAACTGAAGGAATGAACACAGAATCGTCCGCTTAGTGCTGGTCTGCAGGTGTGGATGTTTGAAGGTGACGTGATGTGTGTGTGTTTGTAGGTGTCCGCCAATCTGCTGCAGATGTTCGGTCAGTGGCGGCAGGGGGCACTGGAGCAGCTCAAACACACCATCAACACTCTGACACAGAATAAGAGTCAAAGGGCAAAGGTCACGGCTCAGCCCACACAGTCTGATGAAGAGAGCAACGATGAAGCACAGGTACGGCTCACCTGACACACACACAGCTGGGTCATGTTATTTCTGTAGGTTGATGATTGTCAGGTATAGTTTTGACTTCAGAATCAGGACTGTGGAGTTTGATCTCCGTCACTCCCACTGAGAATCTCTGAGCGACGTTCAACCTTTTTGAACGAGTAATCTGAATCTTTCACACCTGAATTACAACATTTTATAGGCTTTGTTAAAACCTGCAGCCAGATCAGTTGTGCGCCCACTCGAGCAGAAATCTCGACAATTCTGATCATTCTCAAGAGGAAACTTCAAAAAGTGCATTTTGTGAGTTTTGCAGGGTTGCATCCATTTTGATGCCATCTTCTAGCCGTGATTCCTTTTGTGGTTTAAAAATGACTGTATCACATAATTACGGAGTATTTGCCATGGACTGTCCAGTATGTCTTGCTTTCAGCTCCAGCTCTGGATGGACAGAAGGAAACTGTAGTTTGAAAATCTTTCAGCTTCTCTGATGCAATGACATCCTTGTTCTGTCCGTTTGTAAAGTTGTGCTGCTTCTGTGCTCATATTATAATCGTAAACAGACAGAAAACATTACGATATGTGGAGTGGGTGTAAAATGGATGTGGTTGCTGTTTTAAAACAAAATTCAAATATGTTTCATGAAGTTATGAAGGTTTAAAATTCCTGGAAAAACCACGACACTAAAAAGCCAAATATGGCCCCGCCCCGTGTACTGCGAGGGGCTCATTCATAGTATGAACACACAGGTGTGTGTGTGTGTGTGTGTGTGTGTGTGTGTGTGTGTGTGTGTAGGTGTGAGTGAGTGAGTGAGTGAGAGATGAAATCACCCGGATTGAGTGATGGTTGTTTGTGTGTGCAGGAGATGGAGTGTGAAGCGTCTGGTCCATCGGTCAGCAGAACACATCCTCCTCCTCCCCCTCCTACTCAGGATGAAGAAGATGGCTGGACGGTGGTGAGGAAGAAGAAGTGAAGATTTTAGGATGAACTGTTAAACTGAGAGACTGAAGCAGCTGACCTTTGACCTACAGGAAGAGACTTTTTAGTGAAAGCTGGGCCTCAGCCTCCACCTGCTCCAGACTGAAAGGGTCCTGCAGGCTCAGAAAGGCGTGCCGTTTGTCAGCCGCCTGCTGGGACGTTCAGTCTGGAGCAGGTGGACGAGGACGATGTCCTTAAACCGGAGACACTCTGCTTCCTGTGGATGAATTTTTTATTATTATTATTAAACACTTTGACCATACGCAGTGCTGTCGCTATACTGTACATCACAACATATAGAATTATACACTCACTGACCTCTTTATTAAATACACCTTACTAGTACTGGGTCAGACAGACTTTAGCCTTCAGAGGTTCGTGCAGTTGCTTCAGGTTTGTGGAGACCACCTGAGTCCAGTGAACTCGTTTTCATAAACTATGTTGCCAAAAGTATTCACTCACCCATCCAGTCACTGAACTCAGGTGTTCCAATCACTTCCATGGCTACAGGCGTATAGAATCAAGCACCCAGGTATGCAGACTGCTTCTGCAAACATTTGTGAAAGGGACCCCAGCGTGGTACCGTGATTGGATGCCACCTGTGCAACAAGTCCAGTGAAGTTTCCTCATTACTAAATACTCCAGTCAGCTGTTAGTGGGATTATAGCAAAGTGGAAGTGATTGGGAATGACAGCAACTCAGCCATGAGGTGGTAAAATCAGAGCGGGGTCAATCGCTACAGACCTCCAAACTTTGTGGCCTTCAGGTTAGCTCATGAACATGTTTGTAGACTGCTTCATACTGTGTTTAAGAAACTGGTCCTCTGTGCTGTGCACCACTGCATGGATGACATCGACCTGATGAGCCTCTCTACAGGAACACACCAGGTTCACGTCCGACAGCTTTCTTCAAGCTTTCGCTCAGCTGGAATTTCAGTCTGCGTGGGGTCTTAATTTGAAATATAGACTGCCTCTATGTGCCAGACCTCCTGCTCTCCTTATTTGCTCTGTGCAGCTTGACTTTGCATTAAAGGAAAAAATATATATTTTTAGCCGTGAGTAGAGAGTCAACTGCAAATCGTCTGCTCGAAATGCAAGCATTGTTTTGAGTGAACACGAGCAGCTTAGTCTACAGGCACCTGTAGTTGAACTACTCACAGAAACTTCTGGCCCGTGTCTTTCTCTGCAACCAGTTGCAGTTCTCACCAACCAGCTGGGGAATACACGTTTTTCCCTAAATAGGGAGGGGGGGGGTCACTGATCGGTCACTGGCCCTGTGTGAGCGAGGCCTTAACCAGCCCACCACAGTTGGAATGTAATGCAGCTGCAATTGGTGTTTTCCCAGGATCAGTTTCTGCCACAGGCCCATCAGCAGCTAAATCCGGCTCTGACAGAATCAGCCCCGGCTTCTTGTACACTGATTTATGTGTTGAAAAGCAGGCTCCCCTCAAATTTAAGCAGATACAGTGAAATAAGCAGATGTCTCTTGTCATCTCAGGAGGTTATAAAGCAGTGAGAACGGCTTCAATCAAAGGCAACGTCTTCAGTTTCAGGTTTTTCTTCTAATGACTGATTTTAAAAAGTCAGAAGAATTAGCCATGAAATAATTAATGCATATAAAGGAGGTGATAAACAGCAGTAACCCAGCATATACTGCAAGTGATCAATAAAGCTTCAACTAAAAGTCAGGTGAGTGTTCGTTCATCTTTATTTTCACAGAATAAACATTCCACACTGACATGTAGAAAAAAAACAACCTTATTATATCAATGTGATGGGGAGGAGGGGGTGGGGTTATTTCAAGGCACTATTTATCATATGAACATAGAAAGAGGTGAGGGCAGATGAACAGGGGAGGTCAGAGGTCATCAGAGGACAATTCGGTTTGACCTTCAGCTACAAAGATCAATACCATCATCAATAATACTGTGGTCAGTGTGGGCGGGGTGGGTGGGTAGGTGGGTGGGGGTCAACCGTTGTCGGGAAGCTACAGTGTGCTCATCTAAACGAAAGTCATCAGGGAGATTCACGAGTCCTAGAAGTCTCTGATCAGTAATCAATAATCCTCATCTCACAGGTTCAGCAGGAAGTGACAAAGGGACAGTTAAATATGAACTCAGCAGAAATCAGAGAAATGCAGCCGAGTGACCGGGACAGAGACAAAGTGCAGGAAGGAAACTTAAAACTCGCTCATTCAACAACCGAGCCAAGGTCAGCAGAGGTGAGAAGACTGAGGCTGAATCCAAATGTTTCCACCGTAAGGCTTCGTCAACACCGGCTAGGCTCATTTTAGCATTTCAGCATAGTTTTATATTTAATAAAAAATAAAAAATAAAAAAAAGGCTGAAAGCAGTGGATTGCTTATAGAAAACTGCAGGAGGAAGAACAGCAATGGCAAAAGGTTCAGAGCAGAGATATCCTTGCTTTACTGAAAGTGACAGACAAGGATGAAGCAGATTAGGACGTGAGCCCAGCTTTAATTTTCCCGTCATTTTTGTGACTAATAACAGATCCAAACTCTGGAGTAAAGTCGACACAAAGGTGTCAACGCAGCAAACACACAAAACAAAAACCTCTCGCTCATCAAACGGCCTCACACACTTCACTGGCATCGCGAGTGCTCGACACGGCAGTGAGACACTGACACTGAGACATTAAACCGAACAGTGTCGTTCGCTTACGGTGAATGAAACGTAACTAATAAATATTAAAATTTACATTTTTTTTTAAATTCTTAATATAAGGAACTTTGATGTGCTCTGATTCAGTTCTGCATTTCCTTCTGCCGCAAACCAACACACTAAACGTCATTTCCCATGCTTATTAAGACTAAAACTATATTTAACGTCACAACACTACGCTAATATCCTCAAGCAAAGCCTGCAAAAATGCAGACTTTTGTGAGGTGTGCATAAAGAGATAAAAACGTCTGCGAGCGGCTGATAAAAGTTAGGAGCAGGACGGCCCTGATCGCTGACGTTTGACCTCGGGGAGGGCAAAAAACTCACCTCCGCACAGTCAAACTTAATCAACACAGGAAGATCAAAGGAGGAAGAGTACAGCTTATTTCGGCTTCAGTGGACACATCAATAAAGACTGCATGTTGGTTAAACTGGTCTTTAGAAACAGGCTGTGTTTACTGCTGCATCACCTGTTCGGACTCAAGTCCGCCTGACTCTTATTTAAACACAGGAAGTCCCACAACAAGTCAGCAGGAGACGCAGGTTTAAGTTCGATGTAGAACAAAGAGAAACTTGGAAGAACTGGAGTTTTCTATCAGAAATTATACTGAACATATTAAAATACTCACATATGAGACGTGAGGACTCCGATTCAGTTTGGATCCAGCCTCAGCCAATCAATCAATCATCCAGTTACTTCAGGAATCAGCGCAGACACATGATCAAGATAATAATTTCCCACATTATGTGAACTCAACAGACGCTTCCAACCCTCCCCGACCGCCGACTGTCTCTGCGTGCAGCCCCTGAGGCTGCGTGCGCATCTATGTCTGCAGCCACGGGTGCTGTAGGCACTCCGCCGCCGTCGCCCTCCGTTCAGGCTGCAGCTCCAACATGGTCAGCAGGAAGTCACTGAACTGAGCCGCCTGGTCCAGTGGCCACTCGTACTTCTCCAGCAGAACCTCGAACAGACCCCACGGCTTCAGGTTGGAGATGTGACGCAGGTCACCTGAGACAGGAAGAGGAAGAGTGAGGCATCTGGTTTTAAAAACAACCAGGTTCACTGAATAAGGAGGACAGAAAAACTCCCAAGCTTTACCATCTGCAACAAGAGTTCCAACTTTCCCCCCCTTTCTCTACAGTTTAGGATCAGGGGTACTGAAGGTAAACTGTCTCACCTCTCCTGCTGAAGTACTCTCTGGAGTACCTGCCAGACAAAGCGAAGGGCAAAGGAATCGGCCCCAGCAGCTCGATGATGTGAGCGATGTGATCTGAACACACAGTGAAAAGTCACACTGAGGTAGTGTAAACACAGTCAGTCTAACACTACAGTACTGTGTGTGTGTGTGTGTCTGTGC
This sequence comes from Perissodus microlepis, assembly GCF_051167445.1. Taxonomy (NCBI): domain Eukaryota; kingdom Metazoa; phylum Chordata; class Actinopteri; order Cichliformes; family Cichlidae; genus Perissodus; species Perissodus microlepis. The sequence continues at coordinate 32,063,870 of NC_140480.1, forward strand.
GTGTGCGTGTCTGTGCGCAGTAGTACCTTCATCTCTGGTGTAGTCTTCTCCTGAATGGGGCTCGAACAGGTAATCTCCTGTTGCCAGCTCAAACGCCTGAAACACCAAAATCAATGATTCATTTAGTCATGTGACCACTGACTGAATCACACATCAATAACTTGTCAGGGAAACACAGATGAAGGACACACGGGTGGCAGTGTGTACATTCTCTGCATAGATCAGTGCACGCAATCAGAAGGTCTGCTGCCTGCACCTATAAGAATACCAAGTGAATTTAAATTTGCCTAAAGCAAAACGTCTCAGGACCGAGCTCGCAGTACAAATCGGTCTGGGAGACGCTTTGACCTGACAAATCGATTTACTCTGCCTTACAGAAACCTGGTTGCAGCAGGATGATTATGTTAGTTTAAATGAATCAACACCCCCGAGTCATTCTAACTACCAGAAACCTCGAAGCACAGGCCGAGGGGGCGGCGTGGCAGCAATTTTTCACATCAGCCTATTAATCAACCAAAGACCCAGACAGACTTTTAATTCACTTGAAAGCCTGATGCTTAGCCTCGTCCACCCCAGCTGTGAAACTCAGAAACCAGTCTTACTTGTTATCATCTATCGTCCACCTGGGCCTTACACAGAGTTTCTGTCTGATTTCTCAGACTTTTTATCTGATTTAGTGCTCAGCTCAGATAAAATAATTATTGTGGGTGATTTTAACATCCATGTAGATGCTAAAAATGACAGCCTCAACATGGCATTTAATCTGTTATTAGACTCAATTGGCTTCTCTCAAAATGTAAAAGAACCCACCCACCACTTTAATCACACTCTAGATCTTGTTTTAACATATGGCATAGAAACTGAACATTTAACAATGTTTCCTGAAAACCCTCTGCTGTCTGATCATTTCCTGATAACATTTACATTTACAATAATTGATTACACAGCGGTGGAGAGTAGACTTTATCACAGTAGATGTCTTTCTGAAAAGAGAAAGGCTCTCCCTCCCATTTGTTCCTAGAGTATTTAAAAGTAGAATGGGAGGCAGAGCCTTCAGTTTTCAGGCCCCTCTTCTGTGGAACCAGCTTCCAGTTTGGATTCGGGAGACAGAAACTATCTCTACTTTCAAGATTAGGCTTCAAACTTTCCTTTTTGCTAAAGCATATAGTTAGGGCTGGACCAGGTGACCCTGAATCCTCCCTTAGTTACTCTGCAATAGACGTAGGCTGCATTGAGTTTTTCCTTTCCAGTCACCTTTCTCACTCACTATGTGTTAACAGACCTCTCTGCATTGAATCATACTTGTTATTAACCTCTGTCTCTCTTCCACAGCATGTCTTTTATCCTGTCTTCCTTCTCTCACCCCAACCGGTCGCAGCAGATGGCCCCGCCCCTCCCTGAGCCTGGTTCTGCCGGAGGTTTCTTCCTGTTAAAAGTGAGTTTTCCTTCCCACTGTCGCCAAAGTGCTTGCTCATAGGGGGTCATATGATTGTTGGGTTTTTCTCTGTATCTACTGTACAATATAAAGCGCCTTGAGGCGACTTTTGTTGTGATTTGGCGCTATATAAATAAAATTGAATTGAATTGACACCACCACACCAAATCTAAGACTTGCAAAATCCCTTCTGAGCATCATTTTGTGCAGTGACAGCCAACACTCCCATTACTGTGTGACCCTCAAACCAGTCAGAATAACAGAAAAACACAGATCAGCAACTTTTACGTGTTGCCAGATGGGTAGAAACTGCATTTCATAAACAATCTGTCAGATCAACCTTGAAACAAACAATCTTCATCAAATTATCCAGATCAGATGACTTTAATGGAAATGGGATCGTGCAGGGACCGTGTATAAAACAGAGTTTAGGCAGCCTAATTTTACCAGAGTTGTTTCACACACCACTGCTCCATTCTCGTTTATTTTAGGGAATTGCTTTCAAAATAAAAGGCCTATTTATTTATACACAGGGAAAATATTTAATGGCTACATACAACAATGGTCTGATGAATATGCTGTAACAGCCAGACTGGGGAAAATCCCGCATGTAAAGCATGTCTATGTATTTTGCACCAGTGAGTACGTGTACCATGCAGGCAGTGCTCCAGATGTCAGCCGGGGGTCCGTACTCTGCTCCAATCAGAACCTCCAGAGCTCTGTACTGTCTGGTCTGAATGTCCTCTGTGAAGTGTTTGTGCTGGAAAAGAGAGAGGAGCCGTCTGATTGGTCTGACGGGAAAATAAACGAGAGGAAGAGATGACCGTGAAAAAGGATTCTCACCACCCAGCATGCATTTCCCAGATCAGCGATCTTCACTCTGATCTTGTCTGCGTTCTGGGGATCCAGAGGACTCAGGACAAAGTCGGAGGCGCTGAATGCTGAAATTTAAAAAAAGAAAAATCAGTTAAACCTGATTGGTTTAACTGCTGTTTGTGTTAATGCGGCAGTTAGAAGGATTTGGCTAATTTGCAGACACTGAGTGAGGTGCTGGAAGAACTTCTGCTGGGTGGCTTCAGTGGTCACGTGGACAAACCTGGTGGTCCGGAGTGGTGGTGTTCTATTATTGGACTCGTAGTTTGCCCATATTTGAGCATTAGCATGTTCATCATGAGTCCAGTTAGCAACAGGACATCCTAGGCTGCCACTCAATTCTAGATTTTCTGACTGCATCATCGGACCTGTGGCTGTAACTCTTTCAGCTGTTTGGATGAAGAGGAGCCAAACTGTCAAAAGATCACCACTCGGCGGCGAGTAGGATCATGAGGTCAGGGAGCATGTCTGGCATACTAAAGCATATAGCGAGGGTGGAGTGGGAGCGTTTGGCAGAGGTCCCAGTCCAGGAGATTTAAACTTTCATTTGGCAGAGATTACAGGACTCTGGGAGTACAAATGGGCCACGTTCCACCTCCAGTTCAGAGTTCCCTAACCAACCATTGAGCTGAAGAAGTCCCATCAAGTGTGGTTAGCTTATGCTGTGTACAGAACATTTTTGGATAGAATTTTGGGGACAGTGGGCTGTCTGGATTGTTGAGTCTGAGGATCACTTTGATACAAGGAGCACAAATCAGCTTCCTCTGAAAGATCTGTGGGAGGAGCTAAGAGTAGAGCAACTCCTTAGCTTCATCATCATATCATTGTAGGGGATGCCTCCCTGGGCTGGTCCTCAGTCCCCTGATCAGAACCTGCTCTTTATCCTAAAATCTGTAGAATAACTTAGAGCAGTGTGAGAAAGATAGTAGTGAAATATAAAACTGGAAGTCTTTCTAGGGAGAATGGGCCAAAAATCTCTCAGTTGCTACAAAAATAGACTACAAACGATGACTAAAGGCGAAGTATTAAATTGAAACGTGTGAGCGTGTCCAACCTTCTCGTCCACTCGAGTATCCGGACTGAGTAGAAAGTGCCGATTCTGACGTTGCTGACATCACTGAGCTGGAGAACCCTGATAGGCCAGAAGCGGGACTTGAGAACCGTCCGGGGGCGTGGCCGTTACACCCATCCTCAAACCAAGAGCAGTTGGACTCTGGGCTGGTTTTGCTATTGGCTATAGAGCAGGAAGTGTTGCCATTGACAACCAGAGAGCCTAAGAACAAAGAAACACCGTATTTATACTGTGTTAGACAACAAATTCTACTTCAGCCTTTACTAACGGTCACACTCACCGATACTGTCTGCATCCTCAGCCTGCAGCACACCATCCTCTTCCTCCATCCTCTGAACACACAAACAGAAGAGTTAACCCTGCAGTACTGATGGAGGACTAGTGCAGCATGTTTCACAGTACTATTACTGCAGTACTACTGTACCTGTATATCAAACAGTCTCTCCTCTAACAACTTCTGCTGTCGCTTTGCTTTTCTTTTCAACTTCTTCTTCTTGTTTTTAGACAGTTTTCCGATCTGCGCGCACACAGGGCGAGACAGGCAGCGGGACAGTGAGGCTTCAACAACAATAGTAACAATTTTATGTTTCTGTAATCAAGACGCTCAAACACACGCCTGTTGTTACTGACAGCACACACCCATGCACACAGTTCCTTTTCTTGACCTTCGGCCAATCAGCTTGCAGTAGTTTACTACAGCTATAACGTATCTGATACCTGTACTACAAGGCAGGATCTGAGGCTGAGTGAGGTAACTTCAGGTTTGAACTCAGCTTTTGTCACAAACACAGTTCTGATGGGAGAACAGCAGCAGGATAACTTATCCTGTTTGAGATACCTTAGAGCAGGAGTGGGAGAACTCCAGGCCTCGAAGGCCGCTGTCCTGCAGGTTTTAGATATGTCCCTGATCCAACACAGCTGATTCAAATGGCTAAATTACCTCCTCAACGTGTTTGGTAATGAACTAATCATTTGATTCAGGTGTGTTGACCCAGGGTGAGATCTAAAACCTGCAGGACACCGGCCCTCGAGGCTGGAGTTCCCCACCCCTTCTTTGCAGGTATGCAGCGCATATAATGCTCGCAGAAGGAGTTTCTCCAGTTTTTTGAGACCTAAATAATTTTTCATTCCTGATTAGCTTCAGTGAGAGATACAGACTCAGCAGAAGTGAAAACATAATTCCTGCCTAAATTTCTGTCCCACTGGCTGCAAGTAATCTTAGAGCCATTTTGCTCCATATAAAAACAGCAAACCCTTTTAGTTGCACACCAGCGTATTACCAGGTTGATTGTGAACTTTTTACCTACTTGTGGCTCCATAGTGTAACATGCAAAAGGTCCCTGGTGTGACGCTACCTGCTGTGGCGACCTCTCATGAATAAGGGAGCTTCTACATTTATTACTTTTGTATATGCCTGCTCTCCCCTGCTCTCACATTTCAACACGAGCTGAAGAATAATTATTTTAAAAATGATCTTGCTGTGCCTCAGTGTTGGGACGGTGATACCGATCAGTCTAATAATTCACACAGTCTGATTTTTTTTCTGGTTTTAACAGGACTGGTTCCAGGGCTTTCCAGTTTTACTGGCCACTCACACTGTTTTACACTCACACATTAATACAGTGCTTTTTTACACTATACCTGCATATAAAAATATGCTAGTAGACCTTTTCATGTTTCCAGTCGACTACATACTGCCAAACAATTGCCACTGGAGTTTGTGGTGATTCTAACTAAACGTATCAAGTCGATAATCTCCACGTGACTGCTTAGCCTGATTGATGATTTTAGGGTATTTGAAGCCAGATAAGGAAAAGATATCCTAGGTCAGGGGTGGCCAACTCCAGGCCTTGAGAGCCGGTGTCCTGCAGGCTTTAGATAACACCCTGGGTCAACACACCTGAATCAAATGATTAGTTCATTACCAGGCCTCTGGAGAACTTCAAGAAATGTTGAGGAGTAATTTAGCCATTTGAATCAGCTGTGTTGGATCCAGGACACATCTAAAACCTGCAGGACACCGGCTCTGGAGGCCTGGAGTTGGCCACCCCTGACCTAGGTGCTTAGGGGTTGCACTTGAATACAGTAGGCATCACATCTGGACACTTACCTCTAGATCCCTGGGAGCCGTGCTAACTAGAGAGAGAGACACACAGGGACAGACAAACAGGGAGGAAACGGCAGAAACAGGAAGAAGAAAAGGAGGAAAACAGAGAGACAGGAGAAACAGTGCAGTTAGAGCTGTGTAAGAAAGGAGAAGGAGACAGCTCAGAAAGCAGACAGACAGGCAGGTAGATGTCTCTCTGGATGAAGTGGAAACCACAGCTCCCAGTAACTGTGTGTAACACGTCTTAGCATTAAACATTTCTGTTTCTCACTGATCACTGAGCTCACTGATCGATTTCTCACTTTGATTGGAAAACACTTGACAAAAGCTTCATTAGCAGGTTCCTGACACTTAATAAGAGACACTAACGCTTCCTAGTTCCAACCAATCACATAGCAGCTGATCACCTGATGATCCAGAAGGGGGTGGGGCTCCAGCTCTCTGCCAGATAGTAGCTTCAGCTGCCAATCTCCTGACGTAAACCTCATCAACCTCCAGCAGGATGTTCTCTGGTTTGATGTCAGTGTGGATGATCTTACACTTGGTGTGGAGATAATCCAGACCCTGCAGCACCTGCAAGCGCACAGCCGAGTCCATGTGGGTCAGCAAGTCCAAGTTACTGTATATATACTGTATAGATCTCTGTTTGCATGCGCTACCTGTCTGATGATGGCCTTGACACAGGCCAGAGGAAGTCCCATGTAGTTTGACTTGATGATCCACTTTAAGAGCTGGTGGCCCAAAACTTCCAGAACCATACAGACATCTGAGAACGGCTGAGGAAACTAACAGCCCACTCTTTCTAAAATTAATTATTAAACAGTACCACACACGTACCAAGTCTACTTGGTAAAAACGAATGGAAAAACATAATCAGCTTCCTCTCCAGCAAGTCTCCTTCACGGATGGATCTGTCCTGCTCTGCAGCCTCGCTGAGCTTCGTATAGCGGCTCGCTAACCGGTTCTTCGTGTGCTGGTCAATCTCCAGAACAGAACCGGCAGATTTGCTTTGATATGATGTCTTCAGCCCGCGTAGATTTACACAACACCACTTTAAAATACCTCAACAAATATAAATATTCTTAATTGATAATAATCAGGAAAGTACAGCAAAGAGTTGAATTCATTCTCAGCTTCTTCTTCTTCTCGATGTCTTTAATCTGCCGACCTTAAGGGCGAAGAGGAAGGATTCCTGTTCACAACTGTGCAACGAAAGACCTGTGACTTTTCACATTTGCAGTAACAGGGCTCAGGATTGTGTCGATCCAAAACACTGTGGTGTATATCCACGGACAATGAAAGGATAACACAGGTCTTCATGTCTGTCCCACTGCAGGGCCAGACTGTGGCACAGCCGCTGAATGATTCAGTGAATCACAACAACAGCGACTGGTCAGCTTTCCAGTATGAAAAAGCTACATGGGAAATGCTGGAGGTAGCTCCACAGCAGCAACTGAACTTTCAAATTACAAACAAGGGGGTCATTTTTTTATATTGACCACTAATTAGCATGTAGCGTCATTCTGAAAGACGGAAAAATAAATCTTTTAAAAAAGAAATTAGAAAACTTGGTTAAAGGATACGCACTCCATTGACTCCAGAGATCTTGAAGTCATCAATGAGCTGGACGATGGTTTCTCTGTAGGGGTCAGAGGGGTCGCTGTCTCTCACCTGGAGGGACAGACAGACACTCAGACTGGTTACCTGAGCCACAGCCACGTTGTTGCCGTTGTTTAGAGAAAGCATAAGAGAGCAAACACTCACACATCGCAGCAGTTTGATCTCATCCAGAGCCGTCTCAGTGTAATGAGGAGCGCTCTTCACCACTTTCAGCGCCACAAAACGCTTCTTCCTGAATCAGACACACATTCAGATCATGTGACAACAGAAACTGTGCAAAAAGCCAACGAACTGTCTTCAAAACATCATGTGTGCCGTACTGCAGATCCCAGCAGAGCCAGACGGTGGAAAAGTGTCCCCAGCCTAGTTTCCTGACCACGTGGTACCTCCCGTTAAACAGATCGCCAATATCCACAGGGTAGTATCCACCTGGAGCGCACAGAAAGAGAAGAAACCAGAGCTTTTATTTGATTTTAAACCCACGTCAGATCTTTACCCTTGCAGGGATCCAGTATGGACTCCAGAGGTTTCTCTGATAAATTCTCACCTTTACAGTAATCAGACGGGTCCTCCTGCTCCTCATCATCAGAGCCCAGCAGCTGGGCTGGGGGTGGGGTTAACTCTGGAGGGGGCGGGGTCATAGCTGGAGGAGGCGAGGTCAGTTGATGGGTTGCCGTTGGCATCATGGGAGGCAGGCTAATGGGAGGTCCCAGAGAGTCGAGAGAGCGCATGAAAGAGGGGGAGGAGGAGCAGAGGGGGGAGTACAGGTGGGAGGAGACACTGGACGTAAAGGTCACTGAGGTAAGCAGGTAAGGATCGGGTTGGGAGGGGCTTAATGGAGGAGTGGGAGGAGCTTTGGCAGGAAGCGTAGCAGACACTGACGGGGACTTAGAGGCATTGTGGGTAACCGTGTGCGGTGAGGTAGGAGGCGATTTGTAGAGCTCTGTTTGACCGTCTGCTGTGACGGACTGAAGAGTTCTGTGAGGCGATCTGGAGGAATCCTGGGTATTATTACTCTGAGTAACAGTTGGCAGTGGTTGGCTGGGACTGTGAGGAGAATGTGGAGAAGCTGCAGGAGGTGACCGGTTGCAAAACTTATAGCTGCTGAGGGTAGTTTGAGGAGGTACCAGGGGTTCCTCGGGGGAAATTATTGTGCCTAGAAATGGTGATGAGATCTGGAGGGGAGGTGGTGACGGCGTACGGGGAGCATTCAGCGCTGTGATTTCAGTGGTTAACGGGGGTGTTCGTATGGGCTCCTGTGGAGGTTCTTGGTTGGGTGCCGTGGTGGTTTCATAGGGATCTTCTGAACATGCTGAGGTGTTTTCATGTGGCGTGGTTACTTCTGGAGTGCTTCTAAGATCATCTGGAGATGTTGACATGTTTTCGTGTAGTGTGGTTGTGTCTGAAGCGCTTCTGGGATATTCTGGAGATACTGACATGTTTTCGTGTAGTGTGGTTGTGTCTGGAGTGCTTCTGGGATCTTCTGGACATGCTAACGCATTTCCATGCGGCGTGGTTGTGTCTGGAGTGCTTTCATGGGGTGGCAGAGCGGTCTGTGGGAGTGCTGTGGGTACCCTGCTGTCAGCATCCAGAGTCTGAAGGTTACAGAGGTCATCAGACCTAATGGTAAAAGAAAGTAGAGTATATTGAGTGGATTGAGAATACAGGGCAGAAAACTCCCAATAAAAATAAATAAATAAAAAATAGAAAATTCATAATCGGCAAGAATTATGGGGACATTTTTTAGACATTTAGTTTGCTGACAAAAGTATTAAAGATAATTCAGCTGTGAATCTTAGACATGGGTTGCAGGGGAAAGCTATAAACCCACACAAGTGGCAGCTACGTGAGCCCGATCAGGATTTCTCTTATTTATAAAATGTTTCATCCACCAAAAGTCAAAAATGGACAGTGACAAAAAAAACTGCTTTTTAATTAGATTTTAAATTAAATGCCTTTGTGTCTCTCAAAGGGCTAAAAAATACCAATAAATGCAGAGATTTCAGTTGAATAAAGTAACAAAGACTCTGTGTCTCATCATTATGCAGCTTTTATATACGACCAAGGGACCAGTCGTGCTTATGTGCAATCAAAAGGCACATTTGTAGCCAGGAAAAACCCCAGTTGATACAATAATAACAAAAATAATAATGATAATTTCACAGTGTTCAACCATGTGGAAAGATTAAAAGACTTCGAGAAGGGAGTAAGTCATGTGTAAGAAGACTACTTCAAAGAAATTTGAAAAGCTCCTTTAAATCTGGGAGAAAATAAACCAACGAGGATGAACCTCAGTCGCTGAAATGTCAAAAAGTTACTGGAAACGTTTCAGGAATATGAACTCTCAGACCACACGACAAATCAGGTGAAACCTCAAACACACAAAAAAGATGCGTACAGTAAAATATGAAGGTTGAAGGACTCTTTTTGACATTTGGATGAAGATTTGGAGAAGTTTCTTTTGTGCTTTTTGAAATGAAACAGGTGTGTGTGTGTGTGTGTGTGTGTGTGTGTGTGTGTGTGTGTGTGTTTGTTTGCTGGTGTACGAACTGCCGTGGGTGGAATCAGAGAAGCAGTTTGTTTTGTTTGTTTCTGTAAAAATAATTTTTAAAACTTTTGAAAACAAAAACAAACAAACAGACTAAACCCTTAGCTCTGTGGACTGTTACAAGCTCAGTAATTATCTCATTCTGGACACAGATAACCTGCAGAGATCAAATAACACAAACACACAGGCAGACACACACACGCACGCACACACACAGAGCTGCTTTCCGTCATATCTGAGTCATGGACATTGTTGAAGTTTGCCTGAGCTGCACTGAAATAGACTGAAGTGCGCACGTGTGTGTGTGTGTGTGTGTGTGTGTTGTGGGATCATAATTCAGTCTCCGGTTCTATTATTGGATCTGAGTGTCTTCAGGCTGAGACCAAACCTGTTTCTGTCAGCGGGACAGCAGCTAGCTTAGCAGGAAGCCTGCAGCAGGCTAGCTGTTTCGCTGACATTTTGTATGTCGTTATGTGACGAGCTGTTTATCGACTCACAGCTCAAAACTTTCACTGGAAATCTGTCAGTCATCATTCGTGGGCAGTTAAACTCAGTAAATACCCAGTCTGATTGAATTAACTGTCACATGTGTTGATGCCCTCACTTCGGTCTGGCAGGCAGCTCTTCAGTCATGGAAAATTAAAGGTCATTACTCAGCCAGTGCAATGCCAACCATGAACCATGAAAGGAGACATCTGCTTCGTCTTAACGTCTGTATTACTGTTTCTTCAGTTACCTGAAAAACCAAAGCCACCAGCAAACTTTGAAAAACTTGAGCTTGTCCTCCATCACTCCAAACATTTCACATGGAAATCAGCACCTACTAATCAACTCATTTTCAATCAGACCCAGGTAGCAGATAGCAGACAGCAGGCTGGATGGCTCCACAGAGACTTTCCCCTTCTGTGCACAAATAAAAACTTTGTTTGTCCCTGTCAAATATTTAAATACTGCCAACCGCCAGTGCTACCCCTCAGCCTCTGAGTAGACACACCTATGGTATCGATTTCAAAATGATACATCACCTTGTTATAGAGTTATTACATTCACAAGATATTCAGAAAACTTGACCTCGAGTTCAAGATCACTGAGATTTGAACTCCTTCGAGATTTTTAGCAGATACACCTAAGGTGCTACTACGTCACCTCGTTTTTTAGTCATCACATTCACAAACTTGGGTATCAACACCGGCTGCCTGCCCCGGACGATGACAACAACACCCTGTCAGCATTTTACGGCTCAGGAGTAAAAATACTAAACATTTGACGTGGTAGCTGTTCTTCAGTTTAAACCTGCAGAGGCATAAAGTCAAAGGTAAATGGTTGGGAGGCCATGTGAACGAGGCTCTGTGTAGTCTCCAAAACAGCCAGTGACTCGATAGCCTCAGTGTGAAAAGGCAAAGTACTTTCACCTGCATTCTTTCTAATGACCAGCAGGGGTCGACTCATCAGAAGTCTCACTAAACACAACCTGATGCCCAGTTTGTAACGTATGGTTCCATGATCAATGACAATGACTACCATATGCCCATACACTGTGAGTTATCAGTGAGTACCCCTGATGACTACAAGTACTGCCTCTCAGCAGGCTTCCTGGAGATGGCCAATCAGAAGAAAATTGGCTTTTGGGGAAGGTGGTCTTAAAGAGACAGGAGCTAAAAGACCACATTTAGACATGAGGACTGAGGGGGCTTCTTAAACTGCATAAACATAAACAGCTGGATATTAGCAGAACAGAAACACTCAGGTGCAGATGTTGCACTCATTTTGTTAGGGTCTGTGTCCACAGCGAGAGAGATTGTTGTTGCTAGGTTACAAAAACCATCTTCTTTAAATTTTCTTCTCTATCCTTAACTACAGTGTTGATACTGTAAGTCACGACCTTTCTTGAATTTAAGTGGTCGTGAGAGAGAGGTGCCAGTGAAGAGCACAGAAGTGCTCTCAGAGATGGACTAAGAGCACCGCGAGAGCAGAGCAGAGGGGGAAAAAGAAAAAGACGTGTGCCGAGGCCGTTTTTGTGATGGATTTCAAATACCATCAACGCAGAGATTCAAAAGATTTATTTTCTGTAAAAAAGAAAAAAAACAAACAAAACAAGAAAGAACAGATGACAAAAGTGCAAAAAAAAGGGTGTCTGTGTACTCAGAGCTTTACTCTGGTACAGCTGATCTGCAGTTTTCTATATTTCTGCACAAAGATGTCATAGAGGTAGAAATAAGAACCATATTAACCAAATTCAATATAAATATTGGTCTTAGCTGTTGATTCATTTACATATCAATAAAAGGGAAACAATATTAACCTGTGCTTCAGTAACCCCATCGATGCTGCGATAACTACAACTAAACATAATTCTTGATTAGTCCTGCACACCGGCTCCGCAGGAGTTTTTAGTCCAAACTTTAGCTCATGTAACTGACGTGAACGCCTCACTTCAGACTATTTTACGGCCATCTCCATTATTCTCTGATCCTTCTTTGCACTAACAGTGTGTATGCTGATGCTTATTTTCTTGGTGCATGATCGACTTTCTCCTATTTCAGGTTTCCTGAAATTATCCTTCGAAGTTTGCTGGCATGATTCAGAATTCAGAAAACAAGCCTGATTGCAATCCCACTGAATAAAAAACATCTGATAACAAGTTCATCTTCAAATCTACGGCTAATCCTTCACACACTTTCACCTTCCCCTCACAGATAAGTAATACTGAGTCATTTTCTGAAAATAAATCAACAACAAATTACAATATTTGCATTTTATCCATTTAGTTATGTTATTTTTGTCTAGTTTTAGAACTTGTATAACGTCACTTTCATGCAGAAATAAAGAAAATCTAAAAATGTTTCCCCACAGCTGAAGATGCTGGTTAAGTTCAGACAAGGGGAAAAATGAACAGGTTGGTTCTAATGTGTTTCTGTGATATTAAAGCATAATAGCACATGAAGCAATCTTGAACTTTAAAGTTACACAAATTAGAAAAAATGAAAGCTCATTAAGACACCAGAGATGATTCTTTGATAAGATAAATGAGCTCAAACTTTTCAGAACTTGTTAATATGACGCGATCAGGAAATCAGATTAAGGAGTAAAAATCAATGCTCTAAATGAATGGAGGTGACACACAGGAAGTTAAAACCAATTTTCTTGGAGTGCACCCACATGCACTCACATTAAGACACGCCTCTAAATTTAGCCTGTGAGTTTGTGTATGGGGTAAGCAGCTGATCCAGTCTACAGTCTGTGCTGGTTTCTTACCGGTTCTCTTCGGCTCGGATTCTCCGGTGTTTCTTGCCTCTGCGGCGGTGTTTCTTGCCCGTGCCGGCAGGGTTTCCGGATCCGGCACCGACTGCTGCTGAGAGGAGGAACCACGTCTTTAAAATACATCATTAACACAAGGTTCAATCACATAACAAACACCATTAAAAATGTGAAAATCCAGTGATGTGAGCCTTCCTGTTAAAAAAAAATCATAAATAAATAATACTTTAAAATAACACTATCATAACTGATAAGTCTGTTCCATAAATATTAGATAATTTAGATAAGCATTATGTTATCAGCATTTTACAAAAAGTAATCTTTTGTATATTGTATAGTTTCATTTGCATAAAGTAAGATGTAAAACTGCCAGATTACATGTTACTGTTTATTCTGATGTTTGATACTAATTAATAAAATACAAGAAAACAGTACATAGTACACACACATCACTGCTACAAATATCCAACACACTGTAACCAGCTGTCATGCATATATTCCCTAGATTCACGACAAAACAGTAGAACACGAACCAAACACCATTCACAAAATTCTTAAATTTGGGATCTTTAATAGTTGTGTAGCACCTACACAACTATTAAAACAGAAAACAGCACCAGATGATGGTAACCTGACACAACCCTACAGTACGGCCTGAAAACACATAACTCAAGATTGCACGTTTATGACCGAAAACCATAACTCCAAAGATCCTGTTCTCCATAACCCTGAACCCGGGATGGGGTGGTGTAGAGGCGACAATCATGAAATACATTAGAGATTTGAGTTAATGAAGTGTCACCTGGAGGCTCAATCGTGTGCCGAATTTATCAGCAGACATTTTTATTTAAATTGAGACTGAAGTCAGGTCGGTGAATTCGACAGTTATCTGATAAAGAGGCAAAACCCCTTAAATGCAACATTTTTCGAATGGAGTCTGGCATTGAAGTTGGCGGAACCCGAAACCCCAGTCCGTGTGTGTCACAGCCTGGTACCTCAAGCTGATGCGAGCTAGCTTAGCATGTTAGCGTTGACTCCAACTGTATCGAGCCGGAACACCGAACTAAATCCAGTCTACTTTACCTATCAGCATCTCGGTTCCCGGTCCCCAGTCCGAACCGGTCAGAGAGCGTCTATCCCGTCCGGGCTGACGTGCTCTGACGGTTCTCGAGCGTCCTCGACCCGGTCGAGCTTCACAAAAAAACAGCCGCTGGACTCCGTAAACAATGCGGCTGCAGGAGGTTCCGAAAGTCCAAAAATTAGATCGGGTCGAGGTGGATCCGCACGGTGCAGCGTGGTTACCACGAGCCGCTGGCCTGTCCGTTAGCCCGTTAGATAACAGCTGTCGGTCCGCTGTCAGTTAGCCTGTTAGCTCCAGCTGCAGATCACCTGCTGAATCCGCCCCGACCTGTTCGTCTCTGAGCCGGTCCAGAACCTGGTCCGCACGCTTTATTTGGGTGTGTTTAATTCGCTGTCTCGGTCTTGCCGTTCATGGACTCAACAGCTGCTGACAGCCTGACACCGGACACCGGGCTTTACGCATGCGCAGTGACCGGCCACGAGCTAAACTGGGAGCAGTGGCGCATCTAGAAGGTAATTTAGGGTGTCTGTGATAACAAAACAGCAACAACCCAGTGCAGCTTCTTATTGTTGATGTGCAAAAATGACGTCAGAGAAGTCAGAGGAAGTAAGCTGAATCTGCTGCTGATGCTGATGTTGGGTAATACCTGGGAGACCAGGATAGGATACATGTGTACAATGTTACTATTTCTATTTATTTATTAGTGTCTAAGTGTCCTTGAGCACGATGCTGCTTTCTCATGGCATTCCTGTCAGTGGGTGAATGCGAGACACATTGTTAAGCACTTTGCAGGACTGCTGAGATTAAACGGTGGAATATATGCACAGCATTCACCGTTTAGGTTTAAGCCACAAAACTCCTTGGCTGTGGTTTCTGTTAAAATAGACCCTGTCACAATGTTAGGCAAGCTTAGAAAGAATATCTGTCAGAAAGCTTTTCTTCTTCTTCTTGCTGTCATAAAGTGCTGAAGGCAAACTTCTCCTATGTGTGCTGGGATGTGGTTAATTCACTATCTGTAATCACAGCAGGATGGCAGGCTTCATTTTCCTCCAGCATATGCTGCAGCAGAGCTGATGCTGAGGCAGATTCCAGATGCATTCAGCTCAAGAACTTGTATATTGTGGGTTTTGTGCACACAAAATGCTTACATTCATCAAAGGGCTTTCGTCATTTCTCACATTTTTTGTCTCATTGACGGGAAATTGATCTCTGTGAGCCATGCTCAAGTTCAAAAAGTGCATCTGGACGTCAGAGGTGGTTTGCCAGGGGAGCTGTAATCCAGGATGCACATATAAGAGCCAACACACACACACAGCTGGAATATTAGCATAAGTATTTTTCTCTAGAAGTAGTTTCAAATATTTTTGATCAGTAAAAATGATCACACATTCTTACTGCCCTTTGTTTAACTGAAAGGTATGCTATCTTGTCACGTTGCCTTATTATGAATTTAAATAAAGGTTCAATATGAAATATTGTAATATATGTTACCATAATCTCAGTTACAAGTGAGATCATAAAAGCAGCTGTAATAAGGCAATAATATAACAATAAAAGATGCACACTGCAGCTGTGCCAGATATTATTTCAATATGGAGAGATCATTCGGAAGAACTGAACAAAATCTATTGAGACAGAGAAATTAATTAATCTATTTGGCCACTGGACTCTGATGACCCATCATGGCAGAATGGAATCCCAGCGGGGACAGGATTTAGGGCAGGACCCCCGTAGTTTAGGTCCTGATGGTGGTGAAGATTAAGATGAAGGCTTGGATGGAGTGAGTAACTCGGGTGAGGTGAAGATGGGAAGGAGAGTCTGAAAGGGAGAATGTATCTCAGTGCTCTTCATCAAAGCATGCAGAGTGGCGGCTGACTGGGTCAAAGAAGGCGGCAAGAAGATGACTGGACTGGTGTAATGATGCCAGTACTTAGTTTGACAGCATGGGAAAATGGTAGTGACTAGCAGCTAAACATCCAGGAAAGCAAGCAGATGAGTTAATATTACAGATTGTTCTTATTGAACTTATGCATGAACTTCATATCTTATTTGAAAAGCTTGAAAATGAAAGAGATGAAGAAGGTTTCATGTTGTAAAAAGCCTGTTGTCCTGACTATTCTTTCCTTCTCTTTGGAGCAGAGGGAGACCAAGGGCAAAACACAAACTACAGGAGAGAGAGAAGGCAAAAGTTTGTGACTTTTCCAACACCAACATCTCTGCTGCTGCTCATTCAATGGTCTGAAATCAAAATGGTTGATGCTATAAAGTGGGTCATGGGGCTGTGACAACCCTAGCAGCTAAAGAAAGGTGATTTATTACAATTCATAAAAAGATCCAAACATATTGTCTCACCTCTTCCGTCAAAAACATGATAAAAATAATCCAGAAGGAAAAATGTTTTATGCTACAGATCCAGAGGGCCTCGTTATCGCTCGCTAGCGCCCCCCAGGAAACAGAAAATCCAGACTTCTCATGATGATGTCGTGAGAAATGATGTCATCATGACATCAGAACTGAAGTTTGAGAAGACACAGCACAGCTGAGAACTGTTAAAATTATAACTTTATTTTTACATGATACAAATTGTGTTTGGCCTCCTGCCTTTTCACAATAAAAGCACATTTCCATTGCAGACTGAATCATCATCACCATCATCCTCAGACAGGTATTTACAGGCACATTTACACACTGTTAGCAAACTGTACACAGTCAGTAGAAACAACTGATCCTGGAGTTCTTTTATACAAACCCTTAAAGTTTCTTTTATTTATTTTTTATTCCCTTATAGTAGAAAAAAAAAACAATTTTGTAACAAACAGAGCTCAACCAATTAGAGCTGAGGATCAAACTGTACAGAGATCAGGTGACATGCGCATCATCACTGACAAGGCAGGTTTTAAGCCCTGCCCCTCACCTTTAAAACAAAAGAAAGAAAATTATACTGAAGAAGCACCATAAATCTGCATCTGCATCATCATCATCAACACACGCATGCAGAAATCTATTGTGACCGAAGAACTACAACTACGGGTCAAACACAGGCTCAAAAAGCACACAAGCAAAACACAGAGTCAGAAATAGAAGAAGAAGAAGAAAAGTCCAGCAGGAAGAACTGGGTCAGCAAAATCTGGTTCAGGTCTCTGGTTTGGTTCAGTTCAGTAGCAGGGACCATCATCAGAGTCCACCTGCTAGGTTCAGTCCAGCCAGAGGCCATAAACACCGGGGACACGCACCCAGTGTCGTCAACGCCATCCACAAAGAACAAGACGACACACTAACAGCTGAAACATCATGGCTGCCTTGAAGACACAGCTGTGACGTCGAGCAGAATCCAAATATCCCGAGAGATGTCGACTCTTTAAACCGGGATCTGGAATTTACACGACCCTTTAATGTGCAGTGAGTCCGGATCCTCGAGGGCTCCGACCGTTTTTGTGCTATAAACATTACAATACTGATGAGAACGAGAAAGCATCCATAGATTTAAAATGTGGTACTGGATGTGCACAGCCCAAGACCTGAAAGCTCTGTGGTTGGTGATTAAAACCACGCAGGGCATCAGCAGCATCCATCTACCCAGTAAAAGTGATACTGGTGAGATACATGCACAGATAAAACCCACCCCATCCACAGCCTGTTCACCCTGCTGCCATCTGCCAAGCAATGCAGGAGGATCCAGTGGTGCACCACCAGATTTCTTTCTTTTCTTCCTTTTTTTTTTTATTTTCTTCAGGCTGCGATGCTGCTGAATTCATCGCCCATCCTTTTTTCATTAGTAGCATGCAGCAGCTACGTCTACAATTTCCTTTTACCACCGTGTGTTGGGTAATGGTAATAAAAATGAGCCTTCGATCTCTTAAACTTCACTCATTAGATTCGGGCAGATCTGATATCAGAGCTGTAAACTAACACCTGTCACGTGTAGCTTAGCAGATCTAAAGTAGATGAAAACGGCTACCATAACAATGGATGTGGCAGCAGCCGGTAACAACCGTGGCACGACACCTGGACCAGTGTTTCAAGTTACTCGTAGCTTCGTTCTTGAAGTACACTGCGTCCACCTAATGATAAAAAACATTTTTAACAGTTGCAACTCAGCGGAAATGCTGGGGGACATACACGCCAAGCAGAGAAAAACAGGAAGCTACAATCGCCACAATCTGTGACCTGAAACAGCAGCCGAGCACAGTGTGGTACGTGCTGTTTGTGCTCAGGGTTTGTGGCTTTACTCTGTTGTGTTTGGTGGGGATGGGGGTGGGTTCTTCTGGCATATTGTCAGGGTTTGTGTAAGTTGCTGTTGTTTTTCCTTCCCTGGTTCAATACAAGTTAAGCATTTAAACTGATTTATTTTCCCAATTAGCAGGGGGATACATGATCAATAAGGCTGCTGTCAGAACAGACAGCGCCACCTAGCTGCAAGAGTGAAGGCACAGCTGGGATTAAATAAGTATAAATAGGACTTACAGTATGTACACACAATAAGTTAGTAACTAGCTAGCACACAGCCACTCTTTATCTCTTTATGTCGCTTACACAAACACACAGACACAGACACACACAAGCACACATACACACACACTCTTTAACTCCTCCCACAGATTTTAGATTGTTTTTTCAGCAGGTTCGACTTCAATGTTTCAGTTCAACATTCAGTGTGACTCCAGTCTCCGTCTCCACCACTGCCTCCTTTCACCTGCACAATACTGTCTAAATTAAGGACATCAGTCATTCGTAGGCTGGACTTTTGTTCAATTCCTTCAGTCCTACGAAGCTCCAGCTGCACTCTGAGAAGCCTTCAATCACCTAAAATGCTCCAGCAAGCGTACTAGCAGGAACAGGGACTGAAACATGACAGAAAAGAGCTTCAAGGGTTCCTTTCAAGAAGAAAAGAGTTAAACAGTTTCTTGCACACAATAGCCATAGTGACCTGCTTCTTAGCTTCATTATGGAGTTACAGGAAAACGGTTATGAACCCTTCTGAATAGACAATTCAAAAGGGTTTATTTATAACATTAAAATAATCTATGAACTTTAACAATTAGAAATAAAATGACATTAGAGCACATATCCTTCAATGCACGTCAGCAATAGGCAGGGAGAGCAAGATAAAGACCCAGCACAGGGCAGAGCAGGCATCAGTGAAGACATATCACTTTGATGAAGTCAGATGCACCATGAAAGGTGAAGCTGGGCTGCAAAGCAGCTTGCACATCAAAGCAACTGCGGGCAGGCTGAAGCAGTTAAAAACATGCTGAGCTACCAGCTGATGTGGGTGAGGACTGTGGCTGAAGTTTGCAATTGTGGTGTGTATGAGCATGCATGACACCCACCTGATTCATAACTACTTCTGTAAGTGGTAAAAGTACTTTTTCCTTTCAGCATATCAGAGTGGAGAGATGCTGCTGAACACATCTGGTGAAATCAAAAGGATTGTCTAGAGTGAGAGTTTCCTAAAATAGAAAGAGAAGTAGAGCCAGCTCCCACTTTGGCTTTGGGAAGCAGACACCCTGTTTACTTTGAAGACTAAGCTTCAAACTCTCACTCTTCTTAAAGCTAAAATTCAGACTGGATCATTAGTCTGGGACAGTCTAGGGGAGGACTGTCACACTGGATCCTGTTACCACTGCAGTCCCTTCCTTGGAGTCCACAGTTTAAAAAAGATGTGGATTGAATTTGTTTTTTATCTCTGACAAAGATCCTCACTTGGTCACATTCAGCACTCGCTGGTTTAGTTTCAAACTAAATCTAAAGCTGCACTCATACAAAACAGATTGATGAAGCAGTCTGGACCCACACCTGTAACTGAGGAAGGCTGGAAGGACTGGGATCAGCAGGTCACTGTTAATGAGAAACTGGAGTCACGCTGAAACGTGGTTTAAATGCTCCCTGATTTTGGTTCTTTTATTGCGCTTGTTAAAACTCTGCCCAGATCGGCAACATCAGAGCTGCTGGTTTCAGTAGAAAAGGCGAAACTTACAAACAGCACGTCTGCGACCAGGAGCTCAATAATCAATACATGAGAATCTGAGTATTTCACTTGTGCTTTTTGACTCACAGACAGTAGAACAGCAGGGAACTCTGGGAAACATAGTGCAAGGCAGCAGGTGATGGTGATATTCCCTGATCTAATTGGTAAGATTGTCGTTCTCCACCATAGGCTGGTGTCAGTTGGCGTAATGCGGCTTCAGGTTTGGTTTAGGTTAGTTTAACTTTAGTTTCAGTGCTGCTGCTCTGTGAGGAAATCTAAAGACCTGGGATCTCCTGAGTCGGACTATAAAAGCTCATATATCCTGACACACACACACACACACACACACAGATGCACACAGCAGGAAGACACAGTGCCACAGCAGTCCAGTCATTTCCACTGCTTCAGTCTTTGTAAAGATGTTTCTTATGATTCTTCATCCCCATCCTCCATCATCCTCCTCTCCTCATTTAAGATAAAAACACATCAGAGGTCCGTGACCTTGTTCTCCACCAAGGCGGCGACCTGCTGCAACCGATAGGCCAGCTGCATCTTCTGCCCTGAACTGTCCTCCTCCAGAGACATGATGATCTGAGCAGAAGACACAGTACAGAGAGTTGGACAAGTGCAGAAGTGTAAGATTAGTCTAGTGAGCTGCTAATAACCAAATACATGTTTGTTTGCTTTGGAGTTTGTTTCTTTTTTTGTAATCTGTCATTTTAACCACTGGATTGCAAAAATGCAATGTAATCTGAATACTTCGTGATTTCTTCAGAAGAAAAGAGTGCACCTGTTACCAAGTATTTTATTTACATACTACACTTTATGCACTGCAAATGTATATAAAACATTTGTAGTGCAATTAAAGTGCTAAGTGAGAACTTACAGGTGTTCACAGTAAATAAACTTTATACGAACTATTCAGACACAAACTGTTTTTTAATCAGAGGACTTGTGGAGGACTCACATATTGTAGTATAAGATAAGTTTTCCCTCAGAACTACTTTTATATTTTATTTTTCCTATAAATAAAAACAAATAAAATGGCTATTTTTCACAGATTATCATAAAAAACAGATAATGATCTGGCAGCGTGACTTACTTTGAAATACACTGACTTCAATATTTAGATTTATTTAGAAACAGATGTTGAGATAAAATCAGATTTACTGTTCTTTTTATTTTATTTTATTTAAAAAAAAAGTTATCAGGTAAACCTGACAATGAACCTGTAATCTACTTACAATTGCTTAAAAAAAAAGTCAGGGCTGAAAATAGATTTAGTGAGAGGTGAAAATGCCTGTCAGACATAAGATTTGACACCCATATTTCTGTATTACACTTTCTTCTAGCTGTTTCTAAGTTCATAGTATGATGGCGCAATGTTAATGTAATGTTATAGTTTAAAGTGTACATACTGTATTAATTTATTGCAATTTGCACTACTCTCTTGCACAATCCCAGTCTTACTTCTTTACTGTTTTTTATTACTTTTATATAAATACCATGTAGCACTCTCTCACAGTATAAGGCCCTCATTAATAGGTGGCACCTTTATTTTAACTATGTTGTTTATTTATTGTAGACTCCATTATTTTTATTTTTATCCTGCTGCTGTAACACAATATTGATGCCACAAGGAAAATTAAAGTATTAAAGTATCCATCCATTGATCCGTCCATCTACAATCATCCCAATAGCATCCAATCCATTACCAGCCCATAGCCTGTGTGTTTGTACATGTTTAGACATCTATGTGAGGACAGAAAATTTGCATGCTACTAAAATTGTGGAGACCAACAGTCACTTATGGGGACAAAATACCCATTCCTACGAGTTTGAAGGCATGTTTGAGACTCAAAATGTGGTTTTAGTGTCAGGTTTACAATTAGGTTATGGTTAGGTTTAGGCTGTTGGTTAGGGTTAGGAATTAATTTTTGA
Organism: Perissodus microlepis; assembly: GCF_051167445.1. Lineage (NCBI taxonomy): Eukaryota > Metazoa > Chordata > Actinopteri > Cichliformes > Cichlidae > Perissodus > Perissodus microlepis. The sequence goes on from NC_140480.1 coordinate 32,085,773, forward strand.
TGGTTAGGGTTAGGGGCTAGGGAAAGCATTATGCCAATGAGATCTCCTCACTAAGATATAAAAACGAGTGTGTGTGTGTGTGTGTGTGTGTGTACTACCTGATCATAATATTTGTTGATGTACTTGTAGAGCTCATGAAGAGCCACAAGATTGTTCATTTCTGATGCAAAACTCTGGAGGCAGAGAGGCAAAGACAGTTTTAACATCAGTTTTTCTTACAGTTGAATTTCAGTATTTCATTTCAGTATTTCAGGCTTTGTTCAGTCTGTGTTTACTGACCCCAGAAAGTTCAGTCAGAGTGGAATTCATCTCTTGATAACAGCCTGATGCAGCACTGTGGATGTCACTGTAATACCTGAGCGCATACACAGAAAGTTATCAGCACTGCGGCTCTCGGGCTCAAAGAATCATCAGCTAAATTAGATTTTATCTTCCCCACAGCATAAAAACAGTCTCTCTATAGTGCATTATGAGTTAAACAATGGGGACAAGAAGCTGTCTCACCTTTCCACCAGCTGTTTGTATCTGGGGATCTCTCTGGCGTACAGCAGCTTGTTTACAGGCGAGTCCTGATTGGAGAAAAAGTAACCATGAAGCCTAGAAAACAAAATCAAAAAACCAAAACCAATACATAGCCCGGCTCGACATGAGACAGAATTTTTACCCGTCCCACTTTGTGCTCAGAGGTGGTGCAAGAGTCTATGAAGGTCTGAGCGATGACAGACAGAACGGCGTCGATGCTGTCGGTCACCTGAACGTCCAGAACGAACTGAGGGTTCTTTAGGATGTTGACCCAGAACCTGAGAGGGAGACTGGAGGGAGAAAGACATGGGTCAGAGAGAGGGAAAGGGGTGAGAGGGTTGTGGGAGTTGAAAATCTCGATCAGATAACCAGATGTGTGCCTCACCTGTTGGTCTTCCAGATGTGGACAGTTTCTGGGTCGTCAATTCCATGTTTCTCAGCCATGTCATCCAAAAAGTCGAAGAAAAACCTCACGGCGATCGGAGGGGGACGCTTTGTACTGAGTATCGCCACAAACACGTCATCCACAAACTTTTGCAATGTCCCCTAGTGAGAGACAGAAAAGTAAAGCTGAAGGACAGATAGCCAGGCGGTCAGTTCTCTGGCGTATATTTGTTTGTATTTATCACATGGCAAGGACAGCTACCTGATAGAATGGAGACCAAATAAACGAGTCTGCACAAAAATAACCTTAAATTTAACAGGTATACCTATAAAGGTTTTAGTGTTTATCCCACACACACCTCAGACCAAGAGTTTGTCTGTGGAGGTGTGTGGTGGAGAGTTAACTCTTTACCGCCCCCTAGTGGTAGAAGATGATATGGCAACAACACGCACACACTAATATCAGAACACACACACACATCTATTTTGCACATATCTCCACCATGTGAAATTAATTTGCCGTTTAACCTCCAGAATCAATGGTGCCCACAATGTCTGACGTCCCCACAATGCCTAAAGGTAAGGATATGTGTGTTACCTTCATGGACAGCAGTCTGGTCAGGTAAATCTCTGGGATGGCCTTGGCTCTCTCCCGCTCCCTCATACTGCTCTTTCTGTGTTTTGGGATTTCAGGATCTTCACTGCTCTTCACCAGGTGCCATAGACGGAGACCCTCCTCCTCCTCACCCTCCAGCATTGGCGTTTCTGCAGCCACCATAAAGAGACGGTCAGCCACCATGTTTTGGTGTAATACTTTTACACAGAGTTTTATTTTTCCTCTTTTTTGTGCTACATTAATTTTAATCTCTGGGAGTATTAGATTTTAGGGTTTTACATTATATTTTTAATATTGAGATATTCTGTTAAGATGTGTTTCTTACTCTCTCCAGTTTGGAAGACCTGGTTGACTCCCACTCCACCTGAACTTTGAGAACGAGGGATGAGAGCGACCGTGGCACCGTCGGGAACCTGAAGAACCAAAGAGCAGAGAACGATGTGAACAAGGAGATGGACAACTGGAAGGAGGAGCAGAGAAGGTGGTGGTGGTGGAACACGATTGGCCAGTTGTTTTCACCTTATAGTGCTGCAGTGTGTTGAGTCGTTTCCAACGACCTTGAACCACTGCTGTGACATCATCATCCGACAAGGTCAGATGACCTGCTTGGCCTGAACGCCACTCTATTGACAAAGAAACAGGTACATATGAGCTGCCAGTCTGGATCTACGGATATGATGACACTATGCATTCTCAGATCCACTAACCGAATATTTAAAACACCCACTAATGCTTCGGCCAATTTAATCTCCTACTTTCAGACATCTCAAACAACAGATAGGTGAGACAGGTGTTTACCGAGGTCAAGACTGTCAGCTGATGGTCTCTGAGAGAATGGAGCTCCTCTGTAGACCTGATCCAGAATCTTATCTTTCACCTGAACACAAGCAGACAGCAAAGTGACAAAGGTATTTAGAAATCCCAGTGGAATTAAGAATATAGACGACTACTTCTATGAATGTGAAATTAAATGCTGCAGTGAAATTTTGTATTGTAGTGCAACAGAAAGAACATGCCACCAGAGGGCACTTTTTATCGATGGATCGATGTAGCTGAGCTCAGTGAGCTGTGAAAAATAGCGAGACTGGGAGGGGCTTACATTGCAGAAGGTCAGAAAGTTGAGACAAAAGATGGCAATGCTAGACACTGCAAATGCCACTGGACCCTTCGGCAACCAGAAACTGTCACAGCCTGGAGGTTCAGCTGGTCGCTGATCAGCTGTCTCTCCCTCTTTCTCTCTAGTCCTCTCTCTCTCTCTCTCTCTCTCTCTCCCTCTCTCTCGCCAGGGCTGAACTCATTATGGGTTCACGCCCTTGGCCCACGCCCTCGGAGGAAGAAACACCTGTGCCTCATCAGTGTGGATGGTATTTAAGACAGGAAGCAACGGCTGTTCTTCGCTGGATCGTTGTGAGAATCGTGTCAGTGAAAGTCGAGCGTCCCAGCAAGTATTTTCCCGTGCAGTGTGTGTTTAGAATCTAACAAGCGTTTCTTTGTGTGCAGATTCCCTGGACTGTTTCCCTGGTGTGCGAGTGGATTCGTGTTTGGATTGTGTGGAGAGAGACGAGCGTGTTCCCCTGGATTTTCCCCGGAGCCCTGCCCCCCTCACCTTTTGTACATAGCACTGCCCCGCACCCTTGTAAATAGCACTGCCCCGCATTTGTGTATATACACTCATTGGACATTGTTCTTTAATAAATTCTCTTGTGTGCATCATCCCCGGAGTCCAGCGCGTGAGTCCACCTTGTACTTCGTGACAGAAACAAGAAGGTGGGCATTTTCCCAAAGAGTAATTGCCTAAATGAAAACTCTAAAAGTAAGAAAACTAGTCAAAGGTGGCTAACTTTAGCAGTTACTAACTGCAGGGGCTTTTCATTGCAAATGAACACACACAGTATTATTAGTATTATTAATATAACCAATACAGTTTAGATAAAATAACACTTTTTTTAAATCATCATTTAACACCTGTTCCGCCTTCCAGCTTGCAGGTTTACAACATCAGGACTTCGGTTTTGACAGAGTACAGCTGCCCTCAGTTGCAGCTAGGGGCTGGGCTGTAGCCACTTGTATTGATAGCTGCTTGCATGACCTAACAGTTGTACCTTGATGAAACAGTAATTATTAAATCATCTATTATTTCTTATGCAGCAGCATATGGTCGCAGCAGATGGCCGCCCCTCCGTGAGCCTGGTTCTGGCATAGGGTTCTTCCTTTTAAAAGGGAGTTTTTCCTTCCCACTGTCACCCAAAGCGCTTGCTCATAGGGGGTCATATGATTGTTGGGTTTTTCTCTGTATGTATTATTGTAGGGTCTACCTTACAACATAAAGCACCTTAAGGCAACTGTTGTTGTGATTTGGTGCTGTATAAATAAAACTGAATTGAATTGAAATTATGCCAGCTAGCGAGGATAGCAAGGTTTATTCAGCTAATCAAATATATATTTGTAGCCACAATAACTTCTATCACCATCACATATCACTTACTATCATATGCAGTATAACCAAAAGGTGTGAAGGCATTAAAAATAGACACCGCCCTACCATACAAACAAGCATGTACCTGTGTGATCGTGTCGGTGTCGAGCACTTTAACAGGACATGGCTGAACTTCGACTCCGTTTTTCACCAGCACTGTCAGAGTCTGAGAGAAAGAGATGACTTGTCATAAATGAATCAGTGATTCAGCTGCAGATCAGTGTGATGTCTGTTACTCTGGTTACCACTGAGCAATATTCAATGTCCTCCCGCAGCAGGTGACTGTCATTGAGCGTTCGTTTGGCTTTTCCCGTCACAGCATCCACCGGCCCTTTGTCCACCTGATACTTTATGGCTCTGTAGAGCATGTAGAGAGGCTCTCCCGCCACCTCCTGATAGACAAAAAGAGCAGTGACCGGGTGGCCAACATTATGCATGGTTGTTTTATACACAACACTGAGACAATCTCACGTTTTTTGATTGGTTCTAATTCACAACACTCAAAAAGAAATGTATCAATCTCTGGATACACTCTGCTGAAATGTGAATTAACAATTATGGCAAAAGAAAAATGGACTACACCTCAATGATTCTACTGGGATGTGGTCAGGGACCTGGTGAGATGGGACAGGCAGTGGGAGAGAGCCAGAGAGACAGTTACCTTCAGGAAGGAATAGAGGCAGATGGACATCCAGTTGGTCAACATCTTCTCAACGACCGTCTCTGTTCTGAAAGACAAGCCAAGACATCAGCAGGACAGACAGCTCCTCCCAGCTGAAGGTATAAATCTGAGCCATAAATTTCTGATTTCATACATATGTTCTGTTTTTTTATGTCGCAGTGAATGCTGAAATTAAAATTATGGCTATCTTTCCACTTATTTAGGGATTTGGTCATGTTCGCCCAAAATAACTACCTAGAACCGTTCCTAAGGTGGGGACCAGTGGCGAGGCCTGCTTCTACAAAGACTTTGACTGGTTGTAATAAAAATGTTGGGCTCTTTTTAGGGAACTACATCTAAAATTTAAACCTGAAAAGACTTCCTGTTGAGTTCTAATGTGACTGAAGTTGCTTTTGCTTTGCGTACCGGCGCAGCATGAGTTTGGGGTTCTTGGCAACATACTGCTGCACCAGGTCCTGCAGCAGGCTCTTCATGACTTCAGTGAAGTATTCCAGTTTGTCGTGCAGAGCCATGGTGAGCAGGCTGGCCACGTAGCCACGATCTCGCTGGGAGAAACCCTGCTGGGCCTCCAAAGTGTGGATGAACTGAGACACACACACACACACACACACACACACACACACACACACACACACACACACAGAGGCATATAGAAAAAATGTCACCTGTGAGTCTTAGACATCATATGACCATTCTCCTGCCTCCTCCCACTATCTCCACTCACCCTGGTGAGGAAGAGTCTGTTATTGAGCAGGTTGTTGAGCTGCTGCAGGCCCTGCTCCACAGTCTGCCTCCTCGACTCAGGCAGATCAAGCTGACGACTCAGTGGCGCCGTCTGCTGGCCAGGGAAGAAAACTCTCTCTGCATATATCCTGTAGTCCAAGAGGGGGACTCCTGGTCCTCCCACATCACTGCTCAGATCCATCATCTCTGTCATCAGGTCTGAAGGACAAGAGGTATACGAGGAGCAAATGGCAGCTTGAGATTTCAAAAACGTAAAGAGTTTAAATTTAAATGTATCCAATCAAACACAGAGGGCTCAGTAAATCTTTAGTTTTAACATTTTGGGGTAGATCTGCCATCAGGAAATCCAGATGAATAAGAAGTCCAACAGTTTGCAGTTTATTTAAAATGTGTTTTCATACCAGTGAACTCTTTGCGGCACTGATCTCCCACGTTGATCTCCAGAGTTTCTAACTGCAGTAAAACCTTTTTATAATCTCGGAGAGCCTGTTTACTTTTCCTCCTGCACAAAGCAAAAATCAACAAAACAAAAACACATTAACTGAAGATTAATGACGAGATGAAGAATGTTCTCATAAAAACATTGAGTCGACTTTTAAAATGTCACTGCAGACAAAAATGAAGTGATTGTCCTTTTTGTTTTTTAAGCACAAAAATACAAATAAAGCGGTTTGAGAGGAAACAAAATCCAAAACAAGATGTCACAACAGCAGAGAAAAGTCGCCTAAAAACACACCTGGTTTCAGACACAGGTGGATACTTACCTGTACATGAGGATGATGACCAACACTGACAGGATGATGACAGCTGCTCCTGCCCCCAAACCGATCTGAGCAGCCAATGGGACAGCAGGCAGCAGAGAGTTGCTGTCGTACTGAACCAATCCCAGGTCCACTTGCAGGTTTCCCATGAAAACCTAACAGAAGACATGCAGACAGAGAGTGAAAAAGGCTGAGTGTGAGAATGAGTAAACCACTGGCCCTTGCATACCAACCGAGCTGGAAAATCCCTAAAAAGCATCTCTGCCTTGGATATGAATCCCTGTAAAAGCCAACAGCTCAAAAACCAAAGATCACCTTGAGGCTAGGAAGTTCATGGCTGTCATCCACACTAAGTGGTTGGACCTCTGGAGGGTCACAGTACAGGTGAGTACTGTCCAAAGTTTTCACGTCACACTCCTGATCTCCAAGCCAAGCCTTCACTTCCTCTTTGGACATGGCTCTGGTCAGGTCCTGGCCCTGACGGACGAAAAGAGACAGAAACGGAGGTTAAATCGGAATTTATTCCGTCTGCATGGCTCAGGATTCACGTACGACAGTTGCTGTACCTCCACAGCGATCACTCCTCCAGGTTTGAAACGGAACGGCACATCTAGATTTTCTCGGTTGATTGGAAATAAAACTGGGTTTGGATAGTAAGTGAAGCTTTTACCCTGGAAGACAGACAAGCAGAGAGACAAAAAGGTTTTCCATCAAGCATTAGAAGTGGAAAATTGTTCAGTAAGGCTTCATTCACACTGGATTTCTGTCTGTCAGGCAGTGCGGCAGGTTTCAAAGCACGTATGCCTCATTTTTCAGCCTTAAAATCTGCTTTTTTTAAATCTCCTTTTATTTAAAACCCTTTCAGTCCCTTCCTTTTCTTTTAAGTAAATTGGTATTCAAATCCCTCTAGAGCCTCATCCTTTATTTTCAATCATCTGCATCCTTTTTTTATGCTTTTATATTTGACTATGTGAAAATTAGTGGAAGTGGAAATTTTTGTGCGGCTCTGCTAGACATTAGGGAAGCAACGTGACAACATATGCCCCATTTGTTCATGTTAATGCGTCAGACTGTGTTTAAAGTGAAGTAAAAAATTAGGCTTTGATAAAGAAATGCATGTGTGCCGCTTCACTCCTAATTCCAATAAATCCATACAGCAGCCCAATATCACCCCTTAAAAAGTATTTGAACTGACAAAATTCAGATTTTGGAGATTTAATCTGCTCCTATGAAAGCAGCAGAACTGACTCTGAGCAGCTCCTGTTTGCGGTGCATCGTGGATGTACGATCAAACGTCACAGGACCAGACGCTGAAGAAAACTGCATGAATGAATGAAGTCATCAAGGATGTATTCTCACTATAATCCACCCTGGTGTTTGACCCTTTTAATCATGGGAGGTACCTTGATGCTCTCATAGTGGACTCTGACGTTATCAAGCTGAAACCAGACGCCCTTAACTTTGACCTCTGGGTTCACTCTGGGGGTCGGGCAAGTCATCTGAGAGGACGACAGGATGGAGCAGCGCTCTGATACCTGAGAGGCAGACGGGGAGGTAAAACAGGCGTGAGACAGGCTAAAAATTTTAAAAGCTCGTCTCCGATTGGTCCGTTTGTCTTACCGTTGTCATGGTGCTGTTAAAGACGAGCTGCTGCTTGGAGGTGAGAAGAGCCAGTCGTTTCTTCCGTTTCACCCTTTGTACCTCTAGAGGCTCCACCCACACAGATATGATTGGCTGCTGCACCACGTCCAGGTTCCTGCCCTCCACTCGTATGACACGCCCACCCCTAAAATAGTCAACAGCTAATTAGCAGATGTGCGTGTGTGTGAGGATCGAGTGCAGGTGTAAGGCGACTGGCGCTTACGCGTAGAAGCTCTCGGCAGGTATGGCGCTGGTGATGACGGGGTCTTCGAGGTAATGGAAGGTAACGTTTGGAATAGTCCGCTCGGCTTTACCAAACAGAACCCGAACTGGGACGAGACCCGTCCGATTGCTGGAACCAGTCTGACACACCAGCTGCGTGTCATTCACCTCTTCAACTCTGAGAACAGGCGAGGAGACGGAAAGTCAGGCACGTAGTAGTATTAGTGCTGCAGTACCAGAAGCCGTAGCGTTGTACTTACATGTAGCAGGGCTGGGTGCCCAGGAAGGCGCTCAGGTCAGACGTCTGCCCGGTGAGCAGCTGTCGTCCTTTGATGGTCAGCCTTGTTCCTCCGGAGACGGGACCTTTATTAGGAATGAGATCCTGCAGCAGGGGATCCTGAACCACAACATGTTAGACATCAGATATACCTTTATACTGGTGACCAGATACCACGTAACACTGGGCTACTCAGTCTTACCTGATAGGTGAACATCTTTGTTGACCTCCCACGAGTTGTTCCCACAGTAACCAAGATGGGCCCTTCTTTCTGCTTCCCACTAGGCTGCAGCTCACACACAACCCTGATGCACACACACAAACACACACAGAAAAATTCTGATAACATAGCCCTGCTATAAGACACACTCGACTCGCTGCAGTCTTTCTACACCTACACGACAGGTGTCACAACTCAGAAACTGATTGGTTCCACACTGGAATAGAAATGGAAAAAGTCAACTCAGGAACCAAAGTAACCATCCTCAGAACTCACTCTTTTTACTCTTTAAAACATTTTCTTTCTGATTAAGATAATAGTTAGGGCTGGATCAGGTGACCCAGAAGTACCTGTGCGACAACCAGATAATAAACAAGGCTGGTTAAACCCTGTGAATCTCATTTATCAAATGCACTGGAGCATCCTTCATGGAAGTAAAGGAGATGATGATAACCCACAATTCAACGAGTGCACCATAAGACTATTAATGAAAGCATAGATAAAAATATCTGACACGATGATGGAGGCCAGCGTGTAAATTACAGCTACGGCTTCCATCTTTTACAATAATGCATATGCTTTGAACTTATAATAGCCTTTTATTAAAATCTGCGTGTTATCTGTAATGTAGATTTAAAAATATAATAAGCTTAATTAAAATGATCAAAGTGAAGCGAGGGTTACAGTGTTACACTGGCTGTGTTCTCATTTGGGATATTTCGGGATTAGCATCAATTAATTCTATTTCAGAGATGCTAAAAGCCGTAATATGGTTAGGAGATGTTAGATTTAACAATATTTCTTAATACCAGCATTTTATTTCACCAGCATGGATGTTACATTATATTGTTCATATTTATAAAGCCTCCATAAAACATCAAGATAAGAACACAAGTTTTTGTAGTCCCTCTACTAAAATTGTAGTTTTATCACGGAAGACCAGCGTCAACAAAATTCACTGTCACAAGCTTTTACATCTTTTCTTGACCTTGTGACATTTTCCATCAAGGTCAAATAAGATGTGACCCAGTTCTTTTTTTGCCCTTGTTCTTTAGCCTTGTTCCAACCTCGATTAAGCTTTAACGTGTTTGTCTTTACTTGGTAACATCAAGCTGAAGTTGAGATAACAACATAAAACTAAACTGATAAAGTTTTAAACTTTGGAGCAGGTCCCAAAGTTCCTAAAGATATGAAATCCCCGAGGCTGAGTTGGTGAAAGTATTCTAAAATTAAACAAAGTCATGCGGAAGATTTCAATCTGATAGCTTATTCAAATAAAGCACGGAGGCTAAATCAAAATGGAGATTTTGCTCCCGAGGGAGTGAGTTCAAACAGAATCAGTTCTGAAGAGAAAAAGGTTTCGCTCCATGAAAGCTTGTGTTTGAATTTTCTCCCTGTGTGAGCATCAGATAGATTTGTCTCCTGTTAAAGGTTCTCCCTGATCTAAATCGAGGCTCTGAGGATGGGAGGCGTTATGCGCTGTACAGGTTGTAGAGCTCCTTAGGGCAATAAAGAAAAGTGACTCAACGGGCTGCTAGTGTCACACAGACAGGAATAAGAATATTTGACTATGTTAGAGCTGCTGAAAGGAAATGAGAGAGGACACGGTAGAGTGGCGTCCTTGGAGGATTTTACCTGATTCTAGACTTTTTCTGTTTCAAGGTGTTCACTGAAGACTGTTTCAGCGCTTTAATGTGAGACATATGAGCACAATCGAGCACTGAAGCATGGCTGGAAGTGTTACTGGTTTTATTATGATGTCGCAAAGGTGACCTGTAACTGTTTGGATTTAACAGGTCATTTCATGTGTCAGAAGTCAGTACACAACTTTGTGATCACATCCACAGTACGACATAAAATCGTAAAAATGCAGAAGTGTCTTAAACCTGCATGGTTTCTAATGGCCAGCAGGCTATCATCATCATCAAGACATCGAGAATCCCAGTTATTGATATGTTATTGTGCTGAACTGGTGACTGCCAGGTTTGTTACAGAGCAGACAGAAAGGGAGGTCTCATCACATCTCTCTGTGATTCAGTTATGTGCTGAACGTTTGCATAAATGAATCCCGTAAACACTAATGTAATCATCATGTTACCTGGTGGAGATCTTGTAACCTTTAGACTGAGGCAGGCATTGAATACCCGCCACAGTGACTCCGCCCACCACATCCTCATACTTCATGCCCAGGTTCGATCCTGTGATCGTCACCAGAATGCCGCCCTCTAGAGGACCGGAGGCAGGCTCCACCTGCAGACAGACAGGTAGAAACAGTTTGAACGAGCTCTGCAGACAGACAGACTGATCTTCCGATCATTATAAAAGGACGAGAGACGGAAATCTGTGGGAGAATTGTAGGAACACAAAGATGGCAGCTGTCCTGCCCCCAAATAGCCAATAACCACCTTTGAACCTGCTTTTATTGGATGTGACTGATGATTCTGTACATGCAGTTTTTAGGTCCCAGTGACCACTGAAATTAAAGTTATACCAGGTTCACTCAGACAGGGCATCAAAATTACTGCCTGGATTTGATCCAGTATGGTGCACAGTTGCGGGACTTCCTCTACATGGACTTTGACGAGACCCACCTTTGTGATCTGAGGAGGCGGGCAGGTGTCTGCAGGTTTACTGGAGCAGGTTCGGCTGTACACACAGCTCGGGGCTGGGCTTCCAGGACACCATACACAGCCGTACTCTTTAGGCACCGCCCTGCACTGTGAGCAATCTGATTGGCCAGCTGAGCAGTCATACAGCTGGACTGTATATTAATAAGAAAAGGAGACAAATATCATGAATGCATTTCTCTTTCTGTCTTTGTGAAAACATTAACCCCCATCCTCACCCAGATGCTGACTGTGGTCAAACACAGTGGGCCTCATCACTGTGTGAATGCATGAGTCTGTGTGAGTGAGTGTTTTTCACACAGACTCAGACTGTATGCACAGGTATAGAATGACACACAGCTGTCCTAGAAAATGTTAATGCAGATATTTAAACTGAATAATACTAGTAGTGATATTAATACCAGAAACAATATCAAAAATAGAGTTACATTTATAGTTGTTTGTTTCTAATTCTAATTGATTTCTAATTCAATTGATCTTTTATACTATATAAAAAAGATCCAAAGACTTAATAAAGATAATATCTGAGTTTCAAATGTTTAAATTAGAATTATTAAAATGCTTTAACATTTAAAACCATTCATTTTCTAATGCTTTGGTATTAGAGCTGTATGAAATAACCATGAAATTGATGTCCTTTCATCCTAACTGCTGAACATTCATTTCTTGGCAATATTCCACATATGGTTTCAGTAACTGCAGCGAGGCTTTTGTCGTAGGTTGGAGCTTTCCCTTTTCCTGCTGCCTCTTCTCCTGGTCTGTGTTTATTTTATGTATCACATACAGTTCCGGATTCAGGGGACACAACACTCTGATTCACTAGTAAAAACACTAGAAACTTGTCATGAATCCAAGTGTAATTTCATGTGTGTACTTATTTTTTATCTAAATATTAGTAAAGGAGGCCCACGCCCTCAGTGTGCACTACATCCGCACACAGGTAAGGCTCTTACGTCGGAGTCCAGGTGAGGCATCAATGCGTCGTTCCCCTCTCCGCAGGTAGACAGGAGCAGAATACTGAAGTTGACTGACTGGATGTTGAAACTACAGACAGTGGGACAGGTGGACAGACAGAATTTTAAATATCAGCTGTGTGGTTACTGCCATTAACTAATTATCTGCAAACGTGTTTGCGTGCGTCTCTTACTTGATGCTGCATGCAGGTGAAGGTGTGCGTGTTGTCGTGCATTTTCTCCACAGAAGCTGTCAGATTAGTCCGGGATCCTTCGATTTCAACAACACACACATACGGAGCTTCATCCTGCAGAGAGACCACACACAGACACTCAGCTGTTTGATTTTAGTGATTCAGGTCAATAGAACAGACCAACGCCCAAAGGCTGGTACCACGAAAGTAGTTCAACATACCCGGGATACCTTTGCCTTATCTGGTTACATTTCATCTAAACGGCCAATCTCTTTAAAGTAGGTACCAGACAAAGCCTGGGGTCTAGAATCAGCCTGCCAATGATTCCAGTCTTTGAAAATGTGAAGGAGGGTGTATAATCTAGACTTTTAACTGTGTTTTTATAGGTTTTACAGCTTGCATTACTGATAAAGACCTCCCCCACGCCTATTCATACTACACGAAAGTAAATACGATATATAAACAATTAAATAACAGAACATTCCCGTTTTTTCACTACTACAGGAATTCATGATTTTTACAGTGAGTCCACAGGAAAAACATGAAAAAAGAAAAGAAAAATTCTGTTAATTAACAAAAAACAATCTGTGCACTGAGCTAACAAAAGTTTTACACATTAATTTCTAAAATTTAAGCCAAAAGTATCATTATTGTATCACACAGACAAACTGAGATGTATTGTTGAATTTGCACTTTTTTGTTGTATTAAAGCGTCTCAGGAGTTAAGTGTGTGGTTAAACTTCGCTGATTCGGTCCATGATCACAGTGGGCTGTATGTGGCTCATGATGTAAAATGAATTTGAGATCCCTGCTATAGACCCTCTCACTATCTGCACACAGAGGTTCACAGGATTTTGCCGCATTGGAATGATTGGTCAGTAGGTGGTGGTTTTGTACACGTTGATCTTGTTTCTTGTTAAGAAGAGTAAACCAAGGTTAAACCTAAATAAATTCAACCGAAAGTCCCAAATCATAAATTGCAGCACATGCTTACGTTTTATTAGCAGACTGATGGATGAACATAATATAGGAGGTCGTTTATTTTAATCGAAAGCAATACTTTTTAAGTGCATATTATCACAGTAACATGATGGAGCTGCAGCTGCTTTCAGGATTAGTTCAAAGCTGAATTTTTATCTGATGTTGGAGGTTTTTTGATGACAACAGCTCTGAAGATGAAGAAGTAACTGAGGCTGCTGATGAGGATTCTGTGCCTTTTACTATTTACATTCAGAGTTATTGCAGTTCTGTTCTAGGAGTCTTTATTTTGTACAAACGGTGGTGTACCGCAGGGTTCTGTAAGACGGCTTGTGGCTTCATAAATGTCAGTTTACATAAGAATGAAATTAATTTATGTTCCCATCCAGCAGCAGCAACCTGATAATTAGCTCAGACTAAAACACTGAAAATGAATTTATGATTCTCTCAGCTGCCTCGAACGCGCTGCTGTTAACAAACAAGCAGATATTGAGTAAAAATTTCCTTTCTGTGGAGCCAGAAGACCTGACGCACTCCTGGAAACGCCTGCCTACAGCTGCTGCAGACACAGATGTAGAAACACGATGAGGAGCCAAGGCTTACGGAAACTAACAGAGACTCCTTCACTCTTCAGTCTCTGAGCGTTTCTTCTTCACTCACCTCTCTACGTGTTTATTCACCACTTTGCATTTAATCGTTAGTTATGATTAATCTCTGGCTCTTTTCCACAGTGTGTCTCTTGTCCCTCCCTGAGCCTGGTTCTGCTGGAGGTTTCTTCCTGCTAAAAAGGAGGTTTTCTGTCCCACTGTCACCAAGTACTTACTCATAGGGGTCATCTGATTGTTCGGGTTTTCTCTGTAATATTGTAGGATCTTTATCTTACAATATAAAGCACCTTAAGGAAGACTGTTGTTGTGATTTGACGCTATATAAATAAATCTAATTGAACAGCATCAGATCGGCTTCGTGTTTATGTGTACGCCACACTCAGACAGAGAACAGTGTAGCAGTGCAACCAGATACAACAACCAGGCTCCAAGAAACAAAAGCTCTAACTTGGTTACACTAAATGTCACTTTTTGGGAGGTTACAGCAGATGTTCCGGCACCAGACAGTCGAAACATGAAATATCAGTCTGATCTGACTAATGTTCATCCACTTCAAACAAAGACTGTTTTTACAGTTTTAGACATGAAAAACGTTTTTTTGGTGTTTTGCATTAAACTGTTAATGGGACCATTCGATTAGACTCAAGTTCCATTTAGATCCCCGAAATGAGGTCAGAGACGCGGACTTACAGTGTAGACGTCCAGGTTTCGTCCCCGCAGCACCACTGTGGCGCTCAGGCCCATGGGAACTAAAGAAGAGCTCTGTAGGTCGTAGACTAGCGGACAGGAAGTAGGACCAGGAGAGTCCTGCAGACAGAGAGGAGGCGGGGTTAGAGACAGGCTGACAGACAAAAAGATGGAGACAGACGGGGCAGCGGGCCGTCTTACTCTGTGGTTGAGGATGATGTGCTGGTTTGGACAGCTGTGGTTGTGAGTGCACAGTTGATCCAGAGGACACCAGTTACAGCGCCACACACTGCTGACACACGCCAAACACCTGAAACACACACCACGGCCTTCAGCGTCTCCTCCATCACTGATTTAGATTCAGATAAACGTACAGCACTGTCACTGTGCCTACGTGACTTACTGGGAGCTCTGGTTCAGTCGGCTTACAGCCATGCAGTCATAGAAGGTCATGTTGCCCGTTGTGACGGTCACATGACCAAACATCAGTGACACGGGCAGGATCATGTGATCTGCAGGTGAGAGGTGACAGAAGTTACACAGTAGCACACCTGAATGAAGACGTTTTTACTGTCACTGCGTGCTGCACTCGGACTCTGTCACCGGCGCTCAAACTGCTGCGTGCTGTAAAATGCTTCACATGCAGTTAAACCTCCTGATATTTTTGGCAGACTCATTCTGAAACACTGTGTACTGGGACACACTAAATCTGTTTCTGGCATGCTAAGTAGGATGGTATTATGGAGGATTGGAACGCGCCCGCAGTTCCTACTCACTGCTTCCTGTGGGCAGAGGTGGGAGGTGCTCCGGGGCAGGGGATTGGCAGGTGATGCTGTTTCCCATGACAATGGCAGGCTGAGGTGGGAGGAGCCCGAAGATGCAGGACAGAGACTCCTCCTTTGCGAGAGCGGGAAGCTGGGGGACCGACAGCGTTACCTGAGAGACGAACACAGAAACACGGTTACTGCTTTTCCATCGGGACGCTTCTCTCTGTCTCTAGAGCAGCTGTGTCTCGTATCAGCAATCCTTCCATTGTCTTACTGCCAAAAAAAGAAACGTCCATTGACAGTTTGGGGTCTTTCTATTATTTTTCTTTACTTATTTATATATTTTAGGTTTACAAACGAGAACAAAACCACTTCTGTGCTGGTTGAAAAGCTCTCAGTGTTACTTTTTTTTCCTTCTATTTTAAAAATAAATAATTTTACTTCACATCACAAAATCTTAAAAGGTTCACAACCACGGTTATTGTCTGAATTCATTTCACTCAGACCGCAATAACTCCTATGTTTGCGCTGATCCTTATAAACCCTGTGAAGATACTCGGTGAGGCACTAAATATGAAGATGTTTCATTCATCCTGTCAGCGCTGCAGCAGTAAACAGCTGCTGCAGATGTTCATCGGCTGCTGTGAATCTTGTCTGAAGGATTGGAACTGGCTGGACTTGCAGTGCCTCTGCAATAACACACAGCCAACACAACAACACAACTGTGTTGAAATAGAATCAGCAACCTTCAGTCAATCAGAGAGCTGCTGAACTAGCACCTCAAGTTTTCTTTCAACCTGGACTGATACAGACACCTGCCAGCAACAGGGTGCCCTGACCCAGGCTGTCATCACTGCGGGAGTGGCTGACTGCATCATAACGCTGTCAGTCAGAATCAGATCAAAACAACAGCAGCCTACCTGCGTCTGCTCTTCTTTGCTGTGATTGGCCGGCTGCAGGCTCTGCACTGTCACGCACTGACTGGTTGGTTCAAAGCTCCAGAGCCAGTGGTTGGGCTGCAGGTGACGATGACACTGATGTTTCCGGGAACATCTGCACAAAATACAAACATTTGCAGATTAGTAACAACAACAACAACAGCAACAAACAACCAAACGCAAAACGGCGTCAGAGCGATGTCACATCAACGTGCAGATGCTGCTGTGATCAAACCAAATCTACTACACTTTCTTCTTCTACTGTCAGTCAGACTTTTTACAAAAAAAGTTTACATAAAGTTTACAAAAAGATATAAAGAATAAAAATGTACTTTTAAAAAGTTACAAACCACCACCCGACAGGTAGACCTACCTTCCCTCCAGGACACACCAGCCACAGTACGGGTCTCTGACAGCGAGACAGGAGCGACAGTCTGTCTGTTTCTCACAGGATGACACAGGAACCTTCGACAGCTGAGAGAAAGACAGGAAACAGTTTGTTTTCATTTTTTCTTAAATGGATCGTCTGATTGGATATTGGGGACAAAAGGAGGAAGGAGGAGGGGAAAAAACTGAAGAAAAGAAAGTGAGACAGGAACTGAGGAAGGAGGTCGACTGTCTCTCACCCTGCTGTTTGTTAAAACATAAACATGTTCCTGGCTCTCATCCAATAGGAGATCAGCGCTGACGGCACTGCCACTGTCCACCAACTCGCTGCCATACAGATGGCCTGACTGATTGGAGATCACCAACACCTGAAAAACAACAACACAGGTGAGTCCACAGATTCCGACACTGTTCTGTTGTTTGGTTTGTGCAACCTCAATCCCTTTCCTCACCTCCTTTCCTTGTGTCCTTTATACCAAACAACAAATTACACATGAGACACTCCCATCGGTGTATAAACCTTTGTGGTGGTTTCTGTTACAGCCTCCTGCTTTTGTTACTTTTTATTTAACTCACATTGTGGCAGAACGTGACAAGAGTCCTCTCTCTCTCTCTCACACACACACACACACACACACACACACACACACACACACACACACACACACATATCAGGTATTCATATCTTGTGGGGACATCTAACTGACATAATGCTTTCCCTAGCCCCTCATCCTAACCATAAAAAATGAATGCCTAACCCTGACCCTAGACCTAACCATAACCCAATTACAATTGTAACCCTGTCACTAAAACAACATTTTGAGTCTCAAAAATGCCTTCAAACTTGTGGGGACCAGGATTTTGGTCCCCACAAGGGCTGTTGCTCCCCACAACCATAGTAAACTACACACTCTCTCTCACACACACACACACACGACTGGAGAAAAGCAGAAAGCTTGACAGCAGATTTCTAACATAAGGTATGAATACAAAAGAGAATCATTGTCCTCCCGCTATGTCTAATGCCTCTTTTAAACATCACAGGTGAAAAGACGTCCACAGAGGGTACACCTGTGCCTCCTCTAATCACGGCTCCTACAGCAAGCCTCCCGTCTCCAACTTCAGGTACTGACAAACCCCTTAAGATGGCATGACTGACTTCCAGATCAGAGACACGGAGACAGAGAGAAACAGGTTGGCCCTGGTCGGACCCTCCCTGCTGTCAGTAGATCTCAGTGAAGGGCGGAAAACTGGCTGATTCCATCCCAGTTTCACTAATTGGCTGACTCCATCCACACCCTGAGATGTTCTGGATCTGTACTAATGCCACTAAAACACAAACACACATCTCTGTGTACTGCGCATTGTTTATTTGTTCTGAGTACAACAAAAGAACGCTCTTTCTCTGCTGCACAGTATTTGTCACTGAATGACTTTCCTGCTCGAGCGATGAGACGGGATCCTTTCATGTGGACTCCTGCTGTGCCGACTGTGTGAAGTATTTTGAAAAAGTTAACTCAAGACGGAGAAAGTCGTGTCAGCAAATATAAAATGTCTAAGAGCTGAAATGTTGTGACAAGTAAAAATGATGATCATCAACATTTAATTTCAGTAAAGTGACAACATGAAAGCAGCAGCACCTGCTGCCGCTGCGGCAGCAGCAACAACCCGCCAGCAGGTGGAGCTGCTTCACCCCGACAACACCCCTCAAGGCACCTCCACTATCAGCAGCGTGTGACAAAGAGAACAATTCAGACAGTGAAAAATGCAGAAAGGAGGATCGTTTGAGTTTGAACAGACTCGATCCTGCTGTGCCACATCCAGTTTATTTTTTGTCTTTTTTTATTCTTGCTGAGATGGAACAGCAGCATCCTGACAAAGTAGAAACTCTGGAAATCTCTACCATATCTCTGCCACTTCACTCACTGATTGGTCAATTGTGTGCAAGTATAAAGGTATGGCAGGACTTTAGTGTCTCTCTTATCCCTCTGTGTTCAATCTTCACTCAAATACTTTTGTCACGTTTCTTGTGTACAGCTGTGAGTTTGTGAAACACTGAGTTTTTTTAGAAGAATTGAAGTACTGTTACTGCTTTTTCCTGCAGAAATGTGAACCTGTCTCCTGGATTTCACCTAAAGGCATCAGGGTGTAAAGTTGAGTTCAGGAGACACTTCTGCACCGCAGACTGCAATAACCTAAAAACACAATGCTTAGTGGAGTTTAATGCTGAGCATTTTCATCATCACCGTCTTCTTCTTTTAAACAGGATGCAATGAGGAAAGGATTTTTCTGACTGGGAAACTGAGGACATCACAGGTTCATTTATGTTTAACAATTTAAAAAGACAAAGACTATCTTCTCTGACTGTTAAAAGAACCATATTTGTGTTTTAACAGTAAACGGACTAGTTCTTACATACTGCTTATCTACTCAACTTGGGCATTCAAAGCACTTCATACAGCATTTCTCATTCATCCATTCACACATGCACTTTCTTCTACACCTAAGTCCTTTCTATCTTACATTCACACACATTCATGCTCCGATGAACGCATCAGAGAT
This sequence comes from Perissodus microlepis, assembly GCF_051167445.1. Taxonomy (NCBI): domain Eukaryota; kingdom Metazoa; phylum Chordata; class Actinopteri; order Cichliformes; family Cichlidae; genus Perissodus; species Perissodus microlepis. The sequence goes on from NC_140480.1 coordinate 32,105,019, forward strand.
CAGCTTGGGGTTCAGTATCCTGCCCAAAGATACTGAGACATGCAGACTACAGCAGCTAGAATTTGAACCACCAACCTTCTGATTAGTAAATGACTTTCTCTACCTCCTGAAGAACAGCCACCTCCACTCATAATGACCTGAATGACCTGAAACAAGTGAGTGAGCCCACAAAGTCTACAGGGCAAAGGAGCCAGAGCTGCTTTCACATCGATTTCTATATAACTAGAAGTCCTTTTACAAGCAGAGGAGTCAGGAGTCACTGTGCTTCTAGTATACATCCGCACAAAAATTCAAAACATGTGCGGGGACTCTGCCTTTAGATATGTTAAAGTGCAGGAGGAAAACATGTGCATATGTGTTTCTTTAGTTCGGATAGCCTCGGGTGCCACGCCCACAGAAACACTGCAGGAGCGTCACATGCTGGAGAAACTGGTGCTTGAGCATCTTTCTGATAGATTCACTATTTCACAATCCCAACAGAAGCACAGCAGTTAACATGTGCCCGGGTTCGCCGCGAAAACATGGTGTTGCACTTGTACATGCCTCTTGTTGTTGATTGGTTATTGGTCCCTCAGGTGCACTCTGGGTAAGGATCCAGCAGGAGGCCCTGAAACATTTACAGTGTGTGTGATTAAATATTAACGGGGAGAATCAAAGCTCTGCTGTTTACCTCGCTGAGGCTCCGAGGCAAGATTAGAGCTCATTAACGCATACACACACACAAGTTTGTCCTTCTAACTTTGCGAGGACTATGAGTCACACGGTGCAGTCCCAGGACCCTTACCCTAAACTTGAACTTGATAAAAACTTCGAAATGAAATGGAAAAAAATGCCTCTTAAGGTGTCCCGCAGCGAGAACAATTGGGTACAGAATCTCGTCACTTTTCAAATGTCCTCTCTAACAATGTGTAAGACTGGGTCCTCATAAGCCACATGTACAAGTACACACACACACTTACACCCAGTTAAAAGCTTCAGGGGTGTCCTGCTGGATTCTTACCAGACTGCACCTGAGAGACCAATCACCAATCAACAACAAAAGTCTGAGCATGCTCCAATGTGACCCTCCCCAACACCACCCACTCTTCCCAAACGCACCACACCCTCGAGCTAAACGCCTGTTAGTCACACACACACGCATACATAGAGTGTATCATTGTGTTGCTTATAAAGAGCTTCAGGCTACAAGCTGCTCTGTTCAGTGTGTGTGTGTGTGTGTCTGTGTGTGTGTGTGTGTGCGTGCGTGTGTGTGTGATCATTTTCCTGGTGCTTCTCTTCAGACCTACCAGTTACAACATAAACAGGAAACAGCTGATTCCTCCCTGTAGCTAGAGATGGAGACACAAACGCCTGAACAGGCCTTTTCACTGCCAAGTAAAAACCAGTCTCACCAGCTGGTCTCTCAGCAGCTCCATTAGAGTGGAGGGGTCTAAAGCCTGTTCAATTAAGCATTATTCATATATGCATTTGCTCCCCAAAACTTTTCATGTGAGAGTACAAACGGTTTTATACTACAAGTAACTGTCTGCTAAATTCACAGCAGGGAGATTAAGCATCATGTGTCTTATCGCTCCATGTTCAGCCACAATCTGCACCATTTCAGCTGTTGTGTGGGACATGTGGGAAAGGGTAACTGAGGTCAATGGCCCAACCGACGCCGTCTACTTCATGTGTGAAACGGCTGTAAAACATGTTGGTGGTGTCACCTTTTGCAGTTGTCCCTTTCTGTCTCCCAGGAAAGCGATGGTGTGGCCCGCCTCAGTTGCTGTGGTGACAGCGGTCAGCTGTATAGTGGAGTTGACAATGGGCGTGGCTTTGAGGGGCACGGCGCTAGCGATGGGGTTGGGGGTGTGTTCCCCTCCACAGGGGTACTCTGAGAGAGAGTCCTGGTAGATGAATAAACAGAGAGAGAGAAGCCAGTGAACACAGGTATGTGGTCAGCCCTGCTTTATCTGTTTACGTCTCTAAACACAAACAAACACACAAACAATATTGCTTCCATTCACCTTTAAAACTCGTGCTTTTTTCCACTCAGCCTGTCACTTTAATCTGTGTGCTTTTGCTCTATGTGGGTCAGCTCTGTGTTACAAGCTCTGTGTTTGAATGGCAGCTGTCTGATGATAAGTCCAGATGCTGAAGATAACCACTCTAATCCACACACACACTCACTCACACACACATAGTATTAAGGTCAGCAGTGAGGCAGATGACAACCATCGACAGCTTCTTCCCTAAAGCAGCTGCTAATCTGTGATGTCATCACATGTAAAATGTGATGTCATACGATGTCCCACTTGGCCGACCAGGACCTCAGCGATCCGTGGGGTCATCTTTGGACTCTCATTGGAACAAGTTTACTGTCCCATTGTTTTCAACTGTCACCCACACTTCTGTACTGCACTCTCATTACTAGCAGTAACTCTAACTCTGTCATCTGCAGTATCTGGAGTTTATATTTGGCTCTATCGCTCTTTGCTTGGACCTACTTCTGAGAGCAGCAGCAAAGACAACAGATTGGTCAACTTTATTAAAAAAAACATGAAATTAAGGATCTGGGGTGGAGGTGGGTTGCAAAGTGACTTGCAGATCAGAGCAACCATTGGGAGGGGAAAAGCAGCTTAAAAAGCATGTCCTATATGAGATTTACCAGTTGGACATGTCGAAGGGTAAAAATCAGCTGATTACAAATAAGCTCGACTTTGTGGTCTGCCTGAACTGAAGCTTTGGCGTCAGTCCATTCATATATATTTTCAATGTAGAACTGATATTATCACAACTCTATTGCCACAAAGTTATTGCATAGAAAACTGAAACCACAGCTTTCATTCGCTTTAGGAGGGGCTACCCCCCCATCTCAAAAAAAAAAGAATAATAATGATTTGCAAAATCAAAATACATTATGCTTGTATTATGTGCACCAAGCTAGTGAGTGTTCCAGGTAAGGAGGTTACTCACAGCCGGTAAAGGTAAGTATTAAATCTACATTAGTGTTTTCCAGCATTCATTCTCCGATGGATGCATCGAAGAGTATCGATTTAGTATCTTGCCCAAGGATATTTGGTATGAACACCACCAACCTTCTGATTAGTAGATGACCTGCTCTACCTCCCGAGCTACAGCCATCCCCAGTGCCAATGCTGGGTGCAACATGTTACTGGTACCACATTATATTTTTCAGTCATACAGTAATGTAATGAGTTACTGTACGAAATTCAGTAGTTGCACTACAGTTGCAATTATGTCATTACTTGCATTACAAAGGTTCTTTAGTTCTGTGCACACTGAGCAGATAGAAAGAAAAAAACATTGACTTTTTCTTCTGCACCCCTACGCAAAAAACAAACACCTCGTTTTGATTGTGTACAAGGAGGAGGAAAATGGTTTAGTGGTCAACAACATTTGTTGAGTGGTGATATGGAAATCTCTTTTATTACAAGAGCATGATTATATAAAGTGCAAACTGTGTCCAGGACAAAAATGACAGTGTTATACCGCTAACATCGACTCTTTGTGAGCATCTGCACAGACAGCATGCTAATACAGAGCTAACGAAGAAGCCAGTGTAATGTTAAAGCTGAGTGTATGCTGACCCCAGGCCTGCATCCAGAGCCTGAGCTTCAACAGGTAACAAAGGCAGCGATTAAGTGACGCAGCCTCCACTTCTGTTCATGTTTCTACAGCAAAATCATCGTGGCGATGACTTTGAAGTCTCATTGAGCTGGTTTCAAACTTTGCTTTGTTATGTCGGCTTTGTGTTCTTACATAGCCTCAGGTTTACATTGTGTTTCAGGTCACGTTACAGAGTAGCAAGAAAGTAACGTAATGAGTACTTTCTCTGGGGACAAATACATAGATTACTTTTTTAATCACCCCAACACTGCTCAGGTGTTTGTGAGTTTACCTTCGGCAGTTTGAGACATTTTGATGACACGCCGTACTCGATGTAGGCCTCCTCCTTTCCACCGCTGCCTTGTCCTCCCTCTGTGTAACACACTTCCTGTGCTCTCCGCAACATTGTGTCTAACTCCGCCATGCCATAAACGCAGAGAGCTGAACGATTTGTTGCTACGGGCGTGGACGCCTGCCCCGCTGCCATGACGACAAACAGGTGAGGTTCACCTGAGTGGTTGCCTAACCATGCACCCTGTGCCAGGTTATACCCGCCCTGGCACAGCAGCGGCACCTCAACGTATGAGTAGAAGCTACGATCAGAGATGCAGAGCCTGGAGGCATAAGTCCGGTACTCCTTCTTGTGCCGCCGTGAGAACAGGAAGTAGACATGGTTGCCATGGACAACAGCTTTCACAAAGTGGTTGTTGTAATCGGAGTAACTTCCTACAACAAGTTTTCCAAGCTCCTCCTCCTGAGAGAACGCTCTGCGGGGTGGAACCACTGGAAACAGCCGCCGTGTCGTGATTGGCGGGATGTCACCAGGGCCTTTGCTAGTGTAGCTTCGACCAACCAGCATCAGACGCAGCACGTCACCATCCCCACCCCCTTCCTGCTTATTTTTCGTGGTTATTACCACGGCAACAGTGGAGACACCTGGAGCGTTGGCTGCGACGTACTGAGTGTCAACGGGATTGGACGTCTGATAGATGAGCTGAGAAATATTGGACAGACTCCTGCAGAGAAAGACAGGACAGAAAAGTCATTCTTCATACGTGTTTTGGCTAATTCAGACTAGAGATGGCACGATACCACTTTTTTATGTCCGATACCGATACCGATATCATAAATTTTGATATCTGCCGATACCGATATGAATCCAATATAGTGTGTTTTTTAATCAATAAAACGTTTTTTTAATATCTTGCTGCATTTTGTATAAGTTCATACTCAAGTTTAAATAAATAACAACACTAAAGCTATTCTGTTATACCTGTATGTAAAAAATACACTGTGCCCAAAATATTTCATAGTTCAGCAAAACTGATCAGTCTAATAAACTTAACCCTGCTCCATCCTCCCTATTCTGGTATTTTAAAGAGTACTTAGCAGAAATATTAAGCAACCTAACTAATAGGGTTGCAAACTCCCAGCAAAAGAAAATAGGGAACCACCCTCCACCTCATGATGCTTAATCGATGTAATCAAATTTAATTTGATGCAGGGGAAAAATGCACAGAAATAAATTATTTTTCAAGAATAATTAAATAGATTCAACATCTTTCTTCAACAGAATTGCAGACTGCACAGATGGTATCTTTCCAAAGGAAAAAGTAGTATAGCTTACTAGGGTATATTAGACTTAATAGTTACTATATACAGTAATGGACTTCTATATATTTTACATCAGATTAAAACTTTGGGTGTAAGAGTCAGATAATTATTTATTAAAAGCTAGACATTTTAAATGAGAATAAGAAAGAAAAGTATGTCTTTGTGCCCCCTTTTCCCTGTTCATGCCCTATCGGCCCCCCTGGCTAAACTTTGCTAGATCCGCCCCTGCACAGTTACCAGCCGTCAGCTACGTAAAAAAGGATCCTGGTGTGGAAAGTAATATTAAATAAATTCTGACAACAGCATATCAAGGTTAAATGTGCTGCTGTTGTTCAGCCGCTGGTTTCCTCTTTCTGGCGCGAAGTGGGCCAAAAACTAAGAAGAGAGACGGACTCCCGACAGAAAAGCCGATCAGCTGATCATTGATCAGTTTCACGATTAAAGTAGCAGCAGGAGAGAGAGAGAGAGGCAGTCGCTCCATATATCGGTTGTTAAGCTTAACATGGGAATGCTTTACAAACATTCAGAGATGAACTTACACACTTGCTTTACTTCTCTCTGGGACAACTTCCTCGGAGATGAAATGCTGGTTTGGTGGCGAGGCTACAAATACACACAGCCGCTCTATCACGTGATGCATACTGCTGCTACGTGCTACGGTTATGAGCCGAGTTACGCCGTGTAGCAAGTTTTGTGAGGTGCTTTTTTGATATTTAATGGATCAGATTACATTTTTTATTTCTCGCCGATATCCGATCCAGTAATTTGGGTCAGTATCGGACCGATACCGATACGTAATATCGGATCGGTCCATCTCTAATTCAGACATCAGTCGCCTTTGATACATGCAAAGAACACATGTGTGAGAAAAATGTATTTGGATAAACTCTGGGAACACAGTGAGGAAAACTAGCACAGTAAACTGACGTACCTCTTTTCACAGATTCCCTGGAACAGTGATCCACAGACTATCAGACTCCCTGGCTCCGCCCCCTGCCCCGTCTCCATCAGCAGCAGTTTGTTGTAGTTGTCGGTGTCCTTGGCTGATGGGCATTCCTGGAGCACGATTGGTGGGAGGCACTCTGGGGAGTCCCGGTAAGGGCCGGTCTTTACGTGCAACAACACCTCGAGGTCAGTGGTCAGCTGGTATAGATTATTGACCCCGCCCACATAAATATGGCCCGCTCCAGGATCCAGGAGCAGGTGCGACAGGGGGGCGCCCTTCAACTCCACATGTATCGAGGCATCCACAGGTTGGGAGAAAGGGGAGAGGATGTGGAGGAAGAGGAGGAGTGACGGGGGGATGGAGGAGGCCAACATGGCAGCTCCTCTTTACCTGAAACAGATTAAAGTTCAGGAGAATTAAAACTTGCGAAAAGGAGCTGCTTATGATTATTCACTGGTCAGCAGGGCCTCTTAAATGCCCACTTGCAGTTAATCTCACTGCCCGCTGGTCAAAAACAGACAAAACTTGTTTTTCTTGTTTTATCTGTCCAAACCCTAAAGATATTCCCTTTACGGGGCGATCTGGTGGAAAAAGGAAATGAAATAAAACCCTCTGAGAAACTGAAACAAGACAATATTGTAGATTTTTGAATTGTGCAGAAACTGACCCCAGATCTGAACTTCACTGTAAAATTTGAAATCCACTAAAGAATGTCTTCTTGGCTTCACCGTCCGCCCACAGAAAGTCAGCGGTCTGTCTGAATACAAAACTCAAAGCTGTGATTGCATCTTATTTCCACTTTCTCCCCTGCAGCAGAAAACCTCGCCCGAGTTTCAGAGCAGAACTGAACCATGACTGTCTCAGATTATGGTGGGGAAACACGGATCTATTTCATACCCCAAAAAGAAAAAAAAATCTTAAATATGTAAAATACACCTGAGCAGGTGAGGCTCAGCCCTGCAGACTCTCTGCACCGTTTCTCTTTCTCTCTCTGAAGTTATTAATAAAATATTTTTGCTGCTTCACACTTTTCATCTGGCGGTCAAACTGTAGTTGCCTGTAGTAACATCACCATGGCAACAAACCGGTATCCACGGCAACGCTGTGAAACGACTCAAACCTCTGGTGGGTTGTTTGGTTTTTATGACAGAGTGGAGTTTTAAACTGGTGTCAAACTGGTTTCAATCTTGCGGGTCCTTCTGTGTCTTCAGGTTGCATCACTCTGTCAAAGTGTAAAATATTCCTGTTAAATAATCACGGCTCAGACCTCATTCCTCTTCTCCTGAGGATAAATCCACGATCTTTCCTCATGCTCTCCCACTACTGCTACAAACAGCCTCCGCCTTCACTTCACCTGAAACAAGCTGATTTACTATACAGCCGAAACGAGGAGAAAGATTCACTATTTAAAGATGAAATTTCAAGCAGCACAAAAAGTGTTCTTCCAATGCTGAACATTCAAACGGTTTTATTCACAGGCCGCCCACAACAGACACGGTCAGCAATTAGTTAGCTGTTATGGGGTTTGTTTTGTGGAAGGCAGAAGTAACCATATACTGATGAGGGTGGAGTACTACGTTATCAGCCATCGTAGACTGCAGGGGTGACTGGCACTAACACAAAACCTGCTAATTAGTGCTGATGATGCTTTTGTTATTCCATCTGTAGTCATCTCTAATTGGTTGTGTGGCTTTAAATGGAAAGCCAGAAGGCAGTGAGAGTAGCACCACCTACTCACAGAGCAGAGCATGTATTATTACAATGGCTGTGTTATTGATAAAGTCAAAGATAGCATGAATGGCCTGAAACAAGCTGGGGGTGGAGGTGAGGTTGCAAAGTGGCATGCAGAGGTACCAGTAACCCTATGTTGAACAGCTTAAATAAAATGTTATGTATAAGATTTACCAACAGGATGTACAGAGGGGTATCAGGCGACATTAGCTGGCACTGAATTATGCATCTCTGCCAAATTTGCAGGAAGTTGGCTCCATGGCTGTGATACAATTTTAACTTTTCATATTAGTCATATCGTTTATAAGATAATTACATTAAATGACTCTAATAGTGTCATTTATGCCTAGCTTATGCATGTATGTGTGTACATGTTTAGACATCTTTGTGAGGACAGAAACTACTATACTCGTGGGGACCAACAGTCAGTTATGGGGACAAAAATGTCCATCCCCAGGAGTTTGACGGCATTTTTGAGGCTCAAAATGTGGTTTTAGTGTCAGGGTTACAATTAGGTTATGGTTAGGTTTAGGCTGAGGGTTAGGGTTAGGCATTCATTTTTGATGGTTAGGATTAGGGTAAGGAGCTAGGGAAAGAACTATGTCAATGAGATGTCCTCACTAAGATATGAAAACGAGTGTGTGTGTGTGTGTGTGTGTGTGTGTGTGTGTGTGTGTGTCATTATGAAGGGATAAAGCAGGTTTATTTGTACTGTAAATCTGGGCATTTTAACACAGGAGTCTATGGGGGCTGACTCGCTTTTTGAGCCAGCCTCAAGAGGCCATTTGCACTACAGTTTTTGGCGCTTCTACTTGGACTTCATATCTCTGTCCCAAGTGGTTGCCACATGGTTCTATCCAGTATGTGTTGGAAAACACGCCTGTTTAGATGCTCAAAATATGGAGAGAATGCACACAAACAGCTCAGCTTGTCCATCGGTGTAATAATGTGTAAACATTTTCAGTTCAGATATAATCTGTTTTGATTTTCATTTTTACCTTATAAAGAGAAGCCCAAGGGTTTTCTTTGACTGGTATTTTCAGATAGTGGGGCCAAAAAAACTCCCAAAACTCGAGCAGAACCATGCGCAGGAGGAACCACCATCTGTTTGGGGGTCATTTGCAAATCACTGCATATAGTTCTTATTGACATTAACCATCCACTGGTTTGGAAACATTTTTGCAAATCTGTATATATTTTTTGCTTAAAGACAACATCAAATAATCCTGGCAAATATCAAGTCTTTCAAACAACCATCAGGTCTAAATCAAACCGCAGCAGTTAGAAAAGCCAAATTCTATCCATGACATAAACTCACAGTTATGACATTTGATCATCAAACTCCCAATAAAATGGTTTTTAATCTTCTTTTTTTAACAAAGGTCAGTCAGATTGATCTTGAGCACTAATGTGACCAAAGGTTTTACCACAAGCCTCAGAATTTCCTCTGAACGCTTTCAATCAGTCGTCTTTTTCTCGACAGCAAAACAGATCTTTAACTCACATTTCCACACAAACAGCCAGCGCATATCCTCTTTTTAACAATATTCACAGTTCGGCAACAAAGAGGACTTTCTTTTGCTTTCTCGACACGTCAAAACAGCCACACATCAGATCTGATTCAGCTTCATGCAAATCAGAGGAAGAAAAACTCATTTACATCTGTAGTCTCAGAAAATACCACAAACTGTGGGTTTTACTGTGCTGTGGCGTGCCTCTGATTAGAGCTTGGGACCTCCAAACCAAAAAATAAATCATCAGGATTTTTCCTCTTAATCCAGCTGGAGCCTGAGGGAGACGACACACCAGGCGTGCACCGATTGTGAAATTCTGGGTCAGTACTGTTTGCAATTTTCAAAATAAAAATCTGCATCCTAGTATATACATATACATATAACACTCAGAGGGTAATTTCAAACAGAAAGCCAAACATTAAGCCCCGATTAACAAAACCAATTAACATTGATTAACAGATTGTTAATACATCACATGTGATGACATCACATAAAAGAAGGTCTATGAAAACATGAATTAAGAAGTCGTTTAAAGGAGGAGGTTACTGATTTCATCAGTCGTATCTCCTCAGACAGGTTGTTCTAAAATCGAGGGCCCTGATAGCAAAAGCACAGTCACCACCCAGGAGGATCGACATATCTGGTATGTATCTCAGGCTCAGACCCAGATGTACTTTTAAAGGGATCAGCAAAATCTTACAAGTTGACTCTATAAACTTACAGATAGTCAAAGCACAGAGGTCAGGACTGGGGTGAAGCTCTGCAGTCCACCAAAACCAATAAAACCCCAGCTGTTGCATTTTGAATGAGCCAGAGGCGAGAGAGTAACTTTGTGTTTATACGAGTGTGGACAGAGTTACAGTAGCCAAGCCTGGAGAAAACAAACATGGGGATGACAGTGAAAGCTGTGATTTAATCGAAACAAGACCAGGTGGCTTCTTTGATGTGTGCCTCAAAGCTGAATCAACTTGTGCTCACAAGTTCCTGGCAATGGGCTTCACTTATGTGGACCAGGGTCAGGGTAATGGGCGCGGGTAAAGTTGAGTTGGAAAAAAAAAAAGACTAACATGGTGGGAAACAGCAATTAGGCTCTTAAGGTCACCGAAACTCATGGGAAGGTACACTGCATGGACAAACCTACTGGGTCACCTACACATTACACCTCATCACCATAGAAACCCAGCCATGAAGCTCTTGGTGTGTAGTTTTTGTGCAGCTCAGCACTTGGTAACAACATTCTTTAACTTTTCTGCTGAATTGCTGTGCTTCTTAAACACTTTCTACGTTCGAGTTCAGTGACCTGTTAATAGTGACTCATTGTAAAGGCAGTCGGCATGGCTTGGTGCTTGATTTTATACACCTGTGGATATGAGACTGAAAACATTTTAGTCCACATATCTGTATGTTGTGGGAGTAGCGAAGAAAAAAGATTTACGATTTAGCTGAATGGAAATGAAGTTAAAATTAAATAAAAATAGGACCTAGAATTGAACCTTGTGGTACACCACGGTTAGTGTGAACAGCAGCTTAAACACAGCAGCTTTAATGCGGTTTGTGCCCACCAAAGGACAAACTACAATGTCAACTTCAAGGCCATTTTAAGACACGTTTGACAGCTTCTCCTTCATCCCTTTATCAGATACCTTAATTCAATCACACAAACAGTCTCACTGAATCTGGTTCATACCCAGTGCTTTATAGCAGTGGGCCATGTTTCCATCACTGATACTTGGTGCCATTTGCTTGGCACCATGTGAGTATAAGTCAAGTTATTCACTCATAGTAAGCCATAAAAGAGGTGGCTTTATCTGTCAACTGACAAGGTTTTTTTTCCTCTCTCTCTTTCATTTGGTTTTAGGTCCTGTGCAAAGGTGGTTAGTTGTGGTTGTAATCGGGGCTCCTGTATATGAAACACCTCAATGTCAAGCAGTCTTATAACCATCCCACAGCTACACAGACACTTTTTACAAATACACAGAGACACTCAGGTAAGGTGAACATAGCTGTAGGGAACACACGATCGAGGTAACGAGGCTGGGGAAAGTAAAACTGAATACTAAATACAGAGACAAAGGCTACCAAAATAAAACAGGAAATAACATTACGGGAACAGCTAGCACAGAGACGAAGGCCAGACAGGGTACAAGGGAACATGCGGGAGGCGAAGAACTGTAAATATAGACCTAAAGAGACAAAACTGAGTACAAAAACAAACAATACCTGTAACTGGGGATATATATACTAGGAATCAAACTAAACATAAGACCTTATGAGTCCAAATACAAAAAACGGTCGACCGCAAAGGTACACCTGCACTTGCCTCAAGGCACACCATTTGGAGATCACTGTTCTCAAAGATAAGAATTAAAACCAACCAAATGCAGTGTCCTTGATGCAAACTCATTTTCCAACAGGGGGCAGTCGCTTAAAATGGCATGATCTACCCTGAGTGTGACGGGCAGATATCAGTCAACAGGGCTCATATCGGCTGATATGCACATCCCAGTGCCGTCCTGCCATGAAGAACAGGAATTGGATGTGACAGCTGATTTGAGCCTAGGTGAGCTGGTCAGATAAAAGCTGAAGTTGGAGTAGATAAATAAAAGCAGACTACTGAGTGTAACAGTTTTTTAAAAGAAAATGAAGCAGAAGAAAAAAATCTCTGTGCAGCTGGGCTGATGAAGAAAAAGTGAAGGCTTCAAACCAGCAAGGACAGAAGAGGCTAATCTGAGTTCGGCTAGCCCGTGTAGCTTTCAGCCAACTTCAGTTCGGTCCAAAGCTTCAAGAGGACTTTACACGGTCAGTTTGGCTTCATATCTCTCAGGAAAACAAGATTTTCTGCCCCAGTAAAATTAATAAGAGCCTCTGACATGTTTTACAGAGTGTGTTCCTCTGATACAAAACACTATTCATCTCTCTCTCTCCTGGTTAACTCGCGCTCGCTCGACCCTCCCTCCTGCTGCGTGTTGGTACAGACTGAAACTCGCTGTTTAACTTCCCCCCCAGTGCATGCTGGGAAACAGCCAGTGAGGCCTCGGGACACACAAACACACGGTGCCGAACACACACAGCAAGAGGCACACATGCTTCAACATTTCCATGGTAATACTGATCATCCTCACACACAGTCAGTCTGTATGCTAATCACTTCCTCCTTCAGCCTGATGGGTGGGGAGGGGGGCTTCATCTATAATTCATGCTGCTGAGGAGAGAGAGAGAGAGAGTTGTAGGCTGTCAGAAAGTAAAATGAGAGGGAGAGTTAAAGTTGGAAGAAAGAAAAAGAGAGAGAGGTTATAAGAAGGACAGAAGAAGGCGAGAGAGAGCGCTGGAGGCGACGGAGCGTTAAAGTAAAAAATGAGGAAAAAGACTCAGAGAGAAAATAAATTCATGTTTGATCTGCTGAATTCAGATCAGCTTCTGTCAGCCTGTCTATCGGTCTCTCTGTTGACCCTGAGAGCTCTGCACACTGCAGCTTGAGAAAGCTCAGGCATGGGAAAGTGCTACGGATACGTCCATGATACCTTTTTAAAATAAAGCCAGTCTCCGTCCATACTAACGCGCCTAAGAACATATCATATACACCGAGCCACGTCTCCTAAGCACAGATGCAGAAGCAGAATGATAAAAGGCAAAGTTGAATGGCAACAGCTGGTGCCAGACATCAAGGTCAGCAACGCTTGTTATTCATCCTGCGTGTTAGTCAAGGCTGATGTCTTTGTTATCTTCTCAAAAAGCATCATATGATAAGAGTGTCACAAATCAGAGTGGGACACTTAGCGCCCCAGCAAACACGTGCGCCTGCATCGCCGTTTCCAAAAGTCAAAGTTTCCGTGAAAGGCTCGGTTTTCAGTCTCAACTCAGCTGCATTTACAGAAGCCTCCACATGCCAGGCGAGCGTGGATGCTCGGACAAAGCACAGAAGAAGAAAGTACATAAAGATAAAATGCATTCAAACAGGCATAGTTTATGACTAGTTGGTTAACCCTTGAATTGAAATTTCTATGTTAATTTTCATGTTGCTCTTATTATACTCATCATGTTTTCAGGATTATTTAAACAGGAGGGCGAGCAGGGTCAGAGAACGAGGCAGGGATGACTGCAGGAAATCAGAATAGCTCATCATAAATAAATACACTGTAAAAACTGGTGCGTTGTCTTAAAATACTATAAAAAACTTAGATTTCACAAAAATGGGAAATCATTTTAATTAACATCTATAATATAATGCTGTCTATAGTAATATGTCACAGTGTAATAATAACTCAAATCAAATCAGCGATGTGGAGTACATTTACAGCTATAATATATCAGAGTAAACTATATTTCAGTAAAGTACTCGAGTAGATGTACCAAGTTGTATTCCACCATTGGTCCCATCTCTGTCATGAGGTGGCAAATTAACCGTAATTTTAGTCCAGTGGAATTATTCAGGAGGAGAGGACCCCTGAATGAGACAGACAAGCTCATTGTCATAATAATTGCTAAAATAATTAAACCATAATTAGCTAAACAAAAAAAAAGGTAAGTTTGAGAGACCACGTTTTATCTTCAACGCTTCTCTTTTCAATGCAATCATTAGCTGTCGTAACCTGTCAGCTGCTGTAAGAGCTCACAGAAGGAGAAAGCAACAAACGCCGTCGTTCACTGTGAGCGGAAAGCCAGCATCTGAATTTAATGACAGCCAAAACTCCAAAAATGTGTTCAGGGTTTAAATGAAACAGCTATACAGCTGAAAAGTGAGGCGTGATTTACATATTTGTGTGATGCCTCAGTTTCCTAATGACTCTGATCAAAACAAAGCCAGGAAACAGACTGTGCTGGAAAAAGAGTTTGATCAAGGCAGTTGCTCCCGGCCATCGAGACAGACAAAGATCCACAGTGAAGCAGACGCCCGAGTTTCTCGCTAAATTTAAAGGCAACTTTCCCAAAAATCCTGTTGACATTACACAATTACTACAGATATGTTATTCATATTTATTTTTAGGTAAAACTTTATTATTTAATGATAGTTTGGTAACACTTTATATGGTTCAATTTAAGTAAGCTGTTTAGTATAATGTCTTATGTATTGTATTAAAGCTGTTAAAATATTAATAATTTAATTTAACATATAAAAACTGTTAAAAACTGTATTATGTATTTGCTCATGACTGTGTCCGTTAGTAATGGGTCATGTGATACTTGGGCTGAATTCCTTGCTGTCCCATTTTAACCTGTTAAGCACTCCGGGGCATCAGTTTTTCATGTGCAGGGCTAACAATGTGAATTTTAAACCTACTCAAGCAGTTCTGGAGCCTAAATCTGACCATGTAGTGAGTGAAAGTGACATTAGAGGACACAGCAACCTACCAATATACCTGAAAAACTATCTGAAGTGTCCTGAAGTGGCATTCTGGTCAACACTTCATGTATTTTAAATGTGCTTTACGTGATAATAAAGCTGACTTGACTATAACTACAGGTTAATTAACTCTCACTTTACCGTTTATTACTGATGATTGTCACAAAGTAACTGCTCAGGGGACAGTTGTCTGAAAACTTATTTCAAAACTGGGGGTATTATTAAAAAAGGTCAGAGAAGCCCTGATCTGGGAGAAACATGCAGGCAAAAACACAAAAACTGAAACATGACCGAGGAGAATCCTTTTCCCTTCCAGGCTGACCAAACCCCCTTGAAGGATCCCCAGAAACTATTCCAGTAACCTTCATGCCTCCTCAGGGGCTCGAGGAACATTTTTACAGGCTTATTTAACCTCCTTAAAAGGCCTGACAATTTCTTCAACAACCCCTGGAAACTTTTCATGCTCCTTTGGAATCACCCCAGGGGCCATTTTCACATCCTCCAGGTCCCCCGAAACTTCTTTTGTGACCCGAGTCCTTTCCAAGGACAGACCCGAGGAATTAGCTGCACTAAAAGGCACCTGAAACATTTTCCATTACTTCTGAACCCTACTCCTGCTTCATCAAGGACCACCATCACTTCTCCAAAAGCCTTGAGACCTCCTCCAGGACCGCTAGGACTTCCTCTGCGACCTGGAACTTTGTCTAGCGCTCAGAATTAAACAACCGTGAAGAACAGGTCCTGCTCTCTGATTGACCGCCAGGTGAGCAGGTTAACCTCTGTTTCTGCATCGCAGCTCCAGGTGTTTTATTGTGCTAGTAACCGTAGCAACAGGGACGATGCTGCAGGTGTGTCTGCAGTGAAACACGCAGCAGTTTACTTTGCTAATCGCAGCAGTTTGTACTTCACTCGTCTTTTGTTCCTGCCCTCCCTCCCCTCTCTCCCTTCTCTCTTTCTCTCTTTTTTTAATTTTCTCATGGGTCCTCTCCTCGCCTCGCTCGCCCCCCTTCTTTTCTCCGCTTCCCTCCTCTCTCTCTCTCTGTATGTAAATGAAGGACAGGCTGCTTTCAACACAGTGAGGTGATGATTACAGGCTGCCTTACCTCAGGCGCACACACACACACACACACACACACACCTCCACCCCCATATTATCTCTGTGGTTTGGTGCTGACTCTCACACTCACTCTTCAAAGAGACGACAGAATCAGACGCATACACAGCTGTGAGTGTGTTACTGTGTGCAGTTAAATTTCTTGTCTTTGTTCATTTCCTGTCCTTCCCTCTCGGCGACTCCCCTCCCTCTGTGTTTGTACTCGTCCTAGTTTCAGTCTGCTGAGGAGCCTCAGAGCCAGGCAGCTGCAGAATACCCTCAGCACATCAGGGTCCATCCTGAACCCGGTCTCAGCACAAGCTTTGGCTCCCGCTTTCTACCTCATAAGAAAGCAGAAATGAGCCAGCCACACCTTCCCGCTTACATTCCAGTGGAGGAGATTCAGACCGCCGTCTTCCTCCCTCTTTACCTTCAGGCAACATTCCAGAGTAGGAAAAATTTCATGCTGATGCATCAACGGCCTCGCAGAGCATCACATGTTCAGCATCATATAATGCAGAGGCTCGTCACATGATCTGTGGTGCCTGAATCTATGCACTGTGTCTGCAGCACTGACAGGATCCATGCAAGTATTCAGTAAAAGCATCTGAAGTGTAACACAAAGTAAGACGCTGCACAATGCTGTAATGCTGTAATACATTAGTGTCTGCAGCCTCTTCCTTCCACCTCCAGTTTTTGGCACACTGTATGTTAGGCACATGTAGCCTGATGGCATCATTATGACTGCATTGTGACATGCCACAAAGGGACATCATCCAGCTCTTTTTACACGCCGATGAAGAACAACCAGGACACGAGAACCTCACAGCTGCTTCTGGATTCACATCTATCACAGCATCTCAATCGGGGAACATCTACAGACCAACTACAGCTGATGTGGACGTGCCAAAAACTGCAGTTCCTCTAATGACCACATCACAAAGCTGACTCTTAAAGCGAGTCGATCCCTTCAACTCCCATCTTTAAATCCCCAACCTAACAGCAAAAATGAGCCATCTTTGTTTCGGTCTGTGGCTGTTGTACACTTTGATCAGCTGCACTGGATTGTGCACTGTGTTCTAATTCACCCATTAAGGCTAAACTGAGGCTTAAAGTTAGGGCTGGTCTGATAGCTGCTCAGCTTCTCTTCAGCTAATTCCGGTCACTGCCCGGGACCTCTCAACTGCATTTGATGCATTTTAATATAATTATTGGACAAATAATATGACTCGCTGTGGAGGTAACAGCCAAAGTGGCTGTTAGTATGGCTAACAGCCCACCTAAAAGGTCTGCAATCCCAGTTTTTCAGTAATATTCTATTGCTTTATTTGTGTACATTTGCATTTTAAGTACACCCTGCTGTTACTATAACACTCCACCAAATCATCCAAATACAGTCACAAATATATGTCTGCAGAAACTTTCATTGCTATGGACAAAACGCTACTATAAAGGTTTCAAAGTAAAATGCAATAATAGAATGATAATACAGCGGTAAGAAAGCAGGAGAGAGCAGGGAGAAGACACGCACTGTCTGCAATATCCTTACGTCATATGGGTCGCCTGCTAATCTGTGGACTCTGGACACCCCCGCAGAATACACTTAGTGGGAAGGAAGCGCTTTAACAGGAAGAGACCTCTAACAGATCGAGGCTCACCCTTAACCATGTGACGTGTTGTTACAACAACAACTTTCTTGTACAGACAGAATTATTTGCTGAAATGTTTTATAATAACATGAAAAGTATTCAAATGCTTCAGCTGGTAACAACAGTGTTGTGGTAAAAACATGAGAAGTTTCTTTGTTATGAGGAGAAAGCAGGTCAGAGCTGCTGTGGGACAGAAAACGGGAACAACGGCTGATGAGACTCCTAACAGTGCTGGAGGTCCTGGGGACAGGTACACTACAGGGTACAGACACACAGCAATACTACCTCAAATGCTAAAGAATGTGAACCACACACACACAAACACTCATGTCGGGTATTCATATCTTGTGCGGACATCTAATTGACATAGTGTTTTCCCTAGCTACTAACTCTAACCATCAAAACTAAATGCCTAACCCTAACCTTACCCTAAACCTAACTATAACCTTACGGTAACCCGGACACTATAACCACATTTTGAGTCTCAAAAATGCTTTCAAACTTGCGGGGACCAAGATTTTGGTCCCCATAAGGGCTCTTGGTCTCCACAAGTATGGTAAACTTCACCTTTTGGTCCCCACAAAGATATGAATACACACTTACACACACACACTCAGAGGACTACCACTTCTCTATGCATTTCCTCTCCCTTCCTTTGTTTTTCTTTACCTTCTTTGTCTTTTTCTTCTGCTTCAGGATTATTTTGTTGTGTGTTTGGCTTTGTTATCACACACACACACACACACACACACACACACACACACACACATTAAAAAACACTCCCCTGGTGAGCTCATGAATATTTTTTGGTGTTCGAAGAGACGAGGACGGTTTGATATCATCGAGGGTGTGTGACAACTGTGACACACAGACACACTCCGTGACACACACACTCTAAATCCCAGTGGGATTTAGAGTGTGTGTGTTTCTCTGTGTGTCTCTGTGTGCATGTTATGCATGTTGTCAGCTACTGTCACAAAAAGTCATTTCCCAAAAAGGCATTTTTCATGTCTGTGTGTGAATCATAGAGCTGACTGTACACAGACCTTCATCATCGTCCCCACAGGAAGTCAATTTGTTGCCGTGGTGATGCAGCTCATTGATGTAGAAACATGATGAGATGTTTAAAAACAAACAGCCCATGCTCCGGTGCTATTATTATGGCAGTTACTGTACAGCAGGCTCGTAGCAGGGTTTGAACTCGCAGGTCTTTTAGTGTTTGTTGGTAAGTGTTTAGCATTTGAATTTAAATACTCTGCTTCTGTGTCACTTTTTATTTCTGCTGCTGTTCAGTACAACATATACACAAGCTGGTAGAACTAAAAGGAGGCCTCGGAAGCATATTACCAGCCAACAAAAACTTACAGAAGGGCCAACTTTGTCAAACTTCTAAACAATGTTGAGGTTTTATTAAAAGGTAAAATGTAAGGGTGTGTCTGCCAAATGAAAAAGCTTCGATTTAAGTCTAGAAAGTCACTTATTTCTGCATCGTTCTCAGATAATGGTTCCTAAAGTTAAACCGTTGAGACTTTCACTTTGATAGTGAAGTCCCACCTGATGTTCTTTAGCTCACTAATCAACAGGAAGCTGTCCAAAGGGGGTAAATGTGAGAAGGTCAATGGTTGAAATTTGGTTGAATTCAAGAGAAGATTACTTTTCACCTTTCACTTCTAAATTCTGACTTACAGGGGACATGTTATTAAACAACATAAAGGGTCAAACTGTTACCTACATATTGTGTCATAGCAATGTGATGCATATCATGTTACTGGGATGAGATTTAATCATATATCTCAATACTTTGTGATACTCTGAGGATTTCTTTCAGGAAATCTGATTGTAAAGAATTTGTCTTATTATAACGAAGACACAACCACATGCATTAAAAACCTCACTTAATTATACCGTTAGAGTTGTGGTCTTTGTATTTGCTTTCATCACAGTTCAGTCAGGAGCACTTTCATCAAAATATAACTGTTATTCGGTCTGCAGTAATTCGTATTTGGTGGAATGGGTCTGAAAAGCATGAAAAGGGGGACCTGACATAAATGTGGGTTGCAGAGCGGCTTGCAGAAGTGTGGGAAGGCTGAAGCAGCTTAAATAGCCCACACTATTTTTCAATTGGATGTGTAGAAGGATATCAGCTGAGCTATCAGGTCATGTCGACGGCCACAGAGAGTCGCTGATCTCCCGTCGTTACAGCTAAACTAACGCTGTGCTACAACCCAGGAATGAGGTAGCAACATTTTCCCTGTAAAAGCTTTGCTTGTTATTTGCTAACAAGTGGCTAAATAAGATAATAAGATAAAACGGTGATAAGATAATAAGTTGCCACAGACACTGAACATCACTAAGCAGAACAAAGGAGCTTAGTGATAATGACCTTACAGTCAAGCGACAGTGGTGTAGTTTATTTTTGTCATTAGAGTTTTACTTTTGCCGAATGCATTTGCACTCAGAATCCACAAAAACAGACTAATTTCTGTAGATCATCTTTCTAAATAAAGTCTCTTAAGTGTCATAAACTTTGATGCCAAGCAGACCTTATTTTTTGTGATAATCCAAAAACCTGAGGGAAAATCCTTGTGTCGAGGAAAGCAATGCTAACTACCAGGGTGGCCTATACAAGCAAGCTATTCATGCAGAACTGTTTTGATAGAAGTGTGTCGATAATTTCTCACGGCTAATCGCGTTAGCTTGATGTGGACACAGGACAGAACTGTAGCTCAGACTTTAGTTTTTGTGCAGCAGATGTCTTTGTCTCCGTCTGAACTGTTTTCAGCAGCGGGACTCACTTTGATTCTGGGCCGTTGTGTTCTGATCCGATCTGAATGGAGCTAATTCCTCTTTTTTTGCACAGACAGAAGAATGGTCCATCGGGCTTTAAACTGTAACTGTGTGCTTTCACATAATCATCAGCTCACACTGGGTCTTTTTTGATGATGACAAGGCTGCTGAGCAGCTATTCCTGCCTCTGTGTCTTTAATCTGGATTAAATCCTGTTTGCACTGACAACACATGTAAACACACTCAGAGCCAAACGCTTGACAGCAGGATCAGATCAGAATAAGAAGAATTAGAGATTCTCCTCAGTTTAATCCCAGACACCAGATCAGAATAATATGTGAATAACAGCAGATTAACAGCAGTTCTCCTGCAGGGAAACAACAACCATCTAAAAATATCTGAAACTCGAAGGAATTAAAGGAGTCGTAGCGTTTCTGTGAACAACTGCAGCTCAAGTTTGGAATTCACATTTCTGCTGTGCATCACATCTTATTCATAAAAGCAACAGTCCAGCAGTCTGTAAATATCTCTGTTCTGAGTGCTTTTGGAACCCGTACGAACCTGTGCAGACTGGGTTGCAGGTTATGACTGCTTTTCATTGTGCTTTCAAACCAGAAGCTTTTAGATAGATGTCAGTGAAGGCCAGCACTGAACACGAGGTGTTTAAAAGGCAAATATTGACACCAAATATTTGATTCAGGCTTTTAGGTACACGGGTACTTTATTGTCATTCAGTGCACTCCCGCCACAGTATGTGAGCACACTGTGAATGGAAATGCTCAAAGTAAATAAAGCAGTAAGATACTAAGTAGCCTAAACATACATTTATTTTAAAATTCTAGTAATTTAAATATTTTGATATACCTGTTACATTTTTCTTTCTTTCTGTGCAAGTTAAACTGTTTATGTTTGATTACATTTAAATATTTAGTAGATTGACTCAGACACCTACTGAGTCAATATAATGACTTTACTGCTTATTTATATTGTGTGGATCTGTTTTTCTCTGTGCTTGTCCATTACTGCTGTAAGATCCAGACTGAGCATGTAGGCAAAGCTGCAGGTCTGCAGGAGCAAATTACAGACGTTAGCTAAAATACTGCATGCTGTCATACAGGTTGTTTGTTTTACCTTCATGGTAGAAACACTCTGAAAACTCTGACACCATGAATACATTAGGTTGCTGGTTTCATCGCCGTGTCAGCACTGATAGAAGTGTACTGAGGGATGGCCTTCTTATTGTAGAAGGGAAGCTTTTGAAGTAAAGCTATTTTATTGCTGCTCGTCAAAAGTGAAACATCACTCACCATAAATATTTTAAGAACTAATAAGGCAAAAATGAGATCTAAGTCATGATCTGTGATGACCCCCAACCCTACGGCTTTGTTGTCAATATATGAGTTTTTTTTATTGTTCTCCCATATTGCAGGGAATAAAGCAAATAGTTCTAAGCAACACATCAAGAACTCTTTATTTTAGGGTTAAAACCTAACAGTTGTGTTCCTTCAGGGCAAGCAAGGCAAGGAGTACTAGTTTCTAATTTAGCACTACCAAGTTCGAAAAACAGACATCAATTAAAACCAAAGTAAAGCAATTTCTCTACTTGCATCTAACACAGTGTTCTGTCTTAAAGCTTCTGGCTTGTTTGCATTATACCTTTAAATTTTTGCCATCTTGTGGCTGCAGTTGGCTACTGTCTCTGGAAGCAGTCTTAACTCTGACTCTGAGCCACTGAAATCTGTATTGTGTCAGCAGCTTTTTCTGGTTGTTTGTGTTTGTGCATTGCGGATGAACCTAAACTAACTCAGAGTTACTGAAAGAAAAAACAAATCCACAGACTTCTATTCTAAAAAAAATATATATTTCTTTATTCATCACATCCACCAGGTTACAAATAACTTGGTGGATAAACTGGTTTAGTTGTAGGGTTAAATGTCATGGTTAGGCTCCTACTACTCCAACCTAACCCTAACTGTGGGCACATAACGGTTATTCAAAGGTGTAGCACTGGACCTCAGTTGCCCTCTTAAATTTTCTGTCAACTTATTGGGTTTCACAGTGAGCACCAAACGTTGAGGCCTCAGAAGTCATCTGTGCTGAGTAAAAGCAACAACTGTGCTTGTGCTGTCAATAGATTTTTGTAATCAGATACTCACATTTTTTCCTGCTGAACATAAATATTTCAAAAAGTGGCCATGCAGCAAAATGTTAACTGAAGGTGAAAGGTCGCCGCTGCACTGACAGCAGGACAAAAGTAAAAGGGATTGCTCTGTCCAAAGCTCAGAAAGATCAGCAGAGGAGTTTCTTCTTCTGGACAGACAGAATAAATCCACTCAGCCTCAAACACACATCAAATAGTTTCTACTGCTCCCTTTCTGCACTGATGTTTGGGGGTCTCTACTTGGTTTTCCACCACAGCATAAAATCTTTAAATTTGTTCATTTCACAGTTTTCATCTCACACTGTGCTCTGCTGCACTGTACTGTACTCTATTGTACTCTACTGTAATTGTTTCTACTGTATTTCAGTGCAGTCCTCTGCAGCCACAGCAGCAGCAGCCTGTTCTCCTCCACAAACTGAATACTGATCACTGCAAACATTAAATATTAATAACTACAAGACTTTGATACTCAAACTATAACACACACACACACACACAGATGTGTGTGTGTGTTTGAGGGTAAATGTGTGAACAAGTGCAGGGAGGTGATGGGCGTTAATGATATTGATGCTAATTCCATCACTCTGAGTGCAAGTATGTGTGTTTCTGTGTGTGTTTCTGCATCCGTGTCTGTGTGTGTGGGTATGTGTGTGAATATATTATCGCTCCAGCCTCCTCTCCAATTAGCAGACTATGTAAGTGGTTCTGATCAGCAGGAGATCACATGACAGGATTTACCTACACCTCCTCGGCTCGCGGGTCCATCACAGCTACACTGAGAGGCTGTTAACACACCTCAGTGAGCCAGAGTAACACTTCCAGTCCCTGTCGGCACCCCTGACAGGATGCAGCCTTCAGAACAGAAACGATGAGCACAAATGATGTAAACAAATAATCGTTCTCTGAGGAGTGTCTTTTTATGCAATCGTAATCCTCCACAACATAAGACCATCCTTTAAACTCTACACAGTGTCACTCTCTAGAGAGTGAAGTCCTGTTTTAAGCCCTAATATTAGCATTTGGGTGTTAGAAGCAACCCCTAGCAGCCATGTGAGTACTTGTAAAATGCATAATGTGCACTGGTATCACCACTTCTAAATGAGGTGGTAGAGAGGTAAGAGATGGTTTGGACATGTGCAGAGGAGGGATAGAGGATATATGGGACAAAGAGTGCTGAAGATGGAGCTGCCAGGCAGGAGGAAAAGAAAACTACAGAGATTGTTTGGACGTAGTGAACAAGGACATGCAGAGGTTGGTGTGACAGGTTTGGGATAAGGTGAGTCACATGATCCTCTGTGGTGACCCCTGAAGCCAAAAGAAGGAGGTACTCAGCACCCTGGAAACCTAAAAAAGGGAATCTATTAACATTTATTTAACATTGTAAAAGGGGGCATTTCAACCAAAATCATGATCTTAATAATGCTTAACATTAAAGGTTAAAGTTGTTTTTGTACCTAAATTTAACAAAAAATGAAAATGATTCTTAAAATGAGTCCATAATGAAACTCATGATTCATGTTTATGGAACTAACCCCCACCCAAACAGTGCCACACCTTAGTCCTCTTGACTGGAAACTATAGAATGACGCTCTAGTTTATCATCGGTGGGCTTTTTAGAGCTAAGAAGAACCATATTTGTTGCTAAGTTCATTCACAGGCTGTATGGACACATCACACAGACACCAAAAATTAAACCTTTTCTTCGTTTTTGAATTATTAGTACAATTAACCACACATCAAACCATATTATTTGTCAGATAGTTGTACTGGAAATGCTCCAACAGTCGCCATCTTCCCCCCTTTCAGCACAAACATTCAGTGAACCAATGGCGCTAAGGTAAAGTCAGCTACAGCTTCCTGTCACTCAAAGTGACCACTCCCCTTTCTTTAAGCCTTAATAAAAATTTTAATAAAACAATCTCCCTCAGTTCCTTTGAAAGGCAAGCTTAGCCAAAGAGGCCTGAACCATTTTTGTGCCAGACTGTAAACATGTGTTCTCTGCTGTAAATTTGCCCATTTAACACACGAGTCTGTGGGGATCTAATCAGTTTGAAGTCTCAAGTGGCCGTTAGAGGAACTGCAGTTTTGGGCTCTTCTGTTTCTCAGCCCCCGAGGCTGTTTTGTTGGACTGTCCACCGCTCTGCTGGTTGGGGTCCACCGGGACCAGCCCCTCCATCAGATCTAATTCTGGCCCCCAGGCTATTAGACTCCCTCCTGGACCCAATCCCAGCTGAGGACCAGGTGTTTGCCTTTAGACCAGAATGCTGAAAACAAATATGTCCAGTATCAATGGATTAAATGATAATTGTTTAAGGTAGTCCTACCCCTCTCACAATACAAGCCCAGCTGAGGATCGGGGGGCTTTCTGAGATACAGTGATTTAGTGTTTGGGGTTGACAAAGAAGAGGGAAACAAAGTCATGTTTAAATCTGGTGAAAGTGTCTTATTCTGAACCCTGACCTGAATTCACCCCAGAGCCTCACCTGGACCCGGGGCATCATCTCAACAAGTCATCTATTCAGCCCCCATAACTGCTACCGGTAATAATAACTCCTCAGCTGCGGCACTGAGACCCTCTATTAAATCGCACGTTGGTCCAGATTCAGTTGTCATGACAACAAACACAAAGACGAGCAGAAGAAGACAACAGCTGGACGGAGAAATGGTTAAAACGGGAATGAAACAGGAAGTCGACCTCAGAGCGTCGCCGCTGACACCGATAATCCAGTGCGAGCATGAAAGTGACGCATCAGCAGATTCAAACTACCGAGGCGCAAACAGGGGAGAAAAAAAGAGGGCTACATTTTCCTGCATCAGGGTGGAGACGTGTAGAGGAGAAAGAGGAGGAGGTGCAGTTATATTAAAACCGAAACCCTGACTGTGTTTTACAGCTGCTGTCTCTGCTGCCTGCCGCCCCTCCCTCTGTAGCTAACAGGCGTGAACCAGCTTCATTATGTGTTTATGAGAGAAGAATTTTTTACAAGATTAAAACAAGGCTTTGAAGGGGGGTGGGGGAGGCGGACGGGGGCAGTAAATGACAAAAATACTGTAATAACAGAGAGGAGGAGGAGAAAGAGGAGGGGGGAGATCTGAACTCTAATAAACATGGGGGAAAAAAGCCAAGGGAGGAGATTCCTTTATTTAACAATCTGTTTGATTCCCCACAGAAACAAGAAGATCAGGACGAGAGGAGACAACTGGACCTCCATCATCTCCTCCCGCACCGGAGGACGACTGAAGCCAACGAGCCTCGTGGAGCACAGATTTCCTCTAACAACCTAATTGAATTTCCGAATGCATGAGTGACTCCAGTGTTGAAGTCACTCGTGCAATATATATATATATATATATAAAAAAAAAAGAAGGAATATGAAAATAAAATGAAGATAAAACACATTAATGGCTGCAAGTTCACCGCTTTTATGATTTTTATAGTCACATTCTCTCCTTTAACATCTCCATAACCATTACATTAGACCTAGTCTTGTCTGAACTGCTCATTAGATCCGTTTTTATTGCTTTTTTTATGTCACACTGTTCCCCCTCTTCTGTCTGCTCCAATGGCAGCTTTATTTTTAATATATCATCGTTTCAGTTGCTCTTATATAACCCCCGACTGTGGTAGCTGCAGTGTTGGGGAGTTGTCAGAGAAATGTAATTAAACCCGTAGTTGAACTACATTTCACTGCATCTTGCTGAGCTTTCAGCTACAATCGCAATCATCCCTCACGTATTTAGATTACTTTTTTAGCATTTTTGTTGAAGTTAACTATTGAATAAGGAGCACAGAAAGAGAGGAATGCTGTGTTAACTCATTTTACCGGTGCTCTTCTGTTGCCTCACTCCCTTCTCCTTTCATCCTGACCACTGTAAAGGCATGCAATCATTCATCAGTCAGCCGCCACCACAGACTTTAACTTCACCGGAGTCCACGGGGGAAAAGAGCGGGCGTTACCCAGCATTCACACAGCAACAATGCCATACATCTCCTGCATCTCAACCTAAAAAAAGCATCGCCACAAAAGTCACCAACAAGTCCTTTGTTCGTGTGCGAGCAACAAAAGCCGAGAGTAAAACACACTCTGCACTGCAAAGACTGATCTTTTTTTTTTTTACAAACTAGTTTAGATCACCTTTATCTGAGTAGCTTTAGTTAGCTACGCTAGAGTTCTCCCTCAGGTGGCTTTTATGTAATTTGGTTTCTCCCTGTGCAGAATAAGTGGTAGGTCTGCTTTCACAGAAGTTTCCCCACCAGCAGATATCTGGAACAGGAATTTAAAACATTTTACTTTCTCACACAAAGCAGAGCAGATAGCAGATCGGTGGAAATTCAGGTGGTGATTATGCTTGTGTTGTTTTTTGGCTAATGCACTTCATAACTGAGGTGCTTCCATTGTCTGTGTGAGGTCATCACACAGTTAATTAGTCCTGAACGTGCAGAACTTTTGCACAGATTTTTTAATGATATTCATAATTCACCGCACTCAATGGAATATTCTTTAGATAATTGAAGTAAAAATGCTCCAAAAGGCATTCATATTACAAACACAGTGGATTGGTTGAGTTCAGTCTGTAATTATGAATTATGAAACTTTAGGCATTAATGCAATCTAAACTCTCTGGGTTATAAAACAGTTGCATCTAAAGCCTAAAAGCCTAAAACCATTTTTGTATCAGGCTGTAAACATGTTTATTTCTGCTGCGCAGTTTAACATTAGAGTCTATGGGGAGGGACGTAGTTTTGGAGCCAGCCTCAAGTGGTCATTGGAGGAACTGCAGCTCTTTTTAAGCACTGGCTTCAATTGTGAGAAGAACTCAGGTTAGAGAAGTTCATGAGAAAAGACTGAATTGTTTTCAATGAGACTCAAATACTTTAAAATGAAATTTGTATCAGCAGCCACAAACTCAAAGTTCTGCTTTAAGTAATCGGTAGATGTGCTTCAAACACTGAGTTTCATCAAAAACTGGGTCTTTGCTGCCAGAACACAGGCGAATGCGCCGACCATCGGCCAGAATCCAGCTGCTTCGGGCTGTTTTTCTCTTTGGTTCATTCATAACAGAAGAAAATGATCAGAGACTGTCAGCGATGAAACAGTAAAGTGTCTCCGTCACCGTCTGTGCTGCACACATCTGCATCTCTCAGAGTCTCAGAGCAGGAATGCAAAGATGTCAGGTGCCAGACTTTGGCACAAACAGGTAACCACAGAACAAAAGGCCCTTACTGCAGCATCATGTGGACCACAGCACCGATCTGATTGGTTGATCTGTCCCCTTACAGAGAACGGATTCAGGTCATTAACATGTAAACTGGATGCGGTCGCCCACAGAGACGCACGCCGACACATTCAGGCCGACACATCAGAGGGTTAGCCTTCCACCAAAAATCAGCTGAACTTCTAGAAAACGTTCAAAAGAAAATTCTGACTGAATGCTCGTTTCCATGCACTGCGGCTGATGGCCGGTCGGGCGAGCAGCAGGTGGAGAAAATTCACCACAGAACCACCGAAGAACCCACACGGTCGAGGTCATTAAAATGACTCCAATCGCAGCTCAAACAGTGCAAAAGGGAATCAGAAAACATGGCAGAAACAGGCAGTTTCTGTTGGTTGAAAATGACACTAACAGAATCAGGATTTCCCTTCATGATTATCATGGTTTTGGCATTATTGCAGCTATAAAAAAAAAAAAAGCAATAAAGCTGTCAGTCAAATTCAGATTATATTACCATACTATCTGTGGCAAGATAATTAAACTCATAGAACAGGTGCACGGAGGTAATGAGAGTCTGTAAACTAAGTCTAAACTGTACAAAAAGAACAAATATTTATAATATTTTCATACGTGCATAACTAACACGACCTATCACTTTCGGTCGTCATGCCACCGCTAGTCAAAGATTCATCCTAGAACGTGCCCTCGTCCAAGCAACAGCTGGCTGTGTCACCTGAAAGCAGCCAACAAATTTGTTATTTACAGAGACGACATCCGTTTAAATGTATGTCGAGAGCAGAGAAATCCAAACTCAGCATTCATTCGTTCAAACATGTGCTTCAGCTCGAAACTACTCTGGACCAACAAAGAACATAAACGTAACCTGCCAGCTCGCTGGCACAAAGACCGTGCGTTGTTCAAAGCCACAGATGTGCAAACAGTGGAACTAATTCCAGTGCACTCCCTATTAAAGGCTGGTGTCTGCCTCCATCCAGGCTGCTCCATCACCTGAACCGCATACAGTCTGTCAGTGCAGAAGTTAAACCGTCCTCAACCTGCCAATTCTCTAGCACACATTCCCCATCACACCTGAATGCACCAGTGTGAGAATAACACAGGTAAATGAGTGCAACATGACCTGCACACTCCATCCCAGCAGCTCCCAGTATTTTATACAATGAACATGCATTAGAGGTGGGCTGCGTCCCACTGTGTGCTACGTGTTAGGTTAAATTCTTTTTGCAAACCTGGATGATTTACTGACAAACGGCAGCTCTGCATGTTTGTGCAGCAATGTGAGTGCATGTAACAAGTGCTTCAGTTTCATCACCTTTAGATGGGACAGAATTAATCGCTAACCCTGTGGTTTCCTCTGGCATGCTGAAAATAGTCCTTGTATCACACCTCATGCTTTGTTTGTTTTTTTCACTTAATCAGTGATACAAAAATCCAAGTAGAGCTTTATCTAAATACACGTCACCTTTATTTTTGCAGGAGCTATGACTCTCTTTCCCCCACCAAAAACATCAAATTCACTTTATCTTCACTTCGTGTTATTAACCTAATTGTTTGCACACGACCTGCAGCATCTTCACTTCCCAGTTTAAACACCACCGCTCTAATCCAAACCTAGCCCCGTGACACATTCTCAGAAATAAAGCTTTCAAACAGCTTTCAAGCTTTCAAAAGCTTTTAACCTTTTAAAGGGCTGCCTGATGTTTTTCTAACCTGATCAAGAGGACACGGGTGAAGACCGAGCTTTAAAAAAACTGTCCCAAACCAGATTTGAACCCAAGTCTCCTGAAACTTGGGATGTTTCCTCCTCTATGACCTGATTCACTAGTGAGACTTTATATTCTTGGAAATGGTTGGATACTTCAGGCGTGTTTACGTGGACACAAAGCGGTCAGTTTCTCTCGTGACAGGCGAGCAGATGCTTAGAACATTGGAGTGAGATGATCAAACCACAGAGCATGTTACATACCGAGAAATGTCACTCTGTTAACACAGGAAGCCCAAATACTTCAGATGTGACACATTTCTGTTGCTGCAGGAAATTTTTCTGCAACGGCAGCATCACACCTTCAGAGCACTCGACTGTGTTTCCTGGCGGAGCTCAAAGTTTCCTCAGTGACTCACTGAAATGTCCTGATGGTTCAGCCTCTGTCTGAACTGACAGACGAGGCAAACGCTGCAGACAGTCGTGCATGCGTGTTGCAGACGGCAGAGAAAAACGAACTCCGGCGAGTTCGCTTCAACATCTGCAAACAATCTGCAGATTATTTTCCCATTTAATCAATTAATTGTTGCTGCTTCCAGTCTGAATCTCCAGCTGTGACGCATTCAGCCACCATGAAAACTCATTAAGGGCATTAAAACGCTGCACTTCATTCAAAGAGCGCGTTTAATATTTATCCCACCACACTGCTCTCAGTTATTGCTGTGCAACCTAATAGTTTACAAACAATAACTACAATGAGATAATAAAATATAAAGATTTATTAAACTAAACTGCAGTTTGAATGTGATATCACTGTAGAGCTATTAAAATCTGCCCCTCCAGCTACTTTATTACTGATGCATCAATAATAATGAAATATATAAACACAGGAGGGTTTCACACGGCATAACACACACACACACACACATGAAAAGAAGGATTGTAGATTCACTGATCAGAATTCATTCAACTTTATTCATGAGATAAAAAGATAAAAATGAGTTTTTTAAACACCCAAATCAGCCGACATCATCAAAACTTAATTAGCTTTAATTAATTATTCTGCCAAACTCTGCAACCTCAAAAATCACACCCAAGCAAAGAACGTGACAAGACCGATCAGACAAATATGGTTAATTATTCTTTGATTCATTGCTTCTGCTGTTTTTGCCACACAGGGCGGGGCTGTTATTGTCTAATGAGCCCATAAAGCTGGTTAACTGACCTTCATTTGTAAAGATGTTAAAGGATCCTCTGAGAAACAGACAGTTTTATTCAGTTATTAACTCGAGGTTTTATTGTCCGGCTCTGTGTGTCTCTCTCGGGGCCCTGCAGGTCCACGTCACGAGCTGGTTCGGTTTAATTAAAGCGCTTCATAAGACGGTACGAGAAGCTTTGCTGTTGTTCAGCAGGTTTGGAGCAGCGTTCCCGTCCCCGTGCGTCCTGTACTGTGCGGTGTTCACACATAGAGGGGTGAGTGTGACATAAGTCTGTCTGTCAGGAGTGGATAGCTTGCATGTTTTTGTTTTGATCTTGTTTTTACCCACAAATGTGTTTCACTTTTACTCACAGCTGAGAATCAGACACAAACTTTCTGAGGCTTTGGAAAGCACCGCTGGCTTGCCACCCACGTTTTCCATTTGGGCACTCCTCACTGAGAGGGATGATGCTCGCAAGATGCCACGCGTGTTGGTTGCTTTTTGGTTTTTCTGCCCTCACTATTTAAAATATATATATATGTTATGACTGGCAGCCCAAACGAAGCCGTCAAAACTAAAACTTAAAAGTTGCTGGAGCTTTCAATGCTTGGGCTAAAATAAGACCCTTCGCAGCATTTGTCATGTAGGTTAAACGATGACAGCCACCAAGAGCATTTAACGTGATGCTTTAGAAGTGTCCACATGTGATGAGCTGTGAGTGACGGGCCTGTTTCACTCAATCTAAACTGCTTTGAGAAGTGGCAGGGGCTTTGAAACAACAGCAGTGTTTGACGCTGTGTGAAGCTGACTGAGCTGACTGTTCATAGACGTCCAGTTTCTATGCATTTTCAGGTAAAACTGACTGCGTTTAAATCCTGTGACACTTGTACTAACAGGTTGGGGCGGGTCCATTTTTGACTGGGATGGTTCTGCTTGCTTTGAAATGCTGCTTCATCCTGAATTTGATGTTTTACTTGTAATTTACTGTAAAATATTTTGTTCTGAATAAAGATTTCCAGGGTTTTACTGCACAGTATTGCACTTTTGCAGCAATGCTGCATTTTTGCTCTGTGATCCACCGGTGACCTGTCCAGGGTGAACCCCACCT
This sequence comes from Perissodus microlepis, assembly GCF_051167445.1. Classification (NCBI taxonomy): domain Eukaryota; kingdom Metazoa; phylum Chordata; class Actinopteri; order Cichliformes; family Cichlidae; genus Perissodus; species Perissodus microlepis. The sequence goes on from NC_140480.1 coordinate 32,136,702, forward strand.
CTCGCTTAATGTCAGCTGCAAAAGGCTGCAGCCCCCCTGCCTCTCTCCAAAGGATAAAGCAGGCAGAGCTAACAGATGGGTGGATGGATGGATAGATGGAGACCCGCCGCACTTCTTCTACAGTGTACATTGTCAAGCAGCTTTCAAAGGAAACAACACAACTCAGACACAATAATGAAGGGTTAAGTTACCGATCACTGCACACGGGGGACACTTTTCATTTCAAACTGCAGGATCTACTGTTTCTGTTTTATTTCACTGTTGGTGAGTTTTTATCGTGTTTCACGTCAAACATTTTTGTCCCAAATGAGACTTCAGACACAGACCATGACCATGAGTCTCTGCTGCAAAGAAGCACACAGATTTCAGCATTACATGGACTCGTGCATCCTCGGGTTGGCACACTTTTAAGTGGAGGGGAGGGTTTTCGTGGGAAATTCTTCCACATCTTAATTGAATAAAGCCCTCAAACAGCAGCAGCTTTGTCACAGAGCTTGACACAGCGGCTGCACCTTTATGTGCACAGCGCTGAATAAACTGCCAGCAGCAGGAGGAAGACACAAAAAGATGTTTACAGGGAGATGCTTCACGTTTGTAGCTTCTTTTCTTTCTTGTTTGACATGCCTGAAGTTCATCACTCTGAACACTTTACTGAAGCCGTGACTGCACTACCACGGAATAAAACCAGCGTGAAAACAGAATTCAACAGTCAGCGACACATTTCAGAGCAAAAGAAACACAGCTGCGGGAAACTTCTGCGCACAGCGAGAGAAAGCGACGGTCAGAGTCCACGGCTCTGTGCCACTGATCTGATTCCTGCTCCACTAATTAAATAACGGCGCAATTAACGAGAGTCAGCTGTCAATCAAAGCCTCATCTACGAGCGAGAAGAGCGCACAGCGCCTGAGGGACGGAGTGAGAGAGGGGGAGAGAAACGGGCACTTACTTCTTTCAGGAAACAGTCCGTTTTTCTTTCATTCCTCCAGAAAATTAAAATTAAAGAGGCGACAAGAACTGAAAGAGCCTGAACACCGGGCGAGAGAGAGGGGGAGAGAGGGAGGACGCAGGACTACCAACAGACAGATGGAGAGAGAGAGGGGATGACAGGAGAGAGAGAGAGAGAGGGAGGGAGGGTGAGCAGCCGGCTAGATGGCTGTAATCCCATTATTGTGAACGACACATTGTTCTGAGAGAGAGAGAACGAGAGACGTTCACAGGAAGCAGGGAGAGAGAGAGTGAGACATTCAAAGAGAGCGGGAAGAGAGAGAGAGACCCACTGGGAATAAAAGGGGCGGGGCTTATCTGCCACACTCTTCTGGGTGGTGTCAGAGGGGGCGTGGTCTTATATTAATATTTAATAGGTAGGTTGAAGCGTGAAGTTAGAGAAAGAGAGGGCGAGAGGTAGTAAATCAGAGTGTCGCCACACCCCTGCAACTGTGTGAGCTGCTGTGGGCTGAAGGAGTCCAACCATGAATCCAGCCCCAAAATACTGCAGCACCACCTGCAAACTTCTGTTATTATTACACGATCAGACCAGGTGCTTCGACATATTCGACAAGCATCTGGCCAGATTTGAGTTTATGAGAATGAAAAATAATTGCTACACCTGAAAGGAAACCGACCAGCAAAGCTCAAAAACACAATTTTCTCACACAAACGAGAGTTCTGAGTATTTTTAAAGTGGTTTAAGTTTTATTTGCACGCGGTTATCGAGACGGCTGTGGCTCGTGTGGTTAAGCTACTCCGGCTACCCCGGTCCACATGTTGAAGTATCCTTGGGTAAGATACCAAACCCTGAGATGTCCCCAGTGCACCTATTGGGGTGTGTGCATGGATGAAAAAGTGTTCAGGCATGGAGGTGTGCGATTGGGAGAATGAGACTTGTAGTAGGAAGCACTTTGAGTGCTCATGTTGAGTAGAAAGGCACCGATCCATCTTTGTGAGGGTGCCTTTGCACTGCAGGAAAGTTGGACTGTTAAATAGCAGCAAATCAACACAACAGTTGGCCTCAAAGCGCTTTATACTGTAAGGTAAAGACCCCACAGTAGCACACATGACAACTCCTTTACGGAAGTGTTAACACGGGAGTCTATGGGGATTTAATTGGTTTTAGAAACAGCCTCAAGTGGCCATTGGAGGAACTGCAGCTTCTTTTTTCCACTTCCGTGTTGGTTTCCTTTTCAGCCTGGAGGTCTGCTACTCTCTAACCGACCCTTTTAGACTTTATGCTTCCACTGCTGTGCAGTAAGATCCATCAGATCGAACTGATGATGAAATGATTTTGCAACAGCTTTGTGATGCAGTTGCATCATTGCTGTTTGTTGCATCCACCTAAATGGTGAGTTTTATGTTGTCGATAGTCAAGTGGAAGAGGAGACGAATGCTACCGCTATTACATTTGGTGCTTCTTGTCATCGTTTTCTCCAAGTCGACCTCCACCCAGCAGTTTTTCTGTGCCCAGAGAAGTACCTACCGCAGAGTAGGCCGTTTGTTCTGCCCGAAAATAGCAGTAAAAGAGGCTCTTCAAAGGCAGTTCCTGCTGTTGGAACCGGAACAGACAGCCACCAATACATGCAGTGGGAAATTATTACATTATACTTGTTTAGTCAAAACTTTGTGTTAGTTTAAATGAAGTGAAAATGCAAACAGAGCAGGACTGTCCCAAACCAGGGACACCATAAATAAGTGTTCCAGATATTTGACTGATTATTGATTGATTATTACTCCAAAACCTCAGCCAAACTTGAAAGCCGAGATTTGATTTTTGCTAAACGAATAAGAGAGAAGCTGCAGCAGGAGGCTGGAGTGGATTTAGCATGTCCAGGATGGAGACCGTCCATAACTCTGTGCTGTTCAGGTTCTGTTTTTTAGTTCATGTTTTCTCATGAACTGCTTTAATTGAACAGAAGCGACTTTTTCCTGCGTAAAAGCCGAGCAGCTGCTATCTGAAGTGCATCGTGAATCTTCAGACATCTATCTCTGTTCACTTTGATGCTGAAGAAAACTTATATACTAAAAGATTCTCAGGCAGAGTCAGAACTTTCTGTGGGTTTCTCGTGGTTTATTTTGGATAGAGATCAGACACAATGACATCCTCAGGAAGTGGAAGTAACACAGAATCTAAACATGCTGTGTGTGCGCCTCAATGTGAGGTATACGTTCTCATTTCTAACACTAATGCCTGCCTCGCACCAAACTTTTCAAGCACTTTTAGTGTCTCAGACAAATTTCCATCGTGGCATTAAAATCCTGACAGTTTTGTGGAAGCTCATTTTGATGGCTAGGTGTAGAGTGAGCATAAAAAAGTCTTTTTCTTTTCTTGAATGACTGATAAATTCAGATTTCTCTAATATTAATGTACATTTTTCCGACTTGGCCTTCTCTCTGACTAAAAACTGACACATTATCTTTAGACGTGACAATTTCCCAGACCATAGCAAGTCTTTTCAAAGTCTTCTAGAGTGTGGTAGGTATAAGATAAACTTCCTGTTCTGCTTATATAACCTGCAGTTCTCTGATTGAGGATGTTGGCCTCATGTTTCGCTGACAGTCTGAAAACTGCCTTTTCACAACTGGAAACAAATCAAAACCAATTTACCTGCAGGATTACAGGATACAGCTGCCAAAATGTGACAACGCTGCAGCCACTTCCTGTCAAAGCAGGCAGCCGGACGTTATCTGTCCGTGTTATACATGTTATGAGATATTTGAGTCATAATTAACAGGCTCGGGGCTCAGATTTCGCGTGCTTGGGGAACGCCGTGTTCTTCAGTAAAACCTCCTCTGCAGCGAAATGAAGCGTCTCACAGAGAAAGCAAAGTCCCTCTGAGGACGTCTCTCTGAGGATGTCCCACAGCCGACGCATCTCTTTGATTCTCCTCCATCAGCTGCTGCTGTGGGCGGCCCAGCAATCCCACTGCGAGCCACAGTGCATGATGGGAACCAGCTGCTTAGTCTCCTGCATGTTCTCACAGTCTTCAAATTTCAGCAGGTGCTCGTCATTTCCCTGCTCCGGACCGAGGTCGGTCTTATTCATGTCTTTTTGATGTTGTTTGCTCTTCTTTGCTCTTCCTTTGTCAGGTTTTTTTGTCCCACACAGAAATGAAATCCAGCAGCAGAGCAACGAGCAGACTCACGTTATCAGATTGGCTCGGGATCGACAGTGATCGGCACTGATCGGTCAGAGGAAGAGTGTCTCAACTAAAGGTCTCTGCTAAGGTGAGTGAAAGTTTCTGTTTTCTGTCGCCTGATTGGTTCACAGCTGACAGGTCACAGCAGGTGAGAATCCCAAAGTGTCCAGGTCGTCATGGTAACCACCGACTGTTTAATGTGATGTGAAGACAGCGTGAAGACTTGGTGCGTGCGCGAGTGTGTGTGTCTGTTATCGCCGTCATCTTATCTGTGACACACACTCTGCTGGTAAAACATGTGTGTGACCTCAAGTGACTCAGTGTGTGTGTGTGTGTGTGTGTGTGTGTCGATATACTCATGCATTCATTCATGTGTGTGTGTTAGAGCTCAGCTGGGAGTGTTTGTCCACCTCTCATCAGGAGCCCTCATGTAATATTAATCACACACGCATACTTAGGGTCACACGCACTACTGAACACACACACACACACACACACCGATCACATCAATCAAACACACAAAGAGAAACACACACAGCCGTACCCCAGGATTAACTGCTATCTATCTTTGTGGGGACATTTTGTTCAGGCCTCACTCTGGGACGGGCCTCAAAGGGCCGCTCAGGGTTCAGATCTGTGGAGCAGAAGCAGGTTTACGCTCAGGGTTACAAAAGCGTCACACTTTCCGCACTCGTGGGCTAAATTAAGTCATCGGGCTCTTTGTGCGGTTGTCTGCGAACTTCACATTGTCGCTGTTGTTGTGTAGACTTGTCTGCATTGCCGCCACCCAACTCTGCATGTAAGTAACGCTTTCTCCAAGCAGACCAGAAAGTGCATATAATAAGAGCAACCACCCGTCCGTTGTGCCTGCAGCTGTCCGTGTGTGCATCCGCAACCCAGTATAATCCGGGCCCGAGTGTCCCAGGAGTGCAGTGTGTGCCTGAGGGTCCTCGCAAAGATAGGAGAACGGCCGTGTGTGTGGCCAGCTGGTGCAGCAGCGTCCATGATGTGATTTTATATTTCTGCATTAACGTCTCAAACAAACACTCGTTATTTAAAGGCCATTTAAAATCCGTCCACTCAACAATTTACTGCCAGTCACACAAAGGAAATAAAACATGCGACCAATTATAGCCTGCTCTCTTTTTCTAAATAATCCACTGCAGGACTGTGTCCTCACTGAGCCACACACTCATGTTCTCAGCTTTTCAGCAGCTGTTCAACAAACAACAACAGACCACATACCTCCACCAAGGCTGGAAAGTCTCTCTACACCCTTGATTCAGAATCATATTTGGGTTAGTAGTAGATATTTCATCTCAAAGGATGAAAGGATGGATAAAAAAATATTACATTTTTCCTTCAAGATTCCTGCTTCTAGATACTCCAAAAGTTCATGATGTTGGGCCGAGCTCTGGATACCATCCACCAACACACAACTTCTTGAGCAATCTTGCTAATAAACTGGACAAATAAAAAATAAATTGAGCCAATCACAGTGGAGATAACACCCATGGGAACAAAACAAAAAACTTGAAACTTGCTAACTTGAAATTCAAAACTTTGCTACTTTCTGCTGCCGGCTTGCTCGTGCATCCTAAAACATCTGATGTAGACATGAAGAAAAATGAATAGATTCTTGAAGTACACTGAGACTAAAGTGAGAGTTTTCAATATTTCATAAAGGGATCTTTACACATGGCCTACTGTGGTTCCATGTAGATGCTCAATCATCCAGGCAAGGAAATCCCAAAAAGTTGATTCTGTTCATCTGGACAGAGAAACGTTTCGTCACTCGTCCAGATGACTTCTTCAGTCTCAGCTGACTGCAGGTTTCCCCAATCTTATAAACAGCACATTTGCACAATAACTGAAACTAGCACCACTGAGGGAACAATGGACTGTGAGGTCAGGTTTTTGATCACTAATATGCAAATTGTCATGACCATTGATCAAAGACCATGAGTACCATTCACAGTGTGTTGGGGAATGGCTGCAATCACAGCATTGTAAGATGGTGAAGAGGTCCTCTTAGGCCCCCTCCTTGATTCAGAGATGGTCTTCCCCTTTTCACGTAAATGGCCTCCTTTACTCCGCACCCATCCAGAAAGTGCACATCTTCATCATTGAAAGTGTCCATTGGCCCGTAGGTACGTTTCTGCCACTGAAAACGGTACATCCAGATGAACCGAATCAACTTTTTGGGATTTCCTTACCTAGATAGATTGCAAATATGTTCGCAGTCTGTCTGCATTTATTTCCAAGTTTTCATCAATCTGTCTGAGAGTGATTGTTTGGAGTCAGGTTGCCTCCCACCAACCAATCTGCAGAATCAACGTGTTAGTGCAAGTGCTCGCCCAGGTCTTGGGCGTGTTGCGCACTCCTGTTTATGAACCAGGTGGTCGCCACAACTAATTGCGAAAACGTCAGTGCAGTCACCACTGATTTTTCATAGTCACGAGGAGGCTGCAGCCTGTTTTTACCTCAGGATTCCCTCAGGAGTTTGCATGCATGCAGGTCAGAATGGGAAAAAAAATTAAAAGAGCATAAATATATGTCATGTTTAGTGTTGATTTGCAGCTGTTAGTGCTAAAACCAGCTAAATGCACTTCTTGTGAGCATGTTTAAATATTTCTAGTTTTAGAAAATATTTCTAAAATTTTAGAGCCTTGGGAATCAGTCTGCAGGCACTCAAAGGGCCTTAAAACCAGATTTTCATGCAGTTTCTCGTTAGACATGATCGGCATCACTGAATCCAATGAATAATAGAAAAAATATATTCATATATGAATTTACAGAGGTAACTATTTTCTGCCAGCATCCTGCTATCTCGTCTTTTCTCTGCACCAGTGTAGATATTTGCTGTGCAAAGAGTCAATTGATGCATCAAAAGCCCTCTTTTATGTGAGCCTGAGGAAGAAAGCCTGGGGTAACAAAGAAAGTTGATAACCACTGATGTGATACCCATTATCTCTGATTGGAGTTTTAGGTTTTGTGTAGGCAGCCAACACAAAAGAAGGCTGGCTATGTCAAACTTCGCAGCGCAGCCCTCCTCGAGACTTCGGCATGAGATAAGATATGATATTTCGGGGTGCGTGTGTTTTTTCCCAGGTAAGGCTTTGCAGTAGAAACAAAAGATGAAGGACGAGTGAAGAGGCTTTAAAGGGGGCGGAGGATGGGTCGAGGAGGAGCGGGAGGAGGGGAGAGGTACGTGATGAAGGGGGAGGTGGGGGTGAGAGGAGGGGGCAGGTTTAGAGAGCGTGAAAAGCAGCTTGTACAGAGACGAACCAACCAGGCGGAGTAATGAGTGAGGGGGGAGGGGAGGAGGAGGTGAAAGGTGACACGCAGTAATTGGGGGGAAATGTGTGTGCGCGATGCAGCGAGGCGACGTGTCCCAGATAAAAATCAAAAAATCTAATTCAGCTTTATTTATCTTCGGGGTCGTTTCGTTTAACAATCAGTGAAATAAATTAGGTTAACGCAAACTAGCACATGACGGGAAATACATCTGTGTTTATAGATATGGATACAGATATAGCTGTATGAGAGACAGGAGACGGAAATGAAAAATATGTTCTTATGACACAGCTGAATGTGGAATTTAATTTTGGGTGAATTTATGGCCGTAGAAATGTTTCTTTTATTAAAGTCATCTGTCTGAATTTTCCTGTCTGTAATCTGCAGAAACTCATTTCAACAGCAAGGCAGCTGAAACCTGATCACGCAAAAGTTTGATTAATCACGCGATTGACTGTCCTACGAGAGGGAGAGAGACACAGGAACACAGAGAGAGAGGCGCCCTGGTAACAATGGCTCTTCTGTTGCAGTAACTCTCTCTGATGATCTTTGGGTCACTGATCCTGAATCTGCAGATTCTCTGTACCAACTAATTAGATCACTGCATCCTCCATCTATCACTGAACTCCCAGCGACTGTAATAAGCCGTTTTCACACGTGAACTTCGGCGTCGGAACAATCAGGTCAGGACTTATTCCACAGTTGTCGTTTCTAATGTGCAGCGCACAGCAGGAAATAGTCCGCTTCCGACTCGTTCTCGTTTCTAATCTGTTTGGTTTAGGCGAGGGTGCAGAGGCAGCACACACGACGCCCACTCACTCACTGTGAATTAACTGAACAATTAGCTGCGGTACTCTCACATGGGCACAATCAAGCATCACATGGACTTTGTAGCAGCGAGCTGGCAGGTTAAAGACTGTTTAACGTCCAACTCGTTCTCACATGCAGCTCAGTCAGTTGAGAAAGGTTCAAGGCTTCAGGTGTGAAATGCAATACAGACACAATAAGCAGCAGAATATCACACAAAGGCAACTCTACGGGGCAAGCGTTTAGTCTCAGCGATGTTCAAGAATGATGACATCATCAGGAGCCATGTGGCAGCTGCCTGTGAGGTCACCGGTGAGGACATCCGGACTTATCCGAAGACAGAGATTAGAGCTGCACCAACCTGTTGAGGCAACCTGCTGCTGTGATGTAGAAACTGAGCTGTGAGGAAGAGGAACCTTCTTCATCAGGAGGACGTTCTGAAGGAACACAAACAAAGATGTACATCAGCACAGACGTGAAGTGCGTTAATCCCAATTTTTCTTCTAATGGCCAGCAGGGGGCGACCTCTCTGGCTTCAAATCAGATCAGTTTGTATAGAAGTCTATGGGAAAATCACCTGATTTATGAACTCTGCAAACACAATTCTGAGTTTATGGACTCAACCTTTACTATAAAGTCTTATTGAATACAACATGATGCTAATTTTTTAAAGTTTTGGCCCTGTGTGGAGTAAAACAGGTGATAAAACAGTAGAAACTAGTGCTGTCAGCGTTAATCTCTTTAAAATGACGTTAATGCCATAACCGCGTTAAGTCTCAGTTAGCGAGTTATTGGGATCACCCCATGCATGGGACTGGATGGCGCTAACACGTTAACAAGCTAACTGCGCTAACGCATTGATGCAGTGCAGCCCCATGGACAGGGTGATCCACGCTAACTCGCTAACAGAGATTTGGGGCGCTAACGCGGTTATGGCATTAACGTCATTTTAACAAGATTAACGCTGACAGCACTAGAAGAAACATATAAACAAGTGTTAAACATAGGGCTTCATCTGAAAATTCAGTTCCTTAAACTTGTATTCTTTTATGACCAGCAGGGGGCGACTCCTCTGCATGAAAGAAGACTTCCAGTTGTATAGAAGGGAAACTGCTCCTGGGCTCCCGCGCTCTTTGGCCTCAGTAAAATTGATTTTATGGGCGTAAGTGTCACATTATACTAGATAAAACATAAAGTTCATTTTTGAAAACTGTGGTCATACTAGGGTCAGAGAGACGGATAAACAAGCAGGCAGTTTTCTTTCATAAAAAAAGGATTTGAAGCTTTCAGAAAGCAGTTGGTGACGTCACAGTAGCTGCATCCATCTTTCATATACAGTCTATGAGTATCCGTCTCTGTTAGTGAAATGAAGTTTCATTAAACTTGAGGCAGAAGACTTTTTTTCTTGGTCAACATGTTGACAAACTCCCACTCTCACATCCAGCAGGTTTATCTGACCCCCGGGGTTCAGGTGTTAATCAATAACAATTGTCAGCACCGCAGATGAATTATTGATCGGCTCCCTGATAAATCAATGGTTTCGGCATTATTTTCATGTGTAATCACAGACATTTCCCCGTCCGCAGTCTGAGATGTCAGAGCTGTCATCGGGGCAAAGCAGACAGCGGCTGCGGGCCCCTGAGGGTCTAAAGTCCCTAAAGGTTTCTGTCATCATTCGAGCTAGGAAACCATGGAAACAGGCGTGTTCACCCTGTCAAAGTGTCTCCTGCATCTCCTGGCCATGTGCCCACAGTCTCGTGTTTTGGGTGGATTACTCCTTTATTGGCTCTTCATCAGCCATCTGCCTTCAAGGCCAACTGTGAGGTCAAGCAATGAATCACTTCCTGTTTGCCTGCCGGAGCCTATAATGAGTTAATGAGCTACGTGGAGTGTACAGCTAATCAATCACCGCAGCTATTGATTGATGATCTATAGACCGAGCTGCTCCTGCTCATCTGTCCTCGTCAATACAGCCGCTTCTCGCTTATTAACCTGCACACACCCGAGATCTGACATCAGCACATTTAAAGAGGACTTGGGCTAAAGTGCACTGAGAACTTCTCTTTAAAACTGGACGTTTCACCAGTTCAATCCAAACTGGGAAAAGGGAGATTCTCTGACAGCTGCTCACCAATACTTGCCCTCTAAGTGAATCATAAGTGTGAGTGTCTTTAAGTATTTTGGCATCTTCAGCTGAGGTTAATATCTACGTGTGTGAACAGGCCGAGGAAAAACCTCCCACCTCCAACCCTTCGCAGTCAATTTAAGACTGACTTTAAAAACTGAACCTGTCCTTTAATGAACACAGCCTGTGGCTCCGCCCTCTGTTAATCAAAAACAGTCATCGGGTCACAAACGCTGAAGCACTAAAGCAGCTTCGGTCTGTCGCTGTCAGGCGCTTTAAAAAGAATGAAGGACGACCAACAGCGCAGAGCCAGCTGAGGCATTCGGTGACCTTGAAGACAAAAACCAGGGATTACGACCCTGCCGTGTGTTTGTGTTGTCATTGTCTCTTTTTGAGAATCAGTGTCCTCGCTGCTGATAAATCCAGCCTTCACTCCCTCTTACAGCAATAAAAATCTGATCTTAAGAGTCCGTTTGTTTCAGATTTTAACAACAGGAAGTGTACATGAAGTTAATTTTTTGGAGAGTTCATGTCTTATTCATGTTTTCGCGTTTTTCTTTGAAGATGTTCGTCCTTAAGATGAGCTGAAGTCAGAGACAGACGTTGTAGATTTGTTCTATTTTAAGACTCAGCAGCTTGTAAAGTCACGCTTTAAGGATTACTGTCGACAATGTGAGGAATTTTCTTTGTTTTGTGATATAAACTCCTGTACGGAGGCGACTTTAAAGACAAATAATCCAGCCTGGAGGATCATTAACTTTTATTTCACACAGTTATTGTTCATATGAGGCTCCATATCGAGCCTTTTTGTTGGCTGTTTGTTTGGATTGCAATTTTTCTTTTTCGTGCACACACTTTCATACTTAATGCTCTTTTATGCTAATTTTTATACTTCAAGGAAACTTACATTTCTGTTTGTTTGTTGCAGAGCTGTTTTTTGCAGAATACTAAAGTCTCCATTATATTCAGCAGCTCGTCTCTGTCTGTCAGTTGTTTGCGGCATGTGGCTTTTTATAGACGTTTCTCCATAAAACACCGCTAAGAGTGAGGCAGAGCTGTACAGTTGTAGCTGGACAGCTGAACAAAGGGATGACTCGCTGTAAAGAGCAGAGCTGCAGAATCAGCTCATAATTGTCTGCAGCTTTGCTACTATAACAATTAAATCTGTTTTCACACTGTCATTAAATACAGTGGGATAATAAACACAGTTTATAGTCTGTTTAATTAAAAGTGGTGCAATTAAAGCTGAAATATCTCTCTGAAAGGCAACATTACGTATTTGTTGTGAATGTGGATTTTGCAGTTCAGGCAGGCTAAAGAGGTTTTCAGATCATGTCTCTGGGTTCTAACAGTAAACACAGAACCAAAAACAGGAGCTGAAAGAGGCTAAAAGAGCAGAAGATGCCGACTGATGGTGTTTCAGGTTCTACAAGAGGTCGGCGTCTTACTCTGCACATGTGACTGGTTTACAGTCGGCTTGGTAGCGATATCTAACAGCACGAGCGTCAGAGGAAGTGATCCCGTATGAGGTCAGAAGGTCTCCGACAAACACAGAGGCTATTCACTCATGCATGCATTCATCCGTCAGAGTAAAATATCAGCTCTTTCGTCACTCGGCCCAGTGTTCACATTCAGCCCAGTGTTCAGCAGCAGGAAGTTTACGGAAGTCAAAATCCAGGGTTTTCCCTGCCACTTAAACAGTTTTATACAGCCCCAAAGTCAAACGAGCCAGAACACACATGGAGACTGGTATATACTGGGTTATATGGTGGGTTTCCCAGGTTGTTGCTGTGGTAGCCTCAGATTCGCCCGCTAACTCCGGTAAAGGGTTTTATTTTCACAAAAGAAAGAAGAAGCTCAACCATCACACATGCTGAGCTCCAAACAACAATCTGAAAATGCCACAGAAACCAGAGGAAAGCATTATCTTATTCATTAACCACTGACAAGTCCTCCAACCTGATGCACCACATTGGTGTTTTGTTACTCTCAGGGGATCCGCTACAGCAAACCAGCAAGAGGTGAACTGTTAAAACCGGTAATTAACTCTTCCTTATGTGACAGTGCTGTGGTAAATGGATGGTTTGGGGCTAAAAAAATAACCTGCTGCAGTTTAGAGAACAGATCCATTCTGGGTAGAAATAAACACTCTGTTGAGGTTAGCAGACCTGTTTCATCATGGTTAGAGTAACAACAATGTGGTGAAAGGGAAACTAATAAAAAAAAAAACTTAAAGTATAGCTGGGCGTCATCTCCATGAAAACAAAAAGATCTGAGACTTTCTACAAATAGGAACCAAAGAATTCATACAAGGAAGGAAGCTGGACCTAGTAAAGATCCTTGCGGTGCTCCTCACCACCACAGGTGATCCAGAGGAAGACACCTTGTTACTCACTAACAGAGGCTGATCTGTTGATGCTGGAAATCCACTGAATAAAAACTTGATGAACTTAAAGCGGACTCTTATCTGTCGAGATTTTTTCCAAGGAGCCAATAAGGTGAAGTCTTTCGTTGAACAGATGAAGGTGTGTCAAAATAAACCCATCTATCCTCCTCCCTCACTGCTTCATGGCCCTGGAGTATACAGATGGGCTCCACATGAACTCCAGGGTGCACTAACTGATAAAGAAAAATAGTGTTGGTTGTAAGAAGCTGCCGAGCAGGCAGAAACAGCCCGTCCAGCTGAAGCTCCACCGTGATATTGATCATTGTTGAACAGCACATCATCACAGTAGGAGACCTGCTAAATCGGTGGGTATAGATGCATTTTTATAGCTTCAGGTTGACTTTACAAATGTCCTGCTGCTAAAATCCTCTGGACAACCCTCATCTGATCAAAGGGTTGTTGTCTATTTCCTGCTAATGCAGAAAGTTACATCTGCAAGCACTGCTCAGGGCCGCAACGACCCATCCAGGTAAAGTATGTCGTTGCACCAGATTTGTTTGTTCCTGCTCACTTTACGCTTCAGTCCAATCAGCCAATCATTGTCCTTAGATATAGATACGTGTGTGTGTGTGTGTGTGTGTGTGTGTGTGTGTGTGTGTGTGTGTGTGTGTGTGTAACATTTGAAGAACAGTAGTCAGCAGTTCCTACCATCCCTATTGTGCTCTTTGTGTCTGATTTCTCTCTTTTTAAAATTGATTTTATGCCTGAGTTTTTTCTTTTCACTGGCTGCCTCTATGTCCATGACTTCTGCCTGGATTTTTAAAAAGTGGATTTTGAATTTCCTGTGTCTTACATTTTACTTCTCTCGTCTTCCCTGTGGTTGTTCTCCTGTATGCATTTATGTTTCCTGCTGATCAGGTGTAGCTGAATTAAAGCATAAAGACACATTTCTCTCTATATATATAATAATTATAATGAAACGCGATACCCGTCTCCATGAGGTCAGCAGATATGCTTCATTACGACTCCCAGACTTCTTCTTTTATGTCTAATATGAAGGCAGTGGCTGAGCAGTACTCGGAAAAACTCTGACAATGCAGCTGTCACATTTTCAACTCGTGATGCTTGAAAATTGTCACCTCGCTCTGACCACTATCACCTCTGAGAAAACCACAAGGGCTCATTACTGTAAAAATCACACATTTCTACAAAATCTCTGCCTTTCAGAAACTGACAAACATCCTTGTTCACACCTCTAAACTTTCAAGCAAGCGGAGGAGAAGAGAGCAGCTGATGAGAAACCTCATCCTGGATGAGAGAGACCGACCCTGGCTCTTCACCAGAACCAGACTTTCACTCTGCGTCGGTGCCTTTGGTTTATTTAGATCTTCCACCGTTCTGTGATTTTTATTCTAGTGTTTAATCTCTTCGTTTTATCTTCTTATCTTTTATCTCCCTGCGTCTCTGTTTTCGAATCCTCCTGCGTTTCTTGTATCTCGTCTCGAAGCCTCGCGCGTTTCATGTGCAGCCCTCTGTAGCAGACAGCAGATCTGAGATAAAGCAGCAGCGTGTCTGTAAACTGTCGGATGTTTCATCAGGCAGTTTGGGTCAGAGTCCTCCTGCTTACACACTTCTCTAAATAAACCGGACAAACCGGTTCAACAGTTTATAAGACTCCGTGCTGAAGGTTTCTCAGATTTGGATTAAACTTGCAGATGTGGAGCTCATCTCATTAACAAGAGGGGGTGGTTGAGATGTTTTAAGTCGTGTAACTCTGCAGGGAAATGAGGAGCCAGACCCAGAGAATGTTAGGAAGGGGCGCCGCGGGAGCCCCGACCCTGACTGACAGTGTTTCTGAGCGTTGCATCATCAGCTAACGGAGACTCATCTGCAAATATTTTCATAACTAACAGCTCAGATGTGCTTTAATGTGGGAACAACAGGCTGCAGGCTCGTCACTGACACGCTGGTATTCTGTGACAAAGGTGCCTCTGTAGAGCTGAGAAGCAGCTGTGAGCACATTTTGAGGAAAATGCAATTCAACCGTGACCACAATGTCTAACCGCTTATTACTGATGTGTGGTTAATCAGCATGCAAACATTGAACCTTACACACACATATCAGACCATGCTTGAACACTTCTTCTAGCTACACATGCGTGTAACTGCATTTTCATCACTTTTACTTGTCACTACATTTTTGGATCCGTAAACTTCTTCAGTGAGTCTCGGTTTCACATTAGGTCAAATTTAGCTGTTTCCTTTCTGTTTTCATTTCCGCCAGTGACTAATTCACCAAAGACTTGACACCAAAGATCTATGAAAGTGGATGGCGTGCATGCACCATTTAACAAACGTCACAAAAACAATGCACACTTCTGCCTTTGAGCGTACGCAGCTCCACTTGACCTCCTCCTGTTTATCCTCCATCCACCCGGACCTCCTGCAGAAGACTCTGGTGCAGCTAAAAAATGTTTAATCAATTAAAGAGAGGGAAAACTTGATGCACTGATATGAGAGCTTAAAGCGAGAAACATTTCCGTGCTTGAAAGTGCTCTGTGTGTGTGTGTCTGTACATGTTTACATATTTCTGTGGGGACCAACAACCCTTATGGGGACAAAACCCCGCCCCCTGCAAGTTTGAAGGTGTTTTTGAGGCTCAAAATGTGGTTTTAGGGTCAAGGTTACAGTTACGTTATGGTTAGGGTTAGGCATTAATTTTTGATGGCAAGGGTTAGGGAAAGCATTATGTCAATTAGATGTCCCCACAAAGACATGAAAACACGATTGTGTGTGTTTGGCTCGATATGCCTACTCTTGCCCATCATGTAAAATTTTAAGCATCCTCTGCTTCATTTCCCGCACTCTGGTGAATGTTTGTGCACCACTTTGTGCGTTGTCTGCATGAGTTTTTTGTTAAATGTTCACATCAATGATGAATTAATTCATTTTAATTAAAACAACTCCTCCTCCTTTGCTCTTCTCGCTCCTCAATAGTTATCAGGCTGACTGCCTGTGCAGGGCTCCAGATGAGAGGAGGAGATGCTGTGCCACTGCTGATTGAGATCACAACACTGTGCATGTGTGTGTGCGTGGCAGGGATAAATACGTTTGCATCAAACAACTCAGAAGCTGGGCGACTTCAAAATAAAATTCTTTTTCTCTTTTTCTTTATTTAACCTTGTGCAAGTGTCCTCGACCACGAACGGCAGCAGTAAGTTGGTGTTTTCAGTGGAGGTAGAAAGATTTGGACCCACTTGCTGTGAGGCAACAGTTCAAACCACCAAACCAAACTAATGCAGTGGTGCTGCCACTGCATTAGTTTACTCACAAATTCATATTTACGAACACTTGTGCTACATATAGAGGGGAAAAGTAAGCAAGAATATTCTTCTAGAAATGTAACTATCCATTCAGGAATCTAAATTATTGCTAAAATATTACTTTAAATAAAAGCTTGTATCAGATTTTGATATCTTGTTGTTCTTCTTACAGGTTCAAATTTGTTTTGTTTTGCAGGATTACACAAAACCAGGCAGAATTTCATGAAAATTTGGAGATGTAGCACATGGCTGAAGACATAATCCATAAAATCTGTGTGCAGAGCTACATTTCTTTCACTAAAACTGTGAAATAGGGCACCTGCTGTGGAAGCGAGTGCTCCTCTACTTTCTGCTGCTTCTATCTGATCTGTGAAACTGAACCAAACTCGGCATTCAATTTTTATTTTTGGTGCACAAAAAAATTAAACCGAAGCTTCCAAATAGGCCACCAGTCCTTTAAATCCCCATTAAACCTGCCCCTGAACACACACACACACACACACACACACACACACACACACACACACACACACACACACACACACACACACACACACACACACACACACACACACAGTCAGTAGATTAGGCAGCCTGCCTTCAAACACTAATCTGTGGAGTTAATCTGATGGTTGTAACTCTGCAAACTGAGACATTATAGAGCTATAATCTGCATATATGGAACACACACACACACATAGTGTCAGCCTTATATGCAGCATCTTTTTGATGCAGGTTTTTTGCACAGAAGTCTCTGTTTCAGGTTGGAAACTCATGAAAGGTCAGTTTCAAGCTGTGTTTACGCCTGGTGTTGTCATGTGATCCATACCTGCACTCTCACACCTTCACCTTCCACTACAGCGTCATTCTGCTCTTTGTTTACATGTTACACAGCAGCCTAAGGCAAATGTGGTTGTAAATACGTATGGCAACAATCAAAACTCCAAACATGAAACACACCTGCGATGCCGCCACACGTGCACCACTACTCTCACTTATTCATTACTGCCTTTGTTACATTCACGTGCTGCTTGTGTCGTCTGCAGCTCTGAATGTGTGCACTCAAACTGAAGGAATGATTTAATGTCCTGGTGTGTGTGTGTGTGTGTGTGTGTGTGTGTGTGTGTGTGTGTGTGTGTGTGTGTGTGTGTGTGTGTGTGTGTGTGTGTGTGGGTGTGTGTGTGCGTGTGTTTCTAAGTTGGGGGTGTAACAGATGCTGGTGAATGAAGACAGCTGCACTCCAAGATACCAATTATACACACACACACACACACACACACACACACACACACACACACACACACACACACACACACACAGACTGTATAATCTTCAGTGTGAGGCAGTGACACCACATTATTTCAGTCTGTAATCTGAACACTGACAGAGGCCATTAAAAGGAACAGTCCAACATTTAAATGAAGAGTACAACGGCATGTAAAGTACGGGTGTAACATATAAAAATCCAATATTCAAAATATAATTTTGAGCCCAACATTTAAAGGAACAGCACACATTAAGTGGACAGCCTGGTAGGGCTGTCCTGGTAAAGGGGGTCGATAGTGTGTGTCAGAAGGCAGTCAAGTAAGGAGGATCTGGTGGACCAATCCCTGACTGAATACCTGGAGACCCAGGACACGCTGGAGAGATTACATCTCTTGGCTGGCCTGGGAACACCTCGATGTTCTCCCGAGGAGGAGGTGGAGGAAAGGGAAGTCTGGGTTTGGGCTGCTGCCCCCACGACCCAATCCCAGGTAGGAAGGAAGGAAGGATGGATGGATGGATTAAAAAAAACTGGCATTCAATGCAACAGCCCATCTACCCAAGGTAGAGCATGAGGGCCCAAAGTTCCCCTAACACACTTTAAAGTACAGGAGAGTTTCATCCACCACAGAAGACAGAAAAACTGCATCAGGGCTAAAAAAAAAAAAAAAATGAGACAAATATAGTCAGAGAAAAAACTTCTGAGACACTCAGAGGCTCAAACTACGTGATGTTAAAATAAATAGCAGCAAGTCCTGAAAACGCTTCTGTAACATGGCAAACAGAACAATCCAAGGTTGACTAGAGAGTCAAACTGGGAATAAGCAGCTGTTAAATAACAAGAACCACATAGAAACAGATCAATGAATCAATACCGCCACTGGATGGATGAGTCAATCCAACCACTGAGATCAGTTTGTCTTTATTACAAGACAAATTTTGGATGGTTTTTTTCTGAATATCAAAATCAAATAGTCTAAAAAAATGGAGGATACTATAATCCGCACATGTGACATTTCCTTGAATGTATGATTTTGTGCTGTTTTAATAAAATATTGCCTCAGACAGACAGAATGATACAGACAGATGGGCAGAAAGAGCCAAGAATAGAGGGGAAAAGGAAGGAAGAGCAGCACAAGGGGAGGAAATGGAAACACAGAGACAGTAAAAACAGCTCATTGTACCACAGAACAGGAACTTCCTCCTTCATTAAACACAGCAGGATACAGTCACAGTAAGCACACACACACACACACACACACACAAACACGCGGTGTGTATCCTGACAGTATCAGAGTGAAGCAGTGTCTCATCGGGACAAACTATCCTGTTAGTCACCGTCTCATGAAGCTCGCTCTGTCCCTCTAAATATACAATGTAACAACCGAGTGCATCATTACAGGCTGATCCAGGGTCAGCGAGGTCTTTCAAACAGTAACTGTGATAACAGACTCGTGGCGAATCAGCTCCAACCTTAAAACTCAAAGACTAATCACACAGCTGAGACAATCGAGTCGTTGTTGGACGCCTTGACGTTTAGAGTAAAATCATTTCATGGTTTGTTATCGCTGTTTTAAATATAGTTTATAGTTCTAACATTTCCGCTGCCTCGCCCCAGTAACTTTACACAGCGATAAGACTGTAAACACCGCGTGCTGTCAATAAAGGTTTTCCAAAGAGCTCATTTTTTCGTCCTGTCATTTTGTTCCCCTTTGTTCACAGACTTTGTTTAAATAAAGGCTCCCTGTTGAAGCCTGACTGTTCATTAACACTGTTCACCCCGAGTCTTTCAATAAAGTTCATTTAAATTCACATCCTTTTGTTCAGGCGGTCTTTGTCTGCAGAGCTCATTTAAATAAAGAGACAGTGTCAAAGCCTGGAGTTTCAATAAAAACTATTCAGCGTGCTGCTGTGAAGATCCTGTTTTCAGTAAAGTTCACTTCATCGGTCCCGAATATGCTGGAACACCCAGCAGGCCGCGAGGTTCCTCGAGTCGTGTCCAGAGACGGTTTGACACACAGAGATGTTCAACGACAACAAAAACAGCTCTCTCTGTATAGCAGGCCCGATTAAAGCCCTGAGGGGCCCCGAACTCCCAGGGGGTCCCTGATTAAAGTGCCAGGGGGCTACAGGGACCACCATTATTCAGTCGCCAGAAAAAGTTTGCAAACCCCTTAAAATTGCCGTAATTTTATTTTTAATGTGGTCTGATCTTCATTTAAGTTATAATCACAGACAAGCACAATCGGACTGTAAACTGTTAACAACAGATATTCTAAATTCAGTTACACGATGCAGTTTAATGACAAGAAAACAAATCTAACAAGGCTCCAGTTCTGACAGCTGTTTGTCTCAAAAGCTGCAGAGCTGCTGGACACGTAGATATGTGATCTTTTATAAGACGTGTTTCTGTAGAAATATTTAGTAAAACTTTTCATTTTTTTGCTTTAAGGACATTTCAGGGGGTGGGGTTTGAGGGGGGGCATTTTAAAATTCCATTATCCACAAAACTACCTGAACTAGGTCCTTGAAATGTTTTAGGGTAAATATCTGGTACCGCGTTTCGATGAATATGGACACTCTGGAGTGGATGATGGATGCTTGAATTCTGTAAAATATTTGGATGTCCGACCACAGACAGCAGATTTGGAGGCCTGTAGAAACCACAGGTTTGCAGCGAAGCGACTGATGTTTTATTTACAGCTTCTCAGATTCGAAGCCCACAATATTCTTTGGCCCAATCAGGTGAATGGTTTCACAGATATTACAGCTTGAATGTGAAGGGACTTCAGCGTGATATTCCCCAGACAGGACACCATGTACCAAATCCAAATTAACTTTTTTAGACAGAGTGAGTTTCTGTTATTATTTCTACATCTTAAATTTGTGATCATGCTCTCTCTCAGTTTCATAATATCAGTTGTTGGAAATGCTTATATCTATGTATGGCAGCCAAATATTTCATATTTTCTAAAAATTTGCTTGTTTTTCCTCTTTCATGCCTGGTTTTCTTTCTTCAAACCAAATCTATTTTTAAATTTTTTGTTTTTCATTTTTTTAAATACGATGACTTGAAATCCCTCCTAAAACATTTTTGAGACATTTTACATGCTTTATTGTATTTTATTTAACTTTTTAAGTAACTTTACTTAAAGGTAATTTACTTTCTGTTTTTACATTATTTTGTTTTGGATTTCATTGAGTTCCTTTTGTGTGTGTATTTTTCCTTAATGAGCTATTTACCTTTGTTATAATGTGTGTGTGTGTGTGTGTTTTTAATTGTGTTGTACTGCTTTATTTATGCCATTTTGTTGTGGGTTATGTTTTGAACCTTTTTTTGGGGGTGGGGGCATACTTATTAACAAAAGGAAAACCATTTTTTGGCTTATAAAAGTCCACAAAATAATAAAATGTACTAAAGTAAAATCATGTAGCAGGGGATGACAGGACTATTTATACACATGAGGGCTAATCAAGAAACAGCCACAAGCCACAGGTGAGGGTAGACATGCAGGTGTGAACAATCGATGACAATGAGACATATGAGACGAGGAAGATGGGAAACACCGGGGAAGACAGCTGCAACAAATCAGGATAAACGAGACAAGGGAAGTAAAACTCAATATGAAGCACGCAAGATATGATAAAAAATAAAACAGGAACTAAAACACACACATACTGAGACCCAGACTGAAGTTTGATTTACACTTCTCCAGGTGATCTAAGCCTTAACTTACAACACAACCAGAAATCCATCTTAACCATGAAAATTGTTCCAGCATGTAATTACATTTCTCAGGAGGTGCACGTTGGGTTATATGTGAGGTTATGATGTAGGTTTAAAAGGCGTTTTGGGTCATGTAAGTATAATTTCCTGCTGAAGTATAATTCACGACACGGGAAGCCACAGAAAAAGAAAAGAAACAGAGAAACCCAGAGGAGAGCAGTTAAATATCTAAATGGACTGATTCTTATATAGCGCTTTTTCTCCCAGAGTACTCAAAGCGCTCTATACAACATGCCACATTCATCCATCCAAACACACCCATTCTCACCAGCACTTTCTCTAAACTGAGTGCTTTCTAACTACATTCACACTCCGATGGATGCATCAGAGAGCAACTTGGGGTTAGTATCTTGCCCAAGGATACTTGACATTGCAGACTGGAGGAGCCAGGGATCGAACCACCAACCTTCCAATCAGTAGGTGGCCTACTCTACCTCCTGAGGTCTAAGGAGCTTGGAAAGAAAAGTGTCTTTTTCCAAGCTCCTTAGACTACGAAGACCTGGATGACTGAGAACCTTCACAGACATATCTACCTCCTGAGCTACAGCCACCCCATGGCTTGCAGCCATACCACCCTGAGCACGCCCAATTTCGTCTGATCTCGGGAGCTAAGCACAGTTGGGCTTGGTAAATATCTATAAATATCTAAATATTATTGATGGTTTGATGAATCCCCATGAACATGTTGAATCTTTCCGTCCAATTGAGTCACAAAAAGGAAGTTCATACGATGTATGATGTACAATCGCAGAATGCCCTTATCCTGTGTTATATATATATATATTATATCCTCTCTGAGTTTGATTTAAAACTTATGTTATTATTGGGAGATATGTCACAACACCCCTGTTGCGGGACACGGGGCTCGGGGGTCCAAGGTCAGCTATAACATCACTAATTTATTCTACATATAGTATTAAATCAAGAAAACATATGAAACAATGTGAAATACTCTTACATTTACACACTATGCACATACTATACCCAACAGAGGTAAGCAGAAGTTAAACTGATCGAGACCGACTCCTTTTTCACACACGCGCAGACAAAAACTGACAATAAAGACAACAAAGAACCAAAGAGTGAACAATAATAAAGAATTCCAGCTCAAACCCCGGGAACACCCAGTTTTCATGACAGTGTGGGCGTTTTTTTTCTACATTTTAACACAAGTTTTGACCAGTTTTGACAGCCCCACGCTAAACTAATAGCGCACCAACAGCTACACTTTTATATCATTTGAACACATTGTGTCATCTGTGCAGTGCAGGCTGCAAAAAACAAGCAAGCCTCTGTGCTAACGGCTTCTTCAAAGGCTACTTGGAGTCAGGTGTTTTAAATTAAGGAGTGAGTGAATTGGGCAACACGGCTTTATTCAGAGGTGAGCCGGTCTATAAATAAAGGCATTCAAAGACTGCCTATTAGGAAAGATTGACTGGTATGAACTTTCACAGGGCGTCAGAGGAACCATTACAGAGATGCACACAGATATAAAAGACTACAAAAGCTTTTCTAAAGACCACAGTCCTCATCAGTCCACAACCAGACAAACCACTGACAAAAGGAAGAGATTCAGGACTGCTGCTACTCCTTCCTAAGAGTGAAAGTCCTACAAATACTACACAAAGAGCATAACAAGTCATTCTGAAAGAGATGAAAAGAGCTCAAGGTTAAGAGGAACACACCTGCAGAAATCTCCTCAGCTCGCTGAAATCTTTGTTCTTGCGTCTCTCTGGACGACATTTGTGAGGCTGGAGAGCGTCCTCGGACACACACACGCTGTTTTGTAACTGATGTTTGTGTCACAGCTCAAGTTTGTGTTGACTCTTACTGTATATGTATATCACAAATCAGACGGCTGGTTCTGGGTGACTGGTTCTTTGCTTACTGGTTCTGGCTTCACTTCAACATCAAAGAGAATATTTTATCACAGCCAATTATAAACACACACACACACACACACACACACACACGCTCGTGTTGGTATTCCTATCATTCTGAGGTCCCTCACTGCTCGCCGTCAGCCATACTCCTCATCACCATGGTAACCCCGACCGTCTCCATGGAAACTCGCCTGACTTTAACCACAGAGCGAGTTTCTTCCTGTCTGTGCAGGAATCCTGAAACTGAACCCTGCGTAATTCTGGTCCCGGTCCGGATCCTGGTCCTCACCCAAAGCCGCAAGTCTGAACTTTAAACTGGCTCCAGTGACATGAAGAGTGATGTGACTCCTCTCTCAGCTGTCAGGCTGCAGTCAACACCATGGACGTGTGAAAGCTGTCACAGGGAGGCAAGAGAGAGAGGGAAACATCCCAACAGGTTCGCTTTTAGGTGGAAGTGTGGCTGCCGTCCACTGGGACCCACTAAACGGGAGGAAACACTCCCATTAATGCTCAGTTTTATTCCAAACACCTCTGGACTGTCAGTGAGCTGATACCGGGGAGGCTGAAATGCTTATTACAACAGCAAATTCAGTCCTGCGAGTGATTCATATTGTAGCAGCTGTAACCGGATTTCTTTCATATAGTTTTTGCCTTAAGGCCTTCGTTGTGAAAGACTGAATATTTTTTTAGCATGCTTATAAAACAGAAGTCTAGATTTTACAGTTTTTTGAAAAGTTCCCCTGAGCAGGAGCAGTTTGGGTGTAAAACAACTTCCTCGCTCAGACCTGATTGTCTCTGCTGCTTGCCAGGAAAAGCTCCTGCACTGGAAAATGTCACTGGCTCTTTTTCATTTTTGCTTCAGTTTCAGCAAATTAAGTTTCAGCTCTAATTTACTTTCTTTGTTTATTATAAAACATGTTGCAAAATGAAACCCGAGTGCTTCTGTAAGCGAGTCTTACTGCTCTGTAATCATGCTGAAAAGCCTCCAGCTGCTTATTTTTGGCAGTTATTTTGAAGTATTATAAATCATTTTTAATTTCAAGAGACACAGGGACATAAAAGCTGCATGAATAGAATAATCAATTAAATCTGATACTTAAAAAGTTGGCTGACTTTGCCCCAATAAAAGCTTCATCTTCCACCTGCTCTGCTCATAAATAGTCGTTTATGGGGCTTCTTATCTTTTCATAAAGACAACGATGAGGTGAGGCATAACTGGCTGATTGTGGCTGCTGTTCGTACTGGTGTGCCGTGAGTCTGTGGTGTTTATACAGCTGACCACGAGAAGCATCGAGAGCCAGTAACTGCAGTGTTTGTCCACCTCACTGCAAAACCAATGAGTGAATGAATGAATCTCACTCATCCAAAAAGAAAACTGCATCCACCCGAATGAAGCTGTATGAGAAGCTGTGTTATGAGGATGTTATAATTCTTGGTGCTGGCAGTTTGTGTGCCAGGGCCAAATCTGTGCACAACAATTTTTTCTGTCTGTGCTGCTGAAAAGCAGTACCCACTCAAAACTGACTGGCAGAGTGCTGGAAAGCAGTCGAGGAAGGAACAGCTCTCCTTTTCTACTTCACTGTCAGCATAGACTGTATATAAAAGATGGGCGTACTCCCGTCATGCAATTTTTAAAAAGCTAAAAATGGCGTCAGTGAAGACACTTAGATTGAGGATTTGAGAACTGTACCATGCAAACCAGTGGGTGACGTCACAGTGGCTACACCCATCCTTTATTATACTACAAAGCCTTTAATTGGCAGTGATGGTACATGTAATTGGTACATTGCTGCTACCTGCAACTCTGGAGACTGTAAGGTGAAAGCAAACCTGCTCACAACCTTTTCATATAGCACATTTTACACATTTTACAGGACACAAATAAACAAGTTTGTTAAGTAATATGTAAGTTTCCAAAGTGCTTGAGTAATTTTAATAACTGCATAACTTCAGGTATTTCACTGGAACTGAGACAAATTAATCGGCAAGTAATTTAAAGTACTGCATAAGTCATTTTAAGTAGTGTATATCTTTATGTATTTTACAGGAAGGAAGGAAAAATTACACTGCAAGTAATTTCAAGTACTGCGTTTCTGGTAGTTTTGCAGAAAAATAGATAATCTTTCCCATCTTACACTTTGAATATCCTGTTTTTTTGTCTTGCTTTTTTCCATCTTTATTTATTGTTCATTTTGCTGATGTGCATAATAGATGTTTTGTTTCTCAACTATCCTGTATTTTTACCAATATAAATGTGCTGTTCTACTTTACCAGGTTACAAGAAAAAAATCACTAGTATCAACATTTGCATGTCTATGCCATCTTATAATGAACTTCTTTTCCCCCCATCACAATCATTGTTCAAACACAACTTTCAAAAGTAGTGTGCAGGACAGGTGTGCCGACCTTGCTGTAAAATACCTGGACCAGGTTAAGTCACTCCATAGTAAGGCCACACCCCAAACTGTACAGTGTACTTTAATTTTGTAAGATGGGGAAATATTATTTGTTTTTCTGCAAAATTACCAAGAAATTACGTGGTTCTTACTTATGTAGTACCTAAAATTACTTAATACTTGTGTCACCTTTACTGTAAAACATCTGAAGTCTACACAATATTACTTACACCTTATTTAAAATTAGGTAATAATATAAATTTGGTTATGTAAAAACCTCCCTTGTTCGCCCTCATTCTAGTGTGTATACTTTTAATCTGTAGATAAATATAAATACATTGTCATTTCAAATAAAATACATGATATTATATACGAATATGGGAGAATTAATTAATCAGAGGCCATATTGTAAATGGTTTATTAGACCATCTGCTATAAAAACAAGAAATCGCTTTTTATGTCCTTCTAATTTCTTTAAAAATAAAAGTTATATTGTTATTTATTTAAAAATTTACAAACTGAAATCATGTTTTTATGGCAAGATTTAACCGACATACCAGACGTCTCTGAAAAGTCAGAAATGAATCAATCAAAACAATCAACCACTAAAACTATTTTTTTCTGTTCAGGAATCCAAGTAAATAACTCAAATTTGGACTCCTAAACAACAAATTCACTATTTTCTTCTGCTTTTTAAGCAAATTTGAAAATCATTGCATATTAACGATATGCAGCTTCTCAGCCAAGCTTGCTCGCATCAGCTGGTAAGTTAGCATTAGCATTCCACCCCAAGATTTGGCCTGTTTTGCTCAGAGAAACCGGGGAACTGCACATAAACAGTCTATGATGGAAACACTACAGGTGCATTTGTTGATAAGCTAAAGATCAGTTTGTCAGCGTAACTGCTGAGTGGCTGAACTTTCACAGCATAGAGGACACTTGAAACACTAACCAAAGGAATTTCCACAAACAGCTGAACACTGCAGCATGTCTGCAGCTCCACCACGTGCAGCAGAACCGTCAGTCAAAATGAAGATGCACTAAAGCAGATCTCTAACATATGGCACCTCACAGATGTTTTATGGAAATTTGCAGGTAAACAGCAAGAAGGGTTTTTATTTTTTGTTGTTGCTGTTCATTTCTGTATAAAATGTCTAAATATAAACGGCGATGTTTACATGTGGTGATTGTTTAATTTGTCAATGTGCACGTCCTCCCGAACGCTCGCTGCTGAGAACAGAGTCGGCAAAGATTCGGCTCAAGTTTCCAGGAAATTAGCTGAAAATATGTGACTGTAAACTGAAGTGTTACAGTGAGAAGGCAGAAAGTGACTCCACCATCCTGTCTGTCTGACAGGCAGCGAGACAGCTGGTTAGCACTGTGTGTGTGTGTGTGTGTGTGTGTGCGTGCGTGCGTGCGTGCGTGCGTGTGTGTGTGTGTGTGCGTGTGTGTGTGTGTGTGTGTGTGTGTGTGCGCGCTCCACAGGGAGCGATTGAGAGAAACCAGCTTCTTTATGGATTATTAATATCACCTCCAGCTACACACACAGTTAGTGTGTGTGTGATTTCACACACACACAAACAGGGGAGGATGGGAGGGTGGGTGGGGGAGGGTTGGGTGAGTTTGAGGAATAGGATGGGGGGGGCTCAGCAGTTGGTGCGATCAAGGACACTTCATTCACACTCCACTCTACGGTGCATGCATGTGTGTGTGTATAATCGGTGTGGAGGCCCCACCCTAATCTGGGATCAACAATAGACCCCCAAACACCCACCCAGAATGCCCCTTTACTCGTCTTTGTGAGTTCTTGTTTGTTTCAACTCGTCCTCCGGTCACCCTCCAACCCCCAAACACCACAATGCACCCCGCCCTCCTCCGCCCTCCTCTTCCTCCGTCTTATCAGGTCTGTCAGTTCAGGTTCAAGCCGCCACAAAAAACATCAAACACACCTGCTACAGCAGACTGCACACGGCCCACTTAATGAACCATCTCAGAATACTAAATTCTGCCATGGTTCACTGCAGAAGTAACTATTTTTAATTTCTGGCTTATCCAAAGATTCTCTGCAGGATTAATCAATTGAGAACTTCATCAATAAAACATCAAAAACCGGTAAAAACATGAATCCGCGGGGACATCCTTCTATGTCTTTTATACGTCTAAAACTTCCGAAGTTTCGTTCAGTATATCACTTAAGAACTTAATTAACTGAGTTATTTTACATTAGCAGGCTTTTGTCCAAATTTAGAACAAGCTGTAACCAAATTTCATGAAAATCTCAAAAACATGAATTGAAGCGTGTTTTCTTCCACCATCTTTGTGTGAATTTGACTTCATTGGTTCTCACAGCAGGTGGAGATTATCCTCAGTCTGTCCATTAAATGACTTCAGAAGCAGACTGCAGTCTAAGCCAGAGAATCTCTAATATAACCAGTAACTCGCACTCTCTCAGATTTCTTAGAGGGCACACATGAGATAATCCTGAAGGAAAAGCCGTGAAGTCCAGAAAATGAAGTGAAAAATCTTCATCATGTTTTTGATAAACGAGTTGGACACAATAGTTCAGATTTTGATTGCAGTAAAATACCGTCAGGTGAGTTTTAGGGACGTCACAGCAAGGGAACATTGGTGCCCTCAGAAGTTATCGCTCAAAATACTAGTTGTTTAAAGGAATCACTCATAAGTCAGCAGTGTAAAACACTAGTAAACCCTCATTAGGATGCATTCCCATACAGCTGTGCCTGTCTGTGCTGGTAAGTTATAAACACCCACAGTAGCAAGCTAAGATGACATTTGGATGAACAAGCTCTGCATTAAAAAATGAGTGATTTTATCTCCGCTGTGTCAGAGTAAACCGGCACGAAACCACAGGAATACAGTGACAGCTGACCACGTTCTGCAGTTGACTGCCTTGTTTATCAAAACTTTAACAGATATATTGTTAAAAATGCTCACTCTGACTGTGCCAGCTGACAGACACCAACACCAATTTGTCTAGCAGCAGGTGAGTGCGTTTTCCCTGCAGGCCTTTACAGACACAGCACCAACATAAGGATGCTCTTCTTTAACTACAGCTTGGTGTTAATACAGTCACACAGGAGAAGCTGTTCGGCACGCTCCGCTCCCTCATCAGCTGCCTCCAGACTCTCCAACTGGGCGAGTGCACATCCTCCACCCTGAGCGCTGGGATCCCTCTATGGTTGTGTGATGAGCCCCCACCTTCATGCACTCTTCACGCATGGCTGCTAGCCCAGCCACACTTCAAACCTATTGTTAGGTTTGCGGGTGATATGACAGCCTTCAGGCTCATCAGACTGCAATGAAGCTGCATTTACGGAGAATCAGAACCTGAAAACATACAATGTTCAACAATAACCTGGTTCTGAAATACCACAAAGACCAAGGAGGTCTTTGAAGAGAGCCCCCACCTTTGGGCTCCTGGGAATCCCCATTAAAGAGGACCTCTGCCTGTCTGACAGGATGTCTGCAGTGCTGGGGAAAGATGTGCCTTCATTAGAGCCTTACTGGGAGGGCCAATATATTGGTCCGTTTTAGCCATATATTGGCCTGTATATTTAATAAATGAAAATCTAAAACAGTAAAGAAGAGCTGGGAGAAACTCCCATCAATGATATAAAATGATGACATCACACAGTTTGTTCAACACAAGGCAACAGTACAACAACTAGTAGATCCAAGCAGTCCTTGACTTAATGTGATCATTCATATTTTGTTTAGTCACATGACCAACTCGCTACCCTGGCGGGCCAAACATTACTCCATCATGAGGGCAGATAGTGGACAGTCGGAGTACTATTGTTTTTTTTCACCCGTCTCAAGGCAAGATTACTTGGATCAGCGGTCCTCAACCTTTTTTGCGCTACGGACCAGTTTATGTCCGACAATATTTTCACAGACTGGCCTTTAAGGTGTCGCGGGTAAATACAACAAAATAAAACCAGTACGGTACCAAAAAAAGAAGATTTATTCATAACACACGGGAAAAGACCCAGGGAAACCGAGTTAATGATAAAAACGATTAAAAAAATAACGATAAAATCCCTGAAAACCATAAATTTCACACCTGAGCCTCAACTATCGCGGCCCGGTACCAAACGACTCATGGACCGGTACCGGTCTGTGGCCCGGGGGTTGGGGACCGCTGACTTGGATCATCTATCCACACATCCATCAATCGAAAACTAAGATGTGAAGAGAAACTACACATTTTGGGGACTTGTTCCAAAACCAGCGGTTTTATTTAAATCTCTGAAAGTGGTGATGTGTCCCCCAGAGCTTCAGCTCAGTGTCATCTACGTGTATCTTTGCTGACCTCACACCACTGCAAGGATGAAAGCTTTCAAAGTACAGACAGCTACGTGCATTTTCTTTGTGGATGGGTAGGTAAGACGGCCGTGTGGGAGATGAAGAACAAGAACTTGTGTGTGGTTACGACATATAACATAAGTGCTACATAGCTAGCTTAAATGAACTACCACGCTTATGTTTTGCTGACTTGGACAGAGTAGGGCCAGAGAAGTTCCAGTAGTATTAATTTGTCACATTAATGTCGCATCATAACAGTGAAGTCAACAGAGTATTCTTCCAGTGTCGGGTAAATCATTCCTACGGTTTAAATGAGCCACCACTGACAGCCGGGGCTGCTGTGGAGGGAGGTGTTGGTGCCATACTCCAGAAACTCTGCCCTGCTGGCAGCTGTAAATAAACGCTGATTAGTGCATCCAACTGCACAGAAGCTATCTGGCAAGTTAAACTCGAAGACGTTCAAAGGATGGCTGGAGGGCAAAGGACTGCAGTGCTCCAGGTGGGCATGTCCCAGTGGCTCTGACATCATGTGAAAACTAAGGATAAAAAGATGATGTTAGGGAAATATTTGTGCTTTGTGTGTTGAAATGCAAAAAAGGTAACAAAAATTGGCCAATAATATTTTTAAATAACCAAATATCAGTTCTGGTTCTTTCTGGTTTGAGTTCATATTCTTTGATTTGTTGTTGGTGGTGGTTTCGTTTCTCTTCATGGTTTTGTGCTCATGTTATAGTTTATAGTCTTTAGGTTTCTGTCTACGTGTCTCCCTGTGTTTCATGTTTTTGTCTCCTTGTCTCAGTGTCAAGTCCGTGTCTTTGTGTTTGTCTCATGTTTCCTCTTTTACTTTGACAGTCTCACGTCCTGTGTTAGTGTATTCCCCGTCTCGTTATGTTTGATCTTTCCCAGCTGGGTTTCTACCTCCCTCGTTAGTCCCTCGTGTGTTTTCCTCTGCCCGTTGTCTCGGCATCCCCACGCCCTGAGTGTTTCCTGTGTGGTCCTCATCATCCACGCTCCTAGTTTCTAGCTCTCCAGTTTATAGTTTCCCAGCATCTCAGTTCCTCATTTCAGTTGTTGGTTTCTGTATTGAGTAATTTTGCTACATTGCAATAAAGCTGCCTCTTTTAGTTTAATTCAGTTCAATTTCAATTTTATTTATACAGTGCCAAATCACAACAACAGTCGCCTCAAGGCGCTTTATACTGTAAGGTAGACCCTGCAATAATACATACAGAGAAAAACCCAACAATCATATGACCCCCTATGAGCAGCACTTTGGCGACAGTGGGAAGGAAAAACTCCCTTTTAACAGGAAGAAACCTCCAGTAGAACCAGGCTCAGGGAGGGGAGGGGCCCTCTGCTGTGATTGGTTGAGGTGAGAGAAGGAAGACGGGATAGAAGACAAGCAGTGGAACAAAGCCAGAGATTAATAACAAGTGTGATTCAGCAGAGAGGTCTATTAACACATGCTGAGTGACAAAGGTGACTGAAGAAGACTCAGTGCATCACAGAATCAGCCTTTGTGTTCGTGAGTCCTGCATTTGGGTCCTTATCCTAAATATTCTGTATCAGTTGGCCTGTAATCAGTTACATTTGAATAGATATTGTGATAGTTTACAAACAGTCATTTAAATGATGTTTACTGTTTGACCCAGCAGCATTATAGATGTCAACCAATGATTCTGGCTGGCTTTATCCACCCAGGTTTCAAAGCAAAGTCCATCCAGAAACAAGGTGATGTCATGGGGTTTGTGTCCATCTTTTATATACAGTGTTTGGACAATAGAAAAAATAAAAATGCACTGAGTGACAGCTTCTTCTAAACGCTGTGGCTTTGCTGATCTCAAGCTTCCCCTGTGCTGATGTCACACCCAGGTACCCCACCACCACTTAGTACCTGTCACACTGCACCTGTAGTACACTGACTCTGGCTCATGCTCTTTACACCCTGAGGTTGTGTCTGTTTACAGAAAATCAGTCCGCTTTGATTCGATTTACTGGATCAATCTGATTAATCCTCAGTGTAAAAGTTGAGGCTCTGAATTCAGCTCTGCAGCTGCTGGAGTCCTCGCTGATTGACCAGCAGTCCCTGGAGGGAAAAACGAAGCACCTCCATTCAGCCGCTGGGGGAGTGTGAAATGCATTCTGGGATAGCTGGCTGCCACAGTGTCCAAAGAAAACACGGGGAGTGAGACAACTTCAGCCAAGAAAACTCGTACTCTTGAAGTGAAGCTGCTCAGAAGAATGCAACCAAAACAAAAGAAAAACATGATGGAACCTGGATCAGGAGAAACACGCACGCACACGCAGACACACAGCCTCCTGAGGATTGGTGTGTGCGTCGTCGTGGTTCAAATCAGCAGCAGCCAGCCGCTGGCTGAGAGTCCCTGAGGAATCAAACCAGCAACTCTTTCATCTGCGGGAACACATGAAACACACACACACACACACACACACACACACACACACACACACACACACACAAGATCCTCTGATGTTCTGCAGCCAGTGGTTGTCCTACAGGATTAATAACATTAAAGGGTCAGTTCACCCAAACCAGCAGTGCCGTTTTCTGCTCAGAGGGTCTGATTCTGGTTCCAGGTGGACTCTGGGGTCCGTTTGGGGCAATTTATGTTTGGAGATTTGATTTTATTAAGAATTCAGAAACATAAATTGATAAAACATAAAGTCAGATTTTCTCTGTATTTCTTGTTTTTATGAGTCAAACTATGTTCTAATCAGATTTTATGTATGAAAAGCAGCAAACATCATTCGGGCCACAGATCGATTAATTGTTCGGTGCATAAAACATCAGAGAACAGCTCGGCTCAGTTTCACAGAGCAGCGTGTGACGTCAGCAAAAGTCCAAACCATGAAAACACTTCGCTTCACGTCAGCATGTTTAAGAAGTTCTCGATTCAAACACGTAAACAGTCATTCTCCTTTGATCAGCTGATCAATCTACGGCCTGATACGTGCGGCTCTGCTGGTTCGTCTCGGGGTCTTTGCTGGAAAATGTGGCTCTGAAGGAGACTCCTCTTTTTACTATTCTGAGCGCTGAAGATAATCTCCGGTTATTTCACTGTTGCTGTTTCTGTTGCTGATGTTTGTTC
This sequence comes from Perissodus microlepis, assembly GCF_051167445.1. Lineage (NCBI taxonomy): Eukaryota > Metazoa > Chordata > Actinopteri > Cichliformes > Cichlidae > Perissodus > Perissodus microlepis. The sequence continues at coordinate 32,169,535 of NC_140480.1, forward strand.
AAGATAAACGCTAATAAAGAGCTTCAGGTGACAAAACTGAGAAGAACTGAAAACCATGCCAAGAGCAGCTACAGCAGTCATTACTCTGCTGCTCATCCACGAAAATGCTCACAGTTTACTTTATATTTTAACTTTTACGACTACAACGCTATAAATAAAGTCGATAAAGAAGTAAGGAGGTCTGAGTGAAGATCACGAGGAGCTGCTGCAGACAACACGGAGGAGGGCGGTTTGAGAAACGAGCAGGACAACTTTCAGTTGGTTCGCGAAGCTCCTCACTCGGAGGAAACAAATGAAACCTGGAGATTTTTAGACACTTAGACAAGCAGAGATACAGCGAGCGGTGATCGGGGGAAGCTTTCTGTGGGAAGATGCGGCTCACTGGTAGCTGTGCTAAGCAAGATTACAGCTGACACAGCAGCGAGCATGCGGGTGAGTCGCCACTCAGGAGACTCTTGAGTAGAAATTCATGGGAAAACTGCCCAACGCCAGTGATGGAGTGATGGCGGTTGCCCCGCCGCCTCTTAAAAACCCAATCTGCTTTACAACATATTAGCCAATCATGACGGGGCACACAGCCGGCACACAGCTTGATGACTGTTTCAGCTGTGTGCTGGTGAGTACAGCTGCTCCTTATCAGAGCAAAGATATAGCCCAGTGTATGTTCTCACTCTTTCTGGTTCACTGCATCCATAATGTGTCAGAGAAGGAGGCGGGAACTCTCACCGACAAACACACCAAACTTTTCTACCTATTTTTAAACCAGACTTAACTGATCTTAAGTGATCGCGTCCCCAAACATCATCCAGATCTGGAGATCAGCCTCGCTCACTGAACCTTCTGCAGATATTAGATCTTAAATTAATTCCAATTATCTTTAAAAGAACCTGCAGACACATAACAGCACCTGTGCAGGCGTGTGTGCATACATGGAACATGTGATAACAATTCCCAGGAGCACACACACACACCCAGTGTGTACAGTGGAGTAAAACAGATGGTCACACAGATTGTATTAGAAACTGACAGCTAATCAGACACACAAACAGTGAAGCGCACACACTGTTGCTGTTTCCGTCACGTCACACTGACTTCAGCTCAGCTCCTCGAGACTGACAGCAAACCGGGCGAACACTTTTATTTCTGCATGTTTACGAAACAAATCACATTTCAACTCAAATGTATTTTCTTTATTTTGTCTTTTTTGTGTTTCTCATGTTTCCCAAACTGTCATTTATCTTTAGGAGACAGAGTTATATAAATCATTACAAAAGTCTTTATCACATTATCTGCAGGGCTGAAGATAATAATTCCCCTCCTGAGGGGAAGGAGTTGTTAGCAGGGCCCCCTTCACACATGTCAGTAGGATTATTTCCCCAGAAACCAGCGAGCAGTCCACACCTGACCCGATTACTCAATTAGCAGATAGACGGGAAATTATCTGGAAGCAGTTTTATTACTGATAAGTATTGTGAGTCATTTCTAAACACAAAAGAAGAAAGAGGAAAAAAAACGTGCTCCGTCGCTCTCATTGAGATGTTATTTGACGTTTTCTGAACAATCAGTAGATTATGAGAGAAAAATAGAACCTGCTTGGATGTCTTCTGCCTCCACATGGCTTCAGTCAAACTTATCTTAATGTAATAATTGTAATTAAGGCGACTGAACATGATTATTCACTAACTTAACAAACATTGTGCAGTTACTAAACTTTTTGAAATGTTTCCTTTTATGTTGGATCTCCTCAACTTATTGAACTTTAATTTTATATTAATAAGTAAAAATAAGGAGGTAGGTGTGAGGGAGGACATCCAGCTGTTTGAGCTTGGTCACGACTCACATCTTTGGGACTATAAAGTATCACATGACCCAGTAAAAGATTGTGAGAGACAAAGGCAGCTGCAGGAGCGCCCGATGATCTTTCCACAGGCTCATTGAGGAAAATGTCACTTCCTCTTGTGAGTCAGTGCGGGCCTTTATTTATAGAGGGGGTGGTAATGCAATTTAAAGCAAACATAAAATACTATGAGAGTAAAATTTTAACCCCGATTATCTTGTTGTTACTTTATAAACCTTTAGAAACTAACTGAGTTCAGATGTTAGAAGCAGATCCTCCCTCAGAGTCTCTACACAGCACTCGGAGCACAGGGCGGGGGGTGGAGAACCAGAATCAAGAAACCACTGAGCGACACATTTCTGAAGAATCTCCGTCCAATTATTTGGATCCTGTCCAGAGAAAGATACTCAAAAACGACAGGTGAGCACGACGGTCGGTACTCTGTCTGGGAACAAGGGAGTCATGCTTCCTGGGGACATTTAACAATCCTCTTCCCCTGTATTAGGATCCCCCCCCCCCCCATCTCCACCGTCTCCAACTTGTTTCCTAAATATGATGACTAATATTAGTTTACATATTCCCCTAACAAGCAAAAGATCCCCGGTTCGAAAAAACAAAACTCTTTCGGGTTGTGTTAGGGAGGGCATCCGGTGTAAAAACTGCCAAATCAGACACGCTGTGAATAAGGGAGCAGCCGAAAGAAGCTTCCTCGTTAACATTTATTTATTCTGATCTTTCTCTCACATCATCATGAACACTTTTTCTATCTGTTATTTATGCCTTCGCACCTCCACAAACACATTCAGCGCAGTAGTAAAGTACATTGTACAACCAGAGCATATAGAAATATAGAAATGACACATTAACACCAGCAACCAAAGTGGTCTTCACGGTGATCACACACAGGACTAAAATAATCACATATTTCTCACATCTGTGAAGTGATGTTGTCACTGATTCTGCAGATTCTGCCCCGTTTAAAAAGACCTCACTCTGTTTGTATTTGCTGATTAATCAATTAGCTGATCAGATCAGCTCATCTGCTAACACTGCATCAAATCCTCTGCAGCAGGAAACGAGGAAACACGATGATGACTTTCAGGAAACTAGAGCACTCTGTGCTGGTGTTACTGGTGCGAGCCCAGTTGGACTAAAACTGCAGATTAAAGCACATTAAACCTGTGTGTGTGTGTGTGTGTGTGTGTGTGTGTGTGTGTGTGTGTGTGTGTGTGTGTGTGTGTGTGTGTGTGTGGATTAGACGTGATTAAGCTGAAGCAGTAATCTGACTCTGAAGCTGGACTCAGACTAAACCCTTCAGATTAGTCAAATGGGCATTTCGGTTAAGTAATCTTCATCTCACTGATGATGAGGAGGAAAAGGAGGTGGAGGAGGAGGAGCATGATGTCACTGCCTCAAGCTGATCACATGCCAGGGTGGTCAGTGGGTGAGCTTCATTCGGGTTTCTGGGTTAAATCGGGTAAAAGAGTCTTCAGGTTGTCTCTTTAAACCAGAGTCCATTCAAAAAAATCTACAATTTAACAGTTTTATCAGTGCGGCCCTGAACTGTGACTGTCAGGCTGATGTAGGTATCTAATGATTGCACAAAGAAACAAAGTCATGCATTAGAGCTGCTCCTCCAGCAGTGAAACCTTCATTTTGTTTTCAATAAACTTTGACCACACCGCCTCTATTTTAAATCTGTTAATTGATTTTCATCAGTTTCCATTTGTTCCATCTACGTGTGAATCACCTTTACTGTGAATTATCAAGATTAATAAACATCGGTTATGATATTTTTTCATTATTTGGACAGTTTTTATGTATTTGATGGATTTTGTTGTTCTATTATAATCTTATTGTCTTAATTATGCAGCATGTGGGCAGCTCCTGTTCTTTTCAATAAAAAGGAGCTGGAGGAATAACACGGCTTTACTTGTGAGTTAAACTGAAATAATTTAATCGATAATCAAAATTCATGTTTGGATTTTTTTCAAAGTCTCTGTGATTTTTTTTTCTGTTTTTCTCTAAAAGAACGAGGTTTTGTATAAAAGAAACCTGGAGTGTGTACAGTCAGAAATCCAAACACAAAATCATTTCAACCAGAATCATAAGAAAGACGTGGTGTTCAAACGAAAAGCAGCACAGATGGAGGTACGAGTAAATCTTCTGAAAGGAAAAAGAAGGTTTTTAAAACTTAATGTTGAGGAAAACCTTTTAGGCAGATTCTTTCATATTTCACCTGCAGCTTTCATGTCCTGCTGACCAAAACTGGCAGCTGTCATCAGAGGATGGGTACACTGAGGTCAGAAAGCTGTGGACATGCTCAGTAACAATACTCAGGCAGCCTGTGATGGTTAAAAGACGCTCAGTTGGTACTAAGGTGCACAAAGTGTGCACAGAAAATATGCTCCACACCATTTCACCAGCAACAGCCTGAACTGTTCATACAAAGCAGGATGGATTCATGCTTTCATGCTGTTTAAAGTCTGTCCCTATCATGTGAATGATGCAGCAGAAATTGAGACTGACCAGACAATGTCTTTCCAGTCTTCTCCTGCCCAGTTTTGGTGAGCCCGAGGGAGCTGCAGCCTCAGTTTTCTGTCGACCGAGTGTGGTCTTCTGCTGCTGTAACCCTGCTTCAAGGTTCAACGTGTTGGCCGTTCAGAGATGCTCTTCTGCAGCAGTGGGTGGTTATTTAAGTAAATGTTGCTTTCTTATCGCCTCAAAGCAGCCTGTCAACACATCATTTTAACCCAGAGAGCTGCAGCTCACAGGGTATTTTCCCTTTTACAGACCATTCTCTGTAAACCCTGGAGATGCATGTTTGGGAAAATCCCAGCAGATGATCATTTTCTGAAATACTCGGACAGACCCTCTGGCACCAACAACCATCACTGTTCTTCCTCATTCTGATGAGTAGGTCAGCTTGACCATGTCTACATGCCTAAATGCAATGAGCTGCTGCCATGTGGTTGCCTCATTAGATATTTGTGCTAACAAGCAGTTGAACAGGTGTACCTAATAAAGTGGCTGGTGAGCTCAAGTGACTGGAAACATTCCCAAGATAGCAAGATGTCTGGAAGAGGAGTGGGTAAACTGAAGCAAGTTAACTGAGCACTGGAATCCAGATTTAAACACAGTTTCTTTCTGTCTTTAAAAGCATGAAATTTAAGTATCTGAACAAACCATTCTGCTCTTTTTCCCACTTTGTCAGCAAACCACAGACTCAGACCGATAATCTCCTTCAGCACCATCAACCGGATTGTCACTGCAAACTAAACCAGAGCGCCACTTCTGCCTCTGGAAGGAGTCCCAACAACTTTACTATTCTATAGGCTACATTCAGCAGGAGCCAACATGCTGCAAACACAGACAGGAAGTCTGATACACCAACAAAGCAGCAGTTAAAGCCTGAGCAGGATCTGTGGAAGGGTAACACAGTGCAACTTTAAAAACTGAATCAGGACCAGCAGATCTGCATCAGCCTGGAGTCATGTGGTATCCAGGAGCTTAAGGGGCCCCGAGGGCCCAAACAGAAAATATCAGCGGCCCTGCCCAGTTTCCCTAGGAATATTGACCACATTAATTTAAACTGGAACAAAGAGCAGGTCCAGCAACTTTCTGTGTGTTTGTGTAGGAGGAGGAGAGGGGGAGGACAGGGAGGGAGGGGGGGGGGGTTGTATTGTTTTTTGTTTATGTTCTCAGAGTGTCGCGTGATGCTCACTTCCCTTATGCAAGTCTGCAAAGGTGACTTCTAAACTCGCTCCAGCCATAACAGCAGCACAGAGTGTGAGAGTGTGTGTCTGTGTGTGTTGGAATGCCAGCTATTCAGTGGCTGCTGCGGCCGTGCCGTGCCGTGCCAGGACAGGCTGGAAACGGCCGACACGGACACACACAGAAGCACTCAGTGAGGAGGCAAACTTACAAACTGAACCCAGCACCACATTTATCACTGCTGCTGTTAAACCGGCTTCACTCAGACGCCGGCCAGACTCCCTGACGGGAATGTCCACTTTTAAACTCCCAGTCCAGAGTCTGAGCCGCTCTGTATTTACGGCTCTGTAAATTAAACCCGGGGAACATAACCTGGTGCTGGTCATAATATCAATGTTTCTGAGCGGAGTCAAAGAGCATCTCTTCCCGGTTCTAAAACCATCGGCAGCTGCCTCCCTCAGATAAACAGCCTAACGGAAAACCGGCAAAATCTAAAACTACTACATTCCTGAATGGAGTCTGGCGTGTATTGGGCAGACACGCCTGACTCTCACGCCTTTTCCTTCCTACAGCAGCGGGACAACTCAGAGCCGTGACAAGGGGGGACGATGAGGTCCGGGTCCGACTCACCTGAGCTCGCCAGGCTGCTGTGCCGTCCTCCCGGCGTCCGAGTAGCCCGAGAAACTTCCAAAAGACCCCAGCAGACACCCGGATCCGCACAGTCCGCGCGGAGAGACGCACAACAGGTTTGACAGAGACCCCGCCCCGCTGCGCTCCAAGGTCCACAGCCGAAAACCCACCGCGAAGCCTGGCTTAGAAATTCAGAGGTTTTAATAATTAAAAGCTATCGATCCCATCTGTCCAGTCAACACTCAGTGTCAGTCAGAATATCGATCCTCTGAAAGTGAAATACTTCATGCGTGGGTTCAATATGAGGGGGAAAAAAGTTATATGAATAAAATAGGCGACTTTTACCTCTGATACTTACGATGGGCCAATTAAATCCACGTTTAAATAACTCAACACGTAAAGTCTTATTATTAATATTACAATGTGGGTTTTTAGCGGATGAGGATGTATCCAGATACTTTTGTTCTAATAGCAGTACTAACAAGCAAACGTGTAGTTAGTGTAGTACAGACGCATCCCTAACAGTAAATTCTCGCGTATGATGCTACATCTTGTACCCGTGTGACGCCTATTTGAAGAGTCGTGTGGTTTCCAGAGTCTCCGTAAACCACCAGTACAGTTTACTAAACCACAGTGGAGTACGTGTTTTATTAGCCAAACTCTTAATTTGAAAAGCCAACAGGGATTAAACTGGTGAAACTGGGCAGAGGTAGGAGCGCTTTTAAACCACGGGCTGGCAGGGGTTAAAGGTCCGGAACGCAGTTGAGTCTCACAGGCATGTTAGTGCGTATTTCTGTTGAATGAGTTCCTTTTAAATAAGCCCGGCATCGTTTCCAGCGACGGCATGCACATACTCGCTCAGTAATCACAAACTAATGACATCCTACGAACAGGATACACCTTCAGCGCCTTTTCTAGTCCTCATCCCTGTGATGCGTTCAAGGTGCAGATGTAACTTCATTGCGCCCGTGGTAATCAGAAGGTAGCCAGCGCAAAAAAATAACGTTTGTTAATGTGCGTCAGACTCAGACATGGAGACATTTGTAAGAAAGATGAAGATGAAGCTTATTTTCAAAGGTAGGACTGCTCAGCAAATTCAATTTGATCATCTGGAAATGCAAATCTTAGTTTGTAATACTGTGAAAAAGTCTGCAGTAACATTGGACAGGCTGTAGTGTTAAGGTCAGTGTTAGCTGAGCTTCAGCTTCAGTGATCAATCGATATTTTGCTCACTTAAGAGGAAATAATTGATTATACTGTTTGTTGGTCACCTGATCAGAGGAAAAAACAACAACAAACAAAACGCATTAGTAAACTTTTTATTTATTTTTAATAAACATCCAGACATCATCATCATGACATCACACAGCATCGTTATAATTGGATCTTCATCACCCTCCTCTTCTTCATTCTGATTGCACTGGAACATGTACTTTACATTTCTCTAAATAAAGTTTCATTATTCAAACTGCAGCAGCAGATTATTCTGTTGTTGATCAGTGAAGCTGCTGTTTATATTACTGATTGTGTATATAATATACTGTTTATTTGTACACGCAGGAAAGGATTAAATATCACAATTAAAAATATATATAAACGGACTCAGCTGTCACGTGACTGCTTAGCAGTCATGTGACTCAGCTGATCCTTTTCTGTCAAATCTGCTGCTCCTCTCTTTGTTCTCAGTCAGCTGACGGCTGCTGTCAGATCAGTGTTTACGGGGAAGCCTTTTTCCCACCAACACTGTGCCAGTCCTGTCTTTGGAGAACCAGCACAAATTTCACAGGTTTAAAAGGTAGATGTTATCCAGTGTAGCCCCACCCACAGCCTCTGACATCAGTGGTTCCCCCAGTGGAACTCTTATTTTTCTGGAGCTATACTGGTACTGTTTGTTTTTCTGTTTTTTTGTGGGGGGGGTTTAGGACCAGCACACAGTTGGTGGAAAAAAGGTCAATGGCATATGTTGATAAACTGATCCTCACCTTTCAAATTAAAAGTCTATTTACAAAAGCAGCTTACTTGGCCCAGACTGTTTGGCAAGTGGTTGCTTGTAGTATCTAAATGAAACTGGTTTAAAAAATGTATACAGTGCTGCACCAAAAACCTCTCTGAGATTTCTTTGGTCACTAGCAGACTGCGACAGACGGATGTAGTTTGCATGGAAGATGGCAACCTGTCTGCAAACACTCACCAACTACTCACTAACAGAGACCGCACACCTTCAAAGTGAAAGTTGCACATTTTGAAACATTTGTTTCACCAATAAGGCACAACTTTTACTTTGAAGGCAAATTGGTCTCCGTCTCTGAGTTGCATTTTACCTCTACTCAGTGTTTAGCGAGTGTTTGCAGACAAAACGGCATCTTCTATGCAAACTACCAGCAACTGCAGCACTCTGGCAGCGACCAAAGCAATCACTAAGTTTTTAATGCAGCACAACTACACAACTACCATACTTGCAAACTGGTCGAGGAACGCATATTTTTCCTAACACAGGCTACCAGGTGATCAAGACCATTTATCAAGTTGTATAAAAACCTGCTGTTTCTATACAAGAATACTTGAGCTATCAGCAGAAAAAACCTCCCCTCACCTCACCTGGACCACTTCAGGCAGACAGCCAACCTCTCATAGCCTCACAATGCAAAGCGCTCTAATGTGACTGCTGTGGCGATTTCTTATTGTAAATAAATGGTAAATGGCCTGTATTTGTATAGCGCTTTACTAGTCCCTAAGGACCCCAAAGCGCTTTACACATCCAGTCACTCACCCATTCACACACTGGTGATGGCAGCTACATTGTAGCCACAGACACCCTGGGGCGCACTGACAGAGGCGAGGCTGCCGGACACTGGCGCTACCAGGCCCTCTGACCACCACCAGTAGGCAACGGGTCAAGTGTCTTGCCCAAGGACACAACGATCGAGACTGTCGGAGCCGGGGCTCGAACCGGCAACCTTCCGATTACAAGGCGAACTCCCAACTCTCGAGCCACGATCGCCCCTAAAGCTGAATTGAATAAAAACTCTAGGTGCTTATTTATTCCAGCCAACTAATGTACGTAAACAAGGTTACATAACAGTAGAAACGAGCCATTTAAAATAAGCGAGATAACCAATCAGGACAGGAAGTGCTTCGTAACAAAAAGGCCAACTGATCATGGGCGTCTTTGAGAAACAGCAGCTCTGACAGCAAACCGGCAGTGCTCACGAGATAAAATTTAAAAAAAAAAACCTCACAGTTAAAACTCACTTCAGTCATACGATTTACCTGCTTAGCATGTGTGTGTGTGTGCGCGCATGTTTGTCCATCTTTGTGTGGCCCATCCATCAGGCACACTGCAATATGAGGACATTTCTGCATAGCAAAAGGTTTTCATGCACAGTGATGGAATTTCTGTAATAAGAGGACAGTTCTGAATTACAAGGAAATTTTGGAACACTTTGAACTATACTGGGATTTCTACACTATGAGGGCACTTGTGCTTTCTCAGAGCATTTACATCTCTGTATTATGAGGACATTTCTGAACTCTGGTGAGACGTCGACATTTTGAGGTAATATTAGGCTACTTTTTAATTCTGAGGATATATATATATATTTTTTTTTTACTTTGAGGACACTTCTGAATTGTAAGGACATATCTTCACAGTGAGGACATTTGTGAATTATGAGGACATGTCTGCATTTTGAGGACACTTTGGGGATAATTCTGCTTTACAAAGGCATTTGTACATTTTAAGGGTATTTATAACATGTGCGGTCACTTCCGCTCTCTGGGGACTTTGTGTCCAGTGCACATTACAGGAGTTACATCAAGTCAACGCGGGGCCCTACAAGGAAGGGATACAAACGTGTGTGTGCGTTTCTCTCAATGCTAACCAGTAAATAAAATCATCAGTGTGTAATCTCAGGAGGCTAGCTTCTCTTCTTTCTCCCCTTCGGCCTCCCCCAACAGGACACACAGCTCTGAAAGTCTCTGCTGCATCTTAGGAATTCCCAGCAGCTGGTTCTCCAAACGATGCTTCTCCTCCTGAGACACAGCACATCACAGAAACCACAAACACAGACACATAGAAATACAATGAATATATTATGTTTACTTTTCTCTGAATATTGCCATTACAGGTGTTGTATTTGTTTGTTTTCTCTAAGCTTCCTGTCACTCTTAAATCCGCCGGTGTCTGTACTTGTACCTGAAAGCTCTGTTTCCTGATTCAGCAGCTTTATCCACCATTACTACAAACAGCATCTACTAGAATTATAATAACTTTGGTTATTGCGTGTTTGCTTCCTTAATGTGGCCGCCTGTTTCTGATTGATACCCCAGCTAAATAATAGTCATTAATGTTTACTCTACAGGCAAAGAAACAACTGACTGCAAGTCAATGGAAGACGAAAATATGACGCTACAAACTGAAGCCTGACACTCGACACTGCGTGATGCATCACAACTTCATGTTAACATACCACAACTTTTTAGCGCTGTTATGATGCGATGGAGCCTTGTGAAGAAGCTCAAGACTGTCATAGTTACTCACTAAATACTAAATTTATCAAAACAAAGAAACACGAGGAAGCATTACTACAAATGTGTACTGCCACTCGCATGTCTATGTGGCTGGGAGCCAGCTGATGTGTGATTTATAGTTCTGCGTTTAATCTAGACTACACATGTAGCTCACGCTGTTGTTTATACTTGTTTCTCGTGTGCCCGTGTCTCTCTACACTTTCACAGCCAAAACACGAGCTCATGGTTGGATTTCTCTCTTCGAGCTGATCCATTCTCTTCCAGAACAGCAGGAAAAAATGCAGAAATAAAATTGTAAATAATGGCACGTACATTACATTGACATCTGTAATGTGAACGTAGCATAATGCACAGAGTGAAACGGTAAGTGGTCCAATCTTTACCTCCACTTTGCTCACAGTGAACTTGTCTGACACAAGAGTTCATTAACAATGTTTGCATCCTCGGGCTTTTATCAATACACCCGGCTGGGACCTCACCAGGCTGCTTAGGGTCAGCTCAGGCATGATCGATACGTTCTTAAGGACTCTAATCACACAGCTCTGCTACTGCTGCTGAGTATCTCGGGCGTGAACACCAACGCAGCGTTTTTTAGTGAGTGCAGTGAAAGTAATAGTGTTACAGAAATTACCAGAATCACACCAGAGGAGACTGTATCAGATCCTTCACCTGGTATCAATAATACAACTATCCAGCAGGTATCCCATAAATACCAGGATGTAACGATAGGCCATCTGTTATCCTGGAACGCCTTCGTCCGTGGGGACGAGTACACAGATTGCTTTTTTGTTATTTCTGCAGTTCAATCAGTGTAATGTGTATACGCCGAGCCTTTATTTCCTTTTGTATTTGGCAGCAAACACGACGCGCGATGCTAAATCACTGCATGGATCCTCGTGTGATATGACCGCTGATGTGCTGGTGCTTAATATCAATATTTTATGACGCCTTTTGTATGGCCTGCTTTAACAACGTGCTAACCTTATTTACAATAATTTTGTATGGATGTAATAATGATGCTAAAGATACAGAGGGCTGTTAAAAAATAAAAATAAAGTTTATCCAGGTCATTTTACTTTAAGTCAGTTTACTAAAAGTGAGTGATAGTGTCAGCTGAACACAAAAAAACTCCTACGGTTCTGTCACTCTAATGGGAATAGTTTTTTTATTCTGACATTTTTACATATTTTAGCCGCTCTAAGCGGTAATGACTTGAGTACCTGAAGTCAGTACTTCACCCGAGCTCCTCACATAAGTGAGGGTAAAATAAACAAAGTCACCAACGTGCAAGAACAAGAGACCCGTTTGTGCACCAGTCAATCCTATAATTAGATACTGTGTTTAATCGCAGATTAAGTGTGCGATGATGTGCTTGAATCCTGCTGCTGTGTTTGTGTGTTAAATATATGTATCTTTGTCTGATTGTCCTTATTATAGTTTTCTCTGTGAAGCTGCAGGCTGAGCATCATCATCACTGCTGAGGTGTTGGGATCGACCCCTGAGGAGATGAAGTCTGTTGGACTTCCCGCAGAGTAAGATCTGTGTGTTCTTCCCACAGCTTCTCCTGCTCAAACCTGTTTTCACTGTTTCAGGTGAAGCTGAGCAGGTTAATAAGCACTTCATGCTCTGGATTAATAAACTCTACCTTCAAATCTGGAGGCTAATGATAAACTGCAGCAGCCCTGCAGCCACTAATGATCCGTCACATGACAGAGAGGAGCCAGCTGACTGGCTGCTCTCACTCTCCTCGCCGCTTCCGCGCTTTGACCTCACTCGCTCACACATCATGTGCCGCAGGCGTGTTGTTGTGGTGCTGATGGTTACCACAGTAACCGCTGCATGCGCAAAGGCAGCAGTCAGAGGGGTCGCGGTAATTTTAGCGTGTTTACGAGTCAGGAGGGTTCAGTGATCAGCTCCGCTCTCTCTCCTCGGCGCAGCGGGATGATCACAGCAGGATGCGAACATCGCTTTCACGGAGTTACAGATGCTGAACGCCCCGTAAGTGACGCCGGGGGGTCGTCCTGCGGGTACGAAACAGAAACGCACTGACAGAACTGATCCAGCAGCTGCTAAAGGCTCACAGCCAGGACGCTGAGCTTGTTTAACTCCTGCAAAGAGTTTAGGTTTCTGTTCGCGCGGTATTGAGCGGTGTGTGGGTGTTCCAGTGACAGCCCTAAGTATCGCACCAAAGCCCCTCCCCTGCGCGAAATAATTATATTCTAAATTTCTATAAAGCTATCATCAGGCCTAGTTTTTCTTTTTATTGTGAAAGCCATCAACTCAACCTTTCACCTAACAAATCCCATCATGTGACCACGAAACTGAGAGAAGGGGAAGCATTTCAATGAAACTCTGCCGAGGAGTTTGCAAAGCCACCGTGCACTCTGACCCCCGATAACAAGACGCAATCTTTCAGAAACAAATCATCCACATGATGTTGGACACGTGGCAGGTTTTAGAGATATTTCTGCCAAACTTGGAGATGCTTTTGGTACATTTCTGTCTTTAAAAGAAGTAAAAAACTTCCCAAAATGAACTGAGGTCATCAACAAAATATGCAGAAACGTCTGAACTGTGTAAAAGCTTAAAGTCTGCAAATGATAATGACCTCTGATAACCCTGCATAACGAAGGGAGAACCGTTTAGATCCCACGTATAAGAGGAAACTGTCTAACAACGGGGCATCACTGATCATGATCCTTCATGTTTCTCCACTTTCTGTCACATTAGGAGAAGCTGTTAGAGTCCAATGAGCCCATAAAGCTGCAATAAGTGATCTCAATGTAAAAATAAGTCAAAGATACCTCTGAGATTCAGTTTAATTAAAGGAATTCATGACCCATTGAGCAGAGCAGCCTTGCTGTTCTGTATGTATTAAGCAGTGAGCTGTTATTAGAATTCAGCTTGCAAATGGCTAATAAAATAAAACATCCAGTTATGAGTAAAGATGAAGTGACCGTGTAGCCTCTGTGTTTTGAGCTCTGTGGTTGCAGATAAATGTGGGTTTCCAAACCTGAACCTGTGCGGTCCTCTGGCCTCTGCAAACACAACCGACTCCGATTTACATACAGAGCGGGGAGCTGGGATTACAGGGGTCACTCGAGATGACTTTTATATGTATGAACAGGTATTTATAAAGTTACTTTGACATAATCTTGACTCTATGCAAAGTGATTTTCCTGCTGGTGAAGTTTGGGACACTACGCCTCCTATAGAGCTTCTCAAAGGACACGTGGAATATGACCAAATAATTTTAATGTTAAATTTTTTGCTGAATGTTTTACATTGTACGCCTCGGGCTCGGACTCAAAGGTCTCCTTCATCACGGAGGGAGATGCAGCACCAGCCGAATGATGAAGAATATTGAGACCGACTCGCTGTTTAATCCCCGTAAGCAGAAGGCAGTGGGCGACTCCGTGGTGCGTTTGATCACCTTTGTTTTACCTGTGTATGTTTTAGCCTTTGATCTCGTCACCCACTGTTATCTTCCAGACTCTTCGTGTTATACGTTTTGTCTCTGCTGAACACTGATTGTCGTCCCCTCCCATCCTGTTGCGTATAAAAGCAACAGCGTACCTTCCCGTGCCCACTCTCACAGCAACACCAACAAGCCCAAAGTTTGAACACACACGTTAAATATTAAAACTGTGTGTGTGGCAACAATCGACAAACGCTAAATTCTGCTTTTTAGCTAACGGAAGACGAGAGCTGCTGTTCATACTCGACGTTTGAGTTTTAACGCTTTAGTTTGGATCCAAATGAACACAAATAACCAACAGCTCAGTGGAGTTTAATGGCTTCATCTGCTTGTGAGAGAGAGCATCTGATTGGCTAAAATCAGTGTTGCTGATGACCGCGTCCACAGCATTGCACAGGTGAGTTTCTGCAGGTAGCACCCCAGTTGTGGATCAGAACCTCAAACATGTTCGTCCTGTGTAGCTGTCATTTGTTTTAAACATCTGAAACCAACTGTTTTTTTAATGTGCACTATCAAATCATATGTGTGCATTTCATATTGATCAGTCGTTTAATAAAAGCACTCTTGGCATGTCGCCGTGTCGTCATCCAGCCTAAATTTTCCACATGCAGGTGTGCTGAAGTAAAAGCATGATGCGGCGTCGCATTAGAAAGAAGCAATCACAGCTTTTCTGGCATTTTTGTAAGAGACTGATGACAGCACTTTGAGATGCTTTTCTCTTTCGTTCCACAGCCATTCCTGACTAAATCCTGATCTGTGCTGTATTACTGCAGGAAAATCAGAGACAGCTGCATTCACGTTAAGCTGTTTTAATGCTTATGGATCAATAATAAGCACATTTAAGCCAGGGTTTTTATGTCTTACAGCTAAGTTTGAGTATAAATCTTACAAACAGACCTGAACAAGAGCCACCTGGGGGCTGGACCCTCCAAACAAACCACGCACATCTTTTTTGTTTCTAACATGACACGGTCTCACAGCTGCACACGCTCAAATAAAACACCTGCTGCCGGGGACCAATCATAGAGCTTGAATTAAACACACACAGACCTGCAGGGAGAGGCGCGTGGAGGCATCCAGAGGTTCAAACCTCCACCCTCCTTCTCCATCGAACTGCAGCAGGTGAGAGTGGTACTTCCTGTGAGACAGAGGAGGAGAAGATTAGTTGGAGGGTGTGGCAGCCGGCAGCAGCTCAGAGCTATGCTGCCCCCTGCAGGCTGAAAATAAAATTAAATAAAACCTGAGTTCACTCCTGATCTTTGAGTCAAACTGAGTAAGAGTCACATGAGTCACGTAGTTTTATCTGCAGCTTTGGCATCTCGAGTTTCACTAGTCTGTGGATTTCAGTTTTGCTGCATGTTGTGTAAAACTTTATTTATGACATTTAAAGACTTTGTAAAGACATAAAGACAAAAAAAATATTAAATGAAAGCATTTACATGTTCCAAGTCAGGAAACATCACCTTGAAAAGTGTTTGGATGTCATTGATGTTTAGAAATTGTGCAAATGTAACCCACAAAAGTTAACCTGATGACACAGAAGCAGCAGAGATGACAGACTCAGCTGGCATCTGATCTTTTAGAATACCACACTTTCATTTTGCCACCACGCTTGTTTCTTTTGCGTCTTGAATGCAAGACATGAGAAATAATCCACAAAATTCAAATAAACGTGTAATAGGTGACGTCTCAGTTATAACACACTCTCAAAATGTAAGAGCAGTCACAGATATGATCATTTTCAGACTGCAATAAAAAACATCCAGCCACATTTTAAGAGTTGCCCTCTTTTTCATGAGCACTCACAGTGTAACTGTTGTCTTTGGACTCACATGATGCTGGAAGCTTCCCACATGACCAATGACACCTTTTTACTTTTAGTACTAGCAGCAGTACCCCTCAGCCTCCTAGCAGATTACTAGTGGTATCAATTTCAAAACCGTTCCTCCTTCAAGATATTCGGAAAACTTGACCTCTGACTTTGAGGTCAAGGTCACTGAGATTCTGTGTGTGTGTGTGTGTGTGTGTGTACTAACCAAAGGGAAGGCCTGTGAGTGATTGACAGCAGTGCGATCCCAGCATCCTTTGCAGCCTGGAAGATTCCTCCCTCCACGTCGATGCTCACAGCGCTCGTACACTCGTCCAGCAGAGCGTACCTTGGGCTGGGCGAGAGACATTCACAAACACACAAAGAGAGGAAAACAGCGAGAGAAGACAGGGTGACTATGGTGAGCGCACACAGAGTCACTGTCACGCTGAGCATCTGTGACATTTGCATGCTTCTGTCTAAAACGGCTTTCTCAAAAGGCAGCTTCTATTATTTCTACATTCTGAGTTTTTCTAGCCACCAAAATAAGTCGGCATGAAAATAACATGAATTCTCTACAAACGTAAACACACATTTACCTGTACGCTAAAGTACAGTCCCATTCAAACTTCAGTTTATATCTCAGCAACACAACACGCAGACGTTTCATGTGTCACGCTGTCTCATCTTGGATAGACAGACACTTGCTCTTCTGTGATACAGCTGGAAGGTGTAGTTTGGCAGAAAGGAAATAATTCCTTAATGCAAACTTGACCTTTCACTGCAGAATTTGTACAGATTTGGGGCTAAACTGTCCTTTAATATTTGTTATTCTTCCCTGGGAAAAAAATAAACACAAGAAGTCGTCAGCTGTCTGAACTGGTGCGAAATCTGTTCACGGCTCATAAACAGGCCACTTTCAGTATGTTAGTCGTCATAAAGGTGGCAGCAGATGAAACCATTATTTTAATAGCGGAGCATAATCTGACAGAATAAACAGAAACAGGCCTGACGCCTGCGCTGACTGCATCTGAACCAGCTGCAGGGATGTTTCACTCTGATGGAAAACGGAAACATGTTGGTTTAAAAGTGCTGAGGTGTGTAAAATAAACACGGCAGCGGTCACAGTCCTAAACATTTCCAGGTCATGGGGGTGCCGATTTAACTCACCAGGTTGACCTGATAATGAATAAGCCATAATGCTAATACTGAGGCCAATGAGCGATCCTAATGCAATAAAGGCTAAAAGCACAAAAACTATATATTAAAAATAAAAAAAACTTTTCCAGGTGAAACTGAGAGAGAGAGCCAGAGCTTACGAAGAGGCAGGGCTACGAGTTAGTGAGAGCTACGCTGAAGCTCAACACGAGCACGCCCAGCGTTTAGAGTCTGCTCGAAGGGAGCGTGTCCAAGGAAATGTGGGCGTTACTGGGATGGTTATTTTAAAGCAGCTATCTAACTGAAAAGGGAGAGAGCTGTTAACTTTAATGTCAATGGTCACCAGGACCCCTTGAAACATACAGAATCATCATGAGTCAAATCTGATTTAACACATTACAGTTTCTATAGGGGCTCAGTTCAAAGTACCAACACGAGCAACGTCTCAGATCCTCCCACCCTGAGCCAAGAAACACAACAGTTTACATTATGGACAAAGTGAGCCTACACTCGCCTACATATCACCTATAATAACAGCTACTACACAGCAGCAAACCTCTACTGCAACACCACCTCAGTTAGCATGTTTCTCGGTTCAGCTGTTGGCTGGCTCTGTGGAGGCAGAGGGCAGGTTTACCACCACCTTTACCATTAAAAACGCTTCCTTCAGATTTCTGTTCAAAGTCCAGCCCGAGGACAGCCAGATGCTGTGAGCATCCTTCACTCATTAAAGAGTGAGACCTTACCGGTGGTAGAACATCCGAGCCATCCCCATCCGCTGCTTCTCTCCTCCAGACAGAACATCTTTCCAGTCATTGACCGACTCCCAACCTGAGAAGCACATACACAGGTGTCGCCACAGCAGCACTGCATTACAACAGGTACGGATGATATTTAGCAGAATTTGATTTGAGCATTCGAACCGGTTTGAATGTTTGTGATGGAGCGGTTCTCAAAATTAAGTGTCATATGAAGTGAAATGAGGTCGAGGCACCATTAGATGTGAAATGACTCCTCATAATTAATTCTTGGTTCAATCACCGCCTCACAATCTGCCTCACGGGTTTCCCGTCTACTATGTTTGTTTGTGTAGTTGAGTCTGAGTTGCTGTGGAGGTTTTTCTGCCTGTTTACTCCAAACAAAGCGCAGAGCACAGCTAAACACGCACTCGGACTGACCTCCCTCTCGGTCCATGATGTAGCGCAGGTGGACAGTGCGAAGGATCTCCTCCAGGTCTGAATCTGTGAGTCCTCTCTGAACCATCTCCTCCACTGAGTCCGGATAGATCACCTGGTCTCTGAGGGTCCCCTCTGACATGTAAGGCCTGCAAACCACACAGAACAGGAAACCACAACTGCTGTGGATCTAGGGCCTTAACTTTGTAAAACACCAAAAAATGGTTGTTGGTGGTAATTGGAACCATATAAATATAAAGTGCTGAACTGAATTTGGTACTACTAGTAGTAGTGTTACCTCTGTGGGATATAGAACATGTGCTGTGGCTCCGGTCTGTACAGGACTCCTCCATAAACAGGCCACAGCCCACTGAGGATCCTGAACAGGGAACTCTTCCCACAGCCGTTTGGACCGGTGATCAGCACGTTCATCCCATCGTCCACCTGAGACACACAGAGAGACAAATCCACAGGATTGGACTCGGTCCCTGGAAAGGTGTCTCCAAGTCTTTACAGAACATATGTGCACAGAAGCCTGTACTGCAACGCATGATTTAGGAGTTAAAGATGTGAGATTACACCCGGGTTTTAAATATGACAAAGGGGTTTACTGAGGCAAGCCAGGCCCGCACAGCCATGAAAACATGGTTTGGACTTGACCTGCTCTGAGAAAACAGCTCAGCAGATGAATGTCTGCAGAGAGCATCTAAAGGCTGTTGAGCATGAATGGAAAATACAAGTTCTCATTGTTTTCTGTAGCTGTGTACTCCAGATACTAATTAAAGCACTAAAACCTTGCACTTGTTGGCACAAAACTTGCAAACAATCCTTCTCACTGGCTTGTATTCAGTTATTATTTGTTCTTTACTTGTTCTCCACACTGTTTAACACCACCAGGCTGCAGCTGAAAGAACGAGGCTACGGCTAATAAGCCTGTTAGCAACAGCAACAGATTCATTTAGCAGGCTGTGGTGGTAAATACAGTCGGATTGACCTTGTCTTAAAGATGAGGCGGTGTTTTAAAAGTCAGAATTTTTTCTTTGTTTTTACTGATTAACTACCTAACTAATTACCTCCTACAGCACAACTACTCAACAGCAAAGACTCCTTATTTATGTAGTGTTGAGCTACGGCTGAAAGTACCACAGACACCTGCAAAGAAACCTGTTTTTTTTCACCGACTGTCTTTTATCGTAGTGCCCAACCCCCACGTATTAAAATAAAAAGTATTACAAAATGTATCCCGTGTGATCTTGATCTGTTCCCCACATAAAGGCTGATAACGTGTCCTCGTGTGTATAATTAAGAGAGAAGCTGTAGCTTCTCTTCTCTCTTGGTGAAACGCGGGCAGCAGACAACAAAGAGTCGGCACTGTGAAGATAATCCTTTGTTGACAACAATTATGGCCATTACTGTAACTGCAATCAAAGCCTTTGTGGGTACAAACACCAGGTGTACAAACCACCTGTACAACAAGCTTTTGCCTAATATGAGAAGCATGCGAGCTTGGTTTGCTATTATCTTCAAATTTGGCAGATTCTCGTAAGCTTGTACGAGAACCACCCCCCCACCCCCCATCTTTCTGCAAACCTGCAGACAGCACGGGTGCGTCTAAAGCAAGGGTGTGCAGTAGCCTCCTGACACTTCAAAACATGTAATTATGTTTATTCCAGCATTGCACTGAAGCACAATTCTGATATCTTTGCAATTCGATGTCGTGCTTTTGTTCTGCTTCTGCTCCACAGCGTAAATGTTTAAGCTTTGGTTAAGTATTATTGTGGTAGTTTAGATTGTTAATATAAAATACAAATCTACAAACATGTAAAGTTTATTTCAGTTCAGTAAAAATACCCAAGGACCCACCTGGGGCAAATACATACTGCATTATTAACCATACAGTCCGGATCTTTTACCAGCTTTAATTCTTGGCTCTGGCTACAGCAGCTGTCTTTCTTTTAGCCTAGATAATATTTTTAAATCCCTCACATTTGTTTAGTTCGCTGCTGTTTTATGCTACGTCTGTCCTTAGCTTAGTGTGGTTGTGTTTGTTGGGTTTAGCTAAGCCAAAAACAGCTCAAATCTATCCTAAGCTTACTGATGCTGAATTCGTTCCCTGAGCAGGCCCCCGTGATGCCTGTAAACATGTGACTGAATCTCGGAGGTCCCTCCTCACAACAACACACTGAAAGAAGAGACCAATCAAAGCACAGGCTGTGAGAGCAGAGAGGTCAAAGGTTAAGAACCAGACAACAGAGAGGAGTTTCTGTGTCCATCAATGTTCCTCTTCTTCCCCTCTATGTTTCCATCTCTGCTGCTTCTTCTTCTCTCATCCTCGTGTACTGAACACAGGAACCTCATTCTATGCCGCGAGCACGCACAAACACACAAAGTAACACACTCTCTCACTGTTTCGGCACATGCTAATGAGCGATGACCTCTGACCCCAGGCGCATATGGAAAAAATGAGCCCAATCCCAATGTCCACAGACTCACAGTCTTTGAGGCTTGCTCCCGCAAAGGCAGCGAGGGTTCGGTGTCTGACGCCCACTGTCAAACAGGCTGCAGGAGGGCTCTTTGGTAGAAATTTTGAGCCCTTTATTCATTCTTTTCTGTAATTGCTGCAGACTTTGCCTGAGGGAAATTACCCACAGTTCACAGCGCTGTGGCGTTAAACACGGAGGCTGCAGGGGATGCTTCAGAGGAAAAACACTTAATCAAGAAAGCATCGGCGGATCAGCCAGACTGAAAGTTACAAGTACAAATATGTTTACACAGAATTAGATGAATGCCGTGTTTGTTGCTTATTCTTTTTCATTTTTGCTCAATTATGTTTTGACTGTACTGAGAAAACTGATTATATAACTGTTTCTTCTCGTCCCATCTGTAAGAGAAGAGCTAGGAAGAAGCATGTTCAGTGCAGGATTCTGCTCTCAGTGGCTCGTCACTCCCATATCTGTCAGACGTCCATCATTACACCCCTTCTCTGCCCTGTGCTCAGCTTCTCCTGACTGCTCCTCAATTCAGACTTAACACCAAGGGTGCCGGAGGACTTTAGCTGTGCCGCACCTCATCTTTGAAACCTATCAACACTTCACCTTCGTTAGACAGACTCTCTGACAAATCACAGCTCAGAATCGATCTGTTTTCATCAGCATGTCAGCTTCAACCATCTAGTTTCATATCATTCACAATCATATTATTACAGGATTTCAAATCCTTTTTATTACTGTTCTTGTTAGTTTTGTGTTGTAAGGTGACATTGTTTTTAAGGGCTTTGAAATGTGCCAAGAAATTCTTATCATTAGTAGTAGTATTATTACTATTATCATTATTATCATTATTATTATTATTATTATTATTATGTGCAGAAAGTAAAAATACATTTGTGTGTCTGTAAAGCGAGCATGTACAGTTGACTCCCTTTAAATCTGTGATGGTTTTGTGCTTAATCCAAATAAGGACTGGACTGCAGCAGTGCCACCATGTGGCCACAAATGTTAGCTGCACACTGAGGCGACACTGACCACACTGAGGATTCATGGTTCGGATCCTAACAGACATTAAATTAAAAATAAATAAAAGGAAAAGCCCACAGCAACGTCCTCTGCTACAAAGGAAGTTCAACATACCCAAGATATCTTTGCATTATTTGGACTCACTCATGCTAACACTGGCAGTCTGGAGCTACTGTATTAATACATTTTAGCCTTGGCTTCGTCTACCTGCAGTCGATATGAAGGCCACAAGTACAAATAAGTGTCTTAATTTGTTTGGTTATACTCACAGAACAACAACATTATTGCAAAATTGTTTGCACACAAAAGGTTGAAAAACAAAACAAGATAAAACAGGTTCGCGGGATAGGTTACCATGGCGATGTACCCCACTAAGAAGTGAACCACCTTCATAGTACCAAAATGTCAGGGATAAACCTGAAGTCACCTGGATAAGCTCAAAACTGGTTCAAAGTACAGGCCTTTGGTGTGTGTGTGTGTGTGTGTGTGTGTGTGTGTGTGTGTGTGTGTGTGTGTGTGTGTGTGCGCGCATGTGTGTGTGTGCGCGCATGTGTGTGTGTGCACGTGTGTGTGTGTTACCTGGATATTCAGACAGGACACTACTACATCTCCGGTAGGCGTGATGATTGGCAGGTTCTCACAGCGAATCCCCTTTTCCACACTGATCACCTGACCTGTACACAACACAACAGACAAAACAGCTGTCTCAACTTCCTGTTTGGAGTTTGTGTGTGGGCGGGGTTTTGCCCTTTAGTGACTGAAGCGACAAATGACACAGGGCCAAAGATAACCCAGCTGAGAGTTTGGGAGTAAAGTGCTGCAGAGGTGTTACATGATACAAGACTCACCTCTGATCTGTAGCGGACCACAGACTCTCTGCCCGTGTTGAACTGCTCCTCCTCCTCCATCAGCTGTTAACTCCTCCTTCTCTCTGTCTGCGGAGCGGCGGTAGATCCCCTGATTCACATCTTCAAACACATCCAACATCTCAGAGACTCGAGCAGTGTAACCTGCCAGCTCCGTCACCTGCACAGCAGTCAGTCGTCAGTGTGCATCATTTAAACATCAACATGGCATGAAGGAGAAAGGGAGGAAACACAAGGTGAAGACTGGAGGAAGACGAGCAGAAGAAAGGAAGTGATAGTCTCCCTCCAGCAGCTGCCTTCTTCAAATACTCCTCTGTTAACCATCAGCCAGAGAATCAGAGGAGGTGAAAAAGAGGAGGAACATGGCGTGAATACCTCCTTGTAGGAGCTCATGATTCTCTCCACCGCGTCGGCTGCAGCGTTCAGGAGGTTCCTGGCCGTGGTGAAGGCCTGCGTCCGTTCACTCACAAGCTCCTCCTCCTTCATCACCATGGCAGCCTGCTTCACCTCCTCCGAGTCTGAGCACATGACAGGTCAAAGGTGAAGCAGCTGAACGCCATATTCGCACCAGACTCGCTGTGATACTGTACACCGATAACAGGAGTGTGTTTACCGTGTTCAGCGTATCCGGTGGCGGTGATGATGGGCACGGCGACCATCACCAGGCCGGAGGCGCTCCACACGTACTTCATGAGGAACTGTTCCAGCATGATGTACCAGAGGCGCTTCAGCAGGATCTGATGGATCTGAGAGGACAGAGACGTGTAGCTCCTCCGCAGCTGGGCCAGCTCCACCTACAAATCAAACACACCCAAACTCGCATGACCATCACAGACATGGCGATCTCCATCCACAAAGTTTAACAGCGATGGTGTTTTTTTTACCTTGTGTCCTCCATAGAAGGCAATCTCCTCTGAGTTGGTGATGATTCGTGAGTGCATGTAACGCAAGTCTCCTTTCCTCTTCGCCTCCTCGGCCACAAGCTTCCCGAATCGAGGCGAACAGGAGCGCAGGACTTTAGCCGTGAGTGCTACGACCAGGCCGGCGATGACCGACGGCCACGTTGTGTTTGCTCCTGCAGAAACATGTAGCGCAGACACGCTGTTAGAACAACCTCAGCCTCAGTCAAAAATAAGGATTAATTACAAGCAACACACCAATGTGTTCACATCATGCGTGGAATCATTTGGCGCTAACATAAGCAACCTTTGGAGTGGGCGGTGCGTATCAGCGTGTAGCAGGTGACGATCACGTCCAGGATGGGTTTGGTCAGGTTGGAGTAGAGGTGAGCGATGGAGGCCGAAAACATGACGATGTCCTCAGTGAGGGACTGATCGGGATTGGACAGACGCCCGTCCATGTTGCTGACTCTGTAGTAAGTCTGCAGAGATCAACAAGTTCACCAATCAGAGTATAAATAGGTCAAAAATAAGCATCAGACTAATGATCAGAACATACAAACTTCAGAACACTCCGTCAGGATGGGGACTGATAAAACACAGTGGATGAGATAACAAAAGATAACAAAAAGGCCACAAAGATCATCCTCAAGTGGGACACATGCAACTATAATAATGGGTTATAATAATGGGTCAAAGATTAGCTTGTAACTGATTGATAACGGATAAGGCGGAAGATAAATGACATTCACTGTCAGAAAACGTTCTGGAGATTTGCTGCAGTACCTAGTTGAGCCACCAACTGTTCGGTGAGGCAGCGCTGCAGCTGTCCCTGCTAACCTTCCTTAAGGGTAACATAAATAGAGCTTCTCCCTGCTGTCCAAGTAAGGAAATCGTGGCCTGCTGGGCTCTGCGGACTGTCTTGTTCATGAACTTGGCAGCAGAAAGGTGTGAAACATGTGCCTGACAGCTGTTCAGTTCACAAACTAGTTCCAAAGAAAATGTGAAGATTTGCAGATAATCTAAGTCACATTTAATTAAAAGTAGCACAAACACAAAATCCCAGATCCTGAAACAGGAGAAATACTTCCATTTCTTTCTTTTTTTTCTTTGATGTTAGCAACAGGGGAAGGTTTCTCACTGCGTCTGCTTTTAACAACACTCATTAAGTGTTTGGGAACCGAGGAGTCCAGCTGCTGTTGTTCCAAAGCCAAATGTTTCCCCGATCCTGCTTAATGCTACATGTTTTCAGCAGCTCAGCAGCTCAGTTTTCTCCCAGTTCTCAAAGGTACAGACTCGTTTATGGAGCCATGCTAATGGGATATGTGCAGAATACGTATTGGTATTGTCTCGGCTGAAAAAATACAAAAAGGAGGTTTGGATGGTAGCACATGCTGCCTTATAATCTTCACATATCACTCAGCTTTAATAGTGCTTTTACAGACCACCAACTTACCCATGCACTCTAACTGATATCAAACTGGACGTCCATTTTTAGCTCAGAGGATGCGGAGTTCATGATTCCATGTCTCCACTTCACTTCATCTTAACTGAGCTCTAGATCTGTCTGTGTTTTTTGTTTGTAAACTTCTATTTGCGGTTTCAGTGATGGATTTATGATGGACTTGTGCTTCAGTGATTTCGTTTCTGGTTTAATGAAATGCTGTGTGACAGCCTGATGGAGGTGATCAGTCATTCAGTACCAGTTTTTAGGCTCGAGGTCTCTCGAGACTGTCCCCGTCCATCTGTGCTTGAACCAGTGAAGTGTAAGAATCAGACATTAGTCCTGATAACACACCTGTCGTAGCTGTTTATTTGTGTGTGTTTGTGTTACCTGATTGGTGAAATACAGCTGGTAGGAATGGTTAACCAATCGGGTCCTGAAGCTGAGGCTCAGCTGACCCTCCAGGAATCTGATGGCGCTGTTTATGAAAGTTGCAGGAACTGCAACGAGGAGCCACTTGGAGAGCTGAAGCACGAAGGCCTGAGGATCCTTCTGAACAATACACCGCACTATCACACCTGACACACACAGCAGATCAATACTGCTGATTAGTGATGATGCCAAACTAACTACATCACCATTGATCCTAAAAATATGATCAATAATAGCGATGGATAACTAATGACTTTATAGACAAACAAGGAGACAGACCGTCCAGAGACGCGACGTAAATCGACAGGAAGGTCCGGGACATCAGGGTGAGAGAGTGTAAGGCGAGCAGGGCGATCTCTGGACAAAGTAACCGTGGAAACAAGAGCTTCAGCAGCCGGGAAAGTCTGAGGAAAAAGTCCCTGTTGACCGACGGAGACCTGAGGACAGAAACACACGAGAAGTTCATCCTGAGCTCGGCCCTGAAGGCCCGGAGCAGCCAGACAGGCGAGCAAACCCTCTGCCACTTTAAAAACACACCTGCTGTCACTCTTCTTCTGCTTCTTCACTTTCTTGTTCTTCTCTCCGCCATCATCAGCAGAGCTCACTGCACCCACTGATGGATCAGATACACCCAGCTGTTTACCTGCTGCTCTCCTCTGCAAAGACAAACCCACAGTCACCTGCGCTGTTTGTACAGGTGTGAACAGGTCTGTGCAGTTCTGTTTTCAGGTCAGTTTATTCTGAGTCAGCTTCCAGAATATGTTTCCTGGTTTCAGTTTTTTTTTTTTTTTTATCTCATCTTTAGTTTTCAGTGTTTTTGTGAATGTTCTTTTGATAATCCTGGGGAGGATTTGTCTGTGGATTTAGGAAGTTCAGAACAAATAATCCAAACAGAAACGTAGGCTGACTCACCTTCACGTAGACATCCCAGCCTCAGCAAACACATGAACTAATGCTTCCCTGTATTCTGCTTGCTAAACAAGGACTTAAACTAAAGGACTCTTTTGTTAGGGCTGTCACGACACCGACCACAGTTAAATTAAAATACATTTCACTGGTTCACAGTATCTCCAGTGGCTCCACAGTGTGGTGGTTTACACATGTAAACGTGTGAGAGGCTCGAGATCAGGAGGAGATAAAAATCCCTTCGGGGTTGCATCAGGAAAGGCGTTCCCTGAGAATAAGAATTTTTCCTATCTACCGAAAATATACAATAGACTCTGTGCGCCTTAGCATATGCTACTTCCGGTGGGGAAACTCCTCTAGAGCGCTTCGTTTCCGGTGTGATTTTCGCTCCTTGTTTACGGACGGTTTTTCTAAAACAAGTCAACCAAACGCATGAATCAAGCGGTGATTTACATTTCTCGAGATGTCTCGGGCATTTACCGAATATATCTGTAGATGATGTTCGTCGACTTGTCGATATTTTTCCCTCGCCCCTCAGAGCAAAAGAGAAAAAGGATTCAAATGTTATATTTCTCAGTATTTGTGTACAGCGGTCTCTCGTTTATTACGGGTGTTATGTTCTAAAAATAACCAGCGATGGGTGAAATCCGCAAAGTAGCCAACTTTATTTTTAACAATTAGTATAGATGTTTTAAGACTGTAAAAACCCCTCACTACACACTTTATACACTGTTCTCAGACAGGCGTGAACATTTTCACACTTTTCTCTCTTGTTGAAACTCTCAAAGTTCAAACCTTTGTAGAAAAATAAGTCCAGTATTATAGAATAAAACCAAAGATCAAACCCTGTTTTCAGGTCCAGAACATGAGAATAGAGCAGCTGCGAGATAATTCAACATCAATGAATCATTAATGAATCAATGAATCAGCGATCGATGCAGCGATTCTGTACTGTACAGGAGAGACGGCACGGAGGAGATGGACAGTGTTCTGCAGCCAATCAGGATGCAGAACACTATGATGCATGCAAAGAAAATCTGCGAAACAGCGCAGCTGCAAAAGGTGAACCGCGTTATAGCGAGGGACCGCTGTAATTTTGAAGGTAAGTCACAACATACCCTTCGTAAATACTGATATATAGGAATCCTTACCAGCTATGATTCATTTATTTTTTGTGGCTTTTTTCACGGTTTGTTAACATGCTGTGTAGGTGTGTACTTGACTAGCTGATATCGACATAACGGGGGAAAGATTTGACTATTCACCTGTAGTCTGAATGCTGAACATTTGCCTGTTTAAATCATAAGAACTGTCACTATACAGAGATGTGCTTCTGAATGTGGACGATGTGTCTTCTCATTTTGTAATGCAGTTCTGCTTGTGTTGAGTGGCGTAAACACCGATCGATCTACACGCTTCAAACGTCAAAATTGATCATTTGATTTTTTTATGACACGGCAGTGGTGAGTGTTCCCACCTCTGCTCTTTGTAACTTAAGGCGATCTTCCCGTTTTCGTGTTTTGGACATGATTCTGGAGTCCATCTTCACAGTAGCGATTGACTGCAAAATAAAGCTACCGGAAATGTACAACCCTACATCCGGTCTTAAAACAGGAAGTTAGCATTTTCTCGTGCACAGGGTCTATTAAAGAAAATATTTTATATACTTCACTTTACTAATTGGCTACTGCCAATATGAGTGAAAAAAGCATTGATTACACCAGTATGAACAAATGTCACAGCTATAAGTTGACCCACAAACTGAAGAAACACCTGTAAGTCCAGGTGGAGGGCAGAAACCTCCGGGACTGAAACATGAAGCCGACACTGAGATACCCAGAAACTGCCTTTCCTCTAACAAACGCCTGAGGCAAACTCCAAAAGGGAGTCAATCCCCATTGTCTCCTATGTTAAATGTACAACGTTACAGCAGAAACCCACTGTAATGTAAAATGTGCCCCACCATAAGAACTGTTCAGTGGGTGAAATTTGTCTAGCAGTATCTATCAGTGTCCATCTAGTGAGGTTAACATTGGGGGTGTGGCCACTTTGATTGCCATGCACCTGCAGCTGATCGTTGTCTGCCAGGCTCACTCATTAAACTGGTCCTCTCCACCATGTTTGTAGTCTTTGTGCCTCTCAAAGCATTTTTAATGAAATAATAATAATGTCCTGCTGTGAGTTACAGACCATCCAAGATGTTTGTGACTGTCTGGAGTTTTATTGATCTGTTACTACTTAGCAATAATTAGCAGATATCCATGTTAGTGCATTGCTACGGGTCCAAAGCTAACCACAGTGACAGGTTAGACCTTTGGAAAGCAGAGGAGAAGGGAGGAGCCGTGCCTCACGCAGCAACACAACAGCTCCAATGTGAGTGACTGAGCCTGATTAAGAGCTTGTGTGTGAGAAAAGTTGCCAGAAGGGAAGAAAACTGTTGTTAGTGACTCCGTGATTTATTGCGTCATAAATTTTTTTAGTGCTGCGATAAACATCAAAGAGAATCTGCAACCTGAAGCTGGGCTTTTACTTTGACTGTAAATCTTTAGTTTAGCTACGCAACAATTTCTCATGATTAAAGTATAATTAATTTTTTTATTTCTGGTGACTAAAATGGGTTTTTTTCACACCTAGTTTTAATGTTTCATTCAACAATAATAACCTTTGTGTGTACAGGTGTGTGCGTACCTGCAGCCTCCTCCACACATATGGAGACAGCTTTTTGATGGCGTACGCTGTGAGCAGGACGGCCGTCAATTTCCTGAGTCTGGAGCTCCGCCGCAGCTGAGCAGGCAGCTTCTCATAGGTCAGCTGCATGCTGACAGGTAGCCGACGAACGACCAATTGATGCACAGAAATCGCAGCGTGTCACCTAAGGTCAAACCGAACCTGATCCCAGACGGGTCCACTGTGAACCGATGCAGGTTTATCAAGGAAACGCCATGCTGACCTCAGAGCGTGAGCCACCACCTGCACAGACAGGATCAGGTTTTAGATTACACCTCAGTCCAGCTGTAAGCGTTAGACAGTTCATGCACTCCATTACACTGCAGAGTAAGCAAACAGCTGCACAGGGCCCCAACAAGGCCCTCCAAAAAAAAAACATGTGGCTGTGAATGAATGATAGGATCGCACGGCTCTGTGTTCACAATCATGTAGTGAAAAAAGTGGTCATCAATCAATTTTTATTATACTAAAAAAAGCAAAGACATGTGCATTTGTTTTTTATTGTAATGACTGATCAACATTTCTTGCTTTGTCTGAGACTAAACCACTGCTCTGGTGGAGTCAGACCAACCAGTCTTAACTGGGAGAGCTCTTTGATTTCACCCATAAATAAAGACATCAGCAGTACAATCTGGTGCATGACCCATTTAGCAGAATTCAGGAAATTAAGGGCCTGACTCTCACAATTTCCTCCAGGACCCCCACATGAATGTGCTCCTTTCTATATTATTTACACCCGTGTGTGTCAGTGTGTAATGCAGGGGTGTCACGCATGCAGCCCAGCCTGCCAGAGGGTCTGATCCGACACCCTGGATGACTCTGCAAGGTAAGAAAATTGCAGAAAAGTCTTCAATAATTTAATCTTCTTAATAAAGTAATCTGCTGTTCTATAAAAACATCAAATAAAATTGTTACTTAGACCTAAATAACTCCACCTGAGCTTTTAAAGAGCCACTTAAATCTGTGAAGCACATGTAATGTCAGCTCGAGACAACCTGTTTCAACTGCTCTTCTGTTATGTCTTCTTATATACCTTAAAAGGATATCCATGTTAAACATCCCCAGCTACAAAACACATTTACGCTCTGTTAAAAACATAAAATTATTCTGATGCAGAAGGAATATCAGCCAGAGGACGACCCTGGAAAGACCTTTCATATGCTATAACCTGTTTGTCCAGCCACCTGTCCCACGTGGTCCTCTGACCCTTGAGCCCTGAAAGGTAACTCAAAGTACTTTTCCCAGTTTTCTCCAGTGACTTATAAGCACACAGATAAAACATGTTATACAAATTAAATTAGTGCATTTTCACTGCTGAATCTATGTTTTATCTCATGATATTAAAGCTTAAAATTAATTATAGAAAAATAAAGCTAAAGAAAATGAAATGTTGGCTGTAGACTGTCACACCTGCAGTGGATCTAAACCTGATTCGTGTGCAGTTTAAACAGAGCTTACATGTGTTTTCAGTCCTGGAATTTTATTAAGTTATAAGGGCTCAAATGTGTTCTTGCTTGGGGGTCTCTAACTCTGAGAACAGCCATAATATGAAGGTAAAAATTTCCATTACTTCATTAGAAACGCTAAAGTTATTATATTAAAGAAATCAGCTGATTCTGGGGGATCACGTGGAGGTATTTTCAGCTTTTACTGGTTTGACACGGAATAACCCAAAGATTATTACGCAATGCTTTCATTGGCCCACGCTGAGCTGTATGTGACCATGAACTAAATCACACACCCCCCACACCCCCATGTAACCTGATTTGATTAGTGTAACTTTATACGTATTATAAGTGTTGTGAACAGACAGAAGGAATTTAGGTCTGTGATATATGTAATAATCTGACAAAATGTTGTTATATAAGGTCAGTAAACGTGCTGTGACATACTGCACACTGTTATATAACG
Source organism: Perissodus microlepis (assembly GCF_051167445.1). NCBI lineage: Eukaryota > Metazoa > Chordata > Actinopteri > Cichliformes > Cichlidae > Perissodus > Perissodus microlepis. The sequence continues at coordinate 32,200,564 of NC_140480.1, forward strand.
TTAATAAACGTATAGAGATTATATAACATTAATAATAAGATCCTTGCTCTCTCTCTCTCTCGCTCATTTACTATCGACCAGGAGGACCGGCTCCACTTTAACGTCCCGCAGGTGTCCTGTCGGTGTTCCGGGTACTCTGGTAAACACTCACCCGGGTTCAGCAGCAGCAGTCGGTGACCTGTTGAACATCCACAGTCGGTGTGTCGGTGTACAGAGTCCAGCTCCGGTGTGTTAGCTCCGGTCCCCCTAGCTTCTAAGTGTCCCGTAAACACTGACTGTAACAAACGGCTAACGGCACGCTGTCGCGCAAACTCGTTTATAACACTACTGCCGTTCGCAGAGTGTCCTGCCCTCCCGCCGAGCAGCTCTCGACCCGGACTCGAACTTTACTCCGGGCTGGGTGACCCGGCAGCGGACCCACGGTTGCTAACTGAAGCTAACTGCTAACAGGAACTTTGTTGTTTCTCTGATGTGGACATGAAAAGCGCACGAAGTTCCGGGTTAAATCGCTCCTCCTGCTTCACAGCCGCCCGGGACAGACGCGCGCACGACCCGCCGTCACTCCTCTACCAACTTCTTCTGCTACACTGAACCGGTGTGAGGACGGTCACACCGGCGGAGGCAGAGAAAAGTTCAGCATCTGTTTACCTGAGCAGCGGGCCGCGTCCGGATACCGACACAACGTGCCCTGAAGGGCGGGCCGCGTTCCGATACTGAGGACGTGACCTCCGTCTCCTCCTTCTGCTTTTATCTGAACAAAATATAAGTAGCTGGGCGGTGGTGGGGAGGGGGTGTGATATTTTAAAAATAAATAAATAAATGAAATAAAACCTCTGATGGTTGGAGGTTAAAGGGATACATTTTAAATAAAATTATTTAAAGTTTACAAAATTAACTTCTAAATTAACAATAAAAAAAAACCTTGCAAAAATTGACAAATTTATGTAAAAAAATACTACCAAATTTCAGACAAAAATATTGGAAATGTATAAACTAAAAGATGAAAAATAAGTTTTGGAGAAATAAATTTGCAAATGTACAATGAAAAGACGTAGCAATAATTGGAAATTTATGAGAAGAATAATGCCAAATGTCTGACAAAGAACTGCAAATTTATGGTGGAAAAAAATATATATATATATTTTAGGAATAAACGTTTTTCTTTTTTAAAAAATACAATTTGAGTCAGAAAGCCTAAATTCTAAATAACTTCCACTTGATAGAAAGAACATGAATTTATACCCAGTTTCACCAGGATCTTACATTTAGATCAAAATCTCTCAGGGGACCTGCTCAAAAGTAGCAGTCATACACTGAATCATAATGAAAACAATGCACATGCAAAATTATATTCAAATATAACAAAAACAGCAACCGCCACATCCACAATTCAGCAATACCTAAAAACATGTTTGTCATGGAGGTGTCTTCCATCCTTTGTATACAGTTTATAACATATTGATTACAAATAGCAGCAATAATGAACTTGAGTGTTCATTTACAGGTAGCTCATAGTCTTCTGCTAATTCTTTAGTTGTATTAAACAGACCTTAGTTTGAGTTAAAATGGTTTAAGATTTCATTTAGAAACAAACAATGAACTCATTTGGTTTCTGCTTTGCATATTCTGTCACAAATACTTCCTACTGCTGGACCGCACACTAAAACACATCAGCACTTTGTCAGGCAAACTTGTTCAGCTGGTTATTTATGCAAATATGTAATCAGACAATCACATGGCAGCACCTGAATCTATTGAAGTCAGCAGATGTGGTTAAGACGACCTGCTGAAGTTTGAACAGAGCATCAGAACAGGGAGGAAAGATGGCTGAAGTGACTTTGTACATGGCATGGTTGCTGGTGCCATTATTATTTAAAGATAGTCATTATTTTAAAACACCACACTGTACCTGAGTGTTGTTGCTGTTACCTTTATCACCACAGTGTTCCCATCTTCTGGTGACTGCTTCCAGCAGGGTAATGCACCGTGTCACAGAGCTCTCAAACTCCTCTCGCGAACATGACGATGAGTTCACTGCACTCAAACGGCCTCCACAGTAACCGCATGTCAATCCAACAGAGCGCCTTTGACATGTGGTGGAATGGATTCACGTCATGAATGTGTATGGATGTTCAGAGGACAAATTCGTGACAACTGTGTGACGATTTGATGTCAATATGAACCAAAATCTCAGAGTGACACTGAAAAACTAGTTCATGCATTTATTACTTCTAGGTTGGACTACTGCAATTCATTGTTATCAATAATAATATTAATAATGACAATAATTACAGCTTCCAGTTTGGATTCAGGAGACAGACACTATCTCTACTTTTAAGATTAGGCTTCAAACTTTCCTTTTTGCAAAAGCATATATTTAGGGCTGGACCAGGTGACCCTGAATCCTCCCTTAGTTATGCTGCAATAGGCCGAGGCTGCTGATGCATTGAGTGTTTCTTCATTAATCACTGTGTGTTTTTACACCACTTTGCATTTAATTATTAGTTAGTATTAATCTCTGGCTCTCTTCCTCAGCATGTTTTTGTCTCGTCTTCCTCCACTAACCCCAACTGGTCGAACCAAATTGATGCCCCGCCCTGAGCCTGGTTCTACTGGAGGTTTCTTCCTGTTAAAAGCAAGTTTTTCCTTCCCACTGTCGCCAAAGCGCTTGCATGTAATTGTTTGGGTTTTCTCTGTTTTCTCTGTATTATAGTAGAGTCTACTTTACAATATAAAGTTCCTTGAGGCAGGTAAGACTGTGTCCTTAGACATTTTTTGAGTCCCTACATTGTCAGTATTATTTTACTGTGCGCGCAGTAAAGTTGTTTCAGACACACTGAACTACAGATGTCAGTGAATTTTCTTTTCTCAGATCATTGTTGGCATCGTGATGTTTGCACACTTGCATTTACTTGTGAGAAACGAGTAAAAACAGCCAGGAAACAAGAGGATCTAACACTTACTTCTCTGTGTGACTGCGCTGAAAAAAAAAAAATCCAACAATAAAACACTGCAGATCTAAAGGAAGAGAAATCTTTATTTAAAAAGCACCTGCTGACAGCCTCGGGCTTTATTTACACCAAGATTCATTTCCATCATGAAACATCAGAAAGAGTTCAGAGTGGAAAAAGTACAAATGACCAATAGAAAACCTTTTTTTAAACAGAGTTACTGTACAGCAGAAAAAACAGACTGTACACAGTGCACCTGAATGCATCGTAGCAGAGCCACAGTCCACACAGTGGTACTACAGCTGGTCCTGGACCTGAACTGGGACACAGAATGGCAGCAGGAGGCCCTCAGAGCAAAGAGCTGTACTGGAGACTAGTACAACTTCAGCAGTACAGGAGACAGAGCTTTAACCTAAAAATCCAAGTACTTAACTCAGCTGGAGGAAATTTACTCTCATACTGAGACACAGAAAGAAAGAAATGTTAAATCATCAAAAAACTGTACAGGGTTTGGTTGAGAGAGGCTCCACTGAACCTGGACATCAGCACGTCTGCAGTCCTGGTCCCTGAATACTAGCACTGCACATTACCAGCACTACAGCAGGAGTACAGTACTGCACTCAAGCTAATACTGGTACTGGAGAGTACAGAATGTGCCAAATATTCAGACTGGTACCACACCATTATATCCTGGTACCGCAGTAATGCAGTATGTTTAGTGGCGCTGCAGTATTATGTACAGGTAGAGCAATACGGCAGCTCGAACAGTTGTGAACACGCGTGCTGTATTTACATCGTATCTTCACATGTTTCTGCTTTGGTGTGAGCGTGGAGTGGGGAGAGGGGCATGCTGAGACTTTCTGAAGCCGGAGGGTCACATGACCAGACTTCCAGACAGAAAAATAAAACTATCCAACACCCTGCCTGGATCTCCGGAGGTCGGCGATGTTTACACAAAATATGACTGAAACGCTTTGCAAACGTGCCTAAAAAATGCAAACAAATGGTCCTGATTTAGATTTGGCCATTACCCACTCCCAATACAACATTCCCAGTCTCTCCCGAATCACCTGCTGCTGAATTCCTTAAATTCATTTGGTTTCCATTGAATGTTCTCCCTCAACAACGCTTGATAAAATATGATCCTTGGAGACTGGAGAGAATATGGGCAGGCCTGTTATTTTTTAAAGAAAACCAGGCGTAGCTCATCCTCCTAACACTGTGGGCTCTTCCAGTAAAGACACTATTTGGTCTCCAGCTGTTTTCACACAGACTTTAAACTTCTTACACCGCTGGAAATAGATTTATTCTCGTGCTGAATGCACCCTACTGTTAGTTGGTCTATTCAGCCATACCCACAACTCATTATTGATGACTTTTCCTAGGCAGCTGGCAGGTTAAATACTCATTCATGTCTGATTCAACAGTGTTAGAAAATAGCCTGAAGCTTCAGCTTCATAAGGCACCAAATCACTCTGGACTGTCTCAAAGATGGCTCTCCTACATGACACCAGACATCCAAGAGCTGGAGCAGATTAAAGACCACTTTATGTATTTGGGTAAGTCCTGGAACAGTTCTGGGCTACAGGTCATGTGTGAAAACTGGAGATCCAGCTCTCTCGATCCTCAAAATTAAAGTTGACGTTTGCTCTCTGAGCAAGTTTGAGATCCACATTGAAATCAACAGAAGAGCGCTGGAAACAGGATAGTGCTAAATGGGCGAAGCCTACATTAACGGGGACGACAGCCAAACTTAAATCAGATATGATTTTTGCTTTTGTGATAGAACACAGATCTGATGTTTTCACCTTTAAATGTCTTAAAATCTTCTTCTAAAGTGAATCTGTGACCTGAGAAACTTTCTTTGATGTATCATAACCTCTCAAGTCTTCACTCGCTGATCTACCGACTTGGTCTGAGTTTGTCGTCATATTGGGTCATGTGACCGCGGCTTCATTGTGGGGGAAGCTGGAGGTCAGGCCGGTTTCAGTGAAGCTGAATTTAAAAATACAAAGCTGGGACTGGGTCAGGCAAAGCTGCATCTTATGAAGACAACCGCACGCTGAAAGACAATCAATAAATACAGACAGTAGGAACGTGTGGACACAGATCCTGATCAATAACTTATGGATTAATAACACTGACTTCACAGCGCTGAAAAAGCTGCATTTCATTCACGGGCATTTTTATAAAATCTTTTTTCTGGAGCAGAGTACCAAAAAAAACAAAAGAAAAAAACAGAATAAATTCAAATTCATCGATTAACCAGTCACTCCTGTGACATTTCCTGATTGTCGCTGCAAATGGTTTGTTTTTTTTCCTGAAAGAGCGTTAAAATTTACAAAGGGAAACTTGGAACAGCTCCTCTTATTGCTTCAGTCGTCCTGGACTTGGAGTCCCGGTCAGCTCAGCAGGACAATGGCTTCACTGAGGGCTCCGAATGGGGCAGAAGGTCTGAGCTGCTGATGCTGTTTCTCCACATCTGGATCTCATTTAAACCACAAATACAGAAACCTCCAAAGCGATCCCTCTTAATCAATCGAGTGTCTGATCAAACAAGTCCTGGTTCCTTTAGATGTGACTATTTTCGTCTTTCTGCGAGAATAAACTGTGTCGCAGCTGATGACTGTTTCATTATGGATTCATCTGCTGATCATAATCTGGATTCACTGTTTAAAAAACATGAACAACAAAAACTGGGGAGGGGTTTCCAGTGCAGGAACTACGGGTAGCTGTGGGGTATTTTCCTTGAATTGGTGCCTCATTCAACAAAGAGCCTTTACACTCCCTGTTAATGCAAAACCCTCAATGAATGGGAGTCACCGGAGCCAAATCGCTTAAATATTTATTAACTCTTCTTCTGTAATTTTCACAAATGCAAACAACTTTCTCAGCTGTCACTCTGCTAATGTGTGCTAACTGGTCTGTTAAGACCTTATGAAAATCTAGAAGCAGCTGTTTGTGGTGCATGAAGGCGACTCATCTCAGGAGGCTGCCGAATACCTAATAACTAAAAAAAGATATTTTACCACAATCCAAACCCTCCAAGTTTCAGCTCCATAGAAAAGAGTATTGGAAACAAATGAGAGAAGCCTACACCAAAGGGGATGGCAGCCAAACTTAATTAGTGTCTTTTGCTTTTTATAGGAACAGTAGTTGAACATTTTGAGGGGATTCCTGTGATGTCTTGATGTTCTACTGATGTCTAATGATAAACTGATGCCTTCACCTTTAACATTTCTAAAAAGGATCCTCTAAACCGAATCAGTGACCTGTGGAAGAGCGCCATAGAGCCCCACTCATTGTGGGCCATCTCAAGCACATTCCCTAAAGGAGACGTTTACCGAGCATGTGCCTTTGTTTTGCCCTGAAAGGAATCTTCCAGGTGTGGTTCTGACAAAATATGTGCTAGTCGTTCAAATTCTAGGTTCAGACTACAAGAGTTTAAGTTTCCTTTGTCATATTTGGGGACAAAGCAGGATGATGTAAATTACTCTCTGGGGTTAAAGTTAGGAAACTGCCTGGAATGGGCAGCTCGGAGGCCACGATGCACCAGAATTCATGCATCGGCTAAAGCGTCGACTTTGCACTCGGGAATTAAATACTGGTTTATTTGTGATCTGACTGAGCTGGACATGGGCTGAAGTCATAGTAAAGTTGTGTGAGTTGCATGTGTGAAAATGGCTCTTTGATAAGAAACAGCTGCCAGGGGTTAAAATAAAAATAAACTTTCTGCGTTTGTAATTTCTCACTGCAAAGTGCTGCTAAATTTAAAAACCTCTCCGGTGTTCCTGCAGTGGAAACCAACAAACTATCCAAACCTTAAAATGATTAGAAGTGAATTACTAAAATGAAAAGTGTCAGATATTCACATTTCAAATCCTTCGAAAAAAGTCGAGTTTTCAGAAACCAAATGAACCTTTCAGCAGTTTGTATCGGCTATTAAAGTGTCCCGTTTGCAAGCATCCTCGTTTCCAAGTATCTAAAGTTGTCAGATAAATTAACGCGTACAGAAAATATTTCCCTTTTCGGAGAAAAGACTCGTGAGTACGTCAGCTTCTGTGAGTCACTCTGCAGCAGTGAGGTGGGAAGCTCCGTTTACTTCACAGGATTTATTCTGTTCTGTTCACGTTTGGTTTCTACTCGAGGGCTCTGCAGCTGCTTAAAGCCACAAACAGCAGCAGCGACAGTTCAGCTGGTGTCAGTAAACTCTGTGCTCGAGTTTTAGTGCAGAGATGTTGAGTCCAAACCGGGAGAACGCTGGAGAACCTCACCGCGACGCTCCCTGCCTGGACTCACCTGAGGGATCGACAGGTCACCTGATCAAGTCACCAAAAAGTTATTTTTGGGCTTTGCTGGTTGGCTGCAGGTAGCTGGTGATGTCATCTGTCTTCAGAGGAGGTACATCCTCCTCGTTGGTGTTTTAAGAGTCTGATTGTCTAGAATTGTGTAGAAACAGAGCCACGGACACCTTGTTCAGTTTCTGCTTTAATCTAAAACCTTTCAGAAAATGGCTGCATCTCTGAAAGGACTCCAGAAGTCTTTGTTTTAGCTATCCCAGAAACAGGAACCTGTGAGAGACGCCGTATCTCCATCTTCAATCTGAACGCCTGAGAAATAACAACTTCCACAAAAGCAGAGAATCGTCTTCGGCTCGTCCATCTGCAGCTTTTAACAATAAATCTTAAAATGTATTTGGAAAAGACGCGTTCAGCATGTGGCTGGTGTTTCAGCATCGGTCTGACGCCACCGTAGGAACCCGGACCTTCCTTTCTGAACAGTTACGGCTGCTTTTGGCCACTGATCGTCGGGCTCGTAGTTCGTTTCTCTGAGAACCCGCGACTCCATTGAGCGAAGAGAACCAAAGATTTGGCCACGACCATTTACGTCGCTTACATGTTAGAAACTAAAATCCCTCAGAGTGAAGTAGCCGTTAGTTTGAGAAATCTCAGGGCAGGTCGTGCATGTGAACATCTCTAATTAGTCCAGAAATGTAGCATCTTCCACAGCAGATGACACTTTTGGTGGCAGTAATCAGGGCGAAGCAGAACGAGACAGATTACTTTCTACAGGCTTTAATGCCTGCAGGGGACAACTGTCAGAGGAAATCGCTCAATCTTCTTCTTTGCAGCACAGATTGCTGCAGGAACCTTTTCCTGTCATTAGTTCCTAGTAGAAGTGATGTTTCTGGAGAGTTTGGTGGAAAAGCAGCTGTTGACTTAAAGTCCATCCCTGATAGAAGAAGTTCACCGAGCAGAGCAGCAGTGACCCGAGCAGCGAGGAGGAGGTCCAGGGAGGGAGGAGGGTTAGACCTCCTCCCTCCTTGGACCTGGTCTGGGGTTTGGTTCATTTTTACAAACAGAAGCTCGACCCTGAGGGCAGACGAGGACGAGGTGAGCGGGGTTTTCCATCCTGAACGATCAGGAACTTCCATCCATCAGTACCAGGTGTGTTTGATTCAGACACCTGGACACGCATTCCTTCATACTGCTCATCCCAGGAAGCCAGCCTGGAATTAGTCCCTTTGCCTGCCTCTCAGCATCGTGATTGGTTGCTGAGTCAGACCAGAGTCCCAGGAGACGGTTGGTCCATCGGCGGATCTCTGAGAGGGACTTCCTGTTTCTGAGCAGGGAACGAGTCGTGGTAGAGCGAGCCATCCACAGACCTGTAGGAAGGACAGAAATGGATATTTACCAACACAGCAGGAAAGTCTTCCTAAAAGTCGCCTCAAACTCATTGCGCTGATTTTGTTTGACCTTTTAGGTACTTTAACATTTGTTCTCATTTTAAATATCGCTCTTGCAGCTTCAAAACAAACATTACTGCTGAACAGAGGATAAGAGTTCTTCAGGGTTCGGACCGACCGCAGTGACCAGCGGGTTGGAGCGGATCTGTAATGAGGAGGCTTCAAGGCTCAAAGCTGAGGAGAAGCGCTCTCTGCTGAATACGTTTTGACTAATTTACACTGATTACCATCATCAAGCTTGAGGATAATCATGTTGGAAGATCTAAGCAAGTTTTTGCTGGCGTGTCTGGAATAAAGAACCTGCTGTGATCAAAGACGAGTCGGACGCTCCGGCTTTCAAAGCAAAGACTAGAAGTGAAGAAAAAGCGTCCTTCGACAAAAGGATCAAGTAGATTTTAGCAGGTTTTTATGATTTTAATCTACTTTTAGTCCGGACACATTTGCGTCTTAAACTATGTAACAAACTTCTGAGTATAAAGAGGGGCGTGGTCATCTGACCCATACCTGCCGTGCAGCGGGTGTCCGTGGAACGTGGCTGAATGCGGCAGCGTGTGTTTGTGATGCGGCGCAGCGTGATGATGATGATTCGTCTCCGTCTGATAGGCCGACTGCTGAATGACACCGTGTGTCGTCCGTCTCCGCTGCAGAGCCCCGCCTCCTCCCGCCTGACCTTTGACCCCTCCATTCATCTTACTGCCGTTGGTCCCTGCGGTCACCTTTCCATTGGCCTGGTTCTGGTGGGAGGAGCCTACGGTGTTCCTTAGGTACCAGTCCCTCAGACCTGTCAATCACACATCAACAGCTCATCACAGTTTCTGCTCCATGGAAACTTCTCCCATCACCACACAGAGCAAGTTTCACGCTTTGGAGCTGACTGTCTTTAATCGTCAGCCATCTCAGCAGGTTCAGTCCAACCTTTGAATCTCCTGCAGACTTTAGCTGTGTCTGGGTAGAAGATATGGTTTAAAGACTCTCAGTATAACCACAGTTGTTAATGACACCCACATCAAACCACAGTGGTCTGTTGCACTGTTACGTGTACTGAACCTTAGATTACACATTTTAAAAAAATAGAGGAAGTCACTTAGCTAACCGATCACTCACTGGTTAGCTAAGCTTCATGAACGGGTTGAGGTTTCACTCTGATTCTTTTGATGGTTACAATCCGGGTGTTTTTAAACCACCTGCCTCATTATGTGTCACCACACGCTCGTGTGGTAACAACTTATCTGTCTGAATACACAAACCCCGTTTTATCTACTGGGGACTATAACTCAATAAATGAACATCAGGTTGCATTAAACAAGAAGTGAAACTAGAAATGAGGTCACAGAAGGAGTGAGCGCCGTTTACCCTTCTATTTAAACTCTATGGTAGTGCGCCTGAGACTTAATAACAGACAAAGTTGACCTGATGCAGTGTAGATAAATTAAGTGATGAAACAAACAACAGGCGGTGACCTCCAGTTTACACTGAGGCAGTCCCCGGCCAAGTGGCAAAGAGTGGGAATAGAATTAGCACCTCCAACTCCGGGACTATGGAGTACCCTCTCAGAGTCCAAGATGAGTTGCTGCCCCAAGTGGAAGAGTTTAAATATCTTGGGATCTCGTTTATAAGTGGATCGTGAGACCGACAAAGGGATTGAGAGCCAGAGTAGAGTCCCTGCTCGGTGGCTCAGGATGAATAGGATGCCTTCTGGACGCCTCCTAGGTGAGTCTTACCAGGAGGAGACCCTGGGGCAAACCCAGGACATGCTGCAGAATCACGTGAGGTCTAGAGAAGTCTTGGCTTCTCTGCTTAGATGATTGCCCCTGAGATGCAAGCGTGGGTAAGCAATGAATGGATGAAGCAAACATATTTGTGTTATTCTGTCTGACTTCCACCAGGTGGCATCACCTCCTCACTGCAGTACACCAGTAGACAGTTTCTGCTGCACTGACCCAGTTTTATCTCCATCCCATGAAACATTCAACACGTTTGAGCTTCACAGCTTCACAGATCAGCAAACATCAGGAGGTAAGAGAGGCTGAGCTGTAAGCTAATGAGCCCCAAAGCCTCCGTAAAGGAAGTGCAGAGCAGCTAAGGGGTAACAATACTCACCTTCCAGGGCGAGGGCCTTGTGGAGGCTCCTGGTGGCCTCCTCCAGTTGGGAGTCCTGGTTGGGGGGCAGCTGAGGGGGTCGGGGCGGCAGCAGGTGGGGGTGGGGGTCGGGCTGAATGGCGACCAGAGGGGGATTGTGGGTATCAGTCTGGCTCTGCTGCACCGGGAGGAACGGACCGCACGATTTGGTTCGGGTTACCGTGACCCGCCGCTGGTCGCCTTGGGGGCCGCGGTAGGTGGGCGGGGCTCCTGATGGCTGCTGGGAGTAGCCATTGTAGACTACCTGCTGCTGCGATGTGATTGGCTGTCTGTGGGGCTGAGAATGCTGTCTCTGCAGCTGCTGCTGTTTTCCCCAAACATAGTCCAGCAGGACATCGCTGTACCCCGCTCCTCTTCCTCCTCTGTCTCCCCTTCCTCCTCCTCTTCCTCGCCCTGCACCTCCCCCTTTTCCTCTCCCATCGCTGACTCCATTATTTGCCCTCGACCGTCCGTCTGTCAGCGTCTCTGAGTTCCAATACGCGCCGGCTGTGCTTGTTCCTCTGGACCCCGGCAGCCCGTTTACCCACAATCCCCCCTGCTGCACCCCAACATCATCCTCAGGAGGGGTGATGCGGTCCAGGAGGCCATCAGAGCTGTTACTACGGCGAGCTGCATTAGCCTTGAGTCCTGCCTCCCCTCCTGCTCCAGGGTCAGACGGGCCAGAGGAAGAGGAGTCCTGAGAGCGAGGGGGAGGTGGAGGAGGTTGTGAGGGAGGCAGTGGAAGGGGCTTCTGGCTGTCCAGATGCTCAGTTCTGAAAGACAAAAGGAAATATTTTCAGTATACAGAGGGGAGGGGCAACCAAACATGATGAGGTGACGCTGAACATGAAACCTCAAGAAATCTGTGAGCTCCAATAATGAGATCACAGACCGTGACACAAATGTGGACGTGCTCTGAGCTGTACCTGTGCACGGAGTTCCTCCTGGTTCTGTTCTGATAGAAAACCTCCACCGGAGACCCAGAAGAAACCAGCAGGGGGCGACACTGAGACACACCGTCATCTGCCAGATACATAGACAGAAATTTACTTGTGCTAGAAATATTAACTTTAATTGAAATCTATACCTCAGTTCAACTTATAAAAGCTGTCAATCACTTATATTTTCCTTATGATATTGTAAGTCAGGATAAAGACAGCTGTAACCATGGTAACTGTGCACAATGAAGATTATGTCAGATATCACGATGTTTGTAAGACATAACATACATAAAAAAGCAGGTCTTATAATTTAAGGACATTTAATTTCGGAAAAGTGTAGCAGGGAAAACATCACATTCATAAACACGACCTTTAAAAAGATCGATAAACCTGCACATTATGAAATAGATAAAATAATTAACTGTCTAGTGTTTGCCTGATGTCTAGTATACAAAATGTCCTATGATAAAAATATAGAGAGAATAAAAACATGTGTTAAAAATAAAAAAAATGCTAAATAATCAAAACATCCTATGCCGAATCAGTCTGTTCGCCTATTCACTGCCAGCAGCCGTGCAGTTCTCCGAAATGAGACCAGAACTGCATTAAACTTTTACTGTTATTCCTCCTGTCAGCCAGCTGAGGGCGCTGCAGCTACACTACCAGTTTTACAGTGTGTGTTTGCTTGTACATCCATCTTTGCGAGGACCACTGAGAGCTTCAGAGTGAGAGCAGGTCCACAGCACAGACCTTCTGTTTCAGGGTTAACATCAGAATCGGGTTTATGTTCGGGCTCAGGAGTGTTGGAAAAACATTAAGGGTGTGCGCGCGCGTGTGTGTGTTCATTACCATTGTCGTGTCCTGTTGAGTCTGATGTCGAGCTGCTCTCTGACCTCACTGTGTCGTCTGGAAACACACACACACAGAAACAGAGTAAGAATAAAAGCAGGAAGACGCTGGTTTCCTCATCTTCCTGAAACAATGGCTTCTCATCTACTGCAAGCTGTGAGTGTCTCCATATGTATGCATGTGTATCTATGAATGGAAACTTTCCAGGCCGTCACATCTATCGCACTGACTGCGCCTTCTGCGTCTTTAGTCCTTTGAAGACCCTCCAAAGAGGACGGCTTTCAGGAAACTGATTAATTTAGTTGTGAGGTCAGCGAGTGTGATGTAAACAGACTCATATCTTTGACTAGAGCTGATTGCAGGGTTTTACTCGCTGCACGAACGTTACATAATGGACTCAAATGAAAACATGTGAGATGTGATAGTAATGATGAGATTACAAAAAGCAAAAACTGTATCCCCCTTCTCTCCTCACGTTGACCAGTCCCAGCCTCTGACCACTCGCATGTGAACAAACTTGCGCAGATAAGAAAGGCCTTCCATGTCCATGATGTGAAAGTTCTCCTCACCTAGGAAGGGATTAGTGTCTTTGGGCATGAGTGAGATGCGAAGGTAATGTCGGAAACCTATGAAGTGCAGTTTCTGAATCCCTGGCAGGAGTATTCTGTAGACTTTTAAAAGTCAGTCAGAAACATTTACGTTAACTTGGGATTTTTAGCAACATTTTTTTAAACCTCTTGAACTCGTTGCAGAAATCTGAGGACCAGTTTTGGAGGTTGGTGAACCAGTTGGAGAGCCTTGTGATGAACTGGCGATCTGTCCAGAGCCTGGCAAACTGGATACATACCAGTCCTCGCATCATTTAGAAAATGGATGGATAAGTTGCAGAGTGTGAAGACTCATTGCAAGGTACTGGGGACTCGTTTCTGATGTATGAGGACTTCTGAGGAAGCGGGACTAGTTAGAGCGGTAATAACACTAACTGCAGAGATCTGAGTACACACTGCACAGGTCTAGGAACTAGTTTAAGAGGTCTAATAACTTTCTAAAGAGATCAGTAAAGTACAAAGTAGTTTTACCTCCTATCTGTGAAAAGTGCTGCATAAATGAATACTATTTGCTTCATAATGTCCTGAGACATCTGGGGGAGGTTATTTGATGCAAACCAAATTCAAGTTCATGGCCTGCTGTCACCAGATGCAGGACGTGTTGTTGTTGGTGTTTGATGTGCCGACAGAGAGTTTCCAGGGTGACCCGAGTGTATCACTGAGTGAGGTGACTACTCTGAAGGGGATAGTACCCAAACTTCAATCAGGCTTTCGGTTTCTAGAGATACAGGTATGTACGTTTTTGATTAGGCCTTATAAACATGACATAGCAACTATACCTGAAAACCTCTCAACTGGAGGATGACAGTATTTCATTTTATTTATACAGCACCAGTGCACAACAGCACTTGCCCTGTGAAGTCCTTGTTGTTTTTTGCAAGTGCTCCCCTATAGAAGAACGAGATGGCTCAGGTACCATCTGTATCATAAATGTGTGCCAGGTGAATATGGCAGCAGAAACTGGATGGTGTGTGTGTGTGTGTGTGTGTGTGTGTGTGTGTGTGTACTTGTTTAGACATCTTTGTGAGGACATAAATTTGGCATGCTGCTATGCCCACCAGTTTGAAGGGATTTTGAGGCTCAAAATGTGGCTTTAGTGTCAGGGTTACAGTTAGGTTATGGTTAGGATTAGGCTTTCATTTTTGATGGTTAGGGGTAGGGAGAGCGCCTAGGGAATGCATGTGTATTGAGTGTGTGTGTCTGTGTATGTTACCTGTGTGGCAGCCTCTGTGGACAGTCCTCTTCCCGTGGTGTGTGTGTGTCTGCGCGTGTGCGTTGTGCTCAGAGTCGCTGTGTTTCCTCAGAGCTCCGCTGAATAAATTTTTCTTCGGCTTCGAACGCTGAGCGTCTTCCTCCTAAAGAAAAAACACACGCAAATACCTAAAGGTCACACCAACACATGCACGCACAGGGATATACAAACAGACTGCCTCAGCTTGAAACACACATGAAGGTCAAAACTGTTCCATCAACAACAAACAACACACACACACACACACACACACACACACACAGGGGGACAGTAAAATTCTTCACCATTGTTGAAATTATTTAGAGTCAAATCACTCCTCAGCTCCTCACCTCTACTCGACACTTCCTGTTTCCCTGGCGGGACGTCCCACCTCTCCTACGAACACAGGGGGGCTTCTCCCCTGCCTCCAGGGGGAAATCACTGGGCACTGCACCCGTCAGCTCCTGACCCAGGAAAACACAGGAAAACCCAACTTACAGCTATCTGGCAGTTACTTTAGTCATTGTTAAAGTAAAAACTAAGGTAGAGTCGGCTGAAGTAATCGGAGGTTGGGGACTGGACAGAGAAGACCAGTTAGAGACATAAAAAGAGCATCTGAGGAGGTTCAAGCACCAGATAAAGACATCTGAAGACCACGTGGAGAGGACTAGTTGCAGAGAGGGATAAAAGGATTAGTTGGAGAGTGAAGAAGACTAGTTAGCTGCAGAGCTAAGAAGACTTTGGTTTAGGTGGGAATGCACTGTCAGTGTCTTAGTCATATTGTCATCTCTTTTTATGACATCACTTACAGCTTCCTGCAGACAGATGCGTCTCAGCTCAGCCAATCGGCTGCTAAGCAGCGCCTGGAGACTCCGCCTCCTCTCCTGTAGCTCCACCATTCGCTCTCTCTGCTTCCTGTCTGGGCAGGTGAGAGGGTCTGCAACATGCAAGCAACACACACACACACACACACACACACACGTAAGAGACAGCTAACAGACACACTCGAGAGTGTAGCATCACCACATGTCAGCGTTTATTCTCACCAGGTGCTGAGATGAGTTGACCTTTGACCTCCATGGCTTGTGTGTCCCATATGCCCTCTCCACCTCCTCCTTCCTCACTACTCGACTCCTGTTCACCTCCCCACACACTCTCTCTCACCTGCAACACGTTGTCATCACAAATAAAGGTTAGTACTGCAAGCTAGCACAGACTCCCTGCAGTCCTGATGACACTGACAAACCCTCCTGCTCGTGTGATGTCAGCACCATGTTTTGACCAATTAGCCAATCAGAACCTTCGGGACTTTCTCACCTTGCGACTGGGTTCATAAGAGTTCCAGTAGTTCACTCCTGTGGCCATCCAACAGTCAGAACACAAACCACAGCACTGCTTCACTAACTAGGCGTCTCACTGCTCGGTTAGCTGTTAGCTGACGGTGAAGCTGCAGTTCCAAAATGGGCCTGAAGAGGGAGGCGAACAGTCTTCAGAGCTCCTGACCTAGGAGGAGAACAAAAGCACAAGAAGAAAAAGAAGGTGGTAGAGTGAGGACCAATCAGGAAGTCAATAAAAGATTATAAGCTAAAGTTCAAAACAACAGCTTTTCTCTCAAAAAGTCACGAATACTATCAAAGTAAACATTTTAAAATGTAAAAACTACGTGCAGTTAGCTTGAACTTAGAACCTTAACAAATACATTTACACGAGAAATTACCAATGAAAAATAAAGGTAGAAAAAAAAAACCAAAGAAATACTTGGAGTCGCTCTGGCTGAGCAGGCGACCCTGCCTGGGTTTGATTCCATCCTGGAACATTTCCGAGACTCTTTCTCTTTCCTGTCTACTCTCCTCTATATCTGTCCTGTCCAATAAAGACCAAAAGAAAGAAAGAAAGAAAATCACCAACTCTGGAGGACGAGGTCTCATTAGCAAACTACAGCACAAACAAATGTTTAAATAGTGAAACATGTAGGTGCACTTTCAGCTGCGCCTTTATTCACAGGGCTCGCCACGGCAGGTAGCTCTGCACGCTTGATTTGGCCAATTTATGTATACTCCATATGACTCTATATGTGTGCATCTGTGCATTAAGTGAGCTGTTACACTGAAGCAGCATCAAACCTTGCAGTTGTTTGGCCACATGTTGGTGGCTGCAAAAGCCAGTAGCTCACCATAGACTCTCATTAAAATGTGCAACTTCTCAGCATTAAAAAGCACGTTTATTGGCTGGTATGAAGAAAGGTTTGGTGTCTGTGGACAGCTGTACAGGGGGGATTTTTAATAACTGATCCATCTGCATACGGGTGAAGCAGATGTAGCTGCTCGGTGTCTGCAGGGTCTCACCTCAGCTAACTGCAGTCACTGAACTGGACCTCCCCAATGTTTTTGTGCTGCTGTTGCCTTTTGGAGCGTTTTTAATGGATGATCAAATAACACGGCTTGCTCTGTGATACAAACGTCTTTATTAGCACCAATGAGCAGGTAGGTGTGCCAGTGTGTTGCACCCACAGGGACACTGTGGAAAATATCCTGACCTGGTTCTCACAAATCTGTCTGATGTTGTGGCTTATTTGTAGATGCTTCCAAGCCTTCAGCGGCCAACAGAGAAGCATCAATCTTGCCCACCTGATTCGACCCAAACACCAACAAAACGTTTGGATTCACATTTCAATTGCAGATTTGTTTTACATGCAAAGAAAGCTGACCGAGTGCAGGTAAAACCTTAAACCCATTTTCTGTTTGACTGCAAAATAAAGACAAAGTTCACACGTCACATAAATGCTTCATACAGTTTTATTCTTTAAAAGCTCAACGTGCCCTAAAGTAGCCGGTCTCTGCATTTTTACCAAGCAAACAGGAGAGGATGTTGCATTCATTAGAGAATGAAACAATCACATTTGGTGCTTTCGCGAGAGTTTTTACAAAGAAAACCTACAAATACTTTGAGTTCATGGTGATAATTAAATATGTCAGCCACTAAGGTTGACTCAGAGGCTTTAATAGTTTGGAAAAGGCAAAGCCTTGAAGATCCTCGGGTTAGGGATTCAGTCTGTGTTGGTCGGTCTCTAAACTGGGATTAAATGCACAATATGAGCAGAGATACGATTTAAATGGATCTGAAACAATGAAGTATTTTCTCGTGGAGCTTCGTGATTAAACACGCAGGTTTGTGTGCTGGAGCTGCAGACGGAGAGAGCTGGCTCCAGATTTACTGGGTTTAAAGGAAAAATGTGGAGAGAACGGCGAGTACTGACATGCCTCAGACAAAAGACAGACACACAACACACACACACAAAGGTTTATCTGTCAGTCTGTAGCCAAAACAGAGAAAGACCAAAACACATGAAGCCCATTTACAGTGACAGCGTGGTCAGGCGACAGATGTTTGAAGCTTGTGTGACCTCTGCATGTCTGTCTGGAGAAATATTATCTGGACCGTTGAAAATCCAAATTTTAAAAAAGAGAGAGTGAGAGCTTAAGTATATCCTGCCTTGTGATTGGCTGGGAGCAGGTGTTTGAGCTCTTCCTGCTGGTTGGAGGAGTGAAACCGAGAAACATCTGCATCATCAGACAGCAGCAAAGTCACAGCGTGATGGAAACAGGCTCTGAGCTTTTGTAACATTTTTACATGTAAACTTTAACCATCTCCAGCTGTTCCTCTGGTTTTATTCAACGTTCATCAACAGTTTTTTCTAATCCAACCACATGTGCAACACTGACTGATGACAGCGTCACTGCGTTTAAACCTAATTAGTTCAAAAGCCCACAGAGGATAAAATTACACCATACAAGCCTCTTTGTAAGAATAAAGAGGTTTTACATTTTAAATGCTGTCAGTGGCAGACTGCACGTCCGGAGCATGCAAACGTTTCCTCGAGGAACCTGAACAAACCTAACAATATTTAGTAAAAAGCACAAATAGGTTCATGGATCTCTGAGAATCCACAATGCAGATGTCTTTCTGTAGTGTTTACAGGATGCACATGTTGTGCACATACAGCCTCTCTCATGCAACATCTACCTGCCTGTTTGAGCATCTGTTATAACAAGGCAATCAAGACCAGAGCAAAAGGTAGTTTTTCTAGCTTTAGATCTGTTCAGATTTGATCATCTCCTGTCCGTTTGCCTCCTAACAGGGATTCAATACTACAGAAAATCTTATAAAACCACAGCACAACATCACTTCCCATCCTGGAAATGTTCCAGCCCAACAGAGGAAAGCAGACATGAAGAAAACAACAAGTGTTACTTAATCACAAAACAACAAGGAGTCTGAAACCTCTGAGCACTTTTACCCTCCAACTGGAGGAGAACGAGATGTCCTCCGACAGCACAGCCCTGAGAACAGGAAGTGGAGCCCAACAGGAAACAGGAAGAAGGAAATGAGTGATGAAAAAAAAAAAGGGGAAATTGGGGGGGATGGGAAGGACTGACTGGGAACAGCTGAAATGGTTGGTAACACTGGTGTGATTCACGCCACAGTATCCAGCAGCGGCGGATAAAGTCTCACACGAAAATTCAAGTTTGTGTAGAAATGGCGAGGATCAGAGAGGCGGAGCTTATAGCATTATCACCGTCTTCTTCACACAGATGTTGAAACTGTAAGGAAGATTGCAGCAGATGGTTTGACGTCCTGTTTCTTTGGAAAGCTTCCTGTAGAGCAAAGAGTTAGTGTAGAGACACAAAGTCAGTGTAGGGAGGAGGTCAGGGTGGATGATGCAGGATGTTCATAAAATGCTTTAAAATGTAACGTTAAACTGGCTTTTGTTGTGACCAGTACAACACATCTACTGACCCAGCTGCCCAGGAGGACAATAAAACAAGAACTAATTTGCAGTAAAGCTTCATTTGTTGACCGTGTACGGATGCTGAAGTTATTTCAGTATTTTCAGACTGCTTCTTGGAGCCATTGGTGAGTCAGACATGCAGGGACGAGTGCCAGGAGTCCACCAGGAGACGGAGGAGAAACAAAATTACAGCCTCTACTACTCCAGAAAAAAAGAAAAATGTACAATCTGACACTAAGATCATTGAAAAGGGAAAAGAGCAGCTGTACGTGACATTTTCCTGCCCGAGTTGGCAGCTATTGTGAAAAAACGGGTGTGTGCACCAATTTTGGTACCTGTATCCACTTGTGAGCAATTTTCATGAGCTATGAAATCATCTGCTGCACAAACTACACCGATCTCACCGAAACATGGAGTTCGAACACGGCTTTTACTGCTCGGGTATTTATTTGTATGACATTACAGAGGAGACTTTTATAAAAGCACAGATGCAGCACTGATCGACATCTGTGGGAAACACTGGATCTGGATTTTAACGTTAATCAAGGAGTTTTTCCCTCAGGGAAAAACAAACAAGTGTGGAGATGAGCCAGAGCTTACTGACGGGGTTTTCGGACACCAAATGCTCTGTCAAATGGTCTCTCCCTCCTCTCTGTCCTCCTCCACCCTCCTCCGCCTCTTACATTCCTGAGTCCTACCGGGTCGAGTCCAGACCTGCAGCTCCTCCCTTCATCCATCAGCGGCTCGATTGATCGGCTTCAGCTCGTCCGTCTCCTCGCGCCGCGATGCGCTGCTGTGATGAGGTGAAGTCTCCGAGACAGGTTGTTTGTGCTGTGAGGGCGACACGCGCTCTTTACCGTTGGCGTCCTTTGGTGTTTTGTTGCATCTCGTCACCGGAGGTTTGCTTCACATCTGTTTTTCTACTCTCACACACTCACAGCCTGGTCTTTGACCTTGTTGTCTGTGTGTGTGTTTTGGGGGAGGGTTGGGGTGTCACTCTCACCTCCCCTCCCCCCTCTCAGGTATTGCAGGCCTGAACAGCTGATCTGATAACAGCCCGCTGAGGCCAATCTGTTTCCAGTCTGAGTGCCTGCCCTGATCTCTGAACCAGCACAGCCTCCATCATCACTCCGAGGAGCAAACGCTTTCAGAGCCTCGACGCTCTCCCACGTCACAGTCCAGGGTCGGATATACGAAGGATGCGTGCACACAGACGACACACAAACACGGCTTTTTGTGTTAAAAGTTCAGAAATACAGAACAAGAACTACAGTTACATCCAATTTTCAGCACTAAAGACTAAAAACGATGCAGCTCTTATTTTAAACCTTTACCTTCTTCTGTAAATGATTTAATAACTGTAATTAAACGGATTTAATTTGATAGATTCACACTTCGTCGTCTCTTTTGTTTCAGTCGTGGCGCTTTAACAGCTGCCTCCATTTATTTTGTGCCTTCAGTAGTTTTTCATCTGCTTGTGGCATCAGGTCTGAGATTACCCAAAACTCATTTTTCCTTTTCTCCGGTGAATGTCTCGCCTTTATATTCTGTGAAATTGTGCTTCTTTTTTGCTGCTGACCTAACATGACATTCATTCACAGCTAAATGTGAAAACATGAATGATGCTCGTGAACATGCACAACACTCCGAAATGATTGGAATTCACAAAAAGAGGACCAAGCACATGTGGAGCTTTATAAGTCAAACAGAAAATGCACAGGTTTCTGCCTTTGTGCACTTTTAGTCATGAATCTCTACAGTTTAATGCGTCTGGGCCGAGAGGTCTGCACTGTGAGGACTGAACCTCAGGTTTAACCTGCGCCTTCAACGTTACAAAGGTGGGTCACTTCTTAGCCGTGCATCAGACTGGCACTCTGTCCAGGACGTGCTCTGCCTTTCGTCCAATGACAGCTGGGACACACTCCAGCACCTCTGCAACCGTGAACTGGTCAAGTGGTTAAGAAAATAGATGGTTGGGACACTTCTTATCAGCGCGCATCATTGTCATTTCGTCCCGTCTTCCTCCCTCAGCTGGTCGTGGCAGACGGCCGCCCCTCCCTGAGCCTGGTTCTATCACAGGTTTCTTCCTGTTGAAAGGGAGTTTTTCCTTCCTACTGTCGCCAAGTGCTTGGTCATAGAGGTTGTCTGATTGTTGGGGTCTTCTATAAATAAAACTTTAGTTGAATTATTGGAAATTATGCTGCAGACCTAACTGACCTGAGAACTCGAGATAACGTGTGTAAAACTACCAGCCAATCAGTCCTCTGAAAAAAAAAGAGAGACAGAATTCCTTGAAGCTCCCGGAGACTTCCATGCTCAGGGAGTAAGAGGACCTAAGGTTTTTGTCCTTCCTGAATGACAACCAATAAAAAAAGAGATTCACAGAAGCAAATTATTCCTTCACTCGTGACCCCCCACCTCCCCCACCACGACCCAGAAGACTCCAAGTATATTTCATTGTTTTATAAGCCTAATAATTGCCATATTTTCTTAAAACAGGATACCTAAACCTTGTATTTGTTCATTTTGCATGTAAAATTCTGCTTGTAAAATTCTTCACTTGCTCTCAGACCGTTTAAAACCAACAAGGCTGCAGCTGAATAACCATAATAACCTTTATTCAAGCAGCAGGCTACACATCTGTACTTGAAGCCAGTTCTTCCCTTGTATTAATGAAGGAGCAGTGTACCTGATTACTGTTTCTAGCATTAAATGAACTACAGCTTAACCAACCACCTCTCACATGGTGCCGATTCATATTTTTCCAATATTTCAGTTTGATCTTTGTTTGTGAAACGCTGCCAGCAGACCTGTTCCTGTGATTGTGACAAGATGCTGATAGTTAGACTGAAAACCCTGAGCTGACACATCCAGCTGATAACAGCCT
This sequence comes from Perissodus microlepis, assembly GCF_051167445.1. Lineage (NCBI taxonomy): Eukaryota > Metazoa > Chordata > Actinopteri > Cichliformes > Cichlidae > Perissodus > Perissodus microlepis. The sequence goes on from NC_140480.1 coordinate 32,222,684, forward strand.
TCATGTGATTGCTTAGCCTGACTGCTGATCTTAGGTTAAGTGAAGCCAGATAAGGCAAAGATATCCTGAGCATGCTGGACGTGCTCCAGGATTCGTCCTCCAGATCCTGCTCAGACTCACAACTGTGGAGTTTTACTCGCCCACAGAGCAAGACCAGAACCAGAAGAAACACATCGGGCCAATCAGGATCTGACGTTCGCCGCTAACAGCAACATGATGTAAACAGAGAGGAGCTCATGAGCCCAACAAGTCAACAACAAACGGAACATTTAAAGATGAGAAAGATTAACACATCAAATGCACAGAAGAGGCTCAGCACTTCACACTGAACACACACACACACACACACACACACACACACACACACACACACACACACACACACACGGGGAGAGTTGGTGATGAAAGGCTGCAGCTGCAGACAAAGAGATGCAAATACAGGATTTAAATATTCAGCAGAGAGAGAGATGGATGCTCTGTGCGTGTGTGTGTGTGTGTGTGTGTGTGTGTGTGTGTGTGTGTGTGTGTGTGTGTGTGTGTGTTCACACTAAACGTGAAGGCAGGAGATCACAGCAGCACTAATCCTGTTATCACAAACACTCTCAGTAGGAACTGAACCACGTCTCCGACCCTCTCCGGTCCAGTACCGGATCGGTGCTGCGTGACCACGGCTTCGGCTGCATTTACATTCATCTCACCAAACTCAGGCAGGAAATCAGAGAAACACGGCGAACATATAAATCACGCTGCCCAGAGTTCACCGATCGTGTCCTCGCAGCAGCAGCGGGTTCACACGAGTCTGTTCCTGCTATTCTGTCCACCCCACCTACACATCAACCATCAACTCTCCTCTAAAAGTCACCAGCAGTCTGAGTACAGCTCAGTCACGGACCGGCTTAAATTCTGACTGCATAAAACTGCTGCATAAAGGTGACACATGAAACGTTTAAACTTGGACGTTTTTACTTTCAAATAAAAATCTGCCCATTTCTAATTCGGTGCCAGGAACACGCCTCAGTAAAGTCGGAACAAGTTCCCCGCTGTGATTCATCACCTCTCCCTTTTGACACTGCTCGCTGCATGCCTCCCATTCTTCTACTTCAGGTCTCCTTTGTTGCAGTTTTTGTTTCATAATCCTCCAGCTGGTACAGGTCTGGACTGCAGGCAGGCCGGTTTAGCAGCCGGACAGTTTCCCTCATACGTGTGCAGAATGCGGTTTGGTTTTTGTGTTACTGAAAAAAGCAACACCTTCTCTAAAAAAAAAAAAGATTGAAAAAGCTGCACATATTGTTCAGCGTTAATGTTGCCCTCACAGATGTGGTGATACCTGCATCCTTGTGGATGCTGGCTTTGAACTTTGTGCCGATAACAAGCCGGATGAGCTGCTTCCAGCAGGTTTTTGATGGGGCAGCGCGACAGAGTTCACTTTGCCTCCGTCCATCGTTAATGAAAAGAAGGCAGCGGCGTTTCTTCAGATCGTTTATGGCTTGTTCCTGAGCACGAGCATTGATTTCCACTTCAGAATCGTGTGTGTCTGTAATGCTGCTTGAAGATCACAGCAAGGTTTTCAGCTTCGTCTCTGTCAGCAATGAAGTTTTTTAACAATGTCATGAACAGTAGATAATAAAACCCCCAAAGTTTATGAAATGTTACCTTCATGTAGCTTTATTACACATGTTCTAATGAAGGACCTCACCTTACTCTGTGTTTCGTTTTATACCCAGTGTGACCCTCAAGAGACTGGTGTCTCCTCCTGGGATCAAACTGGGGAGCTTTCGCCTGTTAGGTCAAGGTATAAACCACCACACTATAGACACTCTTCTCTTTTTACCAATCATGTTACCTAATTATCTAAAAAAAAAAAAAAAAAAAAAAAAAAAAAAAAGTAAATAGATTTTTTTAATCTTACTCCAGTCTTCTGTTGCTCCTGCCCCAGCTGTGTGAGACGTCATCAGATTGAAAAGGAACACAGTTTTTCCTTAAGAACATTTTTTATGTTCTCCTTGCACAATTTTTAATTAAATGTCGGGTTTAGATAATCAGTATTCTATATTTTATTCTGGGAAACACGTTTGTCTAAATCTCAGCATCAACTGAATAATTAATCTGCTAATTCATTGCGATCTATTAGCTGCTCTGACACGTTTAAAGGGAGTCAGCACCTTCTCTAAAGAAAGTGCAGACATTTATTTTCATTTAACTTTTTACATTTTTTTATTCTCTGATTTTTCTACTTTTGTTCTGGCGTTAAAGTTCTTATAATACCGGGACCTTCATCTTTATCAGTTATTTACTTCATAACTTATTTAACTGCACAAAAGTCCATCCAGGAAAGTAACGAAGGTAAGGCCAGAGGCGAACCAGCAGCGGTGAAAAGGCTGTAAATACCTGCGAGTCTGAACCATCCTGTTTGCAGACCAGGTGGGGTCCAGCTCCAGCTGTCCTCAGGACGGGCACATCCGCAACAGGAGCCGAGAAAAGTGAATTAAAACAGCTTCAGTCCCGCGGATCAACCCGCCCGTTTGCCAGTTAGACTCCGCTTTTCTCCTCTCCTCTCAGCGTCTCTGAGCTCTGACTCGCTCTCTCTGACTCTCAGCTGAGTCCCACCAACAAGCTCTCCGCTGTCACCACCCCTCCACTTCCGCTCTGCCGTGTCAAAATAAAACGACAAAAGGAAGTCGTTTCACATCTCCACGGGAATTCGATTAAGCGATGACTATGAACTGCGTACATCATGAACTGCGTTTATTAAGGCTGTTGTGTTTTTAACATGTTTTGTATCTTGTTCTACTTAATCTGAACAAACCCCTAAGAAAAGTCAATAATCACTTTCGGCCTTGGTTTTTATTACCACTACCTAAGCTCAGTTTTTAAAACCTTATGATGTAACTACAGCCCAGCCCATGCAGCAGTGTATTAATGACTAACCTCGTATTGTGGATGGATTATCTCAGTTGTTCTCCTGACTGAAGTTTGGTCCATTTACAAATGCGATTGCATTTGTCCGTAACCATCGGGAACCCTCACGTTAACTTTTATCAAGTGGAAAAAAGTTAGCGTTCATCCTCCAGCTTCACTGTGCTAATGTGTTTATATTATGCAAACCATAGCTGTGTAGCTAGGACATCATTATATACCAGCTACTCCAAATTCAGTAACCCTACAAACGTCAATGCTGTTTAGTTTTCTGTCTTCATTTATGTCGGAAGTGATAGCAGAGCTGTACGTTTTAATTTTTCAGAACGTGATCTATCCTCTTTAGATGGAAACTAGCGAGCTAACTCCTTGCTAACTTCAAACTCAGTTAAACTTCATAAATTCTGTTTTCGTGGATGCCTGGATGTTAAACTTAATAGTTATCCCTGGTAGAGCAGCCACACTGATCATTTTAATAAAGATGAAAAAATTTAGGCAGTTTTTAACTCTCAGTGATGCCGCAGTGTTCATTTGGGACCTGAAGCGGAGTTTGGGCGGCTAATTACGTCAGACTTAAGACCGGATAAAAGTCCAACGTAGGCTAGCAGCAGCGCCTTATGGCAGCACAGAAGTTTGAGATGTATTTTTAAAAGGTAAGAAGTTAAAAACAAGTCTGTATGTCATAAGCACTCATTCCAGCTGTATGCTAAGCACAGGAACTATTTGAAGGCTACATGACACACATGATGACCCCGAATTCTGAACCCTGCTAACACAACACTTACTTAAGGTGTCTGGAACCGGGGAAACATCTCCCAGTTACATTGGCATGTTCTGAATGAAACATACCTCCCACTCCCACTAGAGTCAGTCTGGCAGACAGGTATCCGGAAGCTTAACCCTACTTTTGATTGGAAGGGTGTTTGGATCCCTCTGGGAATCCTGATCAACAACAAATATGCTTAAATTTCATACACAGCATGAATATGACTCCATGTGGACTCAGATGTTTCGGGCACTGGTTTATCTCATGGTAAGAATGGTGGCCAGTTTTGTCAGAAAGGTTTTAACACGTTTAACGGCAGATAAAAATTCGGTCGCCACCAGGTGCAAACCTTGTTGCCTGGGGTGGTTAAACAGTTTTACTGATGTTACTAATCTTAAGCTTTCCACTGAGTGTTTTAAAGTTTAGCAGAGACGATGGAGGATCTTAACCGAACATAAAATAAAGCACAGTGTAAAGCTAAAACAGGGTTTGTACAATTCTACTGAGTTTGAAGCAAGTATGTGGCATTTTTTAATTAATTAATTTATTCCTTTATTCTTGAACTCTCATACGCAGCTTTCCTGTATTTTCTTTAAGTAGTTTTAAGAACTATTTCTCCGGGCTTCTTGAAGGACATTCAAAGCTCTTCTCTGGATGTTGTCTGCCTTTTGTTCTGCTGTCCAGATGACTCCACACTGCTTCAGCAGTGTTGATGTGTGAGCTCTGGTGAGGCCAATCCATGACTGATTGTCGATGTGTCTCGGATCACTCACATGCTGAAAAATGGAGCTGCTGCTATTCAGATGCTTTCCAAATGGTATTGCATGGTGGATCAAACTCTGACTGTAATTTTCTGCTGACCTCTGTACACACTGCCGACGATTTGAAATCTTTTGAGGACACGGCAAAGTTTTCAGCTAATAGCTGTTTGGAGTCACCTTGTTGTTACAAAAATATAATTTTATACCCGTCAGACCACCAGTAAGTGCCTAAAGATACAAGTTAAAGTTGGTTGTTTGGTAAGTTGTCTGTTATCTTTAGACAAAATAAATGATATAAATAAAAAGAAATAAAAACATTTGTTCAAGTTACATTTATTTTATTCTCATACGAGCTCCATTTTTTCTCCTGCTGTTCCTGACTCTGTCCTGCTGCTCTTATTTTTAAAGTGGCAACATCCTGATAAAGTGCAGCAGTTTGAAGATTTCTTTTCTGCCACATGAAGGTTTTCTGATTCTAATGTGGGTCTATTTTCATTAAAGACGGGAAGCTGGAGGACTGTATTTTGAGATTGTGCAAAATCTGCCAAAACTCAAAGATCGATTTCTGCCCCAGAAACACAGAAACATCAGAAATTAACAGATGTGTCAATAAAAACTTAATCAACGTAAAATATAAAATCTATTACTGACATTTGAACACATTTGTTTATTTTTTATTAATCTTTTCTATATTCAGGTTTATTTATGTAAAACGCTCATGAGAAAAAAAAAATCTTTCATTAAAAATAAAAGTAATATGAAAATTTATGTCATTTTCATTAATACTTTATATTATAAATGTTGAAAAATTATGGTGAAAAAATTTAATTACATAAAACGTAACTTTAATTACATAAAAAATAAAAAATTACATAAAAAATTAAATAACTACAAGTGGGAAGATCCTAAAAAAAAGCTTTGATGATGACAAATAAAAAAGATTTATTTTATTAAAAAAATAAAATAAAATAAAAATTGAACTTCTTTGTCAAATTGTTACTTTATTTTTACATTTTTCTACAATTTCTTCATGTGATGAAATCCTATTTTGTGTATTGATTGCTGGACATGTGTGAGAGTTTTTTATTGAATTAAAATAAATGAGAGGACAAAGAGCTGATGCTCATCAGAAAACTGTTTCTTTGCTTCCAGCTGTTTTGATAACGCTGTGCCCACCCCCACCAACATTAGCAGAACAAAAGGCACACACAAACACATAAATCACTGGCATTCACACACTCAGACAGACAAACACTGAGACTCCTCCTGTAACTGTCTGTTCTCACATTCTCCAGCTCAGCAGGACAGAAGCAGGGAATTCTGGGAAATAAAAACCTCCTGATGTGTACTTACAGACTTTCTGCAGGTCGGCTTTTCTCTCATACACAGATTTTCACATTTTTCCCACCAAGCGCCTGTCTGGAGCCAGTGCCTCAGCACACTCTCATTATTCATACATAAACAGCCCAGAAGCCACACAAACTGGCTCTACTGTGTTTACTGGTTACACTGGTTAAAGTATTTATGAGCACAGCCACAAACAAGGGTCGCTGACTGAAGTACTGCCCAGTATTTAAACTGTAAAAAATGACATCAAGAGCAGCCATCAAAGCTGAGAGGTGATGCTGTACTTTCAATCTGTCTGTCAGACTGAGAAGATCTGAAGCCATGAATCAGCAAGTCTGTGCAGCAACTCACACCCAGCCAAGAAATCAAGCTAGTAAATGATGTAAATGATATTTACTTCAAATTAAAAGCAAGCAGACTCTATCAGATAATTCAAATAACTTAAGGTAAAGCTGCAAGTGCCAAAAACTGCAGTTCCTGTAACGGCCACTTGAGGCTGACCTCAAAAGTGAGTCAGTCCCGTAGTTTAGATCCTACTTCAAAAAATATTTTGCCGTCTTTGGATAATTTTTGCCTTCATAACATCCATACAAGGCATGATTTCTTTTTAAATTAATCTTCCTGGATCACAGAAAATATAAAAGACACACATTGCTACTGTGTGTTTGTTCTGAAGTCCTGCTTTGAAGCCACTTGTTAGTTGATACTTTACAATCTGGTTGATTGATAAGAAAACCCTGATTTTAGCATATATACCTCTATATCATCAGGAGCAATCAGACTTTGAAGAGATATTTCCATGAATGGGGCAAATACAGAAGAAGGAAAATGTACTGAATCGAATGACCTGACAGCTTTTAAGCATCAGGGACAACAACCCACCACACAGATGGAGGATATCGCTGCTTCCTGCATTCATACACCAGCGTCTTGTCTCACATGTGGGTGTGCTATTCCTTGTTTGGCAGAGGCATCAGCGGCACAAGTGAAGAAAAGCAGCTCCTTTTATTTTTACCGCCCCCAAACTGCAGATCTGCACTCCCCCTGGAGTTCAAGAAGATTAATTAAATGATTTTAATGATACTTGCATTTGTTTTTTATGACCTCTCTGGTTATTGTGTTCTTCTGCTGTTTTTCTGTTCATTGTTCCCGAAGGTTTCAATCTCACTCAAGCTGCCTGATTAAAAAAACATGAAACTTGAAACATGTCAAAGGCTTTATCAAATGATCAAACGTGATTCTACAGCAGGCTGAAATCTAAAAGTGAAGGACGGTGGTGCAGAGTTAACACTGATTGGAAAAACATGCTTCAGCTGTTTCAGGCCAGCAGTTGATGCTTTAACGTTCACTAACAAGTTTAACAGCTGCTAAAAACCAGCAAAATCTTAAGAAACAGATTAACAACCATCTTTGTGAAATGACTTTTGTTAGGTTTTAATAAACAATTAGTTCCCCAGTAACTGCACATGTGCCATGAATATGACACTTATTACTCACAGCAAGTTTGATGTTTACAGGGTGATTCACAGAGATCGGTCCATAATGAGAACTGCAGAGTCTCTACTTAGCAGTGCGCACACACACACACACACACACACACACACACACACACACACACACATACAGGGCTCTGCAACATCATAAATCTGCTCTAGCACTGGTCTGTTACATAACATATTGACATGTCTGTCCAAATGCAGCAATTAGCATGACTTAAACCTGTTAAAATGATGTCTGAATCTGTGTCAGCTCTCCTCATGTGTTGCCCACAGGTGGCTGTGAGGGATTCTTTCCTTTGACTTTAGTAAATATCCGCCGCCTCGCACAGCAGGCAGAAGAAAAAGAAAACCAGAGCTACATTTACACACGTGGAGCTGTATTAATAACACGCTAACTCGTTCAGAGTCCTGCAGTAAAAAGTCTCGGGTCAGCTGTTAAACACAGATTTCAGGTTTTTATGGCAGACTTGCTTTTAATCAGGAAACCTTTATGAAAACCCCACAGTGCCTTTTAATATCAGAATGGTTAGCACTTCTAACAGAACAAACTGGTTCTCCTTCAGCTACCTCCCATTGATTGTAGCTTTCAGAGAGAAAACATGTTTATATTACGTTATTTTAGTTTCTTGCTCCTTCATCAGGCCTTTTTGTTTTTTAACTAACAAATCTGAGCTGCTTGTGGTAGATTATTGGTGATTATTGAAATGAACTGGCTGGATTTGTGCTTGTAAATCGGCACCTTATTAATAGATTATTTGGACTTTTCATTTGCTTATTTACCCCCCAATAAATCTGGACTAAGGTTATTATTTAAACGCTCTACACCAGGGTGTGATTTGTGAAAAAACAGAAGAGCCTGTTACCGTATTTATTTTTACACCACTGTCATTCAAATGTTTTTTACAATAACTTTAGAACTTAAACTACAGTTTTTACAACAATATTGTAACATATTTGTTTAATGAAATAAATGATGACAACACCGTCATGGCACATAAGTACTAACTTGTGAATGCAGCGAATGAATGAGGTTAGGATTCATTCGTTCATACAGGAGTGCGCCTGCTCCTCTCTGTCAGCCCAACAAGAAGAAGCTGTAGATCTCACCTTTGGAGGGAATTCGATGTCACCAATCAGGCAAGTGGCTGTCACGCAGCACAAGTATGTCCAGGATTTTTTGTAAGTCTACTGATTCTCGAAGTGAGTCAATTTCTCTTTTGTTTGGTTGACAGTAGTTTTCACACTGAAACACTGGTGCTTAGTGGCTTAATAACAAATCAGATGATTTCCCAGTATCATCTCGTTTGCCGTTAGATTCTCCTGGATGTTAGGTGTCACCGCTTAGAAAATATCTCACACAACAAATAAGTGTTGGCACGTATTGTTGCACGAACTGCAGCTTGTCCCATATGGTCTAGCGTTTAGGATTCCTGGTTTTCACCCAGGCGGCCCGGGTTCGACTCCCGGTATGGGAACGCCCTTTTTCCTCGAGTTTTTACCCAATTTCGCTGTGCAAGAAACTGCACAATCAGAATCAGAGAGACTTTATTTATCCCCAACGGGCAATTAAGATACAAATAATGACAATGACAATAAAAAGCTCTAAGTCTCTTATTTTGGTGAATATGGCGTCACTTTGGAATAACCTTTGTCGTAAGGTGCTGTTCACCACTCGGTGGGTATAAAGGGGCCCTTAACTGTTCTTTGCTCTGTAGACTGTTTCAAGATGCAGCTCTAAAAACCAGGACTGGGGGTACATCTTTAGTCCCCCCAGGGATTAAAATAATTTAGCAGATCTAGGCTCATGTAGACCAGAGGTGGCCAATCCCCTTCACCCCTGCTGGGAAATCGCATGTTGCTTTGTTGAGCCAAACAGTCAGAGATAGTTTAGCCACACTCTTAGTAAACTCTGTTTATAGTGTGGCTGACAGAGCTAAGCTAGCTGATGTTGACTAACTAGCACAATGGAGGTGATTCGGAGCAACATGGCAGTGAGAAAGTAAACAATATTTGGCCACTTTAAGCAACTGTTGGTGAAATAACAACACAAAGTGGGCGGGACTTGAGATAAACATCTTAACTTTCAGGTCAGCAACTTAAGCAACTACCACTGAGAGTGAAGAACACCACTGACTGACATTAGACGGTTTTCTACTGATTTTTCTTGACTTTAACCACAAAATTCTTTTTTTCCCTCCCCAATAATAACACCCCCGCCACTCTAACCTGATGCTTTTTATTGCTGTTATTGATGAGATAAAAACAAGTAAGCAACTTTTTGCTTCCTATAGAAGAATCTTAAGCGTTACACTGAATTGTATTATTGCTTTTCGACGGTCTGTCAAAGTTGAACTGAGCATGTTTCTAACAGGAAAAGTCAGATGACACTGTTGGATAAAGGCGGTTTATGGGGAGCTGTGGTTAAGTTGGTCCATTGGAGAATCAACACAGTGGAATTTGGCACCGACCAATCAGGGCAGCTGCTGAGAGCCGGCTTCTAATTCAGGAGCAGAGAGAGTATTCATTAAACACAGAGACAGAGAGAGATAAACACCAGCTTCACTGCGGAGATTTCAAATACTTTGAGTGTCTAAATACAGAACGTGGATGAGAAACTGGATTCACACAGAGGGTACAGAGGGCACACATGCAGATGCTGCGGGAAGGAGGAGCCGTGACCTCACACTAACTGTAGAAATGCTGTAATCAGTGTCACTCTGTGGTTTTTGGTATTTAAAAGCATTTTTATTTATAAACTCTTTGCACAGCTTTAGTGTCTCCTGCATAAAGCAGATGGACCTCATTTGCTTTGTGCGCTACATTTCTGTCTGTGAAGGTTCTCAGTCATGCAGGTCATCGTAGTACTACATTTCCCATAACACACCTGAGGCTCCCTGCACTAACTGGGGTCAGAGAGGGCGAGGTGAGGCAGCCGCTGCCCCCTGCTGGAACTGCACACACACTGCACACTGGTGACAGGACGCGACCTTGATCTTTTTTCCCCACGAGGGTCTCTGTTTTGTTGTGTCTGACACCGCCGGGGGTAGAAAATAAGAGCGGGCGAGAGACTCTGACCCAGAGAGAGAGAGAGAGAGACAGAGTGGGAACTTCAAACAGCTGATGTTTAGATGAGATATGAAACTGCAGATAAAACAGCAGACCAGTGTGCTTCTGTGTGTGTGTGTGTTGTTTTTGTTTCTTCAGATGAATCTGCTCTGATATCAGAATAGATAAAAGTGTGATGTTATAAAACAAATTTTCTCCAAATTCCATTTTTCATAGTGTATGTTTGAGGTATATTTAATTTTATTTATATTTATTTAACACTATTCAGTGGCTACATCTGAACTTCAAGGATAGAAACAAAATATCGATCATATCTCACTACTATCAATCCAATATCAATACCAGCGTTGGTATCAATAGTATAGATATTTGGAGTAATTGATTTGGACCCATCTAGCCCCCCCTTTAGTAGCTAATGCCCGAGTACCAAAAACTGCAGTTCTGCCTTTGGCCGCTTGAGGCAGACTCCAAAACCAGTTGTCTCAGGGTCCCAGGTTAAAATGCCCAATGTTACAGCAGAGTTAAGCCTATCACAGCTGTCATAGATTGAGAAGCCGGGTACATCCCGCAGACAGGTCGCTGTTCACGCCAATGTTCAATTTAGAATCACAAATGAACCTAACGCCATGCACGTCTTCGAACCTCAGGAGGACGCCAGAGTTCACAGAAAAGAAGCTGCATGCTGTAAAGTCCAGCCTGGATTCGAACTCAGGACCTTCGTGGTGTGAGGTGCTAGCACTAACCGCCGGACCAGCGTTAGCTTAGCTTGGATTTTATAGACCAACACTATAATATGTGTATAAACAGGATGCTAAATATGAAGTATGCAATGAAAAAATTTAACTGTCCAGATCTGTAGTTGAGGAATTGCTGGAATGAACATGCTGACCGGGAGAGTCCCAGGCGTTCACACTGGCCAAGGAAGAGTCTTAATATGCTGCTGATCTACGAACGCCTGCACTGTCCTTCTGACAGGGCCACAGGGCGGGGTGCTGCTGCAAGAATGGCACAAATACAGCTTGGAGCATTTCATCTCTGTCGAGTCAGATTTGCACCACGAGTAATCAGATCAGAGGTGGTGCTCCTGGTCCATGCAAGTCTGCAGGAACAGCTGGGACACGCAGCCTGCCAACAGCCCACCCGGCCTCGGTCAGCATCAGGCAGTCACGGCAGGGTGACATTGACGCTGTGCATACACTGCTTTATTGTGTTCTGAGAATTCAGTAAACTGAAGCAGTGATGAGTTGTACAAGCGAGACAAGTTAGCAATGCCACCACTGACTAAAACCAAACTTCACCAAATATGTTCGGGTTTTCTAGGAGACTCAAACGATTTGCTGAGAAATGGATAAAAAAAAAAACATACTTGACGTCTCATGACATAAAATCTCTGTTTCTTTTTTTTGCTACAGAGCTTGAACTGAAGAGATATATAACTTGTGATGATAAAGAAAAAGTATCTGAGGCCGTCCTCTGAGCACGTTTGACCCAAGAAACTGAAAAACTGATCCAGGACCTGTGATTGTGTTACTTTCAGGTCAACCTGTAACCTCACCAGCAGCAGCACAGAGACAGAGGCTGAGCTCTCTGATTGGACGTGTGTCACAGCAGGGGTCTCGGGGAGTTGTAAATGGTCTTCTGTGTCAATCCGTGGCTCCGCCCTCTGAGCTGCTGTATGTGCGATGTCACTGCGATATCACCTGAACGCCACGCTGTATCGTTCAGCGGATAAAACCAGGACACTTACTCTGAATCTGAAAAGAGTCTTTAAAAAGGTCTGACCCCGTCAGGCAGAGGTGTCCTCACTACCACGGTTTTTAAACTGAAATTTGTCCACACACACACACACACACACACACACACAGAAACACATACACACAGACAGTGCCTGGGGGTTGAAAGGTTATTGGCTGCCTGGCTGGATCTCTCAACCAATCCACTGCGAGTATTCAGAGTTGGGATTTTGTGCATTGTTGCTGTGCAGAGAATCAGCAGCGTGACCTACATTCATCCTCGACACACACACACACACACACACACACACAAACACACACACTGTAAGAAACACACACACAGGTGCTGAGTGTGTGAATCAGTGTGTGTTTGGCTCAAAGGCACAGAGGCACCAGCTTCATCAATACTACATGTGTGTATTCTCTGGAGGGCACGTGTGTTGTTGTGTCTCTGTGAGGGCCGGGCTGAGCTGCGGGACGCGTCCTTCACAAAGCCGAGCAGCATCCAAACCTCCTCGCTCTCTGAGATCATCGCATGGCTTTAATGCTGATACAGGCAGGGACACGACGGCGTTAACTAGAGCGCCGTGCACACACAATTCACCGATCAGTTCAACAGGAGAAACAAAGGAAACACGGAGGAGACGGTTTCTGTCGGGATGAAATCATCCCATCCAGCGTCTGTTTTCCCAAAAAACATTCCTGCACCAAACGCTGCTTCCCGTCAGTGAGAAAAGACTCGGATCTATAAAACAAATCCAATAAAATCTGAGACATCTTCGTGTTGAACTGAAGCCAGCAGAGCCGTCTCAGTGCCGCTGCTTTTCTCTCCATCTGTCAGCACTGTCATCCGGTTTGAATAACCTTTATTGAACTGCCGGAGCGCGCGTGGGCTCGGTGCTGAAGCTGACAAACTCAGGGACAAACTCCTGCCCCTCCAAGCTGCTCTCACACATGCACTGCTGCCCTGAATCTTCCTGAATTAACTTTCTGTTCATTTTGACCCAAAATATTTTGATTTTAAACCTGCATCATCTGCTCCCGGGAGAACCAGACTCACCACGGTGTTTCCTTGAAGCTTGAAGGCTCTTTAAATCTTGCTGAAGCTTTGGGAAAGGCTGAGCTCTGCTGATCCTAACAGGACTTGAGTGTGGAGTCTGTCAGCACTGTCACTGGGTCTTATTGGTATTTTGACACCTGGAACATCGGCAGGGTTTAAGGATAAATGACGGTGATGTCCTCATGAGTGGGTGTAGTAGTAGAAGATGTTGCCTGCCAGAAACGTAAAGACACTGGTGAAGGCAAAGTTTAGCTAAATCTAATTGGGCTAGTGAGGAGAAGAGGCGCTGCTTTTCTCTCCATCTGTCAACACGCTCATCCAGTTTGAATTAGCTTTATTGCATCTTTCAGGACAGCATGGAGGACAAACTTCTGCTTCCCGTCTGGCTCACACATGCTACATGCTAATCTAAAATAAACACATGAAAACGACTAAAATTAATAATTGGAGGACGCGTTGAAATGACAGCGTAGTAAAGCGAGTGCTTCACTGAAACCTGCACCTTTCTGGGCAAACATGGGGTCTAACTCTTGCCCCTCTTGGCTCACACATGCACTGCAGCCCTGACCTTTTCTAGAGACTACCTGACATATGATCAGATATTAAACTGCCTTTAACACATCTGATATTTGCCCATGTGAGAACAGTGCAGGTAAGACAGAACCACACACAGGAAGACCCTCTACTCTGACCATGCTTGAGACAAGACAAGAGATTCTGCACGTGAGAGAGGAAAACGGAAAACAGCCACAGATACAAACATGAAGCCTGAGAAATGTTCTTCACTGCTGCCTGCGGCTGACAGCGATGAAGGCGTGAGCTGGGGATAGAAGAAGGAGCAACAGCAAAGAGATGAATACCATCACACCTGCAGATCGCTCAGTAACAGCCGAGGACTTCTGATTTGTGAAGTCCTGATCGCATTCAGAACAGTTTACTTGTCACCCATCACTCTGCAGCACAAATTGAATATAAAAAACAAACACAGGCACAGTCATGACTTCAAAACCTCAAGCTGAAAATTTTTCTCAGCTTTTACTGTGGACGTGATTAATGCTGCACTCTTATTGCGGCTGACCCTAAAGCATACCAAACCTCATTGTCTCTCTTGGGATTAATGAGGACCATAATTTAGAGCACAAACCTTGTGTCGTAATAAATAAGAGTTGAAACAAGCGACTTGGACCATAAACTAGACCAAAAGAATTTACTGAGTTCAAAGAGACCAGGGAAGCTGCAGGGTCTTTTTTGCATAGACTTCAATACAATCAAACTTATTTTTACAACCAGACAAGTCGCCCCCTGCTGGTCGTTGGAAAGAAGGCAGGTTCAATGCGCTTCCACATGACCTTCAGTTTTCACACTATGTGCACCTTCGATCAGCTGATGAGTGTTTCAGATATTTATCCATCTGAAACATCTGTGGTGTCCGAGTGAATTGGTGACATCTGGAAGGACAGGAAGCAGAGGATCTGACATCACTTCCTGTTTAAATAAACTAAGGCCATCTTATTGAATCTCTCTGAGCAACATATCAGTTCACACAGAAACGACCGCAAAGCATCCCAAAGGAACTTTAAACAGGATAAAAAGGTTAAAGGTCAAATAAAGAGAAGGTAAAGGAAGCTCGGTTAGGCGAGTCATGTCAGCTCATGTTCCACACTGACCCATGTTCATGAACTTTGGGTAATGACTGAAAGAATAAAACCACAAGTATAACTCTCTCCAGCCAAATGCTCGGGGTGCCCACGGCTGATTTAGGACTCTCAGGAGGGATTACACTTGCAGCTGAGCCGGGAGTGGCAGGGGATCCCCTAAGAGGAGCTGAAGGAGGCTACTAGAGAGAGAGAGAGAGGAGCCTGAGTGCCTCGGCTCCCTCGATGCCGCCATGAGCCTGAAACGGAATAAGCTGCTTCACTAAAACAGAGAGAGAGGAGGAAAGAAAGAGTGAAAAGTAGTGGAAAAAAGGAGCAAAACGAAAAGAAAAAAACAAGTGTAAAGAAATTAAAAAGCAAAAAAAAGCAAAGAAAAATCAATAAAAGAAGAAAAATAGAAAAATCAAGGAAACAGGAACAAACATGCAAAAGAAAGTTTGAAAGAAGCCACAAAAGAAATTTAAGAAAGAGGAAAATATATAAAGAAGAAAAAGAATCGGGTGAAAATTTTATTCTATGGCTCTATGCTGCAAAGTCTCTGCATCACTTTGCTCTGACAGCTTCCTGTCGGTGAAAAACAAACGCAGAAGCCTCGAGCTGCCTGCTTTCTGCTGACAGTCTCCAGCAGAAGCTTCAAGGCTCTTCTAAAACAAGCACACAGCTGAAGGCTGGTTCAGCTGACCCTAACCGGACTCGAATGTGGACACACCGACCTCTGTGCAGGTGCAAACGCCCGTCAGAGTGATCAGACTCAGACTTGGTGTTCTGCAGGACCGGCTCCACGTGCAGCCTGAAGGTCCTCATTAATACAGTAAACATGGGCTGTGAGTCTGAGAGCAGACGAGATGAAAATCTGAATTCATCAGATTTAATGTTCAGCTCTGACCAGCACGTTAAATCCTCTAATCCTCCTCTCTCTCTCTCTCTCTCTCAGTTTTAATTTGCTTTATGGAGCGAGCACAGAAACAGACAAACAGCAGAAGAAGAGAGTTCAAACTCCAGGAAACACACACCAACGATTACCACAAACACATACACACAAACATCCATCTGCTCCTGCAGCAAAACAACAAGGCTGTCCCCCTCAGCTCCCATCATCCTGCTCTCAGAAATAAGAGTCCTGCACACATCTCAGCATGCTACCAACACTTCTACACAACACTACACTGCTGCAACGCTTTTCCATCCACGAAACAAGATAAAGTCGCTTACTCGGTGTCACAGTCAATCTGCAAACTCGTAAACGTGTAGTGAGCCAGCTGGAATCACCAGGATTTCCCCACTGATTACTCAAAATGTGATCTAATGTCATCTGTAAAAGCTGAACACAGCCACTGTCACGCCGCCTGTGAGTGGACTCAACATGTTGATGCCTCAGCATCGGAGCCCATAGTGATGACAAAATCAGGACAACAGGGCGGAGTGCTGCGTGATCATGCAGGCCGGTTTTTGTCTTTGTTGTCTCCGTTACTGTTTGTTTGCTTGTTTCACTGACATTTTGTGTCTTAAAGGCAGAAGCAGAGACGAGGTCTACACATTAGCTGAGGCTAGAAGTCCTACATGCGCTGGATGTATATGCAGTAATGTTAACATGCATGTCCCTGTTATGTGGTGCTAACAGCAGAAAGTATCAAGGCCCAGTACAGTGATTTGAATCGTTTTCCCCATTATAACAACTCTAAGAGGTGTAATTTTTTCTTTACCTCTCATACACCTGTGTAATTAAGCTAGGGAGCATGGCTAATCACTGTTCACATAGCTATATTGCAGCTAGCTGGAGGTGCTGCATGGAGCCTGTTCACTGCAGTTTTAATGCATTTATCGTACAAACATCGTGTCCTGCTGTGTGGTACAGTTCATCCAAAACATTTATGCTTCATTTTTGGTTAATTAGAACAAATTAACGGTTATCTCTGCATCGTACGCGTACAGTTTGTTAACGCAGCTTGCTAATTAAGCTAACTAGTTTTAGCTAATAGCTTCACTCCACCCTGTGGTGTAAATATGGTAACTTCCTGCCCTAAAAGACCAACATGATCTCAACCAGTAACACTGAGGTTTCAAAATCCGGATTCCAGAACTAATGACAATTCAAAGGTGGCTATGTCCATCTTTTATATACAGTATATGGGGAGTTACTCGCTTTTAGAGCTAGCCTCATGTGTTGCTCGAGGAACTGCAGTTCATGTTTCTGATGTGGAGGTTGCAGCTTGTAGCTGACTAAACACACAGTTTTTTAAAAGGAATAAAGCTCCATTAGCAGCTACAGCCTCTGTTAGAGTTTACTGAAAACTTTGATTTGTTCCTTTCAGTTTATCGACATTTCTAGGATGTGTTAATTGAACAGAGCTCTCCAGGTCATGTCTCAGCATGTCAGTTGTGTTAAGGTCAGGCTTTCTTCTTCACTCTGGTTTTTGTTTCATTGTGGGCTTCAGCTCGTGCCTAAGCTTCAGGAGTCTAATCCACTTCTGAGCCGCTTGAGTTAATGTGAGAAAATCTCCTCAGATTAAATTAATCTGCTTCAACACACTCATTGAGTTTTTTCCTCACATCGGATGAATGAAGTCACCGAGCTGCTCCTGAACTCATTGCTGGACTTCTGATCTCAGTTTTACATCAACACTGAAGCAGGACACTGTTTCTTTGCTTGTTTGTAATAAAAGTTAATAAAGAGTCTGGGAAAAAATATCTGTGGCACAGATCTACCTCCTCTCTGATTGGTCGATTTGGTTTTAATTTATACTCTGAACAAACCAGGAACACATCAGGACATCTAACTGACATGACTTTGGTTTTCCTTCAGTTTGGTGACATTTTTGTTCATCCTCAGGATGCACAGATTTGTGTTCAGGCAGACAAACCAGTATTTGTGTCTATATGTGGACCAGCCCTGCTTACAGTGGCTCCCTGAAGGCTCATTTTGAGCCTCACACAAGGCAGGACAGCAAGAATAGCTGTCTGTGTGTGTGTGTGTGTGTGTGTGTGTGTGTGTGTGTGTGTGTGTGTGTGTGTGTGTGTGTGTGTGTGTGTGTGTGTGCGTGTGTCCCAAAGCGACTGCACAGGGAGCACATCCGAGGGAGGAAAAATAAGGGAAAAGAAAGAAGGAGGTCAAAATAATGGTTCTACCGCCATCACAGCCGTGGGGGCTCCGCCCACCTGCAGTACTGTAGAGAATACTGGTAACGCCATTGGATGAGAGCATGAAGGAGAAAGTACTTTACAGAGGTGCAGTTTTCATGTACTTCTAAGTATTTCTGTGTTAGGACGGTTTCTGCTGCAACTTCATTATATTTCAGATGCAAATGTTGCACTTTGTACTCCGTAAAAATTTATTTCATAAAGCTTTCATTACTTATTTTGCACATTTTATGATATAGTTCTGTTTGAATTATTACTGTATTTATTGCAGATTTATGGCAGCTGACTCTCAGTATTGTAGACATATATGGCAGATAACAGATTTTACCAAAGTAACAAATAATAAAACTAAAGATATTTTCTTCAGAATTTTTTTTTATTTAGTTTTAGTTAACTAAAATAACTTTTGGAGTAATTCAGGTTTTTTGCGTGTGTCACATTTTAATTTAGATATTCAAAGCGAGGCCCTATCATGATTTTGTCTTTATGTCCTCCCTGGAGAAAATACAAGAGCTGCCCAATCCTGGCTTAAAGCACATCCAGCTCCTTTCAGGGGCTGTAATTTACAAAACAAATATCATGTTTTATTTATTAAGACCTAAAGCTAGTGATACAGCCAATAAACTCATCAAGAATGTGTTTGCTGGGCTCATAGATCAGGTAGGAAGTGGAGAAGTTTTCTCATAGACTTCTATTCCATTGAAACCAGGTGAGTCGCCCCCTATTCGCGAGAATGCATGTTTAAGACAGGGACTGGTTTCAAGAGAAAACAGGAGATGAACCCCGACATATATGTACAAACATGCATATACCACACATACACACAGAGAGAGAGAGACACACACACACACCTACACAAACTGTTTCTCTCTCTCTCACACACACACACACACACACACACACACACACACACACACACACACACACACACACACACATACAAACACACACATTCAGACACACACCTACACACTCTCTCTCACACACACTATACCCTGGGTCTGTCCGTCAAGTCAGTGTTTTATGATCCTGAGCAGGAAAACTGGGGAAAGCCTCCAACCTTTCATTAGATAATTATTAATAAATAATTACAAACCGATATGTAACATCGCGCGCAGGAGCAGCAGCGGCGGCAGCACGTGGCGCTGGGTGTGACGCGCAGCCACAACAACAACACTGCTGTCAGATCTCATCATCGCAGCAGCTTCGGTGTTAAAATCAGCCTCACTCAGGATTTTTCTGTCGCTGCGGAAAAACCCGGCACAGCTGCAGAGCACACCTCCGAGCCCGGCCCAGCCTTCCTCCCGCCGCCGCCCTCTGAACTGTGACCCGATTTGTTAAAGAGAGGCTCGGTGGACTCGCGGCACCGCCTCGTGCAGCTCGGCTGCAGCCCGCAGACATGCCGACTAAAAACAGCGATTTTTTGAATGGAGTCTGGCGGAGCGGCGGGGAGCCAGCCGGGGCCGTGTGTAGGTGCGCAGGCGGGTGACAGAGCTCCTACCTGCTGGCCTGACCCTTCACCTGCAGCTCCTCCGTCACAACGTCCAGGTGCCGCTCAGCTGATTGTCTCCCGCTGCGGCTCGCGCTCAGCCTCACATCAGCTGGACTCTGCGCGCCGATTGATGACGCCGGCGGTCGCCTCGCGCGTGCAGCGATCCGATCAGTCATGTAGGGTCGACACTCTGTTCATCACTCTTCATCCTCCTCCTTGACACGGCGGCCACTCTCTGTGCTCAGTGAAGCTCCATCAGCAGCAGCAGCACGAGGCGCGCTCACGACGCCAGCACCATGCGGCGGGCATGCGCACGCCCTCGCCCGACTCCAGCAGGAGGTCCCTTCATGTTTCACAACGCGACGTGTCTGTGAAGGTTCTCAGTCATCCAGGTCATCGTAGTCTAAGGAGCTTGGAAAGAAAAGCGCCTGGACTAATTTAAGTTGCTTGAAGACGTTTCACCTCTCATCCGCCACGATAATCAGAGGAAACTATATCTGATGTAGATCCATCCGCACACCTACATCAGTCTGCTTACACCACGCTTTTTTCACAACTTGATTTATAAAACACGTTTCAGCCAAAAACTAAGTTTTAAAAAACGTCTTAGTGAAGGTCATAGACTGGATATAAAGGATGGATGAAAGTGCCTTCCTTTTCCGTGACCAGCAGGGGGCGACTCATCTGGTTTCTCGAAGAAAGAAAAGAAAAACCTTTTAATTGTTCTTATTCATGTTACTGTGTCTGACTAATAAGACTGCACTGCTGGACAGTTCTATAATGTGTAACAGTGGTCAGCCTTAAAATAACTGCTTTGCCTCCAGCTCTGTTCTTTTCGGAGCAATGAAACATATTTGACCAGTCCTCATCTGTCAGTGTTATACACTGCAACACGTTTTAATCAGAGTTTAGCATCAGGTCAGTTAAACCGCCAGGTATATTGATGTGGTCAGAGGGTTGTTAATCAGTTTCATCTGCTTTGGCATTAATGAAACTAACAACACAGGAGCAACAATGAGACAACCCCAAAAACAGGAATGGTTTTACAGCTGACAGCCACTGACTTTTTTCCCTCTTCATCTTTTCTGTATTTTACTAGTTTAGCATTTGGCTAGGGTCAGCGTCACTACTGGTAGCATGAAGCGATACTTGGACCTTGCACAGGTAGTCCAACTCCTCCAGGATTTCACCCATTACCACATGGTTTGCTGTGGCACAGTCTCAGGAGCATGGAGGAGATTCCAGGAGACAGACAGTTACTCTAGGAGAGTTGGACAGGGCTGTGGAAAGCCCTTAATCCATCAGGAGGACCAGTATCTGCTCCTTTGTGCAAGGAAGAACAATGAGCACTTCCAGAGCTACAAAATGACCTCCAGCAGGCCACTGGTGAGAACATTTCTCACAAAACAATCAGCAACAGACTTCATGAGGGTGGGCTGAGGCCCCGACATCCTCTAGATCCAATAGTTCACCTCTGGGACAGTGCCATCCAGATTGTCCAGAAGCTCAGAGAAGGCCTGGTCCAGATCTAGGAGGAGATCCCACACACCAACCTCTGAAGCCTCATTAGGAGCATGCCCTGATGTTGTCAGGTATGCAAAAGTGTTCCTTTAATTTGCTTCCTTTTCTCATTTGACTTTGACGTAAAAGCTGGAATGTGTTCCAAGAGACTGTACATAAATACCGATTTCTTGTAGGCATCAGTGAAAATGATATGAACACTTTCCATCACAACCAGTGCAGTCTCTTCACATTTCCTCCTTTTACTGAGATTAATGTCTGTGTGCCAGAAGAGACTTGAAGCGAGGTACGATCACTGTGCTCCCTCTGTGATGGAAAACCCCTCCCATTCCACATGATGAATGCTGGAACAGCTCCAGCTCTGACGGAGGCCGGGGCAGTAGGTCTGTGTGATCAGCTGGTGAAGAAAAATCACATGTAAGCTTGAAAACTCAAAGGAAAACAAGTCATTTCACCTTTACGTGAACCACAGGGATCACGAAAAATCAACTTCACTCAGTGATAAAGTCATGAAAACCAGCTTTCTGTAACAGGCTGGATCTCTAGTTTCAAGTCAAACACTCGAGATGTGATTGAAGTGTAGACTTCCAGCTTTATTTCCAGGGGTTTAACAAAACTGCTGCATTTCCTGAACGAGGATTAAAGCCATTATTGAACACCATCCGCCCTGTTTGTTAGAGGCTTTAAAGTAATTCAGTAAGTGAAGTCTTGACTGATGGATTTAAAATCCACTGTGATGGTCTACAGAGCCAAAATTACAAATACTGTCTGAATACGTACGTACCTAAATGTGTGTTTTGATTGTTAATCATATAAATATGTTGTTGAAAAAATATAAAAACCCATCAAATCATTTTAGGTTGAACTTTACTCAGTGAGCAATATTTAAAAACATGAATGTGAGCAGAAGGTGACCTGCAGAAAACGTGGAAACAGAAACTCTGGTGACATCTGGCAAACTGTGAATCAAAGGTGCATCTAAATTCTCCGAGCAGCTCAGTTTGACTCGGAGCAGCACATCTGAAGGGTTAATTCAGAGAGTAATCCTGCCGCTGGGACGAATCCAGAAGAATAGCTCCCCACCTACCACCACCACCACCCACATGTGCAGAAACACAATGAGGCTTCAGGCTAAGCTGCTCCTGTTTCCGCTGATTTCTGCTCAGATGATGTTTAAATCTGCTGCTGCTTCCTCTCTACTGTACTCCAATTACTATTTGACTGACTTTCAGCATCTGATGATGTGAGCAAGCGCTTTGGTGACAGTAGGAAGGAAAAACTCCCTTTCAACAGGAAGGAGCCTCCGGCTCAGCGTCAGGGAGGGGCGGCCATCTCTTGTGAGCGGTTGTGGGGAGGAAGGAAGCATCTTCTTCTTCAGGCTCTCGTCTTTAAGAGTGCATCTCTCCAAAAAATTAGAATACTGTAAAAAGTTGTGTAGTTAATACTTTCATTAAAACACATTTCATTTCATTAAAGCAGTTATACTTTAATTAAAACAGGTAAACTCACAGTAAAACATTTTAAGCCTTTTATTTTGTTTAAGTTTTGATGATTATCGCGTATGGCTCAGACATCTAGTATCTTGAATTATGATATTTCCTACAATCATTGAAAAAAGGATTTACACAATGAAATGTCAAACTTCTCATCAGTTGTGTATGCACACAGCATTTGGGGCTCCTTTACCACAAATGACTGCACCCGTGTGGTGATACATGGAGGTGTTCAGCTCGGCTGTAGTTTTGGGTCAGATGTTTCATCTTCTTGAAAATACTCCACAAATTCTTTGCGGGGCTCAAGTCAGGCAGGTGAGTTGACTGCCTGCTCAAACACAGTATACTGGTAGCTGTTTTGGTGCTTTACGCAAGTCAGAACGTCTTTTTTTTTCTCTTCTCCTCCAGAATTCTGGGAAAAAATAATTCTGAGGAAAAAGTCAGAATTCTGAGTTTCATCTCAGAATTCTGGAAACGAAGAAAAAAAGACGTGCCCACTTTCTTTCCCTGGTGGCCCGAATCCTCTTCCGTAGTAAAACCTTCTGGCAGAGGCTTTGTTGAGTTTGGACTTGATAGAACACACTGGACCGACCACCACCGGCACGATCAAGCAGACCAACCCATCAGACTGTGGAAACATTAAAGACTTTTCAGTCTGTGCCTCTCTATTCTATCTCCAGATGTTGATCTCCAAATTAAGTGCAAACTTTACTTCAATGAAAAGAGGACAGTCCAGATCTTTTTCTCCTCAGGCCAGGCCAAGACACTCCTGATGTCGTCTCAGGCTCAGGAGTGTCTGGAATGTGACAGGTGTGATTCCTGTCCTAAAGACGTCTGTGTGGCGGCTCTTTATGGAACGACAGCAGCCTCAGTCCAGTCCTTGTGAAGTTCTCCTGTTCTTGAATAAACTTGTCTTGACATCACTGTTTCCTGCAACACTTTTCCCAACTTTCCATCAATATGCTTCCATACAGCACTCTGAACAGCCAGCCTTTTCAGCAGTGACCTTCAGTGGCTTAAGCTCATTATGGAGGGCACTGATGGTCATCATCTTTCAAGTTAGCAGCTTCCTCATGACTGTGTTAGAAATATTACAGTTTACCTTTTTAGTTGTGATGAGCAAAAAGGAAAAAAATGTAACACTATATAATAAGGCCCACAAGTAAGGCTGTGAATGCCCTGTAATTAAACTGAATTTCAATTTAATTATCTTTACCTACAAATACTTAAAGGTAGGCACGAGTAACAAGTCAGGTAACGATGGAGCCTTTTTTCACCCCTTTCACAATCACGGTTTAAACAAAACTTTCTAAAGGTGAATCTCCTTTCCTGGTTTCCTGAGGTTAGGCAAGAATAAACCATTCCAGCAGTAAAAATGACGCAGTTATACTGTAGTATTTACAGTATAATTTGTGTCTCCTTTCCCAGGGCGGGTTTAGGCACTACTTCAAAAGCAATTCTTCAATATTTCTTCGTCCTGGTAAAACAGATGAAACAAAGTACTTTAAATAGTCATGTTGACTTTTTTGTCCCGATTGTTTGTTTCTGTCACATTTTGTTTGTTCTTGTTCCAGATTTTGAACACCGAAAACCACTATCCATGCTGGACTTCCTCCTTTGAAGGAGGTATAATTCTTTGTATTATTACAGCTCTGCTGTTGGAGCCAGGCTTCCTTTCAATCAGCCTCTCTATGTTCTGCAAACACTTAACTGCAGATTATTTTGCATAATTTGAGTCTTTTCTGAGATACAAATTAAAAAAATGATTCAAAAAGCCCTAAATTATGTTTAATGCTTGATCCAGCACTTGGGATTGGTGTAGCCTGGTGGTGGCTGGTATGTAAGAAAACTGGGAAAACTGATGGTGACCGAGACCTTTGGCTCAGATTAGATTAACAGTTCCTACTCCCGTTATACGATCCTATTTTATTTAATAGAAAACTCCAAAATTTACACTCTTTTTCTTTTCAAGGCCATCCAACACCCTTCGAAGGACCAACATTAGCTGCCAGACCATATGTTTGACATCAGGGACATAAAAGCTACACTGCTCAGATATGAATAAGTTACAGTAGATTACAAATCAGCTGATTCTGAAAGGGTCAGGTGGAGAAATCACTGATTTCTGTTCGTAGAGCAGGAAATGTTCTAAAAATCTTTATTGTTTCTGAGAATATTCACAAACATCTGGTTTGATTTTCAAACAGCTCGAGTTTCCTTCACTGACCAATTTGTGAATGCTGTGAACAACAGAAGAAGAAACAGAAACCACAGAAGAAGAACTTTGAATAACCTGACAGACGTTTATAAAAATGAAAATAACATTTCAATGCTACAGGGAGAAAATAATTTACAACAGAGCTGGTTTAAACACCGCCCCTCTCTGCTGCAGAGGCTCCGCCCACAAACAGCACCATAAACTGTGACCTTTAAAACGACCTCAGACAGAGAGAGGGCGAGAGACATTCAGAGAGAGAGAGAGAGAGAGGGGGGGAGAGAGAGAGCTACCTACATATATAACTCAAATAAATTCAAATTTTAATCCCATTTGGAGAAATGCTGTTGACTCTGCCCAACATTGTCTCCATGACAACAGCAGAAAGAAACAACAAAGGAAGAAGAGTTCTGATTGGTCAAAAAAAAATGTACAAATATCCTACAAGTCTTTTGTTTTGTTTGTTTCCAGAGTCCCGCCTCCTCCAAGCAACAGTAACCAATCACAGTCTTCAGGAGAAAGTCGACTCCTCCTATTGGTCGGTTCTGAACTTCTTTGGTCCAGCAGATTTACTAGGGACAAAACAAAGAGGTTCAGTGAGATTTAAAGAATGATTCTACTCATTTCAGCTTTGCATGACTCACAGCTCAGAATAATCCTTCTTTATCTTAAAAAACAAAACAAAAAAACCCTTAATTTAAAAAAAAAAAAAAAAAGAAGCTTAATTTAATTATTGTAATTTCTTCCCTTCTAGTCACTACAGTATAATTTCCTGCTGTGAAACTTCAACATATCCAGGATCTTTCTGTTATCCGCTCCGTCAGGTCAGGCGGCCTGCAGTCATGGTGGCTACAGCCCTGTGGAGGGGCAGCATGTACTGCAGTCGAAGCATTGAGGCTGATATTTAAAGTCTAAAATCACGATGAAAATAACTGAAGGGAGTCGGCTTCGCTCTTTTTTTGCATAAAAATGACAGACAACTAAAATATTTTAGAACAGGAAACCGTCTGAGAAACACAAATGGAGTCTACTTGTGTAAAGTCAGTAAAATGGACTGGTACATTTTCACATGATCAAATGAATGTTGGGTTGTTCCCTTTTGTTTTTTAAATATAGAACAATAAAGTTGTGTCAAAGATGTTCTTACAGGTCTGCAGCGGGTCCTGATCCTGGTCTCTTCACCGCTGCTTTGGGGTCTTTACTGGTTTCTACAGAAGACAGAAAATCAAACATGAGCTCCATTTTTCTCTGAAAAACATCAGCACACCTGGTCCTGGTTCTGGTGGTTCTCACCTTGCAGCCACCGGACCTGCGTGGCGGGACCATAGCCCTTCTGGTTGCGAGCTGCAATGCGGAAGATGATGGCGGGTTTGGTTGTGTAATCGATGTGTGCGTTGGCGAGGCTGGAGGACTGGACCAGGCAGGACGGGTTGGGGCCACAGTAGACCCTCATGAAGGCCAGCTGGGTGGCACCAGAACCTGAACTGGAGGAGGAGGAGGAGGAAGCCTGGCTGGAGTGGATGGCCAGATAGACGGAGTACTCCGTGATCTTCCCCGACGTGACGGCGGGAGGCTCCCAAGTCAGCTGGGCCCCGTCCAGGTTCTGCAGGAGCAGAGGTCACATGAAAACATGAGGTTCGGCGCCCCCTACTGGTAACACTGCAGGATAATTGGCGGCCATAAAGCCTGCATCTCACCTTGCTGATCTTGATGGCACAGGGTGCTCCGGGGAAACCGGGCAGGCACGTTTTAAATGCCGACACCTCTGAGAACGCGCCACGGCCGCAGATGTTGATGCCTGCTACACGGAACTTGTAGGCTGTCCCCGGTTGTAGCTCCACCTTTCTCATTCGACTGTAGTCCGGGACCGCGCCCGAGTCGTCCTGCAGGATTGGCATCATCAAAGACATGATCAACAGGAACATCAGTGTAAACTGAATAAAACTTTATTTAAAGGCGGCGTTCTTACGTCAGGTGTGTTGTCGTCGTAGGGGACGTAGTAATGCGAGACCACCATGTTGGTGACTTTAACGATGCCGACGTCGAACCACCGATCCTCCTTCACCGACGTCTTCACCTGTAGTGGGCACACAGTTAGCCTTTTGTTAGCATGACGTTATGGTTTTGTTAGCATGTCATTAGCCTGTTTTTCAGTCGCTCACCGGCGCAGTCGGTGCGATGCCGTTGGGTGCCTCTGGCAGTGCGGCAGGTGCTTCATTCTTCACCTGCCCTGATGTCAGAGTGGGGGCGGGACCAAACGTGCTGGCCAATCGTGCAACAGCGCTCGTTACCGCCGATGATGCCAGCTCGTGTCCGTTACTCGTGTCGGCTGCCGGGTCGTTGAGGCTGTCTGCGGGAGCAAGGCCCTCTGGGAAACACAAGATATAAAATCTTATAAGGCTTATAAACTAAGCAGCAGCAAAGTCATCAGCTGATCAGATCTGATCAGTTATTGATCAGCTATCAGTCCTGTGAACAGATTAAAAGTGAACAAGAGCCAAACTCAGTTCTCTTAGAAATGAAGAAAATATTTCTGAAGTGCCTGTCCTTCGATTGTCTCCTAACTAACGCTCTATGACGCTGAATGAGAATCTATCCATGGACAGGTGAATTTGAAAGCTTTACAGGTGACTTATTTGTTCCTCACACAGAGTCGGGATCTATTTACTTTACTGCAAGTGGAAACTGATCTGTTTATTTCCTCGTCAGTTTTATTTTTTTTCTGTTTTTATGCCTAAATTCATAGACGTAAGGGCCGTAGAGATTTGTTTGTAGCTAAAACAAACAGCCTAGCAACAATGACAACATTTAAATATACAATAATGACACTAAGTTTAGACTTCTGACAGCAGGTGTACCTGTAGGGATGCTGCTGTGCTGTGGCTCCGGTTCTGGCTCAGGCTCAGGTTCTGGTTGGTGGATGCTCTGCAGTTGCTGCTGCTGTTGGACGAGCGCTGCCAGCTCCTGCTGAGTCAGAACGATGGGAATAGACTGCTCTGAGCCCTCAGCGTCACCTGCACAAGACAGACAGAATAACATCTGTCATGAAGGCAACTATGTCACACTTGATCCACACATTTTGCTTTTAAACCTTTACTTTTGTTGCACACTCAGATGTGATGAGTGAGTGGTGGACCTGACTGTGAACCCGCACACCCATCAGCTAATGACTTGTGGTTGGCAGGTCATTAGCTGATGAGATTATCCTGGATAATCCCCCTCTGTGATTCTTACAAAAACTGTAGCATACAAAATGAACTTCATGTTTTAATCAGTATGACCTGAAACTAGCAAAGGGAGTGAGCCGTTGAACTCTTAATGTTTCCCGAGGAGGCGTTTGATCAAATAAAGGGGAGAATTGGGAAACACTGCAGTTGGCTTATCAAATCCCTGACCCCAAAGAGCAAACAGCTGGAACTGGAAACATACAAGGACACAGATATAGCTCCAGCTGTTTGAAATCTTTTCTTGGCTTAACATGAATTATCATGGCTGGTTTTTAGTGCTCTTATGGGATGAGCAGAGTAATCAGAACCCAGACATTAATGAAGCTGTGATGTTGTGAAACTGCAGTGGTAGTGGAAAGTATCACATTTGGTGAAAAAACTACAAGTTTGAAATAAGTGAAGTAACAGCTTTTCATATTCATGGAGTTTTTACGTCCACTTACGGCCAGACGAGTCTTTAAAATAATGACATCTTCTCACCGATATGTCCCGCTGCCTGCAGTACTGCCTGTATCGTCGCCTGCTGGGCTGCTTCCTCTGTTGCCGTGGTAACAGCCAGCTGATCCGGCATCAGCGCCCCTGTCACCATCAGGGTTGTCGTCGTCCCAGAGACGTCCTCGCCTCCGTCCCCTTCAGACGACATCAGCTCCTGAGGAAGACCACCATCTGAGGACGCCATCTGAGGGTGGGGACAAGCCAATCAGCTGCCTGTAGGTGAGTGTTTGTGCAAGTGTGTGTGTGGACGTCTTACCTGTGCTGCCGTATCACCGCCCTCAACATGAACGTGTAACACTGCCGCTGCTGATGACATCACATCCTCTGCTTGGCTGTCTGTCTGCATAGGCTCCTCCCCCTCATCTGCTGCTGTGTCCATAGCAACAGGCTCTGAGGACTCCTCCCGTGGCTGTCCGACCAACGACGAGATCTCCTGCAGAGGCACAGACATGTTGGTGTAATGTGTCATAATAGTGATGCCACGGGTGTGTGTCCGCGTGTCTGCCTCTTACAGGTATGGATGGTCCTGGTGTGGGCGTGGCCTGTGTAACAGTAGTAACAGCTCTGCTCTGATTGGCTGCTGTGGAGGGGGGCTCAGATGTGGAAGGTTCTGTGGATTCCCCCTGTTGGCTGTCTCCACCCTGCTGAGCTGAAGACCACAGGACAGGAAATGAGGTCAGTTCCTGCTGAGAATTTCAGCTCTCGTTTTTCTTTGTCTTCAAAAAGTCAGGTGTGAGCAGGTTACCTGTAGCAGTAGTTGCGGTGTTGGTGGTTCCAGTCTCGTGGGTCTCACATGGTGGATTCGAACACACCTGAAACCAGAAACGTGCACCGTTACTCTTGTTTGTAAGTCTTTAACCTGCCACAACTCACCTTCTGATCAGCTGACTCACCTGTTGGAGCCCTCCAGCTCCAGCAGTGGTGGCAGTGTTGGTGGTCCCGGTCTCGTGGGTCTCACATGGTGGATTCGAACACACCTGCAGACACAAACAGCTGGTGTTTAACTACAGACATCACCACACCTTCAACCAATGACTGTCCACCAGTAACCTGCATGTGTCAGGAGTCAAGCGCTCTCTAACCTGTTGGAGCCCACCAACTCCAGCAGTGGTGGCGGTGTTGGTGGTTCCAGTCTCGTGGGTCTCACACGGTGGATTTGAGCAGGTGTTCAGAATGACAGCAGGTGGAGCTGACTGCTGAGCTGCAGGCTGGTTTGAACTCATCTGAGGACGAAAAGCGGGAACATGATGGTCATACAGAATCAGCAAAAACCCTGCGAGCCCTTACAGGACTGAGTTTTTCCTGTACTGTTAGCTAAACCGTTTTACAGACTTGACTATGCGCTCTTATAACAACCACATGCACAGTGAGCTGGTCCTCAATTGTAACGGAATGACTGAGGAGAGTCGACTCAAGTTGAGTTGGTACTACGGACAGAAAAAAAGAGGCATTAGACTCCATGAACTCACCTGCAGCTCCTGGCTCATGCTCGCTGAGGCCACCGTGGCAGTGTTAGTTGTTCCTGTCTCGTGCGTCTCACAGGGTGGGTTTGAGCACACCTGGTTGCTACCGCCGATGTTGGCGCTGGCGACGGTAGCGGTGTTGGTCGTTCCCGTCTCGTGCGTCTCACAGGGTGGGTTGGAGCACACCTGGTTATTACCGAGGATATTTGCAGTGGCGACCGTGGCAGTGTTCGTCGTTCCCGTCTCGTGGGTCTCACAGGGTGGGTTTGAGCACACCTGGTTGCTACTGCCGATGTTTGCGCTAGCGACGGTAGCGGTGTTGGTCGTCCCCGTCTCGTGCGTCTCACAGGGCGGGTTGGAGCAGACCATTGTCACTGCAGCATCATGAATAACAGCATAAAAAACTTTGAAACAACCATCGTGTAGTTCAACGTGCATTACAGTTTATTTCGTGCAGCAGCTAAATAGAATACTTGTGGTACTGGTTTCTGTACCTGCAGCAACTGCACTTTCCCCAGTCTCTCCCTGTGCAGTAGTTGTTGTACTCGTAATCGTAGTACTTCCAGGTTCCTCTGAAGTAGGAGAAGCCATGATAGAGACTGGCAGATCCTGGACGACCGGCTGAGCCTCTGCACCGCTTGGTGTTGTGATCAGAGTCACCTAAAGAGAGAAATTACAGTATTACTACAGAATAATGGAGAAAGAAAACTGTAAGTACTAAAAACAACTTCTGCTTGATAGTTTTTTTCATGTCCTGTCCAGTGTAACTGCAGTACTACAGTAAAGTATTCCAGTATTTCTCCAGTATTAGATGAATTACCTGCTTAGGTCCAGTGGCAGCTGTGGCTGTCGTGACCTGGCCAGCCAGTGTGGCAATAGTTGCCAGGGTGGTGATTGGCGTTGCCAAGGAGGCGTTAACCTGAGCACTGACAGTTCCTGCCACGGTAGTGGAGATGTTTCCTGTAACCGTCCCCAGACTGGAGACACCTGCAGAGGTAAAATCACAGATGCTGTGTTTGGACTGGTCACATGTCCACTGACACTGAACAGACTTAGCGGGGGTGCAGTGGAACAGCCGCTGGAACATTTTGGACAGCACTATCATCGCTGCTACAAAATCGTGAGCCAGCTGGTCGTCATCATCTCTGACCTCAAATTTGGTTCAGATTTTTAACCCTGCTACTTTTGGATAATGTAGGATGGATGCTGTTGCTGTAGTTTCCATGCAAATGTTTCACTGGTGAGACATTTTATTCATGTAACATATTTTTAGTGTAGAAGTTTTAATCATGCAGCCCTGGTGCCAGAACCGACCCACTAAAGGGTCTAGTGTAGCCCACTGGACAGCTTTAAGTGTGAAAAGTCAAGCTGTTTAGAGGCCTATGTCCCATAATCTTCTTCATACCAAAAACAGAACGTCTCATGCAGTGAAAGGAGGCGTTTGTCTGGATATTAAAGCACAGACACATATAGTAGCAGAGGCAACAAAGACACGTCAATAATGCCAGACAAAAACACAAAGTGTGAAAATTCAAATTGTTTCAGGCTGATAAGGAGAACTACGTCATACAGCTGTTTCAACATCACACCCTGTGTATACTGCTTGTGAGTGTTATTAGAAAAAAGTTGTCATTAAAGTCTGGAGGAACTCAATGTTGCTCTAATGTGAGTTGATATGAGTATGATTGGTAGACATGTCACTGCATCACTGCAGCACTGACAAAACAAACGTGACAAATCATACATTGTCAGGCATTAGTTTGTAGCCTCGTAGCGACAGCATCCCCATGCTGTGAGGGTCAGTGCAGGTGGGTTACCTGTGGTTCCCTTGACAACCAGCGTGGTTACTGTGCCGGGCTTGGTGCCAACACCTCCTGGCGAGACCAGTCTGACTCCGCTCATCGGGACGGTCCTGAGGATTGTGCCCGGTGTACCTGGAGCTCCTTTCAACACCACCTGAACACACACACACACACACACACAGAAAATACTTCAATTGGCTTTAAATCCCCTGGGTGGTGCTGGAAAGATAATCCTCAGTTTTTCCTTCATGAAGGTAATTTTGGCACCCCTCAAAAAGACTAAGGTCTTTTCACAACTGCGGCGTTTAGTTGGTCTAAATCAAACCCATTTTCCTCCTTGGTGCGGTTCATTTGTGCAGGTGTGAACACAGTAATTGAGCTTGGGTACGGACCAAACCAACCGCAGTGAGACCTCTGGAGGTGGTGGTCTCGGTGCGGTTCCAAATGAAAGTTTGAGCTAAAATTTTTTCAAAAAGTTCTGTAGCAACGTATGCTTTGCAGCAAAGTACTCTAGATGTGCAAAGGCATGAACGGGCTAGAAGCTAGCTGTGAAATTAGTTACTGTGGGAGAAGTCTCCAGTTCTCCTATAGTCCAGAACACAGCATCATCTTCCTGTATTTACTCTTGTTGTCCTGCCCCAGACACACCTGGCCAATGAGCAGACTGAATATTCTCATGTGGTTTGTAGTGATGTAAACAAACCAAACCATGGGAAACAGCAACAAGTTTACAAACTCATCAACTGATTCAGACCAAAGTAAACGAACTACAGGTGTGAAAACAGTCTTAGAACAAAAAAAATCAATAGACACAGCTTTGTTAATCAGGGTTCCCATCAAAAACAAAAACTCACTGCCTGTACAGTATTTGAACTGGGGCTATTACAGTTATTAAAAAATTAATAAAATTTAAATCTGAGAGTGCAGAAAAAAAAAAAATAGTTAACTGAAAAAAAAAAAAAGTACTAGATTTTTGGAAAAAACATAACTTTATGACCTAGAACTAGAAAACTAAAATGAAAAGAAAATATATTTAGTCTTAATATTTAACAGTTTTGTTAAAACCTGTCAGCACAACCAGCCTGATGAGGCTTGAGCTACAAATGCACTGAATTTAATAGTTTTAGCCATTTTAAATATCAATGTCACAAATTAAAATTTAATGTGTAATTAATAAAAAACAAAACAAAACTATAATAACTGTGATGTCATGGTGACTGTGAGCCAATAACATGAACAACTGAAGAGAAAAGCTTTGCGGCCTCCTTGCTGCACTTTGTACACGCCACTTTAACCTGATGCTAAATGAGCATAAAGATGACAGCGATGTGGCAACAGAGGGTTCATGTAAAGGAGCCTCAAGTGTTTCATTGGGTATAATTTTTTTAATTGAATACATGTGGGTTGGTGTCTAATGTAACTGATGTGGTGTCAAATGTGGCTGATACATGGAGTACATCAGATTACCGTCTATTAAACAAACACACGACCAACACAGACTTCCGAGGATTGTTTTCTGACAGTTTCTCGCAGATTTCTAAGCTTATGTTTTTTTCCTGATATTCTACAACCAACACGTCTCATCAGTCTGATTCGTTCAGCCTGCTGTATTAGTGTTAGAAATAAAGTTGAATTTTACTGTCTGTATGTTCACGCATTACAGTGTGTGTGTGTGTGTGTGTGTGTGTGTGTGTGTGTGTGTGTGTGTGTGTGTGTGTGTGAGAGAGCATTACCTGTGTGACCCCCTGCTGGCCACCTGCAGACACTTTTGGCACGGTGGTGAGGATTTTTCCAGCGGTCCCTGGAGTCACCATCTTGGTAGTCAGGATGGTGATCGGACTGTTTCCACCTGGAAGGGAGGAGCTTCACTCAGTCATCCACCACATTAAACATTAAACTGGACTTACAGTGGTCTGACTTTCTTTCAGGAATGTTCCTGGGGGAGTGAAATGACCCCAATGTGGCAGTCGTAATAAGTCGAGTTCTCTTAATGCAGCAAAAGGTTTCTCTGCTTTTTTATCTCTTTTACCAATAAAACAACTGTTCTAACCAGGCAGAACCTACAACATTGAAACACTGAAGTGAGGCTATTGGATGTGTTACTGGCTCTTTAAATCATGTAAGGCTTTGAGGTGTGTGTGCTGGTGTTGTACCTGCGCCTCCCTGCAAAGCTGACACTGGGATGGTCTTAATGATGGTGGTTCCGGGTTTGGAGGCTGCCGGCGCGACGCCCAGGATGGTGGGTTTCCCTGCTGAGGATCCAGCCTGTGCCGTGCTGAGGATGGTGGTCTGCTTACCATCGGCAGACGATACCAACTTCAGGATGGTTCCTGCAGGGAGACCGCCCTTAGCCTGACAGGAAGTCGGAGGAGGAAGAATTGGGGTTACTGAGTTTTTTTTAATTCTAGTCAGAGAAGAAACTTACATTTAATGTTGTATAACACCATGCAGATAAATTAATGACGTAAAAAAAGTTTTGAAAAAATCTGCCAAGAGTTCCCAAACTTTAAGCAGTTTTTAAATGGATTTGACTGGCGATTCTAAACATTGTTTATTAATCGTCCCATTGAGAACTGAAACTGAAGTCAGGGGTGTCTCAGTATTCATTTACAGAGGGGGTTCAAACTCATCAGGACTCTGGGACCAGTACCTGGAGGATCTGAGTTACTGCGTTGCTCCCAGCCTGGACCGTAACGGCACCACTCTGAACTGGTTTGGTCTGGACCACCGATACCACTTTGCCCAGGCTGCTGAGGTTACTGAGCTGATACAGAGGGAGGGATGATGTCATAAACAGCACTCTGACCCACACGCACATGCTGATATCAGATAAATTATCATCTAAACCAGCGCTGCAGCTGACATCACTCACCAGTGTCCCGCCTCCTCCCATGCTCAGTGGGCTGTTAACCAGAGTGATGGTCTTTGTGACTCCACCCACCACCGTCGTGACCACCTGAGCCTGCTGAGAGACGGTCACCGTGCCCGACTTATGGACCGTGATGATTGGCCTGCTGGGGGTCCCAGGGTTGGAGACAGAGGCCCCACCCACCTGGGCTGCAGCCGTCTTCAACATTCCCGTGGCCACGTTACTCACCTGAGAAAAAGAGCAAGACGTTACACGTCACCTGCCATGTGTTCTGATGTAATCCTGCGTCTTGGAGGCGTCAAGTCGAGTTTTATCTTTACCACTTTAACAGGCAGACTGCTCGTTCCTGGACTGACAGCGACAGTCTTCACTAGGGTTGCTCCTGCAGGGACATTCAGCACTGTTGCCGTAGATGGAGGGATCTTCTGAGTCGCTGCAGCTGCTGCCGCCAATGCTGCCATGCCACTCATCTGAGGATTGCTGCCGATTGGCTGAGGGGAGACAGGAATAAGCCATCATAACAGGAACATTTGAAAAATATGAATGATAATCGATATCAAAGTTTATGACAGTATACAAAGTGTTTGTTACAGGAACAAATCCCGTTTTACCAGATTATCCACGCTTACATGGACGACATGAAACAGTGCAGAGCGAAGTGTGACACCTGTACTGAGGAGGGTGGG
This sequence comes from Perissodus microlepis, assembly GCF_051167445.1. Taxonomy (NCBI): domain Eukaryota; kingdom Metazoa; phylum Chordata; class Actinopteri; order Cichliformes; family Cichlidae; genus Perissodus; species Perissodus microlepis. The sequence goes on from NC_140480.1 coordinate 32,257,888, forward strand.
AGGTGAGGTGAAAGCTCATAAGAAACAAAGTTCTGTTTACCGTTTGACCGGGCTGAGCAGGAACCACCATACGAACACCTGCAGGAAGTGTCGTCACACCAACTGGCGACTTGGGCATGGCCTGTCTCACTGTGACGATGGAGGCTCCACCTGTTGTACCTGGAGCTGATGGCACTTTCAAGATTGCTGCAGAAACAAAAAGATAGGTGAGGGACATTCATGTGTACCTGCTCGACCACCACTACATCTACCTGTGCAAGTGTGGAGACCCACCTGGTGCTTTAGCAGCTGCAGCCAACGGGGTTCCAGCTACAGATGCAGTGGGAGTAGGGACGAGTGTGATGCCGGACAGGGGGACAGTTTGGTTGGCTGGTACTGCTGTGACGGGGGCAGAGCTTTTGGGGGAGCTGGCTCCAGGTGTGGCAATAGTGGGGGAAGGGGTTGTAGCAGGTGAGGAGGCCGCAGGTGTGGCAGGAATGTCGTACTTCTGCAGCTGTAGCAAGTAGGTGTCTGCAGTCTGTGACGGCCCCCAGCTCACCTCCAGAGACGTAGTGTTTGCCCGCACCAGCTGCACCCGAGAGGGGGCACAGGGACGCTCTGAGAACAGGTCAGACAAATTATACCAGGTCAGACTGTCAGCTCAGGTAAAACAGCACTAGTACACCTCTGTTAGTGCACTCACCGGTCTCCAGGTACCAGAGGTCTTTGCAGCACACCTGGTTGTTCCAGGCCTTCCTGTATCCATCTCTGCCGCTCCAGATATAAAGTCTGGAGTTGATGGCGACGCTACAGTGACCTGCGCGAGCTCTGGGGATGTTCTCCTCTGAAGTGTCCATCAGCACCGTTTCCCAGCACATCGTGTCTGGAGGCAGACAAGTGAACTCACAGTTTTGTCGTTTGTGTGTTGAATTCCTCTTTAGTTTCAGTTATTTATGCACATGTAGAACATCTGTTATGTCAGCAATATAATTTACATGCCCTGCATGAACATGAGCGCTCAGCACCACACATGTGAAGATCCACTGTGAGTGTTGCTGTGTATCTGAGTGTGTATTTGTACCTAGGTTGAGGCAGGCCAGTGTGTTGGTGCACTTCCACTCCTTCTCATGAGTCGCCACTTTAACATCATCCATCACCAGAGGAACCCAACCTCCAAAAACATACATCCTGAAAGAAAACAGTCGGGTTTTCAGCGTGCAGTAGTAGAATACAGCTCAGACCTCTGGGATCACTTAAGAGTCCTTGTTTAGATATCTGACCCCCATCCATTTTCAGCCACTTATGCAGGTCCAGATTGTAAGGGCAGCAGTTTAAGCAGAAACACAGTGTCTCCAAGCCATCTGACACACATAATCTCTCCTGTGTGCCTTCAGTTCTCCCACAAGTTCCAAGTTCATCAAGTAGACTGATTTCACTTTTCTTCAGTTATAGCAGTGCTCAAGATGATAGATTACTCCGTCACCAAAGTAACCAAAATACATCTAAAACGCACACATTAACCTGCCATATTTCCGCTCCGTCACACAGCCTAACTCTGGCATCTATCTGCTCCTCGTCTAAAGTTCAGTCACAACAGCAGCTGAATAACCAGCGTACTCCAAACATCCTTCTCCACAGAAAGGTTTTCCAGTTCCTCTTATTGAAACCTGAAGTGCTCAAAGATCATATATTCAATATCTCTAGAAACTTCTGGGTATTCCCCGGTGTTCCCACCCAGTTCCAGGTTTCCCCAGATAACCTCCAGATAGAAGCCCCAGGACCACCTCAGCTGGCTTCTTTCAAATTTGGGCTGTTAACAAAAATCAGCCAACGCCTGTGTGACTGCCAACAAAAAGCCATTCAGGGACAGAAAAGTTATTATAATAAAGGCTCTTAGGCCTTTACGACAGGCGTGTGGTGAGTGACCTCTGCTTTTGCAATTAATACAATAGTAAAAGTCACACTGTTGATATGCAAGTTCAGTACAGTGGCAACCTGACGGCTAGATAGCAGAGCTGTCCCTTCAACCGCTGTTGTTTAAAGTCCTCAAGAGAGAAAAAAAAGCTCTGGGATGCTGACACTTTATTTGAAATACAATCAAATCAAATCAAAAATAAACAAGGAGATCTCAAAGTGAATCCAGTCTTTTGAATGGTTGCGCGTGTGTGTGTGTGGGGGGGGCAGTACTTGTTGTTGATGGTGGTGGCAGAGTGCAGACTGCGAGGTAGGGGGGCCGTCCCACCGAGGCCTGGTTTGCTCCACACCAGAGAGTCTGTGTTATGAAGAAGACAGGAGCCAATCAGAAGTCAGTACAGCTTTTTTGGACCCGAGTGTCCCATTTTTTGATTGGATTTTTTGCTCTGTTTACTTCAGACCAGATGTTTTGTAAATTTAACAGCTGTTGAATCAGGACACTCGTCTCCACAGAACTACACAAACACTCAGCAATGACGCCACCTCACCTATGTCGAGGACCCACAGGTCCCCCAGCCGGCAGCCACTCATGCCTCCGTAGATGATTAACCTGCTGGCCCCGTGGTTTGTCGTCACCACCGCCGTGTGACTCTCTCTGGGTGGTGGTGGTGGGCCGGACGTTGCTGGAATCTCCCAGCCGACCACGCTGGAGCCCGGCCGCAGCTCCAGACAGTACAGGTCATTCAGGTATCTGAGGGCAGAGGTCAAAGAACAGGCTCACGGTCTGTATCTGGACCAATAGTTTTTAGCTCTGGCTCCTGACGTTTCCTACCTGGGGATGTTGTTTTTGGGATCTTCGCTATCATTGGCAAGTCCACCAAAAAGGTAGCACCGGCTTCCAATCAGAGAGAAGCTGTGTCCAAGACGGGGGCAGGGGGGTGGGCCATTCTTTGGCGCTTTGGCCTTCAGACGTTTCCACTCCCAGCGACTCGCCTGAAGGTATAAGGTGTTACATAGTGAAACTTTCATGAGCTTTATAAAGCTTCATAAAGACTTACAAGCTCTGCAGACACTTTGAATTACTGTTTTTACTACATTTACAGTTGGGATGAATGAATAACAAAAAAAAGAAAAAAGCGTAGCCATGCTAATCAGCTCTGTACCTACAGGCTAACACACTGCTGTCTACACCTACACCATCAATCGTCATCTGTGATAGTTAGCGTCTGACCATCCAGATACCCCGCTCCCTGCAGTAGCATCACTGACCTGCAGCTCATATAGGTCGTTGCTGTATTTGCCGTACTCCACCATCCCTCCGAACACCAGCAGCCTCGTCCCATCACACACGAAGCCATAGGCGGCACAGCCGGGGGGGATGTCACCACGGACTGCAGGGATGAACCACTGATTGGTGGCTGGAAGTCAGATTGGTCAGATGTTATTCAGGATGTTCCTGATTTTCAGTGTTTCATGATAGCAATGTAACTTCTCGACCCAGTTGGGACCGTTAAAAGAGTCACTGTGAAATCTGGGAGACTGTACTGAACCTCTTAAGACATGCTCTGACACCACACACACTACGAGTAGGGATGCAGGAATCTAATATTTGGTTGGAACATCGGATCAACCCCCACTCAGAGAACGGGACCTGCTTAATTTCTCCATGTTTCATTTGTTGCAGGACAGCAGTTAGTGGGTGTGGAGGAAGCTGACAGCAAAGTGTCAGCAGTTTGGAGGTTTTTCATGCTTGCTACACCAACACCTTTTCTTTTTATGTTCACAAAATGTCTTTTGGTTAACAGCAAACTGTGGTCAAAGTGCGGTGACAAAACTGAAAAGCTCGAATGGGAAGATGATCCAGCCGCTCGAGTCTTATGTTCAGTCAGAGAGATTTGATACGTGGAACATACACATACACGCTCTACATGGTAGACCCTAAGAAGGTCATTGGTTTGGTCTAACACTTGCTGGAAAGTTTTATTAAATTATGTTATTCACAGGGTTTAATGATCACTGTGACAAATTTTCATGACAAATATTTCAAGAGATTTAAACAGGGACAATGAGAGAAATCCCCATTACAAACTTTAGAAATGATATTATTAGAACTTGTGTTTTCCTGAAAAAAAAAGCTCATTTAGATTTGGAACATTTGCAGCCTGCAAGTTCACATCAACGAGATGTGAACTTGGCATGAAAACACACTACATACAAAAATGTTTAAATCTACATCAACTGAAAGAAACACATTCAACAAGCATGAACAGCAGCCCCAGAGAATGTTATTAAGGAAATAAAACAGTACAAATACGCTTGACACCAATTGGCTCAAGATACATTTGTGCTTTGAACCTAAAGCTTTAGGAAATCATCAACAACACAATCTTCACACACAGCAATTAAGTTTTCTTAGATAATGTCTTGATGCATTCTCAATCATCCAGGAAAGTAAATATCCAAAAAGTTGTTTCTGTTCATCTGGACGTAGCTTTTTGTGGGAGAAACGTTTTGTCACTCATCCAAGTGACTTCTTCAGTCTCAGCTGACTGCAGGTTTCCCCAATCTTCTAAACAGTACATTTGCATAATGACTGAAACCAGCCCACTGAGGGAACAATGGGCTGGGAGGTCAGTTCCTTAATCTTAATCATGCAAATTCTCATGACCATTGATCAACAACCACTGATCAAAGACCACTGATCAATGGCCATGAGTACCACACAAAACGCTAAGTCCAGATAAACAGAATCAACTTTTTGGAGATTTTCTTAGATAACTGTTTTTTAATAGTAACTTTGCTTTCTGATTATTTTATTAAAAATGCCCGATGTAAACGGAATAACTTAGTCAAGTCGTAAATATGTAAAATTTAGTGATACATGCAGATTTTTATCCGCAGTCGATTGCAGGTCAGAACCACGATAGAGAATGACAAAATAAAGACAACCATATTAAACAAATAAGGAGCCCACAAACCACTTGGACGCAAATACAAAAACACTAAAAACGAATTTTGAAACGTAAGTATTTTAAACTGGCTTGTTTTTAAGTGTTTTTCTTTATTTTCTGCAGCAACGTGGGGGTGTGTTCATGTGACGTCAGCAATGTTTTCAGTAAAAACGCGCCATTTCTCTCTGTGCTTCTGCCAGAGCCGCCCGGTTAGCCGCTAGCTGCCTGCTAACCCTGTTAGCATGCGGAGCGGGGCTAGTAGGTTTTATTTGGTAGTCTGAGGTTAGCCTAGCCTAGCGTAGCCTAGCAGGCTAAGGGTTATTATTTATTGAGCATTTCAGCCTCATTAGTCACAAGCAGAACAAAACTCCGCTCTCTTAGCTCTTTAGCACAGTTAGCTTCGAGATAGCATATAAATCAATTTAGCATGCAGCCACACAGACCATATTCATAATTATTTGGACACATGGAGCATATGAATCGTACCTGTGTTGTAGACATGCAACTCGTCCACGATCCCCTCGTTCCCCCCGCCGAACACCACCATCAGCTCCTTAATGGCTACGGCCCTGTGTCCGTGCCGGGGCCGTGGGACTGGACCAGTCGATCCTACGACGCGCTTCCAGCGGGGCTGTAGCACCGCTGGCCTCCCGGGTTTGGCTTCCATTGGGCTGTTCTCTTGGTGCGCTCCTCTCGGTCCTCAATGACAGACAAAGATCAAAATTCAGTCGCGAGTTTAAAACGGTATGCGGCTGGCATTAGCCCGCTAACTAGCGCCAGAAGCTAACTAGCCGGCTAATGTCCCTGACGTTGTTGTATGGCTAACTAGCTTCTGCTACCAGGATTAAAGAGCCGCTCTGTGAGCTGCGGTCTAACCCGGATCCGTCCCCTTTTATTGGACCCACTATATAAAAAAGCCTTCCTTTCTAGATCCAGCCGCAGACTCGGGCTCAGAGAGAGACCACTGGGGTGCTATCCAGCCCAGTGGGCGCTGCTTGGAGACGGGAGGAAGCCGCCAATAGCAGCTCAGGCTAACACAAATGAGCATACGGCTGCTGCGTGCAGCGCTGTGAGGAGCCCCGGAGGCAGCAGGCTGCTATCAGACACGCAGAGCGGCCGGGGCGGGAGCCGCCATCTTGCTGCTAGCAGAAGCCGCTGAAAATGGCAGTGAAGCTAGGTGGCTAACAGCTAGCAGCTAACAGACAACTTCCTGTCCTCAGTAGTAACCTCTATATACAAAACAGTGACTTATTAGCTCCGTGAGCAGCTTTCAGTCTACTGTATTAAACTTTCTAACTTAATTTAATCTGTACATGTACAATAGTGGGAATAAATATTAATTAAAAAATAATTACTTCATTTCTAAAAGTCTGCTGAAAAATTCAAAATCACTTTACAATCTGAATACAGAATCAAAAACTTTGATCAGTTCAGCCATCATCTGCTCATATAGACCCCAAATGACAGAAAACTGCTGGCAGATTCAAATAACCTGGAACTAACTAATCTTAACTAACTAATCTTATTACTGCATTTTTTATTTATTGTGTATTTATTATAAGTATGTATTTGATTACCTTCTTAGATAATTTATTTATTATAAGTATGTATTTGATTACCTTCTTAGATAATTATTTTTTACACTGGAGTCCAGAGGCATATAAAAGATTAATATAAAAGATTAATTAAAAAAGCTAACCTTCATGTGTGAGTTTTGAAAGAAATGTGTAAAACTTGATTGAATTACTGTTTTAAGTCATTATTTGTGCCTGAATGACTTGCAGCATTTAAACTCAGCAGTTCCAGTCAGGATGCAGAAGATCCTGGATCTCTGGCCTGCTCTGATTGGCTGCCTCCCTGTCGGGTGACTGATGATGCTCTGGACACTGGAAAACTGACAGTTGTGGACTTGACTGAGCTGGTTGTTGAATGTTTGTTTAAACAGCATTGCTGCTGACAGGTAGCATAAATATGTTTCACCTCCAAACTGGGATTTTACCCCCTGACTGTGTCACCCGAAAAAACTGGAGGGATTCGTAAAAGGCCCAGAGCTAAAAGTGACGCCATCGCCGTGCTGCTTCATCCACCCAACAGAAAAACACAAATTTCAAACTTGCAGAGAGGAAAAGCTGCAAATTTGGGATTCTTACACTTTTCAGTGCACATTATATTTAATTAAATTTTATAATTACATTAACTAAACGTTCGGCCCGAATTTAGTCAAAACACTGTAACCTTCCATCTTAGACACCTACTGGAGTGGTTTTCAAATGCTGTTTAATATATACCACAGTTAAATATGCCACACAACGTGAATGTTTTCAACAGGACTTGACCCAAATTCTCAAGGCCTGGTTCCTCGCCTGCCTCTGCCTGATGGCCCTGAGAGTTTGCCGTCATCTACCATTAACAACCAGTCAAAGCGGAGGGTCCCTCCAAGCAGACCCAATATAGCATCGACGTTTTTAGATACTCATACCGAACAACACACCCGGGCTTCTGTGATAAACACACCAGAAAACTAACAGACTAACAGCAAAATAAACACAGAAAATTGTATTAAGGAACGGTTTACATGAAGTTGTTTTTAAAAATAACTTTGTGAACACTTGGATAGCTTCACCCTGACCTCGCCCATTATATAACACGCTATATTTAATCAGCCATTTTGCAGTGCTATTGACATTCTCTACAGTAAATGTCACAACAGAGCTCAACAGCTACTTTTTTTAAGGTCTCTGTTTCCAGAATTGAATTTCCCATTTCCTATTTCAGGAAATCCTTTTATAAAGAGTTTTAATCCTTGAACCGAGACAACCAGCTGAGAGGTGACCTTTGACCATAAAAAGATTTCATTAGTATTAAAAAAAAATATAAAGGAAAATGGAAAAAATGACAAAGGTTCAAAACTGTGTACATAATTACATAATTATATAAGGAATCACTCATCACATAATTAACTGCAAATCCAAGACTCCACAGCAAATGGCCGTAAACCCCTTAAATGCGATGCTTTCATTGTTGCAGTGCTTCTATGGTTAATATGTTGTACAATAACAGTTTGAATGGATTTTTGTAGTTTGTGTTGCATTATGTTTAAGTATCGCCTCCTTATTGATCTGGCACAGAGCTTTGCACCTGACTGCAATAAGAACTCTTGTGGTTTCTAAAGTTTCACACTCTCAAAGCAACCTGATGATCATAGGTTTAAACATTTCCATGGCAACAGTGGCCTCCACCACAGATGTAGGATTATAGGTTGAAAAGTTCTACCCATTCCACCCAGGACATCTAGCCTATGTCCTGTAACTTTACGAATACAATTCATTCTTGCTGACACAAGACTGTGGATTCTACAGCAGCACTATCATGGTTTTACAACACCATACAGAAGATCCTACATCTATCAGCTTAGACCATCACTGACCGGAAACTTCCAGTGTCCTAAAAATCAGGATAATCCGAGCAGCAGCACGTTTTGCTTAAGCTGAAATATTTTTCACTTGTACAGGCACATTCTCATCAGCTGCATCAAATTCACCCCATTGCCTAAGCTTTGCTAAGTATTTCATATGAAACCACCCCTGAACTGTTTGTACCACATCGCCGTGTAATTAACTGTTAATTTTCTATTAGGACAATTATGGCTCTGGTTGCCTAGGTAACCCTATAATATTTTTACCACTGCCTCATAGGTCAATCAAAGGTTGCTTCAAATTGCATTAGGGACCTGCTCAACTTCCAACAAAAAATGACCATGCTGGCAAAACCAACTGGTAATATTGCTGTAGATGTGTCCATTTTTAACATACAGTCTATGACTGTAGACTAAATATGGATGTAATATAATTTACTGTATTTGGCTTCGTTCTTCTTTTAGGTACTTCCTTTAGGGGTCACGACAGCGGATCATCTGCCTTCATCTCACCCTATTGCTAGCACGGTCCTCCTTCACTACATTCATTAATCTTCTCTGTGGTCTTCCTCGTTTCCTCCTCTCTGGCAGTTCTATCTTCATCCTACATCCTTTGTCCAATATATCCTCTATCCCTCCCATGCACATCTCAGCCTTGCCTTCCCTTTCAATCTCGGTTATCCTTCTGTCACAAGTTCCCAATGATGCTTGTCTGCACTTACTCCACCCTTCTTCTTCACCTCTCTTGTGCACTGTCCGTTACTTTGGATGGCTGAACCCAGGTATTTAAACTCATCTACCTTCAAATCAAGCTGCAGTTTCACTGTTACACCGTTCTCCCTCTAATTCATACAAAAGTATTATGTCCTGCATCTATTACATTTAACTTCATAGAGAATTTTTGACATTACTATAGTGTAAAATTTACAGCTGAGCTTGTAAAGCTGGAATTCTTAACACAGATTTGTATTTTAGATATTTATTTTTTGGACACATATACTTTAACAACATCAGTATCGTTGTTTTCACCGTGTCCTAAAATCTGTCCTGCTAATGCTCTGCTGTTTGTTTCAGAAACATGGAAATGCTTGCTGTGACCAAGTGGACAATCCAAACACAGCCAGCTGAACTCCCATTGAAACCTTACACGGGCTGTTTCACGTCGGAACAATTAAAAGCTCCGGTACACCTACTGTTCTCCGCTTCCGGTTAGCTCGGCAGGTAACCGACGCACCTGGCTGCACTTTTATTTGCTGCTCAGTAACATTCATGACTACATAAGTGGAATCCAGCGCCACAGCTATTTGCTAGCTAATGCTAAAACCCACCGCTAGGATAAAGCTGTTAGCATGCACTCACAAAGCTAACCGGCTAACTTGTATAATGTTTTATTTATTTCGTATCTTCTTTATCACAACTGTAAATTAAACCTGGAGAGAAATCAAAACGTTTAGGAGCTGTTCTATGAGACATTTTAGATCCCCTGGGTGAAACAAGTATTTGTCCACCTAACCAAAACAAAACCATTTTCTCTCTACGGGAAGCCGGCGGGCTATCTGCCCATTCTGATCCGGAAACGGAGCGTAAAAGCAGACGTTAGCAATTCTGCAGGGCTGCTAATGCTACTTTATGTCTACTTTATTAATGTGCTGTTAGCAGACCGTTCTCGTGCTAACCAAAGATTATCATCGTTGTATCAGATAGCGTCCAACATTAGCTGAAATTACCACAAAGAGCTGCAGGTAGCCGTACGGATAGCTTAGCTAGCACAGAAGCTTCATTAATGATTAGCATCTGCTAATTTAATAGTGATTAACTGATGGAGCTTTCACCAAACTTCCTGTTAAAAATGATTCTTTAGCCCGCGGGCTTGAGTAGCTCTGGAACGGTTAATGTAGCTCAACAACGAGCTTGCATTAAATAAGTAGCTGGTTATGCTAACGGCTGTTAGCACTGACGTCCCTTCCCTCAACAAACATGGCGGCAGTACCGTTAACCGCTCAAACAGGCTGAAAAGTCGCGAGTAGCATTCGACCCGGTCCTGCCCGGTCCGGTCTGGAGTACTTACTCACTTTGCGGATTCTGTCGTGTACAGTCAGACTGAACTCCGAGCAATCTTTCCGTAGCTTCAAACGCTCATCTTCATCTTCGACATGCCGTTCAAAGAGACGCCATTTCCTCCCCAACTTCACGGCGCAATAGCGCACCCCTCAGGACATACACAAACACACAGCTACAGTTTTTCAGTAGAAATGGAAACTAAATGTCATTAAAGCAATCTAAAATAAATGAACAAAACAACTGGGTTTTAAAAACTTGTTTATTTAATTAAATTAATTAAATCAGCCAAACTATTTTAATAAACTGTCTCAAGTGAAGAACTAGTAAAACCAGTTAATTAACAATAATTATCTTCAGTGTTATATAGTTGCTTCCGTGAGTTTTATACTGTAAGATAAATGTTAGGGCAAGAACCCCAACAATCAGATAATCCCCTGTGAGCAAGGCTAAGTAATAGTGGGGAAGAAGAACTCAGTTAGGCCCCTCCAGGATCAGGCTAAGGGCACATCTGCTACAAGCAACTGATGAATGAAGACAGAAAAAAGGAACACTGAGAAATCAAACTTAAGCCAGTTTTTGAAGTTAGTAAAAAAGGTCCAATGTTAAAATGCCCAATTTTACAAGAAATAGAAGACAAACATTTTTAGAGGCTGCTCCAAATCAAAAATGTTGTCATCTGATTATATTTTCTCCGTGCTTCAGTTTTGGTGACTGAAAATTAAATATTGTATTTCACAGGTAGCGGTGTCTCAGTGTTCCACCTGTACAGCGTATAGATGCAGTTTGCCATCAAAGCCAGCTAGCTGTACCTGATAACATTTCACCCTCCTGTCCACATATGACATCTTCTGGCTCCGCCGATAATAAGATTACAGCTTCAAAATGCAGAACTTGTGACATCGCAGTGGCTACGTTCTGATGTTACCTTGAACAACAACAGCCATCAATCCGATGCAGGTTTTTGTTGGCGCTCAATAACATAAAACATCGTCTCAAACTCTGCGGCATTCAAAGCATATAGCATGTACTGTGTTTTCAGAATTTTATGACACAATTACAAATATTAAAATATTTCCATGTGAATTTTAAAATTATTACAGACTAATGAATAAATAATTTCAGTTAGATGAAAATAACAGGAATGTTGCGTTACGCTGACATGAGCATCACTTGGTTTGAACCCAGTGATGTTTTTTGGTAAATGCACAGCTGGAGAAATCTATGAAACCCAGATTCACCAGCAGTCTGAAATGTGACACACCAGCAGCTCCACCATCCAGCAGTTTTTTCTGTAACATTAGTGAAGATGAAATCCACAGCTGCACTCCAGAAACTGTCCATCTTTGGTCCTCTACTTTGTGTCCATAATAGATAACCGCAGTCACTTGTGTTTAGTGGGAAGATAATCCAGCTCATCGCTCTCCTCTGGTCCTCTGATGTCCCCAGAACTCTTCTCTTCATCTGATCAGACACAGGAGAAACACAATGAGTGAACCAAAAACAAACAAAACCAACAGGTATCATAAAAACTCCTGAGTGTGGTTTACATACAGATGTTTTCAGACGACAGCAGCTCAGGAGTATGAATCCTTCCTTCCTCGTACTGAGTTTTCTTCTCCAGGAGTCGCTGTTTGCTGGAATTTATCTGAACTGAACAAACAGGAAATGGATATAGTTTCAGTTTCAGAAAAGTTTAGGACAGGTGTTCAATAATGTCTGAAGAAACTAAGGTGTGGGCCTTTAATGAGTTGCTCACATACTTGAGGGCTCTGGAGATGTTGACTTCAGGGACCCTGCAGGAGAGAAGCCGTAGAGCCTTGCAGTGGCCCCTGCCGTGGTTTCCCCTCTAGTCTCTGGTCCTGCTGGGGTCCCTCTCAGTGCTCCGGGTGCTATACTCAAACTGGTGCTATTGGGCTGGGGAGGGAAATTGTACTGGTCCTCAGTGGGCACCGAAGGCTGGTTGCACTCAACCTCTGTGAGCCTAGCTGGACTGCGATACTGGGCTTTGGTGGAAGGAGATAAAGACCTGCAGCTGGTCCCGTTTGATCTCAGCTGAGAGCGAAGGTCGTACTGGGAGAAACCTCGACTCTCATCGGTTTCACATGGACCAGCGAATGAACAGGAAGACACAGGAGGGAAAGTGGATGACGGGGGAAGAGATGATGATGAGTGAAGTGGGTCAGGAGTGGCGAGGGTGAACAAAGAGGGAGAGGAAGAAAATTTGGTTGACTGTGACACTTGGTAGGTATCCTCCAGTGGTCCCAGTTTACTCAGCTCTTTGGAAAGCTGTTGTATATTAGAGTCCAGAGAGCGGGGAGGTCTGGGGAAGGACTGGTAGGGAGGCTCCCTCACCATTTTATATACGTCCTCAAGAGATGCACACACCTATGAAAAAACAAAACAACACACTGAGGTGAAAAACAGGAGGATCCAAACAGGAGCTCTGAGGAACTCCAGAGTGCTCTAAGCAGCAGTCACAGAAGTCCAGATTAAATTAAATTGCACCACAACCAGTCTGAACTGACAGGATATGCATCTGAAGAAGTCTGCAACCACTGAAACTACATCTGAGGAGGTCTGGAGAGACTGAAACTACATCTGACAAAGTCCAGATTAACAAAACTGGAGGAAACCAAGTGAGTGTGGCTGGCTCTTACATCTTTCATTACCGGTCTCTTCCTCCTGAGTTTTGCCAGACACCTGCAGGCCAGATTCGCCAGTTGCAGGCAACCAGTAAGCTCAGCAGTACCCCCTGCAACGAAAGTGAACACAACAGGTAACAGGAAGGACATGGAGCAGGCACAACAAGGACAGGGACTGTGGTCTTAGCTCAAACACTGACCTGAAATCAGCCGTTTGTCAAGATGCTTCCTCCAAACTGCTTCAGTTGAGCCACCTGGACCTTCCTTGATGTCCTCCACCAGGTCCTTCTGCAAACCAGAATCAAAACCAGGGTAAGCCCGACTCAAACAGACCAGGTTACCGGCAAGGAAACACACCAGCCGGGTTTGGAAGAATTCTGCCATTTTCTAAAGCTTCAGATTCAAAACAACCCAATATGCAAATCAACTGTGTGAGCAGGTGTGTGCTATTACCAGGTATCTCTCTCCACACATCCCATCTTTCTCCAGAGCTCGACGTCCAGTCAGCACCTCGAGCAGCACCTGAAACACACACACGCATGTGTGGACACACACACACCATTTTCAGACACTTGCTGTGTTTCTCTTCTGTTTTCTGGTCTCAGAATAAAAATGTTCAGTTTCACATCAGTTCCTAAAACAGGATATTTCCTGTTGCCAACTCTATAACTTACTTACAACTGACGAAGATGTTTCGCTAACTAATAGAAGGTTGTTACTTATTTTATAAACAAAACCACCTACAAATTATTATGTTTATGATATTTTTTATGGTTTAATGGCTGATGTTTTAGTGTATTTAATTATGCTTTTCAAAAATTTTATGGAGAAGCTTGAAGCTTAGGGTGCAAATTATGCTTTACAGTATACTAGTATTACAGATCAAACGATAACGCCGTCATACTTGAAGTCTTTCTGTTTCCAGGTACTTTTTTTTACTTCCGTGCTTCGGTTTCAAAATCTACAACTTCTTGTTTACATCTTTTGTGGTGTTTAAAATATTTTCTACAGGAACAATCAAAATTGAGGCCTGCAGCTGTAAATCTTGCTACTCCTCAACGGTTAGCCATGGTTCACATCGAAACATCATATCATAGTGATTAGGAATTAACTGCATTAAAAATCAAGTCCTATAATATTAAAAACATACATGTTTCACACAATTTTCCACTGTTCTCATAATAGAAATGGGCCTGTTTCTGTACCAAACTACAAAACGTTATTGGAAAAGCAGAAATATTTTTATAATTAGGAATATATGAATACACAGAGTCCTCCCATACTGCACTAAAAGTTCCTCTTAAACTAACAGACTTCTTTTCCCATGAGGCCCTGCGACATCTCACCACTCCGAAGCTGTAAACGTCCAGTTTGGGTCCCAGCTCTCCGCCTCTCACGTATTCCTCCGGCAGATAAGCCAGTGTTCCTCTCACTGTTGTCGTTTTACCCACGGATGTCGTGCTAGCTGCCGAGGTGCCGGTGGGTACAAACCGAGCCAGACCGAAGTCTGAAAGCTTCGCCGTCATGTGACTGTCCAACAAAATGTTGGAGCTGGAGAGAAACAGAGGAACATAAAGAAAAAGAGTTCAGGTTAACACACCAGGTGAAAGCAGAGGCTGTGTTTTTGCCAGTGCGTCGCCATAGTGCAAATACTCGCACTAACAGACTTTTAAAAAACAAAGCAAAAAAAACAACAGAAACACATCACAGATGACTTTTGATATCACTCAGCCTTATAACCAGGTGGACCACATCAACTCTGATAAATGAGTAATTGTGGCGGTAAATACACTTCATGCAAATCATTTGATTACTTCTTCAACGGAAACTTCATCTTGATGTTTTTTTCCTGTGACCTTTGTATGAACTGTGAAATGAAGGCATGAATTTCAACTGAAACTTTACCCGATGGTCTGCCTACGCTGACGTGTTTTACACACAATTCAGAGGAAAACAAAAATGATGGCGACCTCCAGATAGCAGAAGAGGAAGAAGAGGGGCTTCTTCCTCTCTTTGTTGTGTTTGGCTGAATGACAAAGGACACCATAAATATTTATCTTCCTGATCACTTTTCCTTGACTAGAGGAAAAATGTGAGAAGTTAGAAGAGAACAGACTACAGGGTGAATGTTGGTCTGCTGTGGTGACATTGCAACCTCCTGGACTACAAAAAGCTCATCTTTCATACTGTTCCTGCGTTGGTCATACAAAAGAGGATAATCATGAAAAAATTTGAAAACAAATGGAGCAGGCTTGGTCTCAGCACACAGAGCGGGTCGCACACGGTGGTTCAATCCCTGGTCCTGCAGTGCATATGTTGCAGTCCCATCCCTTGTGATTTTTATTGTTTAAAGGCGTAGAATACAGCACTTTATGAATGTGTATGAACGAGCAAGACTGTAGCTCGTAGTAAAAAGTGCTTCGACTGCTCAATGAGAAAAGTGCTATATAGGTATTAGCGCATCTTCCAATTCAATAACATAAATAAAAATAAATTCATCATCAAAGCTGGAATTTGAAAAAGGGAATTTATGACCTATAAGCAGAAATAATATTTCTCACTTTCAGATTAGTTACTCATCGTTTCCAGTCATTTCTCTCTTCCTGCTGGAAATAATCCAGTATAGCTTCTGCTTTCTGCACTTTTCAGTGACTCATGTCAAATAAAAATAATCCTAAAGACTGTAATACAGCTGTTCACTTTGATCCATGTAACACATATGGATTCATAAATACACTGAAGAGCTCCAGGGTGAAGATCACCTTTTCACGTCTCCGTGGATCAGCAGCTTTTCGCCTTCAGGGGGGCAGTGGAGAAACTGCAGAGCTTCTGATGCGTCTTTAACAACACTGACTCTCTGAGGCCACGAGAGCACCGCACACTCCTGAAACACACACACGGAAATAAACACACCCATGGAAATAAACACCCCTCCGAAACAAATAAACATTTGTAAATTATGTAGTGTGCAGGGTTTTCCCCAAGCACTGAAACTCGGGTGCAGGACTGAGTGTTTTTACAGAGCATCATGGAGAATGCACATGAAGAGGTAAAGGTGATTAATAAACACTTCAGAGCCACCATCATTATTTAACAAGCCTTTCATATTTATAATCACTTCCCATCAGTGGATCTTATTTATTTGTATATCACAATCTTTTCTTCACATCTACTTGGAGCAACAGATGAAGGCCGATACACTGGGTGTATCAGGTTTCAGTGTTGCCAGCTTTCTTTCGGTAATATTGCAAGGATAATGGCAAAAGCCAACACTGAAAAGACCCAGCAATGACCACCTATGACACCCAGAAAGCACCCGAGTCCTGGGAAAACCTGGGAAAACCCTGGAGTTATCTGAGCCGTGTGCATCTGTGTATGTGTTACGTTGTGCAGCTGGTCCTCCAGAGATCTGTTTTCCATGTAGCTGTAAATCAGACACAATGAACCTCCTCCGTCACTGAACCCTAAAAGATCCACAATGTTGCGATGTCTGAATCTGAGGAGGACACACACACACACAATAACAACCATGTGACTTTAATCAGAACAGATGAAATCTGCTGTATCTCACTGAACTTCACCCACCTTGACAGTTGCTCCACTTCAGTCTGGAAGCTCTTCTTCAGCAGAGCCCAGTCCAGCAGCCCGTCCTGTCAACAACAGCAGCAATTCTGACCAATCACAATCTACTTCCTGGCAGTAAAATGGACCAATGAGAAGGCTTTTTCAGACAGTGAGCGGTCGACCCCTCTCTAATTATCAGTCGATGTTTTTCTTTTAACTTTTCTAAAAAGAGCCAAAAGACTCTTTCAGACTAATTTTGTCTCCGTTTCCATGGCGGCAAAAACCTCGAAAATTACAGCCGCTTTTTAAAAATCTGTCTGTGACAAAACCATAGACTGTACGTTAAAGATGTTAGCAGCTACCGTGACAGCACCCATTGGATTGTGAAGTCCGTTGAACCCTCGAGATGAGCCACTTTGCTGACACCATGTTGGTGTTTTGAAACAGGATGTGCACACTCACCGTCACACACATGTTGATGAGCAATGAGCATTTCCTGGAAAATCCTCTCTCACACTTAGAATGACCCAAATTTACAAAATGGACTGAATTTTTCATTAAGTGTGACTGAAACGAGAAGCTGAGATGATAACATCAGCAGTAAAGTGTCGACTATGGTCCTGACAGAGCGCCGTCTTCCCACAGACTCACTTTAGGAGCGGAATTTTTAATTCGACAGCAGCAGTCGCTCCCTGGTGGCCTTTAAAAATGATGCAGGTTTAAGGCACCTCTAAGACTTTTTAGACCCAGAAGCTAAAATTGAAGCTCATATTTTGTGTGGAGATGGGCTTTAGAAGGGAACCACCCGACCTGACCACATCGCAGGACTTCCAGGTCGGTCTAAAACGTCAAGCAAATGTAGAAGTTGCCTAAACCGGCCTTCTAACAGCCAGCAGGGGGCGACTCTTCTGCTCTGTGACCTTTCATCTTAACATTTTTGACTCAGTCACTAGTTCCAGGTCAGACTGAATAAAACATGAAGATCATTTTGTAAAATAAAGAATCAAAAAATACTCTAATTGGCTAACAACTACTCACTCATTAAAACGATTAGCTAGAGGTGTCGTCATGGGGACTTGACTAACCAATGGCAAATGGCCTGGAGGCTACATTCATCTTTTATAGGGTCCGTAGCTGTGACAAGCCAAAACAAAAGCCTGCACAGCCTTTTTGATCTATTTCCAACTTTTGTGTTGCTTAAACTTCATTGTTAATGGCCTGCAGGTGGCGACTCCTCTGGTTACATAAAGACTTAAAGGGCCCTTTCCTCAAAATAAAAGTGTGCAACACCATTTCTGACTTTTTTGTATTTCATCTCATTTCCTTTTATTTCTTCGGTGCCCGACAGTTTTAACTTTCTAGCTCGAGCACAGAAATAATCAGACGGTTGGGATCGTGAATACATTTACTCTAACTGCAGCGTAAACTGTAAGCAGAGTTTTTCTGTACCAGTCCTGTTGCTGCCTGAAAACCGCTCGCTGTCTGAAAACTCCTCAAGACTGAAGTGCATTGTGATTGGCTGACCTCTTTGAATTTCTTGACGGCGCACTTCATGTCCTTCAGAGTTGCTCTGTACACGACTCCAAACCCCCCCTCCCCTATCTGCAGGCAGGGGGAGAACCCATTTGTCCCAGCATACACCTCTTCATATGACAAGCGCATCACTGGGATGCTGCTGCTCACCGCCACCATCACCTGGGGCTGGGGGATGACATCACCACCATCATCGTGCTTTGTTGTAGTGATGTATTTGTATTGATTGTTGAACAAACCTTGTGTAATGTGTGTGCAAGTATGCGTGTGTGAGAGAGAGACCTGGTGACGTTGTTGCACTTCAGAGCGCAGCCCCGGGGGGGGCGATGCAGGTCTGGGTAATGGACTTCCTCTTCCTTTATTTACAGAATAAAGTAGTGACATCATCAGCGTCACAGAACAAGCCGACTGGACATACGTAAATGTCTGTTTATGTTGTGTTACCTATTGAGCCCAGTCTACAGGTGCCCTGTATAGGCGTGGCCCAAGGCTTTTTGGGAGGGGGGACAAACTGAGAGTCAGAAAAAGGAGATGAAGAAGGAAGATGACAAGCAGGAGCAGGAGTAGGAACATAGGAGTAAAGGTCCAGACTTCTCACCCCTGCAGACAGAGAGACAGAATGAGAAAAAGTCAGTCCTATACAAAAGGTTCTACTGAAAACATGGACTTCAGGCACGTTGCACTAACGTATAGTGATGAAGTGTTTTAAGAGAATATGATCAAACCAGAGACATCTTCAATATGTGTACAGGGAGGGGTACAGCACTGAGGATGCTGTGCTAAGTGTCACTCTTTTAATAAGCAAGCATTCAGAAGATTCAAAAGCTTATGATCAGATTCCATCTGCTGATTCTAGTTCTGCATTTGATTGTTCGTCCACACCCGCAGCTCCAAAAACTCTTAAATTTAGAAATGCCTTAATTATAAATTGGTTTTTATCCCTTTTGTCTAGCCGGTCACAACAAGTTAAACAATTCAATCTCCGTGAGTTCCCCTCTCCTTTTCACCTTGTATACTACTGGCTGTTGAGGTAACTGGACTAATTATGGGGTTATCAAATTCTCATCAAAGAATTTGATAACCCCGTTATTATTATATTATATCCTACATGCAGGTGACTGCCCGTCTTTATCCCACAGGGATATCAGTGATTTCAAGGTGTGATGTAACCGTGATCGTCTCATTTTGAATAGTGATAAAACGGAAAAAAAAAATTGCTATTTGACCCTAAGGGTATATGTGCACACGACCCAGTGGCAATTGATGTCTGCACAATAGAGCACATATAAGTACTTGAGTATCTATATGGACAAATTCTTTAATCGTGAAGAATACGTTGATTTTTAAATGTGAAAAATTAGCTCAAAGACTCCACTGTGTTTGTAGACTCAGGCTGTTTGAAGTGAGCTCTGTGGTTATGGGTATTTTTTGTAATTCAGTACTTGAAAGTTTGATTAGATATGAGATGACAGCCTGGTTTTGGCTCGCTTACAGTAAATTCAGAGTCTAAAATTGAGAAACTGATAAAAACTTCCATGAAAGGCAAAGGAAACAAAGAGAAACAGTTTCTCATGTCGAAATGAGGAAACAGTTGTTCATCAGACTCATAATTGATTGATCAATTTTTGGTGCTGGTTTTATTGTGCGAATGCTGCTTTGTTTAGCACTGTTTGTCCAAGATTAATATCTAATGTGGTATGACTACACAAAGATAAGAGGCAAGTTTATTCTTATCTTTGCATAGTCTTGCAGAAACATGAAAACAAACAATAGCGTAAAATGAAACGATAGACGTTTTTATATCGTCGTCCGATATATATATCGTTATATCGAACAGCCCTAACAGGCAGCATATTCAAGATGAAGTGATAACTAAAGGACAACAACTCTGAGCAAACCCAACAACTTAAAAAAACATTTACAAAACAAAGCACCATATGTTGGTTGTGATCAGCTGTAAACACCTACAGCATATATCTGTGAAATCCAACAGATTTTAAAACCTTATTTTCCTTTTTAAAAGACACTTGGGAACAAATATATTTAAGAATTTTTAATATATGGTCTTTTTTTTTTTCTAGATGCAGGTGTAAATAATTCTTTATTCATCGAGGGCCATCTCACAAGCACCGCGGCTGAACTGCAGCCAGTTTGTGCACCGTGGCATTAACATTAATATACTATCCCTCGGGGTCAAAGGTCATGAGTGTTTGGAGGTAAACTCACAGTTCAAGATGACATCACGGGGGCGTAACAGCTGCAGACCCTCCAGCAGGTCGATCAGCTCTCCGACTTGAATGTTCCTGTTCGAGCATTTGACCATCACCCAGTGGGTCCGCCTTTCCTGCCTCTCAGCCAATCGCACGTCGTTCTGATCCATCAGCATCCCAGAGGCTGTGAGACAGAAACAGTACAATCAAAAACTGCAGAAATATGAAGTAAACTGATTTTACAGACACTCAGACTTCAGAGGACAAACACTAGCTCGCTATAAACAATCACAGATATAAAATACAATAATACAAAAACAAAATCTAATGAGTTTTAAATTTGACCAAAAACAGCACAAAGAGAACGTGAAATATTAAAACCTAAAGTTTAAACAGCATTTGGTTGAATCCGAACAGAGAATTTCCTCGTACACGTCACAGTTCATCATTCTGCTAAAAACTACAGGGAGTGCAGAATTATTAGGCAAATGGGTATTTTGTCCACATCATCCTCTTCATGCATGTTGTCTTACTCCAAGCTGTATAGGCTCGAAAGCCTACTACCAATTAAGCATATTAGGTGATGTGCATCTCTGTAATGAGAAGGGGTGTGGTCTAATGACATCAACACCCTATATCAGGTGTGCATAATTATTAGGCAACTTCCTTTCCTTTGGCAAAATGGGTCAAAAGAAGGACTTGACAGGCTCAGAAAAGTCAAAAATAGTGAGATATCTTGCAGAGGGATGCAGCAGTCTCAAAATTGCAAAGCTTCTGAAGCGTGATCATCGAACAATCAGGCGTTTCATTCAAAATAGTCAACAGGGTCGCAAGAAGCGTGTGGAAAAACCAAGGCGCAAAATAACTGCCCATGAACTGAGAAAAGTCAAGCGTGCAGCTGCCAAGATGCCACTTGCCACCAGTTTGGCCATATTTCAGAGCTGCAACATCACTGGAGTGCCCAAAAGCACAAGGTGTGCAATACTCAGAGACATGGCCAAGGTAAGAAAGGTTGAAAGACGACCACCACTGAACAAGACACACAAGCTGAAACGTCAAGACTGGGCCAAGAAATATCTCAAGACTGATTTTTCTAAGGTTTTATGGACTGATGAAATGAGAGTGAGTCTTGATGGGCCAGATGGATGGGCCCGTGGCTGGATTGATAAAGGGCAGAGAGCTCCAGTCCGACTCAGACGCCAGCAAGGTGGAGGTGGAGTACTGGTTTGGGCTGGTATCGTCAAAGATGAGCTTGTGGGGCCTTTTCGGGTTGAGGATGGAGTCAAGCTCAACTCCCAGTCCTACTGCCAGTTTCTGGAAGACACCTTCTTCAAGCAGTGGTACAGGAAGAAGTCTGCATCCTTCAAGAAAAACATGATTTTCATGCAGGACAATGCTCCATCACACGCGTCCAAGTACTCCACAGCGTGGCTGGCAAGAAAGGGTATAAAAGAAGAAAAACTAATGACATGGCCTCCTTGTTCACCTGATCTGAACCCCATTGAGAACCTGTGGTCCATCATCAAATGTGAGATTTACAAGGAGGGAAAACAGTACACCTCTCTGAACAGTGTCTGGGAGGCTGTGGTTGCTGCTGCACGCAATGTTGATGGTGAACAGATCAAAACACTGACAGAATCCATGGATGGCAGGCTTTTGAGTGTCCTTGCAAAGAAAGGTGGCTATATTGGTCGCTGATTTGTTTTTGTTTTGTTTTTGAATGTCAGAAATGTATATTTGTGAATGTGGAGATGTTATATTGGTTTCACTGGTAAAAATAAATAATTGAAATGGGTATATATTTGTTTTTTGTTAAGTTGCCTAATAATTATGCACAGTAATAGTCACCTGCACACACAGATATCCCCCTAAAATAGCTAAAACTAAAAACAAACTAAAAACTACTTCCAAAAACATTCAGCTTTGATATTAATGAGTTTTTTGGGTTCATTGAGAACATGGTTGTTGTTCAATAATAAAATTATTCCTCAAAAATACAACTTGCCTAATAATTCTGCACTCCCTGTAGTGACCCGGCTTCACTGGTAGCCATACACAACCGTACCAAACAAAATATGTTTAACAGAAGTTTTCATGGAACGTCAGATCTGGCCTTCTTGTTCTTGAGTGTAACCAGTGGTTTGCACAAGAAAGGCATCCCTTTACTGTAGACTTTGACAACGATACATCGACCTAACACAGGATGTTTCTGACTCTGTAAGATGCTGTGAAGATCTTCTGAACCAAGGAGATAACTGTGATTTTCTTGGTTCAGAGATAATTTTGTGACACTTTAGCTGTCCTCTGTGATCTTTCAGGCCTTCTGGTGTTGCCAGTACATCCATTCTGTTATGCCGATTGCTGTCTCTCTAACAGCTTTATTTGTGTTTGTCAGCCTAATAATGCTTCCCTCATTAATATCAACACCTCTTTGTGCCTCCTTTTGAGAGGCACAAAGAAAGAGAGGCACAAAGCGTTGAAATGCAAATTTCAACGCTCTGAATCAACTCCAGATCTCTTATCGTCTTAGTTTGTCATGAAATAACAAAGGAACGAGCCTCCCTTAGCCAAGACATGGCCTCCAAGTTAATTGTCCAATCACTTTTGAGCCTCTAAAACTGTGCATGATGCTGCATTCCAGATACCTCTGAATCCAGATGTCGGAACTTGGAAATTAGGGCGTTCCAGAAGAAGTGAGGAAAAAGAAGATTTGTTTTGGTTCTTCGCAAAGTAGAGACATTCAGGAATCACTAGCGTGCACCTATGGTATCAATTTGAAAATCCTAGATGACTTCCTTCTGAAAATCTTCTGAATGCAATGATTAAAGAAAACTTGACCTCCGGCCTTGACCTTGAGGTTGACGTCACTGAGATTCAAGCTTGTCTAAGATTTTTAGTAGATGGATTTTTACTCTGATATTGCCTGGTCGGGGCAATGACAATTCCCATCAGCCCTTTACGGATGATCTGATATCCTTGTGTCGGTGTTGTTCCCACATCATCATAATAAATGTTGTTCCAGGTTCAACATTGCAAGTGACCAATCACATAGTTGTGACGTCTCCCTTTTGTGCCTTTGAAAAATACCGCCTTAAAAAAAAATCTACTTCACTTGAGAGAAGAGAAACCGCTTCTGTCCGCCGATCCAGGAACTTGAATTCTTTGAATTTCAGGATACTTTTCTTTAATAAACGGTAAACATTATACATATTGTCCTTACAGAGGCGGTTTCTCTTCTCGCAAGTGAAGTAGATTTTTTGAAGGCGTTTGTTTTTTTCGAGGTTGCGGATGACGTCAGGAGAAGGTGATTGGTCACTTGCAATGTTGAACCTGGAACAACATTATTTATGATGACGAGGGAACAACACCAACACGAGGATATCAGATCGTCCGCCTTTTATGGCTGAGGGGTAAAAATGGCTGTAACTCCTAGAAAGCTAGCGCAGTTCTTTTTTAAAAGCGCTCAAATTAAAGCTGAAAGTCTGCACCATAATCACATCTTGATGATTGTTTTAAAATTTCACTATGGTAGTGTACAGAGGCGAGAACACAAAAATACAGAAAAAAATTACTCCAAATACTTATGGAACCTCACATACTGTATGTTGAGGCATGTGATGTACTCAGCGTGCAACATTTGCCCTTTTTTTTTAACATCTTTATCTGTTGGTTAACACTTGTGACTCATGCTTCATCTGCAGTGTTGCATTAGAGTTTGTCTGAAAGATTTCAAGGACATAATCAACGCACGTGCTGTCCGCCACAAACCACAACTCCATCACCTGATGTGGGTGGGATACACAACAACTGGGCCCGATGTTTTTCAGTTCGGAAAAAAAAAATGACCAGAGTTTACCACAAGGAGGAAGAAGTGAAAAAAACCCAACATAGACCAAAGGAGCAAACAGGAAAAGCACGGGCGATGGCAATTTATTGTTCTAACAACTGGTTTCATTTCATTTCAAAGAAGTGCTTGTTCTGCTTGTTCTGCCGTCTCCACAGCAGGGCAAAAATGAAATTACCAGCAACAGCAAAAAATATGAGCTAGAACAGCCCACATTAGTGGTACTTTGTCTCTCTTTTTTGACAGCTACAACAAGCCAACCTTCATGGTTAAAACAAAAAAACGAGTATCAAAAACTTATTTTCTTTAGGGGCGAGCGTGGCTCAAGAGTTGGCAGCTCATCTTGTAATCGGAAGGTTGCCGGTTCGAGCCCCGGCTCGGACTCAGTCGTTGTGTCCTTGGGCAAGACACTTCACCCGTTGCCTACTGGTGGTGGTCAGAGGGCCCGGTGGCGCCAGTGTCCGGCAGCCTCGCCTCTGTCAGTGCGCCCCAGGGTGGCTGTGGCTACAATTGTAGCTTGCCATCACCGGTATGTGAATGTGTGTGTGAATGGGTAGATGACTGAACGTGTAAAGCGCTTTGGGGTCCTTAGTGACTAAATAAAGCGCTATACAAATACAGGCCATTTACCATTTTAAACTTTGTGGCTTATATTGACCAGGATAAGGTGCGATGTCTCGGGGATCACAAGTAGCTGCCTTTGATGGCTGCGAGGGTGATGCAAATTGGAACTGATGGTGATATCAGAGAAAAGGTGCAGGTGGCCAAAACACTAAAGGTGAGGCTTCAAAATAACATCACAATGCCTCGCTCCATCATCTGTATACAGTTTCTGAGCCCTACATCTAAATCTTTTTTAAATCATCTTTTCTCCCAACTCTAACTGCTCTAGTATTTCTTTTCAGTGTTCCACTTTGACAGCTGTGAATGTTCTCTAATGCTTAAATTTTACTTTGTCGTTTTTCTGTAAAACTTCTATTTCAGTAGAAGAGAAACTGCCGGAGGTCTTCCTCCCCACCATCACCAAATGCTGCTTATACAATGTAAAACTTTAAAAGTGTATTTCATTCGAAGAAAACTTAAGATTTTCAAGTCACCTAAACTCAATATAGTACAACAACATAACAGAGCTCTACCTAATTTTTAGTCAAATAAACCCTGCACAACCTTAGTTAAGAGAGTTTACAGTAAAACAGAAAACTTCTGGATTTTTTGAGAAACCTCAAACTGTTTCTAATCACATTTCATTATGTGTCAGAACACACAGGCATTTCAGTTTCTGTCACATTCTTGTGCTCCGTATTTACTCAATATTAACCAAGTGCACTTACAGATAACGTCTACCAGAGACTTCCTCAAAACAGCCACCGGTGAATTTATCTATATTTAGGCTAACTGTAGTCAAAATGTGACCTAATATCGGAAGAAAACTGTACCTGATTTAATCTCAGCTGACACTCACGCTAAAGCAATCTTTTATTAATAGTATTATATATTTTACAACTTTGTGGAAATAGTTGGGACAGGTAAGCCCTGTACCTGAGGGCAGACTGAGAAGGATGGATCACAGCTGAGGCTCTCACAGCTTGTTTAATTCTCATTTTCTGTAGTGATTTCACATGGCAGCAGTTAAAGTTGTTACACAGAATAAACACGCTAGAGTTTATTTTGGTGAAACACCCAATTAACGGTGGACTCCACCGTCCCTCCTACCCCAAGCTGCTGGCCTTTAGCTCTCAGTCAAAGTTCGGGTTCTGACTCACCAAAGCGGGTCCAGTCCTGGTTTGACAGCCCGTCCATGATGCGGCAGAACTCACAGTCAACGGAGGCGGGCAGGTTGTAGTACAATACGGCCCTCGGGTCTCCTCCCGACATCTTTACCTAACTCCTACAAGTTAGTCCACGCTGAAGCTAATAGGCTAACCGATGACAGCGGCCACCGCGGGGAACTCTGGGTGGTCTGTAGGGTATCAGATTCACACAAGGACCTGGATCACATCAGAACCGCCCGGAACGAACCTGTTCAATCACTTCAAAAACTCTCTCAAACTACAGGTTTGAGTCTTTCAGCGCTTCCGCCTAAAACAAGCTAGCTGCTTCCGCTCCGTACTACTTAAATAAAAGCCCAAATAAATGCACTGTTTTAAAACTTTTTTTCTTCACTTTTTTACTTCTTTTTTTTGAACAAATGTTTTACCTCGTGAGCCACATACACCCCCATTTGATCACAAGTGGACCACACCAGTGAAATTCCCCTTTCTGACAGTTTAAATCAGTTTAATTACACATTTAATCCTCGAGATGTCTTAGGACCGGACCGACAGATAAAAGGACATCTCAGTTTTTCTACATGATAAAGAAAAGCTGTCGTGGTAAATGAAAAAAATCTGTCAGCATGACTCTGGGTTTAAATTGTAAGACATAAAGATATACAATGTAAAATGACTGGAAAAAAAGTTTTGGTAGTTTACTGACTATCCTGATATTATAAAAGAGAAAGCTTTTTGCAGAAAATGGTACAAATTTGGCAAAATTGTGCATCCTTTGTAACAAACAGGCATTTCTGTAGTAGTAAAAACAGCAACGTCTCTTATCACTCTAATTTTTTACCTATTACCTAATTAGTTTGGTTAAGCATAAATGGCCATGGGAGAGGTCTTTATCTGTGGAAAATACAGCTGTAAAACGTAGAAAAATGCAGTTAACAGTCCGAAATTTATTCCTTCACATTTTCAAAAGCTGCCCAGTGGGGCCAGATTGGAGTCTTTGCTTGGCCAAATTTCCAATTTATTTATTTTGTTTATATGTATTATTTTTTATTTATGAAGCACAGTAAAAATTCAAAAATAATATAAATTATTTGTTTGGGGGGGGTTAATGATAATTACTCAAGCATAAAATGTACTTTTTGATTATTAAATCACCAAAAATAACCAGGAAATCCAAATATTACTCTTCTCTATACCATGATTTGTAACAGTGTATTACATCAGATCGGTCATTCTTACATGCAAAGTGTCAGCTTCTCCACTGTGACCGTTTCCTGGTTAAATATAATTTCCTGCATGACAAACTCCAGATTGTTGTTGTTTTTTGTTTTAACTATCAGTCAGAAAATAGGATATTATTAGAACTAGAGCTGCTTGATTTAAACCACAGTTATTTTGGTCAGCGCTGAGATTGCTGTGATGGAATCCAAATACAGAGTTTTGAAAACATGTAGATGTATTATGGTTATAAAATGTCCTTTTCACATTGCAATTAATGTTTCCTGCAATGCATTCAGCTATGTCACCTGAAAGAGACACTTTATTGTAATATATTAAGAGATTTCATCATATTTTAACTTATTTTATATTAATTTTTATGCTTACCACATTTTATACTTGTTTTACATCCTGCAGGACTGATGTGTGTGAAGACCTCGTATGACTTTCATTTCACTACAGGAAGTCCTAAGTGAGTATTTCCTTGTGGCTTTGACTAAAATGAGTCATTTTCCTGTCTGAACTATGACAAATGTGAAGCATTGCATTGCATTACATCACACACACACACACGTTTCACACTTCCTTTTTCTCACCTTATTTTTTTGAATGTTAGTCGTTGAATGAAACGCCTGAATGCTTCATTAGCTCAGTTCAGTTTGTTTGTGTCAAAGGATTAACAACAGCAAACTGTTATTATTAATACCACATACAGCTAGAATAACAGCACGAAGTAGAACCGTGAAACCGAAAAACAGAGAAGCTCGGTAGTTTTGCTGACCTCAGTGGAGATATTTGAAAAAATTCCAGGTTTAAGAATCTGGTTTTGTCATCAGATTAATAATCCGTCAGGTATGAGACTGCATAAAGATCGCTGGGATTCATGTTCACCCTGTGCAGCTGGGCTCTCATATCTAAGGATTTTGCGTGATTGTTTTTTAAAGATACTTTCTATAAACTACTACATGCTGCACAGTTTATTCTTTTCATGACACTGGTGAACTGAAATGCTTAATTGCATGAAAAAAGTAAAAAAAAAAAAAAAAAAAAAAAAATAGGGGTGATAGATTTTGTTTTCCGGTCTTCGTTGCCTTTATGTGGCTGTCTTGACTCGACCTAAAGGATATTGAGACAAATTCTAAAAATTAGCATGAATTAATTTTTGTGGGTCCCCTCCAATGCTGAGGTCCCTACATAATTGTCATTTCAGTCCACTGCCGCCTCACTGCAGGAAGGTCGTGGGTTTGAATTCAGTCTGGGGCTTTTCTGTATGGAGTTTGCTTGTTCTCCCCATGTATGGGTTCTCTCCGGACGCTCCTGCTTCCTCCCACAGCCCAAAGGCATGCATTGAGTTAGGTTAACTGGTGATTCTAAATTGACTGTGTGATCATGAGCATGAATGGTTGTCTGGCTCTCTGAGTTACCTCTTTCACAGATTGGTAAAAAAGACTAAAAAATGTGCCACCATTACGCCACCCACTGTTGAAAGCCAAACAGAGTGTTTTTGCCATCTTAGTGTTTTGAAACTGGACATGACGTGTGAGGTGTGGATATGACTGTGAACGTGAGCGTGCCACGGGGTCATTAGTCAATGAGAATACCCTGGATTTTCCTCCTTTCTGACTCTGATATTGTCCATGTTGAAGACAATTGGCCAAATCTGCAATGTTCATAATTACCACCAGGGGGTGACTCAAGTGGAAGCACATTGTGAAAAAAATGTCCCTAAGATTCCTGCTCTGTGACCTCAGTGAATGATTTCATTGACTTTATGGACTTGACCACTAGTTTCATGTTATACTACATAAATGGGTGACATTGCACAGTTGGCTTGCCCACCAAAAACGCTCATTGGCCCCCCTGTGGTCATCCTGTGCGGGTGCCATGGTGTTTTTAGCCCACAGGGCCCCCATGACGGTTTTCTGTGGGTCAACCCATAGTGTGTTTGCCCACAGAAAACCCACAGAGGGACCCCAACAGGCAAAACTGTTGTTTATCCTGTGTAGGTCCACACAGGCAAGAAGTAAAAGATATCAGAGAATATCCAATTTTCATATTTTCAAGTCAGGCTTATTTGTTTGATAGGATTTGAGTTTATTGTTGTTGGGTTTTTTCACCCCTTTGAGGGCAAGTGGATCCACAGTGAAGTGGTTAACATTCATTTATACATACAGTCACTGTTGGTGCACTGTAGAATTTTGCTGTCCTTGAAAGCTCTTCATCCTGCAGCTACATCACTTTGGCTGAAATATGTTAAGTGGTTTTTTTTTATAAAAACTGGAAAAAATCGAATTCAGACTCAGAGGGAACACTAATAAGTTTTTACAGATGTGGCAGTTTTTTTATCATTTATTTTAATTCCTTGAAAACAACTGGACTTGCCTAATTTTGAGTATCTTTTTTTTTAAAATGGTAAATGGTAAATGGCCTGTATTTGTATAGCGCTTTACTAGTCCCTAAGGACCCCAAAACGCTTTACACAACCAGTCATCCACCCATTCACACACTGGTGATGGCAAGCTACATTGTAGCCACAGCCAATAATATATATTGGGTTGGACCTTGGGATGGGGATTGGTTATAAGTTGTTTAGTAGTTTCCAAAACAGCTTCACAATTGTTAATGGCTGGAACTGTATTGATTTATACCTTTATATCACTTGTTTTTGTCGAGGCTGATAGGTCAAACTACATGTGAATGAAGTGGAATTTATGGCTCAGCAGAGGGAATGCGTTCACAGGCCGCTGGCAGCTCGAGGATGGCCCGTCTACCTACAGCACGCTCTGTTATAGATAGAGGCAGCACACAAAATATGTGGTACAGCTGGCCTGTGGGTCACTTTCACTCTTTGTTGGTTCGTCAGCTGTTGTTGGTCTGTCTGCCAGCCCAGGAAAAGGGCAAAGTTACAAAGAGCTGAAATGAAATCAAGTTTTAAAAATAATAAAAAGTGTCCACTGCAGACACTGTCTGTGCTTTTCATGCTTTATTTTTGAGCTTCAGTGTTTGCTTTGTGCGTCTCCAGTTCCTGGTGAACGCCGCTGTTGCTCTCTTCCCTCTTCCAGCCCACTTATCAACCAATCAGGATTTGGCAGACCCAACGCCTACGGATAGTGGAGATTTTGGAGAACTGCACAGGAGCGCATCTGAGTGAAAACCCCTCTCAGTTCAAACGGAAATGTGTATGCAGACTGACACAATTCCAGGACATAAATTATACATAAGGAAGCGGCTAAAATTAGCTTTTTTTAAATATTCATTGAAAAATTAAGAGTCACACTCCATACCAGTTGGCGGTGGTAATGTGCCCTGGATTGTGGTGGCCGGGTAGTCAGCCCACTGGGTCTCAGTCTGAAATGTGGGGCACACCTGGGTCCACACCGTGGGTATGCTGCAGACCCACAGTGGGGTCCAGGTGTGCCCTCATTTTATGCTAGTACTTGCTACAGTGGACTGCCAATAATGGACTGTGTGGGTCTACCCACAGTGCAGCCAGATTGTGGGGGCATTGTGTTTGTGTTTGGCTCTTCTGCAGGTAATCTGGTTTTAATGTGTGCTAAACAAGCCTCCAAAAAAACTTTTACTCTTAACAAGTTTCACTTCATTTTTAAATAAAGGGTTAAGATAGGTCACTGTGGCAGCAACAGGGTATTCAAGACAGTCTTTTCCCCAGCAAGTTTTCCAGTTCCTCCAGAGTCATTCCAAGACAATTGTTGGCCCAGATAAGACATATTATCTCCAGAGTGTGTCCCCTGGGTTCTACTTCCAGCCCATGTCTGACAGGCACCCTCATCAGATCCCCAAACCATCTCTGCTGGCTCCTTTCAACTTTAAGGTAGCAGCTCTACTCCAAGCTCCCACCAGGTGTCACGCCTAAGGCTAAGCCCAGACACTCAAATCAAATCAAATCAAGTTTTTATTGTCACACCACATGTGCTGGTACACCAGTGCAGCACATACGAGTGAAATTCTTGTGTGCAAGCTTCACAAGCAACAGAGGTATGCAAAATAAAAATAACATAAGAAAGAAGTAAAATATAAAAATAGAAATATGAGAATTATAAGAATAAATATATGTACAAATATAAGAATGCATGCACATTACTAAATATGTATACCAAATATGTGTGTGTGCGTGTGTGTATATACATATATATAATAAAATACAATACAATAAAATAAAATATACAGAGTTTAGCAGTTGCAAAAGAAATGGCCTATATGTACAATATGGAGTGCATAATGTCAAAGTTCCAGTAGTGAAGGTGAGGTGTCTATGAAGTGTTCAGCAGTCTGATGGCCTGATGGAAAAAGCTGTCTCTCAGTCTGCTGGTTCGGGGCCGGATACTGCTATACCTCCTGCCTGATGGAAGTAGTTTGAACAGTTTATGTCTGGGGTGACTGGAGTCCTTGATGATCCTCCTCGCTTTCCTCAGGCACCGCTTCCTGTAGATGTCTTGGAGGGAGGGAATCTAACATCCAATTATCCTTTCGGCACACTGCACCACTCTCTGAAGACCTTTGCAGTTGTAAGCAGTGCTGTTGCCATACCAGGTGGTGATGCATCCAGTGAGGATGCTCTCAATGGCACAGCGGTAGAAGGTCCTGAGGATGCGGGGGCTCATGCCAAATCTTTTTTAGTCTCCTGAGAAAGAAGAGGCGCTGCTGCTTCTTCACTGTTTTGTTTATGTGTACTGACCTGTACTGACCATGTGAGATCCTCTGCTAGATGTACACCTAGGAAACGGAAGCTGTTCACTCTCTCCACAGCAGCGCTGTTGATGGTGATTTGAGGGGGCCTTCTCTGAACTCTGTGGTGAAAACTAATTTCAGCTTCTTTTATCTGTGATGTAATTCTTTTGGTCATAACCTCATCACTATAGGTGAATATTGGAACGTAGATCAAACCGTTCAGGGATTCTTCAGCGTTCTCATTCTAGTGCACTTTGAGGAACATCCCAAGCCCAGGTCAAAAACTATCCTCCATGGCTGCAAACAGTCTGAGGAACTCTCTGTTTTCCTTCCTGAGTGGCTCCTTCAGGCTAACCAAAGGTTCTTCTGTCTCAAACTTCTCCAACATCCACACTTTTGCTTATTAACCAGCCAAACTCTCAGCTCTTCTAGCCTTCCAGTGCCTTTCCATTGTTTCAGGAATCCCACAGATCAACTAAGCCAGCGGTCCCCAACCTTTTTTGCGCCACGGACCGGTTTATGCCCGACAATATTTTCACGGACCGGCCTTTAAGGTGTCGCGGATAAATACAACAAAATAAAACTAGTACCGAAAAAAAGAAGATTTATTCATAACACACATGAAAAGACCCAGGAAAACCGAGTTAACGATAAAAACGATAACAAAATAACGCTGAAAACCGATAAAAACCCTGAAAACCATACATTTCACACCTGAGCCTCAACTCTCGCGGCCCAGTACCAAATGACTCACGGACCG
The DNA here is from genome assembly GCF_051167445.1 of Perissodus microlepis. NCBI lineage: Eukaryota > Metazoa > Chordata > Actinopteri > Cichliformes > Cichlidae > Perissodus > Perissodus microlepis. The sequence continues at coordinate 32,290,437 of NC_140480.1, forward strand.
GTACAGGTCTGAGGCCCGGGGGTTGGGGACCGCTGAACTAAGCCCAAAGGCCTCCTTCTTTAACCTGACGGCTTCTTTCACCGTCAGCATCCACCAGAAAGTCCTTAGATTTCTGACACAACAGGCACTGACCTAACTTCTGGAAAAAAGCTCCTTCTAAAGTGGAGACCTTAAGCATGCCTCCCTGTCTTCCGTTGCAATAGAAATTCTTCTGGAGGCGTGAGTTAAAGTGTAGATGTGTGTCAGAAAATATTTACATAAAATAAAGTGTAATAAAAAACATTATGAGACATTTTATAAAAGTTTAAGATTTGGCGTATTTATTGTTTTGAACCATTTTTAACAGTGTATCTTGTAAACAGTTACATATTTAATACTTACTTTAAATACTTTAAAATGTATTGTTTTAATTTTATATCGGTTTTGCATATATTTTTTGCGTTACTGACGCTGATATTTTGACGTTTGTTATTTTTACAGATATATTCAAAGCGGTACGAGAACGTCTCACTTTGACCGTCTTCTCGCGGGACTACACCGCCCCTGCACCGTGCTGTTGACCCCATGTCGGAGCAAATCTCGCGATGTTGGCGGTTGACGGCGGTTGGAGATGGAGTCGGAGGGGGCGGGGTGCAGCAGGAGGGAGCAGAGATGTTTGGAGCTTTTTTTTTAATATAAAATTATTTATTTAAATAAAAATGGCCGCCGTGGAGAGCGGAGAGGAGAGACTGTAAGTGGCTTTTTACATTTATCCTCCCTTACCGTGCCGCCGCTACCGTGGCTCCGACGGCTGAGAGCCATTTCTGTCGTTTGTTTTATCGAAGTGAAAGTGCGTTGATTTTTACCCCGGCCTGCCGCGGCGGAGCGGGGTTAACAGGAATACGTCACCAACTTACTGCTCAGTCTGTACTTTAGCTGCGGAGCGGAGCTTAGCCTTAGCTTAGCCCGTCCTCCGCGCACTACCGGGCCGCTCCGACTTTACCACAACTCTCCTGGAAGTCAGGCCGGGGAGTTGTCACAAATATCCCAGCCGCGGCTTAGCGGCGACGGTGCACCCCTCCTCCCGCGCTCCGTCTGACAGGCAGGAGCTAACGGTTGCTAGCTGGTTAGCAAACACAGTGTTCTCATGAGAGGAGGGTCCGGCTGTTTCCACTGCTCATCACTAACCCGGGTTAACCCCGCTCACCAGTAACCTGGGCTAACCTCCCTCACTGCACTCGCAGCCTCCACCCACCCACCTACCCAAAGCGGGCTGAAACAGATCATTACCCTGTTAGCGGCCAGCTGCCTTAGTGCCGCTGAGCCACATAGACACAAAGTGTCTGCCACTTTTTGCACATGTTTATAACTGCAGAACGGGAGTAGAACCCATCACCCTGTGCGTGCGTGTGTTTGTGTGTCCCAGTTTCTTCAGCAGCTCACTTCCTGTTCCACCTGCAGCTTCAGCAGCACCAACACTTACTGAAGCGTTTGTCTCTCAACAGCATCACTGCCATCATGCACTAAATGTACACACACATTGTACAATGGCAGAATTTATCAAAATAAAAACACATCGGTTTCCTACTCATCCAGGGGTGTGTCTAAAAGTTTGGGGGTTGGGTGCCATGCCCACCCCCCTTGAAGAAAAACCAAAAACATTCACAGGGCAAAACTGAAGCCCAGGAAGAGATGCTACAAGCTGCTGTTCCTCCAATGGCCACTTGAGGCTGTCCAAAAGTGAGGCCATCTCCTTAGAGTCCAGTGTTAAAATGCCAAACTTTACTGCATTCAAAATCATATTTAGACTTTGGTACAAAATACATTGTAGACTGTTATGGATAGTATCTCCTGTCATAACAACTCATGAGTAGGGTGATTTTTTTTTTTTTTTTTTTTAGTAACTGTAGGCTTGTTTTAATAGTCAGTTGTACTAATTAGTACAAATTAGTGGGTGTGGCTCAGATGGTAGAGCAGATCAGCTACTGATTGGAAGGTCGATCCTTGGCTTCCCCAGTCTGCATGTCAAATATCATTGGACAAGATACTAACCCCAAGTTGCCCTCCGATGCGTTCATCGGAGTGTGAAGGGGTGTGAATGTAGATTAGTTTGCACTTGTGTTTAGAAGTGCTTGTATGAGTGGGTGTGAATGGGTGAATGAGGCATGTTGTATACAGCGCTTTGAATACACCGGGAGAGCATAAAAGTGCTATATAAGAATCAGTCCATTTACTAATTAGCACATATTAGCACTGGGTGATAAATTGTCACTCTTTTATCTATATAATAGATAAAAGAATAATATAATAATATAATGGCTCACTAAAGTCACCATGGTACCAGTCAAAAAGCTAACATTCGTGCTTCAAAATAGAGAGTCTATGTGCAAATCAAAACACTCAGCTTGTAAAGATGTCACACTCTGCAGTCGATGTACTTGTGTTTGTGGATAAAAATGTGAATTTCTTTGTGTCTCTGAAAATAATTTTTCACTACTGTGTTCTCATATGTACTGATTTATATGGAAGTTCATTCCTGCCAGTGGAAACAAAAAGCCAGGCAAAGGTTTAGTTTTTTTCATCATTAAGAAATATGTGTAACTAATATGAGGCCTGAGTTTGAATCTGTCTTGAGACAAAACAGGAGAAAGAGAAGGACACACACTAAATAGTGTGTCCTTCTCTTTCCCCTGTTTTCCTCCTGTTTTTTTATATATATATATATATATATATATATATATGTATATATATATATATATATATGTGTATATATATATATGTATATACAGTGGAACCCCAACTTATGAAATTAATTTGTTCCTGAGGGTCTTTCGTAAGTCGAAAATTTTCGTAAGTCGAAGCACCCATCGTGCCTTTTGAGTGAACGATAGGCTATAGGCTAATTGCTAACTGCAACAACAATATGTCATTCAAGCGGAACAGCTAAGCGCAAGTACGAAAGCCAAGGGGTTTGTCACATGATTCGGAAGGCATTCTGGGCATTGTAGGCATTCTGGGCTCAGCCAATCAGAGCCAGTAGATTTTGTTACGTGGGCATTTTGCCATAACACGGGCAGAAATATTGCTGTTAAGTGCCTTCGTAACTTGATTTTTTGAATCGTTCGATACAGTGATTTCAGTTCGGTACGCATATGTATCGAACAATACAAATTTTTTTATTTATTTTTATCAACTTTTCTTCTGACGATGCTGTCTGTGTTGAGAGCTCTTTATGTCAAACATTAGCAGAGCTATGCTAATGCTATGCTATGATAACTTTCTAAAACTATCCAGGAAGCTTTTATTTTGAAAATAGCACACATTAATGCATACTTTTAATATTTCCAAAAGTAATTGGAGACACATTTAAAGTGGCCTGGTAAATTTCTGTAATTAACTGGAGACTTTCTTTTTGAACACTTTAATGCTTTATTTCAATATTCCTGTGAGTAACTGGAGGTTTTTATTTTTGAAAAATCACCCTTGGGATTTTTATTGGGAAAATCTGACAAACTTCTGAATAAGTTCTATCTTACTTAGGACTTGGCTGTAGATGTCTGTAGTGAGAGTCTGTGGTTGTCTGGCTCTTTCTGCTTATTCTGGTCACATCAGCTGCCTGTTGAACTGTAATTCACCAATCAGGAAACGGGGCTTGAATAGGCTCTAATTGAATCAGCCAATTGGAATATACAGTAATGTAATCAGTTTGTTTTTGCATAATGAGAACTTTTTCAATCTGTGCATGAAATAGAATTCATTTGTTAAAGTTGTATAATGAGAAATGCCAGTCTGGGAGTATTTCTTACTTGTGCTAATGAAATAATTTACTGACATCCATATATGTGGACTGGCTTTGTAGGATTTTATATTACTGCCATAACAAAAGAACCAGCATGAAAGTAAAGTTCACATTCAAGATAAACTTTAAATAAATCGCAGATCAACAACGCCTTGAATGTTCACCCACAGTAGTAGAGGGAAAAAAGGGTCTTAAATAAAGTATTAAAATATTGAATACGTACTTTGATGAATGAGTCACGGGATAAATACTTGAATCACTACAGTCATGGCATTTTACTGGTTGCAGCTGTAGTGCAACCAAAACTATATGTGTCTTAAGAATTGTGTTCAGTGTTTAGGGATTTTTAGGGATTTAAGTTATTTATTTGACTTACATCTTAAATTTTACAGCTGCAGCTAATGTTTCGAAAGGAGCTCTTAAGGGGGGCCAGTGCCACCCCATGCCCCGTCTCTGGACACACCCCTGGGTCTGAAGGCCCTCCAGGAAATTCTGAGGTTATGCACTTCACTTCCTGCAGTCTGATGTTTTCTGCATCGAATTATGATGAAAAACACAGATGAATGCTTGACATCAGTTCAACTATCAGACATTCTGTGGCATTTTAAAATAATTATTCTCAACTTTTCACATTTATTATGATCCCTGCTGAGTCAGCACACATGTTTGGATGTTTTTTGTTGTCTTTTGTGTCCAACTGTTTTCTACGGAGCCCCGGAGGGGACATGGGAGAAAAAAAAATTAAGACGGACTTTTGCGAGATCTCGCAAAACAAACTCGGGATCTCGCAAAAGTTTTGCGAGATCTCGCAAAACAAACTCGGGATCTCGCAAAACATTTGCGAGCTCTCGCAAAACAAACTCGGGATCTCGCAAAACTTTTGCGAGATCTCGCAAAACAAACTCAGGATCTCGCAAAACTTTTGCGAGCTCTCGCAAAACAAACTCGGGATCTCGCAAAACTTTTGCGAGATCTCGCAAAAGTTTTAGCCATTAGCTCGAAGCTAACAGGAGGTCGAGACCTACTACAGCCGGGAGGAACACCGCTTTCCCGGCACATCGTGCCTCAACCTCCCGGTCGGCTTCGAGCCGGCGTCCGAAGAATGCTGCTAAAACTTTTGCGAGATCTCGCAAAAGTTTTGCGAGATCCCGAGTTTGGTTTGCGAGAGCTCGCAAAAGTTTTGCCAGATCCCGAGTTTGTTTTGCGAGATCTCGCAAAAGTTTTGCGAGATCCCGAGTTAGTTTTGCGAGATCTCGCAAAAGTCCGTCTTAATTTTTTTTTTCTCCCATGTCCCCTGCGGGGCTCCGTAGTTTTCAAATGTGAGAGTGAAAGTGCAACAAGGTGATAATTTTGTCTGATTTCAGGCTGCTTTTCTGTTAGCTCTCTATATTTGGTGAGTTCACCATTTCATAGTGCTGTGTGAATGTATAGTGACTCTTTATACAGCCTATATATGCACTTGAAGTATCTCAAAATAACAACCAGTGTAGATGTTCATGGTGTAATTACTAATTTAAGGAAAATACTGCTGTATGATTTAGGGCTGGGCCATATTATACTTTTCACGGTAATACCAGTACAATGTTAGGCAATGTTAAAAAAATGAAATATCACGATAGAATATGGGTAAAACGTGCATGCACAGTGCCTTTGTTTTTATACGCACATTGTACAAAACACATGGCGGCAGCGGAGAATGAGAAGGGCGAAAGCGGATCGTTGAGTGAAACAGATGAACCAGAATTGGTTTGTAACTAGCATGGTGACAAGACGCTGACTCAACAAACAATCGGCGTAGCTTTATGACAAAAGCAGCAAACACTAGGGGGAACTAACTAATGAACTAAATAATATAAACAGCTGCTTGTTTAGGTGAAAATAAAGTAACGGGGTTTTTTTTGCACTAATAAAGTTGTGGAGTTGTAAAGTATTTTGTCACGCATCAATTATATTGTCAGTTATATCGTTATCGCAAATTTTCAAATATATATCCTGATAAATATTTTTGGCCATATTTTCCTGCCCTAGTATGACATAATTTATGACAGAAATACACCTGGATATATATTAATCTAGCTAATGTTGATCTGTCATGTTGTGACAGCATAATTAAAATGACCAGAGCAACTTTTGATACAGGGAGTAAGAGGAGTGAATCAGTGGATAATTTCAGACACAACCTGTGGGTCACTCCACGTCAGTTTACCAGGTGCCTCCCACCTGACCATCTCAGAGATTCCTGAAGAAGTTCCAGTGGAAATATTCATGTCTTAATAGGAGTTATGCAACATTCCCAACCCCTACTGTATTAGTTTTCTCAAAAGCAAAAACAAAAAACAACAAAAAAAAAACCTGTTTCATGGCATATTCATAGCATATTTATAGAGACATGTCATGACATGTCTCTATAAATATGGACTCTCGGGAGTGGAGCTCAGGTTAACGTAGAAAGATTCGTTATGTGATCTCTGACAGCAGATTTGGAGGCCTGTGGAAACCACAGGTTTGGAGGTAGGGGACTGATTTTAGTTCAGAGCTTCTCATATACAAGGCACATAATGTTCTTTAAATTGGTTCAAATCAGATGAATGTTTTCACAAGTATTAAAGCCTGAAAAGGAAAAAAGCAAAACCAAAAAACTCCAACGTATTTTCATTCAGCTTCAGTATGATATTCCTCAGCTATGATACCTGGTATCAAATCCAATGTAACAGTTAAACAAAGAGCAAATTTCTGTTAATATTCAAATTCAGAATTTGCTGCTAATACCATATCATCTCAACAAAATATACTGAAATTAATATATGTGTGTGTGTGTGTTTTAGGCCATGTCCACACTGATACGTTTTCATTTGAAAATGCCTCCTCTTCTCTCCGTTTTGGCCTGTCGTCCACACCGAGACGGCGTTTTTGGTCAAGGGAAACTGAACTTTTTGAAGACGCTCTCCAAAGTGGATAAATTTGAAAAGCCTCCATCTTCGCATCGCTGTGTGGACTGCGAAGATGGAGGCTTTCGAAAACGATGACGCATTTTAGTCATATGATGCAGTCATGTGAAGAATTCAACTAAAATGGCGGACGACATTGTAGAGCAGTCATTTTGTTTGCTCCTAATTTTGACAGCTCTATTAAAGGTTAATGTCAGTTTGTATATGCTCCATATAGCTCCAGATAAAACTGGGCACTTTTCCTCTGCATTTTGCTGCGACTTTTCAAAGAGCCGGAAAGTAAATAAACGGTATATAGAAGTGGCGCAAGTCAATCATCTTACGTTTCACGGATGCGCAGTACAGTAACAGCCTTTTCAGTGTGGATGAAAACAATTGAAAACGATAGTGTGGACATGGAGCGTTTTTAGATGAAAACGCCGTTTTCAAATTTAACTGGATTAGTGTAGATGTAGCCTTGGTCCCCAGGTTCGTCTCGGGTGCTGGATAGTTGTCTGTGATAAGGGTAATGAATCCGAAAGTATTTGGACCTTTGAGGGTTTGATAACTTTCTTTGCCAATAAAGTTTCCTCAGTAATTTTCTGTTCATTTATTAGAACAACAGTTCATCTCTGAATGTGTCTTTCAACAACCTGAGCATTATAGAGGACATTGTAGGTAGGTTGGTGTCGTGTGGTGGATGGTGGTCTTCAAGTTCAGGAACAGATAACAGGTTCACATTTGGATTCCTGTCTGCTGTTCTGGCTCGATAGACAGTAGACTCAGTGAAATCACACACGCTGAATTAGGTTGGGTGATACGAGGAAAATCTAATATGATATTTTTTTGGCTATATCACAATACTATATATATCGTGATATGTTTAAATAACCTCCAAAAACAAATGTTGTTTTTAACTATATAGTGCTTAAAATTGCACTGCTATACTCATTCAAAAGGATCATTCAATATTTTTTTCTTCTTTGAATACAAAAAATCTGAATAAATTGAAATGTTTTATTTTAACCATTTTTTAACCATCAGTTGCACACAGAGGTTTTTCACAAATGACAATACTGTGATAGTAAATCTAAAAATGACTGTAAAATATAAAAATAGTAATATAAAAAATGTGGTGACCTCAAATTACAGAAACAAAAGTCTAGATAGTGACCATAGAAACGACTGACCAAGACCAGGTATCACAGCTGGTTTATTTAATGTTTTCTTTGGCGTGTGGGGGGACGTTGACATTCAGTGTAAAACATCCTTAATTTTGCAGTGGATGACTTTTCAATAAATAAATTTGTGGTGCTGCTATCTTTTGCAGCAATAATTTTAGGGCATGTTTTGCAAATTGATGCATTTTGTTCAACAATCTCCTTGTGAAATCCAAACGAAAGCGCGTCTTGTTCCCTTCCTCATCTGAAAAACCTGCTGTCGCCATATTTTTCCATATCTGGTAGTATATAAACACGCATGCTCAGTGCAGTGTGGGTCGCAAACTTTCTGGTTGGGAGGGGAGGACGAATGGTGCATTTGCAGCGTGTAGGAGAAAAAACCTCTGAATTACAGGCAGACAGCTTAATATTTCTATGTCAATTTATTCTCGATGTTTACGATAAAGCCATTTTAGCCGTTGTACGTGAAAAAACTCGCGATACGCCGAGTATATTCGATACATCGCCCACCCCTACTCTGAATGTCCTTGGACCTGGCTGATTCTGGTTTCGTATGCCTGTTGAAAAGTCAGGCATACGACTTCAGAGGAGCTGTGTAATACTACTTTAGATTCTTGGAAGAAATACTACCTTTTTTTAAAATATGCGCACTGTTGGACAAGGGATGATATTAGTTGTTCGTAAAAAAGGTAAAACACTGGCTATATAAAACGACTCTGAATTCTAGCAATAAAATAGAACATAATCTAGAGTAATGGACTGATATTGAAAACCAGACCTTATTTAGCCTAAATGCTCAATAAAACCACACTGTATGTGATGACTTTCATTCCATGACTTGTCCGGTCAGCTTTTACTTCATGTTGGCCTTCGCTTTTGCCATATGGCATCCAGCCGGTTCTTTTTTGACTCTTGTTATTTTAGCCTATTTGCATTATCTGGACTCAGCATGGTGTCATGTGACGTGTTGACACTCCATTTCCACATACCTCCATACACCTTGCCTCCATTGCCTTTCAAACAGCCTGGTTGCCTCTGGTCCAGATATAGTGCTGTTTTGAAGTGTTGGCATCATGTCAGCATTAACAAACTATTCCCACCAACTGACTGCTGAAGGAACATCCTCGGTCTAGCTGAAGTCGTATGATGGGTAGCTTTTCCCATGCTTTTTCCCTTTTCATTAGGCAGTGGCCTGTCTGCACTGGTGGTTTGCTCTGCGTCAGAAAATGATACGTTTTTAACCGTGTCTGCCTTGTTAACCTCCTCCTAGTCAGTCAGGGCTTCCATGCGTCACACTCTCAATAGCCCCATCATCCAGCAACTACTTGATCAGACCTGAAAATACTTTTTTAAATTATTATTTTCTTCAATTAAGCATTAGACCGAAGTTAAAATGGAAATATAAACCAAATTTAAAACTATTTGGTTGATGTCAGTTCAGAATTAACAGTAAAGTAAACTAAAAGCATCTGGCCAATTTTAAGAATGTGTTTATTAATGTTAAAAGGAAAAAAGAAACTTCTCAGACGTACATCAGAGTTACCTTTGTTAGTATTTCTGAGCACTGGCTTTAACCAGCAAGAGCAATTGTTAATTTAGGTGCAATTTGTCATTAAACTCACATCTTCCTATTTTCATAGACTAAGAAAAAGATAGTTACCAATGCCTAGTCTCTGCCAGTGCGACACAAAGTGCAATATTTAAGTTAGGTAATGTATTTTACTTTTTTAAACCTAAAAAGACTCTGAAGGGGTTAGTGAAAATATATATAAAAAATTATTTATTTATTTATTTTACCTTTTGTTGTTCAGGTGATATCCGTCTACTTATGTTCACTACAGGCTGACTCATTTATCAGTATGTAAGTGAGGTTAACCAACATTCATTCCAGCTTCTATCAAAAGTACCACAGCCTTACTGAGAATAATAATGATAATACTCATTTTAATTGTAAGGATCACAGAGTGTTTCACAGTTTGGATAGAAACAAGACATTTGAGAGTTTTCAGCATACAGTTCGTATAAACAAATATTCATGTTTTTATACAAGTAATTAAAGTAAAATGTGAGTCTTAGCAACATATATAAAGTTAGTAGGGGTAATCCTAGATGCAGGCTAGTGCAGTTCAGTGACATGACATAATAACCACTGCAAAAACATTTAAAATGGTCTTTAAGGAGAATAAAGGGCATCAGATTTTAAAACCTAGTGTGATCGCTATTCACCAATCACAGGGTAGAACAGGTTTTTCTGATGACGGTTTAACTTTTTATCAGGTTATTTTTATTTAGTTTTTTATGTTTCTGAGTTTGTAAACAATAACCGTTGGATGGAAGAGGACATCTTGGCTTGGATATCCTCCAGCTAAACTGGGGGACCTAAAATATTGGCCTCCAGGGGTTAAGTCAGCAGACTAGCAGATGGATTCCCAGATTGCCCAAAGGGACCTAGAGAACTACTTGGTCCAAAAGCGCTTTTTGTTTTTTGTGTTTACATCGCAGCCTGAAGCCCCATGAAGATCAGACTAATCAGTCAGCTGCTCAGACTTGTCTGTCACATCTGAACTGAGCTTTTGGAGAAACTCTTCCAGCTTCAACACATTAGGATGTGAAATATTAAACTTCTGATGGTGCTTATAGGTTCTTTGTTGTTGGAAATTAGAAAAGTGTGATTGAGAATTAATGGGAGTTGGATGCTGTGGAGGAGCTATGAGGCAAACGAGGAGATGAGGAAGGCCAAACAGGAGGGTTATTGATGTGAAAGAAGACATGCAGGTGGTTGGCGAGACAAAGGAAGAAGCAGAGGAAAGGAAGTGGTAGAATGACAGGAAGACCAAAAAAGATTAGTTTTAAGATTACTCTTGCCTCATCATGGTCTTCGTGGTATCCATTCATTTATAGTTTTCTTCTGCTGTTATTTTCTTCCTGTACATCCCCCACCTTCTCTCATTACCCAGCAAATACTTTAACACAGTCTCCTAACAGTTTGTGAAATACTTTTGACTTCTATTGATTTGTGTGGTCTAATATGTACTGATTTATGTCCATGGTTGTTGAATCTCGGCTATTACAGTTTGTGTTGCTTTGAGAATAGGACTAAGCATTTGAGCACTGAAACAGTACCAAAACAAAGGTTTCACCAAAGTGTTTTTTCAACCTCTCTAGACGTTCTAAAAAAGAAAAGTTGCCATTATAAACACTGTGCATTTTCTATTCTTATATCAAATAAAAATATCAAACGTTTGACCTCTTGCTCTTATCTTACTGAGGTGACTGTTAGCTACTTATGCAGTAACCGATTTTAAAATGCTGACATTGTGATAGCCTGCACATGTTAAGTTCACCATGCAGCAACTGAGTCAGAATTTTCACATGACAGCTTGACAACCTTTAATGTAAAGTTGTTTACATGAAAAAAATAACAGGTGTTGATAATACTGGTCTGTGTATGAGAGGTCACTGTGTGGCTTTAGTAACCAAATTAGTTGTCAGTCAAGTGTAGTGTTAAAAATAGACACATGCCTTTAACTTCTTTATTGCAGTGTCGTGACTATCACAACTGTTCAACCTATGGTTTTTGACCAGGGAGACACTGTTGCTGTTTGTCTTTAGTGTTCATGTTTCTGTTGTTCATGTTTCTTCCCCTGAAGGGAGGGACTGTGCAATAGGTTCCATTTGTCTGTCTGTTTGTCTGTTACCAGTCTAGCATCCAGTTTTCAAGATATCATTTTCAAATTTTGTGTGACAGTAGATATCAATAACAGCTCGAGCTGATTTTATTTTGGTGTGCCTCAGGTCAAGGCCTGAGTAAAAACTTTATTTTACCCTAAATTTTTTTATGGATTGTCTTCAAACTTCACAACAGTATACTAGGCGTTGGGGAACATGAGTACCTAGTACCTTGGCTAAGTATTTGACCCAGGTCAAAGTTTACCTTGGAAAAAAAATTAAAGAAACCATATCGAGTAATATATCATATGAAAGGGGATAGTAAGAGCTGTACAACACCCTTTTAATAGAGCTAAGCTCTGTGAGTGCTCATGTTGTTACTTCCTGTTTTATATTGAAGGGTCAATTTTTCCCAGGTGTCTCATGGGCTTCCTTCCCACTTTTGCTGTTTTCCCTCCTTTCTACTTGCCTTCACCTGGTAGTTTTACCTGTTTGTTGCTCAATTTTATTGTATTCCACACACTGAGGTTGACCTCCCCTTTGTCAGATTGTCTGTTTCTTTCTTCCTCATGCTCCTCTTTGTGGATTTTTGTTGGACTTTTACTCACTTGACTTTCAGTATTTTGGGATTTTCTTGGCTTGGCCTTTTTGGATGGTGTTCTGTTGTTTACCTACCTGTGCTTCCTGTGCTTTGTTCCTCTCTCCAGCAAATCCTTACCATATTTTTTCAGACCATAAGGCGCACCGGATTATAAAGCGCATTAAGTGAAACAAAACAGTAAGATAAGTCAAACTTGACTCAACTCATTCTTCTTGCTTCCTCTACTTCCGTACCATTGATTCATTAATGTTGAATTCTCTTGCAGCTGCTTTATTCCCATGTTGTTGCAGTATATTAATGACTAACCTCCTATTGTGGATGGATTATCTCAGTTGTTCTCCTGACTGACGTTTGGTCCGTTTATAGCATCCTGCCTTGGGATTGCATTTGTTCCTTACCATCGGGAACCCTCACGTTAACTTTTATCAAGTGGGAAAAAGTTAGTTTTTGTCCTCCAGCTTCACTGTTTATATTATGCTAACATAGCTGTGTCGCTATATCCCACGTCATTATACGTCATTATTGCACGTCATTTTATCCCAGCTAGCCCAACTTCAGTAACCCTACAAACGTCACTGCTGTTTAGTTTTCTGTCTTCATTTATGCTGAAAGTGATAGCAGAGCTGAACGTCTTAATTCTTTCAGAAATCTCTCAGTCAGAACATGCTATATCATGTTTAGCTGGAAACTAGCGAGCTAACTTCCTGCTAACTTCCAACTTTGTTAAATTTAATAAATTCTGTTTTCACGGATGCCTGGATGTTAAACTTAATTGTTACACCTGGTAAAGCAGCAACGCTGATCATTTTATTAAAGATGAAAGAATTTAGACAGTTTTAACTCTCAGTGACGCTGCAGTGTTCGTTTGACTTTGGGACCTGAAGCAGACGGAGTTTTTGGACCCAGATTACTCCGCGAGGCTCCTGACTACCTGATCCAACAATCCATCAAGCGGTGCGGCTTCATAGCTTAGCAAAGTGGTACTAAAACATTTTTTGACAGATTTTTGAGCGCCGTGTACCACATAAAATCGATTGGAGGTCAGTAAGCACAACCAGAATTCATATATAAGGCGCACCGGATTATCAGGCGCACTGTGGATTTTTAAGAAAATTAAAGGATTTTAAGTGTGCCTTATTGTGCGGAAAATACGGTATATATATTTTACATCCATCTCCTCATAAGTTAATACATGAATGTATAGACTTTGTGAACTATAAGTTTGGCTGTGCTGCAGATAATGAATCAGATAAGCTTTTACATAAATGTGATTGAAATCTGAATGTCTAATGCACCCAAACACAACACACAGATACTTTAATATTTTATTTATATATAAATCTGTTTTTATAACATGCAGGTTTTATTTTATAGCCAGCAAAGACAAAGTAGTTGGTGTTACACAGATTTATCTCGTTCCAGCAATTAACATTCAGAAACAGAACAATTGCACCCATCTGTACACATCTGTCAGGTTAAAGCAGAAGAGAAGGAGAATATGAAAAAGAGGAAGTGCTCGTGAATGCAGCCAATTTAAGACAAGAATTTTCTATTACAGATTTCAATGTCTCAAAACCACCTCAGAGCTTTTGTTTTCATGCATTCAGAAGCAATGTTTATTCATTTTATGAACTGAAGTTTTTAAATGACTGATTTAAAGTTTAAGAAAACACAGGCATTCTGTTGGGTCTGACATTTTCAGTCTCAATGTGACATTTAACTGGAAATGTGAAGTAAACACTGGTCCGACTCGTCTTCAGCCCTCATGCTGCTGAAATAATAATTTAACACATAAATATTAATGAGGAATTCTGATTAGTCTTTTAATCAGAAGAGAGCTATCTATCCTCTGCTGTCAGTTCCACCAGTGACTCTGATTTTGGTCTCTTCTGGTTTCTGTCAGAGTTTATTTAGTAAGGTTAATCTTGTTCCAGCTGTCAGACTTATGATGAGAAACAGCCTCTGCTCCCCGTTAGAAAAACAGGAAATTCAACATTGTTTTGCACCAAATAAAGATGGTCGGTCAAAGCAAGATAAAAACCATCACAGTTTTATATAACTTTAAAAAGTAATTTGGTGTACTGAGGGAATTAAAAACTGATTAATCTGCACTGAAAATGTGTGCTGCAGCTGATCCAAAGCTTTCTTAGATAAAGTAGTTGTATTCAGCTGAGCAAAGGACACAAACTACATCGTCACTTGTTAAGTTCAAGAAGCATCAGGGGGAAATGCACCGCTCATGCTTATCTAATCTAACATTAGATGTGTATCTCTTTTTGTTACAAAGCTGCTGCAGTGGGTAAAAAACACCACAGTGACCTACAGTTACTTAAAGACGAACCATAGCGTGAGTTGAAGACTTCCTGTTGGTGCGTTCAGGGGTAGTCAGTCACTGTAATTCAGCACTTCCTGCAATTGCTTCACAATCCTGTCTTTAAGTGATGACGTGATGAATCCTGCTTCCGGGCCCAAACCACTCTGTGTTTAATAAGGCTGTTGTGTTTTTAACAGGTTTCAATGCTTTGCATTTTGTTCTATTTAATCTACAAGCCCCTAAAAACAGTCAGTGATCACTGTCGGCCTCTCTTGGTTTCTATTATCCTTATTGATTTTAAAGCTCAGTTTTTAAAACCTTAAGATGTATCTACAGCCCAGCCCATGCAACAGTGTATTAATGACTAACCTCGTATTGTGGATGGATTATCTCAGTTGTTCTTCTGACTGAAGTTTGGTCCGTTTATAGCATCCTGCCATGCGATTACAATAACAAATACATAATAATACAGGTTATCTTAATTGCATTTGTCCCTAACCATCAGGTTAACTTTAATCGAGTGAAAAAGTTAGTTTTCGTCCTCCAGCTTCACTGTTTATATTATGCTAAGATAGCTGTGTTGCTAGTGATCACGTAGCACGTCATTTTATCCCAGCTAGCCCAACTTCAGTAACCCTACAAACGTCACTGCTGTTTAGTTTTCTGTCTTCATTTATGCTGAAAGTGATAGCAGAGCTGTACGTTTTAATTTGTTTCAGAAATCCCTCAGTCACAACATGCTGTATTGTATTTAGATGGAAACTAGCGAGCTTACTCCCTGCTAACTTCTAACTCTGATAAATTTTATAAAAAAAATTTCATGGATGCCTGGATGTTAAACTTAATTGTTACACCTGGTAGAGCAGCCACACTGATAATTTTATTACAGGTGAACATATTTAGACACTTTTTCGACTCTCAGTGATACCGCAGTGTTCGTTTGACTTTGGGACCTGCAGTGTAGTTTGGGACCAGGCACAGCTAATAACGTCCGACTTAAAGAGTCGGGCACCAGGCTGCACCAGGCTGCTTGAGCTGATAACCTCACTATGAGGTCCACACACAAAGGCAGGGAGTTTTACCATCCATCCATCACCAAAAAAAAGGTCTGTACCCCATTTAGCTCCACTGTTAACATGGGCTTTATTTCTGGAAAGGTCCGAAATCTGATATTGATCCAATCAATCACATGCATGGTTTATAGTGTAATATCCCAACATTCACTACATACAGTTGCAGGAAAAAGTTTGTAAATCCTTTGGAATTTGCTTTATTCTGCATGAATACAGAATAAGTCTTAAAAGTAATAAAAATGTTATAATGTATAATGTTGGGTGCCCACTTTTTCCTTTTCAGTGATTGATGGAAGTAGCCACCATGACATGTGTCACTGATGTTGGACTCTATATTAACATTTAGGCGATCGCATGCTAGCTTTTGTAATCTACAAACACCAGTCAGATTTAGCAAACAGACAAAGGATTATGGAGAGGGAGTCACAGCGTCTCGCCAGCTTTAGCTTTAGCAAATAGAAGACCAAATCACCAGTAGCCAAATAAAGGCATTAGAGAGCATTTGTAGCTGTCTGCGAGATAAGTGCTGCACAGGGACGTCTACAAAGTGCTACACAATCAGAACTAGGAGTAAAGGGTCAGGCAAGGTACTATATAAGTAAGATTTCACAAACCGTACATAAAAGATGGACGTAGTCACCTTGTTACCCATTGGTTTCAGGTTCTTCATTTAAAGGCATTAAATGAAGCGTTAGCATTTTGGCAGCCATAGTGTGGCAGCTATAGTGTGTGTATAGCAAGTAGTGACAATATTTGGATTAGCGGGTGCTGCTGGTAAAGATATCCATTGAAGCCAAAGCTTTTTAACATTAGAGTGTATGATGATTGTCTCACTTTTAGAATCAGCCTCAATTGGCCATTAGAGGAAGTGGAGGTTTTGGCACTTCATTTTTAGCCTCAGTGATTGCTGCTTGGTTTCCTCGCTACAGGCCTTCTCACAACATTTATGTTGGACATTGTTAAACCATTATCTTTAGTCTTCATTGAACATTATTAGGTGGAATGATTTGTGAGTTTTAGGGTGTTGTGTTGTATCTTGACCCATTTTCTTTTAAGGAACAGTCTGTGGACAGATGCCCTGACATACATAATTTGCTGGAATTAATCAGAATTCATTCCTAAATCAATCACCACACCCTGTCCTCCATGGATGTGGCAAACACAATTAGGTTTAGTTTCTTATGCTGGAATTTAGTGTTTCCCTTTCACTACAAATAACACTTCTTATTAAACTACTTTTTGCTCAGCCAAAATTGCTGCAGTGGAAAACAGCTTATTAATGGTCCAGGGTCAGGTCTTGTTAACCATTTATGCAAAGAACGTAATACAGTGGGAATCACTGACAGTGATCCACTTCAAGAAGGTCCTGCTTTAAATTTTATGAAGTTTGTCAGAGCTTTGTATTGGCGGTTAGAAAAATGGCACGTAATTTGCCTTCATGCAGCTTTTACATGGTTCAAACTCAGATATCAGGTCTGAAGGATCTTTGGAGTTAAATGTTCTGCAAACATTTGATGGGAGTGAAGTAGGGCTGCCACGATTAGTTGACTAGTCACGATTACGTCGACTATTAAAATTGTCAACGACTAATTTAATAGTCGATGCATCGTTTGAAGCTTTGTAAGATTTCGAAAGACGCAGGAATTTGAATTTGAAATAGTAGGATTTAAGAGTGTAATAACGGACTGAAACAGAAGAACAGCACTGCATGTCCAGGGATGCCAGCTGCCGTTAAACGCCAAAGAAGAAGAAGTAGCTGGCCGCATCCTTTGGAGGCCGCATTTGTAGGTCAATTACGTTACAGGGACGTGGCACGCCTGTCCAAATTTGAAGACTCCCCCAAACGCGGCCAAAAAATGCATTCCTCATTTCCCCAGATTTGAAGGATGGGTCGGGTGTATCCATCGTGGCCCAACCTATCCCAGAATTCATAGCGCGGCCCAGTCAATTCCAGTTTCCAACAACTTAGTTTTAATATTATTCTTATTATTCTATTTGTTTAACATATTTTCGGGTGAGAATGTAGCTGTGTAAACTTCAAATATCTGCTCGGTTTATCAAGACACCACATATTTGCAAAAGTGCTCCAACGTTTTCGGAGACGTCTGTTACCCACCAGCTCGATAGCTAGCCCGGGTTCAAGGCTCACTAGAGCCGGCAAGAACAGCGAACTGACAGATGCGTGCTGGTGCAATAAGCTGTAAGTTTTACGTCCAATGGACGCATGAACACTGATCTGAAAGTGTTCTATGTGGATGAACTTATATTTATGAAGTTATTTGGATTCTTGCAGTTAACAGGTTGTGGTCATAATGTCAACAGCATGATTTTCTCTCTTTTTTGTGCAGGGAGGAGGGGCAAGAAGGTGATGAAGGACCTATTGAACCCCAGCCTCCAAGGAAGGAAAAAGACAGGTCCAAGACCAAGAAACCCCGCAGGGAACGTCGTCATGCTGAGCGGGGGACGGAGACCATGGCCTCAGCTTCAACCTCAACAGCACAGCAGCCACAGACAGGGTTGGAGCAACAGACCCAGGTAAAGACTGCATTAGAAGTTAGTAGAAACAGTGGAATCATGGAGGGACAAATTTCATCACCTGCTGAACATCATGACACATTTTGTTCAGGATGAAGGACAAGTTTTTGCTCACATTTTCCTTGCAGATGTCAGAGCCAGTGGCCGGTCCCTCAGAGCCAGGGTCAGAGTCTGCAGGTGGTAGCGAGTCTGCCGGATCTTCCAGGCAGCGGCGCTCCATCATTCGGGACAGAGGGCCGCTGTATGATGACCCATCTCTGCCCGAAGGCTGGACCCGCAAACTGAAACAGAGAAAGTCTGGACGCTCTGCTGGGAAGTTTGATGTCTACCTAATCAAGTAAGCCATGCCCTGAGCCACCCTGACAGTGTGCTCGTTTTCCAGGATGTAGAGGAGTAAAACCCCCAAATGAACATTTGTGATGCTTTTTTTTTTTGCTTTTTTTTTTTTTTTTTTTTGCTGTTTAGCTCGGAGGGGAAAGCGTTTCGTTCCAAGGTGGAGCTTATTGCCTACTTCCAAAAGGTCGGTGACACAACAACCGACCCTAATGATTTTGACTTTACTGTTACTGGGCGTGGGAGCCCCTCCCGCCGTGAGAAGCGCCCACCCAAGAAACCAAAGGTGGTGAAACCATCGGGGCGTGGTCGTGGGAGGCCCAAAGGTACTAAAAGATGTGATTCTAGAAGTTATACTGGAAAGCTGTTCCTGAGTATTTCTATTTGAGTATTTATTTTTTCTGTAATTGTGTATCTATTTGTGTTTTTGTAGGCAGTGGGAAGATGAGGCAGGCTACAGAAGGAGTGGCAATGAAACGTGTGGTTGAGAAAACTCCGGGCAAACTGCTGGTCAAGATGCCCTTCGGCAAAGCAGAGACCTCCACTGGCACCACGACCACCACCTCAAAGGTATGGTTGCTCTGTCGTTTAGTCGTTCGTACATTTTCGAGAAGCACAGTGTTGAGATTGTCGCAGTAAGCTGAATAACTCAAACATGCATTTCCTAAGCAACTTTCCTCATTTCTTCTGTCCAGGAAAGCTAACAGAAATATGCTTCAAGGAGAAAATATGCATCTCTCCAAAACTGATGTCCACACGTATAAACATAATCATTTAAAGATATTTTGATTAAAATGATCACACCTCTACACCATAATGTCATCCAATGAATCACCACTTTGTTGAGGTTGATTGACTTGTTTTTTTCAGTAACCTTCAAAGCAGCTCTTGAGAGTCAAACTGGTCCCCCTTTGACCTACAGGTGTAATGTAAAGAGCAACCTATATCAGGCAAGACAGGAAAGACTGAAGACCCAACTCCCAACCAGTAACATTGGGTCATGCTGTCCTGCCATTCTGGCTCACTACCTTCAAGAATAGTTGGAGGCGTCCTGTAATTTTTACCCCTCAGCTGTGAAAGGCTAATGGGTACTGCCTAGGGCTACCACAAACGATTATTTTGATAGTCGACTAGTCACCGATTATTTTTGCGATTAGTCGACTAATCAGATCATCATCCATTGAACGTAAAACGTACAGCTTATTGCACCAGCATGCATCTGCTCTTATATAACTATCATTAGCTTACAGCTTTAAGTGTTTAAGGGATGTGCTAACTAAAAATAAAGACAAGATGATAGTTTATTAAATTTTAATGAAATTTGCAGATTGTTTCAGTGGAGTTTAATAAACTCAGCCGTCTGCTCCTTGCTATCTAAAATATAACGGGACACCGGAGTATATTCTCGAGCATCTCACACTTCTGATAAACAGTTGTCTTCTTGACGTTTATTCAGCTGTGTAAAAACTATAACTTTAATCTCAGCCAAACCGATTTACTCAGGAACAAATAAAATACTAAAAAAAGCCAAACAATAACATTTTTAAGTTCTCTAAGTGACTTATATATGTTTAACCTGAGTAGCGAAAGACGGCGGTGGGTTTGAAAATGATTTGCTGGGAGTCCGGTGTTCTCACGGGCTCTAGTGAGCCTTGCCCCCGGCTAGCTATCGAGCTACTGGGTAACAGATGTCTCCGAAAACGTCGGTGATCGTGACTAGTCGACTAATCGTGGCAGCCCTAGTACTGCCGTCATTTTGCCGGGCGGGTGGGCGTCATGGACACCAAAGTTTGTGAGTGTGATAACTCGAGAACAAGGCAACATAGGATTTTGAAATTGATACCATAGCTGCATGTACCTCGGACAAGTTTGAATCTCAGTGATCTTGACTTCAAGGTCAAGGTCAAGTTGTCTTAAAATCTTGTGAGTTCAATAATTCAAGACGGAAGTAATCTAGGATTTTCAAATTGAGACCATAGGTGTATCTACTTGGAATCTGAGGGGTAGTGCTGGTGGCAGGTTGTATTTTTTTTTCTTCTTTTTGTGTGTGACAGCAAATAAAAGCAATCCAAGGTTTTACCTTGATCAACTTTAGCCTGCAAATAACTATTTAGAGATAGTTAAATCATGTTACAGGAAATGACAGATTGTAAATCCTCATTTGTAGCAAAGTTAGAGACATGGCTAAGGATCCTGTGTGTGTCTCCAGTTCCATCTTTACAAAGACCTTCTGAATATCCCAGTGAAAAGAATGGGAAGGGAATTCATGGAAGACTTTGTTTACCTTCGTAGAGTTGTGTCCTGAAGATGGGCAAAACAGCTAACATACACTGAAATAAGGTCTTAAGCAATTGATCAACACAAGAGATCCACAAATCATCTGGAAGGTAGAAAAGACTTTCATTAGGAGTTTAAAATAAACAACTTATCTTGACTGGCAGTAGTCCTGCCAAGAATGTCTTGAGAGTGGATACTGAGGACTTGGCTGTGCACTAGTGTTTATGATTTTCATGGTTCGAAACTTAAGGCTCTACATGGAGAAGATCCTCACAAACAGAGGTAAATGGTGAGTAAAAGTAGATAGACTGTAGTATGTGGTTGCAGTAAGTACGGTTAGTATTTTCATCCATCTATTATCTGCTGCTTATTTGGATCTGGATCTTGGTGGAAGCAGTCTAAACAGATATGCCTAGATCTCTCTCTCCTCAGCCAGCTCTTCAAGGGGGACACCAAGGTGTTCCAAAGCTAGCTGACTGACATGATCTCTCCAGCATGTTTATTGCCTACCCTGGAGTCCCTACTATTTGGATATTTCCAAAACAACTCACCTAGGAGGCATCCAGGAAGCAGTCTAGTCAGTGCTTTAAAATCTTAAATATGTTTTTATAATTCCAGCAACAATGCTAATGCAGGTTTTTCCTGTTGATCTGGCAATTCCCCTGCAGGTGGTGTCTCCTGCCTTGGTGACCAAGTCCCGCCCTGGCAGAAAGAGGAAATCAGAACAAGAACTTCCGCCTCCACCACAGACTGCCCCCAAGAAACGGGGCAGGAAACCAGCGTCAGCCTCCACAGCAGCATCAGTCGCCACAGCATCCACCTCCGCTGCATCAGCCTCTGGTAGCTCAACAGCAGGAAGTTACGCTGCAGCTGCCATCTTGGCTGCTGAGGCCAAACGGAGAGCAGCTAAGGAGTCTTCCACCAAACCTGTTGTCCAGGAAACAGCTCTGCCAATCAAAAAACGTAAAACGAGAGAGACAGTGGAGGAAAGGGAGAGTGTGCAGACTCCAATGGCTACAACAACAGAGACTGGAAAGTCAACAGCGGCCGAGGAGGAGAGCAGTACAATGGCAGGAGGTCCAAGCTCAGAGCTTGAGCCCGCCCCCTCTGAGCAGAGCCAGTCACAATCACAGAAGCAGCCTTCTGCTTCAGATGACAGCCAACCACATGGACACAAGACACATAAAGGGCGGAAGCACAAGGACAAATCAGGAGAGGCAACAGGTGACGGTGTAACCAAAGGGGAAGAAGTAGGTGAAGATGTAAGCGATAAGGGAGGAGAGGGGGGATTGGGTGGAAGGGGTAGCAGTAGCAGCAGTAGCACTAGTCCGTCAAAAAGCCACAAAAGGAAGGAGCGAACACCTCACAAGCACCACCATCACCACCACCACCACCATCATCAGCATCGCCACCAACAGTCCACTGTCTCAACATTGGATGAACCTTCTCCTCCTCCTCCACCCTCTGGACACCCAGCACCTTCTAGCCAGTCCAAGCCTGACATTGAGCCTCAGACTGTGCCTCAGCTCACCTCCCAACAGTCGCAGCACACCCAGCAAGCTCTTCCCAGACCGCAGTCCAAGTCTGCACCACAGTCCCTGCCCGAACCTCGACATCCTACCCTGCAACCACGCTACCAGCCCCAGTTTCCCCATGAGTCCCAAGCCCAGAGTCGTTACCCAGCACCCCAGTCCTCTCCTACCCGACACGGCCTGACACAACCACGGCCCCAACAGCCCCCATCCCAAACCCACAGTCAGCCTCAGGCTGCCAACCAGAAAGCTCCCTCACAACCTGTTCATTCCTCAACCCAACACCGAACCCAGCTTCAGAGTCAGCATACGCAACCTCAGTCACATCCTCCTCAGTGCCCCTCCATCCTGCACATCCATCCGCACCAAACAAGGCATCCACATCCACAAACTACATCCCCCACAGCACCCCAACCTCAAACCCAGTCAAGGCACCCATCTCAACTCCAAACCCAGCTCAAACAGCAATCTCAGCCCCAGCCCCGACAGTCACTTCAGCCTCAAATTCAATCCCAGGCCAGGACCCCAACTCAAGCTCAGAGTCAGTCCCAATCCAGGCCTCCAGCCCAACCTCAGTCTCAGTTGCAGCCCAGGACCTCGGGCCAAACGCAGCCTCAAACCCAATCCAGAACCCCAGTCCAGTTGCAACCCCAACCCCTATCCAGGACTCCAGCCCAATCACAATCAGCACCACAGTCCAGGACTCCTGCCCAAACGCAGTCAACACCCCAATCCAGGACCCCATCCCAAATGCCGTCGACACTCCACACTAGGACCCCAACCCAAACTCATCCTCAACCTCAGTCCAGAAACCAAGGTCAAATGCAGCCTCAATCCCAGTCCAGGACCCTAGCCCAAATGCAGCCTCAATCCCAGCCCAGACCTCAAACCCAAATGCAGCCACAAGCCCAGTCTAGAACTTCAGCCCAGCCTCAACCTCACCTGCAACCCAGACACCAAGTGCAACCACAGACAAGGCCCCCATCGCAACATCAACTCCAGACTCAATACAGACCACAATCCAGTCAATCTCTCTCCCAGCCTAGGCCGCCCCAGTCCCAACCCCAGTCCCAAGCACAACCACACTTTCAGCGGATCCAACCACAGCTGCGCTCCCAGCCACACTCTCAGCTTACCAGGCCACACGTGCAGCACCTCTCATCCAGCCGACCATCTTCCAGCCTAACTAGGACCAACCTCGTCCCTGCTCAGCAAAACCAGAGCGAACAGCCACAAGACCTGAGCACCACAAGGCCTGGCAGAGGGAGCCTGATCCCGAGCCGAGACGTCAGCGTGGAAGGGGTTAGGACAGAGGGGAGAGGGGAGCCAGCCATGCCATCCGAAAGCAGAGAGGTTTTAGGAGGAGACAGAGGATCAAACAGCACTTCGAGGCCTCCCAGCTCCATGCCTCCTGGACCTCCTGGAGTATCTGGGGCTGGTCACGTGCCTGGGGCAGATGGTAGGGCTAGGCTCCGGGCAGAGCCAGAGGCAGCAGGTGAGGGTAGGGAGCTCAGAGACATCGTCCCGCAATCTGCTGTTCCCTGTCCCAGCCGAGAAGAAACCGTAGAGTCACGGACTGCTGTCAGCGAAAGAGTCAGCTGATTGGTTGGACTGATGAACCTGCCGTCTCCCAATAGCCTGACGGACTGAATCAGCACCAGGCAGAAGAGGAGTATGACTGGGATGTCCTTGTAATGGTTTTTACACCGTTTACAGATAGAAGGAAAGCGTCACACAGAGCTGGAAGGACTGTTGCAGCTTGTTCTCTGTTTGATTCTGTCTGGAGACTCTGTAAAGTTCTGGATTAGAGAACCAACCTGGCGCTGAGGGACACCTCAAGTGGAAAATGGATAGTATCTTTTTTTCTAGGAAAAACAAAGGAAAAGGAAAAACCGATAAAAAGTGTGTGTGTATATATAATCAAAAGGCAGCTGTTGTGTCCCGCTAGTCTCCATGGGGGGGGGGGGAGGGGGGGAGTAGTTTGGAACTAAAAACCAACGCTTAACAACACATTACTCTGAACGAAACGTTGCTTCCGGAATATAACCTGTTTTTTTTATTTAGTATTTTGATAGTTTATTGTTTTGTCTCTGTTATACAGCTTTAAAGTCTGATATTATTGACTGACAGTCCCTTACTCATCGCTGTGCTGCTGACTGACAGTCCCTGACTTTTAACCTGCTCTTAACTCCTCCTGTTGACTGACTGTCCCTTACTGAAACTAGTCCTCGACTGAAAGCCTCAGAGATGATGTGATGCGGCGGTTTGCACCTTAAACTGGTTTCTCGGAAATCTCATCAGTTGTTTTCCTCCCCATTTTCCATTAAGCTAACAATAAACGGAGAGGGGGCACTAATGTTTTCCATCCATTTTCAGAATGCCTCCTACAAGTAGTGAATCTAATCTGTGAGTATTTATACCCAATTCGTGACTGTACTCGGCCATGATTTTGAGTCATTCTGAATACCGTCTAAAATGTCTGAACAGTGTGAGGAGTTCTTGATTCCTCTTAGCAGAGTCAGTTGCTTGGCGAGAAAAAAAGCCTCCCCGTTGGTTTTTCCAAGTATGTCCAACAGAGCAAGTTGTTCTTCCAGGATGAATCTGTTTTCTGTAGTCTTTTGTTTCCAAAGGAAGCACTTTTAATGTCAAACCAAACCCACTTTCACAGTAGCTTTATTTTAGTTTTTAGTCTTAATGAAAGAGTGGGAAATTACTTATTTTTATTGTGTCTTCATGTTGAATATCTGGAACAGTTTGCACTCCTCCAGTTTGTACAATCAACCGCCTGCATGTCGCTCGGAGACCCTGCAGGCCTTCAACCGGAGCGCACCTACGCAGAGGTCAACCCTGCCAGGTTTTACTGTCGTCTACAGTAGTAAAACCTGGACTGAGGTCTGGTTCAGTTTCACGTGGGTTTAGTTGTGCCGAGGATGGGCAGAGCTGTTCATTGAGTTGAAATCTTAGCTGTAAGTCTGCAAATCCATTTCTGAGAGTGATTCAGAGGGCGCTTAGGGGGACTTGAACCTAGTGAAGTTAGGTCCAGGATGACCTCTGGTCGTTTGATTTGCAAAACAGAAGCAAAGAGAAAAAATGTGGTACAAATAAGAGCCGCATTTATTTAACTTATATTTCCAGAGGTACTCTATATTTATTCCTTTATTTCTTTTCCTAACACTCTTGTGCTGCCAGTCTTGTTATCAGTAGACGGCTATGTTTCCAAATGCTGGGCGCATGTCACATCAGAGCTACTCTACTTAACGGTTTCCAACTTACAGAAATGTTGGAAAAACTGGGAAACTCAGCTTTACCGAAAGCTCAGATAGATCTGACTAAGCCCTAATAAGGAGATATGATAGCAAAATCAAACACTAGGCAGTGTTGAACAAATATATATTTCTAACTCTCCAACAGTAGTAAAACAACCTCATTCTGAGTTATCAATGTCCCTGAAAAGCAGCTACTCTGTTTTTATCAAACAGCTGCTGGGCTGTCTGAGCTTCTCTAGAGTAATTTAACCTTTGAGTTCTGCTGCTGTTTATTGAGTCTGCAGTAAGGATCATACTCAGACATCTGATGATATGAACACTCACAATCCGTAAACATGAACAAGGTTTAGGCTCAGATAAACTTCTTTCAAGGAAGTAAAATGTTGCTTCAGACTGCTGGTTTTCTGCAAAGATAAGACAGATTAGTCCGCTGACATGGCAGCAGCTGTGAAAAAAGTCATGACAAGGTTACATCCCTGCTGCGTTCACATCTCAGTTTCAGTTCAGTTCCGTTTTATTTATGTAGCAACACTTAAGGCACTTTATATTGTAAGGCAGATGTTACGAAGAGAACCTCAACGATTTGATGATCCCTTCAAATGAGCAGCTGTGGAAGAAGAAAAACTAAATTTTAATAGGAGGAGACCTCCAGCAGAAACCAGGCTCAGGGAGGGACAGCTGTGATTGGTTGGGGGTCAAGGTGAAAGAGAAGAACAGCTTTATCAAAAAGTTTTCAACCTTTTCCATCACTGTGCAGGATGAAGCCTGCATTACTGGCGCGCACACAGATTCTGGCAGCAAAAAATACATTATTTCCTCTTTTTATGACGTTGCTTGAACACTACTCTGATGCCCCCATTGAACCAGGCATCAGTGTTGTTTAAACAAACCGTTACCGACAGTTTCACCTTAAAGAAAACGTGCTGATTTTTACATGCGGGACAGATAACTGTCAGATGACTAAGACTGATTGGTTGCATTCCCTCAGGGGTTGGCCAACCACAAATGTTAAGCAATCTGAGCCTCACTCCAGAGTTTCTTAACTTTCAGAAAGTACTACACCATGAGCAGAGACTTTTTAAGTTCTCTGGAACCTAATTTAGACCCTGGAGTCTTTTTGAAGGATCCTAGCAGTATAGAAAAAAGTCAAATTTTCCATCCTTACTTTCTACTGTCACAACTGAACCAGGCGCCTCGTTTTCCAAGCACAGACTGCATAAAAGAAGGACGGTGCTGCCCAGTCTGAAAAGTGGAACCATTATGAAAGTGCCTTAAATCTGTGTTCTTACTAATGGCCAGAACTCCAAGTCCTAATGTATAGAGGCCAGTGAGAAGGTGACCCTACTTCTCACTTCATTGATGTCCTCAGTAAGCACTTTCCTGATGAGGTTATGCTCTCAGTTGCAACTTTGAAGTTTTCCTCAACATACCATGATGGTGTAAATTGGTTTCCCTCTCATATAAATAAATAGTATGAAGGGAATGCTTTAGCTCGTGGCTACCGTATCATTGACCAGCCACGAGTCTACCACCCACCTTCCTGGACCCTCTGCCATGGTTCAGGGTTGGTGAATTGATCCCAGGCCTCGTATCCCTGGGAAAAACACTGTAATCCAGAGTTGGTTTTGATGGCAGGCAAGCACCTTGTAGATGAGTATGTGAATGTGTGAATGACAAGCAGATTGTAAGCCGTTTTCTAGACCCGCTAAGGTTGAAAGGCGCCAAATAAGTGCACATAAGCTTCTTCCGAATCTGGACTCTTCTGGCACCACAATGCCAAACCCAAGGCTTCGCAGACCGGCACTGACTATGATCTCTTCTTTTGTACAGTCTGTGTTTACTGGAGGCATTCAAAACATCAGACTTGGGTAAAACGCTTGATCTGATCGGGACCTGACTGTTGATTTAGCATTAGCAGCTGAGGAGCAGCACAAACGCTTCCATTTTTCTCTTAACTCTGAAGTTTAAGTCTCCTCCTCGCCTTAAAACATAACCAAATGATCAAGGTTAATAATGAGCATGCTTGGATCCATTCGGAGACCTTTGGGTATTGGACATGTTGATATAAAAACTCACAGATGTAAAATTCCAACTCATTACAAAGAACAAAGCAATCTGAATGCAAAACTTAAAAAAGGCCAGGGGGACTAGGAAGAAGTTCATTTTTAAGTGTGCAGCTCTGAATTGTGACATGAAAATATAATAGGAAAAGTACAGCAGCAAAATAAGCAACAAAAACTTTAAAATCAGGACATAAAAGGAGACAAAATTATGTTAAAAAACAACAACAGTAATAAGAGAGGCTTGAATGAAAAGAAAAATATAGAACTGCATTTTTTTTTGGCAGGTTGTTGCCTTCACTGCGTTTCAGTAAGTTTAGCTGCTAACTTTTGCTCACCTATGTTTGCTTCTCTGTTTTTTTAGCCCTGGAGGTTGCCGCTTGTTTGAAGCCTCCGTACTCTTTGTTTAAAGGTACTTGAATAAAATTACTGTTTAGTTAATTTTTGAATGTTTCCAAAGTCTTTTATACTTGGATGAAGAGATACCAACTGAAGTAAAGAACAGGTGGTATTTTTGAGTAATGTCACAAGATTGTGCAGCAATGTAGCCTTTTTTTTTCCCTGTAAGTACGCAAGTTATTGAAACATATTTGCTTTACACAGGTGGCCTAGAAAAGGGCAAAGCATCCTTAAAAAAAAGGAGCGGCTAAAAAGAATTGAATGTTAAAACGCATAAATAAGCTACTCCTTCATTCACAGCAGTTATCTCTGCCTGTTTTACCTTCCTGACACAACCCCAAAGGGATTTGTGTCTCTTCCTCGAATCACACCAAGGATCTTTTGCTTAGAAGATCAATGTGTAAACAAATATACTATGGTTGTGAAAGCATCTCACCTGTAAGACGCTGCCTGCCTGGTGATGAAAGGTTTCATAAAATTTTTAAACGGTAACTCCAAAAAGAACCATTAATCCTATTTTGGAATTCATCAGGTTATATTTAAAAATTCAATATAAATTTTACTAGACTAGAAGAAGTTAAACAGAAAAGCATCTTAGAACACACTCACTGTCAAAACACTGCCCCCTGGTGGTGCAAGCCTGAGTTAAATTATGCAAAGGGTAACTACAAAAAGTACCTTTAAAGCGGAATCGAGGTGTTAACCCATTAACAGGATGGTGTGCGTTGTTATTGGTTCTAAAAATAAATTTATTCATGAAAATATAAATAAAACAAGCTGAAGGGTACAGAAAACAAACTTATGTGAACTAAAAGAGTAATTAAAACCGTGAGAATTATAAAGTATCTTCCTTTTTTTAGATCGTCCTGAAACATCCCGTCAGGAAGCCCAATTTCTCTCATAACCCTTTCTCTTTGGGAATCTGAATGTCTTCGTCCTGGACAAAATAAACGTGCCTCGCTCTGTAAAGTCTTCGCGCTGTGACGAAGCCTCTGCGTAGGTGGCGCCACCCAGTCTGCCCAGAGCAGCGAACCCGTTTGCTTCACGCTGCTGCAGAAATCAAACGTCCCGCTGTAATCGGACTCACTCCACAGGACTCGACCCGGCACAAACTACAGTAACCAGCCACCATATTGCATGTTCCAGAGTTTAGTGCCTATAATATTGTGCGTCTTGCCAGAAGCCACCATGTCAGCCAAGCCATGTTGTGTTTCTAGATTAGTAGTGATGTGTGTGGTGACTTCATAGTTGCTAATATTGAGGATGAATATTCTGCTTTTATTCTGGTTGGAATTCAGTGGAAACTCCAATACACTGTCGCTGTAGACAAACTAGTTTTTACCTGTTTTCTTATTTTTCTTTCTAACTAAAAGCGTTTGTTGTCCCCTGATCTGTGTCGTCTCTTTGACTGCCTGAGCTTCTCTTTTTCACACAAACACCTCAGAATCAGAGGACGAGGAGCCAATGGCTGAAACATCCTCATCTTCACAGTGGCTCTTGCAGGAGTGTCGATTATCCTATCACTCCAAAGAGCACATACAGGACATATCACATGTTAAACCTGAGAAATCTGGTAACAGCTTATTTTGAATTTGATGCTTTCACCTTGTGTTGCATCAACTCTTTTTACAACAATCTTCTTGCTCGATTTTGGGTTTTAGCTGCTCACCAGTGAAGGACTTCCTTTCTTGTACTGTTTGCTTCATAACGCTGCAAAGCACCCAGACTACTTCCACTACACTAGTAATAATGCTGCTCAATAAGCTATTTAAAAAACATTTATTTATGTATTTCAGTTTAAAGAAGTAAGTTTTTAAAAATTAATTAACCATGTATTTACAAAACGTGATTAAAAAACCCAATGAGGACAACCACAAAACAAAAGGCTGTGAAAGTAACAATAATTCAGAGTCCTGGGTTGGAGCAACCTATAACTCAACGCTTCCTTCAGCCGGCTCTTTGGCTGTATTTTTGACCCCCCTACATTTAATTTTATTGCTGCACAGCAGCAGCTAAAAGGAGCCATGTGTGGAGCAGTCTATGTTTGTAGTGAAGACGAGCTTCTGATGTTTGAGACGTCGCAGTCTTCACCTGGAAGGTAAGAGTGACACAGCAGAGCTGCGAGCCCGGATTCAGACCACCTCCTGACCTCGCCTCGTTAGATTCGGCTGTTTGCACAGTCTGTGATGTCACACTGTGCAACCTGAGAGACAAAGTTCAGGGAGCAAAAGCCCTTGCTTTTTCAGCCTAAAGAGCAAGAGCTCCTCTGCCATCTGACCTTTGACCTGTGTCGATTGAGGGCTGTCTAAATCAAAAACAGCTTCACTGTCATACATAGGAGTGACCTGAGATAAAGACAGCCGAGATTCGAGTTCATTAAAAGTTTTTAGTTACTTTAAAGAAGTATAAAATATGCTTATAAAACTACGAGGGTTCGAATAAAACTACTTATACACTCCCGAAGCATTTAATTAATACTTATACAGAAAATTAACCTTTAAATATCTGAGGTGTGATTTCAGTTTAACTACTGTAGATGTTTTCATTTCGAGGTTAGAGCGACTGGTTTAACTCTCGTTCTTTCTGTCTTGTTTGTTTTTAAATGTCTCCAGCTCAGTCAGCAAACAGTAAAATAGTGCGTAAGTGAGCATCAACCACATCATTTTCTGACTACTTTGAGTAAGCTTGCCTGGGCATGTGCAGTGATTTTGCAATCTTGGACTTTCCCTAATTTCTGTGATGTTCTGGCTTTTTGTCATCTGGGGACTTCCTCCGTCACCGGAGTCATGATTGCCCTCTTCTGTCCTCGTCATACTGAGTGACGCTCTCAGAGGATTGAGCTCTAAGGATGATCTGATATTCTCGTGTTGGTGTTGTTCCCAGACCATCATGAAAATGTTGTTCCAGGTTCAACATTGCAAGTGACCAATCACATTGTTGTGACGTTATTCTTTTGCGCGCCAAGCCATTCGTGCATTTATGAAATTCCAATGTTGCAAGGACAATATCAATTCTGCTTACCGTTTATTAAAGGGTTACGGTTAGGGTCAGGGTCCGTTGATCGGCGGACAGAGGCGGTTTCACGCAGCTTAAGTACAGTTTTTTGTTTTACGCCGGTTTTTCCCGAGGTCGCAAAAGTATGACGTCACAACATTCTGATTGGTCACTTGCAATGTTGATCCTGGAACAACATTTAGTATGATGATCTGGGAACAACACCAACACGAGGATATCAGATCGTGCGAGCTCTAATAGCTCACAGCTCCCCGATAAACATGTAACTTCATGTCCAGTTACTTATGACTCTCAGGTTTCTCTCCACAAGTTCCTTCTTATTATTGCGATGCTGGACGTCGACATTACTCGTGACCAAAATTTAAAAGAACGAGATCAGTGTATTTACAAGTAACCTTCAGACTGCTCTAAACACAGTTTCTTTTCCTATTCTTGTATAGATGATGTCAAAGAGATCGGAGAAGCCCCACCCACCTGCTGTGCAGACCTTCTGTTTGTGAGTGGCAGCCAAACAGAGTAAAGTTATCTTAAAGGGGGAGGAGACCAATTTACTGCATCACAGCCCAGAAAATAAACATAAATAAGGACCTTTTTTAAAACTTTGGATCATGGAAAGCTGCTCCAGTAGATCCAAGAGCAAAAACATGAGTTTGAACACAAACTGTAAGCAGGGGTGTAGCCAGAATGGGGTCAGTGGCACAGTGGTCACGTCCCAATGGGACTCTTTTGGGCAGAACCTGGACGGGACCCATGGCTCCAGGCTGAGGCCTTGGATTTTTTCTTAATAAGTTTGCTTAAATCACCATCAGACTGACCTTGAGAGACCTTACCAAGCAAACGCTGTCACGACAGCACAGCTCCTCATGCGCCATACCATTTATTTTTATTTTGTAGATATTGGAGATAATAAAATATAATAATAATCTCTATCTATGGTGCAGTAATATTATACATAAAGCTACAGAGCAGTGTGAATAATCAAATCATTTCATTTTACTCAAAGTAGTCACAAATCAGAACTTCTCCTGGTTGACTCCAAATTATCGCTATCCAACTGTTTTTCTGTTACTATCAATAACTCGTCAGTTTCAATCTGTCCCTCTGTGAAAAGTTTGGCGTCATTCTTGACAGTACATTATCCTTTGACTCGCACATCAGTGATGTCACTCGCTCAGCATATTTGCAACTCTGTTACATCAATCGCCTCCGCTCCTTCTTCACTCAACATGCCGCTGTCATTCTCGTCCATGTAACTCACTCTTATTTGGCCTGCCACAAAAATCCATCAATAAGCTTCAACGTGTCCATAACTCTGCTGCCCGTATTATTACTAGGACTCCCTCTACCACCACATCACCCCTACCCCACTATGGCTCCCAGTTAAACTTCACATTAATTTTAAAATACTTCTTTATACATTTAAGGCCAATCATTCTCTCTCCCCACCATACCTTTCTGATTTGGTACAGATCTCCATCCCATCCCAGTGCCTCAGATCCTCCTCGTCTTGTCTTTTTTCTGTTCCTTCTTTTCGTCTTACTACCATGGGGGGCAGGGCTTTTAGTCACTCTGCCCCCTGACCTTGGAAACATCACTTCATTCCCTCTTTTTAAGTCCACCCTCAAAACCCACCTGTTCAAGATGCCTACTCTATATAACTTCTTCATGCTCTTAAACTTTCTTTTATTATTGTGTTTATTTCCTGTTTTTATGCCTGTCTTATTTGCTCTGTGCAGTGTCCTTGGGTGTTTTGAAAGGTGACTTTAAATAAAATGTATTATTATTATTATTTCAGCTACAACATTAAAGTAATATAGACATCAATTAATCAGTAAATGGGGGGGTCCTCGGTAACCCTTAACCGGGCAGGGCGAAGTGGTCCAGCTTTTTCTTCATAGAGGGTCTTTTGAATTACACACAGAACCAGTTTACCTTGGAAGACGCCAAACAGAGAAACGATTGCAAACTTGTCCACCATGATAAAGTTTTGCTTCCCAGATGGGAATTTTTTTAGCAAATATTCTGAATTCCTGTGGAGGGAGCGGCGTTTACCTATTCTCGGTCCCCAACCCGTCCCACGGCATACGCCCCTGCCTTAAGGACAATATTTCTGCTTCACGCAGTTGGATGTCCACGCCACCAGGCCAGAGGGGTGATAACAATAGTCCAATGCTTTCAGGTTGAGGGCTAAAATCTAACCCATGATGACGTGATGGTGTTGTGGGTCAGTTTCAGAGTAAAAAAGTCTCATTGTTAAAGTTTAAATAAGTTGTGTACCAATAACACAAACTCTCACAAAGTGTACTCAAAATAAATAAAAGAGCTTCGTCTGTTTGGATTAATGGATAAAAGGTAAACTGATCAGAAAACTCACATCTCGTGACCTCCCGTTAACCTCCGTGCGGGTAAAAACCCCGCTCTCTTATTGGCTGACGGTTGACCTGCAGACAGGTGAGGATGGCAGCTCGTGCTGACATGGTGGTGCTGCTGCTGCTGAGTGGTTCGGTTCTGCTCGGACTCTCCGCCGGTCCCGGACACTCCTCTTCCTCCTCGGCTCCGGATTCTGAGCGCGGCAGGGTGGAGCTGCGGCGCGTGCGCACCCTCGCGGCTCAGTCCCGGTACGGAGAGTGTTGGGCGCGAGCTCTGGATCACCTGGACGCGAGCTGCGGGGACTTGACGTCGGAGAGCCAGAGCTCGATCGCGCTGCGGTTCACCCACTGTCACCTGAGCAGGTAACAACCCGCCACTGGAAAAACAGGTGTTTCCTCGCGCTGCTGTCCTGCACTGCGAGCCTTTATTAAATAATCCCGATCAAAATCATATTTTTGATTAGATTGCATTTAAAAGTACCAGCTGATGTTTGTAGCACTCTGCTATTTTCTGGGTTTGTATCTCCTATTCTCATTCGTTTACTTCCATCATGTGGCCGATTCAAGAGCTGCAGTACAGCTGGAAGAAAAAAAAAACGAGGGAAATCCCAGAACTGCTTGTAAATATTCTAAATCTGTAAATATCCTACATTTTTATTTCTTCCCAACAGGCTAAATTTCTCTGTAAAGGGGGAGTAAATATGTACTTTGATATGTTTGGATCTTCAGTTTGGGGTTCCTGGGTTCACTCGCTACTTCAAATTGTTTTAAGGTGGAAGCCTAAACCTGTATCAGCTCACCTCAGTGACTAACCCAACCACCACTATCATTTAAAGCTGAGGCAGCAGTTTGCTCAAACCTTGGGTGTGTTACTTTTTCCTTTTATAAAGAAATCAGAGACATCTGTGCCCCAAACGAGGCCACAACCACTGCAAAAAGTATAACCCCCCCCCCCCTTTATTTTGATCTTCTATAACATCAGACATCAAAGTGCTTCACAGGTGATGAGTCTTTCATGAATGATCAGAAAGTGGAACGCTTTAGTTTGTCAGATGGCATCATCTCCTTTCCTTTGATAAAAGATAGTCCATTGTATCCTCTGCTAAAGGAAGTAATGTAGGAGGCATCGAGTCACCTTTCCTTATAGGTTTAAACCAGCTGTCATCATGGCTGCCTCGCAGATACTTCAGTTTAACCATAACCTGTGTCTGTCCATTTGTCAGCTCAGGCAGGGATTTCCCAGCATGCCCTGAGGGGTCAGAGGTCAGCAGATGTACAGCTGGCATGGACACAGTGGCGTTTAACAGCTACACAGAGTTCTTCACACACACTCACTCCATGTGCCACTTCCTGCAGTCTGAGGCCTGGCAGCGCCAAGCAGAAAACACCATTTACAGGTGAGTAAGCACAGATGACATCATGCTGAGGTGAGGAAGTGCATGTGTGTGTGTAACAGATGTGTGTGCGTGTGTGTCAGGCTGACGGAGAGCTCGGCAGGTGTAGCCGAGCAGCTTGAGTCCACCAGGCTGATGGCTGAGGACCTGATCGAGGCCCAGAGTGCTGCCTTGCAGGCGCAGAAGGCGATCCTGTCCAATGGCGAGGAGCTCAGAGTCACACTCAGAGACTCAACACAGGGTAAACGCACACTGATGGCCTGTGACACACAGTCACCTCTTCGAAATGTGTCAAGCACCTGAAAGACTCACTTCCTCCGCCTCTCTCCACCTGTCCCCTGCTCAGGTCTGCGGTCGGTGTTCTCAGAGCTCAGCAGCACCTCGAGGGAGCAGCAGGTGGCGCTGTCCGAACTCTTCAACAGAGTTTCCTTTTTGCAGAGTTTCCTTCTGATGGAGACTCACAGCCTGAGCTCCTGCTGCTACAACGCCGCTGCCCTCTGCACCTCCTTCCTCATCACCTCCACCCCACGCTCCTCCAGAGCCAGGTAACGCCACCTCCATTCCCCGCCTTTGCACAGAGCTGGGTTTTAACGTGTAACTGATAACGTGTGTGTATGTGTTTAGGTTGGTGTTGTTGAGTTTAGTATGTTTGAATTTCTACCTGGAGAGAAAGATCTACCAGTTTGTGCTGAGCTCTGATAATCCTGAGCACCAACACATGGTCAGTATGCTCACCTGAGCTTCACCTGATGCTTTAACCTTTGACTTGATGCACACATTAACACATTCATCACTCTTTCCTGCGTTCAGGAGCTGCTCACTGTGTACGTGAGTGCGTTGAGGCGATTCATGGTGTGTGTTGGAGTGTGTGTTCTGCTGGTGGTGTGTGTGCGCTACAGGGACCCGGTGCAGCAGAGTCTGCAGGTGCTGCAGCAGCTCAGAGAGACTCAGAGGAGCCTGCAGGAGGCGCTGCAGCATGCAGGTGAGTTCAGCCAGCATGCAGACACTTGGGAAAACTGTAGACTGTATACAAAAGATGGAAGTAGGCACTATGAGGGCCACCCAGGTTATTTCTGTGATTTCTTTATGAATGCATAACGGGACGTTGAGATCCAAAAAAGCCAACATGGTGGTGCTCGATTAGCTGTTGGTGGTGTCACAGTGGATGTCTCCAACCGGTTGGAGGTTTTCATAGATTCTAGCGAGTTTGATTGGCGCAGATAATTTACTGAAGAGAAAACTTTGTCTGCAGAGAGTTTAGGGGAGCGACGGAGGACGGCAGAGGACGATCAGCTTCCTGTGAAGGTGAGAACATCAGGAGACAGTTCAGGTGTACACGCCTGCTAACAGAGGAGAGGTTACGCTCTGAGTCCGTTCCACTGGTTCCAGATCAGCTGTCTCGTGTTTTCCAGATGAGATCAGAGAGCAGAAGAAGAGAGGAGATGCTGAGGAGGAAGGAGGAAAGAAGAGAAGAGGAAGACAGGGAGGACACTTTGCTATATCCCAGCACTGGTGGCTCAGACCCATCGAACCTCTCGCACTTCGGTCAGTAGTTGTTGATCCATCCATCCATCTGCCAAAGGGCAAGAAAGTTGTCTTTGTCTGTGTTGTGTCAGGACTGAATCTGATTGCAGTTGGATTTACAGTCTGCACACTCACAGAGGAAGGAAAATGGTTAATAAGTTCCGACTTTGTTCTTGGCCATTGTAGCATTGGATCAGGCTCAGCTGATACACATCCAGCTGGCAGACGTCACATAAAGTGTGCCATTTAAGCTCCTCGGCAATTCTTCTGGTTTGCAAATACTGATGCAACAAAAGAATAAAATAACTCTAGTGTCACTGTAACGTGTACAGTGAAATTAAGTGCAATCAGGAGTGCAATGATCACTCGCAACAATAATAAAAATAGTGTATAAATGATATTAAACTATATAAGAGATAAAGACAAAGGAGACAAAAACTCTTTCTCCATTCTCCCAAATTACACAACTCGTTTAGTGCAAAGAGCACATTCATGAGGACACTTCAACACTGTCTGATGCTAACAGTGAGATTGATCCTTCATGATGTTATTATGTTGAATTTGAATTTGTGTTTTTCCGGCAGCAGTAACTACGCAGGTTCCTCCAGAGTAGCGAGAGGACGTCCAGTGTTAATGATGTCCCTTTTTCTGTCCCACGGGAAAAGCACACACAGAACAGTATGTTTTAAATCTCTCGGCCTCTGGAAGATGTAACGTCTCTGCGATGCCTTCTTAAACAGCTCTGTGGTGTTTATGGCCCAGCTCAGGTCGTCCTTGATCTAAACTCCCAGAAACTGGAAGTCTGTGACCCTCTCCACGGAGTTCCTGCTCGTTATTAAAGGCTTAATTATTGATTTATTTCATCCTGAAGTCGATGATCAGCTCTTTTGCCTGGGAGGTGTTCAGGAGCAAGTTGTTGTCTCTGCACCACTGACTCTGTCTTCTGTTTATATCAAGAACAAACCTACTCGATTTATTAGCTGTTTGAAGTTGCGCTGTGGCTGTTGTGGCTCTTTGGTGTTGAAGCTTCTGTGTCTAAAACAGTGACGCGGGTGTGGATGTGCCTAAAACCATCCTTCTTGATGACCAGCAGGGGGCGAAATAACTCAGAAGTTGTATTGAAGTCTGTGCGAAAGTGAACCTAGAGTCAGTTTAAGTTGAGTTTATCGTAACTGCTTTTGGTGTTACGTATGTCAGCTGTGACATCACAATAATCTATAATTAAAGAGTTAGTTTAGTCAATTAGCTTCAAACTTAAACAGTTTGAGTTTAATTAGCGAGATGCAGATGTGGCACAGCTGTCCACATGGTTTCTTCTTCTACGTCTTTTTGTGCTGCAGGTTGGAGCAGCGACAGCATCCTCAGCAGCACCGAGAACGCCTCATCAGCCGACTCCACCCTCAGGAACGGTTCCCACAACGCCTTAGTGCGTCAGAGTCCAGGCAGGCGTCCTCGTCGCTCATCCTCTCGCCTTCCTCGGTCTCCCCCCTCCTCCCCGCTGGTGTACAGCATCTTGGTGGAGGACAAACAGGTAGGGAGGGCTGATTATCGAGTATTGATCTGTAGGGTTAAACTGTTACAACCAAAATTCTTCAAAGCTAAATATTGATTCTGTAAACCCGGAAACTCACAGACGCAAACACGGACTGGGAAATATCGACGAGCTGTGAATCTGATCGATTAGAAACCAGAGTTTATGTCGTGTTTTATTTTCTCTTAAACATGACATCAACTATCAGAATATTTTGTTCACGTTCTGTGGGCCTGATTTGACTATTCTTATTCATTTTTTGATGTTTAGTGTTTTTACATTTTCTTTGGAAAAACATTTTGTTTTGGACATTTTAGGAATATTGTGTGATGTAAACATTAGAAATATGATTTCCCTCCTGGTTGTGATGCTGACCTCTGCTCTCGCGTCTCTTCTCCTGTCCGTCCTCCTCTTCATCACCACCCTGATGTTCAGCCTCGCTACAGCCTGAGGAGCAGAAGGTCGGACATTCACTGACTCATCCACTGCATTTATGTTCTCCTTTTTCTACTGGAAACATAATTTTACTTATTTTTTTGTTTTTGTCTGTTTTTGTAAATTTAAATAAATGTTTTTAGATTTAAAACAAGAAAACATGTCAAAGTGATGAGATGTAAAATGTCTGTTTTTGAAATGTTTTCTGAGATGAAGCTGATTGGAGTTTACGGCACACACGTTGTTTTGTGTTTTGTTTGTTTTTTGTTTTAGTGCATGTAAAAAATTGGCAAAGGTAGTTTCTGGTACGAAGGTTGTGTTGAACTTCAGAGTTTTGATAAACTCACATGTTGTGTCCCAAATCACATACTTTGTTACTTGTATTCACCGCTCTGAGTGCTTAAGTGCATTCAAACTGTCAAGTATGGCTACAGTTGCAGGAGCAACAGTCTAAGCTGAGGAGTCGAGACCTCGCTCCTCTCAGCCGTCTCCTCCAGCTCGTCTGAGGGGACAGTGAGGTGTTCACAAGGCAGCCGAGAGATCTAATCTCTCAGCGTGTCCTGGGTCCGCAACGGAGACACCTCACCCTCCCATCCCCATTAGGACATGTCTGGAATACCTCACCTGGGTGGCGCCTCGGAGGATTCTCAAACCACCTCATCTGGCTCCTGGCAGCTCTACTCGTCCTCTCCTGAACGAGCTCCTCATCTAGTCTCTAAGGTAGATGAGAGGGAAATCCACAGCTTTGTGATACTGCACTCATAACAGTAAAAAAAAACACTTGGTGTGGAGTGCAGTACCTTAGCCAACATGGTAAACGGGCAGAAACAGAAGCAATTTTCATCTGGTAGTAGATGAATATCTATTCTTTTCGGCAACACCGAGCATTACCAAACCAGCCAAGAGATGATCTCTCCAGTGTGTCCTGGCTGTGTGTCATTCACACGCTGCACCGGCATCCATACAGAGACACAGTAACAGCTACTGTTGGTCACACAAGAAAACCCCTGACATTACCCGGTCATAGTTTAGAGTGAATGGACATCATAGGGTGATCCACCTTCTTCTGGCAATTTTCATGGAGATGGTCAGTGGTTTGACTCCACATGCACGACACTGATGATGGAACCCATGTGTGTGCATGATGGGTAAAAAGCACTTAAAGCTTCAAGTTCCCAGTTAAGAGTCCAAAAAGACCAGATTCAGTCCTTTCAAGTGACGGGAGCTAAAACAGAGGCTTTCAGACGGAGCATGAGAAAAGAGGCCAGAGCAGCATATGTTGCGGAAAGCTGATCAAGCAAAATAATAAGCAGGATATTTAAATATGTCAGCATGTCCCAGCAGGTGGCAGCAGATCTTTGCTCTGCCTGAAGAAAATGTTTTGACATGTTGGGAGTCTGCTCCCGTCTGTGGACGGATCTTAAAACCACTGAAATGTGACCTTTGTTACGATCTCAGACTGAGGCTCCGAGCGCAGGAGGGACATGTGGAATGAAGGGTTGGAGCCCCCTGGTGGTTGAAAGCTGCTGCTCACATCATCCTGAAACTTGAATCTGTGCTGCTGTTAGAAAGAGAAAAAGCAGGGTCATGAGTGGTGGAGAGTAAGTGGAGCTCAGACTCTGGTGTTGGTAAAGGGGAAAAATTTAAAATATCCTGCTGGAATTTTTCTCCAAAGTTTTCCTTTTGCTTCAAATTTCAGCCTCAGAAAACAGAGAAAATGAGAACCAGACCACAGGGAGAGGAGAGAGGGAGGAGGGGAGCTGCTCTGGGATCAGATGTCTGGACGGAGGAGGAGGAGTTGTGGTGTCGGTCTGCAGCTCAGATCAGACTTTCACACAAAAGCCTGGAGCTGCCGAGAGACGGCCAACCGACAGCCAGTCTGTCTGTCTGTCTGTTTGGACAAACTGACGCTGAAGAGAAAGAGCAAAAAGTCTTCAGAGGGAGTCAAACCGAAGCAACAGGAGGAGCAGAAATCAGAAAAAGTGGAGGCACTCGAGCAGGAGGAGAGCTGAGTCTGCACATTCTGCTCTAAAGCTCCTACAGACGTGTTTGATTTCAGGATTCTGGATCCTCAAAAGTTGTTCCTCAGCTTTATCTCGGAGGAGCTGGACTGACAGAAACCCTCAGTCGGCACACCCGGGGAAGGTTTTTAATCTGAAAACCACATCAGCCGGATTCCTCTGATCGTTTCTGCGGATACGTGACGTGGAGATGGAGGCACGGAGACTGGTAACGTTTAGATTCCTGAAAGAGTGACAAAGAGGAAAAGATGGGAGCGAGAGGGGGAGGATGAAGGAGGGTGAGACATTTTTGACCTCCACATGGCTTCAGCCAGAGAGCGAACCACCAGAGAGTCGCAGCTGAAGTTCATTTTCCTGAATGGAGAAAAGAGTGAAGCAGATAACCGATGCCGAGTGCGCCTGTGTGGATTTCTCTGAGAGCAAAACTGACTCTGACAAGCAGAAAGTGACTGATTCAAAAACAAACACCCATATTTTAAAATAAAAAGAAAAAAGAGAAGGAAAAATCTCATGAGAGTGGAGAATGAACTGAATAAACCCTGACCTGCGTACAGGTGTGCAGTGACGTACCTGTGCAGGCATGCAGCTGAACCGACCTCGCAGCACTCTGCTCAGCCTCCCTGCTCCTCCTGCTCCCTCCTTCTCCAGTCAGTTCAGCACCATGAGGTTCTCCTACCACCTCAACACGCCGCCACATGGCAGCCGCAGCGCCACCTGCAGCACAGGTGAGTGCACTGCAGCTTTTGTGTATTTGTTTAAAGGCACTTACTGTAAATGTATGTGTTTTTAAAATGTTTGAAAGCTTCCAGATTTAACCACAGCTCTGTCTGCATGTTGTGTTATTGAGCAATGAACTGAAGTTAAACTAGGGCTGGGCTGTACTTTCTTGTAATGCCAGACTGTACCACAAGATGGTGCAGCGATTCACCGTAACCTTTACAGGTGAGTCATCATAAACATTGTTTAAAGTGGCAGCGTGGGAAATGCCAAAGCCTCTTAAGGAAATGGAGGAAAAAGTAAAAAGAAATGTCAAATGTCACATCTGGTAAAATGCTGCCCCCTGGAGGTTAATTTTATTTGACGCATTCTGCAGAGGGTAATTACAAAAAGTGCCTTTAACTCAGCAGAAATTACACATTTTTATAGGGATGGTGTCGGCAGCTGGTTCCGAGAAGATAAAATATCTGGAATTTTTAAAGTGCTGTGCAGAAGTCTTGCGTCGGCCTCATTTTACTTCCAGTGAGCCAGAATTTCTTCCTTGTAATTTAAAAAAAGTGGTTCTGGACAGTACTTCTCCAGGCTTTCTGAAAGTCTTTAAAACTTTTTCCTTTGGACTTTTTCAGTTATTTGCAGTCGGATC
Organism: Perissodus microlepis; assembly: GCF_051167445.1. NCBI lineage: Eukaryota > Metazoa > Chordata > Actinopteri > Cichliformes > Cichlidae > Perissodus > Perissodus microlepis. The sequence goes on from NC_140480.1 coordinate 32,332,031, forward strand.
CTTGTACCTGACCAGTTTCAGAGGCTGTTTGTTTGTGGAACCACTTAACACTGACCTGTGACTCATTCAAGCATAAAAAGTCACCAATTCAATGGACGAACCAGTGATGTGTCTACACATCAGCATTGTTGGGATCATTACTCAATCCATTATACATTACTTATTACTTTTCTTAAAAGTAATGCAGTACTTTAATTACTCACTGGGGAAAGTAATTCGTTACATTACTTTCCAGTTTCTCCGTAAAATGACCTGAATTGTGTCATAATCAGCACTTAACAATATAAACCTTTGGCTGCAGTCACATGTCCTAATAAGGACACACATAAGAGCTTCCTCTTAGTATTTAGGTATGAACACAAAGCAAAGATGAAAACCTTCACAAAGAAACTTAGATGAGATCGCCATGGTGATTCTCCTGTAGAAACAGGTACAAACGGAGTCTGCAGACTGACTCCTCATCAGTTTGTTACCTGTTGAAGTTCAAGGTCTGGCTGTCGGGCGGCGGTCGGCATTCAGCTTTATCGTCAGTCTGGGGTCTTGGATAACTTTGTGTTAGCATGCTGTTCTTGCTGGCAAAGAGTTGAAGGTTTTTTAGGAGTTTAATGAGTCGTTTCTGTCCTGGAGACAGTATGAATTTCATTATCATTGTGAGTAACATCCATATCGCATTTTGCTCCTCCCTGCACGTGAACTGAAATCTTCTTGACATGCAGATAACTGAAGAACCTTTGTAACGCAAGTAACGACATAATTGTAACTGAATTCAGTACATTAATGCCTGACTTTGCAACACATTACACCAAATTCTGCAAATTTTAAAAATATTTTTCTCTGCCTGTCACAAGAACACAGTTTGTTTGAATTTCTTTAGTTACATTTATTTAAAAAAAAAACAACCCCAAAGATAACACGTCTGAGAGGCACAAAATAATATTTTTGCACCAACAAGGTGATTCACAAAGCGCTAAATTACCACGGCGTCCTTAGTGTTTGGTGGGGCTTCTGCTCCTGAGATGACCATATTAGGTATATGTCATCTCTGTGACATCACACAGGTCTGCCGTCAGAAGCCTGAGTGTTTGTCTCTTTGTCATTTAAACTTGAGCCATGGCTGTAGAGACTCACTGAATGGCCACTGAAAGCAGGATGAGTTTATTTAACCTTCATAGCTGCTGCCCGCAGTGAAAGTTACAGTCATGGTGGTGATTGGTGCGATACTGCGGCTGGTCTCTGCAGCTCCATGTCCTGCCTCTACTTTCATTTTTCTGCTCGTCTGTTTAAACAAACAGAAACATAAAAGCTCAATCTAATCCCTGAGCAGTAAAAGTATGACAGTTTGCTTTTATTTTTAAACATAAAGCAGCACACTCTGAAAGCCGTCACAATTAAATATTCATCATATGTTGTAGATCATCCATTCATCCATCTATTTTCTGCCATTTATCTGGGTACGGGGCAGCAGTCTAATGGGGAAGCCCAGACTTCCCTCACCCCTGCCACCTCTAACAGCTCATCCGGTGGGACACAGAGTTATTCCCAAACCAGCAGAGAGACATAATCTCTCCAGCATGTCCTGGGTCTGCCCCGGCCTCCATGTGGGAGGCATCCAGGAACTAGCTTATATTCTGTGCAGTTATACTGTCCTGCAGCTGGTGCAACATTTATAGTTCAGTATTTTTATTTTATACTTCTTATCTGTGTTTTCCTTGTCATGCACCATGTGAAGTTTTTCGGACAGTCTCACAACAGAATCTGTTTCTGCGTACGAATCTTCATGTATCCGGTCTGATATGAGCTGATTAACAATATTCTGGGTTAGGGTTGGGCATTAAACCCACGTGGTTAGGTTAGAGAAATATCATGTTTTGGGTTAAAATACGACTGTTGCTACTCTTTTTTTTTTTAATAGCTTTGTTGTCCGCCCAGTTTTGTCCGGACACACTTTGTTCTGCAGACACTTTTGTGCAGTAAAGCTGGTCAGGAATAGCAGTGAATTTTGAGTAAGTAAAGACTTCAGCAGAGTTGCCACACTATGCAAAGTGATCCATATCCAGTGAGCCGATCTGCGCTCTCTGGCGGGTCGTTCTGGTGCCCAGACCGCATGTTTGACACCCCCTCTCTCAGGCTGTGTTTGCTTTGCTGCCTCGTTATCTGGGAGCTGATTTGATTGTATTATTGATTGTTTGCTTTATGAAACTTGCCCACGAACAACCGACCAAAGCAGCATGTGGTTCGTGCTCAGGTCTTTGGGATTCCAGAGGTTTGTGGCTGAAGGTCAGAGAGACATAGTTCATTACATTAGACTCAATCTAATTAAATGTGACGCTCGCTCGCTCGCTCTCTGGTGAAGCTGAGGTCAGACAGGTCACATGACACCTCCACGTTTAGCTTCAGTGGTTGAAAGCTGTCATGTGGTGCTGTTTGTAGAATAATTGAATCAGGGGAACAGAACCACAGCAGCTCAGCGTGTCAACTGTTTTCTGTATCGCTCTGAGGACACGGGGTCCAGTCCTTAATCTGGGCCTCTCCTGAGAGTTCAGGCCTGACTTTGGGGGGTTAGAGCCAGGTTCAGGCTTAGTGGGATGACTGAGAGTCCACACAAAGATGGGAAGTATCCTAAGGGTTCCCACAGGTCCATATCCGGTCTGATGAACCCCGTTTAGGGTCCCAGAGTTGCTGCAGTAGCTGTTGCAGAGCTAATGCGGAACTCATCGCTAAAGTAATGACTCATTCTGCTGTCAGACGATCATGAGAGATTTTCCCAGCAGTGGTGACGGGATGCAGCAGCTGCACTCTGAGGGAATACTTCATGTTTAGAGCACAACATCTGCAGAAACTTTCATGAATCAAACAAACCTGCTGTTGCAATCTGGAGTTGTGGCTGCGCTTTTATTTTCCTAAATAAACTTACGTGTGTCACTGCAAACGCGGTTGAAACAGCAGTGTTATGTCTGTGAAAGGTGGTCGCAGCGTGGTGGCGAAATCTGAACCGTGGATGATGTTGACGTTTTCACGTAGAAGGTCAAATCATCTCTTACTAAGTGAGAAATCTCTGTCAGATCATTGGTTACAGTGTACACAGACGAGTCATTTACATTGATGTACATGTAAATAATAATTAGTTGCGTGGACTGTGACAACTATCACCTTCCTTTGATGTCACGAAAACCATGAAAGAATTCTCAAACACAAAGTTTTTGTTTCTGGAAATGTTTCTACAGACAAACACATCCAAGAAGTACGTCAAGTAGATACTGACTCTAAGTTTTTAATGAAATTCTTTTAACCATGTATCTAATGAAGACCGCCAGCTGATGGTTATTTAATGTTGAAATGCATGCTGGGTATGAGGCAGCAATAAGACGGCTAGGTCCCAGCAGAACTTTCAAGAAGAGGACGGGAAGCAGTGATGGACCTCCTGATAGTGATACTGTGAGACGGTTAAAATACTTGGAGCTGTACTCAGTGAGGAAATCACTGGAACAGCTGAAGATGACATGGAAAGATTACACGATTTCAGAAAAGTGTCATCTCCATCTCATCTTATCCCTTCAAACTCTGGACCTGCGCATCACAACTTCCTGTATGATCATTCGCATCTCAAATGCATCACAAACCAGAAGCAGTCTGAGAGCGCAAACCTCCGCCAGTGCAGCTAACGCCAGTATATACTTTTAATGGAATAGGGTTATATTTTTTTAAATGTAATCTAACCCAGCGGTCCCCAAACCAACACGGAATATGTCAGACAATATTTTCACGGACTGGCCTTAAAGATGTCGCGGATAAATACAACAAAATAAAACCAGTACAGGTACCAAAAAACCAGAAGATTTATTCATAACACACGGGAAAAGAACCAGGGAAACTGAGTTAACGACAAATACGATAAAAAAAAAATCATGATAAAAACCCTGAAAACCATAAATTTCACACCGGAGCCTCAACTCTTGCGGCCAAACGACTAACAGACCGGTACCGGTCCGTGGCCCGGGGTTTGGGGACCGCTGACCTAAGCAGTTTGGAGTGCAGTTATTTTTAAAAAAGTGCAAAGTATCGGATTTTGTTTGCTCTGTTTAAACCCATTTTAATCCTGTAATGCAAACTGTATTATATTTGATATCAGCTTTTGGGAGTTTTTCAGATCTCTGCGTTATCAGTGTGATTTATTTATTTTTTACTAAAAAACCCTGAAAAACTGCACAAAAATGCCAAAGGTTCAAATGAAGTCTCATTTATGCAAATGTACTTATTTTTCCAGTGTTCAGAGTGTTAAATAAAGTCTCCAGTTTTAATTTTTTCTAGCAGTTATTTAATGGTTCAGGCTCTACAGGGTTAAAAATTCATAGTTTTGAGTTTGATGATTTTTTTTATTATTTTTTTCCTTTATGTGGGTATAGTACGCGTGTAGTAATAAATATGTTTAAAGAGTTTGTGTTTAGTTTTCTAAAAAGAAAAAAAAAGAAACAGTTTTAATAAATAACTCTCAGCATTTTTATCACTTTGATCTTCGGACCAGTCTGTTGACCTTGACAGAGAGATCAGAGGTCAAATATGATGTGATACTTTACATCTTCATGCAGTACTGTCACTAACTGTATGTATTATTGTAGGGTTTACCTTAAAATATAAAGCGCCTTGAGGTGACTGTTGTGATTTGGTGCTGTATAAATAAATAAAATTGAATTGAAATTAAATGTTCACAATACAAAACAAACTTTTAACAATCATAGTTTCTAAGTTTTATGACTTTTTGTCCATTTCTGACCAATAAATCATGAAGTTGAGCTCGAAGACTTTGGTGTATGTGAGCCATATTTAATGGACTGACAACGTGACTCCGCTCTGCAGTCCACCAAAGTTGTCGTTTTTTTGTGGGTTTTTTGTGGTGGTGTTGTAGTGTTGTATACCTCTTCACTATTATTATGTTTTAATTTCCGTGCAGCTCTCCTGCTCTTCCAGCGCTTTAGGCTTCGGCTCGTTGGGTTAGGTTTGGTTTTTGATTCCTGATTTTACTTTATCATTTTATTCATTTTGAGCTTCAGTTGTTGGATTTTAGATTTATTTATTATTCAGGAGTTATTTACTGTTCTACTGTTAGTTCTGAAGTTTTTATCAAGCTTCAGTTCTAGTTTATGCTTGTTGCTGTTTAGAGTTGCTTCTAACCTGCTTTTCAGGGTTAGTTTTCTTTCATGTCCCGTGTTGGTTTTACTTCCTGTGTCTGATTACCTGATTGTCTTCTCCTGTTGTTACCCAACACTTCTTCTTGTATTCATAGTCCTTTCGTTCTTTTGCCAAAGCTTCTGTTTATGTCCAGTCCTCTGTATTCCTGAGTTTTATGTTTATTCTCTGGGTCATTTCGGGGGTTTTGGGGGGCGATTAAAACCTGTAACTTGTCTGAGAATATTCAAGGCTTTTAGTTCAGACTGAGCAGGCTGCCGTCTATGCTCACACATCACATACGTCAGGCCTGATCTGCCAGTCACGGCAAAGAAATGAGCTTCAAAAGGAGAACAAAGTGTTTGTTCATGTGTCTCTGAGGTTCATGTCACCACTCCTGTTCATTAGTCAAAGTGTTGAAGTTTGGCGTGAGCGAGCGAGACGGGAAACCACAGACAACGTGGCAGAGAAAGAGAGGCTGAGGGTCGCTACCCCCCCCCTCTCTCTTTTCTGTAAAGTTGGATTCAGATAAGCATGAAAAAGGGAGCGAAGAAAACAGAGGAGGTCAGTGTAGCTGATCTGGTGCTTTTTCTGTGAAAGGTCTGTCATAAAACAAACTTTCCTCAAAAACTGTTCCTCAAACATTTGTAAATGTGGGATTTATAATTCATAAGAAAAGAAAAGTTACTGTTTTTACCGTCTGTGATGGTTGTGTCTCAGACCACAAACGCACGTACGTTCCAATGACGCTGCCATCTAGTGGCTCAAATAATGATGATAGCAGTAAAGTTAAAATGCTTGTCTGCAATGTTTTAGGGTCTTTTTAATACCAGGAACCAGCAGGACCATCAAGGTACAAATGAAGTGTAAAGTCTGGTCTTCTATATAAAGTCTAAAATGTTTGTCTGCATGGGTCTGAGTTTCCTTACTAGTGCACACATTTGCCTCTCAAGGTTTTTTTAATTATTGTTTTTAAACAGTCTCTAATTTTAGCGTGGGAAACAGTGTATGCCTCGTTTAGGCCTTCCTTACTTTGTGCCTTCGCCGCGGTTGTGAATGAGGCCCCTGCAGCTGATTTCCTCCATCAGCACGAGGATCAGTGGCGGATGGAGAAGAGAAGCAGCTGATGTTACCTGCAGGCTTTAACGTGGACAGGAATAGGTCCTCCAGATATGAGGCTTTACACAGCAGACAGTGTTAGTGTCAGTATTACAGTTTGTGTGTGTTTAACATAGCTTAGTGCAAAGACTGGGAGCAGGAAGAAACTCCTAGCTTGGTTCTGTCCACTTCCTGCAGCATCACTGAACTGCTACTGACACTGAAGACTGTGGTTCATGTGCTGGAACTATTTCTTGTTTAATGACGGATGGATACACTGAAGCTGGACCTGAATCAGCTGAATGGGGAAAGCTTGTTATATACACAGACAGATGAACATGTGTCGGTATCTGTCACATGCATGTTAGTAAGTGAAGACAGAGCAGTGATCTCAGTGTCCCTCTGCAGCTTCACTGCAGACAGTTTAAATGTTAAGCACCCCCCCCCCCCCCTCCTGACATGCCTCACAACAGGACGTGTGCAGGCAGATATGAGCAGATATGAATGAAGAGCTGAAGGTTAAAAATACATCAAGTTCTGTGGGTGAATGGGAATGATAAACCTGTGTGTGCATGCGTGTGTGCGTGCGTGCGTGCGTGCGTGCGTGCGTGTGTGTGTGTGTGCGTGTGTGTGTGTCGGTACAAGTAACTTTGCGGGGACCTATGTTAAGTTGATACCTTGTGGGGGACACAGAGTCTAACCTTCACTCTGGGACGCTGTCTGAGGCTCTACACCTGGATTCAGGGTGGAAAACAGAACCAGGTTCATGGTCAGTTTCCTGGAAATGCATCGTGACACCGCAAGTCCTCACACAGTTAAAACGAACGTTTTTATGAACCAACGAGAGTTGGTTAATGGAATACTGAAAGCTGCAGGTAGAACTGAGATTGATACGACAGTTTGTACTTTCTTTTGGGTTTTTCTGTTCGTTTTTTTTTTAGTGTTGCCTACAACTGTTTCTCCTGAAAAGAAAAAGAAAGTGATTCTTTTCTCTGCTGCAAGCATGTGGGTGCTTTAAAGTACAAGGACACTCAGTTAGCATTAGAAACTCTACATGTATAAGACAAGAGTCCAAGTATATTTCCTTCACATCCTCAGTTGTCACAGTACATGAAAATTATGTGATGTTTTGTAGTAGATTTAGTGACTAAGACTCCTGGATCATTCAAATGTTAATAAAGCCACTTTCTTTCTTTAACACATATTGTGCAAAACCATGTACAGCATAAAACATGGACGTAACTTCCATGCTGAAAAAACCAAGCCAGTGCAGAAGTGCCTTACATCGTGATTCTGTCTGAAAGCCACCAGACGACGACGGCTGTCGTTGCACAAAGACCTCTGGCTTTATAGAAGTCTAGTGGAAAACAGCTTTTAATTTTGACCTCTGTAAACACTTTCATGTTGAGTTTATGGGTTCAGTGACATGTTTATGGGTCTTATTCAATAAATAAATAACTTAATTTTCTAAATATTGGTTATGCTAGGTTTCAGAATCGGGGATTATCTGTGGAATTACATGAAACTGCACAAGTTGTTAGCCAGTTTATTCTTATTTATTCTTATTTTTTTTTCTCATGTTTATTCTTATTTATTCTTATTTTTTTTTCTCATGTCTATTTAAGCGTTATTTATGACAGTATGTTTGCACTAAGCACCGCAGCAATTTCCTAATGTTGTAAACCTGCTCAACATTTGGCAATAAAACCCTTTCTGATTCTGATTCTGATTCTGATTCAACATGGCTGTAACAGAAATGCTAATCTGAAGGCTTCTGAAAGCAATGGGTGACATCAAGGTAGCTACATCTATCTGTTGTACAGTCTGTGTACAGCAGTACTCTTAGCTTCATAAAAATAAATCTAGAGCATCCATAACAGCTTCAAAATGTATATAATCTAAAAGTTGCTAAACTCAGGTCATATAAAGCAGTTCTTTTATATTATATTGAGTTCATAGGTCTGCATACTCAGAGTGAACTAGACAAGTATTGCCCACAATTTTCAAGCAGTGACATTACATGCATTTTATTAAGTGAAATTTTAAGTGAAGCCAACTTCTATTTTTTTTACAGTGTACTGTTAACATCATCAGTTATTTTTGCCTCTGCATGATTCTTCTGTTCCTCCACTTTAATGATTTTGTCAGATTTTAACTTTTCTGCTGATCACACACAGTTTGACGTGCAGAAACAAACTGTTCAGTTAAACAGGGAAAAAGGGACTTACTGTTGTTTCTACAATTTCTATCAGTGTGGAAAACATTTTTATGGTCTTTATTCAGTTTTACTTTTGTCTACTTTTAGTTCTGTGGTTGTTTTTTTCCCCTCTGGTTTCTCAAGTTTCTACTTCATGCTTGTGCTGCTGGAACGTCCTCTGCTCTTTATTCTTTCATCTGCTTGTATTCTGGCTTTGGTATTTCTGCTGTTTCTATTGATTTTTGTCATTTTTTATTTTTACTTTGAGCTTTTTTTGTTGACACTGTTTCTATTTGTACTGTTACTTGTGCTGTTATTTTTGCTGTTGTTTCCAATCTTTCTACATTTACTTCTACTGTTTTTATTGATTGTTACTTTTTTCTGCTGTTGTTTACATTGTTTCTATTTATATTTCCTGCTGTTTATCTTTCTTGTGCTGTTGTTTCTAATGTTTCTACTTATATTTTATACTGTTTCTACTTATTGTGTTGTAATTTCTGCTTTTTATTTGTACTGTTTCTATTTATTGTAATCTAGTATTTCTAAATATATCAGCCTCGTGTTAAATCTAGTAATTTTGCTGTCATTTCATTTGATTTAGTATTTCTACTTTTATTTATGTTATCCGTCACTATTTGCTGTTATTTCTGTTTTTTCTACTATTTCTACTTTTTCTGTTGGTGATATTATTCCCGCTTTCTAGTATCTCTACTCTTAATTAAACAATTTCTATTGACTGCACTGTTATTTCAAGTGTTTCTACTTTTAGAAACTGTAGTGGTTCATGCTAGTTCACATCCGCCATCGACCAGTGTTACATATACCCCCCCCCCTCACTTCCTGTCTGGCTCTTTACTTTCAGCTGTTTTATAAAAGCACCCCCCCCCCCCCAAAGAAAATAGAAATAAATAAGTGTGTCAGCTGTTCCACTGCTTGAGCTTTAAAGCAGCTGAATGCTCTCTGTCCATTCATCTGTCCTTGGGGGCATGGATGAGGGAACTGGAGTCTCTGTAGGTCACCGGGTCGTCCACTGCTGCTGCGGGGGAGGGGAGGTGTGTTAGTGTGTGAGGTCAGAGGTCAGTCTGTAGCTTTATCTCTTCACTTGCCAGAAAATAACAGGGTGTGTTTGATATTTTTTTTCTCCTGTCTGATGTGTGTTTGGGTGCATTTGTCTTTCAGCCTCCACAGACGGGTGGAGATTAACTGTCTCAAGGCACATTAACCTGAGGGTGTGTTTGATTTGTTACTCTAGAGCTGTGACTCTCCTCCTCTGTCCTCCTCAGTAAGTAGGGTGTGTTTGTTTTATGTAACACCGATGTGGGTGTGCTGTTTTAAGCTTAGTCCCAGAAGACCCGGGGGGTACATCCTTTTCGATCAGCCTGTTTGTCTGTCCGTGTGTCAACAGCTTAATAACAGGGGTGTGTTTGTTTTTGTTTATCATCCAGTGACCTCGCTGTGGGGTTGAGTTAGATCAACTCTGTTGGTCAGGATTACTTGTTTTATTAAGCAAAAACAGACAGAGGAACAGGATGGAGGAATTTACTTCAAAAACATGCTAATTTCAGCTTGTTTTCTCCTCTCTGCAGCCCTTGTGGGTGCATACACTGAGTTGAGCTCTCAGTGATTCATTTCCTGTCCTCCCCCTCCTTCTTAAAGACAAACCTGGATAAAAAAAAAAACCCCAGAAACAACCTACACTTTTTAGTTAAACTAGTTATGTTCAAAGTTTATGAGATGACAGCAGACTTAAATTTGCTGTCGTTTGGGGGGCGATGCATTTCCCAGGTGTTCTACCCAATCAGATTACAGATCATTTGTTTATGTATCCAATCAGCTGATCTGTACTTGTGCTTGCAAAGCTACATATCTTACATCGTACCTCGGCATAAAGGGATGCACATACATAAAGAGACTTGCAGTCAGATAGAAACCACTGTTTCCATTGGTTACTACGTGAAGGGGTGTGTCTTAACACAAACCACAATTTTTTTTGCCACCTAAACCTAAAAAAGTTGTTTTTTTCTGCAAGTAAAAGTAAAAAGCAAATACATGATGACACCAAAGTGCAACACACACAAGACATTGATGGTTTTGTTTTTTTTTAAAGCTACTCTTTCCAATCCATCCAGCATCTTAATGTGCACTTTGTAGGTCTGCGAATCAGGACTTTTACCCTTCAGTGAATAATATTGACACAACGGTGTTGGTGCTACATCAGAGCACCACCACCAAAGGACACCTGGGCACATAAGGGTTAGGTGCAGGTATTTGTGTTATGGACCAGGATGAGAATGCATTGGCAAATGAGGAGAGTCCACTAATACACAACATCTCTGGAAGCTCTTGAAAAATGTTAAGCTAGCTGCTGTTGATCTAAATCATTAAAACTTTAGCATCTTGTTGTAATGTAAAGATAAAGTTTAGAGGTGCTCTGAAAGTCTCTGGTGTCTCTCCAGACAGTGAAACTACGTGTGGTGGAAATGCTTGTTATTAATAAAAAATGTAAACACAAATTGATTTATGCAGTGAAAATGCCTCCATAAAACAAAATGTAACATTTAAGGGTGAAATTATGTGACTTCCTCAGAATTCTTAAACACTGATGACATACTGGTCCATTAAATTAAAGTTAAGATGATGAATGTTATATGTTATATGTATGGAAAAAAAATCTGATTTCTTTTGTAAACCGAAGTATCTAATTGGATTCCACTCACCGATTAATTTGAACTCTCAGAAAAATAAAAAATAATTAATTTGTGATCATGTAAAATTGTGTGTGGAAAATGTTATTTAGCCAAACATAAGTTTTACTGTTTTTTTTCCCCCACAAAATGTTGAGTTTTCTCACAGTTTTCTTTTTTTTACACTGCAGTTAGACCCGGCAGGACCGTCTTCCCCTAAGCATGAACTCTGCTGATTTTCCGCCTGAGTATTTCCAGGTGTTTTCTCAGCAGATGTTTAAATGCCACATAAATGCTTTAGTGTCTCCAGGGGAAGCAGTGTGACTAAAGACTAAATGTTTGTGTCGTTTAGATCTGAAGGCCACAAATCTGTTTTTGTTTTTTTAAAGCACGTTTTATATTTCTGCTTATGAATTAATAATTATGTATCTGCTTCACGTGTGCTACCAAAATATTAAATAATAATATAATATATTACACAATTCATCCATGTGAAGTTTAATTATTTAAACTTCACATAGATGAATTGTGTAAATTAGAAATGATAAAGAACCTAAACTTGAACCCTGAGGTATTCCAGATTTTACACACTGCTGTCTGTATCAAGCCATGATTAATTTAAATAGTTTTTAGTTCTTTTTCACAGTAATATTTTATTTTTTATGTATATATGATATGAAAAATAACATTAAAATATAAATAACACATTTTTAAAGAAACCACTCCTCCCAACCTGAACTTGTGAAAATAGATTCCTCAACAAGTCTTCCCCACAAAAGATATACAAGCAAAATATCCAAATTCAATATAAATACAAGATTTTTTTTTGTTACAATTTGGAAAAGATACAAAAAAAGAAATCACTGTGTGATTTTGTTCCATATAGCCTGTTCTGAAACTTCTACACTTGATGATAAATCTGTGATCTGTGTTTAAAGAAGTTAATGAAGTAAAATCTACAAAGAGCTACGGGGATACAAGGTTCAACAGACCAGTGAATCCCAGAAATCTGGGATTAAATTCATATATATATCTATATCTATATAGATATATATATAGATAGGGATGGGTATTGATAAGATTTTCACGATTCTGATTCCATTTTCAATTCTGTTTAACGATTCGATTCTCTTATCGATTCTTTTTAAAAAGGAGAACACTAAGGTCGATTAGCTTAGAACTTTGTTTTATATCTTCTCTTTGAACAAGATAGAAATTTAGGAGTAACATGGCCTTACAAACCCAGCAGTGAGATCTTAAGAGATCCACAGCCTACGGCTCTTCAATGGGGTGTCACAGGGTCCCCAGGAAAAAAAATTGTAAATGTAAAATAATAAAATAAATATTCTTCTGTAGCAATAACAAAGTATAACATAAATTATTCTGTAGCAATTACACAAGAATATCCAGTAATGTCCCTGCCTACAATTAAACACATTCACTTACTGAAAATCAGGGGCATCTGCTGTGGCAAATGGGTGCAAGCCTTTGACCACAAACTTAGTCACTGCTCGGTGACATTCGTCTATCCTGGCCTGAAAGGAGACGCTACCGGTAGACTGCAGCGAGAACTGCCAGCGAGCGCCAGCCAGACTCTGTCTGTATCCCTCATCATGGTCACTTAAATGCACAGTAATGGCAGGTTTTGTAATAAGGCAGATCGCGCTAACATAATATGCACTGTTAGTTGATTATTTACCTGCCGCATTAACGGGAGAGGACGTGCAAACGTTACCGCTGCTGCTGGGTTGAGATTCACGAGTCCGGAGCGGAATTAAAATCACGACATTCATTTAAGGTCATCGCGTGTTTTGTGAGCAAATGCTTTTGCATATTCGTAGTGTTTCCTCCCTTAAATGAAATATCTACTTTGCAAGTATTGCAAGTTGCCCTGTTGTCATCCGTTCTTGTAAAGTAAAAACAAACTTTTGAGCGTTAGGCGTCGTGTTTCCTGCCAGGTAAATGACGCTCCGCAACGTGGTGACGTCATTCGGGGCGACTGGAATCGATAAGGGAATCGTTTGCAAAAATGTCAAACAATTCCAAGGAATTGAAACAGTGGGAACCGGTTCTCAACAAGAACCGGGTTTCGATACCCATCCCTATATATATATATATATATATATATATACATATATATATATATACATATATATATACATATATATATACATATATATATATATATACATATATATACATATATATATATATATACATATATATACATATATATGAACAAAATATCGATTGGAGGACAAAATATCGACCCTATCGCACTAGTATCGATCCGATACCAACATCGGTGTTTGCCCCTGTAACTTGCACTGGTTCTTGAGAACTTCACATTAATCTGAGTCAGTTTGTCTGTAGCCTCCGCTCCATAAACCCACGTGATCAGGCCTTGCCTGTCAATCAGTCTGATGTATTTACACATTTCACTACCACCACCATCACACCCCCATCTCCCCCTCTCTGTATCTTCTTAATTTGTTGTCATGGAAACCAAAATGGAGGATTGAGAGCCCCCCCTCCCCCTTATGTCACTAGCTCTCTCTCGCTCTCCCCCCTCCTCCCCTCGCTGTGCCGCCGCCCGCCGCTCACACACCGGGCAGCCCCCTGAATCAAACCGAGCGGATCTAACCTACTTATCCATCCCGAAGCAGCAGCCTGCAGGTCTGCGGTCGGTCCGGACCGTCGGTCTGTCGGTGTGTCTGTGAGTCCGAGCCGGTCCGGTGGGTTCCCGTGTGTATGTGCGTGCGTGTGCGTGGCTCTGACCCGGTTTCTTCGGCTGCTGTGGACCGGGAGAGCCGCTCTCTCCCCGCACCAACATTTTCTTTAATGACCGGATTTGTGTTTTGCTGCGCGATGTACATGGACAGAAGCAGCCTGACCAGGGGTGAGTCTCCGGCAGCATCACATACATCTGCACCGCGTGCACACACACTCCATATACCTGCTGACAGGCGTTGCACGGGCTCGCGCGCACCCGCACGGCTGCAGCCCCGCCGTGCTCGGCGCGTCCAGTTTGCCTTTATTTTATTCGGATAAATATATTTTTTTTTACATCACTAGAATAATCCCGATGATGGGGGAGGTGGGGGAGGGTGTTTGGGGGTGACATACGCGCGCTCACTCCGGCTGTCGTGCACGCGCACACACTGACCGACATCTCGCTGCAGTGAATGTAGGCTAGTATGGCTGCATGATACTGCGTCTGCCAGATGTGAGGCTGCTGCTGCTCTCAGCTCAGCTGAAACAGGCTTCATTCATGTGTCGATATCCGACACATGTCAGCTGATCGATTCTCTGCTTTATTCCATCATCACTCACACTGAATCAGAAACATCAGACAGACAGAAACCAATGAGGAGGCTCCATCACAGCCAGTCCATCACAGCCAGTCCATCACAGCCAGACTCGCAGTGTGTGTGTGTGTGTGTGATTTATTGATGGGCTCCTGATCCATCGATGTTAAATGTGGCTGTTCATCCCAGGCTGATGTGGCTCCACAGCAGGATGGAGATGGTGTGATCTGAGTTTCTGTCTGAGCTGGTTTGTTTCTGCAGACAGACGCGGACACACCCCCTCCACACACACGGACACACACACACACACTGAGCCTCATAGTGGTAAAATGATGAAGGTGAATTCTGCAGAATGGGCAGGTCGAGCATTAAATGTTCTTAAAGCTCTGTGCGACACGTCCCCAATATTATTGTTATCCATTTAGTCTTTAAATGATTGCTCTATGAGTTCCTTGCATTTCATATCATTTAGAAGGCTTGTGTTAAGTCTCCAGAATGCATTTTTTCTCTTTATTACCCCAAAATGAAGTTAAATAAACAGCTGAGTGGTTCAATAGGTCTCCAGCCTGAATACAGCAGTCTTTGATCGTCTGTCTATGAGTTAATAATGAATCCATCATTCCCAGTTCACTTCACATTTTTAGAGTTGTCCGGGCATTTGGAGAGAGTCTCTTAAGACTTGTATTTAATATGAATATTCCAATTTCCAACACATATTAGAACTCCCAGGGCCTCTGATGCGATCAAATTAAACACCTATGGAATGACAGAACTGCCCTGGACTGAATCAGAGTGTGATTTCCTGGTGATCAAGGCATCCAGCATCCCTATGAATCGCTGACTTAAATGATTAGAAACTTTAGTCTGTTTGAAATTATGCCACACCCCAAATTACATGGAGCTTCAGTGATCTATGTGCTTGATTTTGCATTTGGATTGTTTGTTTGTTTGTTTTAAAAAACCTTGCCAGCAATAAGCGAAACCTGTTAAAGAGCCTCACCAGTCTCCATAATAACCATAAGACTCGTAGGGATGACTTGAAACCCACACTGACCTCCAGAGCCCCCATCTTGGCTCAGGTGTGGGTTGCCTACTAATCAGAAGGTTGGTGGTACGATCCCAGGCTCCTGTTTGGTTGTGTGCCGATGGTCTGTAGGTGCGCTGCAGAGCTTTGCGGCTGCCCTCTATATGATGTATTTGCATTTTGTCTGAAGGGGGCAGTGCCAAAAATACGTGGGCTGCTCGAGGTTATCTTTGCGCTGCTGTCGCTCCTCTAGCTCGCCCTGCTTCTGAGACAGGAGTCTGACATAGACGAAGAACTTCTGTGTTAAAACTGTGAAAACCGTCTTTCTTTTGTAGCCATTTTGTGATGGGTTTCTTCCTCGTTGTAGTCACCTGCTGTTGTTCCCTTTCTTGTTCCAACTTTTCATACAATCATCGCTCCACCTACACGTTGCTCACTGACGTCAGGCTCCACACTGTTGGCTTTTTGAAGGACTTCACCCAAGTTTGTCTCTCTTGTCTCTTTGTTTGTTGAATTCCCACCAGCGCTCTCTCGCTGAGTAGCCAGCGAGCACAAAAGTATGAGCAGGAATCAGCTTTCAGACCATTCTCATTCCCAGGACATCAAATACTGCAGTTTTGTCACTGTTGGCATCTCAGAGAAACCAAAAGGTTTCCTGTGGGGTTGATGTGCGATGCACCAGGTTACACTGATGATGGCGTTGGGCTCTCAGTCCTAACTAATGATTATAAAGGAACTGTTGGCTTCTCATTAGGTATTATTTTCTATAACCAAGTAGTTTTCAGTTCTTTAACCAAAAACCTCTTTGTGATTGTTTTGGCTCTAACAGATTCCCTGCAGTTTGTGTTGAAGTTGCCAACTTGTCACAGAGCGATAGTGAAACTTTAAATTAAGGATGGTCTCCATTTCCGGTTTGTTTCGTACCTTTTGCTGTTTCACCTCTGCTTGGCAGACAACTACCGACAACCACGACAGTTTGCTAGTGAGCAAAGCAGCGAGGTTTTCGGCGAATCGTCCTCATTGTGCCCGGTTTTGAGTAATAGCCACCGACCTCCAGCAGCCACTTGTCAGACAGTTGGGGAAAACAGTTTTTTCCCTAGTGGCTGGCATTGCCAGCGGCTTTCCAACCACGCTCTTGGCCTGTGTTGCAACTAGGTGCCAACCTTCGGCGTACCATATTGTCACATCTAGCTTTAAAGAGTCCATATCCCTGAAAAAAAAAACGTCAGTTTTGGATGCTCGGCCCATCACTCCAGACATGGATTATAAAACATCTCTGCTGTTAAAGGTTTTATTAAGGTGTCAAGCTTGGCTTGGAATATGGAGGATTTGGGTAGATGACAACAAACTGCTGCTCTTCCTAAATATGTTACTAAACAAAGGTGTACTTGGTTTTAGACAGGGAGGGTATATTTAGATATGATTTTTATGATCACGGCGAGGTGGATGTTCCTTTGGATTTTTAGTGGGCTATATTTGTAAATGTTCAAAGTCAAATGAAGGAGCTTGAAGAGTAAAAATATACATCAGTTCAATCCAACCAATGAAAACAACGACGCGAGTAACTCAAAAGAACGCCGCAGCAGAACATGAAACTCGGCAGACTGATGCGTGAGCTTCATTTAAAATGGGAACTGAGGATTTTGTGTCTCACTGTTCACATGTCAAAAAGTATCAACAGTGCTGAAAAAAAGATGACCTACAAACCCGTTAATCAGCTTACAGACCCACCTGTCTCTGACCAGCTGTGAGTGATGATAGACTGACCTGTAAAGCTTTTCTCCAGCAGCTGACCTACCTGCACACACAACTCACAGACCAAACCCTTACAAGGATTAAGCAACTGGGGGTGGCGTGGTGGCGAGCACTGTTGCCTCAAAGCAAGAAGGTCCGGGTTTTGAATCCTTTCTGTGTGGAATTTGCGTGTTCTCCTCGTTACTGCATGGATTGTCTCCAGGTACTCTGGGTTCCTCCCACTGTCCAAAGACATGCAAGAAGGTAGACACCTTTTCCTATCTTGAGTCTTGCCTCATGACAGCAGGGATACGCTCAATCCAAACTTGGATTAGATAAGAGAAAGAAAAGAGATTGATTACAATATACTGGCTATCAGCTTCTGGCTGAGTCTGTCAATGCTTGTTTTTATTGATTGGGTGGCTGGAAGGGAGGGAGGGAGGGCATGTTTACTAATTTGGAGGTTCAACTCCTTGAGAATTTAACTCTGTGATTACCAAATGTAGTGCAGTCTGAGGATGTTCACGGGTAGCGACCCATAGCCAAAAAGTTCACAAATAATTTCAGTAATAAAATCAATTATATTTGTATCTGCATGAGCTCTGCACTGTGACTATGCCAAGGCTGCGCTGGTCCATTGTGGTGAAGAGAGGGTTGTGTAAGGACGAAGGCGAGCTACACTCACCGATGGCCTTGAAAGAAAAATATCTTTGATAAAAGCAGCAGAAATGAGCCTGAAGAAACCCGGGAAGACTGAGGGTGTTGGCAGGTCTGAGTGAGGAGCAAAATCAAGGCGTGAATGTCGGTGGACAGCAAAATGTTACCAATCCGTTAGTCAGGACCTTTTCATGAAGCCTCGAGCTGAAGTCTTCTCTGTCTTCTTATTGTTTTAAACCTTGATGTGATGAGCAAGGGGCGGAGCTAACTGAGAGAGAGAGAGGGTACTAGGTGATTGAAAGTCATTACCCAGTCAGTCATTAGCGCATCCTGGATAATGTTTTAACTCTTAGAATGACCATAATTTATAAAATAGGCTGAATGTTTTGTTGAGTATGACCTGAAACCCACGACTGGGCCCAATCAAAGTTTGATTTCTGTGGTGAAATTGTGGATTCATGAGGTCAGAGAGTGACTTCCAAGGCATGGCCACGCCTAAGGTGCTGCCCCACTACCTAGACGACCGGAGACTGAAACCAGGACAGAAACACCTACAGACCAAATTGTGCCAAATAGTTCAGCTTTTAAAAAAATCCCCAAAAACTGGAACCTTCTTAGTCAAAGAAATTCCCTGCAGCAGAGGCATCGTTAGACGGAGCGCTCCAAGAGTTTTGAAGGAACTTCAAAAGGAGAAGAAAATCTTATGAACTTTTTTTGGCTGGTCATGGAGTTTGTATGTGCAGGTGAGCGCTGAAGTTTAACTTAACTGAGCTAACGCTTCAACATATTTGCCCAGATTGGTGCCCTGAGGTGTTCAAAATGGCAGCCAAGTGGCGAGGCTTGCTTCTAGAAGGACTTTGACTGTAGGTCAAAATCGCGTAAAAGGTTTGTTGAACCCCCTCAATGATGAGCGGAACATCCGGATTGTTTCAAACAGGAAGTTGTTGCCGATGTTGGAGGGAATTGTGGGAAATGGTGTGTGTGGTCAGTTTAGCCTGAAGTAAATCTTTTCCAGTCTGTTGATTTAATGACTGCTGCTCTTAACGGTGCTTTCTAAACAACCGAGACGCCATCTGCTCCACATCAGCCTGCTGATGTTTTCCCATGACCTCCCATCACGTTCACATCTGCACACACACTCCCTGCCGTATATAACTTAATTACTGTGTGTACTGCACACACTCACAGCTCCTGCAACTCATAATTTTGCTGCTCTGCTTTCAGAGATTTCATCTGAGAAACGTAACGTCATCTTAAAAGTCCGCAGGCCGGGTGTAGATCTCCATCACAGGCCACTCTGTTCACTCAAACGGCTAATTTTGTATGCTAACTCTAATTTCGTGCTCCACTGAAATATTAAACTATTTATTCATTGGGTAAATATTCGGCTTTAGAGACTTTAGAGATCTTAGAGACCTTTTTTTTTAATCCGGGAGGAAACAAAAATGAGGAATTGCTCAACAAACCCACGTGCTCTGCAGGAATGCATCAGTCATACCACATACAAATCTCTAAGTCTAGACTTTGGGCTGTATAAAGAACGGATGTTTACTCTAGGGAGGGGGGATTTCAATCATAAATACCGTTCAATATTTGCTGGAAACTATTGGACTTTCCTTTAGTCGCCCTGTTGTAGCAGACTTATGACTTATGTTAGATGTACCCATCAGTGTTTCGACTCGACCACGTTTTTGCTTATTTTTGAGGCTTTTTAGATGTAGAAGTCTTTGATTGGTTCTCTTGTTTGTACTGTAGCATCTCTGTGCACCACACTGGTCTGGTGATTGGCAGCTGTATAGACAGTGTAAAAGATGGATGTAGCCGTTGTGACCCAACGGTTTCTGAAGTCCTGTTATGAAGCCTTGAGCTGAGTGTTTTCACCAAAAACGGGATGTAACAACCTATGAAACGGCTTCTCATTCAGAGGTTGTTAGCCAATGAGGATCCTCCTTTCTGACTCTTTACGTTATGAAAATGTACAACATAGACTTAATATAAATAGACTTTGTGACTGAGGTCAGAGCAAAGAGCTGTTTAACAGCAGACTTTTATAGGACAGGAAATAAAAGTCCTATGCCATCCACAGGTATCGCCTCCTGGTGGCTGTTTAATAGACTGCAGGTTTAAGGCGCTTTACAACTGGCTTCACTTTTAAGTGACGGCAGCTGTCCATCTTTATGCTTTCTTTGAGTTGTTAACATGTTTTTATTTCAGCTGTTTAATAGTAATGTAGAGGTTTACACAGTGGCCTAAACAGTAAAAGATCTCAGATCTCCGATCCTGGTGGGAAACATGAAACTCTTTTGAGATCGCATCATGAAGGACATCTGGCATAAAAATCTGCAAAATCAAACATGCTGAGCTACCCACCATGGCGACTCTTTGTTAATCAGGCAGCAGCTGAAAGTCCTTTATGTTATACTACATCCTGCCAAACCCTGCCAGACAAGTTTTTTAAGATGATGAATAATTTAAAGACTGTTTGTAATTATGAAATTCATGACCAGCTGTGCTGTCAGCCACTGGTCACTGAGGTTTTACCATTTCACCATCATGACATTTTAAAACTAGAAGGGACAAGCAAGGGGTGGATGTGACTGAGAAAGTAAGCGACACTGCAATCAATCACTATTGCAAGTTAGCACCACCCTAAAGCAAAACTTGTTGACCTTCTATTTCAGTCTCAACTGGTCCATAACTTACAAAACGAGCATTGTGTTCTGTTCAATAAGACTTTAAACTCACGATTGAGGCTGTAAAGTCACCCGGAGAGCGTTTAGTGAGCTCGTAAATCAAATGAGCAGAAGGGTCGTTTTCTCATAGAGGCAACACAACTGGGTTTGTTTTTGCAGACAGAGAATACGCCTCCCTATAGACACATCCACACTGGCTTCACTATTCAGACCTGGAAGTAAGGATAACTGGACCAATTTATATAAAGCATGAGGTAATTAGTTCAATATCCCAAATATTACTTTACAACATAAAGTAAGTATTTAGAAAAGACTTAACCCTTGGGTAGACCTGGTTTCTACTAAGGACTCATTATTTAACATCAAATAGATTTCTGTGGATATCCTTTTTTACACACTTTTCCTTTTTCTTCTGGTCGTTTATTATGCACAGCCGGGTGACACTGCATCACTTCCCTGAGAAAGCTGCATGGACACACCTGTATGCATCCCTGGGGCACCATGGCGACACGGAGAGAGTCAAGCCTGAATAGCCCATCGGTTTCCTCTGTTATCGCCAATCAAGTTCACTGTTGACCATCAGGAAATGTGTCTGTTCCTAAAGGGCAGCAGTCACTGTTGGCTCTGACACAGAAACATTAAGATGATTTGCGTGAAATAAGCAAACAGAAACAAGAACAAACAAACAGAATAAATCTGTTTGTGCACAAAGCTAAAAATGAAATAAATTAACTGCAGGACAAAGAAACATGAGGTCAAGTCATCGTCAAAGGCTGGAGAAGAGAAGTCATAAATACACTTTGATAAAACAGCAATAAAACCATCAAGGAACAAGCAGGGCCACCAAGGCCAGTGCCATATTTCACAAATTATAAAGAGTGCGGTCCAGTATTTATGACTTCTTTTCTTTATGGAATAATTAATGGAATAAAAAAACAATATAAAAAGTCAATAAAAACACCCCGTCTGAGGAATGTGGATCTATAAAACAAGAGCCAACAATACTATGAAAAATATAAACCACATTTAAAAAACTGAAAATCAAAGGTTCAAAGACACAGTGGTGGAACATAAAAGCCAGAAAAAGGAAGTGAAAAGCAAAATAAGTGAAACGCACAAACACATTCGGCTGAGTCAGTCCCGTCTCCTCGCTTCTTTGGAAGTTAACAAATCTAATAAAGAAAGTTTTTCAGCTTTGATTGAATACGAAGGCTGTTAGTGTGTGAAGGATAGCTGAAGTAAAAGCTTCTGAAAACAAAGAGCAGCAGAGAAAATGTCTCCTGGATTTAGAGGAAACCTGCCGAGAGTTTGATGAAGCTTCAGGATCTGTAGACAGAAAGCCTAACCAAAATCCCTTTTTTACAAACATTTTTAGCTAACAAACTAACACAAACCCTTATATATTTTTACCTGTCCCCTCCTCCTCAGGTCCCTCCTCCTCCTCCAGTCCCAGCTTGCTGACTAAGAGCCTCTCTCTGGAGCCGTCCTGCTCACCGTGCGGCCACCTGGGGGCGCTGGATGCCGACTCTTCGCAGCAGCCGAGCTCTGACCCGGGGCCAACCTCTTCCACATCAGGTCCCGCCTCCTTGGAGGGAGGGGCAGAGCTAGCAGAACGCCGTGGCTCTGCGAATGGGCTCCTGCTGGTGAACGACACGGGGCCGCCGGAGCTGCCAGCTACCACAATTACACCACCGAGCAAGAGCAGGCCGCCGCTGCCGGGACCTAAACCTCAGGGTAAGAATTTGATTCACTTTTTTTTTTAACACATCCATGAGGTCATCGCTCACCTGTAACTCCGCCTTCCACAGTGCCACCGAAACCCCCCCACCTCCAGCAGCAGACAGGGGTTTCCAGGCCGCGCCCCCGAGCACCAGAAAAGCCCCTCCCACCTACACCCCCCTGCAAACCCCTCCCAGCGGACCCTCGGGCAGGCCGACCTCCACCTATTCGTGCAGACGGCACCGCCTCCCCCACCTGTGTCCTGTCACTCATCGAGAAGTTTGAGCGGTGAGTTCTGATTGGTTAAGGAGGAGTGATGTCATTATATGAGTCTTTTCTGTTTGTTTATTGTTTGTTTGTTTACAGGGAACAGATCATTGTGGTTCCTGACATCACCGGTGGGGCGCTGTGTCCCCGGCTCTCCGACCCCCCCTCCTCCCTGTCATCCTCCCGACCTTCATCACCAGCATCATCACTGGCCCCGCCCCTCCCTGAAGAGGAGCCGTCCTGTGAGCTCACGAGCCACGACGACATCACACAGGGGGATGAGGGTGGGCCTGAGGGTGAGGATGAGGGGGGAGTGGGTGATCTACCTGATGAGGAAGATGACAATAATGGCGATGACGGTGATGACGATGAAGACGATGATGATGAAGAGCTGGCGGCTGCTTGCCGGGACGATCACCATCACAAGCGTCTGTCCATGGAGTCGGGTTACAGCCCCTCAGAGAAACATGTAGAGGATGATGTGGTTGCCGTGGAAATGAGGGAGCAGCAGCTGCAGCCAGCGCTGCTCGACCAATCAGAGTTGCCCTCCGAGCGTCTGTCCCTCCCCTCCTCGCAGACGGACGGCAAGCTGGCCAATCGAGACAGCGGCATCGACAGCATCAGCTCTCCATCACACAGCGAGGAGCTCTGCTTCGCGGGTGTGGATGATGGGGGCGTGGCCTATCAGTGCAGCCCCGCCCTTTTGCCCAGACTCTCCAGCTCATCCTCGTATGCTGGGGAGGGAGGTGAGGGGGAGGGGGAAGAGGGGGACCCGAGAGCAGGTGCGAGGCGGAGGAGGGAGTTTTCAGAGGAGGGAGACAGCGACCTGGAGGAGGAGGAGGCGGAGCTAACTCTGGTGCTGGCCCCTCCCAAGACAGACCGACAGGACTCTGCTGAGGTGAGGATTCAGGTGGTCTAACCAGGTTTCCTCAGGCTGATGTTCGTGACCCGTTACACATCTGTAATTTCGTTTTGGATGAAACTGAAAACGGTCACGAAAAGATGGGTTTTAGAACAGACGCTTTCACTTTTCATGGAAATAACTGTTCCACCAATAGGAATCTTGGACAACATGTGGGAGTTTAAAAAGGTCGACGGGGGTCAATAAATACACAGAGGAGATTGATCTGGAAAACACGGGGCTATGTTTCAGGTTCATGTGCAGGCCCGCGTCCTCATACAGATGTTTTACATGATCGACGCAGCTGCAGGCTTCAAACACTGGTTTGTGTTGAATATCTGTATTTAGACTCTATATTAAAGTAATAGTACAGGATCAAAATATAATATAAATATAAAAATAGTAAATATAATATAAGTATTAATATAATACATATAAAAACACGGGAAAATATAACATAATAAATTATATTATTATAATAAGTATTTCTAATGCATTCAATTCTGGTTATGATCTCACTTACTTACGCTACTAAAAACCCACCAATGGGCGGTTTTTGCCACACCTGCATTAGTTTAGTTACAGTTGAGAATATATTTAAATACGAGAACAAATTTAATTACTAACGGTGTGAACAATTAGAAGCGCAATAGGAAGGTTTAACATAAGAACAGACGTAATGACAACAATGTCCTGTATGTGGTTCGGCTCATATCATCACCAAATATTTATGGTAACTATTATTATATCTGTGTTTTCTGTTACCACAACAACCCCCAGCCGGTCGCGGCAGATAGCCGCCCCTCCCTGAGCCTGGTTCTGCCTGAGGTTTCTTCCTGTTAAAAGGGAGTTTTTCCTTCCCACTGTCGCCAAAGTGGTTGCTTATTGGGGGTTGTCTGATTGTTGAGTTTCGCTGTAATACTGTAGGTTCCCTTACATTACACTTGGGCGACTGTGGCTCAGGGGGTTGGGAAGCGCATCTGTAACAGGAAGGTCGCCGGTTCGATCCCCGGGCTCTCTGTCGTGGTTGTTGTGTCCTTAGGCAAGACACTTTACCCTACCGCCTACTGGTGTTGGCCAGAGGGGCCGATGGCGCGATATGGCAGCCTCGCTTCTGTCAGTCTTGCCTCCACCAGTGTGTGAATGAATAGTGGCATTGTAAAGCGCTTTGGGTGCCTTGAAAAGCGCTATATAAATCCAATATAACTATATAAATCCAATCCATCCATTGTTGTGATTTGGTGTTACATAAATAAAACTGAATTGAATTGTTATTGGTAAGCAGGGATCTATAAATCATAAGCCTAAGTGGCTGAATTAGTGCTAAATATGTTAAAAATGATTTGGGATGTTTACAACTGAATGGAAATCAAAGGCAGTCACACTGTTTCTATATGCAAATACACAGAAAAAGAAACAGTACTTTTATTTGAAGTAAATATTTGAATGTATGAATCTTGGTACCCTAAGTAGTTTATAGGTTTCAAGGTCGTTGAGTAGTATTTAGAGCATTACAGTCATAGTAATGCTACCGTCATTATTGTATGATGCCATCCATAATAATTCAACATCATTATTATATCTATGTCCTAAACCTAGCTATATAGTTTAATGTTATAATAATGATAATAACAATAATGCGAATGAATGAAAACTCTCTCTGACTTGAACTTGGGTCTCTGTCCAGCCTCCAGATTTGGGCGTTTTTGCCTTTAAAAGAGGAAAATATTTACTGTGCACTCACTCGTTTAACTGTCTCTGTGTCCAGATGTCTGTCCAGCAGAGGGTCTTCAACATCGCCAATGAGCTGCTGCACACAGAGATTGCCTACGTCTCAAAGCTCCACCTGCTGGACCAGGTGAGTCGAGAGGGGTCTCCTCAGCCTGTGAGCCAATAGGAAGAGGAGCTGCCCGCCACACTAGGCTTAGACTGCGAGCTTACCTAGCTGTCAGTCGCTCGCAGGTCGTCTCCTCCTGGTAGAATCAGTTTGTCTGTTAGCCGACTTTCACATCACTGAGCTGTCACTGTTGCCATGGAAACCCCACAGTATTCCCACTGCAGGCTTGGCGGTTGTGAACTCTTTCCTGTTGTGAGAAATATCAGCCCGACTGAAGCCATCTCCTCCCACAGGTTTTCTGTGCCAGACTCCTGGAGGAGGCTCGGTCTCGCTCCTCCTTCCCCTGTGATGTCGTTCTGGGGATCTTCTCCAACATCTGCTCCATCTACTGTTTCCACCAGCAGTTCCTGCTGCCGGCGCTGCAGAAACGCATGGAGGAGTGGTGAGCCTCCATCTCCTCTTCCTCTTCTCCTGCTCCTCCTCAGGAGCTCCTCTCACTCCCTTCCTCTTTGTTCCCACAGGGACTTAAACCCGCGGATCGGTGACATCTTACAGAAGCTGGCCCCCTTCCTGAAGATGTACGGCGAGTACGTGAAGAACTTTGACCGAGCCATGGAGCTGGTGAACATCTGGATGGAGAGATCGACTCAGTTCAAGACCATCGTTCAGGAGATACAGGTACATAATCCAGATCTTTACAGGACATAAATGATCTGCTGCTGACGGCTCTGCACCAGATACCACAGGGACCTTCAGAGGTCTGCAGCCTCCAGGCTGCTCAGGGCGTCCTGTTTTGGCTCATTAGTTTAAGATCATCACACGTTGTTGTGTACAAACGTGTGCTTGATGTTTCTGTGCAGAGGGAGGAGCGCTGTGGGAACCTGACTCTGCAGCACCACATGTTGGAGCCGGTTCAGAGGATTCCTCGCTATGAGCTGCTGCTCAAAGATTACCTCCACAGGCTGCCAGAGGACGCCCCGGACTACAGGGACGCCCAGAGTATGAAAACAAATGCACAAAAACACGACTGCCTTGAGTTCTCCAGGCCACCGTTCCCAAATAGTGTCAACCGTGCATTATTAATAGAATCTAGACAAAAATATATTGTATTTTTTTAGTTTACTGTTATTATTGCCTATTATTCTGTTATGTATTAAAGTCCTTAACCTGTAGAAACAGAAATTCTCTGATAGAAATGAGATGAAAAGGATAACTGAATTTATGAGTAGGAAAAATGAACTACTTTAATATGTGGAGGAAATCATAGCTACCCACGAGCAGGATGCAGCACCTCAACAAAAGTGTAAAAAAAAAAAGAAAAGCAATTGTCAGCAGCTCTCTGACTGAGTGCATCATCTGCTGGGGAATTTGGTTAATGTGGTGCAAAACAAGCTAAACAGACACTTCAGGAAGCCTGATATAACTGATGTGATGGAGCTTCCTGCAAAGGCCAAACCCACAAGACGATACAATCAAAAGAACTGACAACATGCCAGACGGTGTATCTGATTACAGGTGTGTCTTTAAACGTCAACTTTGTTTTTGAGCACAAAATATTTTAAAAACAGTGGTTTAGGCTAAAAATGAGAGCTCGGACATGTATGATGTCTCTAAGACCTTGTTCCAGGCTCTAGTCTTGAAATGTTCTTCGATTATAAAACAGAGACACTTGTGTGCGATCAAGTGTGTTTAAAAACCTTAAAGAACAGGCCAGTGAAAATCAAAAGGCCCAGTTAGATTAGATTTGGCTGTTTGCACATGCAGCGTCGTCCTCTCGGACATTATTAGATCCCTAGAGGAAGTCCCGTTCTGAGCGCTTGCACTGTGACTTCACCGTGAATCTCAGACATGTTCAGAGGCATCTGTTTCAAACTGAGAGCGAAGGATCGCCGGTACTGATAAGAGCTGCATGTTTGGCTGTGACCGATCAGTTTTCAGTTGAAATTTTCAGTTTCCTAAAGGCAGGAGTGAGACCGAAAGTGTGCTCGTTTTTTCTTTAATGACTATGGTGGTTTTAAGAGCTGTAACGTCCTGAGGTGCCCGAGGATCTGAACCGTGGTGCTGTCATGCCGATTCAGAGCAGAATGAAAACACAGGAACTTTTTGGCTATAAAATAAAACCTTCAGGTAGAAGGATCGCTGTTTCCACACACTTTAGGACTTCGAATGAAAGATCTAAAAGAGCTGCTGTGCTGAAAACAGGCCAGAGTTGTACCAGAGCGTGAACCTGAATATGAGATCAGGCAAATATGAATCGAGTAAAGCTTTTTAATGTTTTTGATCACACTTCAAACAGTTTAT
Organism: Perissodus microlepis; assembly: GCF_051167445.1. Taxonomy (NCBI): domain Eukaryota; kingdom Metazoa; phylum Chordata; class Actinopteri; order Cichliformes; family Cichlidae; genus Perissodus; species Perissodus microlepis. Next base: position 32,359,614 of record NC_140480.1, read on the forward strand.
GTAATAATTCTGATACACTATCTTGCCAAAAGTATTCACTCATCCATCCAAATCATTGAATCCAGGTGTTCCAAGCACTTCCAGGACCACAGGTGTATAAAATCAAGCACCCAGACATGCAGACTGCTTCTGCAAGCATTTGTGAAATAACAACTCGCTCTGAGCTCACTAAACTCCAGCGTGGTACCTTGATAGGATGCTACCTGTGCAACAAGTCCAGTTGTGGAATTTCCTCAAATTAAATTACATCAGCTGATAGTGGTATTATAGCAAGGTGGCAGTGATTGGGAACGATAGCAACTCAGCCATGAAGTTGTAGGCCAGGTAAAATCACAGAAAGGTCACAGAGATCACCAGAGATCAGTCGCTACAGTTCTCCAAACTCTGTGTGCCCTTCAGATTAGCTTAAGATCGGTGCGTGGAGAGCTTCATGGAATGAGCCTCTACAGCCGAGCAGCTGCAGCTGAGGCTTACATCAGCAGGTGCGATGCAAAGCAGCAGATGCAGCGCCACCACTGGACTGTAGAGCATGGAGAAATGGTCTCTGGAGTGATGACCCCTTCCTGTTCCAACATGACTGCGCACCAGTGCACAAAGCAAGGTGCATAAAGACATGGGCGAGAGAGTTTGGTGTGGAAGAACTTGACTGGCCTGCACAGCGTCCTGACCTCAACCCAACAGGACACCTCTGGGAGGAATTAGAGCAGAGACTGTGAGCCAGGTCTTCTTGTCCAACATCAGTGTCTGACCTCACAAATGCTCGTCTGGAAGAACAATTAAAAATTCTGATAAACACCTTCCTAAAACATTCCCAGAAGAGTTGAAGCTCTGGGTGGGACAACATTATATTAAACTCTATGGAATAATAATGGGACACTACTCGACTTTGTGTGTGTGAAAGCAGACAAGCAAGTACTTTTGGCAATATAGTGTAACTGTAGACTTTAGTTTGGGTTCATCAGCTCTTGTTCTACGGAGCAAACTTTGGGCTTCAGGGAGCGCTGCTGCACAGAGAAGCTAGAAGCCAGAGTATTTGGTAGCCTCGCCCTCATTGGTTCCTGTGTCTCTGTGTGTCTGAGCTACTGGCTCATGTAACTGTCCTCTCTCTCCTGCAGAGTCTCTGGAGCTGATCGCCACAGCAGCCGAACACTCCAACGCTGCCATCAGGAAGATGGTAAGATACTCTCACACATTCGACACCCGGAGCTGTGAGCCATAATCACCCCCGTCTGCTGCAGTTCACACCACATCACTCAGATAACTGTGGCCCGGGATAGATTAAAGCTCAACTTTTATTTCATCTTTAATTAAACTCTGCTGATTACACTCATTAACTGCCCGAAGCTCCTGGTAAACACGACTGCTGCTTCAAAGGTTGGTTTATACTTCAGGTTCGAGTCTGCCTGAAGAACGTCGGGTACCCAGGTGGGTTTGCAGAGGTCTCTCAGCGATGGCGTGATTAGCATGGTTAATGTAAACAAGAGCACGAGAGGCAGAAATGTGGATTCATGGAGTTCAGGCTGGTTTTTGCTGTAATGACTCAGAGGTCTGAGCCTCTCCACCTCCTCTCAGCGGGATGTTTGCCGTCGTCTCTAATCAGCTGTGACTGATTAAAGGAAAGCCGCTGCTGCTGATGTGAGCCGGTTTCACTCAGCTGACAGCTTTTTGGAGATTTGTGCAGGAGGCAGTGAGAAAACGCGACATAATCAGACGAGGACGTGTGAGTGGCATTAAACAAGCTTTAGAGGGAAGCTAATACTAAGAATACACTACAGCCGCTCATGGCGTTCAGTTAGACAGAGCTTAACTTCTGGACATTGGTCCAGACCCGATCATGGTTACCATGCTTACATTTTTCATATACTGCATTTCCTCCAACTTAGAAACGTGAGATGTACAGCTCAGATGGAGGGTTTGGACACAAAGTCAGAGGCAAAGCTCAGATGGTTTGGACGTGCAGAGGAGGGAGGGTGGACGTGCTGCTGAAGATGGAGCTGCCAGGCAGGAGGAAATGAGGAAGACCACAGAGAAGATGGATAGAGTTGTGGTGACCCCTAAAGGGAGCAGCTGAAAGAAGAAGAAGAAGAGGGCAGTTCCTTCAACCATTTTGCTGTGATTTGCCAGACTCCAGCTGTTTCCTTTCAGCCAATCATCAAATATTTTTACAGTGTTTTCCATCAGGCAGTGATAGCAGATTACTCCAGACCAGTACATATTTGTAGTATGTGCCCTCTCTGCGCTTTAACCCTGTAAAGCCTGAACCATGAAATAAGATGTAACATTTTTGCTACATCTGGCTTTTGTTTTGCAGTTTGGTGCTCACAGTTTGTTCATCTGAAACAAAAACATAAAAGGAGTTAGGGTTTAAAGAAAATCACACCGATGATGTAGATGTCTCAAAGCTCATGTGTCACATGGTGTTTTAGGGTTTTAGGGTTAAAACTTAAACTGGAAGCGCTCCATTAGAACCCTGATCTGTAGAGTCACCTCAGAGGGGATCCAGACTTCCTGTAGAGAAACTCATTTCAGGATGTCAGGTCTCCCCGCTGACGACTCGCTGGAAACACTAGAATGTAGATCGAAAACTTTGCCTTCAGGCTCCACAGCTGTCCTAGTAATCTCACAGTTTGCCTTTTGTGTCTTATATCTAATATTTAGGTTTCCAGTGAACGTAAAATGCCCTAAAACCATCATGTAGCATCGGCAGGAACATTAACCGCTAAGTGATTCTTTTATGTCTCTGCCAGGAGCGAATGAGGAAGCTGTTGAAGGTGTACGAGTTGTTGGGAGGAGAAGAAGACATTGTTAACCCAACTAATGAGCTCATTAAAGAGGGACACATCCTCAAGCTGTCCAATAAGAACGGGACCACGCAGGACAGATACCTGATACTGGTACTTCCCTGTCTGTGTCTCCTTCTCAGTGCTTTACAGAGTTCATAGGGTCATAGTAACAGTAATAAGCGACACCTGCCTCTCTCTGCAGTTCAATGACAGGTTACTGTATTGCGTCCCGAAGCTGCGTCTGATTGGTCAGAAGTACAGCGTCCGAGCCCGAATCGACGTGGACGGCATGGAGGTGAGATCTCCGACTTTTCTCACTGAAGACACTGTTAGACTCAGAGTGTTTTTGCATTCAACCTTCAAACACCTTAAGCGCTTAGTAAAGTCAAGAATATTAATGTGATCTACAGACTAATAATAACTAGATGAGCACTCGTTCAGTGTCCAAGCTTCATAAAGTTGGCCTGGTGGGGTTTTGTGTTATCTTCCAGAGACGCAGACACGCAGTATTAAAACATGCATCCACCTCAGCTTTAACTGTCAAATAGAACTAACAATAATAAAGCGAGATCAGAGAGGATGATGATGAGCGTGCTGAAATTTAGCCTGAATATTTTTAACAAGCTAACAGTGAATTTCCCGCCTGTGTCCTCAGCTGAAGGAGACGAGCAGCGTCGCTGTCGCCAGGACGTTCCTGGTGTCGGGAAAACAGAGATCCCTGGAGCTGCAGGCCAGGTACAAACACCTACAGAGACAGAAGCACACTCACTCCTGCAGGAGGACTCACTGTAATCAGAATCTGTCTCCCAGGATAAAAACACACTGAAGTTTGTTTCTCAGGTCGAGGTTTGCTCCTCGAAGATTTGACTGATTTTCTGTTGGCTTTGCAGGACAGAGGAGGAGAAGAAAGACTGGATCCAGGTAAGTGGTGCTGATGCAGCGGGCGTAGATGATCCGATACCAGCACGTTAGAAACTGCGGAGGAACGTTCGGCTGCAGACCTGATGGGTTCGTGGTGTGCTTTCAGTCAGCAGTGGCGAGTACTGTGAAGCAGGCACAGGGTTTTGGCGTTAAAGCCTCTAGGACAGCGTTGTCAAACATAAGGTCTGGGGCCCAGAATCGGCCTGGCAAAAGACTCCAATCCGGCCCAACAGACATCTTTGGACAATACAAAAGAGGACTTAATTTTTTAATGGATTTTACAGCTTGTCCAACTCACAAAGATGTCTCCCACAGCTGCTCTTTAATGCACCAAAGTACTAAAGTATCAGATAAACTATATAATATATATGATATAATTACAGGATAGTCTCGGTAACAAACTACCTGAACTTTTCTGTAATTTTATACATTTATGTTTTTTACAATTTAACCCCGAAAAGTTGTGCTCACAGATTTCTTTCATTATATATAATTACAGCAGCATTTATTTATTATGCAAAAATACTGAGACTGAGGCTGAAATCACACTTAAATCTGTTATATTGAGATATTACAGGGATTAAATGTGAAGATAAACTGACAGGAAGAGGATTTTCACCATTCTGGCCCAAAGCCAGCTGTATGTGGCCCGCTGCTTTAGGACAAATTTATAATTGACTGATAGTAATGAAGGATTTTCTTCTTCTTTTTTTAATGAAATCCGCCCTTTACTTTGTTTACATTCAGGCCATCCAGGCGACCATCCAGAGGCACGAGCAGACGATGGAGAGTTTCCGACACTTGAACTGTTCACTCCGAGATGATGACTCCACGCCGCCTCACTCTCCGGTAACACAAACACTAAGCGACAACATTGACCCCCTGACATGAAGAGCAGAGTTCTTGAAATCCCAGAAATCATTCAGTTGTGACTCATATTCTCCCGTCTCTGCCTCCCAGAGCTGTGCTGAGCTGGGGAAACGAGCTCCGACTCCCATCAGAGAGAAGGAAGTGACTCTGTGCATGAAGTGTCAGGAGCCATTCAACTCCATTACCAAGAGGCGCCACCACTGCAAAGCCTGTGGACACGTACGTTCTTCATCCATAACATCTGTCTGCAACACCTACAGACAATTTAAAATCCACAGCACTGGACGACACCAGCTGATGTTTGCAGCGTCTGCAACACCAGTGTGATGTGTTACAAAGCTCTCCACATTCAGACTGTTCCCAACACCAGCCCACATCTGTAGTGTCTGTGACATGTGCAGCATCCACAACACCTCCACCTGCTGCTCACATTTATCGTACCCAGCATATCAGTATATGTCATACATGAGCTGATGTGAACATCTGTTGTAGCCCAACACCTGGATATTTGTAGTATCTACAGCACGTGTCTGCCAGACGTTTGTGGCACAACAACATTTTCAGACTTTACACAGCGTTGTCATAGTTACCAATTGTGTGATGGTCTATGTCGACTCCAGGTGGTTTGTGGGAAATGCTCGGAGTTCCGCGCTCGCCTGTCGTACGACAACAACCGAGCCAACCGCGTTTGCATCGACTGCTACGCCACGCTCGTGGGCGTGTCGCCGTCTCCCGCCGGGCTGACCAGCAGCAGCCACAGAAGACGCTCCATCCTGGAGGTGAGTGTGACCACGCTCTGACATCACCCGGCGTTTGCCTCTGTCAGATCTCCACGCATGGAGCCGTTTGCACATTTCAGGATTTCTCTTTTCAAAGATGCTCGACAGGTCGAGTGTTGCAGACAGCTGATTCTCTTCTCATCCATCTCTCGTTGCTATAGAAACAGGCCTCGTTGGCAGCAGAGAACAGTGTGATTTGTAGTTTTCTGCATCACATGGAGAAAGGAGGAGGGCGGGGCTGGCAGAAAGCCTGGTTCGTCATCCCCGAGAACGAGCCGCTGGTGCTCTACATCTATGGAGCTCCACAGGTACGCTATAAATTTACATTCATGTAAAATATATAAGAAGGCGCTTTCCTGTTAATCCAATTGAACAGGAACCGGCTGCAGTTCATACAGGGGTCCAGTAGAGGTCGCTGCATCCCTGGATGGGAATGGAGATACAGTTAAATTTTTTTAGCTGCACCTCCTTTCACCTCTGTTCTTTTCTTGTGAGCGCTCTGTACAAAACAGGAAATGCTGGGAGTTCTGGATTGTATTAGAAGCTCTCTGGTGGTATTGACAATCTGCAACCTTGCTAGTGCCCCCTACAGGCTTCTTTATTGATTACAGCCACAATATTAGCAAACACTGTCCTGCTGGAACATCAGCACCTCGTCCTATGGTGCCTTCTGTATGGAAGCCTGTTCCTGCCACTGAGGAAAACCTTTTTTGCCATCTGTAAGTCAGAATTTCAAGTTATTTCTCAGAAGTCTGATTTACTAAGATGAAGTTTGGAGATAATATCCCATAATTTTGATTTATGGATGATTTATTTGCAGTGGCAAAAAAAGCTTCCATACTTCTGTGAGGTCACAGAGGAAGCTTTGAAAAGCAAAATCACACTAAAGGTTCCTCCACTTTGTGTGACTCTGGTGACTCTTTGTTTACATTATCAACCAATCAGAACACGGCAGACAGAAAATTATGATGATGATGGAGGCTTCCAGTTTCTGTTCTGACTGGTCTGGTCTTTGACGTTGGGATGAAATCAAATTACACCCTCAATGAACTCAATTTATTCTTTTTCCCACAGGATGTGAAGGCGCAGCGCAGCGTGCCTCTGATTGGCTTCGAGGTCTCTCTGCCCGAGTCGTGTGACCGCCTGGAGCGACGCCACGCCTTCAAGATCTCCCAGAGCCACCTGACCCTCTACTTCAGCGCCGACGGGGAAGAGCTGCAGCGGCGATGGATGGACATCCTGTCCAGGGCTGGGAGGGGGGAGGAGCTTCAGTTCCACCGACCAATTGTGGAGAGTCTTGAGGAGGAGGGGGAGGAGTTTGCAGCTGTGGCAGAGGAAGAAAACACGTGATTCTGTAGGACAAGGAATGATGGCGATGATGAAGATGGGGGCCTTTAAATGAGGATCAGTTGGAAACCAGAAAACAAAACAAACTGTTGTAGCTAAAATATCTCTCTCACACACACACACACACACACACACACACACACTCTGCTCTCTCTATGTATTTAAAGTTGCGTGGTTCGTCTGCATGATTCCTCCCGGCTGTCCACACGAGTTGGCGTCTCTCACTCTTTCTCTCTGTCTCACTTCACCTTTTTCTAACCAGTGTTGAATCGGTGTAGTGGGCGGAGCCTCTTCTGACAGTTGTCTCTCCTTTGAACAATAACATCACACTCATTCGAGTGTCCTGCGTCACCATTTTCTTGATTTCAGCACTCCCATGAGCCTCAGCTTCATCCAGAGTTATGACATCACCGTCGCGTCCTATTTGAAATATTTCGTCCACAAAGACCCGAAAGTGAAACGATGAGAGCTGTAAGGAGCACGTGCACTGCTCATTCGCTGGTTTTTAAGTCATTATAGTAACAATTCAACATTTTTCTCCCTGCTGTCGCGCAGATAAACCAGAAGACGCCACCTCTTGTTTGTGGCCACTTTTTGATACTTCACAGAATAAATAAAAATTCAGTATAAAAACGATCCGCACATGAATTGATAAGGACAAGCGTTATTACTTTCAGCTGCTGCAAACCCCGAAGCTCTCTGATTGGACGTTTCCTGGACTTGATCAACAATAAAGCACATCGAACCAACCCCACTGCAAGTCCTCCACCGCTCACACTTTAAGTTCATGTAACCGGATTTCTGGTGAGTCTCTCGCTGGTTTGTAACAGGTTTGGTGACTGGGAGCAAATAAAGTCACATTTCCTCTACAAGTAATCAGAGGTGTTACTTCCAGGGACTCATGTTGAGAAATTTCACCCTGCGTGGGATAAAATCCTCGTTTAGATCTGGTGGAAAAGCTGGTAGAAGAACTGAGCTCCTCAGCAGGCGTCACAGGAAACGTTCCTGCAATGGAAACGACTTTTAAATAAGTGTGATGTGTCTGAGTCAAACAGCAAAAACAACGTTTCAGAGCCACGTTAGTCTTCTCCTGATGTCGTCTCCCAGCTGGATTAATCCTCTATGAGCTCCTGAGCATCCACAGAACATGCAGAATGTGCTCCAGCATAAAGCAGAGGAAGAACCCTCAAACTGCAAGTAAAAAAAATCCATATGAAGATTCAAAACACAGTTATTATTTTGTATAAACACAAATATCTGACAAAACAGAGAAAATGTCAGGAGCGAGTAATGCGAGCATCCTTAAACCCCCACTTATAGTCAGATGAAAGCTGATTGGTTGTGGAAGTGTGACTCAGGTCCTGATTGAGAACAACAGGCTCCAAAGGTCAGACGTGTGAATCCCAAGTGTAAGGTGAGGATGTGAATAAGCAGCAGGTTTCCTCCCTGCGTTAAAAAAAGAAGCTGAGCTGTGTTAAAAAAGGTCGATGGTGGGAACAGCAGATTTTAAAAACACAAAGGAAGAATTGGACCGATGTTTCCTTCATCAATGCACTTAAATGACTTTTGGATTTTTACCGCCAATTTACCCCAGTGAAGAAATTCTGGCTTTCAACTTTTCAACCAATTGGAGGAAAGCAGCATTTCCTCCGCAGCAGCCTCTGCTGTTGAGGTTTTAGCTGAAGCTTCCCTGCCCTCTGCTGGTAAAGTCCGGAACTGCCGTTTAAAAAATAAATCCCTGATCCTGTTCCTCACAGACCTGCAGAAAGTGCGCTCAACGTTTGAAGGTTTTATTTAAACTTCTCAGTCTGAGATATTTTTTCATGTATTTATTTCCTGAGAGGATGATGTTTGTTTCTCAGAGTTCAAACAGTTTCTTCAGTCCGACTAAAAAAAAAAAAAGCTGAATCAGACAAACTGGAAGTTTCTTGTATTTATTTATGCTTAACAACTGAAAAGGTGTTATTAACTGTTCAGTCTTCTGCACAATAATATTATTATTAATAATAATGAGGTAAATGTTGATGATTGATTTTCAGATTTTCTTTTGAAATTAGGATTTTCTGCTCTTGATCTTCAAAGGTTGGTATGAAAGGACTTTGTAGCTCCTGATTTTGACCAAGAAACTCTTTCTGATGCAGATACAGTCTCAGTTAAAATGACTAAAAATAAACATTTTGACTTCACATGTTCTGATTTTGACATAATGCCCTAAATTTAATAGACAGTTCTGTTAATGTTTCATTATTTAATCTGACTGAGGTACAAACGCCAACATTTTAATGTAACGCTTTGCATTCAGGAAAGAAAAGTCTTTCGAGGAGGTTCTCGTGTAAATATGATTCAGTTTTTATAATTATTAGGTATGTAAGTCATGTGGTCCTGTTAAACTACAACCTCCAAAATACTTTGCTTTTGTGAATGCAAAATGTCAAACATATAATTTGGAAGAAGAAAATGTTTATGTGGAGCTGAAAGGATTTATTTTGAATTTCTAGCTGCTCCCAGTGTCTGATTTTTGTGTTTCTTAATGGCAGTAAAATAAATATTTTGGAGTTTTAGATTGTTGATTCAGACATTTGAAGACTTGGACTCTGAGAAACTGACGTTTTCTGACTTTTATTGACCAGAAGATTTATACGATATAAAAAGTAATAATGGAAATAATCGTCCAATGAAAGGACTCTTACGATGACGTTTTTTGGATGTATAAAGTTTGGATGTTTTTAAGGACAGAGTCTCTAACAGGTCCTGGACTGGACTGCGGACCTTCACGTCTCTCTGGGTCTGACCCATTCGGTCTTTTGTTTCCTGAAATTAATCCAGCGATTAGATGGAGCCGATCTGAACAGAAATCAAAAGAAAAACTAAAGGCTTTTGTTGTTTTTCTTATTTTGACTTGCAGTGGTTCAGTATTTCTCTCTCTGTCTCTATAAACACATTTTGGACAGTGTTTTGATAGTGAAAAAAAAAAGCAGATATTATGAATATTATTGTTACACTACGATGAACTGAAACGACTTGTTGTTGGATATTTCTGTGTTTATGAGTCTGGATTGTGTTGATGTTTGCTTGATGCAAGTTGATGCAAGAAGAAAACAAAGTAAAGATTTTGTAAATATATAATTTATTCTCCCGTGACCCTGTCAGGTCATGTGACTGTGTAAAGGTTAAAAGGTTAACGCTTGCTGTTCCTCCGCACAGCCAGAGCCACGCAGACGGTTCGAGGACTGATGGGGTGAAGGTTAAAGGAACAACCTGACGTTTCAGTGACGTCTGTAGCTGTGAGATCGAACACTGGAAGCAGGGGGAACCTGTTAGCGTAGAAAGGAAAAGAAAATACTGCCCGGCCAAAAAGAAACGTCACACACTCTTATGGTTTTTTGGACCGCCTTTAAATTTGTGCATTGTCGCAACAAACTTATTTCCATCCAGAGTTGTTGTCATTTATTGACAGCAAGGTCTTTGATGATTGAAGATTCAAATCCCTGTCTTTAAGATTCTCAGAGCGGTTATGGTCTGGACTCTGTGGTGGCCAATCTGATTTGAGCCTGATGCATCCTGGCAAATCCAATCATTCACGTGGTCAGCTGACCTGTTCTAGGTCACGTAACATTGCTGAACCATGACCTGACCAACTGAAGAAACCCCAGATCATAGTCATCATGACCTTTGTCCAGTGCTCCAGAGTCTGATCTTTATACTCCCTAACAAATCAAAGCCCTTCTTTTCAATTAGCTTCACCAATAATTGCTTTCCTTAAGGGGACACAGATGTTTTGTCCCAATCACTGCGTGTGGAAATTGATTTTTTTACACGTTCACCAAACGTTGAAAGTGACAGCCGATCCCAATCGTTCAACACATTTTTCAGACCACATATCTTTTTTGAAGATGATGGTTCAACACTTTCTGGATAATTCTTAACCCAGTTCTATGATTTTCAGTAATCTCCTTTGCTTGAAGCGATAATTTGACCTTCTAGTAAGAAAGTAACGTGTTTTCCATGATCCAGGATACGTCTTCTGACACGTTTTTTAAAAAAATAAGAAGCTACTCATATTAATCACTGGACTAATTATCCAGAGGATGGCTCTTGCCCATTTGCTTATTGAACTCTAGATAGTGACTTTTTTTTTGGTTTGGCAGTGGATAAAACTGTTATAAAATTGCTGGTAGAGAGGAGTGTAGTATGTCGATGTGGTGGTTATCTTTGAGCGGAGTTTAAAAGACGACGCTTTTCCAGGACAGCTTTCTAAAGTTTTCTGTCAGAATTGATCAAAATTCTGCTTAAGATGGTGGAAGTTGTAAAATTAGACGGGAAGAAATACAAGTGAAGAAAGTTAAAAGAAGTTGAAGAGTAATTGCAACAGGCTGCATGCAGCTGCTTTGCCTCGTTAACAGACTGTTAATCAGTTATTGGTGGTCGCTGATAAAGCTAAAATACCAAAGATGTGCTTGTTCCTGCTCCTTTCTTTCCTTTTCTGCTGGACCGTCACAGTTTAAAGGCCAAGCTACTCATCAAAAATCAGTCAAAATCATGAAACTTGTGTTAGTTATCAAGCTAATGACACGCAGCTGCTTTCTCTTAATGTAAAATGCAAATGAATAGGTTGGAAAAGCTAAGCTAACAGTTCCCCTTTGCTTCTACAGTTTGTGCTAAGCTACATGCTAACCAGAGCAGAATCTCTGGGAAGTGTTTCGTGATTCTGCATTACACAAAAATTCCTCTCAAAATGTGGAAGTTTTTCTTTAGCTTCTACCTCACCGCCTCGCTATCTGGTGCTCAGTCTGCACGTGGCTCTGGTTGCTACAGTGTGTTTTTTAGCGTGTTTTTGGCATGCAAAGCAGTGATAATGGAAGGAAATGGCCAGTAACTCAGCCTTATATAGCTCCCATCGTCATCAACTGTTTTGATGTGGTGAAAAATGTGTTGCGTGGTCAACGCTTAAGTTGCTTCTTTATGTTTGAGTTTTATTGAATCTTTTCTGTTGCCAGAGATCATTGCAGACTGGATTAAACTGTTCCTCACTGGTTCTGACGACAGTATATAAAGATGGACATAGCCACCATGAAGTTGGCCATTGGTTTGTGTGGAATCCATAGATACTGGATAATTAATGCTAAATAGCAAATTAAAGTAGTACAATTTCACTTAAAAAGAAGTCATAATATGTATAAGATAATTTTATTACATGAAAACTGTCAATTTGGTTCACTCATTGGATTTGAATTTGTTGGCTGTAACGTCTTTGTAGAGATTCTTCTGCCAATCAAAGTAGGGACGCCTCTAATACTGACAACTTAAGTATAACTAAGTAAGTTCACCCCACTACAGTTTTTATAAAGGTTTAAATTAGCCACAGAGACCAAACCCATGTTGTGGACCAGGGCGTAAACATGTTTGTTTCTGCTGTACACTCAGACATTTTAACATGGGAGTCTATGGAGACTCACTGTTGTAGGCAGCCTCAAGTGGCCAGTTGAGGAACTGCAGATTAAAAACAATGGGTACTTGCTGCTTGGTTTGAACTATTTAAATAAAGTTTTTAAAGCAGTTTAAAGAAATATTTGCATCCGCCTCAGCCCCTGATGCGGTTTGTAGTTTCAGAGCAGTGAAATGCTGGTGCTGGTCTAGGATCAGTTATTCTGTCCAGAAGTCGACTGTCCAAAGAAGAGAAACTGGCTTCTGTGTAAAAACTCCTCTAGTTCTGATTTTTGCCTTACAGCTTCTGAACTCTTCTTTGTGCCAATTCAGATGGGTGTCAGTATTTAGCCTTTCAGTCTGCAGCTTTATATTTATTTGTTATTTTATTCCAAAGGTGTTATTACTGCTTTTATTGCTCTTTTTATTATTATTATTTTTTACTTTTTTTTGTTTTCTTTGGGGCAGTTCTGATGTGATTACAGGGGCGTTTGTGCTGTGGACTGTTAATGGCTTACGTTCCCACACCTCTGGTGTAACAGCAGCACCGTCGTGTATTCTTCTCCTTCATGTTGTACTTAGAAGTATATTGTTATTATTGATTGAGTATTGATTGATTGCAGGTTATCGGTTAGTGGCCGGCCACTGCCTTCCATGCTGTCGATGTCTGTTTCCCATCATGCCCCCTCTGTAAGAAGATAAAATGACAAGTGTTATAAATAAAATAAAAGTATAAAAACAGATGTGAAATGTCTGTCTGGATTTTCATATGTTGTCACTACTACTGCTGACATATTCAGAAAACTTTATTGAAATGTTGGACAAATATTTACAGCTGAAGCAACAGCAAAAACAACAGCGCCATCCAATGATGACAAAGAGCAATACAGCGTAGGGAGTTGAAAACAGAAAACATTGAATACAACAAGTGAATAAAAGGAATAAAAATTGAGTTGTAAATGGAAATCAGACATTTTAAATAAAAATAAATAAATCATATAATGACAAAAAGCAACTCCGAGGTAAAAATCAAATCTTGAAAAAGTCATAAAATCAGGATAGAAAATCCTACTTGATGAAAAATTCCAGACAAAACTTCAAAATTGTGCATTTAAAAAAAAATTCTTTTAATAAGACAAATGTGCTTCTATAAATCAATTACAGACTGACTTCAAACTAGAAAACAAATCTCCAATCGATACTTCTGATTAGATGCAGCAGGACAGCGATGACGCTATCAGTTGTTGTGATTGCATATCTAGAAACAAGATGACCTCCAGCAGCAGAGAGCATATCTGGACTTCTCTCAATTTATTAATTTTCGGGTCTAATTTACTTTTATGTTTAAGGTGAGCTGTAGTCTCTTTTTAAAGAGACTGTAAATGGTTTTCTTACGTCATCCTACGCTGATGTAACATTTAGTCATCATTTACTCTTAACTTTCCCCGCCTGACCGCTTCGCGTCGTTCCGGCCTTCTGATTGGACACTGTCCTGCCACTCTGAGCTCGGCTGATAAGACGTGCTAGGCTAACGTCACCCGGGGGATTTCCTCCCTACCCCCCTGCTCCCTCCCCACTACCGCTTCCCGTAACAGTTGAGATAAAAACAAACAAAATGGCGGCTGCTCCTCTGTTCTGTAAGCGCCAAGCTTCAGCGGCAGCCGCTGATTGGTAAGGCAGCAAGCAAAGAAGCAGTTCTATTGGCTGGCGGTTAGCAGCGGAGAAGTTTATTGGTCAGCGGGAGATCAGTCCAGCCGCTCAGACCTGCCCCATCCAAACATAGAAATACAACGAGTAGAAAAAACATGAAAACGTTTTTCAATTAAAAAAAAAACAACAAAAAAATAATTTTATCAGATTGTTTATTGTTTAGTAATTATTTTTTATCAATACTATTTTTACTGCAAAATTTTAAATATTTTTTGTTGGTTTGTTTATTGTTTTTAATAACCACAGTTAGTTTTTTTTTCTGTTAATTTACATAATAATTTAATTTTGTGGAGAAGGACCTGAACCTTTTATATTTGATATTACAAATAATTAGGCTTTAACTAATTAATTAACAAATTAAACTAAAATAATTTCATCAGTAATCTAATTTCGTTAATTTAAACAAATAAATATCACAAAATAAATACTATAAGAAAAAATATCCAGTATAAAAATGGGGCACCAGACTAGAAAATATGTGCAAATATGTTTGTTTCACCAGGTTTAAAATCACCCAAAAATATTCATACGTTTCAGGGAAAAATGTTTTAGCATAAACTGACTTTTATGGACGAATTACTGGAGTAATAGATGATCTATAGGAGATAAATATCTTCAATCCGCTGACAGGCATAGACAGACAGATTGCATATGTGCAGGCTCTGTTTAATGACTGCACCTACTCGACTGTTTTGCACCGACGGAGTTTTATTTACTCGGAAGTGTGGGTCTGTTCTATGTGGTGTTTTTCTGGGCTGACAGCTGTCTGTGATTCAGTCTGTCTCTTCATCTTTACTGAGAACTCGAACCTGAGTCGTCCTCGTCTTCATCATCCTCGTCTTCTCCTCCGTGTGGAGTCACCGGGTCTGGACCGGATCGAGGTTCCTCAGCTGCCCCTCTGCTGCTCTGATTCCCCCCTCTGAGACTTTGATCTCGCAGTGGCTGCTGGGAGATAAAAAGCTTCTCCTTTTCTTCTTCGGAATCCGCAGAGATGTCAGCCGTTATCCCGGAGCAGGTCCGGAGCGAGCAGGGGAGCCGCAGCGGAGCCGAGCCGGAGCAGCCGGAGGCCGGCGTCTTGCAGCCGCAGACCGTGTTTGTCATTCTGGACCCGGCGGAAACTCTCAACGTGGTCCGGTGAGTCAGGAAGTTTTTTTTTTGTTTGTTTGTTTTTTTTACACCGTTACTCCTGCCGCGGGGAGAAGCTCCTGGGTTAAAATCTATGTTATTAACTCATAATAAAAGAATAATGTCAGTGAAAGAGACTGCAGGGAGAGTTCAGGCGTGCAGTTTCCCCCCTTACACTCATGACCTGTGCTGTAAACAAGTTACTGTTTAACGTTTATTACAGGCTGGTGCTGTTAAAACAAAAGCCTCCTATGAAATATTTTGGTGTAACTGTAAAATTTGAAGAGTTTAAAACGCGTTTCACTATTATTTTGTAGCCAGGTAAAGTCTAAATTTAACAGTTTATGAATGAAGTTTGGTGTGAAGTGCTCTCCGAGTACCTCAGCTCTGAAGGTGTAAAGTGCTGAGTGTGTGTGATGGGATTATGATGATCATCAAGTTGTTGTTTGCACTGCCTGACCTTCGACCTCTGACCCTCTTTGCTTGCTGATCTATTGAGTCATCTATGGAGCTGCTGCAGCTCCTGTTATTTTCCCAGGAGACACAGATAGGGCCTTGTTTGATTTTTGATTTTATTGATTAGCATTCAAATATCTCAGTGAAGACAGAACAAAGATCTACCACAAAGCAAGAAAGCACGAGACAAGGCTAATCAAAAGGTATTGGCTGAAGCATTTGCTTATTACGCCAACCCTTTTAACAAAAGATCTTTTTGCATGCAGCTCCTGTACACAGGGCTCGAAGCAAATAATAAAACAAAGCAAAAACAAAACAAACAAACAAACAAAAAAAAATTTCCACCTCAGATAAGTAACTACATCAAAGCAAAAGAATCAAGAGTTGGGTTTTTTTGTTTTTTTTTCTCTTTTCATTCTTGATATATATATTTTTCTAATACTCTATTTTTAAACAAGGAAAATGAACTACACCTTTTTAAATCACTGTCATAACTATTCCACAGGTTAACTCCTCTAACAGAAACACATCTCTGCTTTATATTTGTCCTTATCTTGTTTTTTTTAAAGAAATCTGTTCCTCTTAAGTCATATTGACTCTCTCTGACTTTGAACAGCTTCTGAGTACTGGGGCAAAGCAAGTTATTTTGTGTTTTATACATTATCTGTGCCATTTTATATTCAACTAAATCATAAAATTTCAGGGTATTCAAATTAATAAACAAAATGTTAGTTGGTTCTATATAGTTTGATTGGTTTATAATTCTTATAGCTCTTTTTTGTAACTTGAAAATAGGAAGAGTGTTCATTTTATATGCATTACCCCATATCTCCAGACAGTAAGTCATATATGGAAGCAACAGAGTACAATAAAGTGTGTATAATGAGTTTTTGTTCAGGACATGCTTTGTTTTATAGAGAATAGCAATGGTTTTTGACATTTTTGTTTTCACATGGTTTATATGAGACTTCCAGCTCAGCTTATCATCAATTATCACTCCAAGAAATTTATTTTCGTTCACTCTTTCAATTTCAATTCCATTAACCCTGATTTTAGATACATTTTTCATTTGTCTAGTGCCAAAAATAATCAATTTTGTTTTCTTTATATTTAATGATAACTTATTTACATCAAACCAGTTTTTTAATATATTTAACTCCTTTTCCGCTGTAGTCAGAAGCTGTTCTAGGTTTTTACCTGAGCAATACAGAGTGGTATCATCAGCAAACAATACACATTTTAACAGTTTGGAAACACTACATATGTCATTTATATATAATATAAATAATTTAGGGCCCAGCACAGAGCCCTGAGGAACACCACAAGTTACCTTCAACTGCTTAGATTTTACATTATTGAATTCGACATATTGATATCTGTCATCCAGGTAACTTTTCATCCACTTGTATGCTAACCCTCTTATGCCATATCTCTCTAGTTTATTCATTAATATAGATCAATTGTATCAAACGCCTTTTTTAAGTCTATAAAAACACCAACAGTATATTCCTTATTATCTATAGCATTAGATATCCCTTCTACAAGTTCCATCACTGCCATCGAAGTGGACCTTTTCACTCTAAAGCCATATTGGTTATCACTTAGGAGATTATGCTTCTCAATATATTTATCAAGTCTATTAACAAATAACTTTTCTAAAATTTTTGAGAACAGTGGGAGTAGTGATATTGGCCTATAATTGGTAAACTGACATCTCTCTCCGTTTTTATGGATGGGAATAACTTTTGCTATTTTCATTTGTGAGGGAAATACACCAGTTTGAAAGGACAGATTACAAATGTATGCGAGAGGTTGCACTATATATTCTATAATACTTTTAACTAATATCATGCCAATACCAAAACAGTCAGTGGACTTTTTATTTTTAAATGTCTTCACAATGTTAATTATTTCTCTATGAGTTACAGCACCAATAAACATGGAGGACACATTCTGAGTAATATGTTTATTTAGGTTGTTATTATTTCTTGACTCTGGAATTTCTTTTGCTAAATTAAAGCCAACATTTACAAAGAAATCATTAAATTCATTTGCAATGTCTTTAGTTTTATCAAGCACAATATCTTTATCTTTTTTAAAATAATCTGGATAATTCCTATTTTTTGAGCCCTTTTTGATTATACTATTTAATAACCTCCATGTTTCTTGTGTGTTACTTCTACTTTGCTCCAATAATTTGTGGTAATATTCTTTCTTACTTGTTCTTATAATATTTACTAATCTATTTTTATATAACTTGTACTTTATTTCAGCATCTTTTGTCCTCTGTTTTATGAATCTCTTATATAGATTATTTTTCTTTTTACATGCATCTTCTATCCCCTTTGTGATCCATGGCTTATTTGATCTGTGATGCTTTCTAGTGATTTTCATTAAAGGACAATGTTTTTCATATAGTGAAATTCACCTTTGTGTATAATCTATATTTATTTTTAAATACATATGTCATATGCCATCCCTAAAAATTCAAAGATTGTCTTCCGATTGGTTTTCTGAGGTGCAGGAAAACTTTAAATGGCTGAAGTTATGAATGGAGTTTGGTGTTCTCTTGATTTGTGTTGATGGAAGTTGGAAAAGGTTTAAGTGCCATGACACGTCCAGTCTTGGCCTGCCCTTACCACAGAAGCAGCACTTAAGCTCACAATACACACACACACACACACACACACACACACACACACACACACACACACACACACACACACACACACACACACACTTGTTTTTATATCTTGGTGAGCACATCTCATTGACATAATGCTTTCCCTAGCTGCTTACCCTAACCAAAACCATAAAACATGAATGCCTAATCTTAATCCTAACCATAACCTAAGTGTAACCCTGATACTAAAACCACACGTAGAGCCTCAAACATGCCTTCAAACTCATGTCCCCATAAGTGACTGTTGGTCCCCACAAGTATAGTAACATGCCAAATTTTTCTGTCCTCACAAAGATGTCTAAACATGTATACAAACACACACACACACACACACACACACACACACACAGGAATGATGTTGGCAGTGAGAGAGAAAGCAAAAGTAACAACAAGCAGGAGTGTTTCCCAACTGTCTGAGGGGAGGAGAGTGGAGAAGGGTGGGGTCTTGGTATGTGTGTATGGTGGGGGTGGGGTTGTGTATAAGCATGGAACAGCAGGAAGTGACTCAGCAGAAGAAATTCTCTAAACACTCTCGTTTGTCCCTCTGTCTTTGTGAGGACCATCAGTCACATCATGTGTTGCAGACAGTGAGGACCTGTTGTAATGTCCCCACCTTGTCAGAATCTAATATGTTTGCAAAATGTACACTGAAAAGTTTTCCATACATTCCATTATCGAAGAAGCCTTCAAGCCCTTAAAATCCTGTTATTTAAAAATTTTCTATCTTTCCAAATTCACAAATGTCCCCACTTTACATTAATAAATACATGTTTCAAAAATATGCGGCAAAAAGTTGCCATTTTCCAGAATTGTCTGAATGTCTCACAGTGATTCGCATTTTTATGCAAACATCCCCATTCCGTAAAATGTCCCCACTTTGTGTAAATGTCCCCATTTTTGCAACTAAAAATCACCATTTTCCAGAGTTGTCTGAATGTCTCACAGCTGTTCACACTTTCATGAAAACGTCCCCATTCTGGCCAAATGTCCTCACTTTCACAAATGTCCCTACTTTGCAAAACTTGTCTCCATTTTGAAAATGTCTTGCTTTAAAGGTTTGTGAGACGTCAAAGTTTGCCCCAACTTGATAAAGCTTATCCACAGAGCAGACATGTCCTCACAAGTCTTCAGTCTGATTTGGGTCCCCATAAAGGAGCCTTACAAGCACTCATGCTCATGCACCCAAACACAGGAAGTGGTAAAGCCTAACAGCTGACAGATGTTGTTCCTCCACATTCTTCTTCTCTGTATAAAAATATTTCTATCACTCTAAGAAGTGAGTCTCAAACAAACGCTGCAGTGTATTCATAACTGTGGTGAAAGGCTGGACTTTTTACTGCCATGTCTCAGGTTTTTTTCGTTTATTTCCAAACTGAACATATGAAGAACTGTTAAACTTGGAGGTAAAACATCAGATAAGCAGGAGCGCACACACAATTTAAATGTAATCATTGTAACAAGGTGGAAATGACGATGGCTCTTGCACCAAATGTATTGTCTCTCTTTCCTGTACATTGAAAAATGCTGGTTTAAATGCTGATTGGATAATTGTGTCTGTCTCTCAGGCTGCTGATTGGTTGATTTTTGTCTCTGCCCCTCAGAGTGGAGTCTGGGATCGTTGCTGACATCGAGGTCGATGGTCTGCTGCCATCTGACTGCGACACCTTCTATGAAATCAAGAGTCAGCCAATCAGCATCAGGTAACACACCTCTGACCTCAAAGTATGGGTTCTACAGGTGACCCCTCCAACACCACCTACACCACCTGTTGATTATGATAACTAAAGTGTGCTGTCATTTCTGTCTTCAGTTCATCAGCAGCAGCTCCCTCCTCTTCATCTTCTTCACTGCCATCAGTGATGTCATCGAGGTACACAACTCCCCCACTTCTTCTTTCGTTCCTGTCTTCGCTCATCTCTCTGTCCTCCAGAGGGCGCTCTCACAAGCACTGTCGATAACCTCCACCTCCTTACTCCTCCTGCAGGGTTTTGATGCGTCAGGATCTGATGCGTCAGCAGGCTCTGGAGGAGGAGCATAAGGAGACGCAGAAGAAGCAACAGCAGCTTCTTCGCTTCTCCGACTCTACCTCGCCCATCTGCGTCTCGGTGCCCTCCTCCTGCATACCTCCTGCTCAGGTCCCCGTGGAGGTGCTAAAGGTACGCGGAGTAAACTGAAACGAGAGGTGTCAGAAAATGGACGCCAGTGAACGTACTGCACAAAAAAATTAAATATCGACTTTGACTACATTTATTGTTTTAAATATGCAAACAAATATAAAAAGTATTTAAAGCTAAACACACCTGGCTAACCCTTTAATCAGCGCTTCATAGCACACCCTTCAGATAACCGTTTGTTATTGTCTGATGATTTATTAGCTTATAAATCTTATTTGCTTTTGTGAAAACTGATTAGCAGATGCAATTGGAAGTCCTTTCCCTAAAATCTATTGGCTAAATCTCAACAATGTGCTAAAATGCTATGTATGGACGCGACCTGCTAGCTTTATATGTATACAGTTATCGTTTGCAACATTTTAAGTCTTTTAAATCTTCACTCTTGGCCCTCAGGTGCAGACTCACCTGGAGAATCCCACCAGGTATCACATCCAGCAGGCTCAGAGGCAGCAGGTCCGTCAGTACCTGTCCACCACCAAGACAGCCAATCAGCAGCAGGCTGCAATGGCAAGCCACTCCCCCCAGCTGGGTTCCACCCCTGGACAGCCAATGGACGGGAGCCCCAAACAGGAAGTAAGAAATAAACATGTGAACAAACAAACAGGCTTTATTTTTAGACTGAATCGTGTTATGTGAAGTATACTTTGGTATTTTTGTATCAGCAACTCTTATTAAAAACATCTGTAAGAAAAATGAAGTGAAAATAATCAGAAGTAATGTTTAAAAACTGTTGGTTTACTGGTTGGTTTGTCTTACTGGCATCCAGTTGGATGAGTTATGAAAGAATTGACCCACAGTACAGTTGCTATGAAACAAACTATCCTGGATCTGAAATAACATGCTCAACTCACTCCGAGTAAATCCCATTCTGTGCACAGTAAAATGATTGTTTTCGCCAGTAAAGTCTGGTGGCTTTAAAAGGAGCCATTTCGTCTGTATAGATTTCCACAAAACATAAGCAAACACATGCGTTGACTGTTGGCACACATGTGATTATTACAAAGGTAAAGCTGCAGGGGATTTCTGAGAATGAGCTTGAGGTTACTGAGGGAGAACTGAGTCCCGGCTTTGCAACGTGGAGAGTGCAATGAGAGGAAAGATGCAAACACAGGTACAGCTTTACTAAAGAAACACCTTATATAACATCAAAGCATATCAGTGCTGTCGCCTCCTGTGTCTTATGTAAAAATGTTTCTAGCTTGCTGTGCTTTGACACCCAGACCTAGAAAGTGAGAAACACATAATGAGGTAAACAGGCTGTCATGTGCTTTGGGTTTCTACAAAAACACAGCGACAGCTTCTGAAACTCTCATTTCTCTGTTTATCCATCATTGAAGGCTTTATCTAAATCCCTTCAACATACAATAAGAGTATCTCTATTTCCCACCATAGCTTCTATACTCGCCGTGTTTCACGCCTCATTTATGTGTCACGTCTGAGAAGACATTTCAGCATCTTCCTCTCTCCTCCAGATGCATTTTGAGCACTGAATCGTTCCCCCGGGCCTGATTCATCTCTGGATGAAAGGCAGCAGGAAGGAAGAGAGAGGGCAAAATAGAGACATAAGAAGAAAACCTGCAGTGACAGTTTAAAGGAGCATTTCACTTGTTTTCATTCATTCAGTCAGTCAGCAGCAGCCTTCCCGTCTGAGTCTGCTGAGTCGACTCTTCCAGAGGATCTGAGTCAGTTTTAAAACATGAGTCACCTTAAAACACAAAATCCTCCCTTTTTATCCAGAGATCAACAGATTTTTAAAAAGTAGTTTAATAGCCTCTTTGCAGCCAGAAAAGTAAAATATGTTATTCTGAGGCACGGTGTTGGGTTTGAGACTTCTGGCATAATTCAGCAAAAACAGATTTCATCATCAGGAGGAGCGACCAGGGCGTGACTTTGTTTTAGATGTTTCCTGACACTGAGCACAAATATGCAGCTTTCAGCACGAAAATGTCAGAAGTAGAGAGGTGTCACCATGGTAACCAAGAAAGAAGTGGCAACAGACATTAAAGAGTGCCTGGTGTGCAGACTCTACATTGACCAATGGAGCAAAGCTGAACCAGAATAACTCAAATTGTGTATAATAATGAAGATTAGGATCTCAATACTGTTAATGCTTAAATAGCATTCACACTAATTACCCGAGGTGACACAATGCTCATCTGCTCTGTGATTGGTTCATTCAGGTAGAAGACATCATCGTCGATGACATCATCAGCCTGGATTCGAGCCTGAACGACGAGTTTCTGACACTGATCGACTCGGAGCTGCAGCTCGCCAACACGGTAACGCAACACGTGCACAAACACACTCGAAAACATCACACAGTGCATTCTCTGGTTTTACTTTTAAACGACGTGACGACTAACCGACAAACAGAAACAAACTCCTCCCCATCATCATCATCATCATCATCCGCCTCCTCAATACCCTCCAACATGAAGGAAAACACCACACCGGCTGGACCTGTGACGTGTTACTGTAACAATAAAACAAACCAAACCCACTTCTGATGATCGTGTCTGAGCTCAAGCAACACTGCCCCCATCAGGTCACACTTGGAAATACAACCCTGTTCCCTTGTTCAGTTGTTAACAAGGAACTTTTTAAAATTACCCTCTGCAAAAATGTAACTTGAGCTTTCACCACCAGGGGGCAGCTTTTTATATCAGAGGCTTTTAGTGTAGCTGTGGAAAACTACTCCGGTTTTTGTTATTGTTTCGCTCTAGATTTGATCTCTTCTCTGCAACCGAGCGTGGGTTCTTTCTGAGAGTTTGTGCTGGTGGTGAAAAGGAGTTCTTTCCAGGTGCTTCAGTCACTGTTTGATGTGCCATTCACTCAAACACCTGTCCTTTACGGCTGCTGCTTCCTTTGTTTCTCATGTTGTGCTCAGGGCAGATTGGATGGATGATACACTGGCTGGCTGACCTCTCCTGTGGTACACGTTGGTATTACATACTCGGATATAAAGTCCAGTTTCACTTCCCTGCAGGCTGACTCATGTTTAATTCAGTTCACACATGTTTTTAATTTAGTTTATTTTAATGAAATTTCAGTATATTTCTATATATTTTATTAAGTCTTTAATAAAGTTTTTAAGTCTGTGGGTTATCATATTAAATAATCAGGATCTCAGCAATGTTGTGAGCAGCTCAGTGGCCCAGTTTCATTTCAGTGTCAGCCCTTGGCTTTCATTCTGGTTTAAAGTTTTAACAAACAATAATACTGTTTCACTCCATGGTTAAAGCTCATTTAAATGAATTAACTTCAGTTTTAATTCATTATCCAAATATTTTCACTCCTGTCCTCACAGCTGAAATGACTGCTGTACAGCTGCTGTGGGCCAGATTTGTCCTATTGGTGAGATAGTTTTGGCCCCCGAGCCACATGTTTGACAACATGTCAGATTAGAAAACTCATCAGGAACATTACTGAGGCAAAAAATCAAGGCAGAATTAAGGTAATCTAAATACAGCCTGACTTTTTTGTGTGGGTGCTGTCGCCCCCTGCTGGCCATCACCTGGAGGTAATGCAGATGTTTCGTATGTGTGAAGCTGCAGTGACAGTGGAGGTGGAAGAGGCTGTCAGAGAGTATCAGTTCAGCTTTCCAGACTTCCTCGTTTTTGTGGGTGGAGACACACGGTGCGTGTGTGTGTCAGGCAGATAATAAAGCTCTCTGGGAGTTTTCTTTTTTTTGCTTTCTTTCTTAAAGAGACGTTTCCTCATTTTTAAACAGTCGTCTGAACAGAAAGGGGAAGATCAGCAGCAGCTCAGCGACTCGCTGTGTGTCTGTGTGTGTGTGTGTGTGTGTGTTTGTTTGCATGTGTGTTTGTGTGCAATTAGCAAGATGAGGATTTTGGTGTTACTGCCCGACCATGAGAAGAGGAGGATTAAATCGGAGGTAAAATGTCCAGCTTGTATTTTTTGAGTTTGGGGAAAGTTTGACCTCTGACCTCTGGACTGCAGCTGCTTATTGAGGAAATGCGGCATAGTCGCCTTAAAGAGAAAACCGATTAAAACTGGGTTATTCATCCAGATTGATGTTGTGTCTGCTGGTTTGCATTGTTTTTATACTTTAAACACATCACTCTCAGCTGCTTTTTAAACGATTTATAGGCTTATCTGTTTAATCCTAACTTTTTTTTTCATTCTCTGGAAACCTTTCTTGTAATTTCTCTATAAATCTGCTGCAGTTTGGCTGTAGCCTCCAGATGTTTCCTGCTCCCTTTGGTGCCCAGAATCAGATTTTTCTTTTGAAAGTGCCTGCTGTTTAAATTTGAGTTCTTAAGGAAAGCTGGCGTTTCCTAGAAAGATGATAAGAGGAGCTCTGAGCTGCAGGGCTGTGCCGATATGCACGGTAGTCAGTCAGCATTCATTCAACTGAAGTTTCTGCTCAACAGGCTGCAACACAAGATAAACTCAGCGGCTCATTTGTTGTCTGACTTACAGTTTAAGTCGCTGCAGTAAAAGAAAGTGCTCGGCTACTTTGCCTCAGTTTCAGTCTTCCTCTCCACAGTACACTGATTACATTATTTGAAATGTATTAATCTAAATTAATACTTTTCTCTGTGCTGGAATTATGTCAGCAGTTAGCTTTCATTTCACCCGCCTCTCTAATAAAGATCAACTTTTTGGTTTGTATTGTGGTCTGACGAGATTTGCATTTCTTCCTCTTTCAGGCTGTTTTAGCTTTGGCTGTGCTCTTAATGCACTCTGATTCCATATTTTAAGAAATCTTTTAGTTAAAATCGAGGGTACCCATGAACGAATGATATCTCTAACTGGGTTTGTGTGGTAGGGAACTGAATTTGTAGTAAATCCCAGTTTAAAGAGGAGTTGTTCCACTCGTCCAGTATTTTCTGTCGTATATGTAATGTTACAAAGCCTGATGTTCATATTAATTATGAACGAGATTCACATTGCTCGAGTTATTTTATATTATATATTTTATGCAGTCACGCACAAAATACAAAGCACAGCCACCAAGTACAGCTAGCACTCGGTGCTGCCCCTCTGTAGGCTGCTGGAAGCCGGCCAGTCAGAAGAAAGTGTGGATTATTAGATCATTTGGACTGAAGCAGTCACAGCTACTTTAGTTGAGTCCAAGAAGTGGAAATGATGATTGGAAACCTTTGACTTCAGATACGATTGAACCTCAAATGTCGCTATAAAATCTCTTTTCTTGGTAAACTTTGACACAGTACAGTTTTCCAGCATAATTATAGTAAGTAAAGATTTAGTTCCAAAGAGTAACCAAATACAATTAAAATGACAATAAAATAAGGTAAAAAATAAATAAATCAATTAGTCTGTCACATTTTTTTAGGTTATTTGTATAAAAACAGCATGAAATAAAACTCACAGCCAGGCCCTGATTTACTGTCATTTTTGTATTTTGATCTCAAATGAAAATGTAAAGAAGCTAAAATGTCGATGAAGCTCTTAAAAATGTGCCCGTAGAGGAGATTCGTCCCCAAACAGACCGTCCAGGCCGGGAGGAGCTGGTTTCTGTTTCTGTCCCTGTTATCTGCGAGCCAGTTGTTAGCACAGCTTCCTGTTCGATCAGCAGATTCCTCAGTTTCTGACTTTAGTTGATGAGAGCTGACAGAAAAGTCAGACCTTAAACCAGCAGACGTTTCATTTCTGCTCCACAGTTCATCCGCTACACAGAGCTCAGGAAAAAACAGTTTTAGTTCAGCGTGGTTTTAAAGTTGTCGCAGAACACTTAACTGGAGGCTCCTGATTCAGTGTCCAGTTGCTCAGTAGTCCATCCACAGTGGTGGTTTGACTTCCATGTTATTTAACAGCGGCTGATTGCAGAAACTGTGACCTCTGTGACAGCAGGTTAGCTGCTCAGACTCACCAGAGTGACGTGTGTGTGTTTGTGTATAAATGTGTGTTTTCTGGACTTCGCTGTTGACAGGAGGAGGGGGGATAATCTACCTGTCACTCATCTGATTCTGTGCTCTGATTGGTCCATGCAGCTCCCTGATCCTGAGAACTTGCTGGACGGGTATGGTGGCAGCGTCGGGAACACCATGCCTACGCTTACCGTTAGTAACAGCTGCCCGGCCAACCTGCATGCCGTCAAGAGAGAGCTGACTGGTAAATATCACACACTCAGGTTACATGTTACCAGATACCATAGACTGTAGATGAAAGATGATGGACAGTTGGGCTTTGTGGACTCTGCATTTTGTGCTTTAGCTTCATCACGTTGGGTTGCTATCTTTCTGGAGCCAGAAGTAACCATACTTGGATATGAGGAGGGAGTGCTAAGTTTTAAACCTAGCAAGCTTGGTTAGCGAGCTGTTAATTGGCGCTAACAGATGAACAAAATGCTAGAAGGGTAGTACCACACTGCACAGTATTATTCCATTTCAGCGAGTGCAATTCGCAGCAACATCATTTGTTGTTTCAGGCTGTAAAGATGTTTGTTTCTGCTCTGAAGTTGGACATTTCAACACGGAGGTCTGTAGGGATTTACTTGCTTTTGGAGCCAGCTTTAAGTGGTCATTAGGGGAAAAGCAATTTTGGGCTTTGCTGTGTTGGCTTCAGTTTTCAGCCCTGGAGTTGCTACTTGGCAGTTATGCATCAGTTCAGGGAATCTGAGTCAGGATGTGAACCTGCAGACTTCTCATCAAAGAGGATGTTTGTCAGCTGGACAAGGAAGCATTTTCACCATACGTGATTTCCAGGAGCTCGAGCTGCAGACAGAAAGTCGTACTTATAAATATGCAGCCTCTGATTAGACTTTGAGGTCTTCCGAGTGCATTAAATCACCTGCAGGGGGCGTCACAGTGACCACAAACACAGTTTACGTGAAAGCTTTTCAGATAAAAGCATTGTAAAACACAGACTCCTTGCAGGAGTGAGCTGCTGTGATTGGCTGCTCCTTCACGACGATTCGTGTCTGTCGTCACGTTGCATCGTTCCAGCGTGCCGGGAGCGAGGCCCTTCGCTCTGTGTTTCCCTCTGTGCTTCCCTCTTGTTCCTCCTGGCTGAAAATGTGTTCTTAATTTTGATGAGTCAACATCACGACTTCCTCTGAACACGCACACACGGCCACGGCAGCCACTCGTATTTTCCCACATCATCAGTTCCAACTTCCTGTTCAGTCAACATGAACTTTTTGTCCAAGCTGAAACTGACATTCTGCTGTTTCTACGCTACAAAACAAGCAACATTAAAAAACACATGAAACAGAACTGACAGCTGTTGCTGCAGCAGAGAAAAGTCACTCATGATGAACTCACAATATTGATTGCGATTGATTTTTGATGTTGTTGTTGCAGAGGTGGAGTCCAAAGCTCTGATTAAAGAAAGACAGAAGAAGGACAATCACAACCTCAGTGAGTACTGCAGTATTACTTCACCAGCCAGTAAAATATTTGTGTGTTACTGTGTGGCATTCTTTCAGCAGATCTCAGAGGTAGATGTTGAGCTGATTCACACCTGCAGGTTTCAGGTGTTTCTGATTCCTGACATGCTTCAGTTTTACAAAACTGACTGACATACTTGTGCCGACACACGTGCACGCTCCACTATAGAGAGAAATCTTTGGCTACTTCGCAGCATGTTGGACGGTCAGAGCCGACTGGAAAACATGTCTTAAAAGAAAAGCAGTAAGAAACGTAAACTCTCTATAAAAGATTATTAAAAACAAATTAAACTACTAAATCTTAAATTCAGTTTAAATATCCACATCATAAATATCATGTTCAGTATAGACAAAATACAAGTCATGACAGTGTTACGAGGCGGAGGTGGCCACAGGTGTGATGTTCTATGTTTTAACACGTCCTTTCTGTCACCTCCACATCCACAAAGTTACTGGACTGTGGATCTGTTTATTGAGTCTGTTGTGGCCACTGCAGACTCATAAAACATCCTGAGCATCATCCAGCAGATGTTAAAGATCCTCAGCGGTCTTTGCTGAGGGCTTCAGAGTTTGTAGTGAAGCCCAGTTTGTTGTCAGTGTGAACACTGAGCTTTGTTAGGAAGTTGCATCAATGAAGTGTGCAGGTATCCTGCACAGGCAGAGATATCAGCTCAGCACAGACTGATAAAACACTGTGACTCCCTAAAACTATATCACAAACCTCCTGGATGATCCGTACTTCACAGTAAGTCGTATATTTGTCACATAGTATAATTTAAATGCTCCAAAAGCACAAACAGTTTAGGCATCCACTTCATTGACTCCAGTTAGCAGAAGGAAGTCCTAGCATCCTCCCGCCCCCATACGAAGTCTAAAGAGAACTGGCTCACTTTCGGAGCCAGCCTCGAGCCCCGCCCTGGTTGGCAGCAGATAACTTCAGGTGAGGAGAGAGCGTCGCATAGTTCGGCTTCCTGAGTTTGCAGCTTCACATACCACTCTGCTGCAGCGCGTCTCGGTTTGAAGCAGGGAACAGAGAATTTTCTCTGTCTGTAATAAAAGATGTGGAGAACATCCGATCAAGACTCATTCATCTGATTGTTCTCTTATAGCTGAAGAAGTGAAACTGGTGACTGGGAGCATTTCATTAAAAAAAAAAACACCAGTCGGAGGTGGGGTGGGGGGGAGGTGCGTGACGCCATGAAGTGAACTTTTAAGGGTCAGAATGGAAATGAAACAATCAATATTGCTAAAGGAAAACTTTGATATTTAATGTAAAAATTCAAATTTGATGCAGTCTGATGATTTGAGGGCACGTATCTGTCCTAACTGAAGCCTGAGATCTGCTGACTGTCTGATTCTTATTCCTGTTTTTTGTCACCTTTGGTTTCAAAATGCTTCTGTTGCTGCTTTTATTGCAACATTTTTCCCGTGCAGAGTTGTATAACTGCTGCCGAATGCATTGACATCTGCACGCTAAAATAATGTCGATGTGTTCCTACAGTCGAGAGGAGGCGGCGCTTCAACATCAATGACCGGATCAAAGAACTCGGAGCTCTGATCCCTAAATCCTCTGACCCGTTAGTAAACGCTGCACCCTCACACTCTGTACACTTACACTCCTGCTGGTACCAGTACTACAACAAAAGCAGGGACACAAAGTGACTACAGAGACAAAGGCACAGATTTTGCACTTGATTAATCAGTGAGATGTTGGCTTATTTAAAGTGATACAGCTGACTTTTTCCATTTAAATAATCTTTGTAAGTTTTATTTGAAATTGAAATTTGATATATATTGTTACATAGACTTTACTTTTAGTTCAGCACTCATGTCTGTACGTGTTGGCAGCAGCACCTCGTTATCCTGCCGTGTGTTAACGAGGCACTGAATGTGATTGGTGTTTTAGTGAGACGAGGTGGAACAAAGGAACCATCTTGAAGGCGTCGGTGGATTACATCCGCAAGCTGCAGAAGGAACAGCACAGAGCCCGAGAGATGGAGGAGAGGCAGAGGAGGCTGGAGAGCACCAACCATTCGCTGATGCTCCGCATACAGGTGAGCAGAGGGGGCGGGGTGTGGTGGTGGTCTGAGCTACTGTCCTTGTCCATCACATGGACGTAGCTGCAGCTTCACAAACTCTAATTTCTTTGTTTTGCAGGAGTTGGAGCTTCAGGCTCGCGTCCATGGCCTCTCCTCTTCCTCCAACTCACCTCCCCCGAAGTCCTCCTCCTCCTCTCTAGACCCCCAGACCCTGCTCTCTCCTCCACTGCTTCACCCCTTTTCCTCTTCCTCCTCCCCCTCCTCCTCCTCCCTGGTGACTCCCTCTCTGGGTCTAGATG
Organism: Perissodus microlepis; assembly: GCF_051167445.1. NCBI lineage: Eukaryota > Metazoa > Chordata > Actinopteri > Cichliformes > Cichlidae > Perissodus > Perissodus microlepis. Next base: position 32,389,599 of record NC_140480.1, read on the forward strand.
CTCTGACTTTTACGGACCTGGATGAGCCTCAGGGAGCCGCCACTGTTTTCTCCCCAGACCTGATGTCTGACATGGGGCTGACTGACCTGAACGGCCTGGGGGGCCTCCTGATGGAGGACGGGAGCGGGGCAGGAGTGATGTCCGACCCTCTGCTGTCCTGCGGAGCTTCGAAGACCAGCAGCAGAAGGAGCAGCTTCAGCATGGATGAGGATCTTTGATGACCCCATCGCGCACAGGGATCTGATTGCCCAGAACTGAAGGCGGGACTTCATTTTTAATTTTTTTTAGGGAACTGCTTTTCAATCTGTGACATCATCAAAGCAAAAAACACACCAAGGTGTGCAGTGTAACAGAAACCATCAGCATGTCTTCCAGGGGACTCCCCTTTGTCCTGAGGTGTTGTTGTCACAGCTGTTGTTGCAAACCCCAGTGTCAAAATTGTGTTCAGGTTCCTCACATGCACTCACCTGAACTGCTGAGACTCAAAGAATCATGATTTTTTTTTTTTTTTTTAAATGTGGATTTAGGAGGTTTTATAAAGTAGTCAAAATACTGAGACATTGATTGTGCCTCAGTTCATTCCTGTAAATATAAATGAATCTATAATCACTGTGCTGGAAAACTGAGTAGAGATTTTTATTGGATCAGAGGAGTCTGCATAGCTTCAGGACTTTGATTCAGTTTTATTTTTAATATATGCGCTGCCTGTTTGAAACCATGTCCAGAGCAAAAAGAAGGGAAACTTTTGTAATCGGCTACCAATCCTTAAGAAAACTGTTCATTTCAGTTAGTTTCATCTTTAGAGTTTTATGTTTTATTAGCATTGAGACTCTTCTCATACAGCAGCCAAATTAACATTTTAAGCTTCAATAAATTCTTGCTGATGAGTTTATAATCGTTAGCCTTCAATTAAACTAGCTACAGTTTCCATTGCTTGAGGCTAATTATAAGCTAACTCTTAGCTGCAGGTGTTTTGTCTTCAGGAACCCTCCTATCTTATAACAGACAGGTTACCAAACAAGAACTTGTCGAGTTAGCTGTTAATGTTAAAACGTGCTCGCGTTAAAAGCTAACTAGTTACATACTGTTGTTCATATTCTCCTACCTGCTAGTTTAGTTAGCTACTGTACAGAGCTAGCTGCTATCTGTGCTTGATGTAATTAGCTCTAGCTAAAATCGTGTCATCTTAGCAGCTATGTTTGTTTGTGGAACGATTTCCTCATATGTTACAGTCGCCGATGTAAATGTATCTGGGTTTTGTTGGAAATTTAAGGAGCTCTGCTGGTGATGCTGGTTAGGAAAAATAATACTGACTGCAGACAAGTTAGTAAGATGTGGGAACAGAGACACCAAGACACAAGATAAATGAGATCTCTGCTGATCTCTATTACTTTATTACTGCATGATCACAACATCAGCCCAAATGGCTGCCAACATCGCTCCCTTAAATATGGCAGACAACAGCCTGCAGACTGCGGTTCATGTGCCATGTGGGATCTTTGTGTTTGTGTCTAGTTTTGTTTCATTTTCAACTACTGTTTGCCACATTTTTGGCTCCAAAACCAACATTAACCACGTTAAAATGCTGGTTTTTGTTGTTTATCTGACATCTAATAGATCACCTTTGGAATCTTGGTTTCCTTCTATTTATCAGTAATTTGATGATACTTTTTTAAGACTTTGAGTAGGTGGTGGAGGGTGCCGACTAGTCATGTATAAGGGACTTATTACAGTTGATAATGGCCATTTATTGGGCTGATGTCATTCATTGAATTTCCCAGGTGATACTAAATCATGGCCAAACAATAGTATTTTTTCCTGCTAATGTCATCTGTGCCGTGTACTACAAAGCAAGAATATATAGCATATATTCATAACTACAGCCATCTCAGGGCACTATACATTGTATATTACAGAGTTCACAAGCCATCAACTTTCTATGATCAGCACTTGGCAGCAGTAGGGAAAAAACCTACCTTTATAACTAAAAAAATATGCAACAGAACCAGGCTCATGCCTTCATACCAGGGAAAATATGGAGGAAGGGCGAAGACGGGAAAGAGGAACTTAATTACAAGAAAAAAGCACTGAGCTTGATGTGGCCAGTAAAACCTGTTGGGCTGTTATGTATTGTTAGCAATGCAAGTTACAGTAACACAGACTGTATGAACCTACTTGCATTCAGTTATTGATACAGGAAATACACAAATATCTGTTTTTATGCTTGGTCCTGATTTGCTGCCAGGTTAATTTTGCAGTCCTGTTGGTGTTTATCTCAGAGAATGTTTAATAAATGAAGTGAACTGCACTTACATTTGGTCAAAGCGATTTCTGGCGGATAGATAAACAGTATATTCACTTTAGGAAGGAACCAGATTAGCAGTATTCGACAGCATGCCTCTCTGGTTTTATTTAGAGAACCACTCTAAAGTTTTGTCAGATCCTTCACAGCTCTCTGTGACCCGTTCTTCTTCACAGAAGAAGGCAGTGTCGCTTGATTGGTGCTGAATGACGCGCCAAACGCGTTACTGTGCTCACAGTTTGATAAAGAAAGGCTGATGTAACGAAGAAAGTTGATAACTATTGTTGTGATACCAATTATCTCTGAATGTTGCATTAGGTGTAAGCCAGAGAAAACCTGTCTGTGCTAGAAATGAGATTTAATACCTGAATAATGATCAGCAGAGTCAGGTGTTCAGTTATGAGGATCAGGTGATTCTTGCATAAAGGGATTGCTGTTTTTTTAAATCTATGTTTATGTCATTTATGTTTATCATTTGTTTACAACCATATAGTTTGTCATTGTTTATTCTCAGTTAACAGTTTGTTTTATAGATCCATCAAGGTTCACATGCCAACTTTTATAGAGAAATAAATCATTAAACAGAAGTTTGTCTCATTCTGTGTTGTGTTTGCTCACTTACTGCAAAAAAGTAACTGATGGTCCTTTTTGTACAAGAAATCTCACAACATTTATAACTTTGTAAAGACTTTTAGTAATAATATAATTATTTTAAATAATCTAGAAAACTCTGAGCAAAAGGTGTGCAAGTGTTCTGAAAGCTGCTAATTGTTACAATAAAGTAATATGTAGAGAAAAACACAGTCTCTTTACGGCATCTAACACTTACGGGAGTCACTCTGTTCATGTCCAGCAGGAGGAACCATTCTGCTGATTAACAAAACAACATCATTACAGTCTATGTAAGTCCATAACAAACATCCATTTATATGCCAGGAAATTGGAAGAATTATTCAAGAGGTACTCAGGAGCTTTAATGAAGTAAAATTTCTATAATAGCATTGTTAAAAAAACAAAACAAAAAAAAAATCCATTACAAAAATGTCCCGGAAGTAAAATTGTACTTAAACTTCTCCCTGCACAATGATTTCACAGGAAATCATAGGAGGCATGATACATAAACTCTCAAGTCCTAGATTTGCCTCAGCCTCCTCATCCAGATGAAGTGTGATTCACAAGACCTCTATAAAGGAAACACCAGTGGAGTGGGTTGGAGGCCAGTTGAGGCCAGCTCTCCTGTGGTTCCACCACCCACAAGAGTGGCTGTAGGGATTTAGTGTAATGTGGATAAAGAAGCAATCAAAAATTCATAAATGCAGGAATATTTGTTCACTGGCCTTAAATATTTAAATAAATGACTTGTGTTAAATTTACTGTCCCTGAAAATGCTCTGGATAATATTGAAGCATGTCCCAAGTTCCTTCAGGGTCAACCTTCAGGATCAATAAAGTTTTATTGAATTGAATTGAATTGTAAAATACAAATTTCCACAAGAATATAAAATTGCTTCACCATCAAATCATTTAGTCAAGCAAACTAATGCATCTTGATTATTATAGTTTTACGAGCAGGCTATTACAAAGCCAAAAACCTACTTATATAAAAATGCTGAATGTTTGAGGTGAAACAAAAAGTAAAGATAAAACAGTTAACCTTTAATTTATAACCTACATTAAAATTTATTTGAGTTTAATTAAACTCAAATCCACATGTTTATATAAATCTGGCTCCAGGCCCTGATTTATATAAACATGTGGATTTGAGTTTAGTTTTAGTTTAAAAAAGACCTTTTTCCAGGACATGATCTGTTTCATACATGACAGCAGCAAATGTGGATCAACCTACCAGTGAAAAAAACACTGATATGTTTGAATCTAGAAGCAGTCTGTGGGAAAATGTCACAGCTGTTTTGGTTACCATGTGTTTATTCTGGTTTAACTACCATTGTGGGGACAATGATCCGGGTCAAATGCTGTGAGGACATTTTGGAAAATGGGGACACTCTTTGAAAAGTGTGGGTCAGAGCTCCAGAGGCTGTCTAAAGGGTCATATTAGATCCACGTTCTGGTTCAGGGGCCGGGGAAAGCAGTACGTTGATCACAGTGCTCACCAGGACAAACGGACAAACGTGTGCATGTATCTCTCTTTGATGTTGGCCTGTCCCGGGTGTCAGAGGTCAGGTACCATTGTCTCTCCAGTGATTTCCTGCTTCCTGTTTGGACGTCCTGGCACGCTGCTTTGACAAACACACCCGCTTCCTGTCCCCACAGGAGTTACTTCCTGCTCCACCCGGCCCTGCTCCCCCCCGCTGAGCTGTCAATCAGAGAAACGATGGGACTGGCTTTAGAAACTCTCAGTTTTATTTGTGCAGTGTTCAACAGCTCAGCAGGAAAACAAAATTCAGAGAATGTAAAACTACTGTAACTCTGATAAAGGTTAGAAATCATTTACCTAAGCAAGCCCAGGAGCTGTGACAATGTAACACAGGACAAATCATGATCAAGGTGTGCGATTAGTCCACCTGGCTGTCATTCAACAGTACAAAATGCTCGGATGTGGAGTTTACTGTCATGAGAAGCTGTCAGATATTCCCATTTAACATTCTGGTATCAGACAAATGTCCTAAACTATTATTCAGAATCGTTGAAGATTACTTTTCTGTCATTTTATCTGTGAATGTCTGTGGAGTCGTAGGATGCCTGAAGCGATCATGTGTTTTCAGAGGCACTTGTGTCTTTTCATTGTGCTGCATAACGTGGTCTAAAGATTTATTCACCCTGCACCTCTTACGTCTTCAACATAAAATATTTTCAGAGTGCTACAAACAAATCAAACCTTTAAGATTTTGGTATCAGCATAAAGCTTTGGACAATATTTTTTATCTATTAGATACTTTTTTTGATACCAAACAATGTACGAATATATTAATTTATAAGTTGGCTATTCTCGTATTCTCTTTGTTTAGGCCATTTTTGGCACTTCATCCTGGCATCCTCCACCCTTTGAGCACTCCCACGTGCTGCCACATCAATATGAAGGCTACTTTTCTATTATTTTTATTCATTTTCATAACGGCTGACACTTAAACCCTAAACTTTTTTCATACATTCCTTATTCTACTGTTTATATTAGCAATCTGATGATAGGGTAACTACATATTAAATAGTAGGGATTGCTTACATGTGTGAAAACAGCAACATTGATACTTTTACTGCTGTTAGAAGAATTTGACCTTTTTGAGTAGGTGTAGACCTGTCGTGACAGACTTAGTAAACATATGATCACCAGAACATGACATTTCATCTTTAGATATCTAGATAGCTGTCTTACGGCTAACATCTAAATCCATTCAAGCTTCTAAATCATTTCTTTAATGGGTGCCTGGATCCTGTCCTTGACTGTAACACCTGGGAGACCAGGCTGTTGGAGCTAAACTCAAATTGAGCATTTGGACATGTGAATGTGTATTAATGTCAGCAAGCAGACAAGCAGATTTGAGATCCCTGAGGAAGTTAATTCAACCTTGTGTGGTGGAAACTACAAACCGTTGCTGCCTCTATGTATTAAAGTTCCTCAGATTGTTATATAAATACTTATTCCATCATCTGAACCCTGCATTTGTTCAGATTGCAGGTTTTTGTGCACATCAAAAACTGTGGTTTTCATTCTGATGAAAACTCAAAATAATCTTTTTTTCCTGTAGACTTGGAGAACCAAACCAGACAAAACCAGCTGAGGCCAAGTTAAGTGCAGTCTGTAATGGCCTCCTGGTCAGTGAAGTGTGCTGGAGTCCACATCATTAGCACACCTTGACATCATTTTGGTTGTCCTTCTCTGATTGGCTGCTCTATGTTGGGAAGCAGATGGAGCAGCACTCTAAACAGATCTCCAAGCAGTCGGATGAGCCACAGCAATTTTCAATTATCCCACAATCCAACACTGCCTGACACGCCTCCTCGGTGCAGGCTGCCTCCCCTGCGGCCTCCACGCAGCAGCAGCAGCAACCGCCAGCCGCAGCGTCGCAGCACCCGGCCCCGCCCATTCCACACACCAGACAGTCCCCCACAGCCGAACACATGGACAGCAGCTCGCAGAAGAGACAGGCGAGGAGACAGTGAGCGCAACAGTCTGTAAAGACAACCGATTGGATAGGAAGTCAGGTGACTAGTCACTGAGGTGATCAGTTAGCAGTTACCTTTTTTTTTTTTTAAACTGCAACGTTTTCTTTCAAATGACCTCTAATACTCCTTTCGTGCTCAGCATTCTCATTCTTGAATTCTAGTAGAGTAGCTGTGCCAGATGGCCGCCTCTCCCTGATCCTGGTTCTGCCCGAGGTTTCCTCCTCTTAGAAGGGAGCTTTTCCTTCCCACGATTTCCAAGTGCTTGCTCATAGGGGCTGGGCTGAGTTTTGGGGTTTTCTCTGTAGTATTGCAGGGTCTTTACAATATAAAGGATCTTAAGGTGACCGTTGTTGTTATTTGGCACTATAAATAAACCTGAATTGAATTGAACTGAATTGAATCAAAAGTCAACATAATCCCTATCTTGTCACAGTTCCTACTATATTAGCTAGTTTTGTAGTTGCCCTTGATATTTGTAGTTTCTGCTGCCTTCTATCTTCATGTTTCTGTGTTAGATTTATGTGTTTTGTTCACTTCCTGTTTCACTTTAAAGCTTAGTTTCCTCATGTGTCCTATTCTGGTTTTATTTCCTGCTTTTCTTCCTTTCAAAATTGTTTGCGGCACCTTAATTAGTTCCACCTGTGTCGAATTACCCAATCAAACCTCTCTGTATTTAGTAGTTTTTCCCCTTTTCTTTGTTAAATCGTCTCTTTATTTAACCATTGTTCCCGTGTGCCTTTAATGTAGTTTGACCTGGTTAAATTGGCTTTTTAAATGGCTTTTCTCGATACCTCCTTTATACCAAGCATGACACATTTATCCTTTATATCCTTGAATAACTGTCACATTGAATGAACATTGTAATGGTATACATATGACAGAAAATAAGTCTAATTGAATTATTTTAGTTCTTTAACATCTTTAACAACATTCATTTTCAATGAATGTTGTTAATTAATGGCTTAATGTTACATTAACACAACTTTTTCTCCATGTAACTTTTTTTTCACATTGTATTGTTTCAATGTTATTGCATAAAAACTCTGGAAAAACTAAAAAATGAAACTAGATGATTTTTAGTTTCACAGATTTAAGAGATGATGACTTTTTTTGTTCTTTCATGCAACATTGTGACTCTATTCTTGAAATATTGTAGCTTCATTTTTCAGCACGTTATTGTCTTTGTGTGTTTGTTTATTGAGTTTCATCTGAGGGTTTTTATCTAAGCAGACAGTTTTTAGTTGAGAGTAAAGACAAGCGGTGGGTTTTCTTACTGTCAGAATCAGAAGTAGGACTCTGAATTTTAGCCGTTATGAACAGGAAGCAGCAAGAAAGTTCTCGTCACGTGGCCTCAGGAGACAGGACGTTCTGGCATTTAAACTTTGTGAGAAAACAAGCAGCTTCTAACAGATCTGATGACCACTGGGCGCTGCTATCACCCTGTCATCCTGCGGGGAGTCGGTTGGTAGAAAGCAGAGCGGCTGATGCTGGGAGGAGCAGGAGGGTTCATCGGCCGTGCGTGCTCTGCAGAGATAAGCAAACCTCCATGCTGGAGGTGCACGGTTGATAAACACACAGATGGGAGTGTTTTCATTTTTCTGATATGTGATCTGTTTTTGTTCCATCACATTTAGAGCGCAAAGGTCGGCGCACAGCAGCAGTTTAGAACGGTTATCGTCCTACAAAGACTCTTCAGCAGCCCTTCCTGTTAATCTGACAGTAGTTTAATGTGCCACTCATTAAAACTATCATAAAAATTATGTTCCAAAAATTGCATTCTTCATTACGCATCAAGCCAAATGTATTTTCATTCCAACAAAACACCTTTATGAATTTATCATGAAATAAAACAAGATCTCGATTTGGAAGATTAAGAAGGAGTAAACATGTTAGCCATGAAGCTTCTCTTTGGTTCTGTTGGCTTAAAGTTTAAACATCTGCACCACCAGCTGTGCACTGTCATCATAGGGCAGTGGAAAAACCAGTAGTATGTGTTACTCTTTGATCTGATTTTGGTCCTTTAGGCAAAGAACTTCAGACAGTAAAAAACTGTCCAAGGCAGCCAATACCTGTGATGCTTATGCTCTTCTTCTGGCTTTTTGGGGGAAATGCATGAGGACTCCAGGTGTCAAGGGCCGGTGTCCTGCAGGTTTTAGATGTGTCCTTGATCCAACACAGCTGATTTAAATGGCTAAAACTACCTCCTCAACATGTCTTGTGTTTTTCAGAGAACTGGTAACGAACTATGCATCTCATTGCATATCATTGATCCAGGGTGATATCTAAAACCTGCAGGACACCGATCCTTGAGGCCTGGAGTTCCCCACCCCTGCTTTAATGCCATAACCTACATTCACTCCTTCTAATAAGTCCTACTTTCAAAAGCTCAACTTAAAAAAAGAGAGCTACATTTCACCTGCCAATTTCATCCAGATACAATTAATTCTGGTTATAAAAACTAGGACAATGACCACCAAACCCAAGGTTGCAAAATGGTCCACAGACCAGTGGCTGAACATCTGTACCACCATACTTCAGAGAAACCGAACACTCCAGGGAGACCGTCCCAACATTAACATGCTTTTTTGTGCTATAAATACTGTTACATCTGTTCATGGGCAGTGTACTGATAAGATAATAGAAGATAAAAAAGGAAGAGGCACAAAACAGCATGTTTTAGGGAGTGGATGAACTGAAGGACCCTTTTCACGAAGAGGACTTACGGCTCTGATTGTCTGAGGACCATCAGGGCTGCAGGCTGGCTGTAATGAGCTCTGCAGCCTGTAGGTAGTGCCTTCTTTTAAAGCCTTTTAAAAAATTATTATCGGATACATATCACAACGATAAAACTATAAAGCTGATTGTCTCACCATCTCCAGCGACCTCCTTAATGTGGGTGGCATCTGTCTTGGAGGAGGCTTGGCTTTTAGTGGAGGATAAACGCTTCTGCTTGGTGCTCTGATGGTGGTGATGATGATGATGTCTGTTAGAGGTGGACGACCGAGAGGCAGGTGGAGGAGGAGGAGATTTCATAGAGGAAGATGGAGGAGTGCAGACGGGGGGAGGGGATGTTGACGATGAGCTGTCCACACCTGAGAAACAGAGACATGACATCACGGGTGACATCACAGAAACTGAGCCACATCACACTCGGTCAGATACAATTACTCACCTTTCTGTTTCCACGGTGACGATGAGGGCTGAGCGGGCAGGAGACGAGAGACGTCATTGGTGGAGGAGCCGTCTGTCGAACAGTCATCACTGCTGTCAGCGTCTGACCTATGAGAGGCAGGGGGAGGAGCTTCATCTGCAGGAAGAAACAAGCGGTTCCAGGTGAGCTGGGTATAAGTGAGAGGGCAAACTGTTTTACCTTAACCCTTGATTCACAGGAAGTCTTTACATTAGTTCAGCCTGGTGTTTCTCCTTGTTGATCCTGCTGCAAACCTCTTCAGTCAGCTGTGTCTCTAACAAGAATCTGTTCTTGTTTATAAACCACTCAGACCGAAGCACCAGAAAACCTTCATATGGCTGCTCTTTTAGGAATTTCTTGCTTGGAGAATTTTGGGGAAACTGACCTTTTGGTTTGTTTATGTGTCAGAAACTTATTGAGTGGGAGGAAACCCAGCCACTAAGTCTCATCTCAGGGCAAAAAGTAGAGCAGCGGCGTCCTGAAACAGGAAGTCCTCTCAGACAGGATGCGTATCCAGACGGAAGCTCTTAAACTGACCTCGGGTCAGAGTTTAAGAGGCTCTGTGATGCCATTAGAAACATGGAGGTAGTCTGAAAACTCTCTGCTGCACTGAGGTTACAGACACCCACTTAAGCCCCGCCCACACACACAGTCACACACATTTAACAGCTGACAGCTGGATGCTTGCACAAACTGTATATGAAAGATGAAAGTAGCTGCTGTGATGTCATTCGGTGGTATTTGGACCCCTTTTTTGAGGCGTCACTGTTAGTGTTAGCTACTGCCATGTTAGCTTTAAGTTATCAGCCAATGCTACTAGGCTTGGTTAGAAAGCTGCATTTACAGCCTGCACAGGTGCAAAGCACAGACACACGTATCTGTGAGGGGTGCAACAATACTCGTATCGATATTGAACCGTTCGATGCAGTGCTTACGGTTCGGTACGTATATGTATCGAACAATACAAAATTTTTAATTTATTTTATCAACTTTTTTTCTGACGATGCTGTCTGTGTTGAGAGCTCAGTGGATCTGCGTTCGACTACTCCGCCTAGGCTGCACTGTCGAGTGCAGATCCACTGAGCGCAGCGCAAGCTAGCAAGACAGAAGCTAAGCTCGTTACAACATGGAAACTGCCTCAACGCTACCCAAAATTGAACCTCCCCCACCCTCATTCAGATCTGGTGTTTGGAACTATTTTGGTTTTCATGTGAAGTATGACCCTGATGGTAAGCGCGTCATGGACAAAAGTAAAACAGTATGTCGGATGTGCCACGCAATGCTCAATTACATTGGTTGGGACTAGTGCGTTAGCGCAGTTAGCTTGTTAACATGTTGACGCCGTCCAGCCCCACGCACGGGGCGATCTACGGTAACTCGTTAATGGAGATTTGCGGCGTTATGGCGTTAAAGTCATTTTAATGAGATTAACGCTGACAGCACTAGTGGGAACACAACGAATATGACTGCACATTTACGCCGACATCATCCTAGTGCAAAGACAAGTGGAAGCAGACAAAAACAACAAGCAGGCATGCTACAAACTTTACCCGAGTCATTTAGACAGCCGTTAGCACATGATTCTCCTTATGGGGACCTGATATGTTTAATATGCTGCTGAGAATATAGCCCAGAAGAAGCGTATAGTATAGCTTTTATTTTGGAAAGAGCCATTTCTCTGTAATAAACTCTCTTTTCCAAAGATGAGTGATTTCTCGATCAGATAGATTTATTTTTTAAATTAATTTGTTGTTTCAGCAACATTAAATTTAAAAACTGTACTTTTGAGTTAAAATATATATTTTTAATTTTAATAAATGACAAATTAAAATGGCATGAACATTTTTTTGTATTGAAAAAAATATCGAAACGTGACACCAAAGTATTTTTCCTGCCCTTGTCTGAGACATGCCACGGTCTCTCTTCACCACATCGCTCAGATCTCTTCCTGTTTGTGCATCTCTTAATGGTTTCTGTCTTGCTGCAGTTGTTTTTTTCTTTTTCTTTTTTCTAAAGTTATCTGGGACTTTCTAATGTTTACGCATCCGTCTCTGCCCCTGAGTTTATCCTGTCTCACCTCATCAGACCTTCTCATTGTCTCACCTGTGCTGTGATGCGGGAGCGTCCCATTGGCTGTCGGTTGGATCACGATGCATTCTGATTGGTTTTCCGACTTTTTTTCGCCGCCTTCAGTGGCGTTAGATGCAGTCGAATGTGATGTCACATCCATCCTGTCAGAGAAATTAAAGCATAGAGAATAATTGTGACTAATTTGATCAGTGAGAATTTCATTAACAGCACTGAACAGAAATTTAGACACAGATAACTGAATGTGGAAGCATTTAGATACAGATTTGAACTGGATTTTGCTCCTCATTTCGACTCAACTGAGTCTTTTCTATCCTTTAAAACTCTGCTGCCAATTAATTTCATTTAAATAAATAAAATCTGAGAAAAGTTCCCAAAGTTCCACTTAGACGATTTTTTTGTACAATAATATTTATTGAGGTCATGGAAATGTTCACATCCATACTAGGGACGTATTCAGAGTTACAGGGAGTGAAAGTACCTGTAAGGAAAGGGAAACTTTAAAAGCTTATTAATTTGTGTTATTCTTCCTGGTTGACTTTCATTTTTAAGCACATGAGGGACGACCCCGGCATAAAAGAGTCGGGAAGAAGGAAACGTTTCATTTGCTACGGCTTATTTTTGGTGAGACAAGCCTTTAAAATTTACCCAGAACGCACTTTTAGAGATTTTCCCCAGTGAATTATCAGCAAAAAAACAATCAAACATCCAGGGTAGAATTTCTTGTTAGTATAATTGTTTTGTCTAATTATTTTTAATTTAGTTAAGTTTCAGTTAGTTCAAACATTTTTCAGGTCTAATATTGAAAATATTAGTTGTTAGTTTAGTTTCAGTTAAACTATAATAACTGTTGTGTGTTCCTCCATGTCACAGACATTAAACTGGTTCAGTTTTTCTGGTGAAACTATGATTAGTTCCATGATACTGGTGCTCAAAAACAGATCTTGAGAGCTAAAAAAAACCCTCTCATGGCCTATATTGCAAATTTTTAAAAAATATTGTGACGAACTCAACAGGAAAAACAAAATGTGACACAGAGATTTCAGTCTGCGTTTCAAACTCCTGTGTTTTCTACTCTACTCAACCTCCAAGATTGCAGGTGTGTTAGCAGTAACGCACATGAAGAAGCGGGAAAAGTGACCAGGTCATTAATTGCCACAGCCTCAGTCATAGCGGCCCTCGCTAGACACATTCAACCTAACCAGAAGCAAGAAAACACCGCAGTTCACATCATAAATGAACAACAACACAACATAACCACAATATGGGCATTGACCCTGTAAGTTAACACTTTAACATCAACGTGAAACATCCCATGAGTCTTTGCAGTTTCCTCTCTCCTCGGGCTGCAACTTTATGAAGGTAAAAGTTTGAATGCCTTCAACAAACGCGAAAAAACAAACAAATACACAATTTTTTTTTTTAAAAAAATCAGCTGATTTCCCCGGGTGTACTTTGAATTTGATCCCGTACCTGGTTTCAAACCAGCGTCACCATCCCAGCAGTTTGAACTTTGCCACAGAAAGCTTTACTGGGAGAGCCGACCTTTCCTGCCATCACAAGCTTCTTGAATGTCTTCCGGCTTTCCAAACACTGTTTTCACCATAAAAGTCTAAATGCTGCCGAGCTTTTAGTCTTTTTATAGAAAAAAAGTGAGTTGGATGTGAAGGGATTAAGATTCCTGCTGTAAGAGGGGATGTCTTAAAGAGTAAATCAGCTGCTCTATGTTCTGTTGAAGCCTCGTCTTCATTGTTATAGATCAAGGCGAGAGTAACCGAGGTTTAGAGTATTCATTAAGGTATTTGTCGCATAGATACAATGCCATATAAAACAAATATAAAAGAGGTTATTTTCACGAGGCACAGAGATTTATTGGGGTGTTGATCACAGGGTGTTTAGCAACGTAAAAATGTCATTTGTTGTTTTGGTTTGTGAACTTAAATAGTTTTATGTGTGTAGCGTATATGAGTGTAGGCTTGTTTGTAGTTAAACATGTGTATTGTGAAAATATGTCGAACTCTGATCATTAATTTACAAATTATAGAATCTGAAATAAGGAGGTAGAAACAAACAGGTGTAAACTTCATCCTGCTCCTTTATGAGCACAAACATTGTTTGGATATAGAGATATTCATGACAACTGGATGTCTTTACTTTGTTTTTCTTGTTATTTTAGTTATATTTACATGTTCAAAATAAACTCTATTCTATTCTATTTATTTATGAGCTTTTATTTTATTTTTTATTGCACAGAAAAAAACAAATCTTTGAGAAACAATGGCCGAATTTTCTCTTCAAGGTAAATCCTACACCTGTAATTTGTTTTTTACTTTTTGTGTTACAAAAGGAGAAAAAAGAGGCGAGGATAAGACAGAGGAGGAGGAGGAGAAGAGTGAGAGATGGGAAAAGGACACTAGCATTAAACAAAATATTAACTTTATAAAAAGCATCTTAAATAAGCTTGAGCGGCATCATTTATCAGCAGATATTTTTAGACTTTTTGTGGGTTTTCTCTGATTTTCCCATGAGCTCCAGCGCTCTCTGTAATGATTTTGAGCTAGTGTGTGTGTGTGTGTGTGTGTGTGTGTGTGTGTGTGTGTGTGTGTGTGAAACATCCATGTGCAGTGGTCTGTAACTCAGTGATCCAGGCATGCACTGGGTGCTTAAAAGCCTTCAGTCCAGCCATGATGTGAATATGAATGTGGCTCTCCGAGGATGGTGAGAAAGTCCCGCTCTGCTAATAATCAAAAGACTGCATGATCAGCGACGAGGCTGGAGACAGCATCAGACTCTCACCTCACAATTATTGTGGTTAAATGAATATCAGTGAAACTCCTTATGACTGTAAGGAGGTGGAAACTCTGCAACCAGATAACCAGGAGAACAATCACACAACTATTTACAGTATCATAATATCTGTAATATAAACATCCACCCATCTACTTTCTTCGCCTCCTGGAGCCTGTCCCAGCTGTCACAGAGCGAGCGGGTATACACCCTGGACAGGACGGCAGTTTAACACCAAGAGACAGACAATCCTTCCCCTCACATTAAAACCTGCGGCCAGTTTAGATTCACCAGTTAATAGAACCAGTGTCTGAGGGAGGAAGCCACACAGACATGAGAAGAAGGCCCCAGCTGCTGGTTTTTAACCCAGGACCTTAATGCTGTGAGGCCAACCACTGAACCACCCATCCAAGCACAACAACATGATATCACGCTGGCTGCTCACAGTTTCACATCAGAGCTCAATGAAAGAAACACTGAAGTTGAAAATCTCTGATGACATACATCGTTTAAACAACACGGCGTAACAGCGGTGAGTGTAAACCAAAATCACCAACCCTTTGAGAGCTGGATTCAAATTCTCCCACAACTTGTTATGGATGTCTTCACAGAAATGTGGCCAATCGTGTGGCAAGGATAAGGATAGGTTATGTGAAATCTGTTAAAAAAAACAAAACCTTATAGGCTTTGAGTTTACTTTTCCACTTCTAATCAGAACACTGTGATGTTCTGCAGTGAACCATGGCTAACACACCAAGACCCAGAGTGACGATAAAAGCAGCTCAGCTCGTGGAAATGAGTCGAAAAACTGCGATAAACAGCATTTCAGAAATTTTTCAGAGCGTCTGTCATAGATGAAGGGAACTTATACGGGCATGAGAAACACTTTTAAAGAGCCTTTACAATTATATACCTGTATAATATAGTGGAGACATCGATGACCACAGTCACTTTAGTTGCTCTATCACCTGAAGGTTAATAATCATGGATTACGTCAGTATGAGTTCATCCTCCAGCTTCAGGTACAATTATGTTTCAGGTGAGTCTGCAGGAGGCGTCACCTGAACGCTGCAAACATTCATACACATAAAGAGCCCAAAGCCAGCTTCTGTTTTGCCTTAATGATGCATTCGCTGTTTAATTTGTGATGTAAATCAGGAAAACAACAGCTTTACTCAGCTGTTTAAGATATTTTATTTCCCATTTTTTCAAATGACTTCTCAGTTTGAGATGTTAAATAAATTTACGTATCCATCTTGTTATAATTACACACTTCAGTGAAATGCAGGTGTCTATAAAACACCTTAAAAAACTATTAAATATCAAATCCTGGAAGTTACTTAATCGCAGAGAGAAAACAGACAAATAAAGAGAAGTTTCTCACCTGCAGCTTCTTTCTTTCTTTCTTTCGTCAGTTATGTCGTCCCGCGTCTGAATAAACACTTCGCTGTCTTTCTGTGTGCAGCGTTCACATGTGTGTGAAGACCACCGCCTCCTCCGCTTCCTTTAAAAGCACACACACACACACATAAACACACACACGCAGCAGGGCCGGCTTCTCCTCTTCAGGGTCACCGGGGCAGCAGTCAGCTGCTGGGCCCCTGTTTAACTCTGTATTATTTTCCAGAAGCTCTGTAGAAATGAAGAGCTCCCACGATCAGCAGATGACCTGGTGAAAATGTTCAGAATAATATAAACTTATATATGTTTGATTGTAATTTCTGGTGTAATGAAATTACTAATCAGATATTAAAGTGTTCATAATAATTTAAAACATGTTTACAATTAGAAAGAAATTATTTATTTTTCTGGGAACTTTTTATTGACATTATAAAATATAAAAATGCTTAAAAATAAAGAATATAAAACATCCAGAAGCTCTGCTGAACACCCATGAATGACTGAAGTGATGCTGTAGCAGCACTGCTGTGTTTACCAAAAGCAATACGAAGCAGATGTTTTGATAATTAAAATAAAAACAAGCAGAAACTTTTAGAAAAAAGTAAAGCTTATTAACTGGAATCCATTAGAAATCGCTTCATTTGTGAAATCTGCAGCTGCTGCAGGACTCAGGAGTAATTCCAGATGTTTAAGCAGATGTTGAGCTGCCGCGGAGGCTTGAATGTGCTTCACTGCTGCCACCTGCTGGACGCAAGGAGAACTGCACTTCATGATGAAACAGTCCAATGGTGTGAAAGGAAAGCTGCAAAGAGCCGAGTCTCGAGTTTATGATGATCGTTTCTATTAAACAACATCAGAAGATTTCAGACCAAAACAGTCACAAGCTGCTCACAAGTGAGCCGTAAAATTAATAATTAATAATTAATACCTGTCGCAGTAGCAGCTGGGACAAGTGTTAATCATTTAAAAACAACAAACACATGTGCATGCTCATTCACATGATTTATACAGCCTGTTTTCCTCCTGTACACCTGAGGAAGGATTGCTCCTGAGAAACCTGTTCACTGTGTTATCGCTGTGTTCACAGACTGGAGTCCAAACATCAGAAATCAGTTTTATTCTCGTGTAAAGTGTCATGTGACCCTTCAGACCTGAGTCACTGCAGCTCCCTGCACTTTGGTACCTCTCAGTCTTCACGGTCTTGTCTGCAGGCTTAAACCTAAAATTACCTCCAAAAACCCAAACGCGTGTTCTAATGTCACATCCTCCCCTCCAGCAGGTGGCGACACACACATACGCCGTTTGTTTGTGCTCCTCGGTCAAAACTACAGAAGAGGAAAACAATAATGATGCGGACACAAAGAGATTTTTGCAGATTTTTGGTGAGCTTGTAAAACGAGCGAGAGGCTGCAGCTTCAACCGGAGAAGCGACTCTTCTTCTCCTCCTTCTCCTTCTGTGAATTCACAGCAGCTTTAGCAGCTCATGGTGAGTCCGGGTTTGTTTGTCACGTTGTACTGATGGAGGAGAAGAGAGGAGCAGCTCCCCTTTTCTCCATCCTGCAGCCTAAACGCGGCTAAAATCTGCAGAAAAGTAAACGGAGTCTGGTCGGAGCGGAGCAGCAGAGGCGTGAGGAGAGCTCTGCTCCTGCAGGAGGTTAAAGCTGTTACTGGTGATCAGGGAGGACTGGAGATGGTGTCACGTGGTTCGTGCAGACTGCATGTGGAGAAATCAGCTGTTAAATCACTGCACGGTGGCGGGTTTCAGGTGTCACCAGGCGGGTTTTTTAAAGGACACTTTAGTGGTTTTAATGCAGGCTCGTCAGTTTCACATGCTTCTGTTTTCCTTTACCTTGCAGTTACTTCCCACAATCAATTCATGATGCAAATAAAGAGGTAAAAATGAATAACACACCACACTTTTAGTCTGATGTCGTTGTGTGCAGTCTTTGCTTCTGCACACCTTTGGTGGCTCGGACAGGGAAATATTAGTTATTAATGTTAAACAGACAGTGATGTCTTAATTGATGTGAATGAATTTGTGTGGACACTGTAGACCAATGTAATACAGGTTTAGTGCGATAACAGACTACGCCTTGATTTTGTGGATATTGTTGAGTTATAAACAGATCGAATGAGCCTCCGGGTCCTGGTTTTGTGTCTGGATTTTGGTCTCTGGGGTGTTTAGTTAATCCAGGTGTTAGAGTATAGATCAAGTGTATTAAATAAAACTGTTCTTAGACCTGAAACTGGTCTGATGAGATCTAGATTTTTTTATATTTTCCAAATAAAAGCCGCTCCAAAGTCTCAGTAGTAATCTAGTCCAGGATCCGCAGGTCTCAGGGGAGTAATTTTTAGGTCCTGAACCGGGTCTGGAGTTTCCTGTCACGTTTCTTCTGAATCCAGGTTCCTCAGGAGGAGTGGGTTTCTAGCTGCTCAGCAGTGCCGCTGTTCTGAGAAATCGTCCTACACGTATTATAATTTGACGGCGACTTTTGACTAATCCAAACCATAACCATAAGAAATGTTCACAATGGGTTAAAAATTATGTAAATTTGGGAGTTGTGTTACGCGAATGCGCAGAAACAACGGGTAGGATGATTTGTGAGGTAGGATAGATTCCCAGTCCCCCCGCATCTTCTTTGTTGTATTTCTGGTTTTCAGGAGGCTGCCATGAACGATTATTTTTGCGATTAGTCGACTGATCAGATCATGCATCCATTGGACATAAAACTTACAGCTTCATGCACCAGCATGGTCTGTGCTTATATAACTATCATTAGCTTACAGCTTGAAGTGTTTAAGGTATGTGCTAACTAAAAATAAAGACAAGATGATGGGTTATTAAACTTTTAATGAAATTTGCAGATTGTCTCAATGAAGTTTAAGAAACTCGGCCGTCTGCTCCTTGCTATCTAATATATAACAGGAGATTGGAGTAAATTCGACCATCTCACACTTCTGTTTAATCAGTTTTCTGTGTGATGTTTATTGAGCTGTGTGAAAACTATAACTTTAATCTCAGCTAAACCGATTTACTCAGGAACTAATAAAAGACTGAAAAAAGCCAAACGATAACATTTTTAATTTGTCTAACTGACTTAAAGATCGTGTTTAACCTGAGTAGGGAAAGATTGCGGGGTTGAAAACATGTACCAGCTGTTCTCACCAGCTCTAGTGAGCCTTGAACCCTGGCTTGCTATCGAGCTGGTGGGTAACAGACGTCTCCAAAAACGTTGGAGTGCTGTTACAAATATGTGATGTCTTGATAAACCGAGCAGATATTTGAAGTTTACACAGCTACATTCTCGCCTGAAAACATGTTAAATGTTTATTTTGTGACCCAGACAGAGTAATAAGAGTAATATTAAAACTAAGTAGCTGCTGCCATTGTTGGAAACTGGAATTGGCTGGGCCACGCTATGAATTCTGGGATAGGTTGGGCCACGATGGATACACCGACCCATCCTTCAAATCTGGGGAAATGAAGGATGCATTTGTCGGCCGCGTTTGGAGGAGTCTTCAAATTTGGACAGCCTTCGTTGCTGTGACATAATCCTCAGGAGGATGCAGCCCATGAATTTGGACACGACCGTAATCGGCCTACAAATGGGGCCCCTGAATTTCTTCTTCGTCAGCGTTTGACGGCAGCTGGCATCCTTGTATATGCAGTGCTGCCATCTTCTGTTTCAGTCCGTTATTACACTCTTAAATCCTGCTGCTTATTCGTGCGTCTTTCAGGATCTTACAAAGCTTCAAACGTCGAGTCGACTATTAAATTAGTCGTTGACAATTTTGATAGTCGATGTAATCGTGACTAGTCGATTAATTGTGGCAGCCCTACTTAGCATTATTTTAGTGAAATATCCAAGGCCTTCCCCGGATGGGAGCATTTGATGCTCTAAAACTTGTGTATACCTTTCTGCACTCATGGTTACAGATGTGCAAGTGTTCAATTCCAAAGGCACTAATGGACTCCTGTACCCTCAGAGATGCAGGCTTTTGAACTGAGTGCTGATAACAGGTTGGATGGTCCCGCTCCTCCTTAGTCCGAGGGATATGGTGTCCATATTTTCCAGAAATAATTTAAAATGTTGATACTGCTGACCTCAGATCAGTTTTTCCACTGTCTCAGTCCAGCTTTGCTCAGAGGAAATGGCTATTTGTGGGTCTGAACATCACAGGCATCCAATTTTTGGCCTTGTCCACTGCACACAGAGATTTCTTCAGATTATCTGATGATATTATGGACTGCAGATGATGGAATATTTATGTTGAGCAGCATTATTCTGAAAGTGTAACTCTGAAGAGTGAAACGCGGCCCCTCTGCGAGGCTCTTTTTATACCCAAACATGTTACTGACATGTTCCCAGTTAAATCTGACTGGTTGCAAAATGTTCAAAATATTAGATGAAATAGTAAAATGTCTCAGTCTAAACAGTTTATTCACTGTTGTGAATAAAATCTGGGTTTATTTGTAAGTCATTGCATTCTGTTTTTATTTACATTTCACTTTTTAGGGTTTGTAGTGCAGACTGAAAGCTGCTGCAGACAACCCAGTGGTATGAGTGTTACAGGAAAAGCACTGTACTGTAATTTAGTATTAAAAGGGCTAAAGGATGTGGGTACTTTGGTCAGTAAGGCTGGAGAATATATCTTATATTAATAAAGTTTAGCCTGTTTGAAGCCAGGAAGCCAAAAAAGACACTGGATAATCTGCTCAGGTAAGCACAACACAGAGCAGTCTGCTGGTGCCACACACAGCTCTGCAGGCTGCGATGCTCTGAGGGGGGGCACCGTCAGAATAATGTGGACCAACCAGTAACGTGGGCTACTCCAGTTTGTGTTGGTGCTGCTGTTGCTGGTCTGTCGCGATGAACACAGAAGACGAATCCTCTTTGTAGTAAAACCGAGTGAGATCTCTGATGCTGAACTCTTTTGAGGTTTGTGTGTTTCTTGTTTGTTTGTCAGTCTGAAGAGGCTGCAGGAGCAGAGCGAGCCCCGGATGAGGAGGAGGGGGAAGAAGGGGAGGAGGGGGGAGGAAGAGGAGGAAAAGTGGAGGGAGGTGAAGAAGGTGATGGAGGAGGAGGACGGGGCGGATTTCCCATGGACACCATGAGCGCTCCGGTTTACTGTGTCTGCAGGAAACCAGATATCAACTGCTTCATGATGTAACACACTTTATTTATTTATCTGTAAACAATAAACAAACAAACACAGCTGTTAACCCTAACCTGTCTGTCTGTGTGTCCGTCAGAGGGTGCGACAGCTGCACGGAGTGGTTTCATGGAGACTGTATTGGAGTTTCGGAGAAGGCAGCCAAAGCCATCAGAGTGTGGTACTGCCCGCCCTGCAGAAGTCAGTGTCCCTCCTCTCTGAGCTGGAAGAAAACATAATGTGTATTAGTCCACTGATAAAAATAGACCTCTGAATATTTGCTTTAAGACTGAATTCATTTACAGAAATCCTCTTTAAACTAGCTTAAAGGGGATTTATTATAGTTTTTCTCATTTTGTGTCATATATACACTGCTCAGAGGTTTAGCATCAAACCTCTGGGATATTGATGTGGTCACTTAAGGAGCAGAAGAGGTCGTGAATCAGTTTCAGCTGCTCTGGTGTTAATCAGAATCAGAGAGACTTTATTTATCCCCAAGGGGCAATTAAGAAACTAATGAAACTAACAACAGGTGCACTAGAGGAGCTATCGTTTGTTTCGTGGTGTCCCAAAATAAACAGTTTATGGCAATATTTTTTAATCGTTTTGATGGTCACTGTAGAATTTCTTAAAGTTCTCTCTTTCTCTTATATTTTCATATAACCACACTACAGACGGACAAGCGACTGTTTTTATGCGTTGTCGTTACCAACAACGATGGCTCTGCCGTCCGCTTGTTTATTTTCCACATAGACCTTTCACAATAAAGCTGAAGATCCTGTTGAGATTTTTCAAAATAAACTGAATCATGTGAAATAGTATGCAGAGTGTTTACAGATGAGACGCTAAAAAGAGCCGTCATGTGCTAAAAAAAATAAACCTTAGAACAGGCTTTCCCCGCAGCACGAGTAATAAATACTCACAAAGAAAACTCGACTCCAGGCACACGACGCCCAGCTGAAAACTCTTCACGCAAGTCGAGTTGCCCAGTTCACAGAATTTACAGAAAATGTAAATTTTTTGTGATAAATCTCGTTGTCGGGACAATAAATGTCTTGTATTGGGATATGAGATTTTGGTCATATCGCACAGCCCTAATCTGGACCCTACAGAAGTTGCACATTTAAAACATGCCATTGCCAGAAGGTTTGCTGTGACTCCCACAGCACAGTCTCAGGAGCATGGAGGAGATTCCAGGAGACTTACAGTGACTCTCGGAGAGCTGGATAGGGACTAGAAACCATCAGCAGCTCCGGTATCTGCTCCTTTGTGCACGGAGGAACAGGATGGGCACTGTTAGAGCTACAAAATGACCTCCTGTAGAGCACTGGTGTGAATGTCTGAGGCTCCTGCACTCACTGCTTATCAGTGATGGTCTGTGGAGTCTTATCCATGGAGGGATGCACAGACCTCTACAGGCCATTAAATCCTTGGACCCACTGTCAGACCCTACAGTGGTGCAGGGGATCCTGGGTTCCTCTTACTGCACGACAATGCCCAACCTCATGTGGTGAGAGCATGCAGGCAGCTCCAGGAGGATGAATGAATTGATACCACTGACTGTCCCCATATTTGACTGACATAAATCCATTAGGACACCTCTGGGACATCATGCTTCTGCCCATCTGCCAGGTTGCACTTCAGACTGTCCAGGAGATCAGTGATGTCCGAGTCCAGATCTGAGAGGACCCCCCCCCCCCCCCCCAATCCTTTTTTTTCCTTAAACATTACCCAGTTTTATCAGATATCCAGCACCATAATTTTTTCTCCCATTGACATCTGTTGTGTCTCCTATGACTTTTTTGTGCAGTGTATTTGAGATGGCCAATGTTCCACAGATGAGAAAAACTGGTTTGTACAAGACAAGCTGATCAAAAGAGCCACTTTAACATGAAGGAGGTTTTTAAACTATAAATCCTGTAATGTTTCTCTAGTCTCAGAATAAAAACCTCGAGCTGTTGAAGAGCACAGTTGGTCCTCTTCAGGTTTTAAAGCTGTGATCTGTGCGTTGTGTCGTCTGCAGACAGAGACTCATCGCTGGAGATTAAATACCGTCAGAAGAAGATGAAGGAGGAGAGAGAGTCGGAGCCGGAGAGAGATGATAAAACTGATGGAGATGGAAGCTCCACCCCCCAACAGAAGACTGACAAGAGGCGGGGCTCACAGGTACCCAAGAGATCACATGACACAGTTCAGCCAGCACTTTAACTGCTCAGGCTGGGGTTAGGCTTATTTACACCTCAGAGGGTCAAACTAACTTTTACCTGCTACTAGTTAAAGTATCTTAACCTTCAACTTCTTTCTTTCCGTATCCATCAGCTGACAATTTTAGCTGCTCTTACATATGAATTTTCAAACTTTTAAGTCCTTTAAGTGCTTAGGATGAAGCTCCAGCCACAATCCGGGTTTTCGCGGGAGACTTGGAGTGTTGATGCCGTTCATACCGCTTCGGTTTCCTTGTTCGTTTTTCCAGATCAAGCGTTCGGCGAGGATGTGTGGAGAGTGTGACGCCTGCCTGAGGACGGAGGACTGCGCTCAGTGCGACTTCTGTAAAGACATGAAGAAGTTTGGAGGCCCGAACAAAATCAGACAGAAGTGCCGCCTCCGGCAGTGTGAGGTCCGAGCCCGGGTACGTGAATAAACCTCATTGTCATAATAATGAATGCTGTTAAAATGTTACAGTGAAAATGTGCGAGTGGAGGGAAATAAAAATCCCTGAAACTGAGGCAGACAGTGTGATCGTCTGCTCCTGTCGTATCCCAGTTCCATCTTCTTGGACCGTGATATATCTGGAACTGTTAGTGTCTGTTTAAATGTGCTATTCAGGGGGAAGACGTCATGTTTTAAAGCTCATTCAGGTAACAATAGATACATCAGGATTAAACTGCTCCATATTTGTGTACGTGTGTGTGTGCGCGCTTTGTTTTACACTTACACATGTCATGTCTTCACAGCGCTACAGCCGGTGCTCATACATGAGAAAATTTAACAGTCAAAACCACAGCAGACAGTTTCATTACATTTATTTGTCTAATTGCAGAATACTAATAACATAGCTGGTTACTTTCTTATGAAGGGCCACAAGTGCCAAAATGACTTAAAGAACTACATCATTAACTAACTTATTAAATGTGTCATATATTTAGTAAATATATACATAATTCATTAAATTTTAATTTGTTACTTTTAAATATTCTATTTATGAACCATCTTTATCATAATTAATAGCAGGTCTAATTAATATAATTTATTATAATAATGCAACCAACATTCCTACCTCTGGCCTCTACCTCTTACTCAATGTGCACTATCAAAGATTACATTGTACCTCATATTGCACCTGCTCCTTTGTAATGCACCTTACAGCATATATAACTTGTATACACATGTATATATCTATGTATCTTTTATCTTTTATTCTAAAGCAATTTTAACGTAAAAAATCTACATACTGCTAATGGAGAGATGCTGAACTGCCTTTCATTGTTCTTGTAACAGTGACAATAAAGATCTATCTTATCTTATCATTTAATAAATTATTAGATTTTTATTTCCAATTAAAATTAATTAAAGACATATTTAATTAATTATTTAGTTATCTAAGTAATTGCTGTCACAATTAATCAGTTAATTAATAATCTTTAATTGTCATTAATTATTGACATATTTAATTAATTATTTAATGATGTATTTGATTAATTTATTTTGGCACTCTTGGCCCACCATAGTAAATACATTACTGCAGCCTGACTGGGACTGATGAATCGTCATGTTGCTGAGCTTTGGCTGCACGCAGTCTTGGCAGCAGCGATCCTTCATATTTGCTTTTGTAAATGAGTGAGTCAGGCCATAAACACTGACCAGCACAGGGTAGCAGAGGAATGACACATTTAAAAGAGGTTCAAGAGTTCAAGGTACACTGTATAACTGAAACTGTAAAGTCAGGGCAAATTTATTAAAGCTTTAGCCTTGCAAAACCTTGTAAATGATTTCATGGTTTCAAGAACCTTTTAAAGCGTCTTTTTTTCAGGTTCAAGTTGTGGTAGGAAATTGATCCAGTTCTTTTTTTTAAGACTTGAGGGAGAAAAAGACAAAAAATGTTGGAGACTTTCAGTCGAACTACAGACACAGGTAGTTCAACTGCAAGCTGGGTGTTTATTTAACCCAGGCGATCACAAAGTCACATTAAAACAACAAAGGAAGGAAAAAGTCGAGGTTAGCAAATAGCTGTGTCCATAAAGAAGGTCAGCTGAACAGAGCACTGCTCAGAAAAAGATAACAAAAGAAGAACTGGTCTAACCAGAAGAGCGAGGACTGAACGCAGCAAAGTAACGCCTGTTAAACACAAAGGGGAAAAACCACAGAGACAATAACTAAACTCGGTACACAGATCCCCCACCCCCCGTGCTGTCACAGCGAGTGGTTTGGTCCATTTGCTACCCCTCTGCATTTTAACCAGCTCCACCCGCTATTTCCTGTTGTGTTCAACCAGGAAGGACTGGAGCAGCACACAGGTAACTCTGACAAAAGGTAGTTAATGCTGGTTATTTAAATCAATGACAGAACAAATCAAATATGCACATCAGAGTTTTGTAGTTTCCTAAAATGTTAATCAAACAGGTGAAATGTATACTGCAGTACTTTGGTAATTGCTAGAAATGTTCACTTTAAATGTGGAAATGATGCAGCAGAATTCATCTTTGATTTCCATGTTGCATCTAGTTAGAGGATGAATATTACAGAATTTTTATTTCATATAAATGGCTCGTATTTCCTGGTTTTTCTGTTGTTGGGCTTCTTTGCTTTAGGGGTGATAAATCTGCAGTCTTATAGTCACTGTAGATCTGAGGATTCAGTGACTGTCAGAGTCATTCTGGAGCAGGTGGGCAAATCATTTTCCCAAGTGGCCACATGAGAAACCAGAAAATTTCAAAGATATGCAAAGTTGTTGCTGTTTTTCCTGTAGTTTAATTATTTCATCGGCAGATTTTCAGGTTTTTTCTGTTCTTCGGGGAGAGAAGTCTAGCCTTTTTAAGCTTGACCAGTTGATTTCAAAGTTTGGTTCAATGTCTGAGCTGGGAATGCAAAGCACGGCAGACAGGTGACTGTTGCTGAGAGAGCATCTGTATCAGGATTTGTTAAGCTTCCTCAGTGAAAATGTTTGTTTACATTTAAAGGTGGATCTTAGCTTTAAGAGAGCTAACATCTTCTGAGTATGTGTCCTTATGTGTGCAAAGTTCTCCTCTTTGAGAGAAGAATAAAAATCCAGCAGTGACACTGACTTGAAGTGCTCTGCTAGCAGCGAATCAGACTGCAGGTCACTGAGTTCACTGGATGCATGATCAACACTGCAGCTGAGTAGACAGTTCACTCTTAACTGTTTTGAAGTCTTCAGATTGCCTTGAAAACTCATCATGCAGGACTCCTAACATACATGAGTACCATCTGAAGCGATAAGCTGATGCTATGGCTTCTTTCACTGTTGGCATGTCAGTAAGAATGTTGCTCTCTGATGAGAAACTTTTTATGAAAGCCTTCATCGGGCTGTACATTGTATGTGTAAACAGGCCCCTGCCTTACAGTGCTGTATTTAGTCCATTCATTAGTGCAAACATGTCAACAGCAAATTCAAGATCTGCCTTATGTTCTGTGTCTGAGAGCTCTGGAGTGTCCTTTCTTTTCACAAAACCCTTTATCCTTTCAGGTCCCAGACTCTTTTTTTGCCCTTTGCCCAGGCTGAGCCACCTGATAGCGATGCGGTAGCTTATATCACTATGTTTAGCCTTATGCTGCTCTAAAAGTGCAACTGCCTGTCTGTGGTTCAGTGCGCCTGCCCTGATGTAGTTAACTATTTTGGTTAACACATCAGCAGCATGGTTAATTTTTAGTGCTGGTTACTCAACACCTGGTGGTGTGTACTGCACTGCAGAAATGCCAATTTCAGTCACTCTGTCTTGCATCCACACCTTCCAGTTTGTTCCATTTCAGCCTATCCAAGCGTGTAGTTACCTGTGTGGGAAAAAACACTCCCTGTCAGAGTTCCGGTCGAGTGCATTGCTTCCAGCTCGTCTGTAGTCTCAAACTCTGTCCTTATCCCATGGACAAAGATGAGTGACTGGGCTGTGTCACAGTCATCACAGCTCTCGCCCAGAGCCAAGGAGGAAAAAACTCTAAATAGTCCGCTTTGTTTTTCAGATAAAGCTCCAGATGTCCTTGATCTGTGTTGTTATGGTTCATCTGGAGAGGAGCACATTTTCAAATGCTTTGAATGCTTTTTTTCCCCTCATTCTATTAGTGTTGCTTGTTCAGTCCAGCAATCACTCTTTGATAAAGTCCCCATCAGAGTGTGGCCTTGCGTTTTTTGTGATTCTGCAGGAAATCACAAAGCTTGTGTTGACTTCTCCGTCCCTGGATGTGTAAAGCTTGGTTAAAAAGACCTTGTTGCTTTTGAAGGTTTACTAGCAAAGATTTAGATGTCTATTCCCGGTCTGCATCAGTCATATTCTCGTATTTCTCTGCATGTTTAGTCTTCTAATAATGAATCAAACTGTAATCTTTTAACTCATCAATCTGCTCTCAACAAAATAAGAACCTTCGACTTTATTAAATCAATACTTGGACGTCCATGTCTCGTTAAAAACTCGACATTCTGTATGAGCCTTTATTTATTTTTATGTGAGTTGAACTCTTTCAGGGAGAGTAAACTCACGTATATCATAAACATCCAGTGCATTTACAGCAAAGCTGCATGTGCTTGCATACACAAACATATGTAAATTCTTTTTTTTTTGCCTTCAAAATAAAAGCACCAAAGTTGTGTTATAGTTTCCCACAAAACTGTAAAAAAAAAAAAAAAAAAAAAAAAATCAGTAAGGCATTATCTAATGGAGAGTTGATCAAAGACTGTTTGGTGGTTTAAATGGCACAAACTACATGATTATTTAATTATTTAAAATTTGAATCCCAATTTCCCTTTGATGGCACACGTGGCTGCTGGTCCATACGATGCCCGGGTCTGATCTAGGAGCAGATCTCTCCACTTGGCAGTCATCTCAAAATCCCTCTGGGCATTTATTTGAACAGTTCTCTTGAAGAATTATATAAATTAACTTTAATTTCACAAGTAACCTGGATTTTTTTTTTTTTTTTTTTTTTTTTTTTTTTTAAAAAGCTTCTATAAAATCATTATTCAAACCTGATTTTAAAGAAGCTGCTAAAAGTTTTCGGACTTTGACCCTGAAATGCATTCTTCTCCCACCATCTTTGCTGTTACACAGT
Source organism: Perissodus microlepis (assembly GCF_051167445.1). NCBI lineage: Eukaryota > Metazoa > Chordata > Actinopteri > Cichliformes > Cichlidae > Perissodus > Perissodus microlepis. The sequence continues at coordinate 32,417,920 of NC_140480.1, forward strand.
TCTCCTATAGTTTTCAGATTCTTTGAGTAGAACATTAAAGCGCTTTGATTCGTCAGTAAGATGAAAAGAGTTACATATTGACATCAGTCAGTGTATCGATTACAACTGCGAGGTTAAAGTTCTGGATCTTTGTCTCTGGTTACCGTAGTGATGGGGCTTTTTAGAGTGGGGGATGGTTGTTTCCTGCTCCATACTTTTGTTCTAGCTTTAGACGTTTCTCGCATGACATCATGCTTGTGAGTGGTCCAACATGTTGGACTTGATACAAGCACTCATAGCAAGGGAAAAATGTGTATTCTTAGACTGGTTGGCAAGTGATTCCTGGGCTTTGAGTAGTCAGTAAGATTAAAAAATACTTTATAAATACAGGTGTATATATGACAAGAAAGGCATAATGGGTCACCTTTAACAAGGGATTCAAATTGATGGTGAACTGCTAACTCGTTCTGATTGTTAAAGATCGGCGAGAGATGTCCGTTATTGCTGTACTAATGATGCTGTTTACTCTGCATATGTTCTCTGAGCAGAAGATGCTTCGGGTCAAGGATGAGGAGATGAGTCGCAGCGGTGCCAGGGGGCGGAGCCTGTCAAGAAAAGGGCCGGGGCATCACACTGAAGAGGAGGAAGATGACGAGGAGGAGGGTTTCAGTGAGAGTGAGCTGGAGCTGTACGAGCAATACAAAGCTGCCGGATACAGAGACCTGGTCAGTGTGTGCAGGTGTTTCCAACCAATCAGCTGCCAGGCAGGCACTTTCTGTGTGCGTGACACGTCTTCTTGTTGCAGGTGTGGCACAGTGAAGAGGATGATGCTCAGTCCGACTCTCTGAGGAAGAAGGCGGTAAAGGTGAAACACGTGAAGAGACACGAGAAGAAGCCGGAGAAGAAGGTGAGAGCGGTTAGATCACCTGACCACAGATGTCACTGATGATGTCACTAACACACCCGTCCTCGTGCAGAAGTCCGTGTCTGTTCCTAAAGAGGAGGCAAAGCCTCGGCGCCACAAAGTGAAGCAGCGTCACAGAGAGCGTGTGCGGCACAGTGAGCGAGCAGGAGAGGGTGGAGTCAAAGAAGTAGGCGGAGCTTTGAGGCAGTGTCTGGGTCCAGGATGCATTGAGCCGGCGAGGGCCAACTCCAAATACTGCTCCGAGGAGTGCGGCATGAAACTCGCCGCCAAGTGAGTCTGAGATCATCTAAATGTTCATGTGAACACGACACTGCTGACACGGCAAGCCCGCCAGAGAATTCAGCCGTTTCTAAATTCAGCAGTTCTATGCTGAATTTAGACAGTTTGTATCAAGTCAGCTACCATATCTAATTGGACCGTTGAGTCCATTAACCCTTTTTACACGTGAAAAAAGAAGTGCATACTATTTGTTCCAAACACAAACTGGCAGGTTATTTCTGAAATGCAAAACTCCTTTGGTCATCTTTCCAGAGGTGAAACACGTTCATTGCCGCCATTGATTGTTTTTTTTTCTGGTCAGTCACTTTGCTGTGCAGCAGCTCTGAGAAGGTGAGAGGACTTGCCTAATGTGAATTTGACTGGCTTCCCATTCTTCTAACACAATCCCTAACAGCATCCAGCTCAGCTGCTTAGCATAGATCTGACTATTCGAGAGCATATTATGCTCACCGCTTTGGTTTTGGTGGTGATATCATCACAGATACCACTGTAGTAAATGATAGGTGTTGCCATTCAGAGAAAACCTCTGCATCATCCCTGATTGAAGAGGAGAAGTTAAACCAAAAGGGAAGAAACTGCCAAGATTTTTTTCTCCAAGGTTTTCTCCAGAGTCTCATGAAGCTGTTGCAGCATCTCCTTGCTGTATAATCCGATACTCTGTGCTTCTGCAGGTAAAAAAGATTGGTGGTAAAAACCGCCAAAATTGTGCACGACCACCCGAGATGGCACCAAAATGTGATTTGTGCCAGCACTTCTAGTGCCGTGTATTAGGTGCCGTGTACACCTTATTACTGTGTACTCTGGGGTTTCACCCAGGACCTCAAACTTATGCAGAAAGCAAACATCACATTGTCTGTTAACTTGGTGTAATTTGGTTTCTCAGAACCAGTACATGTTTCTGAAATCTGTTGGTTCTTTGACGCCTCGTCTCTGTCTCTCAGTCGCATCTATGAGATCCTGCCTCAGAGGATCCAGCAGTGGCAGCAGAGTCCCTGCATTGCCGAGGAGATTGGACGCAGACAGCTGGAGCGGATCAGGAAAGAGCAGCAGGCGGCGAGGATGCGTCTCACGCTGATGGAGAAACGCTTCCATGAGCTAGAAGGCATCATCGCCAACGCCAAACTTCAGCAAGTCCAACAGCACGAGGAGGTCTGTGGCAACCGCAGCCACCCAGTGCACTCCGCTGTTAGTGTGGTCAGCTGTTAGTTAGTCTCTTATATCCCTCTCTCTGTTTGTCTCTGCAGGTGACTGAGGGTGACGGTGACGACACAGACTTTCAGATCTTCTGTGTTTCCTGCAGTCACCCCGTCAATCCGAAGGTGGCTCTGCGTCATATGGAGCGATGCTACGCTAAGGTTAGCTTAAAGAAACAGGAAGTGTGTCCACCTGGGGTCTGTACTGGATATGAATTACAGATGCCTTAATGAGGTGATCAAACAGGAAATTGATAACAGCAATGTGGGAACAAAGGCCACAATAAGCCAGTGAAATTCAGTGACAGCTGGAAAAATGACCTTTAGCAAATTCACCCAATGCTGCTGTTCAAATCTTCTGTTTAAAAGAGCTACTCTTCTGAAGTTTAATAATAAATGAGGATAATAAGTTCTCCCTAAAAGATTATTGATGTAACCTAGCACCCCTGAGGTCCTCCAGTTTTAACACCATTGGTCTAAGTCTGCACATGAAGTCAGAATATTAGCAGGCATATGGTGGTTATGGCACAACAGCTAGTTTTACATCCCCTGGCATGACAGTCAGCTGTTCTGAGGTAAATTGTGGGTAATGTAGGCACCAAGTTGATTTAAAAGGAAAACTGTTCAATCTGATCTTTCTGTTTCTTTGTCCGACAGTATGAGAGTCAAACATCGTTTGGTTCCATGTATCCAACACGCATAGAGGGGTAAGACCGTGCACCTGTCCGTCCCTCGTGTCTTTACCCGTTCCTCTGTTTGTGTCTCATCTCTCTCTCTGTCTCTCTCAGAGCCACCAGGTTATTCTGCGATGTCTACAACCCTCAAAGTAAGACGTACTGTAAGCGGCTGCAGGTTTTATGTCCTGAACACTCCAGAGATCCAAAGGTTTGTTTATGTCTACAGAAAACAACTTATGACTCGATCAAGGCTTTAATCCGCTGCTTTTTTCCTCCCTTTCTTAAACTCAATGGATAACCTTTTTTTTATTTTAGCAAATGTCTGTGGGGCTCTAAAATATTATGTTGGTGTGCTCTTACAAAACTTGTCAGCTGTGGATATTTAAAACATGTCTCTGTTCAGGTTAACTTACTGTCTCAAGTCTTTAAAGGACATAACATCAGAAATTGGATGCTGCACAGTTTGAATGTGGCATGTGGTCCTGAGTCTGGACTCAGAGTCTGGAGAAGAGTACAAAGTCAGGACTAGCTGGTCCTGACTTTGGGCTCAGAGACTCAGAGTCAGGCACACATGTTCCTGACTCTGGAGACAGTCAGGCAGAGTCTGGTTCTGACTCTGAGCTAGCTGATCCTGCACTCTGGTCCTGACTCTGGACTCGTTGGTCCTGACTACGCTAGCTGATCCCGACTCTGGTCCTGACTCTGGACTTGCTGGTGCTGACTCTGGTCCTGGCTCTGGACTCAAAGTCAGGCAGACATTTTCCTGATTCTTTGTTATTGACTCCCTGTTGCAGGTCCCAGCAGACGAGGTGTGCGGATGTCCTCTGGTCAAAGATGTGTTTGAGCCAACCGGCGAGTTCTGTCGGGTGTCTAAGAGAAAGTGCAACAAGCATTACTGCTGGGAGAAACTTCGCCGGGCCGAAGTCGACCTGGAGAGAGTCCGAGTGGTATCTCTATTCATACAAACTTTATTTAGTGCCTCGTCATTAACATTAAGACACACCTGGACTTTTCTAACTCTCTCTTTGTCTCTGTCAGTGGTATAAACTGGATGAGCTATTCGAGCAGGAGAGGAATCTGAGGACCGCCATGACCAACCGAGCCGGTTTATTGGCTCTGATGTTGCACCAGACCATCCAGCACGACCCAATCACCACCGACCTGCGCTCTGCCAAGGACAGGTAGACAGGTGACGTCATGCAGACGTTTTCCTGGATGAGTTTAACGCTCGTTTGCAGTTTTATTGTGGAAATTTGTGGGAAGGTGAGTCAGAGCAATGTTTCATTCACAAGTGAACAAAAAACAAGAGAGATTTGATTCTGACTCCAGCCTCATTCAAACTCAGACCTCATCTGATTTTAGGAAGTCAAACCGTTTTTATATTTCATATTCACACTACAAATGTAGGAAACCTGAGCTCTTACAATCCGTGGATGGACACTCAACTAAACCTTCTGCTTAGGTAACGCTGCCATGAAAGCTGGCTCTCAGCTTAGCTTTGTGGGCAGTTGTATCCTCACTGTTAGTTTTAATAAGTTGGGGATGACTGGACACACAAATATGATCACATTTGATCCTGAATGAGCCATGATGTCTACATGAGGTGCTTATGTGTCCTCCTCGTCCTGGAAAGCTGCTCTCATTCAGTTTAACCTACAAGTATTATACTACCCACATCCGACCAATCTGAAATGTGGCTGTGCTTTGGAAATGTGTCTTAAGGTTGATGATGAAACACTACATGTTCACTAAAGATGCACACATTTTATAAATCTCTAAGTCATCTTGTTACAACTCATTCCTCCTGGTTTCTTTTTACAATGTGAGCCTGTTGCAGTTCAAATAAAAATTGTGTAAATATCAGTTTAAACTTTCCCCCATAGGATCATCAAAAAACAGTAAGCATAGAAGGAAAAAAAATCAAATGCTATCCAGAAAAGATAGATTCTGTGACTTGATTGGCTCTTGTTTCAGTCTAAGTGAATAAACAGCCAATCGGGTAAGCATAGGAAAATTAATTTTAAGCACAAAGAGCTGAAGTCAAGTGAAATTAATTAATTAAATAAATAAAATAAAATGTCCTGATAAAGAACTCTTGGTTGTATATTGATAAAAGTCAAACTTTTCTGTGTGACTTTAATTTCCCTCTGAGAGGAAACCCTTCATTTCGATCTCGATGTCTCGTTTTTTTTATATCTGTTTTTATCCAAAGTGTTATCATTATGTTGTTGTTTGTTCAAAATGTTTCAATAAAGTTTGATATCTCATTATTTGTGCTGATTTTGAGCTTTTCTGTTCTCAGAGTGAATGCCAGTGCTGCACTAATTTACTTTAAACTGCACCACAACATTAAACTGGCTACCCAACATGTTTTTTTAATAGACTAATAAAATTGAATATATGCAACATTCATGAGAAAGATTTGAGGTAATCCAGAATTTATTGTAATTAAATTCAGTTTTATTTTATTTTATTAGGCAGAAGAAGAAAAAAACCTATACATTATTGTAATTTTTAGTGTGAATAAAGGGCCACAGTATTATATTAGGTAAGACTATTACCTATAAGGTAATAGGATTATTATTAAAATGAAACAACAAAAAGGAAAAAAATGTTTGTAAAACATAACCTACATTTTGAAGACGCTATTTGTTTTATGCACATATGAATCTATAGAGATTAAGAGAAAAGCTCGTGACATCGATCTCTAACGGTTTTTAGTTTTAAATCATTTTTAAAAAAAGTCCCGGCGCGCGCCACACCCTTGGCTGCGCTGCTCGGTGACGTCATACGCCTCCGACGGTAGCGGTGTACGGTTGGCGCTCAGCGGCTCGGAAACAAACAGTACACTTCCTGGTCGTCCCGGTTCCGGAGGCTGCAGCGGGTCTTCAGACGGATTTTGACCCGGTTTCAAGGTGTGGATGTTTTCGGCTGACTGTGAGTCCCAGTTTATCCGCTCAGTCTGGGTGTTTCATACTAAGAACAAGCTAGCAGGAGGCTAACAGCTTCTGCTGCTTCACTATTTACACCGAGAGAGGATGACCCCGGTCCCGGTGTACCGGTCCTGGTGTTGGCCACGATCATGATCTTAGAAAAAGCATTTATGCATCAATCTGAAGATGTAACAGATGTGAAAATCTCTAAAAATATATAAATTAATTAAATTATAAATAAAATAATGCTGAAGAAATATGAAAAACAATAAACATAGTTCAGTTCAACTATATACACATCCATAACTTACGGCGGTAGTCATTTTCAGGGCACTCTTTTTTTTTTTTTTTTTTAAAGTGAACAATAATAACAGAGAGAAACCCAATGAATGGCTTTGACCAGGACTTGGCGAAAGTAGGAAGAAAAAAAGCTAAAAGAATGTCTTCCTTATAACACAATCACACCTGGAGAAGAAGTGTACTGGTACAGATTTTCTAGAGCAAGGGTGATGTGCAGAGCTGAGTAACTACAGAGAGACAAAGTGGACGAGTGTGAGAATAAAGATATGGGAAAGAGCTGTTGAAGTTAGGATAAGGAGCAGCAGTATGGATCATTCTGAGAAAGAGCTCGACAGATTTGATGTTTGCTTTGAGAGTGTTGATAGAGAAGTATAGAGAAAACCAGAAGGAGCCTCACTGTCTTCATGGATCTAGAGAAAGCTTATTATATGGTACCCAGAGAGGAACTGTGCAACTGCATGAGGAAGTCAGGAGTAGTGGGGAAGCATGTGAGGGTGGCGTGACAGTGATGGGTTCAAGGTGGGAGTGGGATTACATCAGGGACCAGCTCTGGAAAACATTATTTTTTTTAAAAACTTCTGCAACTGACCTCCTGAGTTCCAAGATGTTTACAGAGTGTAGTTAAAGAAAAAAAAGGTGATGAAACTCTTCAGTCTCAAGTTCAAAGTGAGCAGAGAGATTTAAGTAAACATAAAATCTTCTCAGTTTCAGCGTACTTGTCTCTGTGCTATTTGAGGTTAATTGAAGGGTTTAATTAGTTTGGATTCTCATTGACACATTACACAGTCGTGACTCCTCTGTAACGAGGCTTGTTCTGGTTCGCAGGTGTGAAGGTTCTTCTTCATGTGTCTTTGTTATTGTTGGTTCAGGTGGATCTGAGTGGATCAGTGATGCAGTCGGGGTCAGATCCTCCAGGACATGGACCGAAGCCAGTTAGAAGATCTCCTCGTCTGTCCCCTCAGGTCAGTCACCCGACACAGGGATACACCTGGTTTTAACCTTCACCTCCTTTTAAACCTTTTTGCCGCTCAGCCATAAAATCTGACGGGGTGTTGTCGTCACCCTGCCAGGTGGACGCACAATGTGGATACTCAAGTTTGTGAATGCGATAACTCCAGAACGAAGAAATGAGTAGTATAGGTCCTCTTTAGGATTAAAGTGATACACTCGAGGTGACGTGCTCCAGATTTAACTTGTTTTTGTCAGTGTTACTATTTATGCTGCATGCGTTAAAGTTTACAGGTTGGCTTTAGCTGAGTATGAATTATTGACGAGTAAAAGTGGGCGAGGCAATCATTCATTTACCTGAGGTGAACTTTTATCTCAGATTGTCGTGCCTCTCCTTCGATTCTGCGCTCAGTTTCATGTAAACACCTGAGTGTTTGGATCTGTCATCAGTCTGCTTTTGTAACACCAGGCAGAAACAGCCCACCCTTTTCTTTTCTTCTTCTTCAGCTTTTCCTCTTTTAGTTATTTGAACTCTTCTTCTTCTGTTTCTTTGCGTCACGTTGGAGCACTTGTGCTTTAACCCTACAGCGTATCAATTTGCTTCAGTTGCAGCAGAGAGGTAGGCTTCAGCTGCTCCTGTTTATGTTTGCAGGTCGGCAGCAGTGAGGGAACACAGGAGAACAAAGGAGGAAACAGCCTGCAGGAGCTGAAGAGGAGAGGAAGGATGGAGAGGACCAGAGAGGAGCGAGAAGAGGAGCTGAGTGGCAAATTGAAGACACTGGTGAGACTTTGCACTCTGTTTAATATTTGAAAAGGTTAGCATGCAGCTCAGGTCCTGCAGTGTGTTTGGAACAGAGGTGAGATGTCTGTGCTGGACCTCAGACCATCTCTGACCTTTCCACCAGTGTCAGTTACACCTGTGAATGTGTTTCAAGGTTTTAAGCCAAACTCTAAAGATGGACATCCATAATAAAGTAGAGATAAGTAATGAAATAATATAAGCCTCCAGAAGCTCTTATGAGGAGACACAACGGTGTTCCCAGCCCAGCTGAGAGACTTCATCTCATGTCCTGGGTCTGCTCTGGTTCCATCAGAAACTGTGAGAGGCAAACTGTTTGTTTGGTGTGACCTGCTGTGAGACTGTCATGTGGTAATAGGTGGGGGTGAATAGGACTGTCTCTGCAAGTCATAAGCTAGAGGTATACCTGATACTGGCATCCTGAAACACAGCACATTATCATATTTTATCAAAAATGAAGTTTTATTTGATTATTTTTCCTGTGTGTGTGTGTGTGTGTGTGTAGGATCTGTCCAGCAGATCGGCAGCCAGTGGAACGGGTCTCGTTTACTCGGAGATCTTCACCCACCATAAGAACGAGTGGGACCCGAGGTAAGCAGCACCTCAGACAGGAGCTGTGCAGTTAAATCAGATGTTAATTACAGTTACATTTTTGACTAATAGTGATCAGTAAAAGACAATAATTGAGTTTAAATGATTATTGTTTCATATTTTGTTTCGGTTCCTTTCAAAATTCAGTCCACACCAGGCTTCAGCACGTTCAGTTCAATTTTTGTTGTTTTTGTTTTGTTTTGTTTTCAGTGAAACATTAGTTTATGTTTACAGATACACTGTTGAAACTGAAGCTGTCAATAAGTGAATTAAGTTTAATAAGTAATAATTGTGATTTCTGCTGTAGTCTGACCTCATGAGAAAGTTAATCAGCATCTTTGCTCATAACTGATTACCTGAGCTTCCTTTTCTTTGCCCTGTGTCCAAGTTTCACTGACTTGTGTCTCTGTTTGGCACCCTCAGGAACTCATGTTTTCTAAACAGCGAGTTGATTAATGGAGTGAATGATGCAGAGAATAATCCATGATGAATATTTAAGAGCTGGATGTTTTTTCAGATTCACAGACGGTCTCCATCATTCAGCAGCTCAGCGATTTCCTTCAGGGCAAAATTTATCATTTAAATTAAATATGAGCCTGTTTGTTAGTTTCATTTTTTTCACCTCTTACTTCTCCTCTAAAGACTTTGGTTAACTTAATTCATGCAAAGCGGGCTCCTGTTCTGCTTATTTGCACATTTTTCTATCAAATTTGCATAATAGAAGAAGGAGATCAGCTGTTACAGCTCCTCTGTTTTAGTTCATATGGAGCTAATGCTACAGGGGAGTCTGTCTGCTCATTTCTAGCTATATGATGTTATTCTTGGACTCTCTCAGAGTAGCTTTGCATGTATCTTCTGTATATAGTACCATTTGTAGATAGTAAAAATTACTCTTGTGTAGTATTTAATCCATTTTGAATTATTAAGAGTTTTGGCTTTTGTGTACATCATTTATAAGATAAGATAAGAAGAACTTTATTTATCCCGAGGGAAATTCTTTTGTCATACACATGCTCAATGCAGCAAGAGAGACAGAGGAGCAGAGGAATAAGATATACAATATGTACAATAGAATACAAGTATACAGTAATATACAGTAGGATAGTGCAAAATATAATATAAAATAACTGTAACAAGTAACAATATAACTATATCCTGAGAAAGAACTAGCTTAGCTTAGCTATCAGTGCAGGTGATTCTAAAAGTTTTCTTATTTATTCTTCTATTTCTGTAGTTTTTTAATATATCCGATATAATATATATATATAATTATTAATATAATTCAATTTTCTTTTTGTGCTACTGTAACAAGTGAATTTCCCCAGTGTGGGATTAATAAAGTCTTTGTTGATCTATCTTTGAAATACTTTGTTTTCAGCCATCCAGAGAGTCCGGACAGAGTGACAGCCATCATGAAGGAGCTGGAGAGACAAGATCTGCTGCCTCTATGTATCAGAGTTGAGGTTAGGCTAAATAAGAGCTCCTCAGAGATGAATATTAATAAAAGTCTTACTCTTACATCCTCATCGAGTTTTATAGATAACCGATCCTGACGTGTGTTTTTGTGTTTTAGCCCAGAGAAGCTACAGAGGAAGAGCTGCTGCTGGCTCACATGTGAGTCTGCTGATCGCTGTTAAAGCGTCTTCTGTTTATGTTTTAATGTGTTTGCGCATAAAACCTGCCATGTGTTTGTGCTGCTGCAGGAAACACTATGTGGACCTGATAAAGTCGACTCAGACGATGACACTGGCTGAACTCCAAACTCTGTCCAACAAATATGATTCCATTTACCTCCATCCAGTAAGAACACGCACACACATCTTGTTAATTCTTAATAAGCTCATTTTGTTCTTTATGATCGATAACTGGACAGCATGATGTTGTTAGTTGTATTTTGCACTAAATATCTTTTGTGTTTCAGGAGTCCTTCCAGGTGTCTGTGACAGCTGTGGGTGCAGTGCTTCAGCTGGTCGATCGGGTCATGACCTCTGAACTCAAGAACGGATTCGCCATCATCAGGTAAGAGAAGCAGATCGTCCTGCTCGAGGCAGCGCCGTGTTTTCCTTTGAACACCTGAACACAGCGCTGAAATAACAGATCGATATCGTGCCTCTCGCTTCTTTCAGACCTCCAGGTCATCACGCTCAGGCCAACGAGTGCAACGGTTACTCTATCTTCAACAACGTGGCGATCGCAGCTCGATACGCTCAGACCAGGCACGCCATCAGCAGGTGTGTAACACACACTCGTCTTCCTTCATTGTGTATACGTGTAACAATCTGGGGAGCTAGTATGTAGCTTTGTGTCTTAACATCTCAGGTCTTTTGGAGTTTTGGTGTAGCAAAGACTTTCTTTAAAAGTGCAGATCAATTATAAAAAGCTAAACCATCATCAGATGGTGGAGCTCCTCTTTCCGAACTCCCCGTGGGTCATTGAAAGCCTGAAATCAAACAAAATAAGGACTTAAAAGGTCTTGTTGTTCCTATGGGTTTGATGCAGATGTTAAATGTTCTTACATTATGTTTAAGACTTGTAGGAAAACAAGCTAAATAATAAAATTCATGTTGTAAATCAGTGATTAAAGTTGTTTCACTGATTACGTTGGGCCCTTATTGTCACGCAGATTAATTTATTTCAGGATGTGATTACATATTGTTGCCTTTGGTCCATTATTACCCAGTTTTCAGGACCATAAAGTAGGTCTTTGGCCTGTTTGAAGAAGCTGGAATACATCCTTTGTATATGGGTAAATGTGTTAACACCGGTACAGACAATTGTATTTAATTGTACTGGAAAATTGTTTACGTCAATAGTTAATGAGCGTTGACTTCTTATTTAACTGCAGTGGGCTTTCTGGGAGATGAACAAGCTGACTGTAGGGCGAGTTACACAATAATTGATCATATATTTGTTTTACATAATGTAATTAATTTATGTCTGCATTATTAGAAATGACCATATTGAGTTTTATTGATTACAAAAAAGCTTTTGATTTGGTTGAAAGAAGCCTATTATAGCAAAACTTAATTGCTGCAGTTATATATAGAAGACATTTTTACAGTTGTGAATAATTTGTACCAAAATGCTGAATCACATGTGATGGCTCAAAATCTGTATTCTAAATTGTTTGATTGTAATATTGGAGTTCGACAGAGTGAACAGTTGCTCTTTGCAGTCTTTTAAAATTATTTTGAGTATACAAAGATATTATAATGGACTATCATTTCTGTTGAGGTCTGTTTAAGACTTTTTGTCCTTCTGTATACAGATGACACTGGAATATTGTCAGAATCGGAAACAGAGCTAAAATAGGAATTTTCCCAAAAGGTGACTTCTAATTTGGAAATTGTGTATTATGAAGAGTGAACGATTATGTTTATCTTGGTCTAACACTTTAAAAAAGTCCAAAAAGTTGATTCTGTTCATCTGGACGTAGCGTTTTCAGTGGGAGAAACGTTTTATCACTCATCCAAGTGAAGGATTTACTTACCTGGATGATTGAGTGTGCATCAAAACACTTGACAATAGCTATTAAAAAACAAAAGCGGCAGGCTTGGAAAGCTCTCTGTAGTTTTTAACTAAAGCTAGAGATCTAAGATTATCTGTTGAAACTCAGTTACAGTTTGAACAGTTGGTCTCACCTGTATTGCTCTATGGGTCAGAGGTGTGAGGCGTTACATGTTAAATTTTTAAAGCAGCTTTTTAAGTTGAATAAAAATGCAGCAAATTGTGTTTTATATGGAGATTTGGGTGGATTTAAATTTAATGAAGATTGAATGTAGGATGGTTGGCTGCTGGTGTAGATTATTGAGCGGAAATAGGAATAAATTATCATTTCTCGTGTTTAGCTTTTTGAAAAATCTATATGATAAAGGCCTTTTTAAAGTCGCCGTGGATATTGAAGTTAAAGCAAATATTTGATCATAGAGGATTTTCTAATTTATGGGAACATAAAATATTGAATTCTGAGACAAAATTGGAATTGAGAAATGTTTAACAATAGTCTTTATATTAATTACAGAATATTTAAGTGAGAATTCCAACTGGAAAATTATTTTTGTCGTTTAGATTATTCTGTTTTATTTAGCAAGGTTTAGATGTGGTGTTAGTCGTAGTAACGGGCAGATCTGATGGAGTCAAATATATTAAGCGTTTATGTGAACTTTGTAGCTTGGGAAAACTCAGAGATGAGTATAATTATTTATTTGAATGTCGTCGTTTTTAGTTGCAAAGACAAAAACATCTGCTTGTGTATTTTAGGTTGAGCCCAAATGTCTATAAGATGGCAAAGTTGTTTATTACTAAGGATATTGTTATACTGCGTAAACTTGCAAAACTTGGTAAAGAAATTGTATCTGTATTTGGGCATGTGTGATTTGTTGATGGATATTTTATTTATGTATTTTTACTTTTTATTATAATGATTATGTGTATTAAAAACACTCTGCTTTGTTGGTTTGTTTGTATAATTTCTCAATTACCCCAGGAGGGGGTTTAATGAGAATGAAATAAACGTAGCTTCAAGTTTTACTCTGAAAATCCCAGTGTTCACATTTTGTTTCTGTGTGTGTGTGTGTGTGTGTCAGGGTGCTGATAGTGGACTGGGATGTACATCACGGGCAGGGCATCCAGTACCGGTTCCAGGAGGATCCCAGGTAAACTGCTCCTTCTCCTCTGATCCAGGATCAGATCTTATTAACATGTGAATCTGCTGACAGGCAGACAGAGCAGGCAGCGATTTGAACAAAAGCAGCTTTTCCATCTGAAGGTTTAGTTTTACCTTCATCTCTCCAGCCTGTAATGTTGCGCTTCTTCTTTACTGTTGGTTGCCTAATAACTCGAGGGGCAATTTGGAGAGAGTTAGATCTATTAGTTGATAAAAGGTGGTAGTTGAAATCAGGCCTGCATATGTGAAAAAAAGTCTATGATGAAAAGGATTTTTCATTAGTCTGCATAGCTTTATAAAAATAGTGCACGCTCATGGACTCAAAGGAGTGCAGCGTATCAGCAGGTGGGGTCACGTTTTTGCTCAGCTGTGCATAATCTCTCCAATATTTGAGCTTCCAGGAGAATCTGATTTAGATGTTGAACCTGCTCAGCTGCTTCTGCTCAGAGCTTCATCCATCATGTCTAATGCCTTTGATTAGGTTTGGGTAAAGCTGTAGCTGGTTCCTGTCTAAACTTTATCTGTGTGTGTGTGTTGTAGTGTTCTGTACTTCAGCGTCCACAGGTATGAGCAGGGCTCTTTCTGGCCTCACCTGCCAGAGTCCGACAGCCATTTTGTTGGCAGCGGACCAGCTGAAGGAAGAAACATCAACCTGCCCTGGAACCAGGTGAGTTCTTCCAAATCCTCCAGCTGACAGCCTCTTACCCAGAGCAGGCAACAGTAAAGCAGAACAAGCAGTTCAAACCCTGAAAAACATGCAAAAATACACCAAAACTCACCTTAGCTGTGAAGCAAGGTGGGGTGGATGGTTTAAAGCTGCTTCGCTGCCTCTGGGCCTGCACAGCTTTTACTCCCTGAAGAACTCTGCATGGCCTCCTTCACTACATCCATGAATCTTCTCAGTGACCTGCCTGACAGCTGCATCTTCAACATCATTTGTCCAATACATCCACTGTTACTTCTCTGCACATGTCCAAACCACCTCAGCCTCTAATGTTATCTGAGCTGTCCTCTGATGTGCTCATTTCTGATCCTGTCCATTCTGGTTGCTCCTGGTGAAAATCTCAACACCTCCAGCTCTGCCTGTGTCATGGTCTCCAAACCACCCCGATTGTTTCATTTTACAGTACCGTCTGTACTGATGTGCATTTCGTGATCTAGTCAGGTTTTAGTGTTATTGAACAAGTCTTACCTGTGTTGTGATGTGTTTGTCAGACGGGGATGACCGACGCTGATTACATCGCTGCTTTTCAACAAGTGCTGCTGCCCGTCGCCTACGAGGTAACACACACACTCATACACACATTTAGAAAATTTGATATTGATGGCGTCATGTATCGATCGGCGTGTGTGTTTTCAGTTTCAGCCTCAGCTGGTTCTGGTCTCTGCTGGATTCGATGCCGCAGTTGGAGATCTGAAGGTAAAACGCCCACAGACCTGAGATCAGTTTTTTTTTAATCAAATGCGTCAGTTGTTTCATTCTGTGTGTGTGTGTGTGTGTGTGTGTGTGTGTGTGTGTGTGTGTGTGTGTGTGTGTGTGTGTGTGTGTTCAGGGTGAGATGTGTGTGAGTCCTCAGTGTTTCCAGGTTCTGACTCACATGTTGATGAGTTTGGCAGAAGGTCGACTTGTTCTCGCTCTCGAGGTAAAACGTCCTCCTACACGCTGACATCTGATTCATCCTGACCCTGAGATCACTTTACACTCATGTTAAATATACGTGTGTGTGTGTGTGTGTGTCACGTACCCTCTTTCTCCAAGTAGAGATGCAATGAAATTATGTTCCAGGATATCAGAGTTTAAACGAGTTTGGCTTCTACCTGTTTGTTCATTTTGTTTTTGTTCTTTTTTTGTTTGTCTGTAGGGAGGTTATAACTATGAGTCGTCAGCTGAGAGTGCTGCAGCCTGCATTCGAGCTCTGCTGGGTGGAGCATGTCCTCCTCTAACTAAACCCACTGCTCCGTCTGACAGGTAACACCTCACCTGACATCCAGCAGATTACAAAGGCTGTGTCACCTGTTGTGTTTTTCCTTTTATTCTGCATTATCTGCACGCGGAGGACTCTCAGCCTGTTTCATTCAGACCCTGCATGTCTTTCAGTGCTCTGCAGTCCATCTCTCAGACCATCTCAGCTCTGTATCCACACTGGGCCTCTCTGCAAGTGCTGGGTAACCCTCAACCACACCAACACACACACTCTGTAATCATAATGTTAGGACAGGTAGCTCCACATCAACAGACACAAGCTCTTAAAAGTAACATCAGCATGAAGCGCCTTGTTGTTGATTTGGCACTATATAAATAAAATTCAATTGATCTGAAATTCTAAAACCGCAGTCAGATTAACCTCCATCGATTTCTGAGTTAAAGGCCAAATTAGCAGAATGGAACCAGTCATCATCTGTGGTGATTCATAATATTATTAGGTGGATATATTTTCTTCTTTGGCATCTAAGACAACAATAAAAATAGTTTATAGATTGTTTTGCATGAGTGAGAAAACTTTTTTTCCCTTGCCACCATATCAAACACAGCTTTGACCTATAAAGACGATGATGAGTGTAATTCTTAAGTTCGAACTAACGCAGGTTTAAACCCTCCAGACGGATTTGCAGAGGAAACCTGCAGGAACTAGAATCCCCTTTTCACTTCTCTTCATCAAACTTCCCTCTTCCTCCTTTCCGTGCAGAAGGCAGCCCGTCGGCTGAGGGACGTGCCATCAGCACATCGACCAATCAGAAAAATACAATGAAGCCCAACCTTGCCCCCTCTGTTGCCACGACAACAGGTCTGGTTTATGATGAGAGGATGATGGAGCATTCGAACCTGTGGGACAGGTGAGCTACCTCGACTCTGTTCGACCTGAATACAGGAAGCTGCGATTCTGTAATAATCCCGCTGATGTAACTCCACTGCAGACATCACCCGGAGCAGCCTCAGCGAATCTTTAAGATCTTCTCCAAACATCAGCAACTGGGATTGGTTGATCGCTGCCAGCGGATACCAGTTCGCTTGGCGACAGAGGAGGAGCTGTCCTTGTGTCACAGGTATGAAGCTGCAGAGTGCTGTGTTTGAGCAGCTTTACCTCACCTCCTGGTCCTCAGCACGAATGTGTGTGTCCAGCATGCAGCACATCGAGCAGATGAAAGCCACGGCGGCGATGAAGCCCAGAGAGCTGCACAAACTGGGCGACGAGTTCGTCTCCATTTACCTCAACCAGCAGAGCTTCCAGTGTGCACAGCTGGCGGCTGGAAGCTGCCTCAACGCCTTGGACCAGATCCTGTGTGGGCAGGTACGACGTGAGTGGCTCTGCTCTGTCATAAAAGCTTCTTAGCATCTTACTAATAACTGACATCTGCAAACGTAGCAACAAAAACACGAGTTGCAATCTCTTAAATGGGAATAACTGACCAGTATAAAGTCTTCCAGCTCTTTGGTGCACTATTTTTGAACGTTTAGCTTCTGACAGTCCATCCTTAAAAATGTCCTCTGTTCACAACACTAACTAAATGTGATGTGTGTATAATACATATAATATACTACTGACAGGCTAAGGTCAGCTGATTGGTCCGTTTCCTCTGCAGGTGACTAACGCCGTGGCCATTGTCCGTCCTCCTGGTCATCACGCTGAGAGAGACTATCCCTGTGGCTTCTGTTTATTCAACACGGCAGCTCTCGCTGCTCGCTATGCCAAGAAAGCCCCTCATGATCCCTTGATGCGAATCCTCATCTTAGACTGGGATGTTCACCACGGCAACGGCACGCAGCACATGTTCGAGGACGATGACAGGTGAGGAGGAGGAGCTTAATAACAGTTTTTACCTGCAGTGACGAAAACGAGCTAAACTGGACTTTGTGTCTGCAGTGTCCTCTACATCTCCCTCCACCGCTACGACAACGGTGCATTCTTTCCATCTTCAGAGGACGCTGCCCCCGACAAGGTGGGCGTGGCCAAGGGGGCGGGTTTTAATGTCAATGTGGCATGGAGCGGAGGAAGGATGGGTGACTCGGACTATCTTGCAGCTTTTCACCGTGTCGTCATGCCTATCGCCACTGAGGTAACATTTATGGCACACACTGAGCAGCAGAAATTGATCAGTTAATCAGGAGAAGAGTGATCATAATCTGATTGATAATCAATCACTTTTCAAGCAAACATGTCAACATTTTCTGGTTTGATATGGATTCTCTGCTGGGAAGTTTGCCCTTAACAAGTCATCTGATTGGTTGGTTAGATGTGACTGAGTCCTCTGGTTGGGTGTTTAGACTTGAAACTGTGCTTTGATTGGTTGATTAGCCTTTAAGTCTTCCACAAATTTGTCTTCTCTCTGTAGTTTAACCCCAGTCTGGTTCTGGTGTCAGCCGGGTTCGACGCAGCCCGGGGGGATCCCCTGGGTGGCTACAATGTGACTCCAGAAGGATACGCCCACCTCACACACATGCTGATGTCACTGGCTGGGGGGCGGGTCCTGGTCATACTGGAGGTGACCTGGGATGGTGAAATGAAAGTAAACATGGATTAAGTGAAGAACACTTGAGTGAACTGATGCGTCTCTTTCTCCTCAGGGAGGTTACAATTTGTCATCCATCTCTGACTCCATGGCGATGTGCACCAGCATGTTGCTAGGAGACCCCCCTCCTGCCTTGGTGACGCCTCTCCCTCCTCCTCACCACAGTGCCGTGGCAACAATAAACGAGGTCATCCGATACCACGTCCCCTACTGGAGGTCCCTGAGGATTGACGGTGAGTCCAGAATCTCATTCATCAGATTTAAACAGAACTTGTTCTGCTCATCTCCAGCTCCGGGTTCTATTGTTGACTCTACTAAAGCAGCTCTGCATGATTTGCAGTTAGAAATAATCTTTATTTATCGTTTACTGGGCCTCTCAGTTTATCCTCTGTCAGAAATCTGGCTTTCTCCCTTTAAGCCAGCTTTGTTTTGATTTGCTTTTCTCACAGCCATGAGAAGAAGAAAGTCAGAAAAAACCTGGCTGGATGGAGATGGAATGAATTAAAACAACTGTCATTAAAGAGATCAGTTTTATTTTTACTGGACAGGAGTGTGTGTAGAGACCAGATCCAAGACCTGGACCTGGTTCTGTGTTCATGGACTCTGTTCATGTACCAGTTTATACCCATTTAATTTCATTTGAATGTCTCTTTCTGTCGTTCAGTTCCAGAGTCTGTCCGGGCAGCCCTGCCTACCCTGAAGCATCGTGGGAAACGTAGTTCTAAAGGAAAAGGCAGGAAGTCAGAGCAGAGCAGCAACGACAAACCACCGGTGCCCCCTGCACGACCAGAGGACTCTACGGTAACACACCCATAAACTGAGATGAGACTCCTGATAAAGAAGGACAAATTTTAACTGAGAATGCTCCTCATTTCGTTTGTCCAATCAGACGGTGAGCAGTCTAGAGCAGCTCACTCAGGGACTGGCCAGTTTGGACATCGGTCAGACCTCAGCCAATCAGAACCCTGCATCCTCTCCAGTGGGAGGAGCTAGGCCAAAGGTCCCCCTGAGCTCAGAGAAGCTAACCTGTGAAGAAGTGAAGAAGACAGATGACAGTACACCTGCATGCAGCGAATCAGCAGACAGTATGTCGTGTCAGGTGAGTCAGCAACATTTTTTTTTATGTCCCACCCTCTAAGTGACCATGACAACTTCCTCACTTTCATTTCTCATAGCCTGTTGGCATGGCAACACCAGAGTCGGTCGCAGGTGTAGATAAGGCTGGAGCTGGGGCGGAGCCAGAGCCCGAGGGAGCGTGTGGTTGGTCAAAGCCTCAGACGTCCCTGGAACTGATGTGTGGCGCCGATGCAGATGGAGTCAGACGTCATTTAATTGTGATCATTAATAAAGTTAAAAATCCAGACGAGTGTGTCTGACTGTCCATCTCTCTGTCTCCCTCTGCAGTCAACTCTGTATGTGGTGGACCCTCTCTCCTGGTGTCCTCACCTGGATGCCGTTAAGCCCCTCCCCTCCTCGGGTATAGACGTCTTCCGGCCGTGTCAGGACTGCGGCTCAGAGGCTGAGAACTGGATCTGTCTCACTTGCTACCAGGTCACACGTCATACCTGTGCATCACATGCATCCAAGACGTGTTTCACCTGCTGACCTGACTCTGCCATCTGCGTATTTCAGGTGTTCTGTGGTCGCTATGTGAACGAACACATGGTGAATCACGGAGTCGTGTCTGAACATCCCCTGGTTCTCAGTTTCTGCGATCTCTCTGCGTGGTGCTACCTGTGTGAGGCCTACGTACACAACCAGGTGATGCTACTACCTGGCTGCTTCACAGCCGGCAGCTCCATTACAAATGAAGCATAAACCAGGGGACAAGTTCAGTCTTCACACCTTAAAATCACATCAAGAATTGGATACACAGTTAATTTAACTGAACACCTGTTGGGACACATAAACCCCTCAAACAGTAAACAAAGTTATCATGTTTTGTAACATTTACTCAGAGATATTAATGTCATGCTACAACAATAATTCACAGTGTCATAAATCCAACCCTGAGCAGTCTGTTTCAAAAGCCTGGTTTTAACAGGTTTTAATTAAACCAAATATATCTGATGTAAAAACTAATAATAGATCTTGAATTTGCACATATAAGTGTTACCAAGGCTGGTTCACAGGCCTGAACATGACCAGGAAATAATAATTAAATTAAAAATGATTGTGGTTTACTGGAGACACACAGCCAAGCTTTGTGTCGTGAAACTAGACGCACATAAAAGTGAAACTTCACGGTACGTCATTGAGAATGTTTCAAGCTCAGTAAAGAAATTTCTCTGCTCTGTTCCTTCAGCATTAGTTTTCCTTTGTTTCCATTCTGTGCTTAGTTACTTTGTTACTGTGCAGGTAAAAGTGTAGCCAGCTGTTTTGTTTGGTGTGACTTTATAAACACAAGCCAAATTTTAAAAGAACCTGAAAAGATATGTGGACTGGATTAAAACTTTTAAAGTATGGAAAGCCATTTGTTTCAAAAATGTCCTGGCTTTCACAGCCAGTGTTTATATGCACTGACAGTGATTATCACGTTTCTTCTTCTGTTGTTCAGATTCTGTTTGAAGCTAAAAACGCTGCTCACTGCGCCAAGTTTGGAGAGGAGATCCCCCCCTGGAGCTAAGCGTAAAACCTCATGTATGCAGCTGTTTCTCGCTTTTCTTCTCGCTGTCTTCCTTCTCTGTGATTGGACGGTTGAGTGCATTGCTATGGATACCAGCAGCAGTGGTGCTTCCTGGGGAAATGCTGTTAAATTCACCAGCTTTGTACGGCGTCCCACAACTGCCAAAACACAAAAACTCACATGCAAAGCAAAAGATGTTTTTATTTGTATTTTTTACTTCAGACACTCAATGATCTTCATCGTCATCAGCAAGTTGTCAGTTCTATTCCCCGAAAATATGATTAAGCACCAGCATGCTGTTAACACTTTTATTTTGAAAATCATGAGCGGAAGAAGTTGAAGAAGCAAAAAGAAGAAGACAGCCATTTTCAGAAAAACAGGAAGAATTTTGGCTCAGGAGGACTTCATTCTCAAGTCATAGTGGTGATGATGTCACCAAGAGGCCACGCCCCCTCCAGAGAGTGTTGCCAAAATGTGACTGACGGCGTGATGACCGTCCATCAGACCGAAACAATCAACATCAGAGTTTAAAAAACAAAAAAAGTCTGAAACAGAAACTGTTATTTTTTAGAGGAAAAAAAAAAAGAATTTTAGTTAAAATCAACCTTTTTTCTTTCCAGCTGAAATGTTGCAGCAATAAATCTGTGAGAATGATAAATAACTGAGTTCATTGATTTGTTTTGTTCCATAATATATAAAAAAAAATCCTTTCTCTGACGTAAAGCAGCCAAAGAGAAAACAGATCAATAGACTTTTAAAAAAAACAGCTGATTGCTTTTGTTGTCGGTGAGATCGGAGGAGCTCTGTGTGCTGTGCAATAACACTCGGTTTGTCTGCCTGTTCGTAAACTTGTTATTTCTGTTAAACTGTTTGTTTGCACCAAATCAGACTGGATCAATATCCACGATCAATATTCAGTGTCTGAGTTTCCGCAGTACAAAATAAAGAAAACTTCTCATTTTCTGTCAACTTTATTGACCGCTTCATATTTTCCATCATGTGTCTCCTGCTCGAGTGCGGGGTGTTCATATTAAAGACCCCAGACTGCTCTAAATCTGTTTTGGTTTATTTTCTACTCTGCTCTATATTATGTCCCCGAAAAGCCTTCAGTTAATCCAGATCTGCAGCGAAAAACTGAGAATCTTTTTCCTATATTGGCTTCTCATTGGCTCTTAGTTAAATCCAGAATTTAATTTGAAATCCTTTCCCTCAAGGTCTTGAATACTCAGGTGCTGTTATATCATAAAGACCTTTTAGTATCCTAGCCAAGCACTTTGCTCTCAGACTGCAGGCTTACTTGTGGAGTATTTAAAGTAGAATGGGAGGCAGAGCCTTTAGCTTTCAGGCTACTCTTCTGTGGAACCAGCTCCCAGTTTTCCAGCTTCTCTCTACTTTTAAGATTAGGTTTAAAACATTTATTTCTACAAAGCTCATAGTTAGAGAGGAGCTACGCTGCTATGAGCTGTTTATACACTATTACAACATGTCCTCTGTCCTGTAGTTTGTCCTCTCTCTTTCCTCTCACCTCCAACCCATCTCAGCCGATGCCTGCCCCTCCCAGAGCCTGGTTCGGATGGAGGTTCTCTGACTGTTCAAAATGAGTTCTTCCATCTCACAACTTCTTGTTCACCTGATCGACTGATCATTGGAGTTCACCCTCTGATGTTGCCCTGCACTACAAAGCACACTGAGGTTACTAATACGGTCACTTTATTTATGCCAGGGCTCACCTCTACTAAATGAAGTCAGTGATTTAGACCTCTCTTCCCCGTTTGAAGCAACTGAATTACAAATTATCTGTCAAATGACATCTTTTGCTGTGAGGCAGAGACCAGCCAAGAAGTCTATATGAGTGAGATGACATGCCTGTATTTTATTTAAGATTAGCAGACGTGAGAGATGCATTCATGGGAAATTGCTAAACACACCCTCTCCTCCCTCTCATTCAGATATGGTCACTTCCGGCTCCTTAAGAGTCAAGTCAGGGATGTTATTGCTGCTGCGTACTTCTTTTAAGTAGTACAGAGGAATGACCTTTGCATTCAGTCATGCACCTTTACAGAATAGAATGCATTGGTGCAAATTAACAGACGCATAAAGAAGGTAAAATGAGCCATTTGCTGCTCACATCTTTCCCCCCTCTTGTTGTAAATTGGTGCGAGATGAATCAAAGTGAACGTTCAGTCCTCTTGCAGCTCCTCAGTCCTCCTGTAGGAGGCGCAGCTCATTACAAACGACCGAGTGTGGAGTGTGGAGGCTCGTCTGTTGTTCGTGTTTCTCCGTCCGCTTATTGATCAGCAGATTATTGTTTACAGCGGAAGCTCCACATCCGGGGATGTAGAGGAGCCCGCCCCCTCCCTGCTGCTGCAGCATCCTCTCATCCGGCAGACAGACAGGTGGAGCTCCTCCCGCAGACAGACAGGTGCACGGACAGACAGGTGGAGCTCCTCACGCTGCAGGTTGGTTGATGCCGTTTTTCTCTTTTTACCGGATGAATACGGCTGCGGCTCGTGCCGTTTCTGTGCTCGGTAAATCACGGGGTGATGATGTGACGTTGGTCTGTAGGTGATCTGATGTTTATCGGCCGCTGATTGGCTGTCGGTCGCTCTGATTCTGCAGCTTTTCGTGTTCTCGGTATCAACCCCGGTTTTTCCCCACTTGGTCTTTGCAGAATTTCTCTGCAGGCTGTCCTGAGCGTCGGTGTCTGCGCTCATTGTTGCAGAGAGATGATGCAGAGCGAGACTCCCCCTGTGCCTCTGTGATTCACTGATGCTCCGTCTGTGCATCTAGGGCTTCACGATTAATCGAATTTTAAATCTCGAACACGATTTTGGCTTCCCATAAATGCACGCGCTCCCGTAATCAGCACCTGACCACGTGCCTGCATGTGCCAATCATAGCTGTTCCCTGAGCCTGCACAGCTGAAAATCTCAGGTAGAGCTCCTGCCGCTACACCTGTCTCCACCTCTCATTCACGTTGTGCAGATACAGTGACTGGAGTGGAGGATTTTATGTTAAGACTTCCTCCCTGCTGCCGCCTTTAGCAGATAATACACCGGACTATCATTTATGAAAGGATGCAGGCTTTTTTAATAGAGCATTTTCCATTTTGTGCTATAATCTGCTGATATGTTTTGAACCTACGGTGAAGGAAACAGTGGCGAGTACGATGCTGTAATAAAATGTGATTATAAGCCTTTTAAAGTAATCGAAGGTCTAGTGTAGTTCAGTTTGTATTAGTTTTGTCTTCACATTGGTCTCTGCTTGATTGTCAGTCTTTAGGATCTATTGTATGGTCTTCACCTCACAATATAAATACGATTCACAGGTCTTTTCGCGTTGGCATAATCTAACATCACACAGACTTTGTACTTTTTAAAGTGCAACCGTCCTGCCACGGTAAAAATTCCAGGTTTCAGGGTAGCAGAGCTGGCACGAAGCGCCTTGGAAGGATTAGGACAGTAAAAGAATCTGCAGGTTGTTTAAGAAAGTCTACAGACATTTTTCTCATCATGGTCAAACGTGTCTCTTTCTCAGTGATGTTGGTGTCTCCCAGCCTTGCCGACCTTTCCCGCCTGTACCAGACTGAGTTTGTGCGGAGCGCCCGGGCCGTTGGCGTCCTCTGGGCCGTCTGCACTCTCTGCTTTGCCATCATCCAGGTGGTTATCCTGGTGCAGCCGTCCTGGATCTGCACCACAGACGTTCGCCGACAGCAGGCGGGACCAGAGCCACCCAGCGGCACACTGGGACTGTTTGAGGTGAGAAACGGTGCCTGTCCAATCCACAGCTGGATCTTTTAGGGGTTTCTGTATTTGTATGTACACATGTTACACCTGCACACAGATGGATTATCAAATAGCTTACCTGATCACTTTAATGAACACGTGTATGACATGTGTGTTCATGTATCCCTGTGTGTTGTCAGGTGTGCATGGAGTCAGACTGGCCGGTCCCAGACTGTCACGGTGGTCTGTCCACTCTGTCTCCACTGCCGTCCTTGCAGTCGGTGGCGGTGTTGGTGGGGGTGTCTCTGTTGGCGGTGTGGACCAGCGTCCTCTGTCTCTGTCTCTTCAGGTTCTGCAGCGCCGCAACGGTTTACAAGATCTGCGCCTGGCTGCAGCTGACTGCAGGTTAGTCATGTTGATTGGTCATTGAATCCCAAACATTAACACTTTGGTCACTGCCGTGGTGGTTTTTCTGCAGCTAGAAGAGAGCAGAACTGCAGCTCATGGTTATTTTTGCATTTGGCTTGATTTACCAGGCTGGAGGTTGCTGCTTGGTCAGACACTAGTTTTATTTTAGAGGACAGTGTTTCTGTAGTTCTTCTCTCTGCCTGTAGAGGTCAGCTTTTCAGTATTTTCTTGTCTCTGCAGGTTTCTGTCTGGCGTTGGCGTGTCTTCTGTTTCCTGACTCATGGGAGAGTCAGGAGATGAAAGCTCTGTGCGGAGACTCGGTGAGGATTCTGATTGATCGTTTTGCTTCTGGGTGTTTTATCACACTGATGTCCTTAATCGTGAATCTGTCCCCAGGTGGGCAGCTTCTCTCCAGGTAACTGCTCAGTTCACTGGGCCTACATTCTGGCCATCCTGGGAGTTCTTGATTATGCCATCTTGGCCACACTGGCCTTCGTCCTCGCCAACAGACAGGACGCCCTACTTCCACCAGATACCCAGGAATGTGAGTGTGGGGGTTTTGGGGGTAAACTCATCTGACGAGTTAACTTCACAGTTTCATACTAAGACTCTGTTTTCATTGCTGCAGTGACCACAGGTCTGCTGATGACAGCATGAATCAGCAGGTGAGTATCTTCTTTATGTTTTACTAGTCTTCTGTCTTTAAAGCCTCAGATATTTATTTCTTTTTACTCTCTCTTAGGGATGTTCGGTCTTCATTTCTTCAACTCCGCCCGACCTCTTCATCCTCCATCATCATCATCATCTGTTTCTGCATTTCATGGCACGACTGTCTCCTTCAGCTGCAATCGTTCATTGCTGCATGATGTTTCCAGGAGGAGTTGTTTAGTGTTGAGCAGAGGAATGTAACAACAGGAGGAAAGAGGCTCTGCGGTGGTGAGTTCGGTGTTCGGGACATTCGGTCGCTGTTCAGTTGAAGAAAAATGGTGAGAAAACGAGCGAGATGGAGTAAATCAAAGGAGAACTAAGCCCCTGTTAGACCTCCAGTTTTTATCTTCACTCTCACATTAGTGATACCGTCATAACACCTGTGTCAGCAGGCTGGACCCACCTCCAATAGATGCCGTCAGCACAGGTCGTTTGAGTTGCAGGTGATTTTTTATTTTTTATTTTTTAAACTAACCACTGGGAGCAAAATGAAGTGTTGGTACTGGATGAGCACAGTTAATAGATTACTACATAGTAACATTTCTACACAGTGTGGCAATCAATCAGGACAACTTTAAAGCAGAAACAAATTCGTCCCACGCATTAAATTAAAAATATATTTGGGATATTTTGTAGAAAAAACTTAAGTCAGCAAATTGAAGGAAAGTCTTAGATTTCCCTACCGACTTCCTGTTCTGTCAAGCCATCCTTTTAGCTTAGTATCAGCTTTATCTTATGGTCCATCAAGCCTTATGTTTAAGACAGTTTAGTAACTGTTTCTGCAGCTTTTAAAATTTACAAAAGTTGTAGAAGAAAGAAAGAAAATCTTCTTTGTAGTTAAAAGTTAAAACTCCAGTTAACAGCCTAGTGTTGATATGTTAAATCTGATATTTTGGGGTGAAACTGTATCCACGCCACTGTCTTTCCATTTAGACTGGCTTTATGTTAATATGAAACTTGTTATACTGTTGCTTTTTGTTTGACTTTTAAGCTACATTAACTAACTAATGGTGTTGAATATTCATGTTAAACATGATGTTGTAAAGGTAATCCCTGTGACTTCCCCGCAGATTTCAAGATGAACGTGTGGCCCAGCACTGATGAGAAGCACAATTGTTAGACAGTATTATTCTACCCTTAAATTTGGTCTTGCTTGGTAGTTAAGTGTCCATGTTTTGTTCGCTGAAGAATGAAGTCCTTTGCAAATCAGTGCCACAAATCTGTGTGCATGAGCCAAGCGTATTCGCTGTACTATTTAGAGTACTCATTTTTCTCTTAGCTCAACCTTTAGGGACTTGTGTGGAGTACCGTTTGAAAATATGGAGATGGGAATGAGCTAAATAGACCCACTTAAATGTAAAAGTGACGGCAGGTCACTTTGATGGATTTAGGTTTTAAAAAGGTTAAAGAATAAAAGGAGAGGGCTGCTGTGACAATATGTTAGGTCTGAAGATCAGTGGTCCTATGTTGTATAAAATCATCTTATGTCATTTTTCAGCATTTATTAAGTAAAACATTGTTTTAATCAAAGTGGTTAACCTAGCTTAGCACAAGCACTAGAAGCAAGGGAGACTGTTGGCTAGCATAGCCAGATTTATCTTAAATGTGTCCTAGATAGCAATAGCTTCTACCACTAATGTATTCAGCATGAATAAATGTCTTATTTACATTCTATATCATATTATCTAACAGTTTGTCATTAGGAGTCAGAATGAAGTTACCATTAGCTTTATGATATAAGCCTATGCTTCCAGCCTGATTTTTAGCTAGGTTAGCTTGCTTTGAGTTAGCTACAAGTTCATTTAGATTTGTGTTAGCTTAAGGTGTTTAAATGAATAAAGTGCTCCTACAGGATTAATAGTACTAGATGGATTGTTAGTATACATTACCCTTCATGTCTAGCTAGCTTCTTTAGTCAACTAAACCTCTTTGATTCCCTTTCTAGCTAACACGCTTAAGTGCTGCATCTGAAATCATCTATTCATTAGGATAAAATCTAAATTATTTACTAACCAACAACTTGTGCAATAACCCTTCAGTCTCAATGTAAATGAGCAGTCGAGGTCAGAAGTTTATATACGCTCATCTGTAATAATTTCTTTGAAATGTTCTTTTCATCAAATGATCATACAGCATACGTCTTTAATGACTGTTAAAACATAAGTTTGAATTTATTTATTGTTTTTCCCTAATCTCAGTCATACAGGCTCATAGTTGACCAATCGTCTTGACAAAAATGACAGAGTTCATATATATTGGTTAGGACCTTAATGTTAGTCTGCTTTATCCACCCCAAAGCCAGTTTTGTTGTGTGTTTGCTAGAATGTCCAGTTGTGTCCAAGTCAATCATTTTGAAATGGCAATTCTTCATTATTCTAGTACCACTGGCAGCAAAACAGCCCCAGAGCACAGGTGGTACAGTGTTCTTAGGTGTGAAAGCCTCACTATTACTCCTCCAGACATATATCCCTTATCATTGTTGCCATATAGATCAATCTTTGTGTCATCTGACCATAAAATTTGTCTGTTTGATCAGCAGCAACTTTCAGAGGAGCTTGAAAGTGTTGATTTTGGGTGGGGGTTTCTTTCTTGGTAGGTAGCCTCTCAGTCCACGGCAATGTAAAACTTACTCCACTGTGGACAGTGATGTTGGTGTACCAGTTTCTAGTCCATGGCAGGCTTGAGGCTCTTGGGTTGTTCCTGAACATTGTAACATCCTTGACTAGGGCTTCTCAAGTTTCTTTTAGCAGGTTGATGAAGATTATACAAAATCTTTTAAGTGTTTGTTACTATTTGAGCCTGTATCTATACTTTTTGAATTAAGAGCATTTTCTTTAATCTTTAAAGATGTATGCTGGACAATCATCCCACCCTGTAAAAAGAGCAGCTTAAAGAAGTAAATAAAAGCCCCAAATTACCATGACATTCATGCACACGAGTGTGTATATAAACCTGTTAGAGTTCACTTTGGTAGGCATAAACACACATGTGAATGACATACTGTCACACATACTGAGTCTGTGTACGGGAGTAGGTTAGAGTTGGGTATGGGATTTCAGATGCAGCGCGGTTCTTTGTGCTAAGCTCAGCTAACCACAGAGATAAAACTGATGGAGAGCATTAGTGTTTGCTGTCAGCATGACCTTTGACCTGTAAGGTACATGAATAAATGTGTTCCCTTCTGTGTTTAAAATGTTTTTGTTGTTAATGAGATTATGCTGTGTCTTTATTAGATTCAGTTTAACTTTTTACTTTTTTTTTTTTTTCCATAGACCAGACATGTGTTTATTGGAAAACAGATTTTTGGAATGATTCAAAAGTTTTTCTGTTTCAATGTTTTATTAAAATGTAACAAAGCTGTTAAGTGGAATGAGTTATTTCTGTACCCTGGATTTGACTTTTCCCAGAAATGGGAAGTTGAAAATTATGTGATCTGGACCTCCAAAGGTTTGATGAACAAAGTTGGGAAAGTTAATTTACTTACCTGAAACAGAATAATCAAAAAGATGTGCTGTTTGTTTTTAAATTATATTATAGCCAAACTGTTTTGTGTATATATTTTAAACAGTTAAATATGAAACAATCATTCTGACTTATTAACTTAAATTCAGAGTACTTGGGGTGTGAAGACTGTGATAAAAGTGTCATTTTTTTCACACCAATGTGACCCATAATTGATTAAACGAACAAGATTTTTTTTTTTTTATCAAGTAAGATCTGAAACTGCCACCTCAACCTATAAACTCACCAGACGACTGAATAGTGAGGTTAAAGTTTAAAGAAGATGTAGGGTAATTTTTCCATAGACCTCAACACAACCGGACTGTTTTTTTGCAAGCAGATGAGTCTCCCCCTGCTGGCCATTAGAAAAATTACAGGTCCTACACTGTTCTCCCTTTCGACAACCACAGGATTCGTCCGTCTTTGGTGGGGACAAAAACAGACAGCAGGCGGCAGTGAAGGTCGACTTTACCGACTTTATTTCTGAGTGTGACATGAATCAAAATTTCACCACAGACAGACGAATCATCACAAGCTGAAGTACAGGAACACAACGAGAACGTATTGATCACATAGCTGATGAGCCATTGCCAAGGTTATTACCACTTTCCACCATCTCTCCATCTTTTTTGACAGAAGGAAGCTCGATTTAATGGCGAACCTGTAACAATGTAACCACATTACAGTAATGAAGAGTCTAACTACAAGCCCCAGAGACCATTGCAGTAGATTATCAGCCAATCGGAGAGCTTGAGAAAGAAGTTTCTTTTCACAAATTAGATTCAGGTGAATTTTTAGATTTTGGTTCATTGAATGTGCTGGAACAATGCCTGCTGAGGCTCATGGGAAATGTAGTGTTTTAAAGAGTCGCACAAACAACCGTTTTATCCTTTTCCATCTGTTTGACATTTCTCCTCATTTTTACAACAAACAACCTGATAAATGTTCACGAAAGCAGCAGGAACAAATGAAAAAGATGCACAAATAAAAACCTGAATGACAACGTATACTCTTTTCTCTACTCCTCACTCCCTCATGTACTCCAGAATCTGATCCACCAATATTTGTGGGTCGTAGTTCAGAGCAGCTCTCCTCCGGCGCCTACGACTCCCATGATTCAGTTCCTCTGCGTCACCTGTTGACGTAGTGTCGATGCGTTTCATCCTCTGCAGCCCGACCACCTGGGGGTGCAGCTTCTCTCCTTGCTCCTCTCCGTCGTAATCCTCCAGCCTCTTCACCCTGAGGAGGGGAGGGTCGTTGCTAGGTGAAGGGGGAGCCAGATCGTCAAGAGAACGGCGGGTTCTTCTGTGGGCGGAGCTAACAGGCTCAGGTGCTTTGGCTGACAGGTCTCTCTTCGCTCTGCGACCAGCGGAGGCGACCGAGGCACCGTTAGGACCGATGCTGGAGAGTATCCCAGCAACCATCCGCCTAAGGAGGGGATACATGGCCATCTTGAATTTATTATTATTATTATTGATAATATTATTAAACAAAATAAGTAAGCAATTTATTAATAAATCATACTATTAATTGACATCATAAAATAAAGAGTCGGTGGTTCAGCAGCTGTGGGCACATCATTGGATCATTAAATTCAGTCAAAGTGTGCCTTTAGATTTTTTTTCTTTTTGCTTTGACATGTGTCAAAAAAAAAAAAAAGATTGAAAAACACTAAATACATCCTCTGGATTGTCACAGTCAGATCCCTGATGTACTAAAAATAAAAATAAACAATATCTACTAAATATCATAGAGATTAACATAATTCAGCGCTACGTGCATCATGTTTTAAGTTAGTTTTCAAAGAGTGTCTTTTAGCGAGCAGTGCAGTTTAGGACCAATTTAAACTGGTTCAAAACATACTTAGAAAACAGGAAATACTTTGTATCAATAGGTAACTTCACATCTGAGCAGAGAAGTATCACATGTGGAGTTCCCCAAGGTTCCATCTTGGGACCCCTTCTGTTTAACATTTACATGCTCCCACTGGCACAGATTATAAAGAACAACAAAATAAACTATCACAGCTATGCAGATGACACACAAATATATATCACAATGTCACCAGGAGCCCGAGGCCCTGTACAGGCTCTTGGTAAATGCATTGAGGAAATTAATGACTGGTTGTGCCACAATTTTCTCCAGCTAAACAAAAACAAAACTGAAGTAATAGTCTTTGGAGCCAAAGAAAAACGATTACAGGTCACCAGAGAACTTCAATCTATACACCTAAAAACCACCAACCAGGCGAGAAATTTGGGTGTAGTGATGGATGCAGACCTAAACTTAGAAAAACACATTAAGACAATAACAAAATCAGCTTACTATCACCTCAAGAATATTTCAAGGATAAAAGATCTGATGTCTCAACAGGACCTGGAAAAACTAGTCCATGCATTCATCTTTAGTAGGCTTGATTACTGTAACAGCATCTTTACAGGTCTACCTAAAAAATCAGTCAGACAACTACAGCTCATTCAGAACTCTGCTGCTCGAGTCCTCACTAAGACCAAAAAAGTGGACCACATCAGTCCAGCTCTGAGGTCTTTACACTGGCTGCCTGTCCGTCAGAGGATAGACTTTAAAGTTCTGATGCTGGTCTATAAAGCTCTGAATGGTTTAGGACCAAAATACATCAGTGACAACCTGACCCAGTATGAACCTTCCAGATCCCTCAGGTCATCTGGATCCGGTTTTTTATCAGTTCCCAGAGTCAGAACCAGACACGGAGAAGCTGCCTTCAGCTTTTATGCTCCATATATCTGGAACAAACTCCCAGAAAGCCTCAGATCAGCTGAAACACTCAGTTTGTTTAAATCCAGGTTGAAGACTCACCTGTTCTCAGCTGCATTTGAATAAAGCACCAAATCCTGTAAAGCACTGTTTTACTTTTAAGCTTAAATTTCAAAACTTACATTTTAACTACTGATTTTATCTACTGTTCCTTTCTTTCTTTTTTTCCCATCTTAAATCATGCTTTTTATTTGTTTTGGGTTTTTAATGTCTCTGTAAAGCACTTTGAAACCCTGTTTCCCTGTAAACCTTTGGATGTTCTCAACAAAGTGTTAATATGTGAATAGAGGAGGACACAAATATAGATGTCTCTTAAAAATAATCAAAACATTTCAATATTTTAGGGTGGAAAACTTTCATTCAGAGAAAACTAATTCATTCTGTAATTAGTCATGCTAAATTAAAACTTTGTTCACACTGTTTTAATATATTCTGATTCTTTCTCTCCATTTCTTAACTTTCTTTTCAAAGTACTTTCATTTAATAATTAAACTCACAGTTACAGTGCACAGATTTTTAAAAAAGAACTCTGTAGAGCTGCAGGTGGAGCGGACTGATCCATCGTTTATCCATTAACAGATTGGTGAGCTCACCTCAGGGTTTCCTGGTCTCGGCTCAGTCCTGATGCGACTCGTCCAGCCTGCTGACGTCTCTCCTGTTTCGCTCTTTCCAGCAGCGTCTGAGCAAGCCGGGGATCCATCCTGAGAAAATCATGCTTTATTATTATTGATTACTTTTTCTGTCTCCTACAGATTCTCAGCATGAAACTAAAATTTACCTGTCAAGCAGGGCCTGAGCAAGCTGGGGCTCCACAAGGCCCCACCAGGCGGCCCGGGGCCTCCCCATGCTCATCCCCCTTCCAGTCTCATCGTAGTCTGCAGGAGCAGGGCCCTGGAAGTCCCTTGTGGGGCCCTGATCATCCTCCTCATCCTCCTCCTCCTCGACCACTTCCACATCACCCGGACCGACTAGTCCTGCGCTCTCTGCCTCGCTCAGGAGGCGGAGCAGAGCTGCCAGGTAGGCTGTGGACATATTTGATTGGTGTACTTAGAAGTTGGTTTTCATTTTGCCTAAATAAGTATACTGATGATAAACTGATACAGAGAAACGTTTACAATGGAAATAATTGAAGTGATGTGAGGAAACAAAGACAAAATATTGTTTTTTACCAATAAATTAATGAACATTTCTAGAACAAAGTCAGAATTTTTGTTCATATGTAAAACACTACAAAAAAGAGTAAACAAAGTTTCCCTGAAAATGAAAATCTCAAGAAAAACATAAAAGAAAGTTGTTTAAAAAAGGTTTAAAGGATTAAAGTTTCCTAACCCGCTCGCTGCTCCTCTTCCTGCTCCTTCCTCTGGTCTCTCTCCACCAATCGCTGCAGTGCCTGGTCCAAGCCCCTCCCCCTCCAGTCATCTGATTGGTAGTACAGGTCATTGGCCCTGCCTCCTCCCTGCATGGCAGGATATGACATCATCTGATCTTCATAAGGCAGCAGGTTAGGGAGGTCTCTGCGCTGGCGTCTGACTCCACCCACTGACACATCCAGGCCGTGGCCTCCAGCACGAGCTGCAGGTAGAGACTGAGGGAGACAGACCAGAAGTTACAGCTTAGATAAGCTTAAATTTTTATTCTCAGGGATTAAAAATAAAATCCATCTCATGAAAGAACAGATGCCTTCTGTCAGATTTAGCGACTAGCTAATTTCCCTTTCCAGTAACTGAGCAGGTAGATACGATATTAAATAAGGTATGAAATACAAATACATCCAAAATAGAAGAATTCCCTCAAATTAATCACCACCAACATAAATACTTGACTTTCACTTGAGCTAATTTGAAACTTTGTCCATTATATGTGGCAGATTAACAGCTAATTGCTCAGCTTCTTTCCTCCATATGTGAACATGTCAACATCATCGGCATACAGCAGAGCACGTGGAAGCTGAAAAACAGAGTGCCCGATATTGATCCGTGCAGCACCCACCAAGCAAACGAGGTTGAAACATTAACGTTGTGTCCCCTGCAAAACTGCACCAAGGATGCACAGATCTTGATGTTGTTTCCATGGTTACGGTCCTTTCAGATTGTGTCTTACAAAGCAAGAAATATTGATCAGGTTATTGCAAACAGAGCTTTTCCTTTGATGTAGCACCACTGATATGAACTAGCTGTGATCAGAGAGCCACAAAACTTCCACTCTAGCATGATTAAATATGCATGTATACATGTAATCATGTCCTTGTGTTGTGAACTGACTTCTCTCCATGTGCCTGGATATCAACATTATAAATCTTTGAAGCAGTCTCCGTAAAGTGTTAATCGGTTAGTTAACTCAATATTCATTAGTGCTGAAGGTCAGGAGTTCGATTTCCCTGTGGTTGATTTGCTTTCAATGAGATTCTTACTTAAGAGAGAATAATTCCTTTTCATCTTGATTTAACCAATGAGCGGATGATAGAAAGCTAACTTTCCCTCTCCACAAAGTGTCGAAATGTTCACAGAATCAAGGAAAGGTGTGAGAACAGATGTGACGCAGCAGTTTCTGTTCCTAAGTGAGTGTGTGTGAGACCGAGGAGGACTGATGCAGTGATGAAAGACAGCAGAGAGGGTGATCGATGAGCTGTCTGAGGCCTCGGGGTGATCGCATTTATTTCAAACTCTCAGACCACGGTGATATTAATTAGTGAGCTGCACTTACGGTGACTCAGCAGCAGTGCTGGCTGTATGATTGCACTGAGAAATTATTGTTCTTCTATTTAGTATTCACATCGCAATTAATACTCGAGTTACCACTTAGATGTGCAACTGAGATGGATCTTACCACCACACGTTGCTGTGAAAAGCTCTTTGAGCTGCTTTCAACTAATTATGCTGAAGGCTTTGTGGTAATAACGGTGAACCTAGCCTGCTGATTCACAGCTCCATATTTTTCTTCTCATACTCAATTACAGTAGCTTTGCCACCATAATCACCATTCATCTTATATTGGGGCTTGGTGCAGTCATTTTAGTTAATTTCTCCCGTGCTTTTATCCAGTTTTCTTCTGATTGGCTGCCCCTCCCAAACATCTGTGCTCATAGCCAGAGCTGTGTCTGAGACAGCTATATTAGAGATATCCCATATCAGTGGCGTCATCTGGGGAAAAGGCAGAGCATTTAGAGCAGTCTGGAGTCTGAGCCTTTGGCTCACAGGGATCATTTTTCATGCTCTGGCTTCATTATTTCAAATTTTAACCATGCTTCATACAAATATCCACCATTTATTAAGAAATAAAACATTCTTTAAATCTACTATTTTTTAAAAACGAGAAAAAGATCTGTGCTACATCTCACACAAACATGCTTGTACTGAACACGCCATCCAAATTTGGCGATATATTCTGCAGCACCACCTGGTGTTTCCACTCCTCCACCCCTGGCATCAACCTCTAGGCTCCAAGGGGATATTTACTTTTCACTTCCCAGTTCCTGTGCATCTCTTATTTTCAGAGAATGATGAGCTAAACGATCACCTCTAATTAAACTCTTCTGCTTAAATCTAGCAATTCTTTCTGTCATAAGTGTCTGAATGAAATGTGTTAATCCTCGTCATTGGGAGACAGATATGTTGGCAGATGTGACGTTTAATGCTTAAATGACAGTTACACATCAGTGCATCTGCGCTGATATAGAGCGACTCATGGGTAAAGTACCTAAAACCTCTCCTCAGTATGAAGAGTCTGAATAGGCTGCGAGCAATCTTGGCTCAGGATTAATGGAAGCATGAGAGAAAAATGCTTCAACAGCTTCTTTCACATGAAAGAAGCTGTCGCTTTGACTGTGAGATGATTAAATCTTCCATGCCAGGCGATCGCAGCAGACAGATCCGGGTTCATCCTGCTGCAGCAGCTGTAATTTCCAGCCGAGATGTGTCAGAGTTCTCGAACTAACACTGATTTACGATGATAATATGTCTCCGCCTGCAGCAGAGGAGGAGGGTTGTATCTGTGGCTCTGTGCGATGGTGAGACAGCAGCGTGATGAAGAGATGAAGGAGGAGGAGGCAATGAGCCCTCTGAGGAGAATAACTCTCTGACTCACTGTGGGATCCAGTATTTTCTGCAAACGTTAGAGCAGCTCTGACACGGCACTCTGGGAGATTAAAACATCAGCATAAAAACCTAAAAACGAGCTTTTCTTTGCTTTCTGTGCAGCACGGAGGGAGAATTTAGTCATATTAAGCCAAAATGTCCACATTTTCACATCATATCATGATCTTTCACCGTTTTCCAGACTGAACTGTGCACCGTATGGAAAAACACAGGTCCAACAGATGTGTTATGGATTCTGCTCAGATATTCCAGTTTTCATAAGATGATAGCTCATAGCATCGCAACTTCCCAAAGACGAGGCAGGTGTCCAAATTACACCCTGCTTTATCCTCCCATTTGACACCAATAAATAAGCCTTAACTGAGATCATAAACGCACAAGGACAATGTTTACTGAGGTCACAAACCAAAGAAGCAAAGGTCCAATTTCACATATACTTAATACAACCAGTCTGGGGTTTGAGACCTGAAGAGTCTCCCCCTACTGGCTATTGGAAAGAATGCATGTTTAAGACACTTGCATCCATCTTTCAGACCCTGAATCCACAATCATCTATGGGTGAAACGTGATTATAAAGAAAAGTGAAGTTCTTCCAAAGTTAAAGAGCAAAATAATTCCATGTTAGGTGGCTGCAGGGGCGCCAGGAGAGTCTATAGTTCAAATCCCACAAGCCAATGATCCAAAGAAAATACACCGTCTCTGTGAGCCGACCGAGGTCGCATTTTTATTTGCTGTTTATTTTTATTCTAACCTGCTGGTTTGTTAGCTTTACCTGGTTAGAATTACAAAGAAGATCATGGTTTGGGTTAAAATAGGATTAGATGTTTTTTCAGCGCTCAGGTTTCTCGGTTGCCTGGTTACCTGATCACGCGACCCTTAAAAAGAAAGTCATATTTCTAATGAGATACATTTGTTTCAGAGTTATGCGCTGTCTGTCTGTGGTACTCATCATGACTGTGAAAGTCACTTTGTTCCTCCTGGAACAGTGAAGCAACCAAGAAACCTGAGCTCTGAAAGAATCATCATATTTTTCATATTTCTGTGGCGCTACAGTAAGAAGGAAGAAGCTTTTAATGGGAGAGGAGCGAAAAGATCTTGTGTCAGACAGGATGAACTAATGGGCAGCATAAAGACCCAGTAAAAGGTTCAAAAAGAATTAATTTGGACTGAATCGTGCTGATGAGTCATGCTGGAGATGGGCAAAATAAGCCACTCTTTAACATTTTTACACAAAATCAATCTTTATTATCACAACGCTCATATTTATCTGGAAGTGAGGGGTCTCAGCAGAAGTAAGGTTAAGCAGTATGTGTTGTTTTCAGTCGTTACCCTGTAGTAGTTAGATAGAAGCTACGTATCTATAACGTTACTGATGTCGATCAACTTGCTGGTTGAAGTCCCACAACCTATATGTCTGTGTAGCCAAACAGGTATGTAAACGGACACCATAATGGGACCATAAGTCCCACAAAAGTTAACAGCGCATGACATTATGCACAGGTCGAACGCTGTTGGACTAGACCAGTAAAGAGAATGGCAGCACTTTATCATAAACATGAAAAGGTCAGATTGAAAAAGGGCAGGTAAAAGCAGAGAACTGACGGTTTGCTCAGGATGTTCTTTGTAAACAACATTTGTTCTCTCAGCTAAAGGAGCACCAAAAGCATGGACATGAACAAGAGCAGCCCATGTTGTAAGCTGTTCCGTACATGTTTTACACTCCCCCCGGGTGACAGCACACAGCTGCTTATCACCTACAGACCGCCACGCCAGGATCTGTCGGTGAGTCTTTAAAACATGTTTAAAAATTAAAGTCCAGGATGATGATGTCAGTGCCTAAACCTTGGTAACAAAGTGAGCACTGTGTGCAGTACAGGTGCAGTTGTGTTGTTGTGCACATACTGAATAAAGATTACATAACTTTATTGTCACAGCGCCGTGAGACCAAATATAAATTTTCCCTCAGAGACAATAAACCTCATCTCTATTATCGCTCAGTCATTTAGGTCTGTATGCTCAGGGAAGCGAACCCTGTCCTCACAAATAATGAACAGCAGTGCACACACACACACACACACGCACGCACGCACACACACAGACACACACGCAGAGCAGTCATTATGTGTCAGGAGACCTGCTGTATCTTGTGTAATCTACGGCCGTGTTGCTGTGGGTAACCGTCTCCTGTCGCTATGGTGACAGCAGCTGAAACGAAATGTTCTTCCTGACACAGCAGCTACACACACACACACACACACACACACACACACACACACACACATCCACACACAAAAATAGACTCATGATTGTCCTGCTATATTTGAGAGGACCCACGGTGAAATGATGCATCTGAGGGTCCAAACGCAGACCCTGGACCTGGTTCTGACCTGGTTCTGGTTCTCTCTGAACATCTAAAACTCAGTTTGATCTTCACGTAGATGCCGCAGCCTCACAACATCTCAGTTTCTCTGCACTGATTTCCCTCACCTGTTAATCAATACCTAATCAATGAAATAGAAAACAGAAGACAGGCACACATACAGATGTGTGTGTGTGTGTGTGTGTGTGTGTGTGTGTGTGTGTGTGTGTGTGTGTGTGTGTGTGTGCTGACAGGTAGAAGATAAACAGCAGTGACATCGTTTTGCATCAGTGTCAGGTTACTGTGATGATGCAGCACCGTGGAGATGAATGGCTGGATAAACACACATGCGACACATATGTAAACATGCTCTCTCTCTCTCTGTATGTGTGTGTGCTGTCAGTGGGACTCGTCCTTACCTGAGTGGTGTGGATCAGAGCAGTGCTGAGCAGCAGGAGGCCGAGAGACGCCATGCTACAGGCCGAGCACACACACAAACACACACTGAGGCAGGATGCAGACACTCCTCTGATAAAAGGGAGGAGGGGGGGGAGGGAACAGAGAGAGGGAGGAGCGATGACTCAGGAGAGAAGGCGAGAGGAGAAAAGAAAGAGAAGGAGGAGACAGGGAGGGATTTTAAGATGGAATAAGATAATAACAGAAGACAGAGGACGAAATAGGATGTGATGAAAAATGGAAGAACTAAGAATTATGGGAGTGAATAAGGTGAGAGAAAAAATAATTTAAGGACATAAGGAAGGAGATAAGAAGACACAGAAAGCGATAAGTTCATAAAAGGGGATAAGTTTGGCTGTAAGGGCATAAGGAAGGAGTTGAAGTAAGGAGGTAGATGTGGACACAAGGAAATAAAATACGGGAATAAAATTTCAGAAATGAGACAAGGGGACAACGGAGGAGAAAACAAATGTAAAAAGTGGAAATAAATAAGATAAGGAAGGTAATAAGAAATGGTACAAGTAAGAAGATCAGTACATAAGGGAATGCAAAAAATAGGATACAAGGAAAAAAGAGAGGATTTCATGAATTTAAGGAAAGAGGGGGTGAGGGAGGAAAAGGGGAAAAGGACACGAGGAGAAAAGGATATAAAGTGTATAAAACAAAAACGGGCAAGGATTAAGATTAGGACATAAGGTGCGGCATGACGAGGGAAAGATATAAGAAATAGTGTGGAAGAAGTAGTTACAGAGATAAGGAATTAAATAAACGAGGAGTCAAGGAACAGGTAATATAAGAACCAAAGCAAAGAAGTATGTATTTCCATAACAAGGAGAGAAGGATATATGGAAGTTGCTAAGGATGAAGAGAAGGACACAACTGACTAAACACAGAAGAACCAAAAGATGCACCGATGGAGACGAGAAGACTGACCCAAGAAGAAGAAAAAGAAGAGGAAGGATCACTTTTTTTCACAGAAACATTTGATTGGCTGGCGGAAGACAAATTAAAACAAATGTAAAAGAAAAGCAGCAGCAACACTCCAAAACAGCTCGCTGACTGAAACATCCATCTGAAGATTTATAGCCAATAACTGAGATCCTGTCAAAGGGCAGAAAGCCACAGAGGAAGCTTTTAACAGAAACACTTCCTGCTCCGGGTTTTTATAGCACAATCTTCATCCTTTTTACAGCTGCCCTCACGTCCTCCTCTAATAATCCTCTAAATTCCAGATTCATTGACTTTCCGCTATTAGTTCTCCTCTCTCATTTTCTTCAATCTTGAGCTCATCATAGTATTCCTTACAACCTCTCAGCTCACTCTATTCACTTCCATCTCTATCCTTAACCACTCTAACCTGGCTCACATCCTTTTGCAGCTCGACCTCTACACCTCCATCACTTTCCCGTACTTCCTCATTCCACCACCAAGTCTTCCTGCCCTCTTGCATACACCGAACACCTTGGTAGTTTCTCTCACCACATCAGCTGTACTTTCTCAGTTATCTAGTAACTCGTCACTAACACTCAGTCTTTTCCCTGAACTGTCGCCAAATTCTTCCTTCTTCAGCTTTTTTTAGCCATTTAAATCAGCTGTGTTGGTTCAAGGACACATCTAAAACCTGCAGGGACACCGGCCCTCGAGGCCTGGAGTTGCCCACCCCTGCTGTAGGCCAACAGCACCAAAGGCATTTGTTGCCAGCCCGGGTCTGACAGGCTTTGACGACTCGTTTGATTTGGCAAAGACTTTTTGCCAGACGCTCTAGTGCACGGGTGTCGAACTCCAGGCCTCGAGGGCCGGTGTCCTGCAGGTTTTAGATGTGTCCTTGATACAACACAGCTGATTTAAAGGTAAATAACTGCCTCAACATGTCTTGAAGTTCTCCAGAAGCCTGGTAATGAACTAATCATTTGATTCAGGTGTGTTGACCCAGTGTTATCTAAAACCTGCAGGACACCGGTCCTCGAGGCCTGGAGTTTGACACCCCTGCTCTAGTGGGTGCGGCACTATGGCGTTTGGCCAGGTTTCAAACTACATTCTCTTCTCAAAATGATTTCTCTTATTTAATCACAATAGTTAACATTTTGTTTGGACATTTTCTGCTGACAGCCACATCATTCTACATATGAACAAAACACATACAATATCCCAAATCGCTGTCGCCGCTTTAAACAAAATCTCATCCATTTTTCTGAAAAACACGCACCACCCAGCACTCTGAGGCAGATGCTCTGATCCCCTCTGGATCATTGACCTCTGGGCCACTCTCACTTCCTCCTGGTAGAGGCCACCCTAAACTCAGATTCATTCTTTAAACTTTTGTCGAAAAGAAGTTTAAAACTCAAAAATGACAACCAGAGAAGAGCAGAGTTCATAACAGATCAGTTTATTGAACTTCCACAAACAGCCGACTCAACAAAGAGAGCGCAAAAGCTTGTTTTTAAATGTGTCAAACTTTCTTTTATTACACCATTAAAACTCATTCAAGATTCTGGATCCATCCTTATACTGTTTAAAAACACGTTTTAAACTGTGCACAAAACAAATGCAAAGTGTTGGTTACAAAGCATAAATGCTCTTGCAAAAGTCTAATATGGTTGTCAGTGAGTTCATGTTCATATACGATTCAGTAACCATATAGACTGCAGATAGATTCAGATAATAAGCAGGCAGAACACCATTATCATATAGATATACACCATATAGCAGGTCATATAACAGTGGATAGGGCAGATTAGTACTAAATAAGAAGTAGTTCAGTATGTGTTATATATTTGTTCAAAGTGATATCTATTCAATACAACTGATTAATGTGTGTAAGTCCTATCAGCACTGTCACTGGTTACAGGTTACTATTTGTTATGGATGTCTTGGTGTTTAGCTTTTATTAATCATTTATACATCAGTTTGTTATAGTAAACATCTAAACCTCTTTTTCCTCATCGATCTCCATGGAGTGTTGCATTGTGGGTAGATTGCAGGTGGCTCACTGTTGGCTCGTTACGACGCTTCCTGTGACAGAGAAACAAACTGGAGACATTTTCTCATATAAGAGCAACTTCTCAAATTATCATGACCTAAAAAGTTTTAATGTTTTGCGTCAGGGAATTAAAAAAAGCATCATTCTGCAAAAAAAAAGATTAAATACTTTGCATCAGCATGATTTGAATGAACATATATTTGTACAAGAATACACACCACACGAACACGATACTAGGCATATTTAACTGTCTCTGGATGCAGCTTGCTAACCTATTATGCTAGCTAGTTGACACCTTTGCACTCCACCTTTTAGTTCAAACATGAAAACGTCTGGTTCCAAATAGCAGACAGGATAAGACTAAAATCTTAAAATCAAGTTTTATTCTTTTAGTGCTACAGCGCCCCCTGGTGTGTGGATGCTCTAGTTCGTGTTTTTTTTGTTTTTGTTTTTTAATAAGAAACAAGTTACTGATTAATCAAGAAGAAATGAATTCAAAGTGCTATACTCTATATAGTGCCACATATAAAATATACTAAACATACTTCAATGACTCACCCTCTTCCTCACAGCTCACATGTGATTGGAGAAGGAAGTCGGCGCCCCCTGCTGTTTGGAGCCCTGACTGTACTGCACGTCCTGGAGGAGGCAAGAAAACAAAACAAAAACCAGGACATATTCAGCCTGTAACTAATCATTATTTTCATTAGTTCGGTTTATTTACTTAACTGAAGGCTGGAACAATGAAATGTTTGGATTTCGGGCAAGTCATCAGGAGCCAAAATAAAACATGCAGAGCGACCCCTTGTGGCAAGAAAGCAGTCAAAGGTAGCTAGCTAATCAATCTTTGATTAACTAGCATCACATCATCTAGTCACAGACCTTCAGGTGTGCGGTTACCTGCTGCAGCATTTTGTTTCCCGAGCATTAGCTCACAAATGTCTTCTCACCTGGGGATATCCCTCCTGGCTGCAGTCAGGTGGGTAGCCTGCCTGTTTGTTGGTGTATGTTTCTTGTTCGTTGGCCCCCTGCTTGACGTGGGCATCAGGTGCAGCAGGTTTCTCCTGAGGAGGCGGAGCCAACACGGAGTCAGGGATGATGCCCGTCTCCCTATAGATGAACCACAGGTTTCCCGCCCACAGGACCAGGTTAATGAAACCAAATGCCTGAGATGGGAGACAGTGAAGGTCAACCCTGGAGTCTCTGTTTAGATGTAGATTCAAAACTTTATCAACACAGAAAAGAAGAATAGAATAGAAAAACCCTTTATTGTCATTGTACAAGCACAATGAAATTATGGGACATTACGAAACATCTTAACGAAGAA
Organism: Perissodus microlepis; assembly: GCF_051167445.1. Taxonomy (NCBI): domain Eukaryota; kingdom Metazoa; phylum Chordata; class Actinopteri; order Cichliformes; family Cichlidae; genus Perissodus; species Perissodus microlepis. Next base: position 32,460,696 of record NC_140480.1, read on the forward strand.
CGTTCCAAAGTTCTCAAATTCAAATTTAGGCAGATTTTTGTTCCTAGAGTTGCAGTTTCTCCAATGGCCACTTGAAGCCCACTCCAGAAACTAGTCAATCCCAACAGACTTCCATGTTAAAACACCTTTGCATTAGAAAATATCATGTTTACAAAAGGGTTTAGTTTCCATAGCCAGTTTCACCTTTTATAAATGTTACTGGGGAGGAGTTAAAAAGAAGTATCATTGTTTTAAATTATATTATGGCTTCAAAGTATGAATGATCGGGACTGAGGCCACACTGAGTGACAGGTAGGACACCAGTTCTTCAGTGTGTGGTCGCATTAAAAGACAAATTGTGTGCTCGAATCAAATGCAGTGAATACAGACACTCGGATGTTTTTGGATGCACAGATATTTGAGCCTCAAAGCTCCTTTCTTTAGTACAAACATTAGCTGAAATAAGTAAATGTAACATATTTTCAGAGATTAGTCTTATGATGCCACAGTCAACATTACCAGCTACTCTCCAGTGATGTAGCAAGGGTTTTGCCATGTCAGCATATTTTCTTGCTATGCACCCTGGACATGGAGTAATTTACAGGTCTGTCTACCTGACACTAAGCCATCTCACTTTTTCTGTCTCTTTATAATAGTGAAGTAAAATCGTAAATGTCAGCAATAAGCTTCATTTGTGATTGTCGGTGGTGTCAGGAGAATGTAAGGAGGGTGTGTCAGAAGATCTCTGCTGATCAGTTTACATTGGTTTGGGAAGCGTGTGCAAGGAAAGCTTGATCCTCATTTATTAACCATTATGATATTTTCAGTTCAATAATTGCAGTTTAGTTAATGAATCACATTTGAAAATTGTGGCTTCTTTGTTTTGGATGTTTCTCAGTAATATTCTGTGTTTTATTGGTCAGTACTGACTCTCCAGTGTTGGCACCAGTAAGTTCTGAGTTTCCCCGTCCTATGATGACGATCAGAGCTGTGCCCAGGCCCAGTGAAAGTCTTACCACAGAGGTGTTCAATCCAGACATAACCGGGTCGTGGACTTCACGGCATCTGTTCTCATCCTCTTCACAGGCGTTGATCATAGTGATGACTTCATCCGGGTTGGTCGCAGTCTTCACGTTGGACAGACCTTTGGCCCAGGCTGCCGAACTCACCAGCCACATGAAGGCAAACACTCCGGTGACTCCCAGGTCCTGAAACGGCATAAAGACGGAGTGAGGCAGGTTTTTCAGAGGTCAGCTGGGAAGTCGGGTGGCTGTACTTACGATCAGTGGGCCCTTGTTGTTCTCCTTGTACTTTTCAAAGAAGAAGACGTAAATGCTGAGAGCTGCCATAGAGTACAGGAAGGCGAAGACGCCGATGGTGACAAAGAATTCGGCCGAGGAGGAGTAGTCGCCAGTCAGGAAAACCCGTTCTTTATACTCAGACTTACAGGTGGGGGCATCAAAATACTCCTGGTGGAGTCTGACAGAGGAGTTTAAAGTTTCCCTGTTAGTGAAGGTGATCTTTCACCAAAGTGATAAACAATAACTAACACGCAGATAATAACTTCAGAGCTTTGATGTTCAGAAATGCCCAAATGAGCCCAAAACACCTCAAAGCTTTGAAGAATCACTAAAGAGACATAAAAACACCCAGGAGGGCTGACTGATATCATTTAAATGAACCAGGATAGTGCTGCATCCTCTAAACACTATTTGAAAGAATTTTAAATAGGTCAAAGTTAGTTTCAGAGTTCACAGAGTTTTTTGTTCTGACCTGAAGGGATACTCAAACTCCACCTCTATACTCAGGTCGCTCTGCACCCAGCTCTTGCACTCCACCGCAATCTTGAACATACCGGAATAACTGCCACAGGTGGAGAAGGCGAAGATGGCGAAGAACTGGGAGAAAGAGCAACAACACATCACAAGCTGTGGAAACAGCTCACAGTCAGAGCGGGCTCAGGTGAGCCTGAACTGCAGTAGGCCTCTGCATTTCATTTTTACTTTTGTACTAAAAAGGCTTTATTTTAAACATGTTAAAATCATATAACAAAGAAAGAAAAAACATAAGAAAAACAAAGCAATCATGATAACATGTTCAAAAAGGAGCAGAAAGACACATAATCTTAATCCCACTACAAAATGTTCTGTGTTTTTATTGGAATACTTACTTTCCGATAATAATTAAAAATTAAAAATAATTAAAAAGACTAAAACTAACAGTGACACTAAACGTATAAATAAAATGCACTCAAAACTATAATAACTGATGCACGGATTGTAGGCGTGCTCACTGAAGGAACAATCCCATTAAATCTTCTTTATTTTAGCCTGTTGTTTTTTCCATTTTGTCTATTGTGTGTCTTCAGTTCATAACAACAAGTTGCATCAGAGTGTCACCCGGGGCTTTTGTACTTTTGACAAATTAATTCAGCTCCTACAGTGGAAAAGAAAACCTCTGGCAATGCGACAAATTAAAATCTGAATACTGAAGAATCTCTGACATTATTGTGACAATTGGCCTTTTAGCAGTTGGTGCAAAAATCCAAATTTTAGTTAGTCAAACTTTACTTTGGAATTTTCTTGTAGATTCAACAAAAGAAACTGGAACAAATGTGTTTTTTCAACAAGCTGCAAGCATCAAACTGCCTAAAGATGCAGTTTAAAATGAGCTCTTTGCTAAAGTTTTGTGCTACGCATAGATACAACACTGGTTCATCCCTTGTGTTGAGTGCATTTGTATGCTTGAATGATTCATATTTATGTGTTAATTAGTTTAAAACAAAAAAAACATTCCTCTGAAAATGGTCAGGTAAGGGGAAACAATGCGATGTTCAAAGAAAAACGGGAGAGGCCGGGAGAACTACTTTGGCTCCAAGAAATGTGGGGTGGCTCAAGACTTTTGCACAGCACTGCACTTCTTTAATATGATGCAGCTTATAAAGGCTGTACTGTAGGTTGGGTTTCTCCTTTTCTCCTGTCTTCCTTCTCTCACACCAGCCAGTTGTGGCAGATGGCCCCGCCTCAGAGGTTTCTTCCTGTTAAAAGGGAGTTTTTCCTTCCCACTGTCACCAAAGTGCTGCTCATAGGGGGTCATATGATTGTTGGGTTTTCTCTGTATGTATTATTGTAGGGTCTACCTTACAATATAAAGCGCCTTCAGGCGACTGTTGTTGTGATTTATATAAATAAAATTGAATTGAATCCTCCTCATTTGCAGTTTATAAAGAGTTTAGAAGAAAAAGAGTCCAATTAAAAAACACTGGTACCAGGAAGAACTACAGAGTCTGCAAAAAGACATCAGCGCACCATTAAGTTATTAAGTTAAATTATTTAAAATACTGTCAGGTTTTGCCCCCTTAAATTTATACAAAGTTATCTGAATCTGCAGTAAACCGCTTTCTTTTCCATAGAGGAAGAGTAAGAAAACGTTTAAAGCCACCACCCTCTCCCTACAGCGCCCCCTGCTGTGTGCTGGAATCTAAAGTTTCTGTGTAACAAGTAAGCTCGCTCATTAAAACCTGCATCATAAAAGCGGCATTCAGAATTCTACAACAAACTAAAAATATATTGATATAGACCATAGAAGTGTCTTTCATGTGTGTGTCCAAAGTCCTGTGTTATGCAGATGTGCATAAACTCTTCATATGATGATATTCGTGTTTTCCCGTATGGTGAATCATTAAATTCTGCCTATGATGTTTCCGAGCTTTAAACATCAACGTGAACTCAGTTACACAGTGCATCCGTGCTGTGGTTGCAGTTTTTGTGGTGCAGCTGTTGGTCTGATGGACTCACCCATTGTAGGACCTTAATGAAGCCCAGAGGAACCTTCAGCACCCCAAACCGACCTCGGGTCACCAGCTGCAGACAGACAGATAAAAAAAAGACACACAGCAGGTAAAATATTTTCATTTTAGCAGCATGGTGAAAAACAGAAAGACTAATGACCCACTGTTCACGTGCACTTTTATTCAGGGACGTCAGATCATCAGAGTCAATAACAAAAATGACAAAAACAAAACACATTTGTAATGAAAGCTTTCAGTTAGTTCATTCAAACTCTTCTAGTTTTCAAGACCCAGCATCTGTTTACATTCCAGATGTAGGGTCAAAATGATAAACTTGATAAACCAGCTGGGCACCTGTAAATGGTAAAATGGTAAATGGCCTGCATTTGTATAGCGCTTTACTCAGTCCGTAAGGACCCCAAAGCGCTTTACACTACATTCAGTCATTCACCCATTCACACACACATTCACACACTGGCAATGGCAAGCTACATTGTAGCCACAGCTGCCCTGGGGCGCACTGACAGAGCTGGGCACCTGTAGACTCACCTTTAGATCTAATTAAAAGAATAAAAGGGATGGTAGTGGCCAGGTGATGAGCGGTGCCTGGTTTCCTCCAGACAGTTCAATCTTTATCTCATCAGACCAAAGAGTTTTGTTTCTCATGGTCTGAGAGTCCTTCAGGTGCATTTTGACAAACTCCAGGTGGGCTGTCATGTGCCTTTTATTGACGAGTGGCTTCCAGCTGGCCACTTGACCATACAGGGCTGATTGGTGGAGTGCTGCAGAAATTGTTGTCTTTCTGGAAGGTTCTCCTCTCTCCTCAGAGCACTGCAGGAGCTCTGTTTGAGGGACCATCCCTCCCCGATAAATGTCCTTCTACCCCGATCACTAAAATTGGCCAGGCATTCATAAGAGACACCATAGGAGGGAGAGTCCTTCTTCTTATGGTTCCAGATTTCTTCATATATACAGATGATGTAGACTTCTATGCTCTTTGGGACCTTCAATGCTGCAGAAAGAACTCTTAGCACAAATCATAGGGTTTGTGCACATACGCAAAGTATATAGTGTAAATATAGATTAAATATGGTGTAAATGAGGTGCAGGGCCACCAGACCTAAAATTTTGGGTTGGATATAACTGAGTATTAATTCCAGTCTTTATATCATTAAGTGTATATTTGTCATAAAAACAAACACAGCGACAATGAACCCTATGAAGCAAAGGTGTAACTCAAAGAGGAGGTGGGGGTGGATGGGTTGGATGGCGGGGGCCACCAGCTTCTACATATATCACAAACACACACATCACAGTATGAGTACCTCATATACTCCACATGCTCTTCTCTCCTAACTTCTCTATAAAGCACAAAAACAAATTGTTGCATAGTTGACGTCAACAGTTCATGGTCATTCTGCACAAATGACCGGGAGCGAGGTCAGAAAGTACCGGTAATGTGCTCCCCAGCATCCATCGAAACTGTTCAGAAAAGCGTCTATTTTAACCAGCGTAGTGTCACATGACGAAGAAACACCTGCAGCTAAAATTCAGTTCATAAGGAAATTCATTCAGTTCATCTGTACTGCATAAAAAATGTTAGGCTTTGGTCCCCAAGAGAAAACCGTGACTTAAACACATAGTGGACTTCTTGTAAGGTGCCCACACACACTACCACCTCAGGAATATGAACATCCAGTGTGACGCAGAGGATGGCCTCCATTAATAGTCACTGTGACTGTGCTGCTTGGACATTCGGGTTGGTTGGACGTAATGAGCAGTCATGTGAGTTCCTGTCGCCTTTCTATCAGCTTAAAGCGTCCTGGTCATTCTCCTCTGACCTCTGCCATCAACAAGGCCTCTCACTGGATGTTTTCTCCCTTTTTTTAGATTGTTGTCTGTAAACCTTAGAAATATCCGTGTGTCAAAGTCCCAGCAGATCAGCAATTTCTGAAATACCAACGTGGCTCACACCAACAACCATGCAACGCTCAAAGTCACTGAAATCACCTCTCTTAGACTGGATTTCTTTAAACATCAGCTTAGTTTTATTGTATGAAAAGGTTTCGTTTTAATTTTGTTTTCATTTGTTTCAATGTCAGTTTTAGTCTCTCTTTTTTTTTTTTTAAAGATACGTGATTTGGTTGTGCTGCGGGAAGTCATTGAGTGTGTGCAGGAATGGGAGGGGGCTCTTGTTGTTGTTGTTAGGGAGCTGGAGAGTGAGTTGTACCGGAGGACAATCCTCGGGATTAACGGCCTGTTTTTCTGTACCTCCTCAATAAACCGTGGTGAGAACAAACCGTCTGGTGCTCGAGAGCTTGCGAACGTTACAATATATATATAAGCACAGCATGAAAGATGGGAGCATAATTGCGCATCACCGCGGTCAATGATCCGGCTTACAATTGTTTACCTTGAAAGCTTCAGCAAAATCCTGAATGCATCATTAAATTACACCTTAAGCTTTTTCGCGTTTGCTTTACTTGATAATTTATCATGATCAATTTGGATAAAAGCTTTTGATTATTAGAAGAAAGAAATATAATCGTGTTTTGTCTGTTCGTTTACACGAAGTCTCGAATCAGTGCCTTTGAAAGAAAATCAGGTTAAAAAAAACAAACAGAAAAAGGTCGTTATATCTTTAATCGTTTTATTTTGTTCCTGTCATGCCCAAGTGGGCACATTTCCGTCTTGAACGCAGCTCCTTTCTTCCGTCGTGTAGTTTTTTTTATTTTTATTTTTATTTTTTTTACCAGTAATCCAGTTTTTTGTTTCCATAAATGAGCACACTGACCGTATTCACTGCTTTCTCCAGATCCCTGGTGTCGGGTAATGGGGTTTTCCATTGGTTTGGCTTCGGAGCGACTCCTTGGGTGTTGGTTTTCGGTGCAACCATGCTGTATCATTAGTCGGTGTAGTTCTCCAGTATGCGGGATGTAATGTGGGTGTGGCCGTCTTCGGGAGTTGATGCTGGATCCAGTGCTCCCCCCCCCAAACCCCTAAACAGTTCTGTGTTTTTGCAAGCGTTGATCAGAGTTTTCCTTTTATTCTGATTTTTTCTATGATACAGTGATACTGCTCAGCAGGGGCGTTTCTAGGATCACACTCAATCATAATGTGCCGTGCAGATAACATTAATGGACGGTTCCGTTTTCAAACATATTCTGCCTTGTCTCACCAACCTCACATTACAGTGTTACTTTAAAAAGCAACTTAATTAGAGGGATTAACTATTGTAGTATCCAAAAAACATTTAGATCGAAAAATCAAAAATTCAATATAACTGTGCTTTAGGCTCGACCTGTTCATCAATAAATAATAAAATATTCAGTCAGTGAACTTTATTCACATGATGAACTTGAGTGGCATCCCACTATTAATCCATAGACTTTAAAATGATGTTGGCTCACCCTTTGCAGCTATAACAGTTTCAACTCTTTTGGGAAGGTTTTTCACAAGGTTTTGGAGTGTTTATGGGAATTTTTGAAAATCATTCCAGAAAAACATTAGTGAGGTCAGACACTGATGCAGGACGAGCAGGCCTGGTTCACAGTCTCCACTTCAGCTATTCTGGTGGGTCCAGGTCAGGACTCTGCGCAGGCCAGTCATATTCTTCCACACCAAACTCTCTCACCCTTGTCTTTCTGGACCTTGCTCTGTTCACTGGTGCGAGGCATGTTGGAACAGGACCACCAGACTCGTCCATTGCTAGATGGAGAAGAGTGATTTGTCACTCCAGAGAACATGTCTCCACTGCAGTAGAGTCCAGTGTGCTTTACTCACTGCATCTCACCCGCTGATGTAAGGCTTAGGTGCAGCTGCTCAGCCATAGAAACCCAAAAGCGCTATACAAATACAGGCCATTTCCATACGGACGTTTCTTAAGCCAATCTGAGGGCAAATAGGAGTTTGGACGTCTGTAGTGACTGACTCTGCACCTAGTTGGTGACCTCTGTGCGCCTCAGTACCTGCTGACCCCATTCTGTGATTTTTATGTAGCCTACCACTTCATGGGTGTTGTTCAAAAATCACTTTCACTTTCATATAATACTGCTATCAGCTGACTGGAGTATTTAGTAGAAACAAAATTTCACGGCCAGACTTGTTGCACAGGCGGCATCATATCACAGTACCACGTTGGAATTCACCAAGGTCAGAGCAAGTCGTTCTTTCACAAATGTTTGTAGAAGCAGTCTGCATGCCTGGGTGCTTGATTTTATACACCTGTGGTCCTGGAAGTGACTGGAACACATCAGAAACTGAGCAATGTTTCCTGCACCCCGATGAATTTATGCCACAAAGAATTAAGGTAGCACCAAAGACAAAAGGAGGTCCAACAGGGTACTCGCACATTGAATGGTCAGAGTAGAAAGCACTATATAGAAGTATTGGTATAAAAGTAGCTGTCCATTTGCCAAGTATCTATTTAAGCGTCTAGCACAGGGGTGGGCAACTCCAGGCCTCGAGTGCTGGTGTCCTGCAGGTTTTAGATCTCACCCTGCGTCAACACACGTGAATCAAATGATTGTTCATTACCAGGCCTCTGGAGAACTTCAAGACATGTTGAGGAGAACATTTAGCAATTTGAATCAGCTGTGTTGGATCAAGGACACATCTAAAACCTGCAGGACACCGGCACTCGAGGCCTGGAGTTGCCCACCCCTGGTCTAGCATGTGCATTTCCCATATAGTGTCCTTTTCTTCCCAGTTTCATTTCCCCTTCATTTGCTCACTTGACTGTATAAAGACACAAAATCAGACTGAGATGAGTTTGTCGTTTATTGAAACTTTCCATTGAATAAACACAGCAGGGGGAATTGGGTTGGGGATGTCTCCATAGCAACAAGTCACACACATCATCACTGTCAACACCATCGCCATGGTTACTGATGCCGAGTAGACTATTGTGACACAAGAGGACACATCACAGAGGTGGAGAAGAGGATGATGAAGAATAAAGAGGGAGGGTAAAAAAAAAAAAAAAAAAAAAAAAAAACAAGGAAAGAAAGAAAAGTGAATGGAGGAGAATTAAAAGCATAAAAGATGAGAGAAAGGATTAAAAGAGCCAATGAAGTGGTATGGACAGGTAATGGTCTCACACACGCACACACACACAGGAAACAGGAAGTAGAATCACACTGATCTTCAGATACTGAACGACACAAGCAGTAAACACGTCACCATGCGGGAGGAAGATACCGACGCTAAAAACAGCTTCACTTTCAAGAAAAACAACCCAAGAAGAAGAGGAGGAAGAAGCATCACTTTTATATAGACCCAGAACTTTCCAGAAAGACTCGATTGGCTAACAGAAGACAAATTAAAATAAATGTAAAAAACAATTTCAACATTTCAAAGTAGCTCGCTGACAGAAGCATCCATCTGAAGATTTAAGCCAATAACTGAGATCAACATGTAAGTCATGGAGGAATCTTAACTGAATTTTGTGCTCTGAATTTTCACATCGCCACCATTTAGAATGGGAAAAGTGAGTTTCCAAGTGGGGAAATTTACCCCCATCAAGGTGGAAAAACTCTAAGAAACCAGTCATCTAAAATTTTGGTCTGCCATTGAGTTGTTGATGCCACAAATGTAGACTCATAGCACAACAACTTGTATCAGGATGTAATCATCAGCTGCTGTCCGCATAGAAACCGTTTCCAGGTAAAGATATTTATCGTGTACTGGAAACAGCTGTTGCTTAAAACCTCTGATCTTTGTGAACAAAGCAAAGTCAGAGGCTTTGCATAAGTCAGTCCAAATAATTATCCCATACTTGGTCTTCCATTCATTTGTCTCTCTTTAGGCTCCCCACCTCCAAAAGCCCACCTTCACTTTCTAATTGGTTTAAATCTGGAAGCCCTTTGAGGGGCAGTGAACTGTACTGCCTGCTCCTGATGGGCGTTTCCATTGCATCATAGCAGTACATCGAAATCATCAGATTGGTCTTAGCCGAGTTTAGACCCAAAGTAGAAGCCAGTAGAATCAGATCTGGCTTAGTTTTAGCGGCGGTGATTGTCCAGATGGACGTTTCTGCAGCTGGAATGTAACACACAGCAGATCAAAGTTCGGCTGAGCCCATTAAACACACAAACTGTGCAAACTGTAATGACGAGGGGCCATTTTGGATCCAGTTTCCACCGGGCGTCACTGTGATGCTGTAGGCCGGACTGGGTTTTACTACGTGCCCAGATTGACATCACTTCCTGTTTGATATTTACATGCAGCGGGGAGGTGATGTTGGCAGACGCTCTGTTAGTTTGTTTAATGTGGTTCTCATTTTGGTTTAAATCGGGTTTTCATTGGATTTTTCTCAGTGTGGACCCAGTCTCAACAGCTTCACGATTGGCTGGTGTGAATCTGGTTTGCTGATGTAAGGAGGCGGGGCATAAAACTTTGGGCAGGGCAGCTCAATAGGAAACAGGAAACATTTCAGTCTATATTATATATCTGTTCATAGTGATATCTATACAACACAAACATACATTCTCTCCACAGATTAATTAATATGAATAACTCTTATCAACATCGTCACTGGTTTCAGGTTTCTATTCGTCACCGATGTCTTGGTGGATTCTTCAAGTTGTGGATTTATTATCTATAACTCTTTTTTAGTCATTTACACATCAATTCATTGTAGTGAACATCTAACCCCCCCTTTCCCCTCATCCCTCCCCCACCCCACCCATTAACTTTGCAGCCAGGAGTGTCACATTGTGGGTTGGTTGCAAGCGACCCACTGTTGGTTCACTCCGACTTGTCCTGTGAAGGAAAGACAAATGGAAAAAAATCAGATTAAATAAATAAAAAAAGCTGCTGGCTTTTTTCAAATGACCTTCATTCACCGACGAGTCTTTTTGAAAAAGCAACATTAACCTCGAGTTTAATGTTTTGCGTCAGTGACTAAAAACTAATCCTCATCCTGGAGAAACCAGAAACAAAAATACAATATTTAATCTTTAAAATTTACAGTCAAATCCCTAAAAATAGCGAGAGAAAATAAACGAGGATGACATCTTAGTCCCCCTATAGAGCCCCAAACATTTCACAACATTCCTACGCATGAATATGAAGCTTTACCTTCATGATTGTTTCAATAAATACACAGCAGATGAGCACAGTATTAGCTCACATATTTAAAGATGTGAAAAAACATTCTGATAGAGGTCCTTGGGTTTGGTTAATTGGCAAAACTGCAGTTCCATTAATGGCCACTTGAGGCAGACTCCAAAAATCAGCCAATCCCCAGAGACTGCTGTGTTAAAGTGTCTGGCTTCACATCAATAAAATAAAAATCATGTTTAGAGCCTGGTACAAAGCCTGAGCATTCATTAAATATATTTTTGGATATTGTGATAGAACAGTGGAGAGCAGACAGGAAATCTAGGAGAAAAATGAGGGCGAAGATGAACAGTAAGTGGCCTTTAGGTGGATTCCACTCTGGACCTTTGCATTAGCCTTATGGTGTATGGGTTACCTACTCAACCTGCTAAACTGAACTGGGACCCTCTTGTATTTTTAACTAAACTGAGAAATATGATGGCTCGATGTGAGGGATGTGCCATCGAGTGGTTTGCTCTTCAGTTTTGGTGAGTGAAATTCTAGTGTTTTAATAGTCTGTTAATAATTGGAAGATATCTGTGTGCATGCTTTGCACCTAGCTGATGTCGTCGTACTGCAACCTCAGTTTTAAATATGGAAACTTCTGACTCCAAGAAACAGAAATTAGAGGGCCCAACATACTAAAAGTGATGCTCCAAATTGAACTTTCAACTTAAATGCAGCAAGGAGGCACTTCACTAAGCCTCCACAATCTCACCTTCTTCCTGTCAGCTCACATCTGGTTGGAGAAGGAGGTGGGCGCCCCCTGCTGGCCATAGCCCTGACCATACTGCGCTTCCTGGACGACAAAAAATAAAAAATAAAAAAAATACATAGGATGAATTCAGCCTGCTATTCAGTTTTCTTGATTAATGATCACTTATTTTGTATGTAAAATGTCAGACTGAAAGACTAAAAGTCAATCTACAGTCATGGGCAGCAAAGTGTTTCTGTTTTAAACAATTATCATATACATTAATTATCACATATAATGTAATTAACTGACCCATCATCTGAATAGCAGATGTTACAGATGTCTGTTCTGATCAAACAGGTCATCAGGAGATAAATTATGTTTCAACCAAAATCACATCACCGAGTCACAAAGCTTCAGCTAAACTCTTCCCTTGAGGTTCCAGGTTTGACGTTACCAGCATCATCAGTGCGTCTGCTCACCTGGTTGTATCCCTGCTGGCTGTAGTCAGGTTGGTAGCCTCCCTGGTTGCTGGCATACGGGTCTTGCTCATAGGCTCCCTGCTGGCCGTAGGCATCGGGTGCGGCAGGCTTGCTCTCAGGAGGCGGAGCCCGCATGAAGGGAGCGATGATGCCCGTCTCCTTAAAGACGAACCAGAGGTTTCCAACCCACAGGATCAGGTTAATGAAACCAAATGCCTGCAAGAGGAGAGGGTGAGGGTTATCACGTCATTCTCTGTTACCAAATTCAGATTCTGATAGAAGTGCCAAGAGCTGCACTTCCTCCAATGGCCACTTCTGCAAAACCTAGTCAATCCCAATAGACTCCCATGTTAAAATAGCTTAGAACTTTGCAGTTGAATGCATCAGTATTTTTTTTTTTTTTTTTTTTTTTTTTTTTTTTTTTTTAAATATAGCACCGATTCACAACAGTCATCTCAAGGTGACCTCAAGGCAAAAACCCTACAATATTAGAAACAAACCCCAAAAGACAGATGACCTACTATGAGCAAGCACTTGGCCACTTGGCAACAGTGGGAAGGAAAAACTCCCTTTTGACAGGAAGAATCCTCTGGTAGAATGACAGCTGGGCTGCGACAGCTTAGGAGTGAGAAGAGGCAGGCAGGACAAAAGACAGAAATTCACCTGTTTTAGGTGAATGGGGATAACTCGGCCATTTAAAGTATATTATGGCTTTAAGTTTTGCATTATTGGGGTTGAGGCCTCACTGAGTTACTAAATATAGCAAATGCAATCTTCAGTGCTTTAAGAGTTTCTTTCAGCTCCAAGAGGTTCCCAAATCCACCCTCATTTGATAAAGAACTGATTTTGTTTTCTTTTTTTTTTTAATGCCTTCTACCATCCAAAGTACAAACAATAACTGAAAATAAACTGTATTCATTAGCTTAAGTTAGCATCCCGATTAATAAAAGTAAATCATGGAGGCACCTTGAAATTTAGGGGCATAAAGGTTTTTTTCTTCTTCATGTATTTAGGTTACAGTAACAGGGAGCAGGGTTGATAGTGAAAATGAAAAGAAAAAGATCACCTGTCTCACGATCAATCATCTAAAGCAACCGACAGCGCACAAGATAAGTGAAGAGGAGCAGGAGTGACAGAAGGGTAGCAGCAAGAGAGAAAGGGGAGGTTTACAAGATGGTAATGACACCTGCTATACTGTATGGTTTGGAGACAGTGGCACTGACAGCAAGACAGGAGGTCGAGCTGGGTGTGACCAAGATTAGAAATGAGTCCATCAGAGGGACGGCTCAGGTCGAGCGGTTTGGACACAAAGTCAGAGAGGCAAGGCTGAGAGGGTTTGGGCATGTACACTGATCGACTGGATTTTTAAGATGGAGCTGCTAGGTAGGAGGAAAAGAGGACGACCTCAGAGAAGATCTATGGTTCTAGTGAAAGAGGACATGCAGAGGGTTGATGTGGCGGAGCAGGAGGAGGATGCTACGGATAGGGTCAGATGGAGGAAGATAATCCACTAAAGCGAAAGGTAGAAAGGAAGAGGAGGAAAATAAGGAGGACAAAGTGTGAGTGCCCCGTCAGCAGTTACTTCATCAGTACAAAAACAGCCAGGTGTCAAATCTGTCTTACTTTAAGGCAGAATTAAACATGTCACTGACCTGAAACAAGTGAATTTAAACCCATCTTCAATAAACATCAGAAAGAGTTTGATCCAGCACCAGTTTTCTTTATAATCCGGTGCTAAACGTGTCATTGTTATTTAGTTTATGTCATTTAGTTGATATATCTGAAATCTTGCTTCTTTGACATGTTGAATTTTTTTTTTTTTTTTTTTTTTTTTTTTTAAATCTCTCATTAATCTTAAGCTCGAGTTGAAGACTACTGGACTTCCTTTTTTAAGACCGCTTCTTCTGTTCTAACTGCTCATGAGTTCCTCTTGAGGCGCTGTTATGAGCCAGGTCATTGTTTCCGTGTGGTACTGTCACTCACCACACCAGAGGGGGGCGTTGTTTGTACTCTGATGTTTGTGCTATGTAAGTTTCCAGGTGGAGGCTGACCATCGGTGGAAGATGGAATGAGGCCGGCTACAAATTGGGACCTGACTAGGCCGGCAGCCCCTCCTGCTTCCTGTTTCCAGCGAGCTGCGCGTTTGGCCCCGTGTGCTGTGTGACTGAGTTTTCTGGGATTAGAAGAGCTAGGCTGCAGTGTAAATAGTGTAAAAAGACCTCTAACTGGACATGGTAGCTGTAGGGGTGGGAAGACGTTGCTTTTTAGAACCTTTTTCTCCTGTTTTGGTTAGTGAAGACAGGTAAGAGGCTTGTATTTTCTTTTGTGGTTTTATCACTATAGGTAAGTTAGTTCTGTTTTATTTCTAGTGCGTTTTGTTTGTTGTTTTGGCCATGCCCACCCTGACGCTCATTACCTCTCCAGTTAATAAAACAACTAGTCATTGTAAAGCCGTGGCTGTGTGATTGACTTCTTTGCGATCTTCTTTTGCTTTCCTTGTGTTGCACTCTGGCTCTAGGCCGGTGTGTAACAGGCGCCGTCACTTTGGACATGGTCCCGAGAGTCTCTTACCTACTCTGTCATCAGGCGAGTCGTCAGGGTCACACCTTGGCTCATGTGAAAGAAGTCCAATTTCTTTTTACTCGAGTGCTTAAGACTCTCGTGCCCTGGATGACTCAGAACCTACAGACATTTCTCAGTAATATTCTGTCCTTTATAGAGGTCAGTACTGACATTCTAGTATTGTAGTATCCATGAACTTCTCAAAGTTTCCCCATCCTATGGCAAGACTCAGATGTGCTCAGGCCCAGTGAAAGTCTTACCACAGAGGTGTTCAATCCAGACATAACCGGGTCGTGGACTTCACGGCAGCTGTTCTCATCCTCTTTACAGGCGGGGATCATAGTGATGACTTCATCCGGGTTGGTCGCAGTCTTTACGTCGGACAGACCTTTGGCCCAGGCTGCCGAACTCACCAGCCACATGAAGGCAAACACTCCAGTGACTCCCAGGTCCTGAAACGGCACAAAGACAGAGTGAGGCAGGTTTTTCAGAGGTCAACTGGGAAGTCGGGTGGCTGTACTTACGATCAGTGGGCCCTTGTTGTTCTCCTTGTACTTTTCAAAGAAGAAGACGTAAATGCTGAGAGCCGCTGTAGAGTACAGGAAGGCGAAGACGCCGATGGTGACAAAGAATTCGGCCGAGGAGGAGTAGTCGCCAACCAGGAAAATCGGTTCTTTATTCTCAGACTTACAGGTGGGGGCATGAAAATACTCCTGGTGGAGTCTGACAGAGGAGTTTAAAGTTATTGAAGGTGAAGATAAAGTGAAGTTGGCAAGAAATACAACATTTGGTTCAGACATTGGTGACCAACAAGAACTAATACACAGTTAATAACTTTAGAGCTCCGACAGTCACACCATCTGGTCAAAACACCCCTCAAAGCTTTGGACCCAGGGGTCCTGCCTGAGGAGCATTTATAAATAAAAGTGAGCTGAAAGAAGTTTAAATATTTAATTTTTATTCAATAATTTTTAGCTTCAGAGTTTATGGCGTCTGTGCGTGTTCTGACCTGAAGGGATACTCAAACTCCACTTCTATTTTCAGGTCGCTCTGCGTCCGGTTCTTGCACTCCACTGCAATCTTGAACATCCCGGAATAACTGCCACAGGTGGAGAAGGCGAAGATGGCGAAGAACTGGGGAGGAAGAAGGAGGAGCAACAACACATCACAAGCATTACTTGCAGCAGTGGTATCCTCCTGTATGTGGCATAGCACAGCATTTTCATCTGACTCCTAAAGTTGTTCCAGGTTCTAATTTCCATTTCCTTTTAGTCTGACCAAAATCCAAAACACTGATGTATTCGTGGTTTTGCACAGAGGTCACTCTTTTTGACTCAACAGACTAGAAAAAAAATAAATAAAAAAAATCATGATTATATCACAAAGAGACTGAAGACTTATTTGCCTCCAAGAGGAGAAGCTGTGTTTTTGTAGAGAAAGTTATTTGGGTTCATTAGGACGGCTTAATTAATTTTTTATTGATAAAATAAATAAATTCAGCACTTGCAGGCAGGTTTTTGCAATTGCTCAAATATTGCACTGAATTTAGCAACACTAAACTGTTACATGCATTTATAGACTCGCTTTAGGATGAAGAAACTGACATGATTGTGTCACCTGACCTTTGACCTGCAAACAGCATCCTCAGTAAAAACAATTTTTCATGGACGTGACCTTCCTGTGGCTAAAAATTGCTGCCATTTTTAAAAAAAAATACATATATATGCAGTTCTGCTGAAGCAGAGGAGGCGCTGGCTCCTGCAGGATGATGACTCATCATCACGTCTATGTTTAGTGACTCATTGCAAAGCTTTGCGTATCAGACAGGAACCGAACCAACAACCGCCTCGGCCTCACAGAGCTGTGCACACCGACTTCAGCGGCCTGATGAAAACAGGCTTCACGTTGAGTCAGCGGGAGGAACTTGGTGACGTTTTTGCTACAGAACGTGGAGGAAAGTGAAACCAGGGTCATCATTAAGATGTTCGCAGCCTTGCGCGATTTACATGCATGAAGATCCAGATGATTTATTTTCATCATCTTGTATCCAGGAGTCAAAATTTAAACTCCTGTATGTATAATATGATGTGGTTTGTAAGGAGGTCTGCAGTTTTTGCTAGTTTTTATTTTTTTTAAATTTCCAAACCCCTTATAGTCCCCAATCATGGGGCGACCACTCTACCTACTGAGCTATCCCTGCCCTGTGATTGGGGGCAGGGATAGGGATTTTGAGATTGTTCTGCTTTTACCTGCTGATAACTAAAAACCTGACACTCAGCACACCTACTTTGAACCAGGGTAGATATGTTACTGTGCAAAAGAAAGTGCAAAAAACAAAAAAGTGTGCACATCTAAGAAGAAACAGGCTTGATACCAGACCATTGTTGGAACAAATCGTTGCCAAAAAGATCCCACTAGTGCTCCCGCTTTGCCACTAGTGTCACAACTAGAGTCCCAAAAAGCGTCCCTGCTTTTCTACAGCTGTTGCCACATCTGTAGACACCAGCTGTGATGCTCTTCTAGCCAACACTCAGACACATGTGAGGACCAGCAGTGAGGCTCAAACAGCCGAGTCTTTGATGAACCGCTGCTTCGACTGTCCCCATTTCCCTATAAATTTGCCATAAAACATCCACACAATTCTGAAAATTCACACTTGGTCCTTGCAAGGAGGCTGCATGAACCCACATCCACGTTGCCAAGTAGGGATTGGGCCGTCTGACTGTGACCATCTGCTCAGTCAGTGTGTGGGTGTGCGATATTTAATACCATACATACAGTACTGAGAGCTGAAGCTGTTACATCACTTCCCATCCAGCCTTCGGCATCTCAGTGGAATTTGTGAATAAGCCATTTCCTTGTTGTTTGAAGGTTTAGAAAAGGTTTTATGTTTTCAGACTTGTTTTATAGAGTTGATCTGACAATGTAATACAACATATATATGAAGTTAAGTCAACATGCGCCCTGTCAGCTAGTGTGTGAAGGTCAGCCTGGACTGAGATTTAGCAGTTTTTGTTTTTGGGACGTCCATCTAACTAAAAGCTCACATTTAATCTGAGGTATTGAGTCACACTGGCTGAGACCTCCCATGCTTTATTCCCCATTTCTCTTGGTGAAGCATACAGTGATCTCCACAGACAGCACTTTCAACAGGATCTGTAATCACTGATGAAGCTATCAGTGTCCGATCTCTCTTACCTGCTAATTAAATCATTAAGACAACCGATCTATGCCTATGTCTATGCTTGTTTTCAATCTTCACAGAAGTCTGTACCTGAGACCCTCTGTTATCAATGTGAGATGTCGAAACCGTTACATACAACACATGAACATCGCTGCTGCTAAAAATATGATCATATTATAAACAAAGAACCACGACCAGGGATTCTTTTGACGAGTCTGGTGTGAAAATGTAAATAAAAGGAGTCTAAAGGAGCTTGCAAAGAAAAAGCGTCTGAACTTCTTTAAGTTGCTTGAAGACGTTTTACCTCTCATCTGAGAAGCTTCTTCAGTTCTAGTGTCACATGGTGGAGAGTCCCAGATTTAAACCACGTAGGAGTATCCCCCCAAAGGAGGGACAAAATGACCCCCCCGTGTGACCCACACCCGTTTTCACACCTTGGCTCAAGTGATTAGGTAGAGGATCATCAGGAGGTCCTTTTGTCCCTCTTTGAGGGGATTGACCCTAGAACTGAAGAAGCTTCTTGGATGAGAGGTAAAACGTCTTCAAGCAACTTAAAGTCCAGACGGTTTTTCCTTCCAAGCTCCTTAGACTACAATGACCTGGATGACTGAGAACCTTCACAGACATAAATAAAAGGAGACGTTTTATATGCTAAAGGTTGTTTTGAGCAGATACTTATATCAGATGATGAAATGACTCCTGAAATTTCACTGAAAATTCATTTTAAGTTGTTTTTTCCCCCCACAGTGAACAATCATAAATCAGATCAAACAACCAGGAGTACCGTTGCTTGTTTCTGCTACTGTAACATAGTTTAAACTATGATACATCCCATGATGCTGAAGCACACTGAGTTTTTTGTAATGAAAACTTTAATACATCTGAAAAATTCATGTGTATATCTCCTGCACCTATGAAGTTATGAGGTCCCTAAAATGTTTTTAAAAACCCTCCAGACTGAGCTGATGTACGAGGTTTTATCCACAACGAAAAACCAAAAGAAGAGCGAGTTGAGCGGAGCTGTACACTCAACATTAAACAGTTTAACTATTGTTGTAATTAATGAAACCACCAAGTTAAATGTTTAGAAAAAAAAAAAAAAAAACAACAAAAAAACAACAACACACATACACTAAAGCACAGTGGGGGGAGGAACAACAACATTTTAAACCACAACAATCTCCCTACAGCGCCCCCTGCTGTGTGGATGCTGGCATCTACAATTTATTTCAAAATAAAACCAGAAGGTTAGCTCGTTAATAGTAGGAGCTGAATCATACCTGCAGTTAGTGAACTTTTAGCAGCTTAAAGGCTACAAACATAGAATAAAACTGATACAGTATAAGATTTTTATGTTTTATTATATGTTTTTATTACAAGTCATGAATGCGTACTTTAAATATTAACATTAAAGCTGGTCAGCTGTTAAACAGAAGAAAATTTTTCGTTCATACATGATCATGGATATGTGTGAATTGTACTTTCATCTAAGGTGAACCATTAAACTCTGATGGTGTATGATGTTTCTGAGCTTTAAACATGAACGTGAACTCAGCTCCGGGAGTTATACGTCCTTAAAAACTCTGGAGGATACAGTGCATCTGTGCTGTGGTTGCAGGTTTTTGTGGTGCAGCTGTTGGTCTGATGAACTCACCCATTCTAGGACCTTAATGAAGCCCAGAGGAACCTTCAGCACCCTGAACTGACCCTGGGCCACCAGCTGCAGACAGAAAGACACACACTGGTTAATTATGTTCATCCGAGCAGCCTGACGAAAGACGAGCACGCGGTTCTCCTGCTGTTCAGGAGCACTTTCACTCAGGGCCAGAACATCATAAACAGCAGCATCATTTCTGCTAAATGACACATTTGGAAGAAAACTTTTTCCCCAAAATATTTCCAAACTTTTCTGTACTTTAAAACCATCCTAGAAAAACAAAAACAAGCAAACCAACACCTACAGAGATGCTAGGTGGCAGAGAGGAGGGTCAGCGTGGTTTGATGGACTTATTTCTATTAACCATCAACGACATGTTTAGACTTTCTATCAAGAGAAACTTTGAGCTCAACTGTTGTTATCAATAATAACGATTCACTGAGAATATTGGCAACATTAAAAAAAAAAACAAAAAAAAAAAACAAAAAAAAAAAAACATTCCCATCATACCGAGTCAGCTGACTTAATGAATGATTCAGACTGCAGGTCTAAAATGCAGACACTGGGAGTGGAGAGGAGACCGTCATGATAATCTCATCATGCAATAAGCAACAGAATTTATCTGTATATAATATTTTTGTATGCATGTTATTCACAACTGCACAACAAAGTAGTTTCTTTATTGCAATAATCTGAACAGTTTTTCTTATGTTGTAGGAGACGATCTAACTGCACATGGAAACCCGCTGTTTGCTGTGTAATAGTCCTTCAGTCTTATTGATCCTTGCATGTGTTTCTGGATGTTGAAATGATTTTCTCACCACTTCATTTCAGCTTTAATGAAAAAAAGCTGGACTCATTTTCACTGATCGGGAGAAGATTTGTTGTGCAGGGAAATTTTAAAAATGTCAGAACAACAACTTTGTTCTGATTCCAGAGCGTTTCAGGGACGTTTTTCTACACGCAGGAATGAAGAAAAACTGGCAAATGTTTTTGGATCGTTTGAAAAATATTTGGAACAATTCAACGCAGAAATCTTCAGAATTAACAGAATTGGATGTGAATGACTTAACAGATTTATTATGATTTTTGAGACTTTGATAATGATCCAATTACTTGAGAACAAATGCATGAAATTCTTTAAACATTGCAAAAATCATTGCCAGATTATCTGAAATCATCACCTCTTTTTCTGGGAACACTTTCATGTTTCAGCTTTTTGACAATGACTGAGTCACTGCTTTGATTATTCTTCATTTAAAATGAGTTAAACATGTACCTAAACATGAATTATAATGCGTTCAATGTCACAATCCTTCATTTTAAATTGAACTTCATTTCAGATTTAAATACACATCAAGCACATCTTGCAAACAGACAGCATCATGCACCGTGTTCAAACAAACAGATCTATTCTTCCTCTCAGATTTCAACCTGCTGCTCGGCTCGTGGGATATTCAACACTCGCATAAAGGTGCCAAGGATAAGGTATTAAACAGGCTTTAGGGATATTATAGTATTACATTCATTACCAAACATAACTGCAGACACACTTATGGCTCAATAAAAGAATAAAAACAAGCAAAAAGTTATTTTTGTAATCAAATACAGTTAATTTCACTTTATAATGGCAGTATTTTAACCCAAAATCACTTATTACTTTAAAAGGTTCTGTTTAATAATCAAAGTACTTCCAGTAAATTTTTATTTTATTGTATATTGTGACTTTACATTATAAAGTAACTTGAGACACATGTGGTGAACTGGCACTACTTTATATAAAACCAAAAAAAAGAGATAACACTGTCTATAACACTGTCTCTGAGGTTGGTTATGACAGGCTGCCAATCTGACGCAGGGCTAATGAAAATATAATGAAGTAAAAATAAACAACAATGGAAAAACAGGAATTTATAGAATGCTTTTGCCTTCACTTTATATGCAGACATATTCCAGAAATGAAAGAGTGAAGACTGAAAGACTCAAATGTTGCAGATAACAGTTTAAAGCAGAATAAAAATGCACGAGATCCTTAACTGCAAATAGTAATTAATTAAATGCTGATATTTTAAACTGATGAATACTCAGACGGCGCTGAGGTCGACTCAGACTTCTAGGAGTTTTGCACTGGTCTGCCTGAGCGGGCTCATCTCAGGAGGAGCAATGCCAGAATCTGTTGTTAACATCCAATAAAACCAGCCAGCAGAGCTGAAATGATTGGTTACTGACAGAGACTCTGACAGTAGGAGGGAACATCGTTCAGTTGTTACCTTTCACAGTTAAACTGGAGCTTTATCGAATAAAAGTATTCCCTTTTCAGTATTTGTTTACATTCAAAAGAAGCTACAGGAACAGTCAGTAAACACATGAATCTCATGGATAACTGACTGACACGCTTCAGTGTGCGAGACGGGAATTTGTTCCGTCTCCATTGGTGACGTGCAGTACGGGAAGCTCCACAGGGGACTGAGCCGTCTCCATTCCTGTTCACCTCGTACCTGCGACATCAGAGCTGAATAAACTGATCAGGAAGGTGGGTCTGTGATTGGCTGCAGAGTGGACACATTTATCCATCAACTGCTGTAATACAGCAGTTGAGGTAGCAGACAAACCGCCGATTTAATTTTAAAAAGTGATGCACAGCACAGTAATTTAGTCTCCATGGCAATGTGCCACTCTCCACCATGTTGTGAATTTTTTTGCTTGGCAGTTTGTGCGTTCCTGCTGAAACACCAGCACCATTTAATCAGCAACTTTAAAATAAAATGGCTTCTCAAACTAGAGTCTGTTCGTCCCACCAGACCAGAATCCCAACCTTTTGCACACCTGCAGGTCATAAAAAAATTCCCCGACTTTACTTCCCTTCAGGTAAAAACATTTCTTTCATTATTTTACAGATGTTCCCCATCCAACACAGACCACAGATCAGGGTTCCCAAAGGCTGTGGCACATGGGTGGGCCTTGGGACTTTGTGTCAAACATTACAACATCTGTGTAAAATATTTGCACCCACCAGTGCTACCCCTCAGCCTCCTAACAGACACAGCTACGGTACCAATTTCAAAATCCTATGTGGCCCTGCTCTCAAGTTTCACCAAGTTTTTCACCTTAAGGTCGAGGTCACCGAGACTCGAACTCATGAATGGTTGTTAGTAAATGGGCTAATATGTTGGCTCATTCTGCATTCACAAACTTCCATGCTGCTCGCCCGCCCGTCAGTGAGACGACAATGCCCCATCAGCCTTTTACAGCCGAGGGGTAAAAAGGTCACAAGCTCAGAGGAGGATAACCAGATACTGCAGCCATGCAAACTGCAGTGCCGTCATCTGACCATGTAATCAAGAGGAGAGCTGAAAATATTCCAGATATGATGTGAAATCCATTTCCCACAAATATGAAATTTTGGACAACGTGCTTGAAAACCACCTCCACAAACAATAGTGCACTCCTTTGAGATCTAAAATAGACTGCGCAGGATCATAGCCACGGGTTTTGGACTCATTTGTAGCCATCTGGTTGCAGATGGAAAGTGTTTGCTTTCTGGGATGTGGTTAACATGGCACAAAGCTATTTTATTATTATTTTTTTCAACCTCAAAACAAGATCTTTTTTGTCAAAAACAAGTGTGAAAATGGTGAACATACACATCCTTCGGCCTTTACCCTTCCTCACCTGGAGAGATTCTTCTTCTGAAGCACATCACAGCACGCTGAAAAAAAAAAAAAAAAAGACTAGAGTACTGCTAGACTGTTAAATTTAATGCACTGGGAGTACGAATGTGTTTTTAAACCACCATCATGTCAAACACACGCTGTGATGGGCCCAAAAGGTAGCTCAGCTTTACCGGCAAAAAAACAAAAAACAAAAAGGAGCATCAGCTAGAAATGTGTGAAACTGGACATCTGTACAGCTGCTGTGGTCTGTAATAAAAAGCATTTCTGAGCCCCTGATTTTTTTTTATTTTGTGCATCGTGTGAATATTAAAGCATTAAAGGGGACCCATTTGTTCCTCATGTCCAACGCCATATTTTTATTGTTGGACACTAGTAGAGTGACTGTGCAAGATTCCCAGAGTTTACAATGGTCCTTTTATGAGAAACAATCCAGCCTTATGTGCCTCCCCTTTGACCAAAACAGAATATTTGGTTGGGCCTCTGTGCTGGATTTCCCCTCTTTATGATACAAACAAGCCAAGAGCAGAAAAAAAGCCCTCACACCAAATGTTTTAGAGCTTCTCCTTCACAGAGATCATCACATAGGCTCAACTGGCCATATTTAATCTGAGTGTAACATTTATTCATGACAGAGTCAGGAAAAGCAAATGTGTCAGTTATATTTTTACATTAAAACATATTCTGGGAACAGAAATCGAGGATTTAAGAGTTTTCTGATTTTAATTGGTTCGTTTTAATCACCACAAGTTCATAAAAAATATTAAAGACGAAACGAGCAGTAACATCTGTAACACTTGTAAAAATGCTGCCCCCTGGTGGTGGACATAGTTAGATTCTGCAGAGGGAAACTACAAAAACTGCGTTTAAACGGAGGGACGTAAAATTCTGGAGTTTGTTATGGAGCGTAACACAGAACACTCAGATATGACATCATTAATTAAATGCAAGCGATCAAAGAGGCCGACAGAAGTCAGCTTTGGACTGAAATCATGTTTGACACAGAACAGCTTTCATCAGCTTTCCCGGGCTTTTTTTCTCCTCTGTAGTTTAAAACAGTAAAAATAAAGCGGCTGTGAAACAACAGCTGGATATGAAATATCGGGCTGTGATAGAAACGAACGGCGAAGCAATGCTGGCATTTCTCTCGGTCTCCATCTTAAAAGGTAGCTGATGAAGGAGAGGAGGAGAAGGGGTGGGAGGAAGAGGAGGAGCAGCTGAATCAACTGGGTGAACCCGCTTAGACCCGGGTTAAATAACGCGGATCAGGTAGAAGGAAAACGGCGAGAGAAAAACAGATCCGGGCAGACCCGCAACATCATCAGCATCAGCATCCCGAGCAGAGAGGACGCCCTCCCCCCCCCCCCCGGCTGCCATTTTACAAGCCTAGACACACACACAGACACACACACACACACACACACACACACACACACACACACACCATTTCATCACGGGCGCACGGGGCTGCTGACAATTTCATGTTTGTGCGTTTTTGTTTCAGGCCTCCTGCAGACACCGTGGCGCAGGGATGGAAACCCCAGACAGCCGCTCCTGTTTCCAAACCTCCCGCAGTCCGCCTCACATCCCCCTCCCTCCCACACACACACACACAGTGGTACAAACACACAAACATATGGACCACCATGAAGAACCGAGCCCGGTCCGGAGAGCCTCTCCCCTCCGTCTCTCCCTGTCCTCCT
Source organism: Perissodus microlepis (assembly GCF_051167445.1). Taxonomy (NCBI): domain Eukaryota; kingdom Metazoa; phylum Chordata; class Actinopteri; order Cichliformes; family Cichlidae; genus Perissodus; species Perissodus microlepis. Next base: position 32,485,519 of record NC_140480.1, read on the forward strand.
CCCGGGCATCCTCCGCCAGCTGTCGGAGCCGCCTCCTGCGGCCGACACGGAGATGCTTTACCGGGAGGCAAAATGCAAACAAATTCCGAACCGAAACACGAACACAACCCGAACCCACAGCTGATCAACCCGCAGCAGACAGGTGAAATATATATATATAAAAAGGCGGATGTGGAGTGTTTGTACCTGATTTACGACGTCCATCCTGCAGAGTGTCGAGAGGACCGAGAAGATCTGGGAGGGGGAAGGCGTGAGGGGGGTTGAGTGGAGGGGTCGGGACTGTGTCTGAGTCCACGACATCATTTTATTTACTATAAAAAAAACAACAAAGAAACATTTCAGATTAAAAAAAAACAAATATTAAATATGATTTAAAAAAAAAAAAAAAAGATTTATTTTATTAAATTAAAAATTTAGCTTTTATTTCTTGGGGAGGGGGGATTGCGTCATCACGGTAGAAGGTGGTGGTGACGTGCTTGTGATCATGTGACCCAATATAATCTGTAACGCAGATTTGTATTTTTATAACATTAAAACAAAAACCTCAGCTCATAATTTGATTTAACAGTTAACTCAAATAAACATTTAATGTTTACACAATTTAGGTACCAATATATGTTACAAATATAAGTAGATCTTAATCCTGAATCATTCAGTGGCTTTAATTCAATTTTTGTCAAAGTTTAAAGCCAAATTTCTGACAGACATTCGTATTGCAGTGGCATTCATCCTGGTCCCTCTGTGCCTGTGGGAGCACTCCTATACAAATCTTCCAAAATGAAATTCAGAGTAGACAAGGAACTGTTCCCATCAGTATCCACATGTGGGCAGAGGTATAAACAACATCTTTGACTGCATTATGGAGTTTCGATACAACAATAACTACTAATAATTATTTGATGCTAGCCACCTGATCATTTTTGGTTTTATGATACTGCAGTCATCCTGGTGTCAGTCAGAAGTCATGTGAGTCTGATAATGACCACAGTTAACAAAAATGAACATTGTGCTGTATTCAGGAGTACTTTAAGCTAGGACTGATTTTATTCATACCATAGTCCGTGAGAGTCTAGATCTATTTTTCTCAGTCTCCCAAGAAACTGCAAATATGAAGTCTTCTTTCATTTTTGCATTTACTGGAGTCGCCCCCTGGTGGTCATTAAAACGAATAAGACCTTACTTAAACCAGCATGCTACATTTATCCTTTACTTACAGTCTGTGCCTCTCAGTCACCCCCCACCCTGCCACTCAGAGGTCATTATGATTAACATCATCATCACTTGTTGATTTGTTGAGAGATTGCATTAAGCTAGACGACTGAAGTTCAAAAACATTTAGGTCACTTCAGTAAGTCGGTGCTTTTGAAAGATAGTTATATTTTTAAGTTAAAGTAACATTGATTGCATTTAGTGGAATGATTCATTTAAAAAAATTGTCTCTTTATAATCTTCATTAACAACAACCATTTGCAAAAAACCATGTTCCTTTAATAAACTGTTGCACTCGTTTCCCTAAAACACAAAGAATTGTTGTGTGTCAAGACTTTTGCACAGCACAGTATCTTAAACAACCGTCACCCTGGTGTTCCAGCAGTACTCATCATGCAAAGTCACTGTTTAATCAATAAATAAAACCTCTAACAATTAGCACAGCTGGAAAGTGTGGTGCCGATTAAAGACACCACTTATGATTTCCTGCTATGGTGTGCACTACTCCCTTCACAGAAGAGAAGACACAGGCTTTAACCCGACCTGGTGCGTGCTGACCAAGAAGACAAGAAGTCTGCAAGAACCAAATGGTGCTGCTCATGAAGGGAGTAGTGTGTACAGGTGGTATGTTGTATTCATTTTGAGGGGGAAGTTTTTACTGCATGGAGCTGTTGACCATGATGTCATAATTAAACCCATAAATGCTGATGTGCCAGACACTCATCAGTGTGTGCAAGCATCTCTGGTTAGCATTTTAACTCACTGGATTTGAATAAAAACAAACAAACAAACAAACAAACAAAAAAAACAAAAGCACTACGTACTCCCCTAAAGATATTACATAAAAATCACCTGTGAATTTAACATCATATTAGCTCAAACATACCTTTCTGTCAAAACAAGGGCTTTTCAAAGTGACCCCAAATCTCAGAGTGGCAGTTTTTAAGTCAAAGGACAAACAATAAATTCTCGTAGCAATTAGCAGCATCATTTCAAACAGACTTACAGGTGTGTCGGGATGGCACAGATCAGACAAATGAGTTGGAGAACACACCCAGCCCTTATATGACCTCCCCGCCCCTTCCCCTTCTCAAGATAATTTGGACTGAAGTGACTCTAAAGAGGTAAAACCTCCAGCTACTGTTCCTAGATATGGTGGTTTATAGGCTTTATAAATACAGGAGAAGGTTTAAAGTGAAAAAGATAAAGAGTAGAAAACATTTAAAACAACCAATCACACGCATATCTGCCAATGAGGAACCTGGAAGGTGGGGTTTTACGTGTGGTCATGTGGTATCCCTGGCAGAGGAAAGATTATGTCATGGCTTTCAGGTGGCACAGGTTTCCCTGACCTTTGTGCAACAATGGCAACAGGCTACATATGTCTGCTGGTTTGGTGTGTGTGTCATGGAAATGGCAACAGATGGAAATGGGCTGTTAATTCTGTTTGAATCAAATGAGCTAGCTGAGCTCCAGTTAGGGCTGAAAGACGGATTTTGAGTGAGTGATCCTTTCCATCCATCCTTCCTTCCTTCCTTCTTTCAACCGGAGCTCATCCTTCAGTCAGCCAGTAGAGGGAGCTCAGACCACATCAGACTGGGTCAGACTTGTCACTCCACACAGGTAGGTACAATGGTGACACATTTTGTTTCACAGGTAGGCCCCTTGTGATATTTTATGCTACATGTTTTTGTAATGTTCTTTTACAGTGGTGGGTTTTGGCCCCTTGTAACAAACCCAACCTTCAAACAGAGTTTGGGCTTTTTCAAGATAAGATTGGGAAACTCTGAAGGATCTCAGTAATATGCATGTCTCTAACACAGACTGGGCAGTTGAAAAAATTCAGTCTGCATTTCATCCATACATTTGATGTCAAGACAACACTTGGAAGCTACTTTTCTGATGAGAATAAAAATATAAATTTATACTGCAGCATCCCCTATTTTAGCTGTGAGTTTATGCATCTCCACGTTTAACCACCAGGGTTGCTTCCAGGATTTTAGTGGGTGGGGGACCAAAAAGCATTCAAGGGGGAAACTCACTGAAATCTCCAGGAGTTCTAAGGCACACAGCTCCTTATTCTATCAACACGCATTGAGAAAAATGTTTGCCCTGTAACAATACGGTGACCACACTAAAACACATTTAACACAAGATAATGGAGGTGACCAAAATGCAGTTTAGTTGCAACAATAAATACATCGGATTTCATTTAATATAGTCTGTACCTGCCCATGGACCGCAGGCAAAATGAACCAGTATCTACATTTATTAAAAGGCATCTTTTTCCTGATGACAATGATGTTTCCGTGACAAATAGAAAATAAAATCAATGAAATTAAAAGTAAAAAATGTCCCACATATCCTTTGGTTTAAGTTCATTTTTACAACATGTTTTTGAAGCAGTGGACAAAGCCACTCTGAGAATTAACATACACCTATATTATTTATCATCATATATTTACAAAGATGCATTGTTCAGATTCCTTTATTAGCATCCACAGGCACAGCCATCTATCCTCACATGCATGTTTTCAAAAACAAACAAACAGATGAGCATAATGCGACTTAATGAAGAAGTAAAATAATCATAAATAATTCACACAGCGTCAGGTAGGAGATCAAAGCCACAGTCTCTTTCTCTGAATGAGGCCTGCTGCAGGAAAGCTGCCGTGTTTATACCATGCTGTTCTGCACTTTGGGACTCGAAGCCGTGTCCAGAAGGAAGAATGACGCGAGCTGAGGCTGCAAGTCGACAAGTAAAATTGATCCAGCCGGTCTGGGTCCATCTGGGATTCACCAATCAGCCTGTTTGAATGAGAGAGTTTCTCATTCAAACACAGAGGAAAACAGAGTGAATATAAACACTATAATAATGAATAATTGTCCAAAATATTTAGAATACCTTAAAATTTCAGCCCACACAAATATATCAACAGCAGTGATCACAAAACGGTGTATAACTGAATACAGTAGTGAGATCTTTAACCAGGTCTTCCCATTAACACCTGACCTGTCCAGAGGTTCAGTTCAATGAGCTCATCAATAGCTTCAATGCTAAAATGTTAAATGTTATGGACACTATTGCTCCCATTAAGGTGAAGGTTATCTCTGGAAGGAAGAAGTCTCCATGGAGAAACTCCACACTGGTCAAAAATGAAAAAAGAGAGTGTAGGAAAGCTGAGCGCAGATGGAGAAAAACAAACCTCCAGGTTCATTATGACATCTATAAAGAGATACTTCACAATTATAATTCACAACTGAAGAGTGCAAGGAGGTCCTACTTCTCTGACATCATCACCAAAAACAGCCATAATGCTCGGGTCTTATTTTCTACAGTTGCCAGGCTAACAAACCCTCCTGTGTCAGTGGCAGCTGAACTTCATTCGACCATGGCCTGCAATGACTTTGCCAAATTCTTCACAGAAAAAATCCAAAAGATTAGACAAGCAATTGGTACATCAACAGCAGATCCAGGATATGTACTGTGTCCACCGAAAAACTGTTTAAACACCATGAAACAGTTTCACCCTATTAACAGCAAAGACCTGGAGGACATCTTAGGTCAACTGAACTCCTCCTCTTGCTGTTTAGATGTCCTGCCAACAAGTTTTTTCAAAAAGGTCTCAAAGACTTTGGAGTCAGACCTGTTACAGATAGTCAACTTTTCTTTAATGTCAGGTGTGTTTCCAGAACCTCTAAAAACTGCTGTAATTAAACCTATACTGAAAAAGGACAAGACACAAATGAACAACTACAGGCCGATCTCAAATCTCCCATTTTTAAGTAAGATCATTGAAAAAGCAGTTTCTCAACAGCTCAATTACTTCTTAAAACACAATAACTGCTATGATGCCTTCCAGTCAGGTTTTAGACAGAACCACAGCACTGAAACCGCTCTGACCAAAGTGTTTAATGACATATGTCTGAATACAGACAGTGGAAAAATGTCAGTCTTAGTTTTACTGGATCTCAGTGCAGCATTTGATACAGTTGACCACAACATATTACTCAAACGACTGGAGAACTGGGCAGGTCTCTCAGGAACTGTACTAAACTGGTTCAAAACATACTTAGAAAACAGGAAATACTTTGTATCAATAGGTAACTTCACATCTGAGCAGACAAGTATCACATGTGGAGTTCCCCAAGGTTCCATCTTGGGACCCCTTCTGTTTAACATTTACATGCTCCCACTGGCACAGATTATAAAGAACAACAAAATAAACTATCACAGCTATGCAGATGACACACAAATATATATCACAATGTCACCAGGAGACCGAGGCCCTGGACAGGCTCTTGGTAAATGCATTGAGGAAATTAATGACTGGTTGTGCCACAATTTTCTCCAGCTAAACAAAAACAAAACTGAGGTAATAGTCTTTGGCGCCAAAGAAAAACGATTACAGGTCACCAGAGAACTTCAATCTATACACCTAAAAACCACAAACCAGGCAAGAAATTTGGGTGTAGTGATGGATGCAGACCTAAACTTAGAAAAACACATTAAGACAATAACAAAATCAGCTTACTATCACCTCAAGAATATTTCAAGGAAAAAAGATCTGATGTCACAACAGGACCTGGAAAAACTAGTCCATGCATTCATCTTTAGTAGGCTTGATTACTGTAACAGCATCTTTACAGGTCTACCTAAAAAAATCAGTCAGACATCTACAGCTCATTCAGAACTCTGCTGCTCGAGTCCTCACTAAGACCAAAAAAGTGGACCAGCTCTGAGGTCTTTACACTGGCTGCCTGTCCGTCAGAGGATAGACTTTAAAGTTCTGATGCTGGTCTATAAAGCTCTGAATGGTTTGGACCAAAATACATCAGTGACCTCCTGACCCAGTATGAACCTTCCAGATCCCTCAGGTCATCTGGATCCGGTTTTTTATCAGTTCCCAGAGTCAGAACCAGACACGGAGAAGCTGCATTCAGCTTTTATGCTCCATATATCTGGAACAAACTCCCAGAAAGCCTCAGATCAGCTGAAACACTCAGTTTGTTTAAATCCAGGTTGAAGACTCACCTGTTCTCAGCTGCATTTGAATAAAACACCAAATCCACACTTTTAAGCTTAAATTTCAAAACTTACATTTTAACCACTGATTTTATCTACTGTTCTGATTTTATCTACTGTTTTAAAATTTTTTAAATCATGCTTTTTATTTGTTTTTGTTTTTTAATGTCTCTGTAAAGCACTTTGAATCACCTTGTTGTTGAATTGTGCTTTATGAATAAACTTGCCTTGTCTTGCCATAAATTATTTAGAAAGCACTATAAAAAACACATGGCAGACCAAATTCCTGTACAGCAGAAATATATAAATTACAATAAGAATAATAAATAGAATAAATAAATAACAATAAAATAACTGTGTCAGTTACTCACTGAGTCAAAGGCCAGCGAATAAAAATGAGTTTTTAACCTGGATTTAAAAACCACTGCTGATGTTGCCTAATGTGAAGACAAAGATCATTCCAAAGCTTCGGGGCCACAATAGAGAACGCTCGGGCTCCTCTAAGTTTTAGCTGTGATTTAGGGACCGGAGTGAACGAGGGTGGAGGGCTTCAGCTGATCGGACAAATATACAGGTGTCAGACCATTCAAGGACTTAAAAACAAGTAAAAAGATTTTAAAATAGATTCTATATTCAGTTGGAAGCCAGTGTAAGGAGGTCAGAACCAGATTAATATGTTAAAATTTTCTTTTACCAGTTAAAAACTGTGCCGCAGCATTCTGCACCAGTTGCAGGCGTGACAGAATGGCCTGGCCAGCCCCTGTTAAAAGGGATTTGCAGTAATCCAAGTGTGAGGTTATAAAAGCATGGATGACAGTTTCCAAGTCACGCCTGGGAAAAAAAGGCTTAACCTTTGACAGACGTCTGAGGTAATAGAATGAAGATTTGACCACCCCATTGTGGCCATCAAAACTAGATGCAGTGTCGATTTTTACCCCAAGATTAGTAAGGGCGCGGGGTCAGAACAGCAAAGTCAACATCTGGTGTACCAGAGGAACGATTGGGACTGAAGAAAAGGAGATATAATGAAAACAGTAGTGGTCCAAGAATAGATCCCTGCGGTACACCCCATGGCAGAGTGGCCGCAGAATATGAAGCCGAACCCAAATTAACACAAAAGCTCCTGCTAGAGAGATATGATTACAAAACACATTCCACCATCTGACCCTTAACACACGTGACCTCTTGTATATGACATTTTCTATTAATCAGTGATCATATCATTTGTATCAGTTAGACTGAAGACGAGACTCATCGCATTATTTAAGAAAATTATTCAGGACTGGGACACGACTGTTCTCATTATCCTAATGATGCTCTGACACACATTTGTGTAGAGGATAAATAATAAGGAAGAGAGCACACGTCCCTGTGGACATCAGACTGGATCTTATTATAATACAAGAAAATCTATCTGTCCACAGACTCCTCCTATATGATCAGGAGTTGAGCAATCCCATTAATATCAAATATTATCAGGTCATCATGTTGCCTGGCAACCACCTACCAACATGTTTAATTGATCTGTTTGTAGTTTATGAACCTATACCACCTTTAAGCAGGGTATCGTTTTCATTTCGCCACAAAAACATCTTGGTAAATATTAAATATACTTATTTTGGATATCAGTATCAGAATTACATCACATCAACTAACACAGTCTTTATTCGTGGACTGTAGCATGGCCATGTGTGCACTAGTTAGTTAAAGTGTCAAGAATCCACAAGAATTTTATTTAGGTTGAAATGTTTTAAGAGTCTAACTTAAACTAGAAATTAAAATATGAGGCCAAATTTTACTGAAGGCTGAACAAAACTAGCAAAAGCAGTTTCCTTTTTTTTTTTTTTTTTTTACAAAGTTATAAACTTCCTGGTACCAGCTGAACTCCTCTAACTGTAGTTTCTTACCTACGGTGGTCCCTAGAGACAAAGCACTTACAAATTCCAAAACACATACAAACCCCCAAAACACATGCAAACTCCGAAACACAACGGAAGTGCTCCAGGTCGCTAGGGGCAGTGGTGAGCTTTTGTTACCTAGTAACTACACAAGCCAGGAAGTACCTGTGTCCACTGTACCATCTGGGAACTCTTCTTGTTTAGCACTCGTAATAACACAAACACTAAATCCTCCTTCTCTTGTGCTGTTTTGTAGCAGTGTATACACCTGAGACTGTCACCTGTCTGTCTGTCCTGCACTCTCTCTCTGTTTCTTTCTCTCTGATTGTGTAATAAAAGTATGAACATGTATTAATAAGTTACACTTGTGTTTGAATCCTGCAGCTTATCACACATTTGATTTCCATGTGTGACAACTGCAAGTGTCCAGAGTGAGGACAGACTGAGGGACCCACTGCTGCACATCATCTGTGAGGCTTTGCACCCCTGATGATCCACCAGGACAAACTCAGCAGTGTGTGAGGAAGAGGAGGAGGAAGAGCCAGCAGCAGCTGACAGATGGAGAGAATAGACAGACTGTTCCCTGTTTGTGAAGGACTGCTAGGAAAGTTTAAAATAACTAATTGTCTGTCCTGAATCAGTCTTATTAGGTAATGTTCAAATAATTTTATCATTCCAGTGTTTTCAGTGTGGGAGAAAGTACTCAGGGCCTTCAAGTTACACACTATGAAAGGCAGCAACAAGTTTAATGTTCAGAAACCTAAAGTATGTATCAGCAGCAGAATGGAGCTAAAAATAAATGTTTGTTTTAGTTCTATGAAGCTTTGAGTATTTTGGATTAGTAGCACTGCTGTGTTTGTTGCATCATATTGTTGTAACTGTTTATATGCTTTATATATTCTGAGGTAAGTTGATCTATAGTGTTACATCATATTCTATAAGGATGTTATGTGTTTGTAGACTTTCTGGCCAGTTTGACCCATTTAGCAGAAGTCAGCCTGTTTAAGGCTCTGATATCTATTCTGTATGACTTAAAGCAGTTATGACATGGTCTGATTTTCTCACCCAATAAAGGAATATTTAATATATCAGTCTACTCTTCATTTTATCAGAAACAGTTATCACAGCTTGTACATTTTCTTTTTATACATATATGTAAGCATTGAGCCAAATGTAATGTAATGCCAACATATTAAACAAACAATATTTGTCTGTTATGTATAATACATCTATATATATATATACACTGTCAAAGATACTTGTCTGTGAGTGAAGATTTAAGGTGATAGGAAATATAAATAAATGCAACTTGAATCTTTGACCCAGAGTTCAAGCTCACTGCTGTAATACATCCTTTAATATATATATATATATATATATATATATATATATATATATATATATATATATATATATATATATCATAATGATCTGACAATACATATGATATTGGCCATAATATATTTACATTACCACAGTGAGATGACTTTAGTCTCATGAACAACATTAGCTAATTGTTATTTACTAACTAATCTTAAATGACTGTTCAGTACAGAAATTACGCCCAACTATCATGTTTTACAGTCCCGTGGTCTCAGCCTCAGATATTCAGCTAATCAAAGTTATGTCATAAAAAATGAATGACCAACAAAACATTTTCTCTCCTTCATTTCTGTCAAGCAATGCTGTATGAAACGTTTCTCGCGGTTAGTATCATGGTTGCTAGGCAACCTGAACAGCGGGACGGAGGCTAGACCGTTCCATTTCACAAGCCTCTCACTTCCGCACTTCTCGTACTACGTACTATGCACCGTACATAGTACGCGTAGTGCGCGTACTTCAAGTGTGCGGTCTCTTAATTGGGACACAGCCCCTGAATTGGGACACAGCCCATGTGTTTGCAACAAACTTGCCGTTTATTTTGCAAATCGAGCTCAACACTGCCCCTAGCGTCCTGGAGCACTTCCGTTGTGTTTTGGAGTTTGTAAGTGTTTTGGAGTTTGCATGTGTTTTGGATTTTGTAAGTGTTTTGGAGTTTGTTCATGCTTTGTCTCTAGGGGCCACCGTACTTACCAGATACTTTCACATTGAATAATTTGGAGAAAAATGTTGGATATAGATTGTTGTACATCCTGCTGTATATGTTCTGCATTTTTATATGCTGTGAGGTTGCATGGGTGCCAACTGGGTCAAGTCTCTCTCGAATAAGATAAAACAAGTTGTTTTAAGTGTGCTGTCTTACAGTATTGTGCACTGGGTATGAATATTAACACAGAAGAGTCCGGCAGTAGGTTGTTTTCAGTCTTTATTTGAGGTAAATGAAGGTTCAGACAGAGCTGTTTCTCAGCTGAACATGGTAGTTTAATGTCTGAGGGCGCTGTGAGGAGAAAATCCAGGTGTGGAATTAAAAGCCCTTAACTGCTGGGAAACTGTGCAAACTGTCGGAAAGAAAAAAGAATGGAAAAAAAAAGAAAAAGATGAAAACACAAAAGTTCAGAAGAGACATAAACACCACTGGACCGCTGGCCGGCACGAATGAAACGGAAATCCCGTCCTTTCTGTGAAAGTCGATAAAAAATATCAAACATCTGAAATAAGAAAAGCTGAATACATCAAACAAACACACTCCTGACAAATAAAAAAACAAACAAAAGCAAAGTCTTTTCAGGTCTTCGTGTGTAGATAAGACTTTCATTAAAACACGTGACTGTGAAAACAAAATGAAGCTCAGCTTACGCTCCACTTATTTATGCTTCTTCATCACAAGCGTCTCCTTCCCAGCCTCAGTCACATTTTCCTAACTCACTGCACAAACCTAGCAATGGAAGTTCAAGGATACCTCTCCTTTGACTTTGACACATTAAATTTTAAACTTTTTTCCCTTAATTGTTCCATATTTATAATTTTACTTCAATTCCTCTTTTTTTTAAATTCATGTTTACAAAAACATACAAATGGATTATTAATTACACTGACATATAGCCGGAGTTTTGACATGAGCACTTGGAAAAATAAATAAATGCTATGGAAGAAAACAATGTTTTTATTTCTGCATCTTCTGAAGAAGAAATTTTTCTACCACGAGAACTTTTTTGATCAACAATTTCAGCAAAACGTCAAAAGATTTATCCAGTTTATATGTTAACCTCTTCTTTCTGCTATCATTCAAATGATTAAATCATCTGCTAACAAGATGGGAACACAGCTAGCTCGTATTTATTTGCTTCAGTTGCTTTATTTTTATTAGCATTATTGTGTTACTGCATAAACCTTGCCTTCTCATTACCAGCTCATCGGCTTTATTCAGAGACTGCATTAGAGTAGCTTTATCAATACTGGCCATTTTTAAGTGCCTTAAGCCTTAAGCCTAAAGAAGGGCAGCACCAGTGCTGGTGAACTGTACTGCCGCTAATTGTTTGGTGTGTCTGTTGTTTAAAGATATCCGTGAAGTTACACGGATTAAACTTTATCTGACTGTGACATTATATAACATAAACTAAAGACAGAAAGTAAAGACAAGCAAAGGTCCCCTTTAAAATTTTTTTTAAACATTACTGAGTATTAGCTAGCCCTAAACTAAATCTGTACGCAACCGTTAGTGGTTAGCAGAAGTCAGCACTTAGCTTAGCTACCCAGCAACTTGCTAATCTTTTTAAAATTATGACATGTATTATAGAGTTTTATAAGTATATAGTAAGTATACATGATAGTGGTTGTATAATTTAGTGTCTGACAAAGTATTACATGCCAATTTTTTATCAGAAGTTCCAGTTTGCATTTTAGGCTAACAACAGCATAATGCTAATTCTTAATCAGCTGGTTAACGATGGTATTAAATGTATCTGAACTCATAACCTTTTGTGTATTTTCTGTGTCTAAATGTAACATAAAATGCCGAGGTGCCTTGCAGTTGTCAATAGCTAAAACCTTTGTGATAAAATAATAGTAAAAATTATATTATTAACATTCATTTATATTCTCTTTTGCTAGTTTACTCACAATTTAGTTAAAATAGCATTTAAGTCTGATAAAAAACATTTTAAAAATGTATTCGTGTTATGTCACTAAAATTGTATCATATTCAAATTTTATCCTTCTAATGTCCACCAGGGTATAGAACTATTACCCTATGGCTCTTTTAAATTATCATTACATACTTTCCTGATGGGTTTAAAGTAAAAAATGATATTGCAACAGGGTAGTCACTAATGCTCTGCTTGGCTTGCTTCAAGGCAAGTGGACGATGTCATTGAGGCTCTGTTCATCTTTCATTTACAGTCTATGGCTCTACATCGCACACCACTCAAACTGTCATGTGAAAAACTGCCTGCAGTCATTGAAACAATATGTAATAAGTATAATATCAGGACTTGTGTTTGGTTTCCTCTCATTTTACTACAGCACATTTTATCAGCAATACATTTCCATATTTTCCATGCTCGCTGGCATTGGATCACTTTGAGCTGGCGGCGATGTTTTGGACAAACAGGTTGCAAAAGTGAAAAGTTTTATTTCTACCTTGTTGTTTGAGTCACTGGCACACATCTGAATTGATGCAGAGTGAACTGGAGTAAACCTGTTTAACCTTTTAAACCTTTAGAGAGACTTTGTCTCCGAAAAGGCCACCAAAAAATTCCCGGAGTCACCGGAAGCTGCTGTGTTGTTGAATCACAAACACATGCCTGTCTGCCTAGGCCCTCCTGCCCCTCAGCTAGTCAGTGACTTGAGTATTAGCAGGAGTTGCCTCTCAAGTCAACATTTTCTTTTTTTAAAAAAACCCTCATGTCCCTCTTTGTTTCTCGTCTCATCCTTCGTTCTCTATTTTCCCACCTGCTTTCATTGTTTTCCTAACTTGTGACATTTTTAACCCTTTCTTAACATTTGTTCTTCCTTCCCTTCTTCCATTTGTCCTTTGTATCCAGATTTCCATCCTTTTTTATTTTCTTCCTTCTCCCTTGATTTCGTTCCTTCTCCCAATCCCTCCATCCTCTTCATCCATCCCTCAACAGTGACCTCGATCTCTCCTCATTCACCAAAACTTTAAATTAACTACTCCCCGACTCCTTCCTCTAACTGGTTAGGCGTCCTGGAAGTCAAATTCTAAACATGGCTCCTGCTGATTGCAAATGTCCCATCTCCATCTTTATCCTGATTGGTCCAGAGCCTCAGAATGATGTCACACAGGTCATCTCATCAGCCAGCTCATCCTCGTCATGGCCTGTCCTGATTGGCTCCTCATCGCTATAGAGCGCAGCTTGGTCGCTGGCAGCGTTGCTGAGAAAGCTGTGGCTCCCTGAGCCAAGAAGGTCACTGGCAGCCGACTCCATCTCATCCACTGTCATGTGGCACGCATCAGCGATCTCCCTCTTCGCAAATGCCACAAACTTTGGATCTCGAGCGTAAAGACCGAGGCCCTCTGAGATCAGAACCTGCGGGGAGATTAACACAACCGGGATAAATCGCTGATTCTGGACACAGAAACTGATCAGAGATCAATCAGCAGTCAGTTCTTACCGCCTCCACCAGACTGTCAGCTGACCCTCTTTTCTCAGTGAACGGTGCTCCAAGGTGAGAGGGGACTCTGAGGGTTGTGTACGCCCTGTATGGGGGCGGAGCTGCAACACAATCACGTGACACATTCAGACACGGAGCGTGACCACAGGCCGTGGACACAAACTGGCCTGGAGGCCTGCTCCCTACCCAAGAGTATGCACACAGAGTTTGATGGCACAAACGCACAAAGAATCTAACTATAGCACTGACTTTGGATGTTACATCTCTGCAGTTACAGCACAGCAGATACACCTGTGCAACCTGCTGTACATGTGAATGAGCGTTCTTTAGAGAAACGTTATTGATCAAGTCGGTAAATTTCTAATATCCTTAAAAATGACAAAAAGAGGCCGTTCCTTTTGTCTACGTGTAGTGTCAAATAATCTTAAAATTTTGATGCACCTTTTCCCTCCACAAATGATATCACAGACGGTTTCCCTCTGTGCCCACTCTGGTCCTCCGCTGCTCCACCACTATGTGTCCTCTGAACTTGGGCCAGCAGCATTAGCATCCAGGCCCTGCACAGGAGGCAGTAACTGTGCCAGAGCTGCTGTCAGTTTATGCTTTGCTGACCTGCTAACTGCACCTTCCTCCCAGAGGCTGTCTGCGGTTACTGCCAGAATAACAGTTTTCACTGCCTAATTAAAAAAGAGGAGGAGGATACATTTTCAAGTTCAACTGATTTCTGAAATTCAACCTGATGACGCAGCACTGTCTAGAGTTTGTGTGTAAAAACTATCTTAGTGTGCAGTTGTTCGTCCCTCTTACCTGATGTCCCTGCTGGGCTGCCGTACCAGGCTGGTCTGGGTGCCGCACCTGTCACGCTGACACCTGATGGATGAGAAAGGTGCGACTTTAAACCACAGGAACACGTTTACAGTGCGGCTAAAATCAACAAAACTGTGGTGTCCTCACCTCTTCCTGCTCCTGCCTTCTTTATTTCACCCGCAGGTCCTCCTCCTCCTCCCCAGGGTGGGCTTCCTTCCTCCTCCACCAGGATTAGAGGAGCATAGAGGAGGCGACCGCGGCGAGGGCAAGGGTTCGCCCAGGATGCCGAGGAGGCCGCCGTGGAGCGAACGGAGGAGTGACGAGACTCGAAGCTGTTGAACGTTTGCTGAGGAGAGGAGAGTGTTTGATTTCACTGAAGAAGAGAGATTTGTGTGTGTGTGTGCTTGCTGTGTGTTTTACCTGTGTGCGCGTGCGACGCGGTGGCGATGTCGGGTGGTAGGTCCCGGGGATCGGCAGGTCGTCGCTGCTGCCCTGCCTCCTCAGGCACTGGATGTTAAACGACGGCTTCCGACCTGATGAACAAAAAACTCATATGAGGTGTGATGATGCAGGTACGCTGCAGAGAGGATTCTGGGACATCGTCTCACCTGTGGGTGTGGCAGGAAGTAGGCGTCTTCTGGTCGTCCTCCTCCCCTCGCTGTAGCCATTACCATAGCTATTGTTGGTATAGGAGGCGTGGCCATCGTAATGGTCTCTGTACAGAGGAGGCTCATCAGGATAATGTCTGCAAACACACAAAGGAAAATGAATCCTTCTCCGCTATGTCGATGTGTGCCCTCCAGAAATGTCAGTCGCCTCTGAGGATGACATTAAAGCTAAAGTGTACCTTTCTCTGGAGGTGATGCTGTCATTGTCTTCTTCTCTGCTGTAGTAACCCTGCTCGCCACAAGCCTCCATGTCTCCGTTCCTCCACAATCTGTCCCGTGAGTCCCTTCTACAGGTCACAGAAAGTGTCAGATTAAGTCAGTTTATTTAGAAGCATAATTAAAAACATTTACCCAGAGTGCTGTACAGCTCATAGAATAAAATGAGATAACATTAGAGCAACACAACATATTAAAATACACAAAAAGAGTAAAACCATAGAAGTACAAAGCAGCCAGAATAAATAAAGATACTGATGGCTGCCAGTACTACCCCTCACCTCCTTCTTGAGTTATTGCCTTCACAAGATCTTCAGAAAACTTGACCTCTGACCTTGAGCTCAACGTCACACTTAAAGTGCACTTATGGTATCAGTTTGAAAATCCTACGTCGCCTCATTCTCGTGTTCACGCAGCTGGATGTCCACGCTGCCCCGCGCAGAGATGACAACATGCCATCAGCCTTTTACAGCTGAGGCATAAAAATGGGTTAAAACCTTTTGGTTTTGTTGAGGTCCTGAAGGGAAGGTGCAGTTTATTCCACTATGTAGGGGCTTTTGCCATAAAGACTCCGTCACCTCTGTGAGCTATAATGTGGACCTTAGGTCAGGTTAGGAGCATCTGCTCAGCAGACCTCAGTGGGAGTGTGCAAAGTTAAACGATGAGAGAGGTGAGGAGGTCACAACTCACAGGAGAAAGCCAATATGGTAAATTTGTAGTCTTGCTTGCATGGGCCAGTTGAGAGTGCAGCAGTGACCAAGCAGTGACAGACGACACCTGAAGGAAAACTGATCTCAATTTCATTAAAGGGTTTCTTATTGATCTGTAAGGGGCTGGGGCTGCCACCACCTGGAGGGGGGGGGGATACTGTAATTGGCTGTCACACCTGTAAATGCCATGTTTCCTTAGTGGTTTCCGTTGTGTGACCGCCTACCTTCGTTTGGAGTATGACGGTCTTTTGTGGCTGTGGTCCAGCAGGCCGTTCTTCACGGATGAGCGGCGGTAGGGATGTCGATTAATGGATGACCTCACGCTGTCTCCCCAGCGAAGATGTTCGTCGTGATCGCTGCCATTTGCCATCTTGGTGAGAGACCCGACCCGGTGTATCAGACCTCCGTTAGAGACGCTGCCGTCACCCACAACACCGCCCTGACCTGCACAAGAAGGTGAGGTGGACACACTAAGTGTCATGTAATCACAACTGTTTTCCTCATTTACATTTTAAATCCTTTTGTGTTGTTACATGATGCAGCTTGATGATAACGAATTAACTGGTCATTTACCAGTAGGTGTCAGTAATGAGCCACGTCGATCTTTCTCTGCATAACCATTTTCAGCCTGCAGAAAAAATACAAACTTAATCTCTTTTAAAGGCCCATTCAAGTATTTTCTAAAAAGAAAAAGTTGAGAAGTTTGTCAGACGCTTAAGTATGTAAAACTGAATAAAGACCTTATATACAGCATTCTCCTCCATCTCCTCGTCCTCCATCATGGCCTCCTCCTCCTCCTCCAGGTCTTCGTTCAGAGCCAGGCGCATCTCTGGACCCAGATCCTGCAGAGTCTTCAGACCAGCTTTACAGAGCTACACGGAAACACAAAAAAAATGCATGAAGACGTACTTGTTGTAACAGCATCATGCACAAATACAGATCCCAGTTTCTTTGCTAAAGGCATCTTCAAGCTTTGGTTGGACTCTAATTCAGTTTAAGAGCTCTTTCTCAAAAGCATCACATCTGACGACCGAATTAATGAGTGACTCTGAGCACTCCTCAGGTGATGGGAGAACAGAGATGAAGGATAAAATATAAACAAACAAAAACAAGACTGGTACAGACCCTATAATCAGCTTCATCTATGGATTCAAAACCCTGTATTCAAATTTTCTCTAGGAGCTTTCCCATCCGTCCGTCATCGTGTAATTATTCCAAATTGTGTTAGCAAGCGAAACAGGTATTCCAGATGTGCTTTCCCCAGCAACATTTTCAAGATCTTCCTGAGGTGCTCCCAGGCTTAGAGGAGCTATATAATCTCTCGGGCAACCTCTGGGTCTTCTCAAGTGTCTCCACCAAGTTGGGCATGTCTGGAAAACCTCCAAAGATGTCCAAGAGGAATTTTTATCAGATACTCGCACCACCTGAATTTACTGAATTTCCCGGAGGAACCCACCCGAGGGATTAATAAAGTTTCATCTAATCTAATCACCTCAACTGGGTTCTTTCTATTTCAAGGAGCAGCAATTATATTCCAAGCTACCTATGAATGTCTTAGCTCCTCACCTCATCTCTAAAGTTGACCTACCCACCCTACACACGAAACTCATTTCAGCCACTTTTATCCTCAGCGTTATTTTTTTAACTACCCACATCTCATGATGGTAGGTCAGTGCTGGGATGCAGATCGACTGGTAAACTGGAAACTTTGCCCTCCAGTTCAGCGCTCTCTTCAGCAGGAAACGAACATCACAAACTCTTGGGTTAATCTCATGCTTTACCTTCACATTACTCACAAACAAGACCCCAGGATATTTAAACTCTGTTGTTTGGAGCTTTGGTTTCTTCAGTCATTAAAAAAGAACAAAAACATGTTGGGTTACTGCTGCCTGTCTTATATTGCCTGATACTGTTGGTTTGCATCTTGCCACTTTGCAGCCTTCTGTCAGTAAATAGACAGACAGACCTGGACAGCAGACTGGTTGGGTGAGTCGTTCTCTCCGGTCAGATCTCCCTTTTCTTTCCTCCTCCTGAACTTCCTGAAGTAGTCTTGGATGAGGAAAGTGGCATAAAACTTCCCAACAGTTACTTCCTCCTCTGTGGATGGAGAAGACAGAGTTCAGTCTGCAGTACTCCTGCTGAGACTTGCAGTAACAGTACTACCTCGTCGTGTGAGCAGCAAGAGTACCTTCATGTGGTGGTATGACTTCGTCCAAAAGTTTTGGCTTCATTCTCTTCCAGATCTTCTTGATGATCACCCTCAGCTCTTCGTTCTCCTGCTCAGGGATACCTGGCAAGAGGTAAATCAGATAAAAGTTATGGCTAGGCTACTGTGTTTACAGGCTTGTGGCTTATTAACAGG
The DNA here is from genome assembly GCF_051167445.1 of Perissodus microlepis. NCBI lineage: Eukaryota > Metazoa > Chordata > Actinopteri > Cichliformes > Cichlidae > Perissodus > Perissodus microlepis. The sequence continues at coordinate 32,503,929 of NC_140480.1, forward strand.
GACTCATTTCTATTTTTGGATTGATTCAATGATTAAGAACTCAATAATACAGAGAAGCTAAAAGATGACCAATCAATCAATTTCACTATTTAAAATTACTGCATAACAGCATCCTTTATGAAGATATACTTTCATTTATTTAATTTAGTCTGCAAAGCAAACAGCTTCTGCAACTTTGAATTAGTCAATAGAGAGATGAAGTTTTGCTGTCACAATGCCTAAACTGCGACACAATGATTCAGATCTGTGTCTGTTTGGTTTATTGTCACATTCCGGAAAGATTTAGGTAAGTTTATATGCAGATGAGTCTCTGATTTATGTTATAAATTTGATTATCAGTTACAGAGACGTTTCTGACTCCCTCTTAGCTGCTGCTAGTTTATAAATGCATTAGTAGCTGTCCAGTATGGATTTCCAGATAGTAAAGCTATAAAACCTAAAGGTTTTCCTGAATAATGTCAGCCTTTTAATGCTGTGGCAGAAAAGGAAAGAGGAGCCATGATTTCCTGAAGTCTTTAATTTGTCCAGAATCACTCCTGTGTGTTTATAGCAGCTCCTGCAAAGACCTATCACATACCTTCAGTCTTGATTTTAAGGGCAGTGCGAACCAGAGCAAATAACGTGGCGTTGAAGGTCACCATCCCATCAGCATTCAGAGGCATGTTCATCGCTACCAGACGCTGAGATGGTTAAAAATAGCTCCCAGTTAAATTAAGTCTCTTGAATCCAAGCTTATAACCTTTTGAACAGCAGCTACAGCACACAGTGTGTGACTATTTTACCTTGCAGGCAACTCTGTGAGGACAAAGCTTCCCAAAACCCAGAGGAGGCTGAATCCTTCTCAGCATAGCAACAACGTCCAGGTGTTTTATCCGACCTCTGAGAACAAAGAACAATCAGGAATTTTATGATCATCTCTCCACCTGGAACTTTATTCACTTTTCCTCCTGATTTAGGTCAATGAACACTGGAAAAAAATAATCCACTTGTCTCCCCAACATCAAAAAGTTAGATGAAAATGCAGGGTAGTGAGCCCAGAGCATGGCTGCAGATTAAATCCCAGCTCAATTTATTATCTTTCCAGTTTCAATTTGCTTGACTGCTATGAAATTTAAATCACATGAAAACTTTTATATGTTTTGTGCGTCTGATACAGAAAAATATATGAAAGAGTATATACTGCATTTAAGAAAAAGACATTTTATGGAGTGTAATAGAGGGATCTGTGTGTGTGTGTCTGGACAACTAGTTATTTAACCAGGTGTTTTAGCAGGAGCAGGAGTTTCTATTCTCACCAAAGGAATTATTATTAACTAAAGCTAAACTAAAAAATAAAAAACAAATTAAAAACATGAAGATAAAAACACTAAATTATCCTGGGTATATGTGGACCACGGATCATCTTACTTGGCCTCTGGATCATATTCTGACCAGATCCTCTTGAACTCATCCAAATGATGTGGCCCCAGAATCGACCAATCACGTGTCAGGTAGTCAAAGTTGTCCATAATGACAGCAACAAACAGGTTGATAATCTGAAGCAGAAGAAACAAGTATATTCAAAGGTGTGTAGTTACATTTTAAATGCACATATACACTCAATTGCCACTTTATTAAGCACACCTTGAACATCTGTCTTCATGCAGCTAATAATGTTCAGTGTTCAGAAATGTCAGCCGTGAATAAAATAACTTATTATCTAAATCAAAGTTAAAGGTGTCTCTAATATTTGTGCTCCTATGTGCATCAGCAGTCTGCTTATATTTTCCTTTTGATTAACTATTATGTCAGAATTTCATTAAAGATATGTGTGATTAAAAAATGTGTGTGAGTGTGTGTCCTGACCAGGAAAGCACACAGCATAAAGAAGCTGATGAAATAAACAATGGCGAAGTTGCTGCCGCAGCTGAACTCCTCCCCTGGTTCGTAGTCTGACTCGGGGTCGCAGCGTTTACCTGGAAGACTGGCTAACATGATCTCCTGCCACGCCTCACCGGTAGCACACCTGCACAAACACACACAAAAAAACTTGAAATAATAAATTCTCAGTCCTGCCGTGGGAGAACTGCTGGTGCTTAGAAAATCAGAAAGAAGCAAAGGACCCAGAGTAGATCCCTGTGGGACACCAGGAGTGATTTAGCGAGTTTTTGAAAGAATGAAAACAGACTTGAGCACTTGAAATGAAGGTACTGGACTTCTTTTTGGTTCTTGATGTTTCACCTCTTATGCACGAGGCTTTCCTGTGCATTCAGTGAAGAACCTCAGACACCAACCACGGAGAAGCAGAATAACATTGATCCATTCTCTTCTGCTTATCCTTGTCAGGGTTGCGGGGGGACCGGACCCTATCCCAGCTCTCTTAGGGGGGGAGGCGGAGTACACCCTGGTGTACCAGGTCACCAGTCTGTTGTAGGGCTAACACAGTGACAGACAACCATTCACACTCACATTCACACCTGTGGTAATTTAGAGTTACCAGTTAACCTAACCCCACTAACTGCATGTCTTTGGAATGTGGGAAGAAGCCAGAGTACCCGGGGAGAACCCACGCAAACACAGGAAGAACATGCAAACTCCACACAGAAAGACCCCGGCCTGATGGTGGAATTGAACTTAGGACTTCTTGCTGTGAGGCAACAGTGGTGGGACCAGAGGTGGTGTCTTATGGCACCATCTATCAGCCATCTATAATACAGTCTTGCAGTCCCTTCCCAGGCGATGCAGTCACCCCACCTCAACATCCCACATAATAGTGGGACGAGACAATGACTCAGAGAACTCAAACCCTGGCCAGTGTGACAGTATTGGACAACAGTTTGCTTCACACCTTGGCTCATGGGACCCTTCACAGCTCACATGAGTAATAGTGGGATTAATAGTGGGTGAAAGACTCAGTACAAGCTCCAAAATGGCAACCGCACAAGGGGCTAAATAGCTGGGGCTCACCATCAGCGGTTTAAGAAGAAGCCTCTTAGATGAGAGGTGAAATTTCTTCACAAGCCAAAAATACAAGCACTCAAGAATCTACACAGACATAAAAGCAGCAGGAGGAGGATCTGACCTGAAGAGGAGGAGAACAGCCTGAGGAAATGTCTGGAAGTTGTTGTTTCTGTTGATCTGAGTGTAATCCTGCATCGCTATCTTCCCAAATGTCTGACAAATGGAGACGAGCAGAAGAAAAAAGTCAGCAGCTTTAGCATGTCCTTATTGTGACAGCCTTCCAGTGTTGTTAACGGTGACCGTTTGGATTGAAATGATCAGCCAATTCACAAAATATTTGACTTGAATTTCTTTCCTGTGTAACTTAAAGGGGTTGGCACCCACAGAGATTTTGCAAGGAGACACTAACAACTGAAGTAAAGGCACAAAGAATTAAAGTTGACCAAATCAGATTCAAGTGGGCAAAACAAACTGTTCAAAGATCTTTTTTAGTGTTGTAAAATGTTTGATATAAATAAATTAAGTCAGAATGACCCTGCAGGTTTACTGTGTGTAAACTTACCTGCATGCCGATGACAGCGTAGATGAAGAAGATCATGGCAATAAGTAGAGCAACGTATGGCAAAGCCTGCAGAGAGACAGGAACAAATTAGTCTCTTTGCTGAACAAGGCAGCAGAACTACAACAAAACACTGCATTATAAAATATAAGATGGGAGCTGTGGCTACTGAACAATGGGCAACATTAAAGAAACAAGAGCTTTAAACCATGATTAAGCCAGAGTTCAGCCAGAACTCGATGCAGATTGACCTTGTGGCCATTAAGAAATGCCACATCTCCTTTCCAGACAACGTCCTCGCTTACCTGCAGCGATTTGATGAAAGTCCACAGGAGTGTACGAATGCCCTCCCCTTTACTCAGCAGCTTGACCAGTCGCATGACTCGAAACAGCCGGAAGAAGGTGATAGACACCCTGGAGCTGTCCTCTCCACTCTGAAAACACAGAAAAGTTTGCAGATGTGATAAAAACATGTGTTAATACACTCACACAAAAACGACTGTTGTTTTAGAGCTGCAGGATTCCTCCAGGCTGAGCTGAAAGCTGCACAAAAGGGTGAAGTTAATTTGACCTGCATTTAAAGTAGTTTCAAAGGAAGAGGAGTCTTGAACATCTGAAAGGAAATACAACACTTCTGTCAAGTCCCCCAACACAAAGTATTCAACCCAAATCTGCTGTACTCTTTTCCAAGTAGTTTTATTAATTCATTTTAAATTTTCTAAACAATGAAATTTGTCTAAAGTGGGACGATTTATTCAGCAAGTCACGCTACAGTTACCCATGTTTTTGGTGCTACCTGTTGTTAACAATGGGAGAAAAATCACAGCCACAGCAATGATACAATACAATTTGATAAATTTGATAAATGATACAATAAAAAGATAAATATCACTGAGTAAATGGATCAGACTTTTACTAACAGTAAAATAAAAATGCGTCAGCAGCTGCAACAGTGCTCAGGAGTTAACCTGAGGACAGCGGCTGAAAAACAAATGATTTAATTAAAAACAGCTCACATGTCTGATGTGGAGAAAATTACAGACTGTGATCTGCTTTCTCAGAATTAATTGTTCTATATAATAAATGATGTTGTTATTGCAAAATTGTACATAGCTTTTTCACTGTGTGGATGCTCATATGGACCCTGCTGCTGTAGTCACCTCTCTGATGCTGCAAATATTTAATAAATTCAGAGTTAAAGGCTTGCCCAGCTTAAAGTTCTGGTTATCATTTTATCGAACCAGGATTACATTCATGATCTCACCTCTAACCTCAGGTCAGGTGAGTGTTTGCACACCAGGATTACAGGCTGCAGGGTAAATGAAACAGCATCACAGAGCAAGAGGAAGTGGGCACCATAATTATTTGTGTTATTGTGTCAGTTATAATGAGATACAATAAAGAGAACTGTTCTAAATCCAATTCAAGACAGAAACATCACAAGTACTCACGCTGAACTCAGTGACAACGATGTCGACCACACTGCCGACCACAATCAGAGCATCAAACGAGTTCCAGGCATCAACAAAGTAATGCTGGAAAAAAGCAAAACAACATTTAGTGAAACTAATTATCCCTGATCTCGGTTCATTTCTGTTTATATAAACCCTTAATCTTAATTGTCATATGAGTTTAATAACACGGTTATTAAAAAAACTATCTACACTAAAGAATACAGCTTTGAAAACATGTCCAAGAATATGTAGTTATTAACAGGAAGACTTTCCGTGTGTAGCGGATGTATGGAGATCTTTGAAGAGATGCGCTTGGTTTCCTCACCCTTATTCTGAGAGCTGCCAGCTTGAGCAGCATCTCCAAAGTGAAGAGTCCAGTGAACACCATGTTGAGGATGTCCATGATGTAGCTGAAGGTCTTGGACTGTTCATAGTGCTGCAGGAGACACGGAAAGTTAGACAGATTAGGTTTTAGTCAAGAGGAAACATCATGAAAAAAATCAGAGAAGAAACTGAAATATTACGAACCTGAATGGCCAGAGTGACGGTGTTGAGAAGGATCAGGACAAACATGACATATTCAAATCCTGTCGAGTTGATGATGGACCAGAACTTATACTGAACCGGATTCTTCGGGATGTAAAGCTTCAGCGGCTGAGCCTTCAGAGCGTACTCCACACACTGACGCTGGAGAGGGCACGAGAGCATTAACAGTACTGCAACAACGCAGCTAAACAAAACGCAAAAAATGTGAAAACAAAATTATGATAAAAAATATGCTGGGACTGTAAAAAAAATTGTTTTAACTAAAATTACTTTGGTAAAAGAAAATTAAGGGAACACTTCAATGACTTTAACGACTGGTGATTTTAACTCACTGTTGTTCCATCATTTTAATGAGTAAAGATTTGTGTGAAATATGTGAATATTTTATTCATCAAGATGTGAACAAAATCAGTTGATGATTACAAATATATTTTTAAAACAACTGCATAAGAAACCCCGCTCCTATGTTTACAGTGAAAGTAACATGAAAATACAAAACATTTTGCATAATTTTTAAACAGAAGATGGAACAACAAAAACACCCTATAACTGATATTCTTATGATAAATTAAATACAATGTTTTTTTTGCAAGATTAAGAGTTTCTAAAATTAATATTTAAAAACATTAAATAACCAAAATTAATAAAGGAATAAATAAATAAATTATTAATGACATAAAAATTTAGATTGATCAACTATAGCAACCTGTTACCTTTGAACGTACTTACTTTGATCATTATTGTTTTTAACGTATACGATGACTATGACACTGATTCGTTTGCGTCCAGACTGACAGGTGGGTTTACCTGGTTCTTGTCCAGCTCACAGTTCTTATATTCTTGCTCTCCCTGTTCTCTGAAGGTGATGATGACAAAACCCACAAAGATGTTCATCATGAAGAAGGCGATGATGATGATATAGACGATGAAGAAGATGGAAATCTCCACCCGGTAGTTGTAGATGGGACCAGAGTTCTCGCCGTTGGCATCGATGGCTTTGTAGAGCAGACTGAAGACAGACGGGTTAAAATGTCAGAGTTGGTTCCCCACAAACAACCCCCCCCCCGCAAAAAACTGAGCACTCACGCAGGCCAGCCCTCAAAGGTGGACACGGTGAAGAGCGCCATCATCCCCATCAAGACGTTATCAAAGTTAAAGTCACTGTTCATCCAGATCCTCTCTCTGACCATCGGATGGCTCACGTCTCCATCTTTGTACACCACGAAGGTCCCTCTGAACACACACATCACATTTCATCAGAAGACGCTGACTTAAAGTCATGTTCTGGATATTAAATTATGAAGTGAACTTGGCGCCCTAAACATTCCATAAACCCTCAAACCGAGTATTCACCTGACATTCAACCATTGAGGGGACTCACCTTTGGCCACACAGTGTGACGGTCTTATGTTCACCCAACACGAGTAAACAAGTCCAGCCGAGTCACGGAAACAAGAAACTGAACAATACACTGTATATAAAAGATGGACACAACCACTCTGACACGTTCCTGTTATGAATGTTTGACCTGTTGCCATTTTGGCGTTTTGAAATGGCGTTGGTGTACGAGGGGAGGATCTGACTGTGAAACAAAGGACACTGTAGGCTCATTTCTTACCGACTTGTGATTGATAAGTCGTTTTCTAATGAACACATCTTGAATAATTTTTATTTTTACTATCATGTACAAAATTAAATCATGTTTTATTTATAAGACCTCACAAAAAGTGACTGAACCCACAAACTCATCAGGAAAGTGTTCACTGAAGAGAAAGGAGACGAGGCTGTTTTCTTCCACACAATCAGAAGTCTTTCTGCAACTAGATAAGTCCCTCCAGCCCAAACTTCTGTCCATTAGGGGGAAAAAAGCATGTTTTAAGGCAGCGGTCCCCAACCCCCGGGCCTCGGACCGGTACCGGTCCGTGAGTCGTTTGGTACCGGGCTGCGAGAGTTGAGGCTCAGGTGTAAAATGTATAGTTTTCAGGGTTTTTATCGGTTTTCAGCGTTATTTTGTTATCGTTTTTATCGTTTACTCGGTTTTCCTGGGTCTTTTCACGTGTGTTATGAATAAATTTTCTTTTTTCCGGTACCGGTACTAGTTTTATTTTGTTGTATTTATCTGCGACACCTTAAAGGCCGGTCCGTGAAAATATTGTCGGGCATAAACCGGTCCGTGGTGCAAAAAAGGTTGGGGACCGCTGTTTTAAGGCGCAGGTGTCAAACTCCAGGCCTCGAGGGCTGGTGTCCTGCAGGTTTTAGATCTGTCCTTGAACCATCACAGCTGATTTAAATGGCTAAATTACCTCCTCAACATGTCTTGAAGTTCTCCAGAGGCCTGGTAATGAACTAATGATTTGATTCAGGTGTGTTGACCCAGGGTGATATCTAAAACCTGCAGGACACCGGCCCTCGAGGCTGGAGTTCGACATCCCTGTTTTAAGGCATTTCAAGCCTAGCTCGACGTTTTAGACCTGGAAGCCACGATTGATATTCATCTCGGCTGCAAACCAAGTATTGTTTTTACAAAAAAGACATAAAATCTTATCTCAAGTTGTGACATCGATAGTTAGAATCAGACTCAAATTAAAATGAAATTGCATGAAACTGAGTGGCAACTTTAAACATCAGAAACAAAGTATAACTCTAAGATACAGAATTAGATTTTATAAATCACTGGAATTGAATACAAATCAGAGGATAACCTCCGGAGTGAAATAAAATTTGATTGTTTATTGTTGTTGAAGTTGAATGTCAGTATTTAAAACACAAGCTGGCTTCAGTTTTGAACAGTTTAAATAATGAAAACTCACTTGCACTGTTCGGGGGTGTGTTTGGCTTCATCGGTGCAGCGGTAAAATTTACCCTGAAATGCAAAACACACAGATTGGACCAGAAACACAAACACTGTGCTGACGTTTAGTCACAGCTTTAAGACTTCAAAAATATGAACAGAGACTTGGAGCGGAACGCATTAATGCTACTGTGTCTTTATTGTTCGATGCGCTGTAAATATAGGACTCGTGATAAATACTTTGTGTTTGAAGTTATGTTTTAGAAGGTTTTTTTAACATCCATTTCTCTGGTCTGTTTGTTGGTTGTTTGTTTGTTTATCGAATATGTGAAAATGTTTCATTTCCTGTTTTGCCATATCTGACTGTTTTTCTTTACTTTGGTGGCCCTTTGATGACTCTGGAAATTCAGAATCAGGGTCAGTGTTGTCCCGATAAACAGTGTACATTTATAAAACACACTCTTTTTTCTCCCCTTCTGCCCAATGAAACACTTTTACTCCTCAGAATACTCGGAAGTTTTTCCAAAAATGTGTCCAGTGTGTAAATAGACGTTCTCAGCCTCACTTTGAAGAGCTGGACTCCAATACAGGCGAACATGAACTGCAGCAGGGTCGTGACAATCATGATGTTTCCGATGGTCCTGATGGCCACAAACACACACTGGACCACATGCTGCGCGACAAAAACAAACAAACACAAAGTCAGGGAGTATTTTTAAAATAACACAGCACAATGCCTGGTACTCGCCTACAACCCTCAATATGTACCATCGCTACTCCCCACTGACCCCTTTGACTAGGCTTTTGTACGCCCCACATTAAGTGAACATATCACTGTACTGTGTAATGTTACCTTGAGTCCTTTGGCCCTGTTGATGGCCCTCAGAGGTCGGAGCACCCTGAGGACCCTGAGGATTTTCACCACTGAGATGGCACTGGAGCTGCAGAGGCACACGCACACATTTACACACCTCAGTTTGTTTAAATACACTTACGTCAAAACAGTCTGTCCTTAAATACAGTCCAAACACATACAGCAAACCATGCATGAGACAAAGACTGAAACAAACAGGAAAGTCAGAATGTATGTTGTTTGGATACTGACTGCAGGAAGAAGGAGACCAAAGAGACGCTGACGACCAGGAGATCCAACAAGTTAAACCAGTTCCTGCAGAATGAGCCCTGATGGAGGAACGCTCCGTGGACCGTCATCTGTGAATGAGAGAACATATTAGCATAACAAGACAATCTAAAGAGGGAGAGGAGGGCCTGGGTGAGTTATTTCATTGAGCTGAAGGCAATATTTACCTTTAACAGAATCTCCACAGTGAAGATGGAGGTAAAGGCGTAGTCTGCATAGCCCAGAATCTGAACACAGAGGTTGAAAACAAACCAGACTCAGGTTCAACATTTCAATTTTTTTCTTCAGAATCCAGAAATAACTTTCCACAGGTGAGTCAGGATAACGTGTCCAGATTAAAGCAGGTACAGCTGACACATTTACTTTTCATTTATTAGCATTTTAGCATTTTCTTTTAAATAAGATATTTTTATGTGGGCTTTTGTGATGTAACTGAGGCTGTGGATGGTGAAGTAGCTGCTGTGTTAGAAGCTTAAAGGCAGCCAAAATAAAGTAATAGATAAAAATATTGATAGAAAACTGTGAGATTAAATTATTTTCAAAACAGTTTCTGGTTGCGATAATAACATCCTGCTCTATAAAATAAATAAATAAATAAATCAAGAAAAAAGTCCAAGAAAAAGTTGAAGCAGCAGCTCAATGAGACACATTCAGCTTTCACTCAGATGACGACAGAGAGTCACACAGCAGAGACCTAAGTCCTGAACAAGCTTTAATTTAATTTGGCAGAAAGTTCAGCAACTCAGCCCCGTAAAGCCAAGTGTATCATATTTCATACATGAGTTGGTGGTGGCTTTATCCATCTTTTAATTGCCTTGTGGGTTTTTCAGCATCTTAAGCTTGGTTTGGCTGCTATCGTGGAGCCTGTGCTACAGTGGCTCTTCTGTAGGATCGAACTGCACAGTTTGCCCTTTGCTCTCTGCTCACATCAGAAACTCCTGAGGTCATCGCTGGTTTTACTCGTTGTTCATCTTAAACTGCTTTTGGTACAGTAGGTATGAACCACTGGACAGGACCTGCTGTTTCAGATACACCACTGATCCATGCAGCCATCACATCACACTTTGGTCACTTGAACCCTTGTGCTGCCATTTTTCCTCCTTCAGTGCATTAACGTTCATCTTTCCTTCCTATTCAGTTCCTTCATGCAGCCCAACACCTGTCACTGGTTTTATGATGGTGGGAGTTTAAAGCGGAGAAGTCTGCATATCAAGAAAAAAGATGTTTAACTACCTTAGCTCATCTACACAGAACTCAAAAGTCCTTGAGAAGGTTCATGGTTTCATTTTAGCTCAGAAACAGAAGCAAAGTGCTTGAGCTCATTTTCGGTTTGCTGAAGACGGTTAAAACACAATCAATGAGAAATGCGCACTGTTTGTAAGGACGGCAGCCGAGAGGCTCGTTAATTATTTCAAGATAGAACCAAAATGTATAATTTCCACAGTTTCGTGGAGAACAGAGGAGGCAAACACAGGGTTAACGCTCAGTATGAGCAGGTCTGATTGTATGTTTGAAGTAATTTCCTCCCTCAGCTGTTGTGAATTGCTACTTCTTGCATGAAGCCAGCTGCTGCTCTGCATGTGAGTGTTTAAGTTTGTGTGTCTGCGCACACACACACACACACACACACACACGCACTGTGAGTATTCAGGATCTGACAGTGAACTGGTGATTTTCTGCCTCCATGTGTTTCCATGTGTTTCCCTCTTTAACCCGGTTAGGCACTGACCCACTTCTGCAGTGTAATCTGCTGAGGCCCTGCCCCCAGCGCAGACCACAGAGGGTTGGCACAGGATTGGATCAGCTGGAGGGATGCTGTGCTCTGCTGCGATTGGTTACTTGGCTATCAGGTAACTTGGTGATGGTGAAAGTGGTGCGGTGGCTAACATGGTGGTTGCGGACTTGTCTTATTTCATCCAGACAGGCAGAATAAATAAGTTTCAAGAAGGCCTGGAACTACGAGTACGCTGGCTTTAGTCATCCTAGTGGTGGTCCCAAGCCTGGATAATGGAGGCATGTTAGGTCAGGAGGGGGTATTGGGAACAAAATCTTTGCCAAATCAAGAATGGGGATCATCCAGAATCAGATTGGTCCAGAACTATGGATGCTGAACTACTGCTGGCTGAAGACTGAAGAGGAGAGGTGGAAGGCATATTAGGAGGCAGCGAGAGAGAAAGCAAGGTAGGAGTGTTGAAGTAAGAGTAGGGACTTTAAATGTAGGGTCTATTATTGATAAAGGGAGAGAGCTGGCTGATGACTCACAGAAGGAAAAGATAAATTGTATTTGCAGGAGGCCAGAAGCATCGGAGGTGGATTCAAACTGATCAACCACGGTGTAGACAGGACAGTGTTGTGGAGGTGAAGATGGTGTCAGACAGGATCACGAGTTTGAAGCTGAAAATCAAACAGGTGATGCTGATGTTGTCGGTGTGTACGCCCCACAGGTTGGATGGGAGTTAAAAGAGAAAGAGAAATTCCGAGTAATTTGGATGAAGAGGTAAAGTGTGTCCCCAAAGGTACTCAGCCCTCTGTGAGTAACTTCAGAGCTCACATTATAGACTCACATTGTTCCTGAAGGAGTGGGCTCTGATTGGATCCTCGGCAGCCAATGAGCAGCTGCTGAGGATGATGAAGACGAGGATGAGGTTGGTGAAGATGTGGTGATGGATCAGAGTGTGGCAGGCCACACGGATACTGCAGACGGAGACGAAGAGTCAGTGTTAGAGGCTTCACGTCCCAGCATGAAGGATACTAGAATTTCATTCACAAAAGCTGGAACACAGACTCTGGGTAAAATTAACCACACAGCAAAACACATTATGTCTAAAATAACCACATCAACAAGCTAAAAAACTCCTAGAAATGATGCCAGAAAATCTAACTTTATGTAAATATTACTTAAAGGGAACAACAATAATACATGACTCAGACATATTTGTGTGATTGTTATTGTTCATCCTGTGTGTAGAGGTGTTAGACGGCGGGATGCACGCTCATGTGTCGACACACTCACGGGTTTGTCTTGCTGAGGCAGAAGAAGGCGCTTCCTTCTGGGATCGGGAGAACCTTCTCTTTAGGAGGAGCAAGATCGGCCATCTTTAACTGGACTCCTCCCTCTGAGAAAGGAGAAAGGAAAGTGAACGATCTGAGGGTGATGGTTTTAGCTTTTAGAACACCCATCATTTCAGTGATTGAGAGCTGGATAGTTGAATGTTATGGTACTGATATTTAAATATTCATACATTGGGCCTCTGTTTTCATCACCTTTAAAGTCTCTGATAGCAGCTTCCTGGTTCATCACTTGTAGCTCCTGCGTTACTGTTCTTATTAACATATTCTCAGACATTTGTCATATTGATCATATTACACTCGTGTTTTATTTACTGATTATTGGAGGGATTATTGTAAAGCTAAAAATAAAAATACGGCAATATTCATCCAGAAAAAAGTTCCAAATGTTTTGCACTTAACTAGAGCTGCATCATTGTCATACAAAAAACCAATGATGCAGCACTGTCTCCATGCTGAACTGGAGATGCTTGTCCACGCCTTTATCTCCTCCCGGTTAGACTGTTGTAAATCACTCTTTTCCTGTCTGTCTAAGGCTTCCTTAAATCGCCTCGAAGTGGTCCAAAATGCTGCAGGCTTTTAACCCACAGTAATAAAGTCTCCCATATCACTCCCATGTTAAAATCCTTGCACTGGCTTCCAGTTGGGTACAGATTTAAGTTTTAAATCCTCACTTTTACCTATATCGCTGAGCTTCTCCAACCCTACTCTCCAAAGCGGACTCTTAGATCCACTGATAGCGGTCTTCTGTCTGTTCCACGGACCCGTTTAAAAACGGAGCAGGATCGTGCTTTTCAAACCCTGGCTCCAATACTGTGGAACAGTTTACCTCCCCGCTACGCACCATCGACTCTGTGGCTTCTTTTAAAAAACAGCTTAAAACACATTTGTTTAAACAGGCATTTGGGTAATGTTCGTGTGTAATATGTCGTTTTATTTTATATGTTTTTATACTCCCATGTGAAGCACTCTGTAATAGCTTCTTGTCTTAAAAAGTGCTATATAAATAAATTTTAGTTTTACTTTTACTTGCTTACATAAAAAACATGACATCAAATGTAAATAAGCTGTTTTCCTTGAAAATAGATTTTTCACCAAATAAATATCAGTTCATGTCATTGGAGGAAATGCTGGGACCTGGACTGGACTAATTAACTGACAGAGTGAGTCAGGCAGTTTGATTGGTGGAGCTCCCGTCTCCTCTTTGTCTGATTGGTGGATCTAGTTTTATAACTTGTCCCACATATTTTTAATCTACCTTCCTAATGTTTCAGCAGAGGTCTCAGCAGCTTGTTGACTCACACTACAGACAGCCGACTGTGTGCAGGAGGGTGTTCGGTCCTCTTTGGGCACCTTTGCAGCGTATTCTCGCACAACTTGCAACTTAAATAAATGATAAATAAATCAATACTATATCTTCCCTCTATCTTTCTCATTAGGATCCAGCTACCTTTAAAACTGGTATTAAATAGCACTTAAATCTCCTCCAGTAATCTGATTTAAAACTGTAAATTTGTCAAAGAACCACTAAAAATGGGTATCTTGTTGTCCCAGTGTCTTTCACATAGGACTTTCTCTAAAACGGTTCCTTAAAGATCTCTTTAAAAAGCCTCAGTGTGGAGTAAACTAATGTTCTTTGATTGCGCTGTGAAGCTTGTGACTTTTCTTGTTTACAGTCGTTTCTGAGTTATCATCCAATTAAAATGGTGAATTTAGTTTTCCTGTCACTTCAGCGTCACATCTTCTTGGCTAAACTTGAAATGTGGCGATGGGCTCAGCCGAGGACTGACCTTCATCTCCTTCAGGAAGCTCCTCTTCCTCTTCATACTCAGTGTCTTCATCAACATCGACCTGAAAAGACAAACAGCCCTCAAAGAAAAAGATCGCTGATAGTTAACTGAAAAATTACAGTCGGAGTTTGATGTTCACCTTCACTTCTTCTTCTGTAGCTTCCTCCTCTGCTCCCTCCTCCTTCTTACTGAGGAGACAAAATACAACAGTGCAGTCAGAAGTCAACAACTAGCTTTTATTTCTTCCTCCCCTCTTTCCTTTTGTCCTCCGTCCATCACTTACTCTTTTTTCTTGTCATCACTGTCTCCTCCTGCCAGGTTGTCCACGGCGATAGCCAAGAAGACGTTCAGCAGGATGTCTGATGCTCGTTAAGGATGCTGATGTTTTCACAGGTTACTACTCATAAAACAACAAAGATGATCTTCACCTTGAGCACAATCACCCAATAGGAGATCATTGTTTCACTAAAACTCAAGGAGGGGTATTAAGTATTGTGGAAATTGAAAGATGCCTCTAAAACAACAAATACATGTATTACCACAAATGCAGCTTTGAGAACTTTGGTGCATCAGGAGGATTCAAGGATACAGTTACCACAGATGAAGAGGATGACAAAGTAAATACAGACGATCATCCCGGGAAACACGGGGCCGCCGTATGCCATGATGCCGTCATACATGACCATGTTCCAGTCCTCACCTGTCAGGATCTAAACACACAGTCATCGTGAGGCGCCCGCTCCCTGCACGTCGTGACATCACTGGGAGAAAGTGGTTGCAGTGCTACCTGGAAACAGGTGAGCAGCGCCTGCGGGAAAGCGTCGAATGTGCTGCGTTTGGTCTGCGTTTCATCAAAGTTGAATTTTCCTCCGAACAGCTGCATGCCAAGCAGGGCGAAGATGATGAGGAAGAGGAAAAGGAGGAGCAGCAGCGAGGCGATGGACTTCATGGAGTTCAGCAGCGATGCCACCAGGTTGGACAGAGCCGTCCAATGCCTGAGCAAACAGAGAGTGACCTCAGCGATGACTCGTGACGAGCCGTGTGACCTGCATCGGATGGTTCGGGTGTGTTTTCTCACCGTGTCACCTTGAAGATCCGCAGCAGACGGACGCAGCGCAGCACAGAGATCCCCAGAGGAGGCATGATCTCCAGCTCCACCAGGATGGTCTCCACGATGCCACCGCACACCACGAAGCAGTCGAAACGATTAAAGAACGCCACAAAGTAATGGGCCAGACCCAAACTGTACATCTTCAGCAACATCTCCACCGTAAAGAGAGACAGCAGCACCTTGTTGGCAATGTCTGCACAAACAGAGACACGGACACAGAAAATGTTTGCTCAACAACATTTCAAACTGAAATATCAGTGTCTCTACGACCCGTTCCTCTTGTGGAGGAGAAGGAGGCTGTTGTTACCCTGGACTTGAGTCAGCCAGTCTGGTTGGTTATAGTGCTCAGAGGCGCTGAGGGAGGTATTGAGGAAGACCAGCAGCAAAACCAGCCAATAGAAAGTTACGGATTTGACGGCAGTGCGACAGTTTCTGCGACAGACTCGATTCCAGCGACGTAACGTCCGACTGAGGCAAAGAAAGAGAGTCGTTCAGGTGAAGGTGAGTCTAACGTGCTGACTTTAGTCTGCTGAACCTCTGAAGGTCAGTGAACTCACCAGCAGCCGATCTTCATCATCTGAGCACTGAAACATAACATTTTTTGTTTTTATGTGAAGTTGTTCCTGAAGGGGGCACTAAAGCAAGAATCATGTGATGTATGAACTGAAAGTGTGTGTCTGTGTGTTACCAGCAGGCCTGGCAGCAGTTGGTGTGCTCCTCATCGATGTTCTCTGTGTTTTCAGACGCCGTTTCACTGGCAGGAAGACTCGCTGAAACACACACAAACAGACAAATATTAATAAATGATCAATGCAAGTCAACAATCCTACTTCTTAAAAAATGTGGCACTTATTAATTTCTATACTATCAATATATTTTATTTGTTATGCAAACAAAAATATAAAGTATAAAATATTCATATCTTATTCATACAGTATATCTCACAAATTTTTCCCTCTCCGTTTGATGAAAGCTGACGTTTCCCGACCTCCTCAGTGAATCTATACTGAGGTGAATCCAGCTGAACGAGCTCGGAGAGTAAGTCTGATCAGAAACAGGGTCAGATAAATATGAGGACAGAAAGAGACCCAGATATTTTACAGGGACAGCGAGGATGACGTTTGCATTTAGACTGAGAGATGTACAAACTGCACAGAGCTGTCTCTGTGATAATACAACTCATATATACTGTACGTATTATGTGTGTGATTGTGCTTTTATTAATCATACTGGTGCATCATTCTGTTAACACAGCCACCTTATTATAGGAACCAAAAATAAATCTCCATAATGTAGGTCCCTGTGTCAGACAGATACCTTCTCCAGCTGTTGTTGGATTTTACTGTATCTGCTCTTCTGGTGCAAAATGTGTTTGGCCTGTATGGCTAGTTTCACAGTTTATTATGACTCGCACATCTGGACATCGGTGAGGGTTAAAGGGGGATGTCGTTGCATTGACAGGTGTGCTGAAGCTGACACAGTTCAGGTAACTAAACTGGACCTCTCCACCATGTTTGTTGTGCTGGTGTCTTGTAGAATTTTAATAGAAATAGGTAACAGCTGCTTGGGCTGCTGTGTGATAAAACCATCAAAACAGTGAGTGAAGTTCCACAGTCTCTCTCTGCACTCTTAAATATAAGAAATGTAGCTTGCTAACATAGCTTGCTAGCCTTAGCTCATGACGTTGCACCTTCTTATCCTAACAAGGTCACTTCTGGCACTAAAAATCCTCTGTGATGGAGACACAACAGTGTCTGCATGTGTGTCTCACCATGAGTTTCGTTGGAGTGACTGAACCATCCAAACTTCCCTCTCTTCTTATCGGCCAGATCGCCCAGAGATGGCCCTGAGAGAGAAAAACATTTATTATTAAAATAAGCAGCTTAAAATGAAATACAGAGAGAGCGCCAGCCTCGTGTGGCAGCCAAGCCAAACACAAAACTAAACTTTTTGACAATGACTTCAAACCAAATCGAATGAATTCAAAGTTATTGCTGCGAGCAAAAATAAGAAAATATCAAGAATTCCCAAAGTAATGTGTTAAGAAATAAATATATATTCTAAGTGCTTATTTTCTGTTTATATTGTTTTAGTCAGGTGAAATGTGGATATTTTCTCAGACACAAATGTTATTTAATGTTGAAACTTACAATCAAACCAAGCAACCAAACAAAAGGCTTAACAAACATCTACCTTACATCACATTTCTGGCTCGTTTGGTTTCTGCTGTTCTGCTTGAGATAAAGACACAAGCAGAGAAACTGATGGTTTTGAGAGCAGGAGAAGGGATACAGAAAACAGTTTCCATCTAACAGCTCAGTGGAGGTTTGAAACAACCTGCTAAAAAACACAGGGAGCTGCCATATTTAAAGCCACTGTACTGTATTTGGGCTCCTGCAGCTCCTCTGATTGGACTCAGTCATCTAAACCCATTAACTGCTTAACTTCCTGCCTCTGACTGATGTTTTTTTAATGATTTGTGTGAAAATGACCATTTAAATAAGACAGCTAAGGCAGTTTCTGCATAGTGATTAGGATGCCACATGTTCCAAGGTATCCTAGGTCCTTTTCTGGCTTGAGGCCCAGAGCTGCTGGAAGAGGGCCTTGGTTGGGACACCTGGGTTACTTTGGTGAGACCGCCCCCTCCCCGCCTGACTCCAGACAAGCAGAGGTAGATAATAATATGATCACAACTAATGTTTGGGACCAAATGTCACACTGGAGACCTAAAGGAGCCAATCTGAGTAAAGAAACCCACGACAGTCCACCAAGAAGAAACCATAGTGTGCCCAAGCCTTACGTGGGTTTCCGTCCTCGTCCAGTTCATCCATGTCCTCAGCCTGAGTGATCCAGTCCATGTACCCACACAGATCCTCCTCCATCTGCTGCTTCTCTCGCAACTTCTGGAAATCACCACGAGCCTTTGCCTTCTCCCTCTCCTTACTGAACTCTCTGCAACATCCACAAAGACTCAGACATTTAAAACTCCTCAAATACCATCAGCACGGGAAGAAGTGTTCAGATGCTTCACTTAAGCAGATATTGAACAATGATGAGTGTTGAGAACATAAAATATTACCACTGCTATTACAAGTTAGGCCTGTATTCATAATCGGGGCTAAAAATATATTTAAGATAAGATGTGCTTAAACTTATTTGAACTATATCAGAAACTTCAGCTGTTTAACCCTGAATAATGCCTCAGATAAGAATGAGGTTTTTACACTATTAAATGCATCTAAAGTGTCTATTTATTTGCCTAAGTACATATAGATATATATAAATGTGAACAGCTTTTGTGTTTGGAGAAGACCGACCCGCTGAGGACTCCCAGAACGAGGTTGAGAACAAAGAAGGAGCCAAAAATCACCAAGCTAACAAAATACACCCACGGCAGCTCAAACCCAATGGCATCGTTCATCTGTGCACAGACACAACATGCAGAAAGAGAGAAGACACAATGAAAAGTGAGCACCTCTTATGTTTTTGGACAGGCTGGTAAATATGACACCACAATGCATTTTACCCAGTACAGCACGTCAGTCCATCCCTCCATGGTGATGCACTGGAACACGGTCAACATGGCGAAGAAGAAGTTGTCGAAATTTGTGATTCCTCCATTGGGACCATCCCACCTTCCCCGACACTCTGAGCCATTTATGATGCACTGACGGCCATGACCAGCAAACGCACACGGCACCGGGTCATCCTCCACATAATTATCTGAGGAATATTCCATTTAAATTCAGTTTTATTTATATATCCCCAAATCACAAGAACCGTCACCTCAAGGCGCTTTGTATTTAAGGTAAAGACCCTACAAGAGCAGAGAGAAAGCCCAAAAATCTAATCGACCCCTTCTGAGAAACCACTTGGCAACAGTGAGAAGAAGAACTAAGTTTTAACAGGAAGAACGTTTTAGCTTCTACAGTCATCAAAAAATATGCAGGATCTGTGTGAAGGTGTCCTGCATTGTGTGTTCGATCATACCCGTTCCTATATAGTAGCAGGTCCTGTGCATGCGTCCGATGAAGAGCTCCAGACCGATGATGGCATAGATGATGATGACGAAGAGAACCAGCAGAGCAATGTGAAGCAAAGGAACCATCGCCTTCATGATGGAGTTCAACACAATCTGCAGACCTGACAGACACACAGCTGAACATGTGGACAACCATTGACCATGCACACAGTGAGTCCACGCCAAAGTCTAGGAAACTTACTGGGGACTCCAGAAACCAGTCTGAGGGGCCGCAGGACTCTGAAGGCTCTTAGAGCTTTGACATCCAGACCTCCAGGTTTCCCAGGCATGTGATGGGTTGTTGCTTGCTCGCCACTTGACTTATGAGTCATTGTCTCCAGGACAACACTGAACAAGCTGTGCGGAAAACATCAGAAGAAGAAAAGGAACATCAACCTTTATGATCTAGCTCATTGAAATGTGGGCTTCAGTTGATCTCAGTTAGACAAACATCTGAGTTTGACCAGTATACCTTGAACATCACAAAAGTGTTGTTTCCAGCAGCTGCAGAAAACAATGATGTCATTCATGTATATATATCTATATATATATATATAGATATATATATATTTTAAAAAAAACCCAACCAGATGACACCCTTCAACTCCCCCAGAGCTCGTCCCATCAGCCTTTTGAACATTGCAGGTCTATCTTTCAGGCCAAATAGCATAACCTTAAACTGAAAGAGGTCCAGATAAAGGGAGTTATCGTGCTCACCTCAGGGTCCATTTTCACCTGTAACCTCTATAGACAAGACAGCAGCAGCACTATCCTGTAGTTCTCGTATTGCTTAAATAGGTTACACATCTGCCACCTTTATTTAGTTTACTTTACTGAAATTCACCAAGGAAGAAAACAAAGACTGACTGACTGGACCGACTGTGCCTCTAAGTTCATGTTGTTAAGATATGCAGTCCATCAAACGTCTGTCACAGAAGCTGATCAGGTGGCAGGAAGTTAGGTGGACGTTCACCTTTTTCCAGCAGAGAGAAGCCTCAGACTGGGTGAACCGTGACCCATTAATCATCATGTGATAAACAATTGCAGACATACTGTACGGACAAAGATTATTTCTGAAACTGTGCGATTAAGCTCCACTGGAAGGACTGAAAATGCTTAAGTTTGGATCCAACCTTCAGTCCAGGAGGTGGGGAGTGCCATCCTGCTGCTTCACACACGGCTGCAAAACACCACCTGTGCCTGTTGGAGGCCCAGTGTGATAAAGCCACTCCATCTACGGTCCCTCAAGCTGGAGGGAAGAGAGACTCTGCAGTTTGTGATTCTGCATTAAAATGATCACAAACTGGAACAGGAGGAAACCCCAAATAAGAATGTCTGACCACACAAACACATTAGATCAAGATGTGTCTTATTTCCAGCTGAGGCAGATTAATTACTTACTGAGTAAACAGAGTAAAAAAAAATATTAAAGCTATGAACCTGCGATAACCCCCCTTAACCTCCCCTGGGATCCTTCAACACATTTAGACTCGCTGAAATCCACGATCTTTCTACAGCTATCAATAAAACATCCAATAGAAGCAACTTTTTTTTTTTTTACAGAACATGTCTTTAAAATGAAAACTGCCTTTAAAGTAAATCCAGCTTCAGAGACAGAACACAAATCAAACACTGAACTCCTACAAGAACTCCTGAGTGTCCCACATATAGCATCCTGACTGTAAAGTGGAACATAGCTTCCTCAGGCTGTGTTACCATGACAACAGGGTTTATCATCATCATCATCACCATTATCACCCTGAGGACATCCAGTCACATCAGCGTCCTGTAACAAGGACACGAAATAACAAAGAGAACCAAGGTTAGGACCTGCAGGACTGAGTGTGATCTCAGTCAGCGACTGATTGGAGGAAATGACTCAGAGCTGCTGCCAACCTGTTAAACTACTGGGCTGTATTTACCATATGTAATAATAACTATTCAAAAATCATGAATCTAAATCAGCCATTTCTTTTGGCTTGTAGATAGCAAAGGCAGAATATATGCTGCAGATTTTACAGATACTGCACAATAAAATTTGATTCAACATGATGCAACACAGCAAGATCTGCAGCAAATCTTCCATCTATCTACCCATCCTCTATCATAGTGTGAGAGGTGTGGCACCCTGGATGATACCCACAAAGCAGGGCCCGTGCATCTGGTGGATTCAAACCCAGGACCCTCAGCTCTGGGCAAAATCATCAGCAACTAAAATGACAACACATCACTCAGATGTCTAAGAAGAACCATCTCTGCAGCTGTGGAGTACCAGAGGTTCAGGGTTAAACAGCGTGTTCCTGCAACGCATCAGGCTGCTTAGGTTTCCTGGATGAGTTCAGTCCACTGTGTAGAAATCAGAGGTCAAAAGACAGAACCTGCAAACTGAGTGAAACTATGACATCACCGCTGGGCCTGAGCCTGATTTACTGAAAGTCTTCTGCAGTCAGATCAGATCTACTGCTGCAACATGCAGAGAGCAACAAAGAAAAGGATCCCAGAACACGGGGAACCAACAGATCCTAATAGCCTACGGTGAGAACTATCTTTTGATTTGCTTACCCAACTATGACGATGACAAAGTCGAGCAAGTTCCAGCCGTTGCGGATGTAGGAGCTGGGGTGCATCACCAGACCGTAGGCCAGGATCTTTAGGAAGGTCTCCACGGTGAAGATGATGAGGAAGACATACTCCACTTGTTCCTGAAACACATAATATGTTCCATGTCTGTGTGCGTAACCCGGTAAACGTGGATGTGGTGAATTTGTGAGTATTTCAGAGAATTACCAATCTGTCCTCATCTCTGACACACACACACACACACACACACACACGCACACACACACTGGTCTTCCTACACTTATGAGGATCATTATCAAATGGAGGCATTATCGGTCAAATTGTTAGATATAAGCTCAAGTCCTACCTGACCTTCAGCCCAAAACTTAAAATCTTAACCCACCAACAGTCACAAAAAAAGCTACTTTCAGCTGGTCCCTTATTCACATGACATCGCCACAGTGGGCAGATCCACGTGTTTGATGTGGCAGATTTTTTAACGCAACCCCAAAGGATTTATTTCTCCACCAGCGGATGTGTAAACCACTACACTCTTGAGCCTCCGACAGCCACAATATCACACAAACGACCTTCACTTTAAGACCTGTCCTCACAAAGAAACACAAACACACTTATGTACAGGACTCATTTTTTTTTCTGCTGGCAGTTATCAACTCTAAATCTCTCTTAAACACACACAAAATGTTTTCATCTCAAATACATGTTTGACTGTATTACTTTTTTCCCCATTATTTACTTTGTAGCGACAGGTGAGAGGAAGCATTTTCATGCTTCACTAGTTGTAGATAGTATCTGTGACACAGTATAAATAACCCAGTTTTTATGACAAAAATAATAACAAATCCACATCTAGGTTCTGAAAGCATTTAACAAATGCGTTCAAATATCATCAGTAAGTTTCAGTTGTTAGCAAACCAACCCAGTACCACAGCAAAGCGTGCAATAGACACGGCACACCACTGAGTCCATTTCAGGCTTTGCCTCTCCAAAGCATGAAATGAATGCAGAAACTGCATTACCAGCAGGGGGAGATAATATATTTAAAGCCACAAAGTTGGTAGTGAGCAAAAAACGCATGAAGTATATTCCAGGGTCCTTAATCGCAGGAAACGATTAAGCTGAGGCACCTAAAATGTATATAGATGTAAATTGTTAATAATGTCTGTTTAAAGGGTTTCCCGCGGTTTTCCCTTTCATGCTGCTTGTGTAAATAGAAGATCTCCCCAGGCAAAACGTGAAGTGGACACGCTTTGCTTCTCCAAAACAGTGGACCGGTGTCTATTACATGCTCTGTTGTGACATTAGGTTGAGCATATTTCCACTTTCAGAAGCTACAAAACAATAATAAATAATAATAATGTTGTAGCTGAACAGCTAAGCAACAAACTGAAAATAAAAAGCAGCAGAGCGCTGTTGCAGATTCAGCCAGTAATCCTCTGCAGGTTTATCTCTACCACAGACCACTGAACATTAAACTCTGTTTCCACAGTGGATCCATAAATATCAGCCTGAGCTCCTTTCATGCCGCTTGGCTAAACATGTAGTTACTGTGATTTGTGTTTGTCGAAATAGGCAGAGATGTCACTTCAGCACAAAGTGGCTGCCTGAACAGCGAGTACAGTTCAACTGTAAGTGAAGATCGAGAGACGCAGACATAAAGAGGAGAGTGAGGAGGAGCCGAACCATCAGAGCAGAAACTCCTCAGATCTGATCACAAACCTGTCAGTCATCTACTGCATCAGCATCCATGACCTATGACTTCTACCACAGGAGCAACACACACAGTGGAGCTGAATCTGCAATCAGTGCACAAACGGAGCAATTTCTGGGGCAAAAACACACTCAACACAAAAAAAGTACAGTCAGTATTTACATAAGAGCACAGTGACAGGACTGCGTGTAAGGAAACCCAGAGACTTTTTTTTCTACTGACACTGTTGCATGTGTATTTCTGGGCGTAGGTCCTGTCTCAAAGTGCAAAATATAGGGAGGAGAAATAAATAATGCAAACTAATTTAATAATTTTGCAACACACAATTTATTGCAAATTTCTGATAAAAAAAACCCCAAATTTTTTGCTTAATAACAACAACAACAACAACAACAACAACAATAATAATAATAATAATAATAATGATGATGATAAATTCTCTGCCTGTGTTTAGAAAACAGTGCAACTTTTGTAAATCACCCATGAACCTAATAACTGAGCACTGTTTGTGTATTGCGCTTGCACGCTGTTTTCCCCGTATATTAAATCAAATGCCAAAAACTGAAGTTCTTCTAATGGCCACTTGAGGCTGTCTCTAAAAGTGAGTCCATGTCCGTAGTCTCCGAATTCAGCCATGGAAAGAAATACGTTTAGAACCTGCAGCAAAAATACCTCTAAAGCGAACGACCAAGCAAACACATAACAAACATATAGCAGGTGTTTTTAACACTCATCTGTTTGGATTTTCTGACAGGTGTGCAGATATAAGCAACTTTAGTATCTTATATCTGCTAAACTGGACCTCTGAACTGTGTTTATGAAAAAAACCCCGCATGTACTTGTGTCATATGCAGCTCATCCAAGTAGTTTTATTTCAGTTTTGGTGAAAAGTGTTATCATTGGAAGGTTATGTATTCCTGTGCATTGCACCCATATAGTTTATGGATGCTGCTTCTATCCAAGCTTGCGTGATTGGTTGATTACTTAGCAGTCCTCCCTGTAGTCCAAATATGGTAAATCCTTCTTTGGAGCTTAGATTTAGCATGTCATGCATTTCACTTTCATTCCCACCACAGAGACTGACCGAGGAGAACTTAGCTTAGCTTAGCATGAAGACTAGAACCAGAGGGAAAGCACAGTACAGCTCCAGGAAACTAATAAATATCACCAAGTCCAAACTTCCATGTTTCTGTTTGATGTGAGACTACAAGGTCTCTATGGTTGATCATGACATGAGAAATTTTAACTACCCGAGTCCAGTGTGTTTGTGACTGTGTGTCTTATCTCACCAGATCATGGTTGGTGGAGTTGGAGTCATCCTCAGGAAATGGTTTGGAAACTCCCAGGGCGACACAGTTTGCAAAGATGGCCAACAGGATGAAGATGTCAAATGGCCTGAGTTACATTCAGGAAACAACTAAAAACAAGCTTTGTTTTTGACACTAGGACTCAATTTTAACCACTCCGTGACATTTTTGCAGACCTATAAATCGTGTAACATCATCGGCATTACATGAGATTTTCTCATGTCACCTGCTGGCTCTGGAGATATATTAAGGAGGACCTGTTCTGCAGATGTCCAGCTCTATATTTCAATTCTAGGACTCTAACAAAGTACTTTTGGATGAGTATAATTATATACTAGCCCTTTATGCAGCCCAATTATACCCCGAAATTCTGTGCAGTTAAAATAATCTATTAATATATACATTTTGTTTGTGTTATTGATTATAAACTGACACTCGACAATAATCTATCCAAAAAAAAAAAAAAAAAAAGAACATTTAAGCAGCATTATAACTATATGGCAGAAAATAACATTTAAAAAAGCAATAAAGTCATTTTTAACCTGGGACTAATTAACCTCTCCTTACGGTCACAGTAAAGGATACTTCCACTCAACAATATGGAGCGCAGCCCGTCTGATTGGGTTGTTGAGTTTCAGACAATATAATGCCCGGGGAGCTCGCTGGACCTGATTAGTGCCCTGCACCTGAGGAGGAAGTGACATCAAGCATGTCATCAATAGCATCATCAACATTGGTAACTCTTTTATTGTCTTTTATTTTGCCTTTCCAAAAATGGTTCAGGTCAGCAGCTCCATATTATAACTGAAAACCTGCCGTCAGACCTTCCACCTGCGTGTTTAGCGTGTTTTCTCACCTGTTTCTTAGCGTGTTGTCCTCTTTTTCTCTGCGTTCCTGTTGAACTTGTGGTCGAGTGAAGCGTATCTGTTCTTGTCATCCTCACACCTCCTTCGTCCTCTCCATCCAGCTCTTGATCCCACTCCGTATTACTCTCCTCACCTCCTCCTTCTTCTCTGTCCCCTCTTCCATCCACCTCTCCTCCCTCCTCCTCTTCCTCACCTTCGCCCCCTCCTTCCTCCCCATCCACAGCTTTGGCGTAGCCATTACGACCAGAACCTGGAAACAGAGAAATGCACAGAAAAATGCAAAAGTCAAAACCTACAAGATTTTTCCAGTTTTAGCCTATCCATCGATAAATCCGTCAATAAGTCCATCCATCCGTTTTCTTCCATATATCCTGGCTGGATCGCAGGGGCAGTAGCCTGAGTAGAGAGTTCCAGACCTCCCTTTCCCAGGTCACCTCCTCTAGCTTATCCAGGGGAACACCGAGGCGTTCCCAGACTGACAGATATGAGAGAGATATTGATATAAACTCCTTCAGTTAGGACATGCCTGGAACAACTCACTCAGGTGGCACTCAGGAGGTGCCCTAAACAGATGCTCGAACCAGCTCAACTGCCTTCTTTTGACAAGGAGTAGCGCCTCTACTCTGAGCCCCTCTCAAATGACTGAACTCCTCACCCTATCTCTAAGACCCAACCATTTTTCGATCAGCGATCTTCAGTCACTGCCCAGAGCTCGTGCCCACTCCTTCAGTTCTCAAAATCAAGCAGGCACTAAGGCACAAACAAAAAAGACTTTTAATTCAGTTCAATTTAGTTCTTTTTATGTAGCTTCAAATCACAACAACACCTCAGACAAAAGAACCCAAGAACAAAACTCCAAAACACAAGTTAAGCAACATAGTGTTTGCTGTGGAGTGCAGCGAAAAGTTCTCAGAGCTTTACATCGAAGAAATCAAACAGCCTCTCCATAATATAATAACATATACTCCGGCATAATATACAAGAACCAACTCGACAGGACAAGACTCAGCTGTACATCTGCACCTAAAGGTCAAAGGTCCCCCTTTCGTGGATTCCAGTGTTTACATTTTTGACAGCGAAGACAGATGTTTTGAAAGAGGAGTTAGGTCGGGCCTTTGGATGTGTCAAATGTATGTGTATTTAACTCCAGGTGTTTGTGGCCATGAACCTGTCTGTCTGTAACACATGTGTGATTTTTCCTTTTCTTCTGACCTCGCTACAAGGTCAAAGAGGAGAGAAGCGTGACATGGAGAAAAGAAATTAGGTAAAATGAACCGTGAGGAAGAGAAGGAGAGAGATGTGATAGAATCCAGAGGAGGTGAAAAAAAGAAATTATAGTGAACAGCTGCGACCTAGATCTGTGTGTGTGTGTGTGTGTGTGTGTGTGTGTGTGAGATGTAGGCTGGGATTGATGTGTTGGTACCTGAACACACACACGCACACAGACATGTTTGTCCTCAACACTCAACACTGAACCCTGAAACCAAGTCAAACCCTGAAGCAGACGTAAATGTCCTCAAAGGGTAGGAACATCCACAGGTCCTCACAATGATAGCAAAACAAGGACACACACACACAGATTATATCTACCTCTCTCCATTTAGTCCTTTCCTAGAGTTCCTGTATTTCCCAGAATGCATCGCTTTTGCATCCAGCTGCCCTTTATTTACCACGCAGGTAGAGACGGGAAGAGCAGAGTGGGACCGATGGATGCCTTCATGGTCAGTGGGAAAAAACACCCTCACACGTATTAAGCATCAAACAGTTTATTTGTGCAGCCTTGTCTAAATATGTTTCTTATATTTTGTGGGTGAAGATGAATATTTGTGTTATTATTGTTATTTGTTATTATGGTTTTGTATAATATAGTATAATAATATATTATTATTTGTTGTTTATTCTTATAGAGCCTGTGTGGTGGAAAACCTCTATACAAAAGAAAAAAACATATACTAATCTCAGTCCCAATTTTATTATTTTCTCATAAGGCTTACTTTAATTTGTACTGAGGCAGCGTATACTGTAAGTATATATCACAGATATATTATTTATATTGACTGTGAAAGGACATATTGACAGTGCTCACCAGACAAAGAAAGGCTGTCCAGCGTGGTTGGAGTGGTAGAGAGGACAAAAGGGGACACATTTACAAAAATCGCTGATCAAAAGCAAATTTAAAACAAAGTCAAAACAAGCAAAAACCAACGTTACACCAATGCTTACTGGGCAGCTGGGTAGCAAACAACCATAGCACAACCAAGAACATCTAGAACCATCAATTAACCTGTGTTGAGAATTTCATGCAAAAATAATACGACTCAGTTTCCCAACACAAACAGTTTTTCAAAACAATGCGTTTCTCAACTCAGCTTTTATTCCTGTTAATAAACTTAAAAAAATAAGTATAAAACAGAAGGTCTGTTTATTTATGAGCCCCCTGAGGTCTAAGTCATTATATGCGCCAACTCTAACACTAGTCCTATTATGCACTTTAAGGCAGCAGCACCAGCTATTGCTATCAAGTGATGCTTTGCAATATCAAACTAAAACAAATACCTGAATCCCAAATATCTACTGAGATGATCTGAAATACAACACTAAATATGATTCTGAATGTTGTTGTTTTTGTTTGTATTATTGTACATAGTTTAACAGAGTCATTATCTAATTATAAAATATCTGAAAAGCTCATTAAATGCCAGCTTAGTAACATCTCTACATCAGTGACGCCTTTATGTGTGGTAAAGGAAACCTGGAAAGTGTTCCTTATATGAAATGTGCACTGAAGAAAGGAGAATTATGGTCCTCATCAGAGTTAAAGACGATGTTAGGTTTAAGACGGGTCTATTTTATGATGGATAGATCATTTCTGTACGAGTCCTTTGATTTCATTAACAGGTGATGTCATCCTGGTTGCAATACTGTAAAGAAGCATTTCTGCTGTACACATTTTAAAGCAGAATTGTGGTTTACTTCGTATTATTACACTTTGCTTTTGTTTTTATTTTGCAAGAGTTCAGGAAGTCCTGCTAAGCAGTTTCGCTGTAGAGACCTTTGATTTCTATAGCAGATCTGCGTAGTTACTAGAAAAACTTCTCACCGATGCATTTGGTCATATTCTGCTCTGAGCTGCATCAACGTATGATTACAAGTTTTTATGTTTTAGGAAAATAAAAGGACTCAATTGAAGAGCTGGTGAAGCTGCTTCACCCGCAGGACAACAAGAACCATCCAATTATCCCCGAATTATCCCGAGTCAGCTTGCATCATCGAGAGGACAGTGAGTGTGTGTTCAGGTACTTGTGTCTTTGTGAGGACCAATCCGATTTTATTTATATTTGTGAGGACGCTGTAGCCAGTTCTTACTTTTAGGCAGATGTTAAAAGGTTGAGTGTTCAGACCTGGTTTTATAGTAAAGACCTCACATAGTACAAAACATTTTTTTAAAGTTAAATGGATCTTTTGGCAAAGGATGATGTGGAAAGTGTTGACATTTATTGAAATTCTGGACATTTTTTTGGAATATGGCAGCACTTAGTTAGAAGTGAATACATTTTCTAAAGCCAAATAAATTCATAGAGAAGATGAAGAATCGTTCTTAAAAAACTGAACGAGTTTCAGGTTGGCATTATTTTAATGATGGTCTTCGCAAACATGTGTGAGTGTGTGTGGTGTAGTGGTACATTCCATGGCTCACACAGAACTCTCCATCCGCCTTGTTAACTTTCTACTTTTCACTGCCCATTCTCAGTGTGTGTGTGTGTGTGTGTTAGTGTGTGTCACGCTACCCTCCAGCCTGGTCCAGCTGGAAGGTCATCAGTTCAGTTAGTGAATGTTGGAGCAGTTTTTTCTTCTTCACTGCTCACAAACACAGTTCTGCAGCAGCAGCCACACTCAGTTCTCTAGTCAGTCCAGTCAATATTATAATGTTTATTATCTGATAAATCATCCAAGTGCTCAGATCTCCTCCTACAAAACACAAGCTTAACTGTGTTAATTGTGAAAGTAGATTCATTCTTGTTTAATTTCCTTAGAAATTATGCTAAAATGTTTCAAAATAAGCAACATCAACAAAACTGAGATAAAAGCTATTTATCTCAAATAAAATAAAAGTTATAGAAGAGATATTTTGTTCAGTTTTTACAAATGTACATTCTATTCATAGACTAAAACAGTGGTTCCCAAACTTTTTTGCTAGGCCCCCTTTGTTTTACAAGAAAAATTCAACATTGCTATAAATACATTTTTCAAAAAATGCCTCTCTGTGCAAAATGGGTTCAAAAACATAAACAACTGTGGGATACTGTTTGTCCGTGATTTGGACAGGGGGAACAAATCGTGGCAGGATCAGCCTGATATTATTTGTATCCCACTGTAACTTTACTGCATAAGGAGCTAACATCTCCAAAATGTCAGGAGTAGTTAGTCATTACAAGAAGTGTTCGTGAACTAAAAATCAAGAATGTGGGATACTGTTTGTCTGTGATTTGGAGAGCCCAGCGCTGCTCCTGATGTAGGGGAAACTAATTCTGTTGCAGAGACCTTCCTCGGCACTTGTGCAGGTGAAGCCAAAGGGAAGACATGCTTCACCATATTTTCTAGTCTTTGGCTTGGAAGGAAGTTGGTTTGAAAACATATGCTTCATCTCCTGCTTTGCGTTTGTGTGGGCGCCCCGTCAAAAACCTGTCCATTATGCTAGCAGTGTCCAAGCGTTTTTTTTTTTCTTCTCTTCATACCGCGCCCCCGCCCCCCCCTGCAATGGGGCACCACACTTTGGGAACCTCTGGACTAAAAGATGCATGCATAAGTAATGTGTAAATACCTTAAACATGCATTTATTCAGCAGGGTGCAGCTACTAGCAGCAAGAAGAAGAACGCGCGTATAGAAATCTATGTGAAAACTATCTTACTGCTCACTCAGTCTATACATTTATTTGTAAATCATGGTAAATTAAATTATTTCAGGAGCTTTTTTTAGTTTTTATTATGACAGGACAGCTGGGAAAGACATGGCCTGTGGCAGACTGGAACTTGGGCCTTTGCAATACCCTTATAGCATATGTTTCTCCTGCCTGTTCAACCCAGTGAGCTATACCAGACCACAAACATGGTGCCATTTAGAGCCAAATAGATGATAAAGCAGAGTATGCTTCAGGCAAACAAGCTTGTTATTAAGAATTTGTTAATATTAGAATGTCTATTTTCTCATTGTCTTGCAGGTTCTCAGTCACTTCCCTTGCTCATGACATCCAGCACTGAAACACTAACAGCCCAACAATCAAAATGTTTGGCTTAAAGTTTAAGTAATACGTCTGTGCCAAATCCATGCAGAACCTATGGAGAACCCAGCCTATGCAAATGGCAATGGCCAAATGGCCTAGGTTATGTAATTACAATGTACTTATGCTGTAACCTGATCTTCCTTTGTCAGTTTTGGGGGTTCTTAATAAAGTAAAAATAAACTATGCTGTAGATAGGTAACCTTTAAGTATTGTCAGGATGGCTACATGCATTTTTATATGCAGTTTTTAGGTTTGTGCTAGTATAAGCGGCTCGACCAACAGAAGGACTCTTTGGTGTAATAAATAAAGACTCACATTTGTACTGCCAGTAAAGCTCACCAGATTTATCAGGTGACCCATATGCCACAAGGCTAACGCAGGTGTTCTCTCTGGTCTTCTGTCAACAATAAATCTTTAAAAATCTATAAGAATGTGCTCTGTGAATTATATTTTGCTTTTAAATCTCTTTCAATATTAATTGAAATTCCACCCTGAACTGCAAGCAGACCAGCTTGTTTTTATACCTAAATATAATGTAAAACATTTAAGACTGAAAGAAGAATGAAAACTGCAAGGTCATGTATTCTTCCTTGAAACAGCACTATAAACATCAACCTCCACAGTGTTTCTTTGTATTTTATGCTTTGAAATGTCTTCCTTTATATGTTTATATGACAGTTGGAAAAACAGAGGACCTAGTATAGAGCTTTGCGGTACTCCTGTTAGCAACATTAAAGCAAAGACTTCACTTAGTTATTTTAAAACACACTGCTGTTGAGATTAAAAATAACAATAATAATGAATTTAGTTAATTTCATGCTAACCCTGAGCATTTGATTTACCATGACCATAGTAACCTTTTAATCTTCAGCAAATAAAGCGACTATTCAAATGATTGAATTATCAATTATTTCTTAGCCATGTTAGTGTTTGTATGTTAAACATTACCTTAGTTATAGTCTTTCTGGGCTTTTTGTTCTATAATATATACACTATACTTTCTACTATATGAATGAGGAATGGAAAAAAATGATAGCAAGTCTGAGCGCTATTGTTGCGATTAAATTGCAGAGCTTGAAAAGCTTTTTGGATCCTTTTTGATGGAACTGATTTCAGGGCGTTACAGACTTTTAAGGACTTACAGATTTATTGCGAATAACTTTTTTTAAATAAAGCCATGAGGGTGAGATATTAAAACATGGATTTCTCAGCCTTCAGATGAAAAAAAAAGAGTGACACCTGAGAAATCAGACAAGGGCGGATGTGAAAAGATAGCATCCTTCAGGTCAACATCAAGGGGCCATCAGTAACAAATCAGCTGAACTAAAATAACTGAAAGAATCCTGTCAGCGTCTCAGAGTCCAGCTGGATCAGGATGGACCTGCCTACTCACCTTAAAGGTTACTTGGGGGTTTAAGTCGTGTTAAAATTAACTTTCTTTCATGCGCTCAGAACAAAAGGAGGGATTAACTCTACTGCCACAGCAACAGATGAAGTTACATGGGAAAGGCTAATTTCCATGACAACGTTATCAGAAAGTCCATGAAGAGCATCTTAATTCAGTGAGCAGAGAGCAGAAAGTCTGATCCTCCTATATCAGGATCAGGATTAAACTGAGTCCCTCTTAAAAAGATTGAAGCCACAACCTCCAGTAACTTCATCCCACCTGAGCTCTGAGGTCAGACCTGACAGAGATCTGAGGTTCTGTAGCATCCCTCCGTCTGCAGATATAATGGTTTTCATTGTGCAGGAACGTCTACGGCAATCCAGACTGCACACTTTATGAAGAAAGCAATGAAGAATTTTACAGTTCCCGCCTGTCTTCATAACTGTTTACACTGAAAACATCATTAATGGAGTAAAAAACAGATCCAGAGCAGGTGGAGAGTTCAGTAACCATATCCATTCATGCACAGCTCACGGTTAATTCTTGAAGAGCCAAGCTCAGCCAGCAATCGTGACAGCTCAGCTGACCTCAACAGCAGCCCACATCAGCTATGCTGATACCCTTCTGTGCCCTGGGCTACAAAGTAAGCTCACCATAGCCAGGATATCATTCAATTGTCTGGTTTCACTTACCCTAAATCAGCCATAAGGCTAAGGGTTAAAACTGATGGCGGTGCTGGTATGGTGAAAGGGGCTGACTCTTCACAAACTGGCAGATGTTACAGTGAATGGCTGTCCTAATATTATATCTTAAAATGTTAGACTTTTGAAGGGGAACCAAGACAAAGTGGCTAAAATGAACTCAGAACTGAAATTGATATCTTTGCTCCAGGGGAAAAAATTTGGATCAGGGTGCTTGATCGTAGGGAGTCATCTGATTGTTCTGTCTGTTATTGCCTATTATGGTCTTTACCTTTAGCACTTTGATGTGTTTAGTTGAATTGAAAAATTGAGGGTAAGAACACTGAATCACAGACAGTGTGTTGCACTTTTGGAGGAGGATGAGACTGAAGCTGGTGACATAGGCACACAGATAACAGGTGGCTCAGCCTGGGCAAAGTGCTAAAAATAGTCTGGGACCTGAAAGCAGAAAATCAAAAATTCTGTGAGAAGAAAGGCAGATCTTGAATTTGCTGTCTGGATTAATAAAAGGACTAAATAGCAAACTGCAACGCAAAGGCCTATTTACACATGGTAAATGGACTCATTCTTATATAGCGCTTTTCTACTCTCCTGGAGCACTCAATGTGCTTTATACAACATGCCACATTCACTTTCTTCATGGCTAACATTCACACACATTCATACTCCAACGGATGCATTAGAGAACAACTTGGGGTTAGTATGTTGCCCAAGGAGACCTGGCATGCAGACATCCATGGATAGAACCACTAACCTTCCAATCAGGAGATGACCCGTCTACCTCCTGAGCTGCAGCCACACTTTAACTCCAAAACATAGTCACACTCACATACCAATGAAACAGTGGGCAGTGAAAGAAGCCACAACATCAGGTGACTGCCTAAGCTGGTACTCATCAATGTTATGAGGCAAGTAAGTTTTCAAAGCAATGTAAGGACTTCAAAACAGCTGAGAGTGAAATGCACATCATTTCATTCCTTGCACTTGCAAAGAGGAAAATGCATCCAGTGGTGTTCACCTTGAACTCATTGACCTGCAGTCCGATTCACTGCTGGCAGAGCACTTCAAGCCAATACTTCTGCTGGATTTTTATTCTTCTTTCAAAAAGGATAAAGAGAGACGCTCAGAAGATGTTAGCTCTCTTTGCATCTACGTTCATTTGTGAATAAAAACAACTTTGAATCTCTTTGAATCTTTCCTCCATTTCAGGCTATTCGTACTACTTCTGACATAGTCCATGTTGAATCCACTGTCAATAATGCCTCTTCTATTCATGCCACTGCTGTCCTTGTCTTTAGGATTTCCAAAACACCGCCATACATCAGAATATAAATTGCTGCAGATGATATAAAAACCTTATTTTGACTAAAGTGGTCCTTACAGAGACATAATTACAGCCTTGTTCTTGCTAGTAGGAACTCACTCTGCAGAGTCCTCGTGTGCTACTTAAATGGGCACTCATATGGTAATGATATTACCTTTTTAAAACAACTTTAACATCTTTTTATTGATCTGAAAGGTCCTCGAGGAGAACATCAGTCTCAGAAACACACGATATCGATCATTGTTAACTGTCATGTGTCCTCAACCATTTAAACTTTATTGGAACATCCTATTGCAGACCTGAGTAACTTTACTGAGCATCCACTGATTGAAAATCTGTCAAAATAAAGATTTACTTTGACCCACTGCTATGTTTTTATGCTGCTTTACGTTTACCTGCAAAAACTAAATTATGTTTGTGAATAAATCAGCTCAAGCTCAAATGAGACTGTTTGTTACTGAGTGTTAATAATATGATGCCCCCGAGGAGAAAACATAAACAAGCAAAAGCCCAAACATTAAAGGAGACATGCTCCAAATGCAGGCAGCAGAAACAGACTCATACAAGCAGGAAACACATGCACAGAGAAACAGGTGCTGCTTTAGGATGTTAAATGTTCTCAGTTTGGATGAAAATGAGTGATTCCAAGTCACATATATATGTGTGTTATTTTCTATATGGAGCATTATGTCACCAGGTTAGAGCTATTAGAGTCATCCTTCGTGGTAACAGCATAACTCCAGAGATGACCAGCTGATCAATGTTTACCTGAGGCTCTGACAACTCTTTAGGGCTCAATGTGACACATATGCATATATAAAACTTCACAACATGACATGAAGCAGAGTCATCCTTTTTAAATTGCCATGTTTTGGATTTCAGGGCCACCATATCTGAGATCTGAGGCCTGCCTTATTAAGAAGACTTGACCACTGTTAGTGTGTCCACACAGATGCACAACTGCATCATATCCAGAAACACAACATAAAGCACAACGATAAACACAATCCAACAGCTTTAGATGCTGCACGGCTGCATCCAAGCAGAACAGATCACTGTAATCCAGTAAAGCTGATCAGGCCACAGCGACGAG
Source organism: Perissodus microlepis (assembly GCF_051167445.1). Lineage (NCBI taxonomy): Eukaryota > Metazoa > Chordata > Actinopteri > Cichliformes > Cichlidae > Perissodus > Perissodus microlepis. Next base: position 32,539,602 of record NC_140480.1, read on the forward strand.
GTGGTCCTCTGCCTCCATGATTCACTGCACTTATAACAGTAATATCTACTGCTACACAGCCACTGCTACTTTGTGCAAGGAGGAACAGGATGAGCGCTGCCAGAACTACAAAAATGACCTCCAGGATAGCACTGGTGTAAACATTTCTGACCACACAATCATAAACAGACTTCATGAGGGTGGCCTGAGGGCCCAGCATCCTTCAGTGGGCCTTGTGCTTGCTGCCTGGCACCGTGGAGCCTGATTGGCACTTGCCATAGAAGGCCACAGGCACAGTGCTTTTCACCCTATGCTGCCTTGAAGTTTTTGAGCAGTCTAGGACCAGTTTCTTCTCCACAAACCCCCCTCCCCCCCCCGAGTCACATGGCACATCTATGACATATTCTTTACACCTCAGTGGACAGTGCAGTTTCCCCAATGAGTGATGTTTCACACAGTAAGCAGCAAACACCCCTTTGAAGTTAAGCATTAAAAGCACACTGTCTGGTTCCTGAGCCTGGATTACAAACCAGACACAGTGAAAAAACACAAAGGCCAGACCTTAAAGAGCTGCAGACCCACAGGTTGATTCTACTCCAAATCTGGTTTTTAGATCAGAGATCAAGTTCATCTCATTTCATCAGAGAGAAACTGTGAGGCTGAAAAATGATTCAGTATATCTGGTTTTCTTTCATCATCACCTGACTGACAAACTCAGGTTCAGGGACCCAGAGCGACCAGAACTTGTGATGCAAACGACTTGCTGTTGAAAAATCTATAAAAGGAAATGAAATTAATTAAGCACACAGAGACTGAAAATAAGCACATAAAGGCCACAGGTAAAAGTACGACAATTGTGAAATGACCACAAAAGATTAAAAAGTGGACAAACATTTAGCGTGAGGATCGTGTTCTCCAGAAAATGAAGATATCAAAGCTCAAGATCTCCTCGTGCCTTCAACGTGACCTAAATGATCACAGCAGCTTCTAAATCTTCAAGGTGTGCACAGATGTGCTGTATGAAGCTGAAGTTAGTAGAAAAGAAACACAAAGATCATGTATTGGTTTGAATCTCTGCTCTACACTGCAGCAGCATCACACACACTCACACACAGGATTTACCGCGTGTAGGGAAACAGGACATAATGATAGGAACCATTAGTTCAGGTGATGTGAAGGGAATCAGATGGTAAACTGGACCAGATGTTTTCACGTCCTATATTTACTGTTGTGCTGTTTGTTCAAACTTTTTATTTCTATGTTATCAAATGTGCCCATTTAGAAGATTTTAAAATTCTATTCGTGAGTTTCTTTGGAGAGAAAATGTAGTTTTAGTTTCAGATCACTTCTGCATTTCCCATAACTCTGAGGGGAACAAATAAAAGCCAGTCGATTAATCGCGCAGCTGTGACCTTCATACAGAAAATACAGCTGTTCCAGTCTGGCTCCAGCTGAAACACAGAAATCTGAACTTTAACCAAGTGATCCACTGACAGATTCACTGAGCGCTTACTTCGGTGGTTCTCCTCGTACATCTTCGCTGATGCTCAGCGCCACACACCGATGATCATCGTCAGTCGATCCGAGCTTTCATCAGTTTCCTGCCGGTTCCCTCATCAGCTGCTTTATTCCGAGTCACCAACAACTTATCCGCATTTCGCTGACAAATGCACCTGAAAATTAATCCACCTTTCTTCTGATGCAGCTGCAGCTAAATTTTCCGATTCATCGATCAATCAATTAATTAATCAACCTCGAAATGAAGTTAAAAAGTATGAAGAAAAAAGGATAAATCCAGACATGCAGCGATCGAGGAGGTGAATTCAGCTTCTTTTTAAGCTTCGCTTCACTAATCTGACTCCCTTCATCTATCTGCCCATCGCTCTCTCTCTGTCTGTCTGTCAGAGGTTCTCTACCTCTCTCTCCCTCCCTCTCTCTCCCAATTGGGGATTAAACAGAAAAAACATCGGTGTTAAAGGGGAGGGCAAATGGAGACGAATTAAAGGCGCAGAGACAGGAGCCTTTATCACAGAACTGATTAAAATGATAAATGTTCTGAGGAAGGTAAAAACCCAAGACCACAAATGTAATCCCTCTGTTTCCTTTTCTTTTCTGGGAGAAAGTATTAGTCATGAACTAAAATCACAGGTCACATTTTCAGATTATTTTCCTGCACAGAGTCAAAGAGGAGACGAATAAATACATTATTTATTTTTCTTTCTTTAAACAAAAATCCTGCAGTGGGGCGCAGGTGTGTGTTATTATTAACCCTTAACGTGGCTGTTTGTCCCTTTGGGTTCGAACAATAAAAGTTTATTTTTAGACCACAAGATCAAATTATTATTTAATGGATCACTAAAAAAATGGAAGCGATGTCTTTTTAACAAGCCTGTACCAGAAACTTAAAAAGAATGCAATTACATTTTAATTTCAGTTTCAGTGCAGCGTTATATCAGTGGTGTCCTCTAAAAAAAATGGAAATGGAAGATTTTGTGGAGGACATAGCTGGACTGGCCATGGGCCCGCCAGGTGGGCAGTTTGTGCCGGACTTCAGCTAGAATGGAAAAAAAGACACAAAGGTGGATTTATTCTGTGTCTTTATGCTGTCAGCTGCCTCTTCTTCTCTCATTCAATCATGAAACTGATCAATGATCAGCTGATCGGCTTTTCTCTCTTGTTTGTTTATCGCCCACTTTGCACCAGAAAGAGGAAACCAGCGGATGTCGCGCTAAACAGCAGCTGCATGTTTAAGCTTGATCAGCTGTTGTTAGAATTTCTTTAATATTAATTTCTAGTATCAGCTGATGTTTGCTGGAGCCACAGCTGTAAAGCTGCTGGTCATGATGTCGGTTTGGATGTGTGGTGAGAGGGAAACATGAAGATGAAACCAGGAGATGTCCTTACTGAATCATCAGAGCTGAACAGGTGATGGAGAAACAGGTTTACCTTTTAGGTGACATGAATGAGTTGAAGGGAAGTTATGAACTGTTTCTGAGAGACAAATAACACCAGGATCCTTTTCTAAGTAGCTGACAGCTGGTAACTGTGCAGGGGCGGGTCTAGCAAAGTTTTGCCAGGGGGCCAGGTAGGGCATTAACAGGGAAAGGGGGGCACAAAGAAATACTTTTCTTTCTTATTCTCATTTAAAATATCTAGCTTTTATTAAATAATTATCTGAATCTTACAACCAAAGTTGTTATCTGATGTAAAATGTATAGAAATCATACATATACCAACAAGACTGTACATCACTGTCACAACAGCGTTTCTTTTCATTCAAAGGCTTTAGGGTTTTTTCCTATAATACCTGGGGGGCCGGTCTCTAGTCAAAATGCCGGGGACGATTTTTTGTCCCAGTCCAGCCCTGGTGGAGGACATCGGAAATATGCTTGGGCAGGATACTAACCCAGAGTTTCTCAGAGTGTGAATGAATAAAGCACTTAACCATAGAAGGAAGTGCTTGTATGAATGGGTGAATGTGGCAAGTTTTACTTGGGCTTTGAGTGCTCAGATTTTTTAATTGTGAAAATCATTTTCACAATTAAAATGATCCAATTTCTCTAAAAGCTTAAAAGTGTAAAACATAAAAAAGCCCAATATTTAACTAAAATTGCACAAATACAACATATCAAATGTTAAAAGGAGTATTTTTATTTTTAACGTTAACATTTTGAATTTGATGCTAGCATAAAGTCTCTACAAAAAGTAGAGAGGGCAGGGCTGTCAATAAAACACATGACCGAGCATCTTCCAAACCCTGAAACTTAATCAGGTTTAAGGTTTAAGGGCATAAAAATGGCAGAGAGGCTCTGTCACGGTTAAAGATGGGAAGAGGTTTAAAGCTCTATAGATGACTACGTGGGCCACTAGGTAAAGAAATTAAGAATCTGGAGATTTCATCATGTACCGTAGATAATATCATTAAAGATTCAGAGAATTCAGAGAAATCTCTATACACCTGGGACAAGACTGCAGACTAATATTAACTGCTGGTGATCTTTAAAAACAGACTGCTTTGGAAATATCTGCATGTTCTCAGGAGCAGATGTGAAAATCACTGTGAGCAAACAGTTCATTCCTGCATTCACAAGTGCAGATTAAAACTATACAATGCAAAGAAAAAATTCATTAATGTGAAAACAAGCCAATCGGAAATAACTGAAATCATTTTTGGAAATGACTGAAACCTGCGATGAAGAGGAGACACATTATTATCAGAATCCACGTGCACATGGCGCAGGTGGCTTTCATATCTGTGAAGGCACAACTGGCCTCCTGCAGCCCACACCTTTCACCCCACTGAAAATATTTGAAATGTTATGAAATAAAAATGAATAAAGCAGCTTGGATCCTATATGGGGGAGGAATGGGGAAACATTTTTCTTTCAAAACTTTTTTCCACAAAATCAACAGAGTTATTTAAAAAAGAAGAAGTGATACAGTTAGTTTGTTTGTTTTTTTTATTCCTGGCATTAAATTTAAAATGAGTATTTATTTGTGTATTTATCAACAGTGGTCTTTGTTTCAGATTTGATATGCTGATATGTTGTATTTGTTCTGCTGTCAGTTAAATGTTTCTGTTTTCAGTGACATTTTACAAATAGTTCTCACATTTTTGGAAACATTTCGTTTGCATTTTGTTTCATGACTAGCAGTGATTACATTTTTCAAGGAAATCATTTCTTTTGCTTTTATAAAACAATCAGCCGGGTTTTCACCAGTAACCCTGATGCAGAGGGTGTTTTGGACAAGCTGCATGTAAGAAGCTGACAGTGGAGGTAAGATTTCTGTGTAAAGATGCAGTTTTAATGAACATTGTATTAGTTTTAGTGGTTTAAATTCAGTTCAGGAGACAAACATTAACAGTACAAAGATGGCAAACTGTACATTGCACTAGCTGAGACCACATCCTCATTTAGGTTTGACAGTATTTAGCGACAGGTGGCGTCAGCATGAATTGAGGCTGCGGTTTGGAAAAGGCCTCAGAGGAGACTAACAGCGGCAGAGAATGAGTTCAGAGTATACAGAGAAGGATGCAGAGTGCCTCTACCAAAAGCCCTGGAAAAAGTCCTAGAAAACTTTCAAAGAGTTTCAGGACAATATTCAGTAAATACACAATCTAATCTTTGGGTGCAGCAGCTGTCATGCCAGCAGACTTTTCAGTGCACAGGAAAACTCTCTGCTGTGTCCTACTGAGGCAAGATTTTCATAGTGGATAACCTCCAGAATGACCTTCCGTGTTGTTACGGTCCATGCAGGGTTATGGCTGAATTCCAGTGGAATGACGGTCCTGCGGTAATAGACGTTCCAGCCATGTATTCCAGCCCTAAACCAAACCTTATCCCTAACCCTAACCTTATTGCTAACCTGAACCAGCAGTTAAATGATGTAAAATAGTGTTTTTCCAAAGCGATTTTAAGAAAATGAACGAACATGTGTAGATTGAGTCCAAACGGTTCTCACGTGTTCTCCTTTTCCCGATGTCGTCATTTAGGAACGTGTTGGGTACCCGAAAGCGTAAAATGTTGACGATTTGTCACCTAAAAATTCTTAGGGAGTGAGAACGTGTTGAAAAGAAAACGTTCAAAGCAGGATCGAGTTTAAGTTTAGCCTTTATGGAGAAATTGCCTTTTAGACTTGAGTCACTGAAGGTGTCCGATAAGCTTTCTTTATGTCTCACTTTCACCATAACCTCAAGGTCTGTGTCTCCAAATATTCTTTGTACACTAATGGAAACCTGCTCAGACTTTAATGTTGCCTCAGCCTGGATGAGCTGAAACAGAAAAAAACATGGCACCGTCCACATACTTGTGATCGAGACTACAGATGGATGGATGGACGGAAGCTATGTCCCCATCAGATCAGAGATGAGAGGATGCAGGGCAGCGTGTGTGCGTGTTTGTTTGTGTGTGTGTGTCCCTAAGCTTCTATATTAAGCCCCTTATAATCCTCGGTGCTGCTGCTGCTGGACTCAGAGAGGATTTACCTCTTTCTCTCCTTTCACTCGTTTGTTGTTTCTCTCTAAATAAAGGATAGAATAAAAAAACAGTCTGAACTCAATCCTGAAAGCATTTCGGATATTTACTGTTAAAACCAATCCTTTGGTTCATGCATAATCTTCTTTTCCAAGTCAAACCAAAAAGTGTTAAAAAAAATTAGATTTTTGTGTTTCCAGCCTGTTTTAAATAAAACCCACCACTTTACTGAATGTGTAGCAGCTGGAGCTAAAGATCAGTTTCCAGGTAGAAAGCATGTGACAATCATGTGCCACTCTCCAGAGGTCTGAAAGAAGTCAACATGGAAGTTTCAAAAATGATTGCAGTTCCTCTTATGTCCATTTGAGGCTGGCTTCCATATGCACCTTTATAGCAGAACTAAACACCCTGGTCTAAAAAACAAAGAAAGAAAAAGAAAGGAAAAAAGTTTAACATCAGTCCAGTCGTTTATTCATTTATTTATTGTTACTCATCCATCCAGAACATTGGGTTTAACTGGATTTCTGTATTTTAAACCTCATGCTGATGCAAAAGTTCAGCAAAGAATGATTTTTAAGGAAGATGAGAACTTTCTGAAAAGTCATCTTTATTTTACAGAAGTTTTATTGAATCAGTTTTTTCCTTTTGTATCTTTGCCTGGTTTGGTAATAGGACTCTAAACAACAAAAATGGATTGTGACTTCTGGTAAAACCTGCCAGCAAAATCTCAGGATGTTGGCAAGACGGGCTTTTGGGCACTTTTAACAACCATGAGCTGTTAAAGGCTCATTCTGTTATTACTTTTAACCACCCAGTCCACAGTGAGTTTGACTCTTTACCCTCTGGCTGTTGTTTTAGAGTAGCTGTAAGGAGAACCGAAAGATTCGAGACTTCGTCTATTCCTACTGCAAACCATCGCCTTAATGACCAATATCCACTTTGGGGCTTTTTATCATTATTTTTATTCTACTTTTATCTTTTTTTTTCTTTCATTTGTTGTGACACTGTTTTATTCTTATTATAAGTATGTATGTTGAACACATAAGTTTCTGCAAGACCAAGTGGTCAGAGCAGGACCTGCAGGGAGCGATTGAAAAACAGCCCAGAGATGCGGCACATACACAGGCAGAGAGACAAAAGTAAAGACAATAAAAATAAAAATGAAACACAGAAACAACCAAAAGCAAAAGTTATAAACGTCAACGTCGTAAAAGTAACTAATGCCAGAAACAAACATATTAATAGTCAGGCAAACCATCTGCAGTCTAAGTATCACAGTATCACAATAAATCCTGTCTGTCTCAATTTTTTCCCCATAATCCATATGGATGATGACATCATCTTTTGTATTAAAAACTGATCTTTGCTGCCTCCTGCTGGATTAAAACGGCGTCACAACCAGTGTAGACCACAAAGAAGATGGAAAATAGGGTAGAAGAAAGAAAATGAAAGATAGTCTAGAGAAAAGAAAAGAGAAGGAAGATGCAGATGAGATACAAACGAGGTATTAGTAGAAAGGAGAAGGAGAAGGCGAGGAAAATTACAGAGCATGAAGACGACGTTAGATCCTAGAAGACTCGTGGGGTTTTCTGTGTGATTGTTTTCCTCTCTCGAGAGTTTTAAATAAAAAGTCTTCCAGTGGAGTCTGTCAACCTTTGCAATGACAGCATTGAGGTGTGTGCATACACCTGTGTTTGAAGGTGTGTGCTTTTTAAAAATTATTATTTTGGGCCTTTTTTCATAGAGACAGTAAAGCAGAGAGAGAGGAAGACATGCAGAGAGGCTGCAGTTCAGACTTGAACCCGGTCCTACTGCACCCTGGCCCTACGGTCACCATTTTACCCACTAAACCAGCGCGCTCTTTGATGAACTTCACCTTCACCTCCTCTATATGCTCTACGCCACACATACAGAACATACAGAGGTTCAAACTGACTATGAATTTCATGTACAGGGGGAAATAATTCTGTCAGGGAGACCTACCCTTGGCACGACAGCTGTTGTGCAGGTGAAGCCAAAGGCAAGATATGCTTCATCATATGTTCTAGTCTTTGGCTTGGAAGCATATTTGGCGATGTTTCAACCTCTGCTTTGCATTTGTTTGGGAACGCCGTCAAGAAACCTGTCCATTATGCTAGCAGTGTCCAAGCATTCTTTTTTATTTCTTTTTCTTTTATTCATACCACCCCCTGCTGCAATGGCTGTGTGTGCCCCCCACTTTGGGAACCACTGGTCCAACCGGTCACAGCAGATGGCCCCTCCCCCCCGTCAGCCTGGTTCTGCTGGAGGTTTCTTCCTGTTAAAAAGGAGTTTTTCCTTCCCATTGTTGCCAAAGTGCTTGCTCACAGAGGGTCATATGATTGTTGGGTTTTTCTCTGTATGTATTATTGCAGGGTCTACCTTACAATATGAAACACCTTGAGGCAACTGTTGTTGTGATTTGGTGCTGTGTAAATACATTTGAATTGAAAACTGAATATTCACTCATCTGTCCTCACATACATCTGAACTTTTGTGACATCCTATTCTTAATCCATTTTGATCATTCTTCCAGGAAAGCATTTGTGAGCTCAGACCTGCTGACCCCATTCTGTGATTTTACATGTCCTACCACTTCCTGGCTGAGTTACTGTCATTTAAAGTTGCCTCCACTTTGTTATAACATCACTAACAGCTGACTGTGGAATATTTAGTGACTCATTGCACAGGTGGCATCCTATCACAGGACCACGCTGGAATTCATTGAGCTCCTGAGAGTGACCCGTTCCTTCACAAATGTTTGTAGAAGCAGTCTGCATGCCTGGGTGCTTGATTATACACCAGTGGTCATGGAAGTGATTGGAACACCTGGATTTATTGATTTAGATGGGTGATGAAACAAAAGTGATGTTTGTGGACAAATTCCTGCCTTATAAAGCCAGTAAATGAAAACTCTCCTGGAAAATGTCCATTTTCTGTGGACAGGCTCCGAAAGTTAGTAAGGACCATAGATCAGTGGATTGGTGCTGCTTTATACAATAACCAGGCTGAAACAACCTTGAAAACACAACTGTAATTAGTAGAGGAGCATAACGCATTTATTGAGGGGGTAAAAAAACAAAAACATAGAGACTTGTTTTCCTGAGATAATGAGATATAGTCCATCTAAAGTAATAAAACAGAACAGGAGAAGTTCTGAGCAACCCTTTCATGAACACACAAAAAAACGCTGTTTTTCTGACTTAATGAGACCCCAAAGTCCAGCATGGAGGAGGGCCTACAGCTTCTGCTGCTAATTAGCTGAGCCCTCCAACAATATTATTGCTCAAACATGCAAGTATCTCAGTGTTTCAGATCCAAACTATTTTTAAAAAAATGGATTAAAGTAAGCAGGGAAGGCAAATCGAGCTCTGAAGTGAGACTTGTTTAGGATTTTAAAATATCTCATTAACAGAAAAATGCAGCAGATTTGTTTTTTAATGAAAAGTTTTCTCGGAAATCTAAGTTAACGGGCTCATTAATGGAGAAAAAGAGGCCAACTTGTTTTTCTCATATAAGCGTGTTATGCTTCGGCAGATTAATGCACCGACAGTTTCAGATTGAATAGGTGTGACTCTATGAGCAGCTGAAGGAACATAAGCTGAGTTTGAAGCCGTGTAAGATTTTGAATGTAGGAGTTTTATTTCTAAATGGGATATTCCCTCACTCGGATCTTGATATTTGTTGTGCAGAATGTCTTCAGACGTCACTGTCAAGATCTGAAGCTTCAGTTCCTCCTTACACAGATAAATGTACAGGAACACACACTACAAATGATGAAGTGCTCATTAGGTCTCATATGACAGTACGGAGACACTAATGGACCAGAGAGAGAGAGAGAGAGTGTGTGTGTGTGTGCACGCGCCTGTATGCCTGTCTTTGTGAGGACCAGCACACGTTTAAAACCTTTTGGGGACTTTGCTTACAGTCTTAATTTTGAGGATTTAGACCAGTTTTAAGATTCAATTTAGAGTCAGGTGCAGGTTCAGGGTCAAGGACCTGGGACTGCAGTAGTTCTTGCAAACATACCACCACACTGAAATACAAACAGTGTGTGTGTGTGTGTGTGTGTGTGTTTCCCAGGAGAGCTCATACCGCAGAAACAAAGAGCTATTTATTAGCGTATCCACCTGTAAATCACCACAGAGACCACAGACAGGGTAGAGTCCCATCCACCCACTCGATAAGACTGAAAACATAATAGTAATAAAACTTTATGCGATTCATATTTATATATTTAGAGTATGAGAACACATAACACCACCACAAGAGAGAGATGATCATTTTTACTTTGAATGTGTCCAATGTTAATTTAAATTACACATTTTCATTTATTTTAAAAATGCTGAAGTCTCCTTCTTTTAAAGACATGTAAAGACATTATGTGATGTTTAGCAGACATAATAGTTTTACACTTGCTCGCAGCGGTGAGGAATCTGACTGCAGATTTATTCTTTTATTTTGGTCAGAATGAGCAGCACACTCTCCTGTAAGTCTGAGGTCATGATCAATGTTCCCTCTAAGCTGCGCATGTGCGCAATTGCGCACTGCTGGCACGGTCTCTGCGCACAGAAAATGTGCGTTGCGCACAAAAAAAAAACTAACCTGAATTGAAATTAAAATTAAAACTTTAACAATTCTGTTTTGCAGTGTTAGTCAGTAAGTGACTGGCTGCTCCCGTATGGGATTAGAACGATGCCACCGTATCCCATAGTCCAGCCAATGATGCGATTCACATTCGTATATACGCAGCTAATCAACGTCGTTGGCAGGCTATGACAGCATCCTTATGTGCCGACACCGGTGTTTTAGCTAGCAAAGCGGCGTGGCTGATGTGAAGCGAAGCCACGTTAATGACCACGTGTACAACCATTGGAGATGTGAGCAGGACAGACGGAACAACTGACAGAAAAAGTGTGGACTTTATACCAGTTTTGATTTTGTGTTGATCGGCCACGTAAAACCAGAGTTATGATAAAAATATCTGCAATGTTTGGTTTTCTTCCTGAATACTATTGTTGTTTATATTTACTGCGGGAAGAAACGGTAAAAACTGTGTTTTATAAGGAAAACGCTCGAAAGCCTGTGAGCAAAACCAAAACCAAAAAACCCCACCCTTTCCTATTGGTGGAAAAAAGTACCATGTTGACCAATCAAAAAAAATGATATGGCAACATGGCATTTAGTTGTTAAGAAACGGGGGGAAGTTTTAGGAGTGACGGCGGTGTTTTGAGATGTGAGAGATTTGAGACGTTTAGCGCAAATATTGTGTAGTTAGTGTGTAGTGTAGTCAATAGTTTTGTTGTGTGTGTCAGAACAATGAGGCGACTGCTGAATGTTACAGGTGTTACAGGAGTGATACATCTCATGTTGTCAGGCCTGCAGGTATCAGGCTGTTGTTCTCCTTTATCTCATAGTGGACAGAAATTATTTTTGGAGTGGCACAAATAATTTGTGTGGCATCAAATTTAATGCAGAACAGCTGATTGTTCTGTAAATAGATTGAAATGTTTGTTTTAAAAAAACGCATTGGCTGCATTTAAAAAAAAAAACTGCAAAAAACTTTGTTGTTTGCCAAACTGAGTTACTTTTTTGAAGAAGTAACTATATAATTAACATTGGTCATTATTTACTGTATTTTGCAGACAGAGAGTTACAGGACTCTCTCCCAGACCACAGACTCATACTCATTATACAAGTCAGATATATATATATATATATATATATATATATATATATATGTGTGTGTGTGTGTGTGTTGTGTTTTCAAAATTGGAGTTCAAGTTATTTTTACTTCCAATAGTGTTAACATGCTGCACAGGTCAATGACTAGATTTTTTTTAATTTTCATTGTAAGTGGGCTAAAGCGGTTAATTAAAAGTAGTCTAACATAAATGTAAATGCTGTAATTTGATTATTTTAATAAACCATGTAACTTGGATGGATTAGATGGTGCACACGTCTGATGTCGCTCACAGTGGTCCAAGGGATCGCTCAGGGAGTTTGTGTGTTCGCTCAGACACATTAAAAATTAGAGGGAATATTGGTCATGAGTCTCAGCCAGATTGCTCTCTCTGAGCTTGTGGATGACTCGAAAACTGAAGTGGGAGTTCATAAGCATCATGTTCATAAGTGGGAGTAGAGTAGTGAAGTGATGAGTTTGCTGTGGTAAGGAGATGACAGCAAAACTGTCAATGTGCTAGCTGGTGTATGTTCGTTTACTTTGGTCCTCTGGGTGTCTCTGTCATAAACTAGGGTTTGTGTTGGACTCACGACACAGGACTCTGAACAAAAGTTGAATAGGTTTATTTACAAGAAAGTCAGAAACTAGGCTTGAGACAGAAAGGGTTTCCAAGTAGCAAAGCTCAAAGCTCCAACAGGTTAATCCAGAGTTTCCTTTCTCCACAACAATCTCTCTCGGATCCACCTCCAGGTTTCTGCAGAGAAGAGAAAGAAATGTAAGTAATGTTAATGGAGTGAAACAGAGCAAACACACATGTTGAAGGAAGCAGTGATAGTGATAGTTCAACAATCAGGCATCAACTGAAGGTCTGACTTGGTCTTTCGTAGCCAGAGAATCAGGTGATTACCAACAGGTGAGTTCATCACTTTCAGGTGTGCAGGACCAAAGTGCAGGAATCCAGAAGAGACCCCGCCCCTGAAACACAAAGGTGTTTTAATTGTTCACATACATGCTTTCATATACACAGAGGGACAGAGAGAGCATCAAAGAGGAGAGAACGACAGAAAGAGGGAGTCAGCAGGGGAAGACTGGAGGACCATGACAGGTGGAGAACTGACAGACTGGGAAACTGAAGAACTGAACACGAAATAGCTGTCCAGAGATGTGTTGTAGCTACCCAGCTGAGCCTCTCTGAGAGCGAGGGAGTGTTGAATAGGTCTGAGTCTGCTAAGTCCATTCTCTGGCCTGATCATTGTCATAAACCAGGGTGCCGGTTGGAGTCAAGACGCAGGAGTCTGAGGACATTTCAAAGGTCATACAAATACAGACAATGATATTAACCATTTACATAGAATTAACCATTTACACACTACAGAAATCTAGTTTCCTCGTTTATTGCATCTAGTAGTAAATGTGACGTTTCGAGCGCACTTAATCACGGATGATGGATCACAGTGACCATGACCAGTGACAATATTATCCAATCAGAGACTCGCATAGGAGTAATACATGTTGCCTTGGCCTGAGTCAAAAATCAGTACTTAGAAAATAAAAAAGAAACAACAGGAAACAAATAACAATTAATCAGGAACAAACAGATGGACAGATGTAAAACCTACTCAGCCAATTAACCACATATCCACTCAGGTGAGCAAGTGACTGTTAGAGAGCAGGAGAGGAAGAAAACCGGCAAGAAACAGAACAAAAGAAGAGGAATTACAAAATAAAACACCTCTAATAATAAGCAATAAATCCAGACCCTCATATGCGATACAAGATGGATGGATGAATGGATAAAACATACACAAGGTGTATGTTTTACTAAAGGCAGAGTTTGAAACTATGTGTTGTCCGGTGTTTCTCTGTTTGAGGATCTTTTTTATTTCTCTTTAGCATGAAGACGTATCTACAGACCTGAAGGACATCAGGAACTCTGCAGTCAAAAGCGGAGGAGCAACCTGCAGGAAGCACACCAGAAGAGCCATGCTTTGAACTGAGGTCCTTACTTAACATTGCTGTGATGAATAAACTTTGTGAAGTATGCGTCACTTTGTGTCAACTTGTGAGTCTTTTTTGTTGTCTTACATCTCTTTGTATCTGTTTCTGTCGTCCTTCTGAAGTTTCTTTGATCTTACTTTGTGCTATTTTGTCTCTTAGATGCACCAATTCAATGTGACATCAACACAATCCACAACCATTTATACTCCTAGAGCTGAAACCTTCCACTAAATTCAGAAAAAAGGAAAAGGAGAATTTGAAAAAGGAAACAGAGTTTTTCCAAAGTTCACAGCAGTGCATTTCGTTTTCTCCAGCTGTTGTATCTTCCTCTGTAACGTCTCTGAATCTCTGTCCTCCCGTGCTCATATAGCTGAAAATACACACAGAGGCTGATGCTGCGCTGCATGTGGCAGGTTAATAGAGGTGCACGACAAGCAGTTGTGATGTCATTTTTGGCGCGAGCCTCTGTTCGCAAGGACGACAATGGCGAGGATAAACTGCCTGTTAAGCATTTGAACCCTGTGGGCATAGTCGGGCCCCTGCAGTGTTGCACAGAACTATCAGTTTATAGCTATGGCTCACACACACACACACACACAGTCATGTTCCTGTAACCTCAAACCCAGTGTGAGTACTGAAATGTGATGAATTACATAATGAGGTTTTGGTTTTGTCCCCCAGAGGGAGCCGAGTCCCCACAACGTGAGTACGCAAACCGACTGATGTCCCCACAATATCACTAACACAAGAGCACACACACTAACAATACACACAGATACTCACACTCGCTGATGTCAGCCTATTGCCCCAACCACACCCCCCACACATCACGCAGACTCCTCCCTCTGAAGGTGGAGCTCCCCCCCACCACCACCCCTTACACATTATCATCAGACCCTCTTTCCGCTGTGTGTGAGGAGAGAGAGGGAGGGCGGTAGAGAGACATTAACTTGTCATTGCTTTCACAGTGTAGTAAAGCCCCATTAAGCTGGTGCTGCTGCTGCTGCTGCTGCACAGTTACCTGCGGGCATCACACACGCACACACACTCAGTCATACAGAAAGACACGTGTACGTTGCGCTCACTGTTTCTGTGTAACAGTGTGTGTGTGGTCTTCCACCTTTCAGCGCTTTGCATTTTTACCTGCAGTGGAGATCGCGCACACGCCCCCCCCCCCCTCTCTCTCACTCACTCTCTCTCTCTCGGCGCGCACGCTCCTCGCGCATGCACGCAGCAGCAGCAGCGGCAGCAGCACCGAGGGAGCGATCAATACGCTAAAAGCCCGGAGAGGATTTAAACCGGAGCGGAGAACCGGAGGGGGACTCGGCAGGAATTATGAAGGTAACGGAACAGCAGAGGGGGGTCCCGGTTTGGCTTTTATTTGCTCGGCTCCGGGGCGCGCGCGTGCATGTGTGCGCTCGGCCGTTTTGACCGAGAAACCCGGTTTGTCGGAGCGGTTTCTGTTTTTTTCATTTTGTTCCTCTTGCAGGTACAAACGGCGCTGTCAGCAGATCCACAGCCGACCCATGCAGCCTACTGTCCGGGCTCAGGGGCAGCGGGCTGTCGGTCACATCCTCCATCAGCACCACGTCTCTATGTGTGTGTGTGTGTGTGTGTGGCACCGTGTAAAATCAGAACTGCGAGTGTAAAGTAACAGCTGGTTTGGGATCAGTGTGAGTGGACGGGTGACACCGTGTGTGTGTGTGTGTGTTTACATGGTGGCCAGCAGCTGGGTCTGCGCTATAGAAGCCGCTCTTTGTCTGCTCTGACCGTTTGTCATGAATGGCAGCAGGAGTAAGAGGAAGAGGTGTATACATATAGGAGGAGAGGGGTACGGTGGGGTGATGAAGAGTACATTAAGGAGGAGGAGGAGTTGTCGTGTAAAGCACTCCACACTGCAGAAGGTGTTTTAACCTGAAGCTGATTTACTGCCAAGGATGGAGAGATTAGGAGGAGACCTGAGGGAAAATAACATTTTGGGTTTTGTTATCATTGTAGTGGAGAGGACAGGGTGTGTTGTCAGGGAGGAGGAGCTGGTTGTAGTATCAGATTGTGGGTGATGGTGTGTTTATGTATGTAATGCGTGGAGTGTTGCTGGATGCTGCAGAGCTGTGAGGATGCTTTTAATCTGAGCTGTTCTGATGAAGAGTGATAAAAGGGGGTAAAGTGGGGGGTGTATCTGGCAGCCAGCTCTAGGACACTCTGCTGAAGGAGCAGCTAAACAGAGAAGCAGTTAAACGTTTCAAACAGCGCAGAATGGAAATGTCTCCACACTGGATAAAACTGCCATCAGTCAGCTCTTTTTCATTTTCAGTGCTCGCGCTCTGGTCCAAGAAGAAAAGTGTGCTCCAGCGTTTTTCTGTGGGGTCACAGTGTGGAGGGCCTGAGGTTTGGTGCTGGATAAATAACAAAACTGGACTTAAATGTAGGGTTAATGGTATTAATGAATCGATCACAGATGCAGATACCAATGCATTTTCATCCACGATCATCATCTTTTTGGTCAGATGCTTTTGTCGCCTTCGTCCTGGCAGCTCTGCTGCCTCCGTCCGCACAGTAACAGTTTCTGAGAGACACAGTTTGAAGGTTTTGAAGCCTAATTTTCATCCTGTTGACACTGTTGTGTTTTTGCACTTTTTACTCAGCTTTTACATACACTTCCAGCCACTGGTTTGGATTAGTGCCTAAAAACAACTCGGTGATTGTGAGGAAACAGTTTCACTAAGACAACATTAGGCTGGATTTAAACTTTGCTTTGTAAAATAAAATTAAAGATGTATTCCCGTTGTTGACATAATTTATTTGCGTTTCTTTGATTTCAGCTCAGTGTGAGAGTCTTTACTGTATGTTCAGGTGTCTCCCTTTCCTGCTTTCACTGTGTTCATTCCTCACAGACACCTGACCCGATGCGACTGAAAGTGAAACAATATTAATCAGGGTTACTCTTCCTGCATCCACCCGTCAGTTCAGCCCCTCCCACAGTCCAAAGACATGCATGTTCAGGTTAAGTTTGAGGTGGATGCAGGCGTGAGCATGCATGCGTGATTGTCTCATTATCTGTCTTTGCGATCAGATAATGCATGATTCATGTGCACAGAGGAAGGCTGAGTGACATTTTCCTACTGAATTTGATTAGTTTGTGTTTTGTGTTGAACTGTTAAGAATGAATGAACAGATCAAACTGACATCCAGTCCAAATATACGGTTGGATCACTTATCCCTACACTTAATCAAACATGCGATTATAGATCAGCTCAAGGTAATGAAAAAACACAAAAATATGGGAAACTAATGAAAATGTCACTCCCAAGCCCGGGTAAATGGACAGGGTGTCGGGAAGAGCATCCGGCATAATATTTAGGCCAAATCAAACATGTGGATCATAAACTTTATAGATCAAAATAAAACAAAATAGTAAAGATAAAGGTTAAAACAAAAGCCCATATATATATATATATATATATGTATATATGTATATATATATATATATATATATATATATATATATATATATATATAAACTTATATCTGTGAGGAACAGGAGTTCACCCATTCAGATCAGCCAAGCTTAACCCAGCGTACTCGTACAGATGACAGTTACAGCTGGTGTGATTTTTATTTTACAACTTGCACCTCTGGCAGGGCGAGTTTCACTTTTTCCCGTTATGAAGGAAGGTTTATAGTCCCAGCAGATCAACATGGCTTTGCTCCAGCCGCCGTCACGGAGACAAAGAAATCGGCTTTTATATCTTACATGAAGTGGAAGTAATTTTGTTTTTGGCACTATGTTGCATTATGCATATCTGATGTTTGTTTTTTGAAATGGGCATGTGAGAATGGATGACTAATAAATGAAGCTGAGCCTGAAAAATAAAAATGAAAAACGTTACTAAAAATAAAGATTATATAGACCCCCGCCCACCCCCACACCACCCTCCACTACCGTTCGGGGACACTGGCGACCATCTCTGTCCTGTTTGTTTGAGAGCCGAGGTTTTCAAGTGTCTCTTGAAGCATTCTCTCAGCCTCACATGTTTAATTAATGCCTGTTTCTGAAGTCTTTTGCACGCATGACGTCACATGGCCGTGTCCAGAGTGTTATTCTAGAACAATGTTCGACATTTGATCTTTTTTAATATGTAGAAAACAGGGGGAACTATTCTGATTCGGATGGAAATGCTGTGTATGGTTTAAACGAGGAAGCTGCCTGTGTAAATCACACATAAGGAAGCAGACATGATGCTCGTTCAGTGCAGCGGACTATTACCTGCTGCTGTTACATTGGTGCAATAGGGACCTGGCAAGTAAAAGAGTCTTTAATGTTCAATCCAACTGCATCAGGCCTTTTTGTTCTCATTTTCACCTCCATCAGATGATGTCTAGAAGACTTCAGGGCTACAGTGCATGTGTGAAAATGGCTTATAGAGCTGGTTCAGGGATTTTTAGGCTCTGAAAAGTCTCTGCAGCCTTTTTATGTGCACTTTAGTAAAAGACGTGACGTACGTCAGAGGTATATTCCTTTCTAGCCTTCAGGAGCTGATGAGGCTTCTCAATAGGAACACCTGTATCCTCAGTAAACCTTTTCTCAATGTTTCCCTCAGTGCTCGTCTGTTTTTAGAAACACTTGGGAACCATATCTGATGAGAAATTGATCGATTGATTGAGCTAGCATGTGTCGTGCTTCCTGTCTGTCACAGCAGGATGAAGACTGGAGATATTTTCGTGCAGCTCATTATAAACATGGATTTGTGGATTCAAGCTGAAGTTGTTGTCAAGGTTTAAATGTTTGATTGGTTTCGACCGGGTCACACACAAATATGTTGATGGACATGAACCTCTTAATGATGCCACTTAATTAGGAACAACTCTAGACTTTGCTCCAGAGTTCCTGTCTTGCTTTTTAACAATATCAATCTTTTTTTTAAAACTATTTCTTTTGTTTGTGCTGAGAGGATGGAGCTGCAGAAACTTGGTGAGAAAGGCAAATCTTTTGCAGTTGCATGAAATTCTCAGAGGCAGAATTTTAAACAGATGCTTGAAACATTTCTCAAAGATTTAGCTCCGTGTTGACGTCACAGAATCATGCAGCTGGTGCAGATTTGTGCGCAGCATCTTTTGCAATGGTCTGTTTGACTGAGATCTGGTGACTGTTGAGGCCATCTGAGTCAACTAAACTCATTGTTATGTTCCAGAAACCAGCCCGATGTTGTGTCTGTGCATTTTTTAAAGAAGCAGCATGGCTTCAGTGTGATAAAATGTAAGAGACCATCTGCTGCTTCTAAATTTCTCTTAGAGAAATATAAATGCAGCCAAAAATCACAGCTCAGTCGTAGGGGTGGGCGGTATAAACGGTATATGGCAGAAACGATATGAATTTGGCCAACGGTAGAGATTTTGACTATACCGCTCTACCACGATAGCGCATGTTGATGGTGTCATCATGCTGCACCTGTTTTGGTCGAAAGCATCGCAGCGGCTACAAACAATATCATCTGCAAATTATGCCGGGCGACAATATTAGCGAAGAGACAAAACATTTTTTAGAATATGAGGAAAGCCAAAAACTGCGCTTCCTCCACTTCCCTACCATTGATTCATTAATGTTGAATTCTCTCGCAGCTGCTCTGTTCCCATGTTGTTGCAGTATATTAATAGCTAACCTCGTATTGTGGATGGATTATCTCAGTTGTTCTCCTGACTGAAGTTTGGTCCATTTACAGCATCCTGCCATGCGATTGCATTCGTTCCTAACCATCGGGAACCCTCACATTAACTTTTATCGAGTGGAAAAAAGTTGGCTTCATCCTCCAGCTTCACTATGTTTGTTATGCTAACATAGCTGTGTTGCTAGCGATCACGTAGCACATCATTATATACCAGCTAGTCCAACTTCAGTAACCCTACAAACGTCACTGCTGTTTAGTTTTCTGTCTTCATTTATGTTGGAAGTGATAGCAGAGCTGTACGTTTGATTTTTTTCAGAAATCTCTCAGTCAGAACATGCTATATCATTTTTAGGTGTAAACTAGCGAGCCAACTTCCTGCTAACTTCTAACGCCGTTAAATTTAATAAATTCTGTTTTCATGGATGCCTGGATGTTAAACTTAATTGTTACACCTGGTAAAGCAGCAACGCTGATCATTTTATTAAAGATGAAAGAATTTAGACAGTTTTTAACTCTCAGTGATGCCGCAGAGTTCATTTGACTTTGGGACCTGAAGCGGACGGAGTTTTGGGCTCCTGACTATGGTAGCCGTAATGCTCCGACAATCCATCAAGTGGTGCGGCTTCGTACTTTACCAAAGTCGTACTAAAACATTTTTGACAGATTTTTGAGCACCATGTGCCACATAAAACCAGTTCGAGGTCAGTAAGCACAACCAGAATTCATACATAAGGTGCATCCGATTATAAGGCGCATTGTCAATTTTTGAGAAAATTAAAGGATTTTAAGTGTGCCTTATAGTGCGGAAAATACGGTATACAGAAGAAAAGACTATATCGTTACCGCACATGCTTCAAATTATACCGCGATATGGATTTTAGGCCATATCGCTCAGCCCTAGCTCAGCCTGTAACTCATGAGATGGGTGGTTCTGTCACAGTTAAGACAATCAGTGAAAATTTAAAAAAAGGTCATGAGGTGCTGGGTTTGAAGCCCCCGACCAGCCGAAACCCTTCTGTGTGGAGCTTCTGTTCTTTTCATGTCTGTGTGGGTCCTCTCCTTCCCCCCAAATGATTGCCTGTCTCTATGTGATAGTCTGGCAACGTGTCCAGGGTGTACCCTGCCTTTCACGCTATGAAAGCTGGGATAAGCTCCAGCTCCAGCAACCTTGAATTAGATTGGCAGTATGGATGAAGAATGGTTGGAAATTTCAAACAGGCTTTGATTATTGACTCTTCTCGTGAGCGTTGAAGCCCGAAAACATCTTTCAGCACAGCTCTGTCAGAAATATGACATTTGTGTTTACAGCAGTTCTGGGTTTTGCTGTTTGAGTGGTTGGTTTGGTTGCAGAGGTTGCTGGTGGTCTTATGTGCACACTGCTTTGGGACTTGGATGATGGAGTTTTAACTATGGGTGTGCACGCTGCAGTTACATAATGGCATTGATGTGCATGGAGGAAGGCTGAGTGACATTTTTCTGCTGAATTTGATTAGTGTGTGTTTTTTCTACCCTGGTCTTGTCTTTGCACTAGTGCACAGAAATATGATTCTATAGACTCGCTGCGCTGGTGCTGTATAGTGATATAAAATAAAAAGGGGAAAACACTCTCAGAACTAAATTGAATTCTCTGTTGTGCATGTCATCAGTTTTCTCCCATGCATAGCTCTCTACGGCGTATTTTATTTATTTTATTGATCGTCAGTCATCCGCATCACAGGTGTTGCTGTACTTTCAATCTTGTACTGAGTTGCAGAAGTCTTTGGTTGCTGCAGTTTCAAATATTAAATACAGATTATTACTTTTCTTTATTACTTTCCCATAAGTATAGAATATGTAACTTATTATGTAAACTTTGTACAACAAATAATGTGTATTACATATTTTTTTTCAGACGTGTTCATCACTCTGTTTCTCAGTTTTGCCCTCTTGCACCATGAAGGACAGTCACAGAATTCCATTGTACTCTGTGCAATGCCAATAAAGGTTCATTCATTCATATGTTAATGACTCAAGTGTCTGCCTCACCTGAAGTCATTAAACTTTCCTCCAAAAGTATTAAAAGAGGAATGTAAAATGAGGTAGTGGGGTTAAGAGAGAACAGCTTTATGAAGCCAGCAGAGAAAGAGTGTTTGAAGTGTGTGAGGTGAGAGCAGGCAAGGTGTTGCCCTCGGGTTAATATTTATCCAGGGCTCAAGCAGGTGACAGATTACTGAACTCATGAACAAACGTAGCAGAAATGCAACAGAACAACAGAGCCGAGTCAACACAGAAAACGACCGAGCAAACAGAGGAGCGGACCGAAGAGCAGTGCCGGCTGTGTTCACAGGATGAAATATTAACACGATTACGATCATCACAGTCCTAATGAGTCCGGAGGCTCGACGAGTCTGAGGCTCAAACTTTCATCGTACCAGAGAGCTAAACAGCTGAACGGATAATAAATGTCGAGGAAGCTTCGCTGCACAGTTTCATTTCACAGCGTGCAGATTAAAGCTGCGGCGGGCAGAAATCTGGAAACACCAGTGAGTCAGTGCAGGGGTTTGATGTATTGCATACTGCAGCCCAGTGCTTAGGGATGGGTATTGATAAGATTTTCACGATTCCATTTTCGATTCTGTTTAACGATTCGATTCTTTATCGATTCTCTTATCGATTCTTTTTAAAAAGGAGAACACTAAGATCGATTAGCTCAGAACTTTGTTTTATATCTTCTCTTTGAACAAGATAGAAATTTAGGAGTAACATGGCCTTACAAACCCAGCAGTGAGATCTTAAGAGATCCAGCCTACGGCTCTTCAATGGGGTGTCACAGGGTCCCCAGGAAAAAAAATTGTAAATGTAAAATAATAAAATAAATATTCTTCTGTAGCAATAACAAAGTATAACATAAATTATTCTGTAGCAATTACACAAGAATATCCAGTAATGTCCCTGCCAACAATTAAACACATTCACTTACCAAAAATCGGGGGCATCTGCTGTGGCAAATGGGTGCAAGCCTTTTACCACAAACTTAGTCACTGCTCGGTGACATTCGTCTATCCTGGCCTGAAAGGAGACGCTACCGGTAGACTGCAGCGAGAACTGCCAGCATCTGAGCCAGACTCTGTCTCTCTCATCATGATCACCTAAATGCACAGTAATGGCAGGTTTTGTAATAAGGCAGATCGCGCTAACATAATATGCACTGTTAGTTGATTATTTACCTGCCGCATTAACGGGAGAGGACGTGCAAACGTTACCGCTGCTGCTGGGTTGAGATTCACGAGTCCGGAGCGGAATTAAAATCACGACATTTATTTAAGGTCATCGCGTGTTTTGTGAGCAAATGCTTTTACATTTTCGTAGTGTTTCCTCCCTTAAATGAAATATCTACTTTGCAAGTATTGCAAGTTGCCCTGTTGTCATCCGTTCTCGTAAAGTATGACCAAACTTTTTAGCATTTGAGCCGCTTAGGCGCCGTGTTTCCTGCCAGGTAAATGACGCTCCGCAACGTGATGACGTCATTCAAGGCGACTGGAATCAATAAGGGAATTGTTTGCAAAAATGGCAAACAATTCCAAGGAATTGAAACAGTGGGAACCGGTTTTCAACAAGAACCGGGTTTCGATACCCATCCCTACCAGTGCTACTGTAAAGTTAGCAGCTTAGCTTTCCAGCTGAAGAACAGCATGCTGAGAATATTATTGCCATACTTGTTCAGAATGTATACAACATGAATGCAGACACTGTGGTTTTGAACATCATCTTTTTAGAACCACGACTCGAAACAAGGGTGGAGAGTAGTGAGGTTATCCGCTAATGTTAGCAAAGCTCAGTTAGCAAGATGCATCCATCTATCAGCTAATGGATAAACAACTGATTAATAAGCTAGCTAAACACAACATTGTAACACAACAACTGTTGAGATTTCTCATGTGATGTCATGTGTACATTACTTAAAAGTTGTTTGCCATATTGGATGTGGATACAACCACTGGTTGCTAGCAAAAAATGGGTATTCACCAAATGGTTGGCAGTGGTTCCTGGAGGTTGCTCGGTGAAAGAAGTTGCAAAGAAGCCAAAAATCTCCTAGTGATTGCTTTGGTTGCCTGTTGTTTTTCCATGTTTGTCTGAAAGTACTTAACAAGTACCAGAGTAGGAGTAAGAAAAAGTGTAACCCAAAGTGGAAATGGCGAGGATTCACCTTCAAATTAAAAGTGCCTTAGGGCTACAGCCAACATGTTTCATAAGGCACAACTTTTACCTTGAAGGAAACGGTCTCTGTGTCCAGTTTGTGTTTCACTTTTCACAGCTCACTACAGCTCAGAGGGTAGCTGGACAGTGTTTGTGGACATGTCCATCATTTCTATTCAAACTATGACCACAGAGGTTTCTGTCAGCTGATTGGGGGAATACGCATTTTCCCTTAGCGACAGGTGGCTGCCAGATGGTCACTGGCCAGACACTGAGCTTGTGTAACTGGGGCTTTATTCACTTGATCTTACATTGTCACTATGATTGGGACACGTCCAAAATGGCAGCCAAGTAAAAGTCACATGATGAGTCACATGTTCATAAAACCTCATTGTACAATATGTAGCCCTAATAAAAGCGTAGCCCACCAGGATTCCTGCACTTAGCATCACGATAGCTGTTCATCAGTGACTGTCCACTCAGTCTGTTGTCAGTCATTGCGTTCCTGAGATATGTGAAGCGTTACAAACTCTGACTTCTTTGTTTTACAGAAAAGCAAAATAATTAAAAGATGTTTTTGTTTGCTTTTAGTGACTTGCCAGCTTCTTGTTTGCTTGTGTACAGAAAAAATAAACAAAACCCAACATCTCCTGACTGCTGATTAAGCACCCAAAATGTTAACTTGAAAATGAGTTTAACAGCAATTATCCTTCTGCAAATGTGTTTGGATCACAGCATGAGATGATTCAGACACAGCGCAGATCAAACACATTAGCCAAAGAAAAAAATCCTAAGATCCAAGATCTGCTGTTAACTATTGCAAAGACTGAATTTTCAAAACAGTCTTAAAAAATCTGTACCTACAAGATTATGCCTGATGGCGCCAATGGTATTGTTTGTCAGGTAGTTACATTCAAATGGCTCCAAAGCACGCCAACATCATGAACATGATCAACAGGTTCATGTGTCAGCAAACCTCAAAGCAGCCATGCTCCTATTTTTAATCCTTACCAGAATTCACATGGCTGAAATACATTAAAAATATAACAGCACAGCTATTATGAGTGAGAAAGTATCTGTAGAGCCATTTTTCTTCTTCGACCATTAAAAAGCATTTTAGGTTTTAATTAAAAAGCATTAAAATGCTTTAATGTAGGAATCTGTCTGGATTGATTGAAGTGGCCATCAGAGGAACTGCAGTCACTTCCCTGGAGGTTTCTACTTGGTCCATCATCCTTTCGTTGCCACGTTTTTCAGTGTTGGGCAGTTGTTGCCACTGTTTAGAGACCACCTTTAGGTGCTGGATTTTTCACCATTAAAAAGGCTCCCAGCCATCCGGGGGAGGTTAACAGCCAAGAGACCTGTAATCGGCTAAAGTCTACTCAACTCAAGTGTTGAACACAGCAGCTAAATTCTCACGAAATTTATATCACGATGTAGATAGAATACATTTCGCTAGATTTATTATACTTGGATGCCACGAAAATACCATCAGCAATGCCGAATATAATTCAGCGCACAGTATGAGGTGTGGCCAGCTACCGTGCCTGTAAAAAGCAAAAAGCCGTACTTGATTTAAATTTGGCTGCCCTTCCCTCTAAGGTCATCTGCAGCGCTCCCAGCACTTCTGTTATGTTTGGATCACTCTGTGAAAGTCAGCATAACATAAATAAGGATGGGTGTTTTTTTGAGCTACTCTAGTGGAGTCTCAGAATAAAAATATAGAGCTGTAAGTGATCAGAACGGGTCTTCTTCAAATTACCAGTGCATCAGTTTTAACAGCAGCGTGCCTCTATAGGTCTATAAGTGCACATGCTACTAACTATTCTTTTTTTTTTTAGTAAAAATTAAGTGTGATTGACAATGTAAGGACAACATGTTACATCAGGTTAGTAAAGGTCTGGAAATTCCTGCACACTTCAGAGTCTCAGCTTTAATTTGAGACCACTGAGGAGCTGTGAACATTTTTATATGAGCGTAAATATAATTGATCAAATGAACATAATTATAAATAGCGAATCCTTTGCAGGCAATGACTCCCAGAAGTCTTTAACCTATCATACAACAGTGTTGCCTTGCTAGTGATGATTTGTGCATGCTGCACTGCTGCTCTCATCAGGTATTTGTGGCTCTTTGAACATTTTTTGTCAGTGAAACTAATAAAGGAGGAAAAACAAACACGTTTTCAGACATCTCTGAATCAAAGCGTCTGCCAGATGAGCAGCACTCTCCAGAGTCCCCGTCACTTCAATGTGGGGATCCGTCTAATCTCTGCACGGCTCCTGCCTTTTTCCTGGAGTCTGAGCTGATGGTTCTGATTGATAGGTCTGAGCTCTGCTGGTTTCTGTTTCAGAATAATCAGCTGTGTTTTCTGGAAACAGTGAGGTGGCTGTGAGTTTCAGCAGCAGCAGCGTCTCTACAGTCTGACTCAGCCGATCTGATCCGACTCCAGCTGATCACTGCGAACAATCAGCTGATTACATGGATGTTTCTTCTTCTGGTTTTAGATTTTACAATTTTTGCTTCTGGGAGGATGAGGAGCTGTTACCCGATCAGAGCTCTTAGTCAGCATTCATGGTCATCATCCTGTGGAGAGCAGCTGCTACTTCCTTTAACCTGTTGGAGAGGCGGTGTTTGAGTAGGTAGATTCACGTTGGCTGTCTCCACAGCGATGGCCCTCTTATGACATCATCCAAAAGGCCGTCCTGTCTTCCATGATGTCATCAGTAGCTACAGATCCAGAGCGACAGCTGCTGTCAGAGCTGCTCAGCGTCACAGCGCGGGAGCTAACAAACATTCATGCTCCCCGGCGTGCAGCGACCTCTGACCTCTTCCCTGCTGGCTGGATGCAGAAACACATCGCTCTGAATGTTTGCGTTCAGTGCAGCTTTAACAGAAACTGTTCTGCTCTCGGCTATTAATTAACTGATTCACGCTGTGAAATCTGATGAGACAGTGTAGCTGTCAGTTTGTCAGAGGTCCAAACGCCCCCAGGCCACTACAAACTATTCTCATACATGAACAGGAACACTGCATTTCTTAAAATCTGTCAAAATGAAAGGTTTTCCTTTGTTCGGGATGGCCTGAATACTATTTTCATGTTTTGTTGTATTAACCAATGCACCGCAGAGCCACATGGTGTAGGGTTCAGTTGTGTGTCCTTACTGCAGAAGGGTTCTGGGTTCAGACTTGTTGGTCAGTTGGTGGCTTTTGAGTTTGTATGTTCTCAGACAGACATGCTGTTAGGTTAATTGGTTCTTGCTTGTTTTTCTCTTTTCTTCCTGAATGCTGTGCTCTCTGCTGGGTGTGACAGGAACTGCATTGCAGCCGTTTTAGCCACAGTTTGTGGTCAGATTGACTGCAACACCTGTCCTCAATCCTCACCTGCCCTTTATTTACAGTTGGTGCCATTAAAGGGGCAGGAGCTTAAACAGCTGTTAGGGACATCGGGTGAACTGAAAGGGTCCAGTTTAAGATGAATGAGAATTTGAACTGTGAATCATGCAGAACAACTCGAGAAGAGCCCTGGACTAAAAACACAGAGCTGGAAAGCAGCAGAATCGGTCCCCTTTAGGACTGACATAAGCACAGCAGAGAGCTGCTGGTGAAGCTGATGTGCTTGCATGTTACCATGGTTACACAGACACAGCTCATGAACAGAAAGTGGATTTTATTTTCTCTCCCTATATTTGAGAAGTGGCCATTATCAGAAACACTGCATAGCAGAGCTTTTGTTCTCCAACACGTGATGCAATAAGAAAAGCTTGAGTCCTACTGAGGTCAAACCAGAGTTTGTGCGTGTGACGTTTCTGAGTTTTCTCTCATGGTCCAAATAACTTGTTTAGGTCAACTGGTAATTGTAAATTAGTCGTGGGTGTGGGTGAAGGTGGCAGGGTCTCTTTCTATTAGACATGTTAGTCTACCCTGTGACTCTGAGTTGGATAAACTGTTAACAAAATGGAGAAAAGGATGGATGGATGGTGCTTTACGGCTTACAGACTGCTGAACATCCATCTATCCATCCATTTTTTACTTTTTATTTGGGGACAGCAGCCCAGACCTCCCCATCCCTTTCCAACATGTCCAGCTCTACTGGCAGGACTCCGAGGCAAATCCAAGCCAGCCGAGAGGTATAATCTCTCCAGCGTGTCCCGAGTCCACCGCTTGTTCTCTCCGCCCAGTTGGACATTCCTCAAACACCTCACGCCCAGTAGGTATCCTGCTGTGACTTACTCCCCATATCTTACACCATCCACCCTGTTGGAGGAAGGATGCTCATTTCCAATGCTTTTAACTGCAGTCTCATTCTTGTGGTCACCATTCACCACTCGTGAGCAAAGGTGGGGTTTAGGATCTTTAGCTTTGTTATGAGGAAATTGTATCTTTAGAAAACTGTTTTTTTCCCTGATGAACTTATGTGAAAACACCAGGTGACACTAAGAACT
Source organism: Perissodus microlepis (assembly GCF_051167445.1). Taxonomy (NCBI): domain Eukaryota; kingdom Metazoa; phylum Chordata; class Actinopteri; order Cichliformes; family Cichlidae; genus Perissodus; species Perissodus microlepis. The sequence goes on from NC_140480.1 coordinate 32,567,542, forward strand.
AAAGGGTTAATTAGTGAACTGATACAATTTAATGCCATTATTATTGCAAGTTTAAATGAGATAAGAAGGGAACAATAATGTTAATTATGGTTTGGGATTTTGAATTTGCATTGAAAAAAAGCAGCTGCAATAATTTTAGAACTTCATTTCATCCTGTTATTGTGGGATAATGGGCTAATTTTCCCTATTTGTTGTGAGAACAACGTGTGTTTTTTGTCTGGTTGATTCCAATTATCAGAAAACAGCTGAGATAATGAGATGATTAACTTATCTGAAGCTCACAGGCTGATATAAAATGACAGTAATAACAGCTGTTTTCTAATTCTCCGCAAATCTGGGAGCAGAATGTGGATTTATTTAGTCAGGCTACATAAAAACACCAGCGAGAGGAGGGAAATACGAGCAGAGCTTGTTCCAGCAGCCCAGCGACTTTAACTCTGAGTCTGCTGACTAACTGCTCGCTCTGCCCTTTGAAGAAGAGTCTCATTCAGTGCTTCTATAACTCCAACCCGTTTCCTAGAAGAACTACAGAGCTTTGATGTTAAAGACTACAACTCCCAGTGGAGTGAAAAATTCTGAGTTATGAATGATGTGTTTGAGATGAGAGCGGAGAGACGTGAGAAAGCGGCTTTCATCTCAAGCCGAGTCGTCTGTTGCTGATAAGTCGTCCCCACTGAGACACATCACTGCGCCGGAGGAGGCGACGCAAAGAGAAGAAGAAGAAAACGCTGTGAAACTCACAGGAAGCCTACACAGCTGCTCTCAAAAGTGATGGCAGGAGAATTTTGCTTTTTAAGGCCAAAACTCTCACCCTGTTTTACTATAAGAAATGCTCCAAAGCCCACCATGAAGTTATTTCATGTCAAGGAGCATCTAGTCTCCAAGTCTGAGTAACACGGAGCTGGAACAGTTCGATTTTTGTGAGAAACCAGCAGCGTCTGTTGGTGTCTCTGATGAGGGCCACAATTACGATAGTGAAACACTAACATTGTTCTCCATGCCTCTTGGAGGTGGATGAGGTTGCACCAGAAACGTCTGCTCTTTTTCCTTATTTTTCAGGTTAATGGCTATTCATAGCCGTTACTGCTAGTTTTTCAGGACATGAGGGGCATTAACCTCCTAGGACCTGGCGTCCACATATGTGGACATCATATTTTGGGTTGTCTTGACCAAAATACCTAATTTTACTCTACAAGGGCCTGATATCCACTTACGAGGACATTATACTGCCACTGTTCTATCAAAATTTAAAACGAATGTCCTCATATGTTGATCTCATTTTTCTCAGAAACAAAAATTAGGTAAAAGTAAAAATCTGGTAATTCTTTGTTTTTACATTCATCAGGTCCCAATCAGCCCATATAGCAAAGAAAAATAAAAAATGCATGCCATGAACGAGTTCAGGTCTTAGGAGGTTAAAGTGGAATTTCTGGGAAACCCTGGGAGTTCAGCCCCTGGGCCTTAGAGCAGGGGTGGGGAACTCCAGGCCTCATGTTCTGGTGTCCTGCAGGTTTCAGATGTGTCCTTGGTCCAACAGCTCATTTAAATGGCTAAATTACCTCCTCAGCATGTCTTGAAGTTCTCCAGAGGCCTGGTAATGAACTCATCATTTGATTCAGGTGTGTTGACCCAGGGTGAGATCTAAAACCTGCAGGACACCGGCCCTTGAGGCCTGGAGTTCCCTGCTTTAGAGGGCTGGATCCATTTATGTAACTTCTGAGGCCTCAGTCTCACAGGCCTAGAGCCTGCTGTGACTCCCTGTCAATGCCAACTACTCACCAAGTGAAAGTGAAACCTGAAAAAGTGCAGCACAACCTGGAAAGGGTGAATGTTCACCTGGTAATGCGTTACCGAAACATTTTAAAAGTTGCAACTTTTACTTGTTAAACTTAAGTTTCTCCATTTCTGGTTTGCGGCACACTTCACAGTTTCACAACCAATCAGCAAGTAGTTACCAAGTGGTTTTCAGACAAGTCAGACATTTTCCATGCAGACTGTGGGTGATGCTGGAAATCTGCCAGCAGCCAAAACAATCATAAGAAGTGTTTTGGTGCAGCACTACAAAGAGGTGTGCCTAATTTCACATAACAACCATTCACTGAATGGTTGTTGGGGACGTTGCCAACTGGTCTCTAGGCCTGCATCGCCATATCTGCGTTACAGAGATCTTGGGGCCTGTTCCAGCTAACACAGGTCAAAAGGTCACTTTAATAAAGTGACCTAAAGCTTTTTAGAACTAAGGGTTTGTTTTTGTTTCCGGCACAGGAAAATTTAGATTTCACAGCCTGTAAACAGCTGCTTACTGCTGGGAATCTGTGAGATCTGCAGGCTATCATACATTTTTGTTCATACAGTGCACGTGCCTATTCAGCCCTCGTTTGTAGTTAAAGTGTAATTATGCATAAATTCACAGGGATGTTCCAATTTTGGGGCCTTCAACCAATAGAGGAGGCTTTTTTTAAAAAAACAAAACAAACCTCTATGCTATTGTTTGTAACTAAAGAAGCACTTTCAGAGTTTGATAATGAAAAGCAGTGCTGTCTCTTTCTCCTTCTACCTGTTGACGACAGATGAGAGAGAGTTGAACTGCTGACTGCTCCTGCAAAAGAATCTTTCTTTTCTCTGAAGAAGGTCCTGCTGAATTCAAACATGGCTTTGTAAGAACAGTATTTAATGAATTCAATTATTTTTGGAGCCAAAGAGTGTGCAGATATTTCCCGTTTTGCACAAATGCTGTGGATCTATTTGAGCTGACACATTTTTAACTGGAGGTGATTTTTTTTCTGAGACATTTCTTCTCCTGTTTGAATATTAGGACTGTTTTTCACTGTCATGGCTAGTTTTAAAGTGCAGAGCCAGAAGATCTCCAGCCTCATTAGAGACACTGAAATGTCAGTCAGCATCTACACGCACGCACGCACACACGCACGCACGCACACACACACACACACACACAGACAGACAGGATGAAAATGGGTTACATACAGTTAGACACAAAGAAAAGGAAACGAGGCCACAGCGAAGCGAGCATCCTCACATCCCTGCACTTCAAGGATCTCAGTGAGTGACTGACATACATATGACCTGCTGAATATTAATCCACTCACACAGAACATCACACTCCGAAACTGCAGGCAGAGGACAGCAGAAGGAATTAAGGATCAAATTAGTAATTTGTTCTCTCAAATGAGTTCCTTCACCACCAACCTCCACACATCCTCGTTCAGCTCGCACGGAGACAGCGGGCTTTTCGACACACGAGCTGCTTTAAGCATATATCTGAGGCATATGACTCTGACCATGCTTCAGTTATCAACATGATATTAAACTGACTTGAAGGAACAAATGCAATAAAATTAATAATCAAACTGATTAATAATTCATGACTGCTTATTAGTTAGTTTCATTGCTGATTGCCAATTCCAATGCCACCCACTCTCCTTCTCACAACACCTACACTTGACCGTTGAGAAAAAGAAGACAAAATCAAATATCTGTGATTATTTTGCTATAAAGTGGAAAAAACTTCCAGTTTAAAACTTCTTCTCCTTTAGGCAGCGTGACACAGAAAGAGCACACACATCTGATGCTTTCATTTCATGTTTATAGGATGGTGCTTTGTGTTGATTGTCATGTTTTTGCTGACTTTTAATAGAATTATTGTTAGGGTGCCTGGGTCGTCGACCCGGTGTTTTGTGTTTTTGGTTCTTTGAGTTTGTTTATTTCATTATGTTCTAGTTTTCTTTGTCTAAAGGGTTAAAGGTATATTCTAAGTTTAGGTTCTCTGAGTGGTTTATGTTAGGTTGTTTGCTGTCGGTAATTATGTTTACCTCCCTCTAGCCGTGTCTTGTGTTTTGTGACTCTCGTCTCGGTTTCATTCCTCCAGTCTCTAGTGTTAAGCTTGCGTGTCTTGAGTTCAGTCTGTGTGTTTCCTGTCTTATTTTGATAGTCCCTGTCCACTTTGTCTCATTAGCTCTGATTTGTCCCAGCTGTGTTTCCCTCCTGTCTCCCATTCCCTGATTGCTCCCTCTGTGTATTTAAGCCCTGTGTTTTCCTTGGTCTGTGTTGTGATCTCCCTGGTTCCATGCTGTGTGCGCGCGTCCTGTTTCAGCCTTGTTAATAGTTCCAGTTTAAGTCAGTTTGCTGTTTTTCTACTGTGTAGCAATAAATCTGAGTTTAGTCTGCACTTTGGGTCCGCCATTCCTGCCTGCCACTCACAGTACATGACAGGTATAGATACAGCCAGCATGACAGCAGACATACAGAGTTTGTCCAGTTGTCCAACCAGAATACTGGTGATGGTTTTTCTACATTTAGAGTCATGCAGCACACTGGAGGCAGGAATCAAGCTGAAACGGATCTTATATTTTTAAATATAAATATGAAAATATACAGAACCAGAAAGCTCTATGTAGGCTTGGACACTGGGAATACTGAGGTGGGAACACATGGCTAATGCAGACGATTTTCTTTTCCCTGTATTTTTATTTTAGGACCGTGAGGTAGCTGTTGCTATGATTTGGTGCTATATAGATAAAATTGCATTGAACTGATACAATACTGAACACAGAAGATAATGAGGAGTAAGGTTACAGGTGAGGTGCAGAGCTGAAAAATATAAACAAAATGAGGCAGGGGGAAGACACAGATGGCAACAATTACCAAAATAAAGCAAGACACAACTGAGCGAAGAACACAAGGGAGACAGAAATACAAAGACAAAAGTCAAGAATAGAAGAATTTACTAAATAAACACAAGGATCTCCAGAACAGAAGGCATGAAATTATAGCATACAGCACTTATATAAGGTATCAGGCAATAAACATGACACGCAAACACTAAGAAATAACACAACACTAAATTCCAACAATGCAGACACATAACCTTAATCCAAAGAAAACCAAAAGTACCAAACTAAAGAAACCCCAGAGCCCCAAAACTCAAAACCCTGGCTCTGAAACCAAAGGACGTGACAGAATGCGCTCTTTTCTTTCTTCTCTTTGTTAATTCATTGATATTGTTTTGTAGTAAACAAATAATTACAATCAAATCCCAAAAGTTGATTCTGTTCATCTGGACGTAGCGTTTTCAGTGGGAGAAACGTTTCGTCACTCGTCTAGGTGACTTCTTCAGTCTCTGACTGCAGGTTTCTCCAATCTTATAAACAGTACATTTGCATAATGACTGAAACCAGCCCACAGGAACAAAGGGCTGGAAGGTCAGTTCCTTCATCATTAATATGCAAATTGTCATGGCCATTGATCAAAGCCCACTGATCAATGGCCATGAGTACCATTCACAGAGAGTTGGGGAGTGGCTGCAATCACAGCATTGTAAGATGGTGACAGATGTACCCTTAGGCCCCCTCCTCGATTCAGAGATGGTCTTTCCCTTTTCACGTAAATGTCCTCCTTGACTCTGCGTTCAAACCAGCGTTCCTCCCTGTCCAGGATGTTACATCCTCATCCTTGAAAGAGTGTCCACTGGCCTGTAGGTGTAAATAGGCTGCAGAGTCCTGGCCCGACGAGTTCGCTCACAGAGCCAAAAAGTAGATAAACCAAATAAGATGACCCACCCACCCATAATTTCCAATGCTTGGGTCAAGGACAGAGAGAAGAGATTCTATAAGAGACATTAGAAATAGGATCAAAAATATTTTAATTACTGACAACAGAAAGATGCTGTTACAGGAAATCAGCATACAGATGTAAGAAAAAATATGACATTTATGTGGGATTTGTCTTACCCTGATTTACCTTCTTAGAAAACAGTTGAGCGTTCCAACCCAGGAATAATCTCCTAATTATGAATTATTCTCTGAAGAAAACTCAAACAAAACATTTGGTTTTTGTGACTAAAATAACTACCTGACAAAAATCTGACTATGAGTAAACCGATATCAAATGCTCGCTTGCATACATCCCAAGTGTCCTACAATAAATGTGTAATAAAAGTACAGTAAATATCCAGCTGCAATATGACTGCTTTATATGGTGTGTTTTGACTGACGTGTGTGTAAGCCTGTTATAGTGAGCTGTGGAAAATTTGAGCTTCTCTCAGGCTTTAGCGTGAATAAACGATCAGTGAGGGTTGTCTCGAGTGTTTATTACCCCTCATTGAAGGTCACAAAACTGTTTGCTTGCCTCACCGACGCTTTCTTTAGAAGGACACACACATTCCTGTAAACACATGTACATAACGCGAGCAATGAGTCCACTCCCTAAACACACTCTGGCTTACATCACGCTGTGAACCCTGACCAGGCTTATCAGCAAAAGAGGCCACGGAAGTGAAAACGAGCGAGGGACACAAGTAGAAGAGGATTAAAGAGGAAAACCAAGGAGCTAAGAGGAGAAAGAGACACCAACACGGTTGCTGAGATAGTTGGAGATGTCAGCTGAACGCGCAGCAGCTCACAGCGTTGATTTGTAAAGGTACGCCACACACGCTCGAGTCAAACCACGGAGTGTTGGAAAAGGCTTTTATTTTGTACGACTAAAGCGAAAGAGGTGACAGCCAGGAAGTGAAAGAGAGAGGGGGGACTGGAGTGGGGGCGAGCGAGCATGTGTTAATGATGTGTTAATAGCGGCACATGTCGAGCTCACGCTGCGACGAGTGTCACCGCACATCCTGACAAACACGGCGCAGCCTCCGGATCCATTCACCACAGCTCTGTGCATCCTCTGCTTTAATTCTCTCCTGCCTTATTTGCCTTCTTGCAACCTTCTTTTGCACCTCGCTGCCTTCTTTATCTCATCCTTTCCTTCTCTCCTCGCTGCCTTATTTACTTTCTTGTCACTTTATTTACATCCTTACTCTATTCTTTAATTCCTTTCTGTCTTATTTATCACCTCACTAGCCTATTTGCCTTCTTACTGCCTTCTTTAAATCCTCGGTACATTTCTTACCTCTTTATTTCTTACCTCTCTAACTCTGTGCTGCCTAATATGTCTCCTCACAACCTTCTTTACCTCATCATTACCTTCTTTAATTCTTTGCTACTATTTGTAGCTCCTCACTGCCTTTTTTTTTTTTTTACCTCGCTACTTTATTCACATCCTCATTTCCTTCCTTAACTCCTTCTTTACATTCCCATTACCTTCTTTACATCATTAACTTCTCCGGCTCCAATACCACATCCAAAGAGGTTGTGAGTTAGTTCAGGTAGTTTGTGAGTTGTTTCTCTGTGATCCTCTTTTCCCTCCCTCCAGTCAGTCGCAGCAGATGGCTGCTGCTTCATGAGCCGGGTTATGCTGGAGGTTTTCTCCCCTACGCTCACCACATGCTGCTCACTGGGCTTCTCTCTCTAATGTTTTAGGGTCCTTACCTTATGTGATGAAGCTTTATTGAGACGACTGTGGCCATCTATTGTCTTCTGCTTATCCAGTTAAGGTGGAGCTGGAGTATATCCCAGCTGTCACAGGGCTAAAGGTGGGGTACACCTCGGACTGGTCGCAGTCTATTGCAGACAATATGTTATATACACTTCGCTCTCAGACTGAGGGTTTGTAGGATATTTAAAAGATGAATGGGAGGCAGAGCCTTCAGCTTTCACGCCCCTCTTCTGGGGAACAGGCTAAGGATTCGGGAGACAGACTGATCTGTACTAATGAACGAGCTGTAATCAAAAAAGTTACATGATTGAGCTTAAAACATCACTTTTTTTGGTCCTTGATGGATCTTCACCACTGGGCCAGAGGTGGCTGAAGTCACAGGAACTGAGAGGTGCAGGCGTTGAGATAGCATCTCAGTGCTCGTTTGTACTTAATGTAAAGTCGTCAGTCTCATCACTGATGGTGCACTAGAGCGTGAATTTCAAAATAAAAGATGCTTGACTCCTCACCTTTGGGTGTAGAAACTGTGGATCTGAAAACTTCTCGGTTGTAGCTGCAGACACAGTCAGGTCCATTTAAGTGTGAGGTCTGTGGTGAATTGTTGAACTGAGCGGTCAGGACAGGATGTCGGCTCTGGACCGAAGATGACCTTGAATTGTGAGTGGCTAAATTTTAATCAGCCATGGCTTTTTGAATTTTATGCAACTATCCCTGGAACTTTTTAATCGCACCTTGTAAAAAAATTGAATTGCATGGGTCGTTTCATATAAACATTTAGCTGAAGGTCTTTCTGTAATAACCTCATTAGAGTAGGTTTGTGGAGCTGCCTACATTCAAACCTCCTTCCACGCTTCCAAGCCAGGAAGCCTTGCTGTCTCCTCGTCTCCTTCTCTCTTTAATCCCTAAAATAAGCTGCCTCATGTCCTCACTTCCAGGAAAGCTTCCTTGCTTGTGTTTTTGTCAGTCAGATAAATTTTGAGGCTCAGATTGTGAATTGCTGCTCAGGGACGACGTTGTTTGTTTCTTCACTGACTCCCACATTCACATATGCTCATCCATATTTAATGTACTACGTCTGGTAGCCTGTGTATGTGCCTGTGTGTGTGTGTGTGTGTGTGTTTCCCTGTGGGTATAACTGTGTATAAATGCAATGGTGGCAGTGACGAGTCTGTGTTTGTGCATACATGAGTGTGTATATGATTGTGTTTAACGCTGTGACTGTGTGTGTGTGTGTGTGTGTGGCTCCCTGCTGTCTGCCACCATCTGCTGTTCCCTCAGACTGGAGCAGCGAGTCGATGAGTCTGTGGAGGAGCTGGTCGCAAACAGGAAGCTGAACTCTGCCGATGACATGTTTTTCTACCGCTCGGGGTCAAAATTAAAATGCGGCAGAACAAAAATGTCTCGCGGTCGGCAGTTTAGAAGTTTTACTGAGCAAGGACGCAAAAAAGACGTCTCTCCTTCTAGTAAGGGTATGAGGACACAGAATCTTCTTCTAAAGGAAACAAAGAAGGAAAGAAGTTTCTTAGACACCTTGTTTGGCCTTTTAAGTGAGGAGGCTAGGAAAGTAAGGGTAAAGAAGTTTCCTAGTCAAATAAATAGGAGAAAATAAGCTTCCTGTAGTAAGGAAAGAAGAAGGTAAGTCATGAATAGAAGTGGGGAAAGAAGGTTCCTGTCCTATTAAAGATTTAGGATGAATCCTAGTTAGATAGCAAGAAGTTAAATAATCAAAGTAGGAGGCTTGTTAGGGGGTAAGGAAGCTTCCAATGCATCCTATGTCAATAATGAGGAAACAACACTTCTGATTTTTCTGCTGGAAGGAAAACGCAAACTTGAGTTTTCCAGAATCAACTTCTGGTCTGGTCCTTAAAATCCTGAGGCTCTGAGTAGTGGGTGGATGTCACGAGATGTCAACTGCAGCACATTTGTAGCTTAAAACTAATAACAAGAAGAAGAATTAAAAAAAAGACTGCATTATCGTTCAAGTAAGATTCGAAAGCTATTTATCCAAATTACTGTCGTCCGCTTCAATCTTTCCGAGTCCTCTCTGGCAGAAAACAGTGACACATTGATGGATCAGTTAATTGGAAAACTGAAGAACTGGATCTGAATTTTAATCCAAGAATGTAAATCTGAGTTGCTGTCAGGGCAGAAGTTAAATTATCAGTTTTTCTTGACGTGTGGAGATCTGCTTCTGCTTCACGGAGCAGCTACAGCTGAACTGCTCACAGAATAATCAGAGTCATTCTGCCAGCGTTTAGTTCAGATCACCTGTCAGCATGAGCCGATGAAGTCTGCTGTTGAGCTCGCTCAGTGACTTCCTGTGTTCTTGTGTCTGCAGCTCAGCCGCCATGTCTAAAGCGACGGTGAAGAAGCTGCACTGGCGCTCCAAGGTACTGAAACGTGCAACGCCTGCAGTGACAACGGAGGTGAACCATTTCCTGTGAGAACTTCATCCTCTGTGTCGTCTGCAGGTGCAGGAGAGCTTCGTCCCGCTGGGCGGCGGCACCGGTGGCTCGGGGGAGCTGGGGCTGGCCATCGGGGGCGGGGCTGACTATGGCGAGTTCCCGTTCGTCACGGCCGCCCCCGGGGGCGGACCCACGGTGGGCGACATCATCCTGGAGATTGGAGGGACACCTGTGTTGGGAATGACCCTCGGTGATGTCAGAGGAGTCCTGAACTCCTGTCCTCATCCAATCAGAATCAAGACTGTCTCACCAGGTGAGAGAAAAGTTTGTTAATGACCTGATGGTGATGTTTGATGTTTAGTTTGTTCATCTGGAAAACATAAAAGAAGGAAAATTGGTCACTTATTTCACTTCTTATTTTTTTGTCTTTATTGGCTGAAACGGGCTCCATAAAATGTCTCATTAACCTGACACGTGTAATTTTCACATTAAGATGCTCAAAGGGATTTTTATGAAGCTAAAACAAATATATATAATAATATAAATTAATTACTGGCTGACTGAAAGAAGAGTAATCTGCACTGCTTAATAACTCTTTCAGTCGTTTTTAATGCAACATTTTGTTGCCTTTTCAAAATAACAGAAAGCAGAACTTAACAGTTCTGCGTTATGTACGTTTGTTTTGGTCTGTTCACCTTTGAAATGCTTCTTGAATAAAATACGTGGAAGGTTTTTCCTCAAATAAAAAGAAAAATAGAATAAAGACGAGTTTTGTGTAGTCAAACCAACGATTTACTTTTTTGTTACTTTTATTCTTTAATTCATTTTCTGAATCTTGAATCTCATGATTTGGTTTTAGCTGACATCATTTTTCACCCCTCAGCTGTAAAAGGTGACCTCAAGGTCAGAGGTCAAGCTTTCTTAAATTCTTTTGAATGTGATAACTTGAGAACAAGGCGATGCAGGATTTTGAAATTGATACCATAGATGTATCTACTGGGAGGCTGACGGGTATCATTGGTGCACGCCAGTAGTTTTGTCATTATTATTAATGACAAAAAAGCAAAACTGTGATTATCAACAAAGATTTAGTCAGCTTCAGTCGAGGAGACACGGCCAAAGAGACAGTTCTTTTCGGTTATAATAGGCTAACTGTACTTTCATGTAACATTTTATTCTGAAAAGAAACTACTTCCTGCAGTTGTCAGATCAGTGTAGTGAGGAGTAGCTTAAGATATAAGCAACGGAGTGAAATAGAGGCAATTCAAAACTGTTCTCAAGTTCAGCATTATGGCACGTGCTGTATGACTGTGACATCATATCCTGTATTTCTGTGTGTGTGTGTGTCCCAGGTTCATCTCTGTGTAAAGACCTCAGGTTGTACCTCAGTAAGTGTTTCACGCCGGGCTCCATGGACAGTCAGCTGCAGCAGCTCATCAGGGAGAACCTGTACCTGCGCGCCGTGCCCTGTAAGACACACCTGCACGCACACACACACACACACACACACACACACACACACACACACACACACACACACAGTCTGGTGTTGCTATCCTCGTGGGGAAATCTCATTGACATAATGGTTTCCCTAGCCACTTACCCTAACCATCAAAGATTAATGCCTAACCCTTACCCCAGTACAACGCCAAAGATGACCGTTGAGGGAAGGAGAAGTGGAGCAGGAACAGGAACTTTAAAGGAGAGTCCGGATGATCCAGCGACCCCTAGGACTGTGCATTAAAAGCTTTAGTAAAAGAGAACTAAATCCAACTATCTCTACACCTAACCATAACCCAATTGTAACCCTGACACTAAAACCACATTTTGAGTGTGAAAAATGCCTTCAACCCCGTGGGGATTGGGACTGTGGTCCCCACAGTAAGATTTCAGATTTTGGTCCCCACCAAGATAGGAAGAACTAGAGATGGACCGATCCGATATGTAATATCAGTATCGGTCTGATACTGACCTAAATTGCTGGATTGGATATTGGAGAGAAATAAAAACTGTAATCCGATCCATTAAATATCAGAAAAGCACCTCACAAAACTTGCGACACGGTGTAACTCGGCTCATAACCGTAGCACGTCAGAGCAGTGTGCTCACGTGATAGAGCGGCTGTGTGTATTTGTAGCCTCACTACCAAACCAGCATTTCATCTCCGAGAAAGTGATCCCAGAGAGAAGTAAAGCAAGTGTGTAAGTTCATCTCTGAATGTTTTTAAAGCATTCCCACATTAAGCTTAACAACCGATATACGGACTGACTGGCTCTTCTCTCTCCCTCCCTCTCCTGTTGCTACTTCAATCATGAAACTGCTTAATGATCAGCTGATCGGCTTTTCTGTCTCGAGTCCGTCTCTCTTCTTTGTTTTTGTCCCACTTTGCACCAGAAAGAGGAAACCAGCGGCTGAACAACAGCAGCAGGTTTAACCTTGATAAGCTGTTGTTAGAATTTATTTAATATTACTTTCTACACCAGGATCTTTTTCTACGCAGCTGACGGCTGGTAACTGTGCAGGGGCGGATCTAGCAAAGTTTAGCCAGGGGGGCCGATAGGGCATGAACAGGGAAAAGGGGGCACAAAGACATACTTTTCTTTCTTATTCTCATTTAAAATGTCTAGCTTTTAATAAATAATTATCTGAATCTTACACCCAAAGTTTTAATCTTGTGTAAAATGTATAGAAGTCCATTACTGTATATAGTAACTATTAAGTCTAATATACCCTAGTAAGCTATAGTACTTTTTCCTTTGGGAAGGTACCATCTGTGCAGTCTGCAATTCTGTAGAAGAAAGATGTTGAATCTATTTAATTATTCTTGAAAAATAATTGATTTCTGTGCATTTTTTTTCCACACTGCATCAAATTAAAGTTGATTACGTCGATTAAGCATCATGAGGTGGAGGGTGGTTCCCTATTTTTTTTGCTGGGAGTTTGCAACCCTATTAGTTAGGTTGCTTAATATTTCTGCTAAGTACTCTTTAAAATACCAGAATAGGGAGGATGGAGTAGGTTTAAGTTTATTAGATTGATCAGTATTGCTGAATTATGAAATATTTTGTTGTATTTTTTACATACAGGTATAACAGAATAGCTTTAGCGTTGTTGTTTTTTTAAACTTGAGTATGAACTTATACAAAATGCAGCAAGATATTAAAAAAAGTTTTATTGATTAAAAAACACACTATATTGGATTCATATCGGTATCGGCAGATATCAAAATTTATGATATCGGTATCGGTATCGGACTTAAAAAAGTGGTATCGTGCCATCTCTAGGAAGAACATACCCTCGTTTGTACCCTCATCTTCTGATTCACTTTCTCCAACAACACAAAACCTGTCCAGCGTACACCTAGTGATCACATGACTCTGCCCTCCCTGAAGGTACGACCAGGCAGCCTCGAGATGGAGAGATTTCAGGTGTGGACTACAACTTTGTCTCCATCGAGGAATTTTTCTCTCTGGAGGAGTCCGGAGCTCTGCTGGAGAGCGGCAAATTCAAAGGTAAGGAAAACAAACACACCCTCAGGAATACTGCAGTGTAATGAAAATATACTCAGATTATATGAAACTCCAGTGAATGATCTGAAAGGTGTGATTTATTCATCATGGTGTGATGTTTTTTACAGTGTGTAAAAAAACATCACAATTTAAACTGTGTTTGGGGTTTACTTTTAGTTTTTTTGTTTTTCTTTTTTGGAGGAGGCGTGAGGAAAAGAGGATTTTGTGTCTCTAATCCTCCAAACCTCAGAAATGAAACCTGCCTCCCCCTCTGTCCTCCCCCCACGCAGCACTCCACCGTATTAATCTGATGGGATTAATGAAACTAAAATAGAAACAGAATTCACACATAGAGTCTGTTTCACACCGAACGATGCGTCTCTGCGTCTCTCACTAATGCTCCCAAACATTTTAATTTGACAGTTTATCTATTTTCAGTTCCTGTTGAAAACATTTCAAAACAAAAGACTGCTGTGCCTTCACATTATTAGATGATTCAGTATTCATACAATTTGATTAATTGTTTTGTTTAATCCTCATATAAGAAACTGAAATTGTGCTGGTTGATGTAAAGCTTAATTTTAAAAAGCTGATACAACAGTAGGTATAAAATCTAACATAAACACAAATTGGGAATACAGGAAGGCAAGCGGATGATCTGAGAAAGACAGCTCAAAGAAATTAAGGGATCACTTGATCATCACAGTCCAGCACAAAGTCAGGTAACCCTCAGGGACATCAGCAGGAAGCACAAACCACTCTGAATGCTTTTCAGCTGCTTTGGTGCAAATCAAAGTGAGAACAGGCGCTCTGGAGAGCAACAACACGACGACCTCCAAAGAGGAAACGGTTTCGCAGGTCATTGATTTCTCCTCATCCCTCCGGGCTGATTTTTCTCTAATTTTGCTTTCTGTTTATGTCCTCGTCACTGTCAGTGTCACGAGACAATACTTGCAGACCAATCATGGTTACACGGGTATTCCACCTCATCTAGGATGAGACATCAATACGTGCCGTCACAAGGAAACACAGGCCAAAGAGTATGGAAGAGATACCAGGATACGGGCTATTGGGAGCACCGCCAGGACCCTACAACACGATCTCCAGCAAGCTACATACAGTGGCTTACAAAAGTATTCGGCCCCCTTGAACTTTTCCACATTTTGTCACATTACAGCCACAAACATGAATCAAATTTGTTGGAATTCCAGGTGAAAGACCAAATCAAAGTGGTGCACACGTGAGAAGTGGAACGAAAATCATACATGATTCCAAACATTTTTTACAAATAAATACCTGAAAAGTGGGGTGTGTGCAATTATTCAGCCCCCTTTGGTCTGAGTGCAGTCAGTTGCCCATAGACGTTGCCTGATGAGTGCTAATGACTAAATAGAGTGCACCTGTGTGTAATCTAATGTCAGTGCAAATACAGCTGCTCTGTGACGGCCTCAGAGGTTGTCTAAGAGAATATTGGGAGCAACAACACCATGAAGTCCAAAGAACACACCAGACAGGTCAGGGATAAAGTTATTGAGAAATTTAAAGCAGGCTTAGGCTACAAAAAGATGGAAGGAGTATGGCACAACTGTAAACCTACCAAGACAAGGCCGTCCACCTAAACTCACAGGCCGAACAAGGAGAGCGCTGATCAGAAATGCAGCCAAGAGGCCCATGGTGACTCTGGACGAGCTGCAGAGATCTACAGCTCAGGTGGGGGAATCTGTCCATAGGACAACTATTAGTCGTGCACTGCACAAAGTTGGCCTTTATGGAAGAGTGGCAAGAAGAAAGCCATTGTTAACAGAAAACCATAAGAAGTCCTGTTTGCAGTTTGCCGTCGTGCTTCTCTTCAGCAGGGACAGGGAAGCTGGTCAGAGTCGATGGGAAGATGGATGGAGCCAAATACAGAGCAATCTTGGAAGAAAACCTTTTGGAGTCTGCAAAAGACTTGAGACTGGGGCGGAGGTTCACCTTCCAGCAGGACAACGACCCTAAACATAAAGCCAGGGCAACAATGGAATGGTTTAAAACAAAACGTATCCATGTGTGAGAATGGCCCAGTCAAAGTCCAGATCTAAATCCAATCCAGAATCTGTGGCAAGATCTGAAAACTGCTGTTCACAAACGCTGTCCATCTAATCTGACTGAGCTGGAGCTGTTTTGCAAAGAAGAATGGGCAAAGATTTCAGTCTGTAGATGTGCAAAGCTGGTAGAGACAGACCCTAAAAGACTGGCAGTTGTAATTGCAGCAAAAGGTGGTTCTACAAAGTATTGACTCAGGAGGCTGAATAATTACGCACACCCCACTTTTCAGTTATTTATTTGTAAAAAATGTTTGGAATCATGTATGATTTTTGTTCCACTTCTCACGTGTACACCACTTTGTGTTGGTCTTTCACGTGGAATTCCAATAAAATTGATTCATGTTTGTGGCTGTGATGTGACAAAATGTGGAAAAGTTCAAGGGGGCCGAATACTTTTGCAACCCACTGTATGTGCTTGTTTCTGACCAAACTGTCTCCAGACTCCACGCGGGCCTAACATCCTTTCAGTGGGACCTGCGCTCACCGCTCAGCAGCACACAGCTTGATTAGCACTCGCCTAAATGAAAGAGAACGCTGTGGTGAACATTTAGCATCATTTAGCATGGCCGCCTTAGTTAGTAGTGGCGTGGGAGGGGGGCATATATTTGGTGACCAGCACTCTTACCACATAATTACTTTCAGGTCACTTCACTCACTTGGGAAACTTCCTAACAAAATCTGACTGTTTGAGCCTTTGGAAAGGATGGAGTAGTAAGAACTGGAGGGAGATATGAAATGTGTAAATCTCTGACTATAAAAGTTCATCAGACCTGAGCTGTTTCAAACAGCAGTTTGTTCTGTTTCATCCAATCACAGGGAATTATTATGGGACGCCCCGCCCCGTCCACATTGGCCCAGAGAGTCCACCAATCACATACCAGGAACATCGAAACCTGCTGAGGAACTTCAGGACAAGGAGCAAGTCTCTGAGTAACCTGGAGAAAGCTGTGGAGGAAGGGGACAACAGTGAGGAGGACAGCGGGCTGACGGGTAGAGAAACTCACATGTAACACATCCCAGTCTTACCTGCACAGGTGTGTTTGCGCGTTGACGAGATTCTCTACCAGCAGGATCAGCTGGAGCCCCGCCCACAACCCTGCCTCTCAGCCAGTCATGGGAGTCCGCGGTAGGAATGGAGAATGGAGGAGGGGGAAGAGGAGTAGGGAGGGGAAGAGCAGGAGTGGGAGGTCCGCTGCCGGAAAACTGGGAGCTGGCCTACAGTGATTCAGGGGAGCCGTATTACATCGAGTGAGAAATACTTATCAGTTCTTCTTCTGGTGTCAGCTGATTTAATCCGTTTGATTATGGCCATCAGAAAAATATGCTGAGGAAAGCCATGGACGCTGTAATGCTGTTCAAACTTTAAATTGATCCTTTTTCCAATGAAGTCTGGTACATACAAAATATTTGATCCTTTAAATGTCTTATTCTGTGAACCAGTCCTGCTTGTTTTTGTTGTGTGAGTCAGTTTTTTTTTTTAAATTTTCTTGCAAACTGAGACATGAGACCCACAAACAGGAAACTGAGCTGAGTTGCTGAGTGTTTCCTGTATTTGCAAAAATAATAATTTCCAGTAGCAGGCAGAAAAAGCACTACATTTTAACTTATCCTCAATCTGTCAGATTATATTGTCCAGTGTGTTGATGATGATGATGGTGGTGGTGGTGGTAATTAGGATGTGTGTGTTCCTCTGTCCATCAGCCATAATTCAAAGACGACCAGCTGGCTGGATCCTCGAACTCAGAACAAAGAGACGACGTCTTCTACAGAACGTAAGGCGGTTTTAAATCATTCATTCACGTGCAATTCATCTTGTTTTGTTCATGATGTCACATAATTGCTTCTCTGAAGGACATTTAAAAATATTACAGTCATAATACCCTCAAATGGTTATATGTTGTTTTTAAATTCTAGTTAAATGCTTTTTATTTGAGGTGGTATTTGTGTTGAAACTTCCCGTTTCCACACAAACTGCCTTGGATTCTTTCATTCTGGCAGCAGCAGCCAGCAGAGGGCAGCGCTGACCCACAAACTCCACTTTTTTTGTTTTTATTGTCACACCAATCAGAAAGAAAAAAAAAAAAGGAACAATATAGATGCATGCCTGTCCTCTGTGAGTTTTACACTGAAAGAAAGAGTCCACGTCCTCCCTTCCTGCACATGAACCTCTGGAGTTATACAAGCATCCTTCAAGGATAGGACTAACGTTTCCTCTTTCCCTTCTCTTCATCGTTTTTCCTCCTTTGCCTGCCTCCTTTCTTTGTCCCCCATGTCTCCTCTCGCCTCTCAGTCCCAGAGTTCACCGACCAGCCCAGTCAGCTGAAGGGCTACTCCATCCACACTCGGCTCTCTAAAGGTCCTCGAGGTTTCGGCTTCAACATAGTTGGAGGAAGTCGACCCCGAGAGTTTCTGCAGGTGTACAGCGTCACACCTGGAGGACCGCCTGCTCTCAACACAGGTACTGATCACAGTACAGTTTACCTTCAGTTATGTCACAAACCTGAATCTGTTTTTTTTACATGGTTTTCGATCCAGGTTTCTGAAATCCAGGTAAAATGTGTTCAAATGTAAAAGCAGGACGTTTCAAAACCCAAACCACATAATCACATAAAAACTATCATAAAGTGGCAGTTGTTGTCGTGGGTCAGGTGGTCAGAGGAGAGAGGTTGAGATTCTCTCTCTGTGGAGGATTACGGTGCTGTTGATTAAGAAAAATAAAGAGCTGAGTACTAATCTCATGATCTACAACTAATCCACACACGTGCGCTCTCACACACAGTTTAATCTGACCCACGTACCCACGCCTCCTCCCTGTGGGTTGGTTCACATGCTCTGAGATCAGCATGGAATCAGGAATGAAACAGAGCTACAAAAAAACAAGCTTAAGACCTGTTCACGTGTTGTGGTTTTCATTTTAAATAGATGAAACTTTGTCACCCAGAATGAGAAGACACAAAACATTAAATCTCATTTACACTCGTAGTCCTCTCGGTTCACACCTGGATTTTGTACCTGTGCCTGTTCACCTTACTGCTCACTGAAAGGCGAGAGAACGTAAAACATCAATATTCTCACTCAAATGATGGATTATGCTTGTTGTGGACAGACAGAGATGCTTCAGGAAGTCAAACTGAGTGTAAAAATCTGTTCTTCATGTCTTTGGATTCTAACTGTAAACTTATTTCTTTGGTAATCACAGATTTCAGCTGCAGCAGCTGCACATATGCACTCCTGCATGTCCTGTTAGACATTAAGACTCTAACCAGTAGATTTTGCTTCCTCGAAGCGGACATCCTGGTCTACATCAACGACACCTGTGTGCTGGGTCGCTCTCACAAAGAAGTGGTGGAGATGCTGAAGTCGGTACCGATGGGTCAAAGCGTGGATGTGGTGCTGAGGAGAGGATACCCGATGCTTTATAACCCCGACGGCTGTCCCAAACAGAGCCTGGAGACGGTACAGCCCTAAATTTACTTTAATTACTTAACTACATAAAACTGTTTAAATATCTATATTTATAATATTATCTATATATTATAATATAATATATTCCCATAGAGAGGGTGAAACATTTCAGTGCTTTCAAGTTAAAAGATTCCCCATGACTCCTCTTCTGCCTGCTGTGGGAAACGTTAAGGCCTGTGTAAGAGATCAATGAATTCACAGCCAGTAAAAACAGGCATAAAATACAAGAAATAGCTGCCTTTTAGCACACACTAACATTTCCTCTTCATACAAACAACCAGAGACAAAATTAAGCAGAGCCAAGATAAAAACAATGAGTTATCGTGTCTTGTTCTTGTTTTGCAAATGCAGACAGCCAATCTTTAATAATTGGGGATGAGAAGACTTGCACATTGAATCTGTCTGGCTCAGCCATTTAAAAGTGAGCCGTGCAAATATTTAGACCCTTAAATCAGTGGTTCATCTGTGAGGTGGGCTCCACTCGTGGGACATACACAACCAGGGGAAAAGTGTCTAACCTCATATCCGACCTTTCAGCAGCCGCAGACCCCCAGCGAGTCCAGCAACCTGAGCCGAGGCCTGACGCACCTCACCTACAGCCGCACTCTGGACGCCAACGGCAGCACGCCAGGTCAGAGCAACCATGGAAACCACATGGTTTACATTTACAGTCCTCTACTCTCATCACAGCTGTGTGATACAAATTTAATTTAGAAACATTAATAATTTATTTTAATTCACTGCATAATAATGTGGCACATTAACAAATAATAAAGGATTGTAAAAACACAACGATTATTTTGTAATTTTACTAATTTCTGCTATTTGTAGCCAGGGAGGATAATGAGCTGCAGGCTCAGGGGTCCCAGCAGGGGTATTTAACATTTCTTGTTGGAAAGCCGATCAAAGGCCTCCAAAGGCAGAACAAAAGCGCGAGAGTTTACAATGAAAAGTCTCTACAAAGTGAGAAAGTTATCAAAATAAGATAAACAAACCACAATGGCTTATCCTGCTGTGGGACCCGTTGGCGTGTCTGCGTGGAGGGTCCCATTGTCCTGCTCTCTGAACTTATTTATAGCTCATGTAAAAGAACACATCACATCAGAGTTGAACCTAAGAACTTTGTTTTTCTCTGACAGCTGTTAAAAATAAAACACAAATTAACAGATTCATCTTCTTCTCTCTATAATCCAGGCCTGGCACAAACCCCGCCCTCTTATGCCACTCAGCCAATGACAAATGGACTCACGGGCCCACCCACCCCCACGTCTTCTGATACCCCACTGGGTCCACCACACCCAGCGGAGAGGACGCTTACCAATCACAGTGACTCTGATGGCGGCCTATCGAATGCAGGAACTCGAAGGTCAGTGAGGGCATCAGCAGTACCTCACACATCGTGGTGCTTCCCTGATTCTTTTGGTGAAAACGAACCTCAAAGGTTCTTCTGTCCTTTGGGAAAAGTCCTGCGCAGCTTTAGCAGTGATCTTAGAAGTAATGGTGCTCAGCCTGTTCCACTCTGCTCTTCCTCACAGGTCTTCTCTGATTCGCTACAACAGCAACACTCTCCCCGCCCTCTCTTCCACTTCCCTTCTCCAACATCAGAGCTCCAAGTCCTCAGAGAGTGACCTGTCCACGTCCACGCTCCCCATATCCTCCTCCACGCTCCCCATCACTTCTTCATCCTCACACACTCTTACCAAACTTCCGCTCTCTCAGCCCGAGACGGGCCTCCTCCAAAACTCCACCAGCTCCAGCAGCACAAACAACACCCCCTCCTCTTCTACACCTCCTGGTCCGCCTGTGCATCGCCCACTGATGCCTCAGACCTCCCTCGCTCTGACCCCACCCAGAGACATCCCACCCTGTGGCTTTAACGGGTGCCCGGCCAATCACCAAGCACCCTCCACAGCATCCAGAGGAAACCCGGGATTGGTGCTCCCCCTTGGAGCCGGGTCCCCGGGGACAGCCCACGGCGGGGAGCTCGTGCCGGTGGCTCTCAGCCGCAGTGAGAGCGGGGGGCTGGGGTTCAGTGTGACAGCAGGAGGAAATGGGGGTCAACAGGCAGTAGTCAGGCGGGTTTGGGATCGGAGGCAGTGCCTGTCGCTGCAGTCAGGAGACATTATAGTGAAGATCAATGGAGCAGACGTCCAAAGCTTCAGCTTCTCCCAGGTAAAAGATTTTTATGGCTTTATCACCTCGCTCGACCTTGATATTCCGACTGACGTTAGCTCAGCAGTGAACAGTTGGTCTTTGGGAAGAGGGAAGCTCTCATGGGTGCTCATGGGAGTTTTGTGGATATTTCCCCGTATATCCTAGAGGTGTTTTATTTCTGTGTGTCAAGGAAAGAGAGATGGTCCTGTTTAACCTAAAAAACAAATCCTCATCACAGTAGTTTACCTGCCTCAGCCCTCCTTGTTACTACTGACAGACATAGCCATTGGTTAATGAAAACTAACCGATGTCTAATGTGACGTGATGAGTGGGGAACACTAAAGAAGTTCCATCAGAAGTAATAAACACGAGTGTGTTTCCTTCCTCAGGTGCAGAGAGTGCTGCAGGAACACACCAAACAGGGAGAGGTTGTACTTCTGGTCTACAGAGGAGGTAGATATCTGACGCCCGTTACCCCAACCCTAATTCACTGATGACTGTGACTGTTAATAACACCAATGCAAATCTAAGTATGTCGGGCTCAGGCTGCAGGATGTCTTCGTCTCATCAGCCAATGATTGTGTCATAAATGTTTATGCATTTTGACACTGGTTATTTTTGGTGCAAACTAATCAATGTTATTGAACAGCATAGGTTATCCAGCAATTCCTAGAATGTAAATAAGCATGCAGAAATGGCCAATAATGTGTTTAGACTTAATTTCTATTGTCACTCACTGTTTGGTTAACTTTAACTGGTTAACTGGTTTGATTAACTGCTTAACTTTAGATCATATCTATATGACATAATGAGAACTTAAGGGTTTACTCTTTCCTCCATCAGCTCCCGTATCCTCCCCAGTCGTCACCCCCAACATCTACAAACGCCTCATCATCCCACACGGAATGACGGGCCCTTCCTCCTCCCACCCCAACACTTCAGCCGACATGCCTTCCCCTTCCACGGGTGCCTTGGTGGGGGGTATTCCCCCACTCAGCCAGGCTGGTTTGGCCCTTGAGAGTCCCCAGGAGGGTCAACTACCAGCAGCAGGGAACCACCAAGGTAAAAGCATCCAAGAGTAGTAGTGAGGTGTGCTGCTAAGTGAGTGGCGACTGTGCCAGTAGCTGTTTTTGTTGGTGTATAAGTGACATGATTTCCCAGTTCTGCCTCAGAAACAGCTCCTGCAGAGGAAAATAATAAATGCATTTATTATTTAACAGAAAATTGGAAAACAAAAGGCAGATATTTCAGCATTTCTACACTTCTACATATTTCTACTTAACTATGATGGGCTGTGTAAATATTTAAGTAAAATACTTTTTGTTGTAAAGCGAGAAAGCCAGAAAGAGGCAAAGGAAAATCATTTATTAAGGGAATCATTTAACAAATCTTGTGCTCTCCAAGCAAATCCAAAATGCCAGGTTTCTTTAGAATGATTATTTTTAGATGATGTGGGTCCCACAGTGTCGCCTAATTCTTAGCGATAAGCATCTTGAGATGACAGATGTTGTGACTGAATACAAATAAAGCTGAACTGAACCCTTAGGTGCCCCTCCTGCCCAGACGCCTAACGGACCTCCAGCCTCGGCCCTCATCCAGAGCACTAGCTTCCTGGACTCAGTTCCTGTGACGCTGACCTTAGAGCCACGTGACTTGTTGGGCGTGGAGGAGAGCGCCGGCGGCCCTCCTGCACTCAGAGAGGGCGGACTAGGAGCCGTTCCTAAGGATGGAAGAGGAGGCGGAGGAGGAGTAAAGTCAGTGGATGTGGAGCTGAGGAGGCGACAAGGAGAAGGCTTTGGATTTGTTATCGCCTCTCAGGAAGTGAGTGGAGGTGAGTGGCAAAGAGTCCTCCGTATGTCCAGCTTCTGTCGGCGTCACCGCCTGTTATATGATTGAGTTTTCCTGAGATGAACCAATTCTTCATCTGTACACATGTTCAAGGTAAAAGTGCAGTGACCACAACAAACTACATACATTTAGACACAAAGAGGTCTAAATGTATAAAAAGCAAAGATCCAGCTGATGCCTGGTACTTTATCTCTGACTGCTGAAACTGAACAGGTTGTTGTTGTAGAAGTCCAACAGTAAGTTTTGTTTATTGTGCTGATATGGAGAAAGCACAAAGACAGAGCCAGCCTACAGAAATCAACAACAAACTCATTGACAGGATGCAGAGGTCGTGGTTTTGAGTTTTGTATTTTAGGTCATCTTTTGAGGTTATATTTAAGTCCTGGAGTTTTCAGTTTGTTTTTACCTCCCCTGTGCTCCCTGTTTCCTCGTATCCAGGCTTAGTCTTTGTGTTAGGTCTTTTTCTGTGTCATTACTTTGTACTGTATTTTGGTGCTGTCTCTTGTGCCATGTATTTAGCTTTATTTCCCATTTGTCTCATTAGTTTGATTTTGTTCACCTGTGCCTTGTTTTCCCCAGCTGTGTTCTCTCTCCCTAATGACATCATGCCTCTATTTAAACCCTCAGTCTGCTTGTGTTGCTTGTTAACCTCCCCTTTGGGCCCCTGGTCTGTTTAGTATCGTAGATTATTTTCCTCACTTTATCCGTCCTAGTTTGACATTCCTATGTCTGACGCACAAAGAAGTATAACAGAAACAGAGGATTCAAGAAGAATATACCTGAAATGGACAATAGAAAAACAACTGCTTCAACTTATCATTAAGCAAATGTTGTTTGGATGGTCTAGTGGTTAAATTGTGGCGATGCTATTCTTCAAAAAGAAAATTTGACTGTTCATCCAAAACAAGAAGAGAAAGCAAACAAGTTATTTCCATGGATCACTAAATGGCGACAAATCAAACTGTTAGAAAAAGCAGGCAGTCAGTTAGTGGAGAGAGCTATTGGACTTGAAAGGGACTTTCATTTGGTAATATATGTGATGGATAAGTAAGAAACACAACCTCTCTGCTTAGCCTGAGGGGAAGTGGGTAATTTAAAAGTAAAGGAATTCAGTGGGCTGGATCACAGAGTTGGAAATGTTACCCACTGACACTTGAAATGGGTTAAAAATAAAACCTATTGAAATCCTTCAATCTCTCTGAAGATATAGGATGACAAAAAAATAAAAAAAAGAAATGATGGAAACTTGAAAATTGTTTTTCAAGCCTACTGTTCACCAGCGATCCAGAGCTCAAGTTCATATTCAAATAAACTTTCAATAAACAAACATCTGATTTTGGAGGGAAGGGCAAGACTTTTTATACTGGTACATTTTTGGTTTCTGTTTGAACAAGCTTTGGTGCATGCAGATAAAATTTATCGGTATTTGTTTAAAAGGACCAGAGGAGAAACAGGAAGTTTTGAACCGGATATCCATTATGTTCCATCTGTACATTCTGGCTACAATAGAAGCTCAGAAAAATGGCTTCGTCAGCCTCAGGCCACTGAGTTACCTTACTGATATTTATACGTGTCTGCTGTGATTTTAAGGCACTCAGCTGCAATAAAATAAAAGTTACTTGTAATAATTACAAAACAAGAGCACTTAGCTTATAAGTAACTATAACCCTGGGCACTAGATTTGCATATCACACAGTTTAGTTTGGGTTAATAAGCAACTCGTTTCACGTGTAAACAAGCCGTGGGTGTACAGGGAGGAATTAAAGCTTTCAGATAAAAGCAGCACAGTAATACATAAATGCAGTCCAATATTCCCTCCTCCTGAAACTGTGGTGGAGCTGACACAAAAAGCAGCAGAAGCTGGACACAGTACAGTAGCTGTGCAAAAGCACTGAGGGATTTTCCACAGCTGGGTTTGTGGCGACTCTCTGGTTGATTTCAGCTGCACCTGAGCTTCTCTGGTCGGCATTCAGCTGGAAGGAACAGAGAACTGAGCAACAATGATACACAACACTCCACTGCACCTCCTCCTTTGGAAATATAACAATCATCTCCACTGTTAGCATTCCTCCCCCTCCACATGAGTAATTTCCCTCCCACCGCTATCTGCTCTGCATAAGCCCCGCCCCCTCTGACTGTCCCTCTATCACTCACTGCAGCTCAGCTCACTCAGTCCAGCTCCTGCTTTTAGAGCCGCAACCTGCTTCACGCAGACAGCACAGAGAGACAGAAGGACAAACAGTGAGGACAGAGAAACAAGGACAGTGCATTGTTGAGGTCTCGGCTCGGTTCAGGTCTGAATTATCCATCATGTTGGAGCGACTGCAGTCAGCTCTGAAAACTGTCAAGGACTCCAAATGTAAGTTTTAGTTTGGATTTTTAAGCTTTCTTCTAAATTCAAGGCTGACTTGGTTTCTGGGAGGTCCGTCCATCATCGTGTCTGTGCCTGAGCCGTATTGATTTTAGAGTCCTGCTGTGTGTGGGTCAAAGGTACTCCTGAATTTGTACGTGCACTGCTGTGGAACAAGTTTTCACAGCCTGCTCCTCTTGTGATTTGTTCCCTAGTAAAGTTTTTTTAAGAGGGTTTTCTCATCTGACTACAGGCTCTAACCAGATCGCCTGTGAACCATTTATTGTTGGGGTGAGGTTGCATAAGAAGAATCATTTCAGAAACCTTTCAACACTGTTATCTTAAATGAGTTTTGTCCTGGGTTTGCATAATAATGGAAAACCTACATAAAGCAGTACATTTGAACCCTAACCAACACTAGCTTATTAAGAAAATAAATGAATGGGCAACTTAAATGTTTTCTTTCTCATCTAAAGAGCCAGATGCTGCTGCTTCTTTATGTTTGATGATTCTCATCTAATGTGAGATTCTTCAAAGCTTCCTGTGGGGGATCTCTGATGTGCGATATATAGATTGGGTTCTTATATTATGGATGGAAGATGAGTCATGTAATAGATAAAGAATAATGACAAAGGATAAAATCAAGGAAAGCTAATGGAACACAGACTAAACTTAATGTTTTGACTTCAGTTTTTCATCTAAATAGACTTAAAAAAAAGAACAAATTACAACAAGTAAAACAACAATGATGCGTAAAAGTGTCTCAAAATAAGAAAAAGACAACATTTGTAAATCTGAGGTCTTGTCAAGAAACTAAATCAGTGCTTTTTCAAAGTTACTAATACTTGTTCCAGCATCTTAACATTTTGTCACTACCACGTCCTTAAGCTAGCTTTAGGGTTGTCAAAGAGAGAGGATTGGCAGATCCCAGTTGATACTAAAAATTAATATCAGATTAGATACTGAGGAGTCCACTGATTCATGTTTGTCCACCACACAAAAGTGAAGTTTTGTGAAAATACAGTTGCAGTGGCAGCAATAATTGTTTCTGTTTCTGGGTGTCAGTGGCATCAGAGTCCACAGTGTACGGGACAAAATAACAGGCTTTCACACTTACTGCAGCATCTGGAAGAAACACTTGAATGTAGTCAGAGCTGGTAACATGTTTATCTCCAGCTACTATGAATCTGTTTCCTCCCTTGCTCCCTCTTTAATCTAAATCCTTCTCCCTTTTATTCCTTTCTCCTTGTTCTCCTCCTCAATCTGTATCAGCTCTCAGGAATGTCTGAAAAACTTTCACCTCATTGAAACTGTGTGTGTGTGTGTGTGTGTGTGTGTGTGTGTGTGTGTGTGTGTGTGTGTGTGTGTGTGTGTGTGTGTGTGTGTGTGTGTGTGTGTGTAAAGCTATCCTTGTGTGGACCAGTTTGAGTTTAGACCTTTGTGAGGTGTCTGGTCCTCACTGTGGCTCAGACTGTATGATGTGGTTGTGTACAGGTCAGCACGCCTGCAGTTCAGCAGCAGCTGGTTTGCCCTGACTCTCAGCTCTGTCAGTGACCCCACTCTGTGTCATATGACTGACACAGAGTGGTGTTCAAGATTTCACTAAAAATGATGATGAGTGAGCTTCATTTAGGGTAAAGGTTTGGTTACTGTCGGTGGAGCTTCTGGTTTGGGTGGAACAGTGGAGCAGTGGTTAGCACTAGTGCCTCACAAGAAGGTCCTGCTTACCGACCGGGGCCTTTCAGTGTGGAGTTCACATGTTCTGCCTCGTTGGGTCTCTCCAGGTGCTCCAACTTCCTCCCACAGTCCACTGACATGCTGGTTTGGTTTACTGGTAAATCTAAACTCTGTGTTAGCAGTGCAATAGACTGGTGACCTGTCCAGGTGTACTAAACCTCCGATGATGGCTTGGATTCCCATTTGTTTCTAATGTCAAAGTATATAACTAAAATCAACTAACAACTGATTAATGATGATTATTTTAATAAGCTGCTCACTGCTACTTTCAATAGTGACAATAACAATATGTTGGGGACTATTTCCAGCAGTGGAGTGATCCACATTTGAGGCTTCAATGACTGTTTGGTGTGGAAGTATGGTGTTCTGTATGACAGAGTCAAAAATGAAACGTTTTTGGATAAAAGTGGGCTCTCGAGCAGAGAAGAAATTAAAACTATGTGGCTCAAATACTCGATGCATTCAGCATGAGTTTAATATGCACATTAGATTTCTTGATGAGAACTCTTTGTCAGTTTGAAATGCAAAGTCGTCTGGCATTACGTTTCAGCTAAATGTTTTTTTTTCCATATATATTATCCTAAATATCAGGGACACTGTTTTTTTTTTTTTTTTTTTTTACAGATATATAGAGAATAAAGAAAATTATTTTACCTTAACCAAAACACGATTCGAGTCTTTCCCCTAAGATTCACATTATCAGGACTTGTTTTGTATTCCCACAAGAAAGTTGAGTCCCTTCACTACGACGGTCTAAACAGATTTATGTTCCCACATCATCACGAATGCAAACATGCACAGGGCTGAAGAATGAGCTTGGTAGCAAATTTCAATTTTTAATTAAATAGTTCTTTAATTTTTGTTACCTTTGCTGTTTTCTGACCATATTAAAACAATGTGTGCGCCTGTGTGTAAGTTATGTAATATTAAATCTTCATGACATAACCCTTTGAAATTCACTCAGAGCTTAGCTTCATCTGCTGGCCTGTTTGTGTCCAGATGTGCTGTCTATTTCCAGCTGTGGTTCACTGTTAAAGGAGTCCCAAAATAAACATGAGAATATATATGTAGCCCGTATTAATCCTTATAGTTCAACTATTCCTCTCATTTTCCATCTCTGTGTTTTTAATTATGAATGATAGTTAAATAAAAGATTATTTATAATATCCTGGATCATTCTGACATCAAAAAGAAGTCATGTTGTACAGAGGTTTGAGAAAATGTAAACACTTTTCTAATGAATTTCTGGTCTCAGTTGCTAATTTCAAGCCTTACTGAAAAGAAACAACATTGAGTTGTAAATTATAATTCCATTTAAAGTCAAAGGGACAAATGAATACATTTTCACCATGAGCATGCAGCATCCCTGGGTTTTTCAGTCACATGTGACCCCTTGTTTGGCTTCAGCATCCAAAGATGGTAATAGCAGAATCAGTCAGCAGCAAGAGGGCCTCATTAACCCTATAATGCCCTTTGTATCATATTTGATAGATGAGTTTCTGACACCTCTATCGCATCAACATGATCAATACTTGCCATAATTTCAAAATGTTATCGACAAAACTCTTTTCTTTGTCTAAAATTAACATTTTTGCTAATAAAAAGTTGCCAAAAACGGCCAATGTATCAAATGTCAAATCATAAACATGATATAGCAAAAAAAAGTGAATTTTATTATAAGGGTTAATAAACATCCCAGTTCCAAAAAATCTGAATTTTCTGGCTGTTTCTTGATGGGTTGGGTTTTACAGGGTTAACCAATGGGTGACATCACTATGGCCAGATCCATCTTTGGCTGGAAACAAACACCAAATTATTTAAAAACTGACCCGTTGTTATACAGCTCAGCCAACTCCTGCATGCTGACTTCTTTCCTGTCCCATTCCAGTCACACTATGAGCAGCAAAGCTCACTCCCATTCTGCATGATTCCCAGAGGAATGCCGTGACTCAAAGGATTTCTGAAAAAACGTCAGCCTGTGCTCCCGAGGCGGTCGTGTGTCGAGTGTGAATGCATCTGTTCGTGCTTTAGCATTCGGAATAGGAGATGTTAAACTTTCTATTAATAGCAGCTTTAATCCATAATTCAGCAGAATTATGAGCTGGGCTGTGTGTGTTTGACAAACTGGAGCGCAGGTGACTTCAGGCTTATTGGACTATGAAATTGGACAGACACACACATTTGTCTTTCAGCACTTGTGAAGACTTCCTGTACATGATGCATTAACGCGCTTCTTACCCTGAACCTGAACTCTCACCTGTGCTCTAGCAGTCTTCTGAAGCTCTCTCCCAAGGTGAGCTACAGACTCAACGTCCTCGCAACGAGAAACATCCTCATGTATTTAACCATTCACCTGTAAAAGTCCCACAGCATAAAACTCCAAATATTAATACTCAGACATCATCTGCTTATTGCGCTGCTGACAAAATCTGTTTATTAGCATAACTCTGACTTTCTAAACACATAGAATTCAGTTATGTCGTGCTGCAGTGACGCGTGCTGGTATTACTTGGTTACATATGGTCATATTTGAGTATTTATATTAAATTAGAGGCTACAGTCTGTATATAAATGGGAAGCATCAATAAAATCACTGCAAACATTCTGCTATGACACTGCTATAATCTGTCATAAAAGTGATGACAAACATATTTGAGTTACAGCAAATCAATCAGACAACAAAAGTGAAAAACACTCTGATCGCCGTGTTGAACCTCAGGACTCTGTGTGAGGCTGAGTTTACTGAAACTGTGAAGTGATGTGTGTAAAAGTACAGATTATAATTTGCCACTTCATGGTTCAGGCTGATGACCCATGGCGACTAGTGGGAGAGGCATGACTTTAGCCAAAGTTGAAGGTTTATCAATCAAAGTTATTGGATTCAATATGATTGGAATAAAGTGTAATAATAGGTGCTCCTGCTGTTCATGTGGTAACTACCTGACTTTGAGGATGCTCCGACAGCCCCTCCTGCAGATGGGGGGGCATGTTGCTCTTTAGGGCTGGACCTGTAGGCTGGCTTTGCATATGTGCAGGTGAGCCTTCTGAAGCCATTCAGAGGTGGGACTAAATCAGTAAGCAGGGCAACGATAATGCTGACAAAAAAACAATAATTGGTTGTGGCGTACATAAAGTGACTCCAGCACCTTCTGGGTGTCTCGTAGGTGAGGATATTCTGGCATGTCCTACTGGGAGGAGACCCCGGGGTAGATGGAGGACATGCTGAAGAAATTACATCTCTCAGCTGGCTCGGGAACGCCTTGGGAAATTTTCCGTACTATATTTTATGTTTTGAGACTTCAAACTGCAATATTGTGAGGACTGATTCTTAAATAACGCTTTTCTACTGAAGCAGTCTAAGTGCTTTATACAACGTGCATCATTCACCCATTTATAGAAGCACTATCGAACATTTACACAATGAACACATCAGAGTCCCTGAGTCACCCCGAGATTGAACCACCAACCTTCCAATTAGTGGATTACCTGTTCTACCTCATGAGCTACAGACATGTGGACTGTAGATATAGATGGATATGAAATTGTGGAACATATTGAATATAGAAAACTCAGCAGATACAAAATGAATTTAGGTTTTTGTTTTTTCCAAGAGCTCTTTGTGTGCTTCCCCAACATCTAAAGGCATGTAACTGTGTCTCCTGGGGTTGTTTTTCACTCTAGCAGACCTAAGGCTGGTTTAGAGCCAGAGCCTAATCTGAAATACAATTATTCATGTTTCAACAGTCAGAGCAGCGTCTCTTATCCGGGGGAAAAAGTTCCAGTGTAGCAGGTCTAGAATCAGGAGCCACTTACATCAGGGGTGCAGGATTATCAATACCAAATAAGACTTTATAAGCCCCACACACAAATAAACTGAGCTTGAGTAAAAATTAATTTAAAGCAGCAGTGTGTAGAAAACTACTGAGTTTATTTCTTTTTTTTTTTTTCATTTATAAAATGCCAGCTGGTGATAACAAAACATCAAATGGCAGGGAAAATGTGATGAATGTCATGAAGCTAGCTGTTATGTGTTGATGTTGATATGTTAACATGGCCTCTAGCCTTTTAGAAAGAAGGCAGAGCGGACTTGTTTGCGACTCTGCACCAGCAGAAAAGCACCTGGGTTCATGTGGGCAGACAGGAGGTATGTGTGATGTTTGAGGAATGTGGAAGAGGTCTTATGATGAGGATTTATTCTGTGTGCAGGCACAGGAGGGTCTTTTGGCAGCATAACAACGTCAGTAAATCGTTTTTGGTATTATATTCAAACCCCAAACAACCAAACAGCATCGTTTCTGAGCCATACACAGAAAACTGCATCAGAGTTTACCACAAGGACAGTAAATAAACAAAAACACGATGAGCCGCCTGACCAAAGAGTCTGGATCGTGGTGCTGGTTGTGGTGTTGTGGTGAAAATCATGAATGTTTAGTTACTTTGAGATGTCAAGCTGAATTTTTCCTCAACAGGTTAATATTTTATTGGTTTTCTTTGTGCAGCACATCTGGAGTCAGAACTGTGGTTGGAGAAACTGATCTAGCAAATGTTCTCATACATGATTCATCGAGTCAGACCCAGAGACGCCTCACACGGAAGGAGAAGGAAATGTCCAGAAGTACGTGTCAGAACATGTGAAATAGTTGTATGTTTGAGCAGAAAAAACGGCTGAATAGAAGTTTGATTTATGGATTTTTGGCACAATTTTTAAAGTTTTTTTATAGTTTCTTCAATAATTTAAGTTCTTTAACTTGTAGTTTCGGTCCCACACTTTACCCCGCCCTACATCGAAAAACAAGAGACTTGTGTGAAACTGTCGACGTGATGTGTGAAGCTAAAAAGGAGGTTGGTCTTTACTTAGTCTCTACTTTGTTTTTACTGCAAAACTTTGCCAGAGCCTAAAAAAATACATTGTTCAGTGGACCAAGAGGGAACACGGGGCACTGTCATTAGGAGACACACAAGACTTTATCCTCTGGGATGGGGGGGGGGGGGATGATTTGTAGAGGACACAGTTTTTGTATCTGTAAATCACCACAGTTGGTTTTACATCAGACAATTAAGATGTGAGTGCAGACGTGTGAGTTTCAGCTTTATTTCAAGGGTTTTACAAAAACCTTTGCATGAACTTTTTGGGAATATTTGAATATTTTTATGCACATCCCCAAGTTTTTAGAGGCTTAAAAGTAAACAAGTTAAAATGATTTTGAATGTTTTTAATACTTGAATGAAAACAAGACCAAATGCTGCATTTTTACAGGTTTTTACTGCCGTCACCTTCAGTTGCTGCTTGTGGGTCTCTCTGCCTTCTGTTTTCTATTTAATAACTGAAAAGCTGCCCTGTTGGGTTGAGATCAGCTGACTGGCTGTTAATTCCATTTCTTCACCTTGAGAAACTCTTGGGTTGCTTTTACTGTCTGCAGCTGCTGTTATTGGGTCATTGAAGGATCTGTCCTAATCTGAGCAGAGAGTATAACCATATACACTTCATAATTCATCCTGCTGCTTCTATCAGCAGTCACATGATTAATGAACACCAGTGACCCAGTTCCACCAGTGACAATGACACGCCGCGAGAGTGTTCTTGACATGGTTAGATGTTGTAAAATTGTTTTTCTGAACAATGGAAAGAATTCTGTGATCATGCACTTCAGGCCAGTCCATTCATTGATTTTACCAGACTGTTGATGTTTTACCACTTGTAAAGTTCTTGCTCTCTCTCTTCTTTACAGTGAAAAGCTCTATAATACAAATTCAGCACTTTGAGTAAATTAATGATGTCTGCTTCATTTGTAATCAAGTAACAAAGAAGCGGGCCTGACCATGAAACTGCTTTGTCCTCTGAAAATGTGAGACTGTGTATAGAAACTATGGTCTCATAGTACCTGTGAGACCAGGCTGCTATCGTCCTGTAAGAAGCAACTGGATATGCATGAAGGCAAAGGCAGGGAGACGGATGTGTGCACAGAAATACAAAAGACACAAAGATTTGTAGTGACTTTATCAGTTTTGGGTTTTTCTCATCGCTCTCTGCCTGCAGCTGTCAGCCTGGATATTATCACACTTCTCCTCCTCTGCTTCACTGAAGCATATTTCTCTCTCTGTAGCCTCGCGTTGCCTCCTCCACTGACTGAACACAGTGATCTCAGCACTTTCTTATCAGCTCACACGCTCGCATTCACCCTCCTACACCGTGTGTTTAAACAGCGTTAAATACACACTCTTTTGCCTCTTTGATATTTTAAAGCTTCTTAAAGTGACTTTAAAGGAGCAGGTGGGATTTTTGTCCTGCTTCAGTCCATTCTCTGCGAATCCTGTTTACATCGCAGTCCTGCCGAGTGCAGGTCAGTTTATTTGTTCAGGCTGTGTGTCACGAAAAATTCTCATGCAGGTTTTCTCACGTCGGGGCAGCCTCTGTTTAATTAACTTTCAGCTTCATTTGAAGTAGTACGTTAATCCGCCAGAGTCAGTGATAAAAGCCAGCTGCATTTTTAATATTTTCAATATATATTTTTATATCAGATTATATCCTGTCCATTCATAGTGTGCACTGAACCAGCCAACAGGTGATTTAGAAATATTATGTATATAAAAGTTCATTTTGAGCTCGTAATTTTTCAACTTTATAAATTTATACTCTACATAGGAACCCTTTTGTTCATTCTTGTACCTTTTTATAACTGTATTTTATTTCTCTTTGACTGCTTTTTGTTGCTTTTTGGTCATCTTTGCCCATATTGCATATCTTTATGCTCATTTCTTATTGTCGCCGTTATCATTTTTTAAACTCCTTTTAGTCATTTTATGTCACTTGCTCATTTTACAAGTGGTTGCGCCCATTTTTTTGCCATTTTTATGGCTGTTTTGTGCATCATAAGTCAGTCAATATGCAGTGTTTTTGTTCTACATGCCCCTAACAGCTGCTGTCTTTGTTAAACTGGGTCATGTGAGCAGGTTACTGTAATCAGGTGAGCTCTCTGGCCTTCAGTCACTTCATGTTTTATCTCCTAGACTTTACAACCTGAAACTCTGTACACAGTCAGGCGTTGGGACTCAGTGGTGGTTTCAGGGTCATCGGTTTGTGTATTTGCTGGTCATGTGACCACGCAGTCTGTTCAACCGGAAACGTTTTTTTCTTTTTTGTTTGTCTTCCATTTTCTTTGTTCTCAGCGATTCAATGATTAGTGTCTCTGAGCTAGAAAATCTTTCTGAGAATTTCCCCCCATGGTCCTCCCTCCCAGAGATTTCAACACTACACTGGCTTGGATCAACGTGTGTGTGTGTGTGTGTGTGTGTGTGTCTGTCTTTGTGAGGACTGTCCTCACTTTAAAACAGACATTTAAAAGGATTTTTAAGGTTTTAGATTTGGTTTTGAGCTTCAGCTTTAGTTTATGTGCACTTAGTATGCGTGTTACGATAGAAATAATACAAAGGCATAATTCTGTATGTGATACCACACTATGGGGACTTGAACGGGTAAATAATTTAATGCTACATCTTTGGTTTAAGGTTAGCTTAACTTCTGACCAGTGTGAATCTCCAGAAATGACTTTAAACACTACATTGGTGAACTTGGCTGTTACAAAAACAAACTCCTACAAATGTTTTTCCCTCAGTTTAGTGATTAAAAAGGAAAAAAAATGAGTTCAGAGCAGGATCGAGCTGAGATTAACTGGTTCTAAACAAGATTTAGTATTGGTGCAAAGTCCACCAGTGATTAATGAACGTGCTCAGATAGGTGCACGTCAGAGTGCCTCCATTGTGAGATATATATATATATATATATATATATATATATATAAAAATAATAATTTGATAGTAGGGATGGGAGAACTGGCTATTGTAGGAAACCGGTACCCAGTAGTCCAGTTCCTATCGATCCTGCTTATTGGTTCCTGCACTCGCACTACAATCAGCTGATGTCAGTTCGCGTGCCAGAGGAGGAAAATAGTGACACAGTCTGGAGTGTGGACATTTATTTTTATTGCACAAATGGTAAAGTGTAAAACTGCATCCAGGACAGAAACAACCGCATTATGCTGCTTGCTAACACAACTTCGATGCAAGCATCTGCCGAGACAGCTTTATATTCTACAAAGAGAAAGATCTTAGGGACGTGTGTGTCCTCATTAGGGACTTGTGTTGGTGTGGGGTTGTAGCCTCAGGTTTATATTTTCAAATGGTGATAATGAGACATTGTGCTTCAGCCATATTACAGAGTAACATGAAAGTAACGAGTGTAATGAGAACTTGTTCCCGGGAGTAAATAACTGCACCATTTTTAAGAAAAGTGTTCTGTGGAATATGCGTAATAATGATTTTTTGAGTAACAACTCCAACACTGATCATAACAAAGAGGTGAAATAACACGCACAAACATTTGACTACAGCATGCAATTAATTTGCATGAATATTATTTCTTTATTGCTGCTTGGTGGTGGCTCAACCCAATGAGAATCGATTAGGAATCAAGTCGATAAATGATATTGATAATGGAATCAGAATCACTATATTCTTATCAATTCCCTTCCCTATTTGGTAGCATGGCTCGATTATGGCTTCTTGCGCTGACATGGAAATGCATGACGCAGGGAGAGCACGCTATCCTGCCCTTCCATGTACATATGTGAAAACCCCAGAGGCAAGGAGCGCAGAAGCACAGCACTCAGAACAGGCGTCAGTAACAACACGACATGGATTAATTCAGAAAAGGCCATAGCAGGAGTGCCTGGGGTGGAGGTGGGTTGCAGAGTGGATTGCACATGTGCAGCAACTTTACAAAGGTTAAAGCAACTCAAAGATTACTTTCTTTAGGAAATTTGTGTCAAAGGTTTTCAGTTTGATTCAGTTTTCTGTTTGGAAATAGTGCACGTTGTACTGTGCTGTGGTTCCCCTCCTCCCCACTAACACTGCTACTGCCTGCATCACTTTCTCTTCATGCTAGAAATGGGAACTAAAGTTGCCAGAGTCCCAGTCTTTATATGTCTTGGCAGGTGGGCAGGGCTACTTTAATTTTTTTGAAGTAGTTGTAGTTTTGAAGACAAAATTACAATTACAGGCAAGTGTACATTATACTCAAACGTTGCTCTGTCCAACCTCACCAACACGTTTCTGTGACGGTGTTTAGGCATCGATCCTGCCCTCACAGGACGCCTTTGGGTGTCATACAGGAGTGAAAACCAGATCACTGCTGTGTGCGAGTCTTTGTTTCTTTGTTTCTACTCTGTGCTGATAGACAACAGTCATGTGACCACCACAGGTCATACCAACACCCTGCAGATGGTGTTAATGTGGTTTGACTGTGGGTCTTTCTGCTCCTTTATTTAGCTGCACCAGCTGGTAGTTCAGCCAAGCAGAGTGAACAGGCCTCAATTATTAAAACTGAAGCACATGTATTATTACACAGCAGCGTGGAGAGAATACACAGCGTCGGCTAAAGTCTCACAGTTCTGAGTAAATCCTGTCCTAATCGTTAATTGTACTTTTTGGAAAAATATTTGGGAGATTTCAGTGTTCTTATTTGTCATTTCAACTCCCCAGTCTGTACCAAAAATATCATGATTTGTCCAGGTGATGTTTGACCATGTGACCTCTTTCTCTCCTTTCTCCAGCCCCATCGCTGATGTCTCACCGGTTCGTGACGGTGCGTCGTGGCAGCCCGGCGGCTCGCAGCGGGCAGATCCAGCCCGGAGACCAGCTGGAGGCGGTGGAGGGTCGGCCGGTCGCAGGTCTACAGCACCGAGACCTGGCCCAGATCCTGAGGAGAGCCGGGAACACACTGAGGCTGAGCATCACTCCTCGACACCGTATGAAAAAACACAGATACACTAAAAACACTTATACCTACAGTAAGGCCAGTAACTGTAAATAAGCCTTTTAGCTTCCTTTGCTTCACTTTTAAGCCAGCTTTCTTCTGATTGGTTACCTGAAGTAAACAAAGCAACTGAGCAGCAGGCGGGGCTTCTGTGCAGCTGGTTCTGGTTTCTTCCTGTTAAAAGGGAGTTTTTCCTTCCCACTGTCGCCAAATGCTAGCTCAAAGACGGTTGTGTGATGGGGTTCCTTTATAATATTATAGGGTCTGAAGCTTACAATATAAAGCACCTTGAGGGGACCAGTGTTGTGAAATGGCACTGCATAAAGAAACTGAACTCTAATTACTGCTAAGCCTGTGAAAGTGGAGCTTGGACATCAAATACTTTACAGAGAGCTCTAAAGTTAGACACAAGGACATCACAGTATTATAGCTTATACTTGTATGGCTGCTACACTAGCCGTGTCTCTCCAGTCACACACTAAAATATTTTCCTTAGAATAATATTGCTTCAGCCTTTAATATCTCTGCCTCTCCCTCTATGACAGCTGAGGCTCCAGCCCCCCTGCAATCCTGAATTGAATAAGCAGTTACGAAAGTGGATGAATGATGAAATATTTTTCCTAAACTGCTTAAATTAACAGATTTTGTACTGAAAGATAACACTTATCTTTCACGTCTTGATTGCCTAATTCTTAAATCTACTGTGATGGTAAATAGAGTCATCTCATCTCCCTTCTCATTGTCTTTTTCACTTCTTCCAGATTCCTCTTCCCTGACCGAAGCCGCAGATCTGGACATAGATGGTCGGATGATAAAAGGACCCAGAGGGAGGTCAAAGGTCGGTTTAACTTTTGTTTTGTTGTAGTATTACTTTGATCGGCGACTGTCATCTTAAGCCTTCTTCACACATGAATTGCAGCCCTGAATTTGTCTTGACATGTGGTGCATGTGAGTGCACAAATGACCAGGTGTAGATGTTCCACTTTCTGCACATCCTACTGAGGACAGGATGTGCAGGAAGCACCACCTAAATCAGAAAGTGTTTCCAGCTGTGCAAAAGTGTCTGAAGCAGACCACTTCCTGCTGTGTGCTACATTTACATCTAAATTGTCTGAAGTTTACACTGGAAGACAGCTGTACTGTGGGACTGTCATTAAAGAGGCAGTACTGTTTAGTATCAGCAGTATTGTCTGTCTGTGTCCAGCAGGAGGAGTCAAAGTTCTACAGCGTGGACCTGGAGCGAGGTCCTACAGGTTTCGGTTTTTCTCTGAGGGGAGGCAGTGAATACAACATGGGACTGTATGTACTCGGGCTGATGGACGGGGGGCCAGCCCAGCGCAGCAACAAGATACAGGTACACATGTACTCGTACTATTTAAATACACATACAGGTACAAAATGCAAAATCCTGTTCATCATTTTAGATTTAGGTTCAGGCTAAGGTGTCAGTCGTTAGCTGTTTCACAACAAAAGTCTTAGTGAGGAGAACGAATTCTTGTTTTTATTGTGAAAGAGGTGCAGGAAGTCTTATTGGTTTTTTCTACTGATTAAAACCCTTCATTAATACTTTAATGCAGGTGAATCTATATGAGAGGAAAATAAAATCTGTACACCTTAAACATTAATGTGAACAGACGATCACAGGCATCCATTAAAAACATTTGGACATATTTCAGCATCCTGATGAAACGAATGCGATGAGAAGTATTTTCCTGACTCGGTAGAATAAACTCTGACAGTGAAACCATGAGCCTGATCCAGGATTTTCTCAGTTTCCGTCAACTGTTCGATTAGTAGATGACACCTTCTACCTGCTGAGCTGCAGGAGAGAAGCCTCCCCAGTGTTACTGCGTTTGTGCTGTGCAGAGATTCAGAGATGCTCTATTAAATCTGCTGATGATTCGTCTGCAGAAACGCTCTCTGTGATCTGTCATATCTGGTACTGTTAAAACACACGACACCGCTGAGCCAAAACACTGACCTCCAGGGGAAGTGAACATCGTTGGGTGTCAGGTAGGGACAGTCCAAGTCTGCAGGGGTGAGGACTCACCTCAGACTTGTTTAGAGAACAAGTCTGAGGTAAGTCCAGTCCCACTGGGAAGCTCAGAAGTCTGTAGAGTCCAATTCTTGGCTGGTTCAAGGTGATGCCAGATTTGTGGAGAAAAAATGGAGACTCAGAGTTGGTGTGATTGATGCTGGATCTGGTCTAAACGTGTTTCCTATATGAACTGAACTTTGGGCACAGTGAAACAGCAGAAAATGCAGCGGAGACGTTTCCACTGAGACAAACATCACTCAGGATCTCTGTCAAGTCGTTCTTTGTGATATTAAACCTTCTGAAATATTCAGAGCTTCACTTTGTGCCTGCAGCTCTGAGACTCCGATCATCAAACATTCAACATCGCAGCTGCTCGCATCATTCTGCTTCCTTTTTAGTTGTTCCACAAAAAAAAGAACTTCACAAAATGCTCTGCAGCAAATGTAGCGCCCCCCAGAGGCCAAAATAGCCAACCTTTCTGAACAGTTCAAATCCTGATGACTCAAACCACCTGAATGTGTCATGTTTGTCCAGCGTCTGTCAACTGCAAGTTGAACGTTTTTAAATGCCACAGAGCTGAATTATGAACTGGATAATAAACAAAAGTGAATTAAAGTAAATATCTAAACAGTTTAAGCAGCTTTAGCACTTTAGATCTAAGAAGTAAAATATTGGACTGAAATATGGACTGAAAATAATAATAATAATCTGATCTGTAATTGTCTCTCTGATGTCTTGCAGCTGAATTTAGTTTTCAATACTGTCAGCTTCCTCAACAATCTACACTTTTTCAGTTCTGATGATTGCACATGCTCCTGCAGACAGAGGATGTTTGTCGGTGCCTGAAAGAACATATACTCAGTTTTATGCTTTATGCACTTTCCTCCTGATGGTAAACAAGGTGTCACCGTGTGTTGCAGGTGTCCGACCAGCTGGTGGAGATAAATGGAGACAGTACAGCAGGAATGACTCACAGTCAGGCCGTTGAGCAGATCAGAAGAGGAGGACATCGAATCCACCTCGTCCTCAAGAAGGGGAACGGATACGTGCCCGACTACGGTGAGACTTCACAGGACGGACTTCAGCTCTGTTACACATGACACAGCTGAGAGAAAACTGGGAGACATTCTCTCTGCTAAGACTTCAGTTTCAAGTTCTTCTTGATCCTCTCTGAATTCTTTAATCTTTTATATCTTTTAATCAAAATGGCACACGGTGAAGTTTGACCCCAAAGCATAGGAGGATCACTGAGTCACTCTGGGCGTGTGTCCAGGGGCACTCTGTCTCATTATCCATCTACAGCTTACAATCAGCAAGATTAATAATAATCCTGCTGACAAATACACAGATAAACCAGCAGCACTGAAAACTGCCTGGACTCTTTAGTGACTCACTTGCTCTGTTAAGACAAGAGACTGAGGAAATAGCCGGGAAAGCTCTAACTTTCACAGCCTGCCCACAGCAGCTGAAAACTAACTTGTTCCAGGAGAGTTTGCATTTCTGACCTCATAAGGTCAGAATTTGTGCAGAAAATCGCTTTTGTGTCTCTAGCAGCAGGGTTGCCAACAAATCGCTACAGACCTTCAAACTTCATGTGGCCTTCCGATTAGCTCAAGATCAGTGCATAGAGAGCTTCCAGGAATGGGTTTCTATGGTCGAGCAGCTGCATCCAAGGCTTACATCACCGAGTGCAGTGCAAAGGGCTGGATGCACTGGTGTAAAGCACGCTGCCACTGGACTCTAGCACATGGAGACATGTTCTCTGGAGTGATGAGTCACGCTTTTCCTACTGGCCTGCTGATGGATGAGTCAGGGTTTGGTGGTTGCCAGGGCAACGGCACTTGTCTGACTGCACTGTGGCAAGTGTAAAGTTTGGTGGAGGGGGAAACAGCCAGTTTCTTGGAACCTCTTCTCATAGCTCAAAGAAACAGTAAAGCTTTAAAATAATAAGGTCAGTGAATTTGGAAGCAATCTGTGTAATTCCTAAAAGCTCAGGCGTCTGATTGCTCTCAGCGCTCAGCTTCAGAGCGTTTTTTCTTTTTAGGCTCTGCATGATGTCATCAAAAAATAGAATACCCATCCTAATATGGTCATCTCAGCTACAGAAGCCCCTCTCATCAGGTTTCATAAAAGGGGAGGAGTTAAAAAGTTTGTTTCAGGCAGCTTGAATAGCCCAGCCCACTATAAGATAAATAAGGATTGTTTTGAATTGAGAGTTATGCAAAGCTACTCTATTAGAGTTCAAAAATATAAATATTGAGATGGAAATAAGAAGATGTTCATGAATACTCTGTTGAAGAGGCTTTTGTAAAGTACTCCCTCATCACTGACCTTTGACCTGCCTCCTCGGCTCTCTCACTGTTTGACTTAACTTTCTTTGACTCTCTTTTCCTCTCCTTCCTCTTGTTTTTCCTCTTTCTCCTCCTCCTCAGTGGAGCTCTCCAGCCTGTCTCTCTGTATGACCAACTCTAAACAGGGGGAACCCTGCTTCTACGTGATTGGACGCACTGAAAACACGCGGTTGGTAACTCCGTGTTTTCCCATCTGCTTTCATTTTCTTCACTTTCACTTTATCAATCCTTCATCTTCACTGATCATCAGCTGCAGTCTGCAGCATTATAGTCACATGTGAATAGCCATCAGATTACTGTACTGAGTATTTTAAGTGTTATTATTTGCATGTAAAGCGCCACACATATAGGTCCAGTACCTGATAGTGAGTAACCTGACAGTTTTATGTTGTTTCTGTTTAAAGGTACATTACCACCATCTTCTGGTGGTAGTAACATATTACAGCCAACCAGGTCCCGGTAAAAACCCTGACTGGCTTTAAGTTGTAGTGGTTAAAATATTTCTTACATGCAGAAAATCCCCAGTGTGACACGGAGAAGTGACACAGACTGAACTTTAGACTTTAGTGCCATCGTGTTGGTCATTTACACCCAGATTCAGAGGGGTGCCAAGTTAGCAGCTAATGTTAGCAAGCAGATTTAGATACCTAATCACTGCTGATTAAGACATTTGAAAAAATTATTGAATTTCTGTGACCAGAACTGGAGCAAAAACTTCATGGACAGTTTGCACCTCACAGCAGGCCTTATTATGCTGTTGATTTCATTAAAAGGCATCAACACCACAAACACAAATGAGGCTTCCAGTTCAGTGGCTCATGATGGGAGAGGTGAGGCCCAGCAATCATTCGTTGGTTACACGAGCACACCTGTCCACCAAAGTAGCCACGCCCCTAACTTTAATAATTCAAAAAGAGCAAGTTTCAAAACAATTCGACTACTTTGCATTAGAGAAACTGCAGCTTTGGCACCTCAGCTTCATTTTTCAGCACTGATGTTTGCATATTTGTAGCAATAGAGAATGTGTATTCTAATATAATAGAAATATAAATCTTCAAAAGTGCCAACATCTGAAATGTTTCTATTTTCATATCTTGGCTACATGATCATGAATTTCTGATTGAACCTCCTGCTTCATTTGTCCTGGTTGGGTTTGGTTCAGAGTCTGAACACAAAGCTTCAGACTTTCATATTAGACCCTGATTTTTTTGACAGAAGAAAAACGTACTTTTAAAAAAATAAATAAAAGGAATAACCACAATAATTACTTGCAGATATTCAGATAATTATATTCTTTCTCTGTTTGTCCATAAGGCCCTGAGGAAGGAGCCCTCTCCCCCTCCTCCTCTTCACACACCGAGGAGCTGGATGTGGATATGATAACCATGACAACTGCCTCTCTTAGCCAGGAAATGAGACGAGGAAGTGGTGCGGGAGAAGGAG
Source organism: Perissodus microlepis (assembly GCF_051167445.1). Classification (NCBI taxonomy): domain Eukaryota; kingdom Metazoa; phylum Chordata; class Actinopteri; order Cichliformes; family Cichlidae; genus Perissodus; species Perissodus microlepis. Next base: position 32,610,072 of record NC_140480.1, read on the forward strand.
AGAGGAGGAGGAGAGAGAGGGAAACCAAAAGAAGAACAGGAGGATTAGGATTAGGGCCTCCTGCTCTGGACCTGGACATAGTGGAGGAGGAAGCACGGGTGCTGGAGAGGAGATGGCAAGAGGAGGAGCAAAGGGAGGAGAGGAAGAGAAGAAGTCAGACTGTCAGGCAGATGAAGCAGGATGACCTCAAGGAGCAGGGGAGGAGGAGCAGGAGCTTACCCAGGAGTGATGCCCGCCTCAGGGACTCACCTCTGTCAGAGGAGTCCAGAAGAGGAGGGGGAGAGCGGGAGAGGAGAGAGGAGAGAAACAGCAGCACCAACCGCCGTGCAAAGCATGCTGGGAACTCGGCTGCATCTCAGAAGGCAGCGTTCTCCTTCCTCATGCCGCTGGACGATGACAGCAGTGACAGACATCTTTCCGACAGCGAATCAACATCCAGTTTTTCGGAGATGCACCTATCAGCAGCAAGCATCGCCACTGCTGGCTCGAGGGAGGAGTCTGATTGGAGGAGAGCTGAGTTGCCGTTGCAAGATGGAAATGGCCCGGGCCCTTGGCTGAAGCCGAGCACGCAGAGACTGACGCAGGTGCTGACGAGCAGTCAGATCCGTGGGCGGGGACTAGCGAGTGGGCTCTCTCTCTGATTGGCCAGCTGTGAGGGCATTCTCCTCTTTTATTTGCTGATTTTTTTTTTTATTGGCTACTTATCAAGGGCTTTTTTGATTGGCCTGCTGGAGAAGACACACCTCCGTCTGTGTCCAACTGGATGACCACAGAAAACTCTGTTTGTAATTGGCTGGTGGGTGACATAACAGCTACACAGACCTGCCGAACCAACACCTTTAATATTACCCATCATGCCTCAGTACATCCTGAGACCTGTATCATAAAGCTATATCGGGCCGCCATCGCCTGTCAGACAATTTCAACCCTCCACTTATTTTATCTTCCTCTCGGGATTCTGTTTTATTTCGACTTGATTCGAGTAACATCCTAATACGGGTTAGGGTTAGATTACAGCGATTGAAACATTCACCAAATCACCCGAGCTGCCTGTGGACAGCTGAACTCTTTGTGATACAGGCTCCTGGTCTGCAGACCTGATGTGATGTTTCCGTGTGAAACATCATGTCTGCATTTCATGGCTTCATCACGATCATCTTCACTCGCATCCTTCCAACTTCAAAATGGTATGCAAACAACATCCGAACCGAACAACGGCGCTGTTTCGTGATTCTCTCTGTGTAATCTGAGCATGTGAATATTACTGGAATGATTTTTTTATTTTTATAAACGTGTAACAAAATTATTATTATAACGATATTAGAGATTAAATAGATCCAGAGATGATTTGATTTGCCTGCTTGCTTGTAAAAATGAAAGGAAAATAACCTGATGATGTAACAGAGCCATACACACGCACACACACATACAGATGTCAGGTCCAGCTGTGGTCCTGTCGGCTGTCGAGGAACATAACATCACCATGGCAACATGGCCTGTCTCTATAGCGACAGCCGCGGAGGAGCAGGACGACCTGCAGCTTTGGATCATAACAAGTGCCTCGTTTTGTTTCAGCCTTCGTCCTGCAGACTGTCGCTTCGCAGAAGCTGCAGGCAGAGACGCACGCCGTCACTTCCTGCAACACGTCAAACAACGCCAAGACCTTTCAGACACCAAAATATCCCATCATGCAACAGCCAATACTGAGTTTAATGCTTTTTATAATTGAGACATACTTGAGCTAAGAATCAGTTTGTGTGCCACAAAAACAAAATGACCCTTCATGTTATCTGAATGTGTCTTCGCCTTAATTCCAGAGGTCCCAACATTAGGGCGGCAACTAATTATTTTTACTACTGAGTAATCTTTGATTTTTTCCCCTATAAGATGTCAGAAAATAGTCAAAAGATTGTGCTGTAACTTGTCCAACCCATAAATGCATCTTCAGAGGCCTTTTATGGGTTTTCTTGTTGAAAGATGTTTAATTTACATCAAGTGAATCAAAGGAAATCATTAAATCCTGACTTCTTTTCTTCAGGCTTCAGAAAATCTGGCATTTTACCAACTAATTAAATTTATCGATTGATTTTGTAGCTCTGTTTAAAACAACAGGAACAAAATTTACACAGACCTCATCTGTAATCTATAAAATCTCAAAGTTAAATTAAATATAAATGGGTATATCAGATATCTGCACCCTTAAGACATTTGTTAAGAGTGTAGAAATAGTTCTGTCATTTTATAGACAAATCAATGAGAAGCAACAGTACAGCCCTGTGTTTGCCATTTGGACTGAGGGTTAGTGTGCACTACAGAGATGTAAATAATATTAAATTAACAGATAAAACCAAAACACTGATTAATGTCCACAGGATGATGTGCAGTGACGTGATGTGAGACTGTCAGTGCATTGACACATGCATGACGTTCAGAGAATTTCAGCCTAGAAGTTCAAGTTGAATAGTGCAAACAATCACGCACACGTCTGAATCGAAATAGCAGAAGAAACAGTGTCTAGAAACAGTGTCTAGATTTTTCTTTTTGTTGTTCATGTAGCAGGTTTTTTAAGCCACATTTAAAATGTTTATTTTAAAGAGTTATTCACGCGAGAGTACTTTATTTAAACAACTAATAACGCTAACAACATGGTAAGGCTCCTTTTAAGGAGGACCTATTCTGCCTTCCCTGAGGTCTCGTAACAAACCAAAGTATTAAACATGTCGAAGTAAAACATGAAAGCCAAAAAATATTTAGAAATTAGTAAAATTATTTATAAAACATATTTTGTTTCTGTTTTCACAATAAAATTGGCCAATCACATGGAAGTGGCTGTACAAAGGAACAGCGTAGGATCGGTAAAAGAAAACTATAAATCATGCTATGCTACGTTAGCTGAGTCCCCAAATAAAGACCAAGAGCTGGAAATGAGCAGAATAGGTCTCCTTTCAGAATCACACCGAAGAAATGTAAAGTTTTTAAAATAAAAGATTATATGATGTAAAAATAATAAAATGGTCACTGCTCTCTGCGGACAAACTGCAGAACAGTGTTTTCACACCTTATTTGTTGTCATTTATGGGCCGATCTACAGTACGTGCTGATGCTGATGTGTCAGATTAACGTAATGTTTTCAGTTTGTGCATCAAAACTCATCCAAAGACTGTTTATGAGATGAAGAAGCTTCACTCTGTAACAAAGCTGTAAAACGGCTCATTTTAGACCAATGAATGAAAACTATTTGTTGTCCAGACCCGAAGATGAAGGTTTTTTTTGTAAATGTCAAACTTTGGATTGTTGAAACAATATTTTAAAAATATAACCGTGAGCCGAGGAAAGTTGTTTCATTTTAATAGACAAAACTATTAATCCAAAGCATTTTTCAGCAGGTTGTTAATCAACAATAAAAACAGCCGTTAGCTGGATGAGCTTCTTTTGACAGAGTAGTGAAACTTCATCCTCCTCCAGCTGCTTGTGTTTCAGGACAGTTAAACTTGATGTCAGATCAATATTTGAGCTGATCAGGGTCACAGCTTTATAGAGGGAAAGGGAATATGAAGCTTGCGGAAAAAACAGGGTGTAAATATCAGATTTAAAAGCACCTGTTTTGTTTCAAAGATCAACAGTAACCCTTCCCTGTAACAGGTGTTTCTGATTTCACTGTTTGTTTTGTTTTTTTAAGCTAAATCACGTCTGGAAACAGCTGGACTATTAATGACTAACCTCACTGTAAATTTAAGAATATTTTCAAATATGACTTCAAATACAGATTAACCTGTTATTGCCATTGCATCGATTATTGGCAAGTAATTTGTAAGTAGCAAATCAGACTTTATTTTCTATTCAAAGCAAGCTCTCATATTGAATCTATTAAATAACAGGCTTGCTGCTGCATAGAGGGGACAATAACCACTTAACCCTTTCTGATGCCAGAAATCACATTTGCAACACTAATGCAAACGTTACATATATGCTGACTTCACTGACCTTGATTTGCAACGTAAAAATGAAAAAAAAAAAGAAGAAGAAAGAAGTAAAAATGGTAAAAAGTCTTTTTAATGCATGCCCTGTGAGGGGTTAAGCATCAGTTCACAAATACTCAGGATTCAGAGCCTCACTGAGGTCACGACAGAACGTCCCTTTTTCTGCTGAGGACAGTTCACTTCAAAAATCAGTTTTACTGATTTTCTTTCCTTTGAGCTGTTCATCCTTCTAGATGTCTTTGTTGTAAATTGCACGGTTTTGCAGTTTCATATAGGAACTGCAGGATTTAGAAATCCAACTGCATCACTGTGCAGAAGGAAGAATGGCTCTGTCCATTAGAGAGAGGCAAGTCCTAAACTATATGGTCAACTGAAATCAAGACTGTAAATTTAATAATATTTATTGCTTTGATGTGCTAAAAAAATACTTTGAAGTTATAAACCACACAAAAATAAATAAACCAACACCTCATCCATCGATCCATTACATCACTTGCATCATTTTAATGTCTGTTTCTATGTTCCATCCACAGCCTTAGCAGTTAAACTACAAACACCACAAACCCCTGTGCTACCCTTTAGCCCCACCCTTCTGCCTCCTGTCTTTCAGGGCATTAGGATGTTTGTCTTCTATGCATTTTCTAAGACTGTGTCCTAGCGACTGATTCCCTGATTGGTGCGACCAGCGCCTAATCACAGGATCGCAGAGTCTGGACTAATGATTCTAACAAAGGATCTGATCATTCAGGTTCTGGTCCAGAGACAACCAGGAAGAGCCAAGTTCACGCTGGACTGAACAGTTTTACCATCAGACCTGCTCCCAGGCAGCAGGATGGAGGAACGCCACTCAGCTGTTTGCTTAATGCAGTTTTTATCTTCAGCAGTTGGCTGTAAACACGCAGAAGTGACTGAAGCAGCTGATCTGATCCGTCAGTGATCGCTCGGTGTCTTTAGATCCAGTCTGACTTTAAAACTCTGAGCTGGACCAACATCAGCTCAGGTAGGCCAAGCTAACTGTCTGCAGCCTTGTTCAATAAACAAGCTCATGTGAAATGAACTGATTATTTGGGAAAATATCTTTATTTGCTTTCTGTTCTCAGGTCAGTGCCGGATAAAGTCGCTTATCCTGACAGCTGAAGCACAGGATAGCAGGCTGAGGATACTGAGGCATGCATGACAAATAAAACATTCAAATTTAAAGCAACACTGTATTGATAAGCATGAGCAAACAAGCAACCTCTATGACCCCAAGAGTTACTGGAACAAACTTCATAATTTCTTTTCTTCTGGGTACTAGGCACAGGTGTGATTTTTAACCATTCAAAGGCTCATTGTGTAGATATAGAAACTGTATTTAGACACGTGTGAAGCTAACATGTTACAAGTCTGCCACAACTATCAGTTTCAGGTGGAAGGCAATCTTTGAAGAGTACGGCCTTTTACCGTGACTATAGAGCTGATATTAAACCAAGATGAGAAATGAGTAAAAATCCATATTTGATTATTTGTTCAAATAAGGCCTCGTTCACATGAGCATAGAGTAAAGCTTTATATTCAAACACTTGCTAACTCTCCTCTGAGCAGTAGTGAAATTTGAAAGTGTGACACACATTTTTCATCTATAGTCCAAACCAGGTGGGTCACACCTGCACAGTGTCCTACTGACCTTACTATACAGATGGCAAACATGTCGGAGTTCATTTGAAATACACTATTTGTGCTCACACTCACACACTCCAAAGCTGGAGTGTTTCCTTGATGAAGACACAAAGGTGGATCCTCTGTCACGAGCCTCTCTAGCACACCGTCCAGGAATCTGCTAATAACAGCAATGTAAAAAAAATGCTCGTGATTTTAGTGGTCGGATGGCGTCCACGCTGACTCAAACTGCAGAAACTGTGTTTGTAAAGACTATTCCAGCATTCCTCCTACAAACAAGCAAAGCTCACTGGCAAAAAGAAATGTGTTCATTTGCATATTGAAAATATGCAATAATAACTTTATAACAATATTTTCAAAAAGCCTGGGTCTCTAAGGTGTTGGGCAACACCAATTTAACATGTTAATATTTAGCATTGCTGCAGCTCTTCTTTCCTCCTCCTGCAGCAGCTGGGTAATTTAATCACTTATCTGGATCTTTTCAACATGTGCTGTTGGTGTTTTTTTTCCCACACAAATAATCTGACTTGCAGTGTGCTAAAGATCATCCAAGAAGTTATTTCCTCAATTTTACAAAAACATTGGCAGCATCAAATAATAATGTAGAGTCTTCAAGACAAATGGCGAAAGAAAAAATTTCTGGATGTTTTCTGATAATCGGATGAATAAAACCCAAATTACAAGCTGTTAGGGTCAAAAATTGTCTCCACTCGTTCTCATTGCCATTAAATATTGAAAGTTTTACTATTTTTTTTATATCTATTAAGACCAAGTCTAGCTCATTACTGAAAAAGAAAACCCCTTTCACACTGTATGTTTTCAAAGGCCTTGAAAACAGCATTAAATTATTATTATTTTTACTGGGTCTAATATGATATTCAGTGGTTGAAAACAGTTACGTCTGCACTGGCTCACAGATGCAGCGTGAACATTATTTATTTGGTACGATTACTGATGGTTATGTAGGTGGGTAATGTTTTAACACATGAAGAGAGATCAACAACGCAAACAGAACACAGACATTAACAGATAAAAACCATTTTATTTATTTTCACTGTCTTCAAGTTATTAACAAAGAAATGGAAGGAATCCAATCTGCCAAATTAAACATGTATTCAAGCTATCATGCAGCACTCTTTGAATTGACATGTTGACAAAATATCATAATAGATAAATGTTAGAATAAAAATTAGAGAGTTAATTTAACTTATAGGACCTAAAAGGTCTTGATGCATTTTTCCTCTCACGATGGTTTGGAGGTAAAGGATGTGGAAAAGGGTCTGGTTTTATAACTTCCTGTGTGTGTTCTGGCTTGGCAGGATATGATGTAAGGGATAAGTGTTGATGCCAGTGAATGACGGACTTTAATGTGTCAGTAATGTCAGTATCAGCAACCTCAACCAAACAACAAAACAATAAAACAGTTTATACAATGAATGAAGTGAATTTGTGCTTCACTTAAGTAATATCACAGGGTGTTCATCTCATCACCATTAAAAAAGTTGCATTTCATTAGGTTTTTGTGGTATTTAAACTTGTGATTTAACGGCCTTTTATGTGGCAGAGATAAAGGAGACATTTATCTCCGCCACATAAAGACACCGTGTGCAGCACAAACGTTTTGAACCCACGGCAGAGCAGCAGACATGGCAAAGACTTGGAGGACCAGATGAACCTGGGGCTAACGTCTCAGTGCAGAGTAGAAGAAGATCACTGAAACCCTGAAACCTCACAGTGTCAGTTCTTGATCCAGTTCTCAATAAAACAGCCGAGTTACAGTATCTACGCTACGGATGGGAATCGATAAGAATTTTGTGATTCTGATTCGATTTTCATTGGCTCCGTTTTAAGAGTTACCACCGTCACTAAGCAGCAAGAAGAAATGACATTCATGCAAATTAATTGCATGCTGGAGTCAAACGTCTGTGCGTATTTGAGGTATTTGCCCTCGTTGTTGTAGTCAGTGTTTAATATTACACAGAATACACAGAATGCTTTTCGTAAAAGTAATGCAGTATGTTACTTAATTAGCTCTGGGAACAAGTAAAATAGCTGAAACACTCTGTCTCATAATCACCATTTAACTACAGCCCCGTGCACCAGTGCAAATCCCTAATAAGGACACAGACAGGTGGACTAACAATTCCAAGGAACTGGAATACTGGGAACCGGTTTTCTACAGGAACCGACAACCTGCTGCTGCTCCAAGCTCAGTGGATGATCACAGCTCGTCCACTCGTCGTCCTGTTTGCTCTCATTGTTACACAGATTATCACTCCAACCTGTAGAGACAAGAAACAGGTGTATTAAATAAGTCACTTCAAAAGCTGTCACTCAGAGATGCAGCACATCTAGCCTGTTCACAGCTGCAGTGGAGGCGTGGCCTATCTTAGCTTCTCTGAGCTTTCATGTCAACATGTACACTCACTAACCTACACGTTTGAACATCAAGTCTATTGTTCCACAGTGGACGTGAACTGTGAAGAGTCATAAATGATCCACGAACATCTTTTTTAAATATGTATTTCCTGCTGTTCAGTTTAACACAAACATCTTTGTGGCAGCTTTCTGTAATATCACCTGGCTAGTAAACATGGAAGCAGCCATGAAAGACACGGCTAAGTTAGCTATGAAATATAGAAATATAGATCTGAATGTTATCTCAGATGTGTACTGTATATATTTGTATATTTGTTTGGAATTATTTCTATTGCAGTACAATACTGCTGAATGCAACACAGAGTGACTCCAGCTCTTTACTGACCTCAGAGTCTCCAGTCTATAGTCAGGACTTTCCTTAAGATCCAACAGCTGCTTCACATCTGGATCCCGTAGGTTGTTTTGGCTCAGATCGAGCTCCCTCAGATGGGAGTGGTTGGTCTTTAAAGCTGAGACCAAAAAAGTACAGCTGATCGCTGACACACTGCAGCCCCTCAATCTGAGAAATGAATGAAACATTTAAGTTTAGACAGATTTTAAAATTATAACCTGTTTAATAATCTGAAGCTAAAGACGGTATAGGATGTAAAAGGTTAGGAAACAGAGACTTCAAACACCTCAAACCAACAAGATATTTTATTCAGCAGAAAAACTCATAAAAAGTAGTTTAATATAACTGATAGATTCAATAAAGACACAATCAAACAAATCCTGTGCATCAGACAAGTCAAAAATTTATCCTTTCAGCCCAAGTTCATCAAGCCACAAAATGGAAATGTTAACAAAATGATGATCAATACTTATAAAACATTTTTATTTAAATAAACATGAAAATATATTTGATTGTCATCTGTCATTAATGATCCAAAAAATGAGTCCATCACAGTCCTCTTCTTCTTTTGTTTTCTTATTCTCTTTGTTTCCTTGTTTCCTTGCTCACTTTTTGTTTACATGTGTCAGGAGTGGTCCTCCTTTGTGCCCACTCTCCATGTGAACTACAGGTTAACATGATTGCTTTAAGGTTGAGGAAATCATCCAGTTGACACCAGTTCATTGCTCTTATCATGATAAAGTCTCACTCAGCAAGTTATCCCTGTGACTTTTTATTCCTCTTTTCACGATCTTTCCTTTGTGGAGACTCTTTCCAGCCTGCAGAGATCTCTCTCTGTAACCCAAGGAAATCAGCAATCCCTCCAGTTTTTAGCTGCTCCTCTCAAAAAAAATTGAGCGCATGTTTAAATTAAAAATGGGATTGATTACTTAAATAGTAAAGCTGAAAATCTTTACTGATATACATTATGTTGTTTGTTAAAAACAAAATCATCAAATCTTTGACAGCTGGATTCAAAATCACACCAGAAATCAAAGTTACTATTATTCAAGCGTTTCTTACTTCGTCACAAAGTAGTTGTCTGCAACTGCTTCCATTTTTGAATCGATATAATTAGCTGCCCTTTGACTGGGCTTCTCACTAGATGGCTGGACCTCGTATAGGCACAAATTAAAAAGTTGTTCATCTGTTTCAGGTTGTTAGCATAGCACTGCAGCCCGCAGCCAACCCACATAAAGTGGGGCGTACACTCTGAGGCTGACCTCAAAGAAAGTGAGTTTAATAATGTTGCTTCACAGTTTGTAACATTTTATAGACTAAACTAGTTAAATTAGAGCATATTTATAAAATAATTACATTATTTAATGACTTAGCCGTCACCTTGGTTTTAATTCTAATATAACAAAATTTTCCGATTGTGCTTAATCTACTTGTTTTTTTAGGTTTTCAGTGTGTTGTTCAACATTGTTGTGCAGCATTGCTATCCTGCAGTTATTAGACTGAAGCAATAAAGAAGAAAGCATTAGCATTAAATCCTCTGCAGACTGCCAGCCTACACATTAAACCTTTATATTTATATGACCACACAACCAAAACATTTTTGCCTGACCTGAGCACTTCCAATCTGCAGCCTGGACTCTCCAGATAACCACACATGTCCTTCACGCCTGAATCTTGCAGTGTGTTGGCACTCAGGTCCAAGTCTCTCAGATAGACGGGGTTGGACTTAAGAGCTGAGACCAGAGAAGCACAGCTGGCCTTTGACAACCTACAACCCTTCAATCTGAATAAAGAATTTAAAAAAGGCAGATTCAGATTCAGTCATTTATAAAATACAGCAAATATAATGTATCTTAGTTTTAAATTTGTACCTATACTATAAATTATGTACTAATATACAAATCATTGCAAATTACAGTTGGGCCTGTGCTTTGTTCAACAAAGACATCATTTTTGTAGTTTTCCCTTTGTACACCACCGCAGTGCATCAAACAACCAATATGTGATTGAAGTGTGAACTTTCAGCTTTAATTCAGGGGGTTTAGAAATTACAGCTGTTTTATTAAATAGTCCCTCATTGTCAATATGATTCCTGCTGTTGACGGTGATCATAAATGTGCAGACTTACAAAAATCATGCACGTCTACCAAAAGTTACAGAGTACTGAGAACTAAACTTTATTTTTCTGTGCTTTGACTGCAGTTCCTACGGTGGCCCCTAGAGACAAAGCACGTAAAAACTCCAAAACACTTGCAAACTCCAAAACACTTGCAAACTCCAAAACACATGCAAACCCCAAAACACAACGGAAGTGCTCCAGGACGCTAGGGGCAGTGTTGAGCTTTTGTTACCTAGTAACTACACAAGCCAGGAAGTACCAATGACCGGATTTGGACTGTATCCCAATTCAGGGTCTGCAGCCTTAAAGGCCGCATTTTAAGGCCGATTACGTCACAGCGACACGACTAAGGCTGTCCCAATTCAAAGGCTGCTCGAAATGCGGCCCTCAAATGCATCCTTAATTTCCCTGAATTTTAAGGATGGGTCGGTGCAGCCTTCATGGCCCAACATGTCCCAGATTTCATAGCGCGGCGGTGGTGTGGATAATTTTGCCGAAAAAAACGGCGGAAGCGGAGCTGCCGAAGAGTAAACTTTCAGAAGTAAGTACTGAATATTATGTCACTTATTTATGCACGAATGTTTTTATAATGAAGAACATTAAAACATTACTGTTGGCCACATGTCGGCAAAGTTATATGACATTAGCGATGTTTGTACTAACTTGGTTTTAAAGCCTTTACTTCAAAGTATACGCCGTTCAATAGTTGACTTTAATCTTACAGAGAATGTGATGATTTTATGTATAATTAAAGTCAGTCATATATCCACAAACACAACAAGCTGAAAGTCAGTGAATGCTGCTCGGTTTGCAGTCCTGAATATCACGGCACAAGCAGGATTCACTGCACTGTTAATGTTAGCTATGTTATATTGCTGCCTCTGTTCGGTGGTGTCGAGCCAAACGGACTTTAACGTGCGTTTGAACGAGCTGACGGTTCACTCGTTACGCTGAAAGAAAGATGCTTTAATCACAGGAGTCACACATGTGTCCACTGTACCATCTGGGAACTCTTCATGTTTCGTAATAACACAATCCTCCTTCTTTTGTGCTGTTTTGTAGCAGTGTATACACCTGAGACTGTCACCTGTCTGTCTGTCCTTCACTCTCTCGCTCTGTTTCTTTCTCTCTGATTGTGGAATAAAAGTATGAACATTCATTTAGAAGTTACACTTGTGTTTGAATCCTGCAGCTTATCACACATTTGATTTCCATGTGTGACAACTGCAAGTGTCCAGCGTGAGGACAGACTGAGGGACCCACTGCTGCACATCATCTGTGAGGCTTTGCACCCCTGATGATCCACCAGGACAAACTCAGCAGTGTGTGAGGAAGAGGAGGAGGAAGAGCCAGCAGCAGCAGACAGATGGAGAGAATAGACAGACTGTTCCCTGTTTGTGAAGGACTGCTAGGAAAGTTTAACATAACTAACTGTCTGTCCTGAATCAGTCTTATTAGGTAATGTTCAAATAATGTTATCATTCCAGTGTTTTCAGTGTGGGAGAAAGTACTCAGGGCCTTCAAGTTACACACTATGAAAGGCAGCAACAAGTTTAATGTTCAGAAACCTAAAGTATGTATCAGCAGCAGAATGGACCTAAAAATAAATGTTTGTTTCAGTTCTATGAAGCTTTGAGTATTTTGGATTAGTAGTACTGCTGTGTTTGTTGCATCATATTGCTGTAATTGTTTATATCCTTTATATATTCTGAGGTAAGTTGATCTATAGTGTTACATCATATTCTATAAGGATGTTATGTGTTTGTATACTTTCTGCCCAGTTTGAACCATTTAGCAGAAGTCAGCCTGTTTAAGGCTCTGATATCTATTCTGTATGACTTAAAGCAGTTATGACATGGTCTGATTTTCTCACCCAATAAAGGAATATTCAATATATCAGTCTACTCTTCATTCTATCAGAAACAGTTATCACAGCTTGTACATTTTCTTTTTATAAATATATGTAAGCAATGAGCCAAATTTAGTAATGCCAACATACTGAAGGAACAACATTTGTCTCTTATATATGATACACCTATATATGCACTGTCAAAGATACTTGTCTTTGAGTGAAGATTTAAGGTGATAAGACATATAAATAACTGCAACTTGAATCTGTACTGAGGCTCAGTATTTGACACAGAGTTCATGTTCACTGCTGTAATAGCTAATAATGATTAATATAATAACTATAATATTGGCCATATTATATTTACATTACCAAAGTGATATGACTTTAGTCTCATGAACAACATTAGCTAATTGTTATTTACTAACTAATCTTAAATGACTGTTCAGTACAGAAATGAAGCCCAAAAATCATGTTTTACTGTCCTGTGGTCTCAGCCTCAGATACGTATCAAATCACACAAAGCTCTTGTAGAAACAAACAAACAAATGAACAAAATATGTTCTCCTTCATTTCTGTCAAACAAAGTTGTATGACACGTTTCCAGCGGTTAGTATCATGGTTGCTAGGCAACCTGGGAAGCGCGACGGAGACTAGACCGTCCCATACAGACAAACTTGCCGTTTATTTTGCAAATCGAGCCAACACTGCCCCTAGCGTCCTGGAGCACTTCCGTTGTGTTTTGGAATTTGCATGTGTTTTGGATTTTGCAAGTGTTTTGGAGTTTGCAAGTGTTTTGGATTTTGCAAGTGTTTTGGAGTTTGTACGTGTTTTGGAGTTTGAAAGTGTTTTGGAGTTTGTACATGCTTTGTCTCTAGGGGCCACCATACAGTTCAACACAGAAACACTGTACAAGCACAAATACACCAACTTGCTCTGTGACTCAGACTTCTGAATCCTCAAATTAGTTTAACATCAATATTATGCTGTCAGCTGTATCCAATCATCTGATAATGGAGCCTGTTTATAACAGGGTTACTTCACAGCTCAACAAAAGAAATATCTTAACACTTCAAACTACAATGCTCGATTTGAAGAGAGGAAAAAAGCAAGTATTACTCAGTAAACTGACCTCAGAGTCTCCAGTCTGCAATTTGGATTCTTTAGTCCGGCAGAGAGCAGCTTCACTTCGGAATCCTGCAGCTTGTTAAAGCTCAGGTTCAGCTCTGTCAGATGGGAGGGGTTGGACTTCAGAGCTGAGGCCACAACTTCACAGTGAGCTTCTGAGAGCTCACAGCTAGAAAGTCTGTAAAAAAAGAAGCACATTTTACAAAACATAGTGTTATGAAGTGTCTTGATGCATGCTCAATCGTCCAAGTAAGGAAATCCCAGAAAGTTCATTCTGTTATGGTAAATGGTAAATGGCCTGTATTTATATAGTGCTTTACTAGTCCCTAAGGACCCCAAAGCGCTTTACACATCCAGTCATCCACCCAATTCACACACTGGTGATGGCAAGCTACGTTGCAGCCACAGCCACCCTGGGGCGCACTGACAGAGGCGAGGCTGCCGGACACTGGCGCCACCGGGCCCTTTGACCACCACCAGTAGGCAACGGGTGAAGTGTCTTGCCCAAGGACACAACAACCGAGACTGTCCAAGCCGGGGCTCGAACCGGCAACCTTCCGATTACAAGGTGAACTCCCAACTCTTGAGCCACGATCGCCCCCCTGTTTATCTGATGGTAACATTTTCAGTGAGAGAAACGTCTCTTGGAGATTGAAGAAGTCACTTGTCACGTTTCTTCCACTGAAAACGTTATGTCGAGATGAACAGAATCAACCTTTTGGGATATTGTTATGAAAGTAAAGATTTATTTTGTTTTTCATCATCTAATCTTTAGATTTTCTAATAAGTTTTATTGAGTCAACAGAAGCTGACAAGAACTAGCAACACAAGGCAACAGCATTTGTTTGCACTGATTGCACCTAACAGAACCTAAAATATGTTAGCAGGAGTTTTAAGTTTAAGTTTCAAATCATTTTCTAATGAAAATGTGGAAGTTTACTGTCCATTCTGACCAAAATGTGAAGGGTTTCCTCACAGAAACTCCAACTCATCTTTCTGTTGAATTCTCAATCACAGAAAAATCTGAAATCTTATCTCATCTTAATTTTTCCCTTTGGCTCGAAACTGCTAACCTGAACCAAGTTTATAATGTTAGTCACAGGCAGACTTACTGAGCCTTTCTGCAATTTCTCACAGCTGGGATGAGTCTCTGTTTGCCCTCCAATGTGGTGTTATATTCACCCAGGTCCAGTTCATTCACAACCTCTTCTGACATTTGGAGAATGTAGGCCAGAGCTGAGCAGTGGATAACAGAAAGTCTCTGTGATCTCTTTCCTGACTTCTGGAACTCTTGGACCTCCTGATGTACTGAGAGGTCATTCATCTCCATCAGACAGTGGAAAATGTTGAGACTTCTGTCAGGGGATATTTTTTGGGTGTTTATCTCCTTCAAGTTGCTGATGGCTTTCTGGATGCTATCTGGATTACTCTCTGTCCGACCTAGCAGGTCTCTTAAAAGTCTCCGGTTGGACGTCAGACAAAGGCCATGAAGAAAGCGGACAAAAAGGTCCAGGTGACCATTTTTACTTTTGAGAGATTTCTCCATAACTTTGCTCAGAAAGTCATCTAAAAATATCACATGGGTAGTTTTATTTCCAAAATTCCTAGACATCCTAGAAAACTTAGGGATTAGGAAATCCTCCAGGATCTTGCTCTGTCTACTGGTGAAACAGTGGAACATGTAAACGGCAGCCAGAAACTCCTGAATGCTCAGATGAACAAAGCAGTAGACTGGTTTCTGGAAGATCACACACTCTTTTTTGAAAATCTCTGTACAAAGTCCCGAGTACACCGAGGCCTCTGTGACATCCAGACCACAGCGCTTCAAGTCTTCTTGGTAGAACATGATGTTTCCTTTGTCCAGATGTTCAAATGCCAGCCTCCCAAGTTTCAGAAGAGCTTCAGGAGTAGAATCCTTATGGTACTTCTGAATCTTCCTCTTGGTCTGATCCAGCAGGAAGTGTGAGTACATGTCGGTCATGGTCTTGGGCAGCTCTTCTCTCTGCCCTCCAGTCAACATGTGCTCCAGAACTGTAGCAGTGATCCAACAGAAGACTGGGATTCCACACATGATGTGGAGGCTCCTGGATGACTTGATGTGGGAAATTATTTTGTTGGACAGCTCTTCATTACTGAATCTCTTCTTAAAGTACTCCTCTTTCTGAGCATCAGTGAAACCTCGCACTTCGGTGACACGGTCAACACATGTAGGAGGGATCTGATTGGCTGCTGCTGGTCTGGAAGTTATCCAGATGAGAGCCGTAGGAAGCAGATTGCCTTTAATGAGGTTTGTCAGCAGATCATTGACCGTTGACTTCTGTGTGACATCAGACATGACGTCCCTCTTAGTGAAATCCAGTAAAAGTCTGCTTTCATCCAGACCATCAAATATAAACAAAAGTTTACAGACAGCCAGCTTCTCTGCTGTGACCTTCTGTAATGTTGGATGGAAAACCTGGAGCAGCTCCAGGAGACTATACTGCCCATCTCTGATCAGGTTCAGCTCCCTGAATGAAAGCAGAATCACCACACTGATGTCTTGGTTTTCCAAACCTTCTGCCCAGTCCAGAGTGAACTTCTGCACTGAGAAGGTTTTTCCAACGCCAGCAACACCGTAGGTCAGAACCACTCTGATCACTTTGTCAGATAAGGCTTTAAAGATGTCATGACACTTAATTGGAATTTCATGGAGGGTCTTCATCTTGGAACCTGTCTCCAGCTGCCTCACTTCATGTTGAGTATTAACGTCTTCACTCTGTCCCTCTGTGATGTAAAGGTTTATGTAGATTCTGTTCAGGAGAGTTCTTCTTCCTGTTTCTTCAGATCCTTCATTTACAGTTTCACATCTCTTCCTCAGACTGATCTTATGTTCATCTAAAAGCTCCTGCAGACCAGCAACTGCTAGAAGACAAAAAAGAAAGTAATAATAAAATAAAATTAATAAAATTAATGAAACTTTAATATTGGTATATCATCATGTGGAATCTTCCCCTATGTCTTATAAAGCATAATCTTACTTTGCACAGTGTTGCTCTGACCAGCTATATGTCGTCCAAACTTGGCTGTGGCTGTTTCTCCACAGTGGGAAACAGGATCCTTTGTCTTCTCTCTGTGCATACAAAAGAAAATGTGTATTGACCAGTACACATACAATACAATACAACTTTATTTATATAGCACATTTAAAACCAAAGGTACACCAAAGTGCTTCACAACAAGGTTAAAACATAAGATAAAAGACTATAAAGGAGAACAAAGGTGCAGACAGAATACGAAGTAAAACATTATAGCATGGTTTAGAAGATAAAATTACAGGGTATTCATTAATATAAGGTGGGGGTATTTATTCAGTGGGAGATTAGTAAGAAGATAAGTAACACAAGGGTAAAATATAGGGGGAAGTGCACTAACTAACTGAAAACGCTCGGTCAAACAGGTACGTTACATACATTAAAATAATAGTCTAATGCAAACAAATAATTATAGAAAAATATATATTCTTTGGTGTATAAACGCTAGGGTTGGGCGATATGTGAAAAAATATGTAAAAATTTTCCAACCGGCAATCGTCAGTCCAACAATCCCTGATGAGCGATATAGGCAGACATGCACAGACTTTATGATCAGTGGGGCAATCATGCACGGACTAATTTGCAAGTTTACAACACATATTTGGAAAACTACAAATTACTTTACAATGGAAGAAGATATTAAATTTTAAAAAAAGAAAGAAAGAAAAAAGAAAAAATACAACTGCATTAAAATGATATTTTGTGATGCCATTGCTTTGGCAGACACTGGTTTAGGCAGAAATCTCTGACTTCATTTGCCCCATGTTAGTTATGAACCGCCTCACTCTGTAGACCGGCCAGTTCAGAATACTTTCTTACTTTTTGTCCGAGGGTCCAGGTTCATTATTAAACGATATAGGGTAAATCTTGGAAGAGTCACTCCTCATAGACAGACACTCTGATCCTAGAGACGCTGGGCTGCATCTGGGCTGCTGACCTCTGGGAACACAAACATATAATATTTAGCACATTGTTCATCTGCATCTTCATGTTGTTGGAAATAAGTCACTTATTATGAGTACAGGACTGAGGTTCTGGAGGTTTTCGGTAAAAGCAGAAACATTCACTGTCCCAGGGTCTCAGTTTGGATTTTATTTATATCACTACCACAATGAGTCTCCAGACTTTTGCCAGTCATACAGGAGTACGGACTGCTGTCAGCAGTGAAAGGGAGTGGGTGAACTATTTGTCTTGGGTGGGGAAGCATATCTATTTGTGTTTCTCCAGTTTTCTGCAACATTTACGTTAACTGCTTATTTGAACTTGGTCACAGGTATGTTGTTGGGCACTACCACCTAAATTTTGTGTAACGATTCGGTGTTCAGGGCTGAAACTCTGCAGGTTTCCTGTGTCAGCTACACAGGAATAGGCACTATTTGCAATCATTAAATGAGCATGGTTAAACTGTTTGCGTTGGGTGATTAGCTACATTTTACATCACACCCGAGCACAGTTGAGGCCTGAAGCCTGTTTTATTTGTGTTTGTAATCTTAATATGTCTTTTGGCCACAGTTATGGATGTGAGAGACTTTGATGAAAGCTTTGGGACACAAAGACGAGGAAGGTCAGTCACTGCTCTACAATAACTATATTCCAACCTTATCTATGTAACATATTACTCAGGAACATATTCTACCTTCTATAGGTACATACTGTCATGGTCACTGGATCTTGGACACAGGTTTGAATTTTGTGATGTTGGGGGTTTTCTAGTTCTGTAGCTTTGGTTATGTTTAGGTTATGATGTCAGATTTAGTTTGTGCTTTATTCCTTGGTTCTCTGTTTATTCCTGTCTCCTTCGTCTTTCTGTGCTTTACTTGGTCTTCTTTTGTGCTTGGCATCAGGTTAATCTTGACTCGCTGTTCAGTTGTGGCTCTCTTCCTGTTTTATTTTGGTGACTGTTCTTCTTTGTATCCTGTGTCTAATTTCCTTCCAGGTAATTATGATAGTTTACTGCTGCTGCGTTCCCACCTGTTGCCTTTTCCTTCATCATCCTGCGTGTCTCTGTATCCCCTCATATGTTGTTGTGTTCTCCATCATGAGTGTGGCCTATTTCATAATGTGTTTTTAAAATATCTGACACATACAAACACAAGAAGTCCTTCATGTTTTCATGTTACAGCTTTTCTGTTCAAATAGGTTTCTGATTTTGAAAATCACTGAAGATTTTCTGTGTTAGTGTCATCCTAACAAACCATCTTCGTGTCATTTTAGAGGAGAAATAGTCTCTTACTTTGTGTTTGAGACTTCAGGTTCATTACTGAAGTGCATAGGCTCGTCTTTGGAAACGTTAGACAGAGAGTCGAATCCTGAAGTCTCTGTTCCTTTTCTGGGAACACAGACATATAATATTTAGCACATTGTTAATTTGTATCTTCATGTTGTTGGAAATACGTCACTTATTATGAGTACAGGACTGAGGTTCTGGAGGTTTTCAGTAAAAGCAGAAACATTCACTGTCACAGGGTCTCAGTTTGGATTTTATTTATATCACTACCACAATAAGCTGATCTTACAGATATGGAAGCGTGTTTGTTCTGCCTGCTAAGGGAATTTTCTTCAGCTCATTTTACAGCAGAAACATTTTCTTACTTTGTGTTTGAAGGTCCAGGTTCATTACTGAAGAATGGAGGATCATCTTTGGAAATGTTACTGTTCACTGACAGACACTCTGATCCTGCAGACGCTGTTCTGCGCCTGGGCTGCTGACCTCTGGGAACACAAACATATAATATGTAACACATCATTCATGTTGACGGGATCTGTCTTGGTCCCAGAGTCACTGACCCAAGGTTTGGGGTTTTGGGAATGTTTCTTGTCTTCAGCATCTCCTGTGGAAGTCAGTCTCCATGTTTATTTACCTCTCCGTCTCACCAGCTGTGTCCCTTTCCAAAGATCCACATCCTAAATGGTCATTCTAAACTGGTGAGAATGTAAGCAAATTTAGCTGTATAAGCAGCTAATAAAAGAACTAATCAGTGCAGTTGATATCAATGCTAGTTTGCACTGAACTCTTGTTTCCTTTTTCCAATGTCTTTTTGTAGTTTTTTACTTGATGATAAGGATGGAAGTTTTAAAAAGTGTATTATAAAATATGCATTTTTCCAACAAGAATCAGTTTGTCTGTGGCCCACAAGCTTGGTGAACAGTTTATAATGTCTATCTATTACTCAGGCAGTCCTCCCTATACATATTTATGAGTACTGCATGCAGTACATGAGTACTGCATGCATACAAATGTAAGAACTCCTTCATGAGTTTCATTTTGCATTATTTCTGTGCAAACAGGTTTTTAATCTTTAAGATCCGCAGTGAAATTTTGCTCCGGATGTTCCACATCAAGGCTTTAGGGGGAACACTTCACTAAAATAGATCGCACACATTATTTCTTCATAACAAATAAATCATCTTCACTTCACTTTACAGTAGAAACGGTCTCTTACTTTGTGTCTGCAGGTCCAGGTTCACTGTCATTTATGGAAAGGTCTCTCTTCATAGGAAAACAGAGAGATTGTGCACTGTCCTCCTCTTCCTCCAAAACATTCATTTTCAGCCAGGCTCACCGGTAACTCAGAAATGCTGAGCATTAGCACAGAATACAAACCACTCACATGACTGACAAAACAGGAAGTACAACACACACAGAGACTTCAGCAGTGAACTGAGTTGTCAGTCCACTTCCTGAATTAGCACATCGTTGTTTTTTCTTCCAGTCCACAGAGACAGCTGACTGAAAGCAGACGAAACATAATGTCGGCTTAAAGCTCACATTCATTTCTTCCTCCTGCTCCGTAGTTTGCAGTGACCTAGATCAATGGAGAAGAGATGCTCCTCCCTTCTCCATTTACAGGAAATCACATGATGTCATCCTGGGAGTGTGTGTGTGTGTGTGTGAGAGAGAGAGAGAGCGAGAGAGAGAGAGAGAGAGAGAGACATACAAGAATACATAAACATATCATATAATTAGGCTTCTAGATTTATGATTCAAGAACTTTCAGAGCATCAAATCACATCAATCACATTCTCAAAACACACACATATATGGACAATGAAGGTTTATATATAATCTGAGGCCCCCTAATGGTAGACTTCTGGTTTTACCACCAAAATGAATACTTTCGTTTCTAACTGGTAAGTCGAGTGGCATAGTGAGTAAGCGAGCAGGTAGCAACTTGATTCTAATCATGTAGAAGTTAATAGTTAAACATTAATGTAGCTCCATCAGTGTGTGTCAGGGAGACCTTTGGTCCAGCTTGGTTGTACATCTCTTTTCTTACTATCAAAGACAACAGGCCTAAATTTAACAGCCACTTAAACATTGCTATCAGAGTAATCTAAACTGGGTTAACCCTTAAAGGTCTTTACACTTTGGGTTGGTTGTAAATTTTATGAAAAGAAGCTAGCATGGAAGAAATATGATACCACTACGTCACATTTTTTATTAGGTTTTGGGAAACCTGATTAAAAAGGATTTATAAAAGTCTAGCTCTTGCACATGACATGTTTTTTTTGTTTAGGTTCAATGCTTTTAGTAAATTCAACATGGATTCAAAAATCACTCAGATGTGCTTTATAATAGTAATAATAGTAATAACTTAGTTTAGCACCTTTTAAAAGACCCAAGAATGCTTTACAGAGGAGCAGAAGGTTTTGTTGAAGACGTGAGTTTGAGAAGTTTTTTGAAGGATTCCAGTGACGGAGCGTTGTGAAGCTGATATGGAAGAGTTGCAGAGGGTGGTGGCCTCCAGCCTGACGACTCTGTTCCCAAAGGTATGGAGGCTGGTGCACGGGACAGAAAGCAGGCCCGTGGCTGAGGACCGTAGCATCCAAGACTGTGTGTATGGTTGCAGCAGATCAGAGAGATACTGAGGGATCAGGGTATTGAGGGGTTTGTAAGAGGATCTTGTAAGTAATGTATGACTTGACAAGAGGACATTTACGAGGGTGGGGATGATATGTTCTCACAGCTGCCCTTCCCTGGGATGTGGGTACTTGCTGGTTCCGGGGCTTATGGCTGGATGTTCTGGCGCAGGCTTGTAGCTCATCTTTGTCGGCAGGGGTGGGAGGGCTCTGCCGGGTACTGGGCGGTACTTGTGGGCCTGGAGCCCTGGGACCCTGTACTGGGCTTGCACCAGGGAGGTCGGCCGCCCCTCACCTCTGGGACTCTCACCCTGTGGCCATGGGCGCCCCATCTAGGGCCTCCTTCCTTCTCCTCCTGGGTTGGGCGCGCAGATGTTGCTGAGATGTGTGGCCTTGGGGCTTCGGTACTCTTGGGGGCTGCCTTAAGACATTGTCCTGCTATACCATATATAATGTAATAACTGAAATAAGATGAATAGAAATGAATAAATAAACACATAAAAGAAACACCTGAACAAGAGGAGCCTATAGAGAATTTATAGAGCTGATCTTGGAAAAATATGTTTGCATTCAGGTCGTAATTCTGATTGCAAACGCTGCCAAACAGGACAGGATTATTTTTTTTAAGTCTTTAGCTATTTTAATAAGAGCAGTCTCAGTACTGTGGTGAGTTCTAAAGGGTTCAGTGAGCTCATAGAGGTTTATTAAATTTCCACATCATTCCTTCACATTTTTATGCATCCAACAAATACTTTGCATTCAGAAATATTAATTACTGAAAGACTAAACAGGAACCTAATCCACTGACAGTAATGAAACTGTGCATGCAAGCAGTCTTTAACAATCAAGCAAGTTACTGTGTAAACATTAACTGCAGTTCTCAATTATGCCACAGTGTGGCGCTCTAACACAGAAAAATTACAGAAAATCAAAGCCTACTCTAGTTTACACTGATTTGAGTGCTGTCTAAATGACTATAAACCTTGTGTCACCATAAGAAGTAATCAGAGGAGCAGTGCTGGTATGATTTTTTATACTCTATCAGGTTTATAAAACACAGGGATGATGGTATATTCATCAGGATTCACTGACTTACAGTATATATAATATATTGCTTACACAGATGAATGTTTTATTCTCTAAGACAAAGGCTGTGGCTCAAGTTTAAAAGAAAAGTTTGACATTTAAAAGTGTTAAAGCATAGCAAACCAGAAGAAAAGAAGTAAGCAGGTCCAAACAAGGACCCACCAGTCCATCATCTATAACCAGGACATCACCGAGAAATGAGTGTAACTAACTTCCAGTAAGGGTGGACTCTAATTTAAATACATTTTGAACAGATAAATATTTAATATACTTTCTAAGACAGTTCATCTTTTGTATAGACACATAGTCTGTCCTAGTTCTAAATATGCCTGCTCATTACAAGCAAGCTCAGGAAAAGAGAACAGAATCCCAGATTAGCAGGAGAAACACTCATATGCACAGTTTAAGCACATATATGTGTTTGCATAATGTCTGTGAATAATTCTTATTGAGTCTGCACTTCTAAGGGCAGTTCACACTGAAACAGTCATTTGTACTTCTTTTGATTCCTCTAGAAGTCACTGCTGGTTGAAGTTTTTCTTCTAACTTCATGGCCGAGTCAGGGCATGCTAATGCACAAATTCCTGCTGCTGTTTAAAACTCTCCAGATCATCAGGGCAGAGCTCGTCATAGCTCACTGTTACCGACAATTCGTGGGGGCTGTAGAGAGAAGAAATAACAGAGAAAAAATCTAATTTGATTGTACAACTATCTGGTCAAAAAGACCCATGTATCTATATCCATATCTATATCTCTTCAAATGTCTTGGCTCCAACACTTCTTTACTTGCTTTAGAAATGAACAGAGGGCCTCTTCACCTCTTCCTCCTGAACTCTTGCTCACTGTGTCAGAATTTTAGCTACTTCTCAGCCTCCTTTAGTAATGATGATACTTGTAACAAATATGGTTACAGCTCTGGAGGCCAGGAGCTTCAAAGAGTAGTTGTCAAACAGCTAACAGATCATCTGCAGAGGAATGACTTATTATAAGAGTTTCAGTCAGGTTTCAGAGCTCATCACAGCACAGAAACAGCTTTAGTGAAGGTTACAAATGATCTTCTCATGGCCTCTGACAGTGGACTCATCTCTGTGCTTGTCCTGCTAGACCTCAGTGAAGTGTTCGATACTGTTGACCATGATTTATTACCGTGATTAGAGCACGCTGTAGGTATTACAGGTACTGCGCTGCAGTGGTTTGAATCATATCTATCTAACAGACTCCAATTTGTTCATGTAAATGGAGTCTGTTATACATTACATTATACACGCTTCCCTTAAGCCAGGGGTCAGCAACCTTTAACACCCAAAGAGCCATTTGGACCCGGTTTCCACGCAAAAGAAAACACTGGGAGCCGCAAATACTTTTTGACATCTAAAATGAAGATAACACTGTATATATTATTTTTTACTTTTATGCTTTGTGTGAACAACTAAGGTGTGTTGCTTATGAAATCCATGAAGTGCTACAGAGAAAATTACATTTTATTTATGTAATTAACACATTTTGAACTCTTAAAGAAATATAACAAAAGGAAAGACACCCAGCTGAACTAAAATGATCCAGCAAACGAAAACTGTTGTGAGCCGCCACCCTTATATCACCATTGGGCTTTTGGAGCCTTGACCTGACTTTTAAAAAATAACTGGGAAAAAAAGAACTATGCTGCTAAAAAAAAAAAAAAAAAAATAGATATTTGCAAAATTCTGCCTAAATATGTATTTTACCTGGTTAATGTGTGTGGCGGGGCGTGGTCTGCAGTATGCGTACAGCAACCGTGTGTGAAAAGTGGTCAATAAAGAGATGCTGAAAAGCATGTTCATGGAAACATCGTCGGGTCTGCCGTGATATGTTTACAATGGGACTTCTGCTCCTGAACCTCTGCGCACAGCGTCTGCAAATCGGGGCTGTACTTTCATCTTTACGCAGGACTGTAAGCTGTCATCTGTGAGGCGTGAGCGGTGTTTGTTTTTAACATAGTTCACAGTGGAGCTGCTGACATAATGTGGATCCGAAGATCCATAATTGGCCTACCTGGGGTTGAAAGTCTCGATAAATGCACGGCGTTTCGGCGGGTACACCGGCTTCCACATGTGTGACGCTTATTTTGAGCGATGAAAAAATAATAGAATATAATTATATTTTTATATTTCAATATCACAATAATCTTCCAATTTAGAACTACAAGTTAAAAAAGAACTAATATAAATAAAATACACTTCAGCTAAATACTTCTCATTTATTTTCCCAAACCACGCGGAGCCGCAGTATAAGGACTAAAGAGCCGCATGCGGGACCGGAGCCGCAGGTTGCCGACCCCTGGGTTAAGCAGTATTATTAGAAGACATAGCATACAATTTCACAGCTATGTAGATGACAACCAACTATATCTGTCCATGAAGCCAGATAACACACACCAATTAGTTAAACTGCAGGAATGTCTTAAAGACATAAAGACCTGGATGACCTTTAATTTCTTCTAAATTTAGATTCAGATAAAACTGAGGTTATTGAATTCGCCCCTGAAAATCTTAGAAATATGGTATCTAACCAGACTCTTACTCTGGATGGCATTACCTTGGCCTCCAGCAACACTGTGAGGAATCTACTTTTTATCCTTCAATGCACATAAACAAATATGTAGGATTACTTTTTTCCATTTGCACAACATCTCTAAAAATATAAATATCCTGTCTCAGAGTGATGCTGAAAATTCCGAAAGGCCTTCAGTTAATCCAAAATACTTCAGCAAGAGTGCTGACCGGCAGAAGAAAGACAGACCATATTTCTCCTTAAAAACTGATCTTGAATAATCAGACCCCACCTTATCTTAAAGACCTCATTGTACCGTATCTTCCCAATAGAGCACTTTTCTCTCGATCTGCTGGTTTACTTGTGATTGCTAGCACATTTAAAAATAAAATCAGAGCCAGAGCCTTCAGCTTTCAGGCCCCTCTTCTGTGGAACCAGCTCCCAGTTTGGATTCAGGAGACAGACACTATCTCTACTTTTAAGATTAGGCTTAAAACATTTGTTTTTGATAAAAGCATATTGTTAGGGTTGGATCAGGTGACCCTGAATCCTCCGTTAGTTATTCTGCAATAGGTCCAGTGTTTCACCTTCACTCACCTTTTCACTCACTATGTGCTTATGCACCAATCTGCATTTAATCATTAGTTATGCTCTATGGCTCTTTTCCACAGTGTGTTTTTGTCCTGTCTTCCTCCACTAACAACCGGTCGCAGCAGAAGGCCTACCCTCCTTGAACTTGGTTCTGCCAGAGATTTCTTCCTTTTAAAGGGGAGTTTTTTATTCCCACTGTCACTGAAGTGTTTGCTCATAGGGGATCATCTGATTTTTGGGGTTTTCTAGGGTCTTTACTAGTGCTGTCAGCGTTATTCTCGTTAATACGACGTTAACGCCTTAACCGCATTAACACAGCAAATTCCCGTTCGGCCCATGCGAGGGTTGCACGGCGCTAACGCGTTAACACAGTGCAGCCCTCGCAGTCTTCAGTCTAATCTGTCTGGCTGACTTTCTCGTCCTCTCAAAAAATGATGACTGTTAACAGCTTCCGCTTTACTGAGAAAAGCAGCCAGTGAGGGTTTATAGGAAACACTCGATCTTTGCTCCGATACCAACTGTGTTTTATACAGTAGTGCTAAAAGCAACATTGACTCAATGCAACTTCCTACTTACCACAGATTCTCCAGTCTGTAATTTGAATTATTCACAAGATTCACCAGCTGAATCATATCTGAATCCTGCAGGCCGTTTCTACTCAGGTCCAGCTCTCTCAGGTGGTCTGGGTTTAACTTCAGCGCTGAGCACAGAAAAGTACAACTGGCCTTTGACAAAGAGCACTCCCTTAGTCTGAATAAAGAATAAAATAAAAAGACAATGTTTCTGTTTTAAATATTTCATGTAAATAATCAAACATAATAAGTAAAAAAAGAGCTGTCATTATTACTAATCAAATCTTGCTATTTCTGCTGCACAACAAAGACATAATAAAATCAGCTCTCATACACTGCCAGCTCAAGCAGTGACTTCATTTACATGCAGTTGTGCTCAGCAAAAAACATATGCACACCCATTTAACTGCCTGTTAACGCTGATTTGCGTAATGCCTAATGGCAGTAACTCAATGCATTTAGGCATGTGGGCATGGTTAAGACAACCTACCTACTTAAGTTCAAATCAAGCAACAAGTGATTTTGAGCATATCAGGATTATTTGAACCACACAGGTGGTTCTGAGTGTTTTAGAAACTACTGATCTGATTTTCCCACAAAACCATCTTTAGGGTTTACAGAGAATAGACACAAAAGCAACAAGTTCTCTGAGTGAAAATCTCTTATTGATGCAAGAGGGAAAATGGCCAAACTGTTTTGGGCCTCTAAATGCACAACATGTTGAACCTTAAAGCAGAAGAACACAGTGGGTGCCACATGTAGCAGCTAACAACATGAAAGGGTTGGGGGCCACCAAAAGTGGACAATAGAAGAGCTGAAAAACAATTGCCTTGTCTGATGTGTCTCGATTTCTGCTGCAACATTCTAAAGGCAGTCAGAATTTGGCATAAACAAACTGCAGATCCGTTGTGTCTTGTATTAGGGACAGATAAAACAAGATATTTGAACATGACTTTTTGTGAATTGAACCCGTAAGATCATCATTACATTCTGAGAACACAGTTTAATATGAAAACACAGCTGACCTCAGAGTTTCCAGTTGACAGGATCGACACTCCAGAAAACCACACAACTCCTTTACTCCAGAATCCTGCAGCTTGTTGTAACTCAGATCCAGATGTGTCAAATGGGAGGGGTTGGAGAGCTTCAGAGCTGAGCTCAGAGTAGCACAGCTAATCTCTGACAATCCACAGTGCCACAGTCTGAATAACAAAAGAAGAAAGAAAAAGACAGATACAATTATTTCTGACCTAATGACATGCTCAGGTTTTAAACGTAGTGCCACATCACTTTATAGTATGTAATACACAGATATAAAACTAATTCAGGGAAAAGGTATCATAAAAAAAATTCACTAACTGAAATAATGAGACTTAGCATTTCTCTAATGACGGTCTTGTATCTTGCAGGCATTCAGTGATGATTAGATTGGATTACTTTGATTTTTTAATTCCTCCTATCTATGTAGGATCAGTAAACCCTAGCAGGTATGATTACTAAGCTTTGGCTAAAATTTCACTGGTAGATCCTTCCAAACAATTTCCCCCCCCATTAAGAGCAGTCTGTTAGCTAGTCTGAAATGGTACAAAATGGTGTTGTTCACTTTCTAAGCACAGAAAAGGATACTAACCAAAGCAAGGTTTTAAGGTTCTTTCTTACTTTGTGTACTTTTTATGTACTTTTTTGGTTGTTTTGGAAAATCCTGAAAATGTATATCCAAATTTATGAAGTAAATGTATTAAAAACAACAACAACGGTCAGGGTACTGACTTCAGGGTCTTCAGTCTGCAGTTTGGACTCTCCAGTCCTACAGAGAGCAGTTTCAGTCCCGAGTCCTCCAGCTCATTGAAGGTCAGATCTAACTCTTCCAGATGGGAGGGATTGGACTTCAGGGCTGAGGCCAAGACTTCACAGTGAGTCTTTGAAATTCCACAGTCAGAAAGTCTGTGTAAAGACAAATTTGCAAAAGACATTATCATGGAAGAAGATACTACATATTTATTTTTGCATTTAACATCAAAACAGTTGAGCAGATCTTGTTCAATCAGGGAACCCATCAGCGAAAAGCCTTTTGGGAACAACAACCAATTTGGGGGCTTTCCAGTGTAGCTAGCTGATATCTAGACCAAGAAGCATTCTGAGTAGAGATGTCAAGACTTTTGATCATCCAGGGCACCTCTTTCAATTTAACAGCTGCTCTGAAAGAAAGCCCAGCCACACCTCATAGAAAAATCATTGCTACCACTTGTATCTGCAACATCATCCATTCAGTCCGAGCTTGTGACCATAGGTGAGAGTAGGAATGAGAGTAGGATGCGGCAGCGTGTGCTGCACTGACTGCCAGCTAGAGTGAATGGCCCAAAATTTGTGTTGCGCTGACTACTGCACTCGACTTGTATGTCATTTTTTTGTGCTCACTCTATGTGTACCAGATGTGCCTGCTCTGTGTCATTTCAAAACATTCATAAAAGGCAAAACATTGTAAGTATCCCAACTAGAGAAGAGTATGTCGTTTCCACAACAGTGCTTTCCTCCACATAGCTGTTGAATGGAGTGACTTACTCAAGGGCTACAGGAGGTCCCTATATATGTATGTAAACATGTGTCATAGAGTTCCTCGTTCATTGTGTGGTTGAGGTTAGTGTGACTGTAGGCTTCGTTTCTCTTGGTTGTGCAAAGGTATGTCACATGTATAGCGGTTAAAGCTCAACTGGGTTGAACTTTGACCATAGCATGTGCAAGTAGTCTTGTGCAATAGAAAAGAATGGGTTTTGGAGTACAGCGCTGCACATGCCGCGTCCTATGTGAAAGGGCCTTTAGACGTGAAAGGGCCTTTAGACTTACAGAGCCTTTCTGCAGTTCCTCACAGCTGGGATCAGTCTCTGTCGCCCTGCCTCTAATGTGTTGTACTTGTTCAGGTCCAATTCATCCAGAACCTCTTTTGACATTTGCAGCATGTAGGCCAGAGCTGAGCAGTGGATTTCATAGAGTCTCTTCTCTGATTTGTTCTCTGACTTAAGGAACTCTTCGCTCTCCTGATGTACTGAGAGGTCATTCATCTCCATCAGACAGTGGAAAATGTTAATGCTTCTGTCGGGAGATATTTTATCGCTGTTCATCTTCTTCAGGTTGTTTATAATTCTCTTGATGATTTGTGGACTATTTTGCAAATGACCCAGTAAGCTTCCTAAAAGTCTGTGGTTGGACTCCAGACTAAGGCCATGAAGGAAGCGAACAAACAGGTCCAGGTGGCCATTTTTACTTTGCAAAGATTTCTCCATGGCTCTGCTCAGAAAGACATCCAGAGATGGGATGGAACAATGAATATTTCCAGATTTTTTAGAGGGTTTCTCAAGAAAATACTTTATATTTATAAAGTCCTGCAGAACATCAGTATTTTTATTGGTGAAACAGTGGAACATGTAAACGGCAGCCAGAAACTCCTGAATGCTCAGATGAACAAAGCAGTAGACTGGTTTCTGGAAGATCACACACTCTCTTTTGAAAATCTCTGTACAAAGTCCTGAGTTCACCGAGGCCTCTGTGACATCCACACCATACTGCTCCAGGTCTTCTTGGTAGAACATGAGGTTTCTTTTTTCCAAATGTTCAAATGCCAGCCTCCCGAGCTTTAAAAGACCTTTCTTGTCAGCCTCCATCAGCTCTTCTGGACTTGCTTCTTCTCCCTCATGGTACTTTTTAATCTTCCTTTTTGTTTGTACCAACAGGAAGTGTGAGTACATGTCGGTCATGGTCTTGGGCAGCTCTTCTCTCTGCCCTCCAGTCAACATGTGCTCCAGAACTGTAGCAGTGATCCAACAGAAGACTGGGATTCCACACATGATGTGGAGGCTCCTGGATGATTCTATGTGGGAAAATATTTTGCTGGACAGCTCTTCATCACTGAATCTCTTCTTAAAGTACTCCTCTTTCTGAGCATCAGTGAAACCTCGCACTTCAGTGACACGGTCAACACATGTAGGAGGGATCTGATTGACCGCTGCTGGTCGGGAAGTTATCCAGATGAGAGCCGAAGGAAGCAGATTGCCTTCAATGAGGTTTGTCAGCAGATTCGTGACTGTTGACTTCTGTGTGACATCAGACATGACGTCCCTCTTAGTGAAATCCAGTAAAAGTCTGCTTTCATCCAGACCATCAAATATAAACAAAAGTTTACAGACAGCGAGCTTCTCTGCTGTGACCTTCTGTAATGTTGGATGGAAAACCTGGAGCAGCTCCAGAAGACTATACTGCCCATCTCTGATCAGGTTCAGCTCCCTGAATGAAAGCAGAACCACCACACTGATGTCTTGGTTTTCCAAACCTTCTGCCCAGTCCAGAGTGAACTTCTGCACTGAGAAGGTTTTTCCAACGCCAGCAACACCGTAGGTCAGAACCACTTTGATTTGCATTTGTTGTTCGGGTAAGGCTTTAAAGATGTCACAACACTTAATTGGAGCATCATGGAGGGTCTTCTTGTTTGAAGCCGTCTCAAGTTGACTCACTTCATGTTGGGTATTAACCTCCTCACTCTGTCCCTCTGTGATGTAGAGCTCAGTGTAGATTGCGTTGAGGAGAGTTTCACCTCCTGTTTTATCAGTTCCCTCAGTCACAGATTGACATCGCATCTTCAAACAGATTTTATGTTCATCGAAAACTTCCTGAAGGCCATCATCTACTGAAAGACAATAAAGAAAATAAAACAAAATTTATATATAGTTTTTTACATATATTTAACATTTAACATACATTGCTTAGTTTTTTTAATGACTCCATCAGCAAACAGATGCTCAATTTTACTTTGCACACAGCTGCTCCTACTGGCTGTCCAAAATCCAGAACTGGACACGGGCTCCTGCACACACTTGTTCTTTCTGTGGATAGAAAGGGAAACTTATTCTGGCCATGTGGCTAAACATGAAGTTAATTAAGTTGAAAGTCTCAGTATGGTCTATTACTAAGTCAATGCTCTTTCTTTACTTATCAAGCAATAATCATTTCCTTTTACACCATCAGAACTTATATTAATCCAAAACACGAGCTCTCAGCACCCTGTCGACACATCTGTTTACAAGGAAGAGGGTTTATCATGACAGTATTTTCCTGATATCTGCTTTTCAGTCTCTTCCTGAGGACTCTACTACCAAGCAGCATTTTGTCCAGCTGTGAAGGTGGTTCACTTCTTACCAAGGTAAATCGCCATGGTAACCTATCCTGTTACGTTCAAGATTGGAGATTAACTGGTATAAAATAATCCCCTACTGACCAATCGATTAACCAGAAATTAACATCACCATTTCTAGAAGATCTCTCAGACCTCTATGGGGAGAGTTGGAGGGTCTAAATCAGTGGTGGGGAAACTCCAAGCCTCAAGTGCCTGCGGGGTGGGGATGTATCCTTCATCCAACACAGCTGATTTAAATGGCTAAATTACTTCCTCAACATGTCTTGAAGTTCTCCAGAGGCCTGGTAATGAACTAATCAGTTGATGTGGTGTGTTGACCCAGGGTGAGATCTAAAACCTGCAGGACACCGGCCCTGGTTTAAAGTTTTTCAGTTAGTTTTTGTATTTCCCTGATCTATCTGGGATGGAGTTTACATGTTCTATCAGTGTTTGTGTGGGTTCACTCCAGAAACTCTGGCTTCTTCCCACAGTCCAAAGGCATGCAGTAAGTGGAGTTAGGTTATTACCTATACGTGTGAATGTGAGTACGAATGGTACTTCCAATTTACAGGCTAGCATGGTAAATTGGAAAACTACACTCAAATAAATGAGTATTTTTATGCTTCACATTGTCAATACCATGCCTTAAACCCAAAAAGTGTGCTAGTTAGATATATTTAAAAAAAAAAGTCTTTACCCTACATTTAGTTTGTGGGTATCTGGTCACCCTAGTCCCTGGGTGGAGTCCCTAACTATGCAGAGGTATCAGGTAGTTGTGGTATTTAACAAAAACAATAAAAATAAAATTATTACATATGAATTGCAGGGAAAAAACAAAAACAAAAAACAGGAAGATCAACATTATTCTACAACTAAAGACACTACCACTGATTCTGGCTCATTTTCAGGTCAGTGTAAAACAGAAACCGCCTCTTACTTTGTGTCTGAGGGTCCCGGTTCATTACTGAAGTTTGGAGGACGACCTTTGGACCAGTCACTGGCCATAGACATACAGCTGGGCACAAGGGACGATGTTCCATCCTCCTCTTCCTCCAAATCATTGTTTCCCCTAATGAGGATCAACAATACATAACAAATATCGATTTTTTTAATTTTAATTTTTTGTTTTCTGTTGGTAGCAAACATTTTCACAACAGCATTATTGTTCTATAAGAATTAATCCTGCTCCTCACATACAAGGTCTTAAATAATCAGGCCCCATACCCTGAATCCTCCCTTAGTTATGCTGCAGTAGGTGTAGGCTGCTGGGGGATTCCCATGATGCAGTATTTCTTCTTCAGTCATGTTTCTCATTCACTCATGTGTTAATAGACCTCTCTGCACTGAATCATACTTGTTATTAATCTCTGGCTCTCTTCCACAGCATGTCTTCTATCCCGTCTTCCTTCTCTCACCCCAACCGGTCGCAGCAGATGGCCCCGCCCCTCCCTGAGCCTGGTTCTGCTGGAGGTTTCTTCCTGTTAAAAGGGAGTTTTTCCTTCCTACTGTCGCCAAAGTGGTTGCTCATAGGGGGTCATATGACTGTTGGGTTTTTTCTGTATGTATTATTGTAGGGTCTACCTTACAATATAAAGCGCGTTGAGGTGACTGTTGTTGTGATTTGGCGCTGTGTAAATAAAATTGAAACAGGACACTTTCCGCTGACCTCAAAAGAAGTTTGTACGTACACTACGTTTGAAATCTGTTTTTATATTTCATTTTTACTGTGAAACCCTTAAACAACACCAAGTCTGCTGCTGACACAACAGAAATGAAAACTGTCAGGAGCGGATTATGTTCCGACTTTCACAACACGTTTTCTCTGAGTCTTTCATTTAAAGATTGTTTTAAGTGCATTATAGATTCTATGCTGGGAAATAAACTTTATATGTACAGTTTGCTGTTGGATTTTACTGTTACTTTTTCTGTGTTCTTTATAGGTTTATCCTTCACATCATCATTACCATGCCTGAAACCCAAAAAGTGTATTAGTAAGATTTTTTTTTTTAAATCTTTACCCTACATTTAGTTTGTGGGTATCTGGTCACCCTAGTCCCTGGGTGGAGTCCCTAACTATGCAGAGGTATCAGGTAGTTGTGGTATTTAACAAAAACAATAAAAACAAAACAAAAACCCGGAAGAACAACATTATTCTACAACTAAAGACACTACCACTGACTGGCTCATTTTCAGGTCAGTGTAAAGCAGAAACAGCCTCTTACTTTGTGTCTGAGGGTCCCGGTTCATTACTGAAGTTTGGGGGACGACCTTTGGACCAGTCACTGGCCATAGACACAGGAGACGGTGCTCTGTCCTCCTCTTCCTCCAAATTATTCATCTTCAAGCACTTGTAAACAACAATTCTGCGAACGCACAACGTGAGAATGAAGACAGGTTTGTTCAAAAGTCACCCAAGACCAGTACACACACACACACACACACACACAGAGTAAGAGAGTAAGAGTAAGAGTCCACTCTCTCTCTTACTCTCACCTTATTGTCCACTTTTGCTATGTCGGCTGTTTCAACATGTACACAAGTACGTATATGAGGCGCCTCGAGGCGACTTTTGTTGTGATTTGGCGCTATATAAATAAAATTGAATTGAATTACGTGGATCACCCGAACACAGGAAAGACCATCGATTACATGATTGTTAAAGAGACGCGAGAGCACCGCACATGTTAAACAGAGCTTACAGCAGAAGTGATCTTTACCTGGACTTTATGTTAAGTTCAACAAACCTCCGCAACACCCGCTGGTTTCACTTTCTGTTTTACAGCTTCTCCACCACTTTACGTTTGAGGAGATCACGTGACCACAGTTTAACCTTCTTATAGGATGATGACATTTCAACTTCACAACTGCAGCAGGGTTTGACAGTTTATCAACACTTTTCTAGATTTCTCATCAAAATGACCTGAATCATTGTCAGATTTCCACACGTCATTAAACTGGTTAAACATAACGGAACAAAGAAATATTAATTTTGCACTCTATCGCAGGGCTATGAGAGGGAGGGTATGGAGTCCTTTACTGAATGTATTTGTTTAATTACTCATGTTTGCTTAATTTTCTTCTGCCCTCAAGTTCTCTCTATGGATGAGAGCACGTATAGTACCAGATGTGGGATTCATTTATAGTTGTTTATTATGATGATCCACTATTATCATGAATTCTCTTACTTTAGATTTAGAGTATATTTGGATCCTAAAACTCTTTTAACATCGATTAATTAAAAGTCATATTTATTTAAATAAGCAATTGAAATGTTAAGATTGAACCAAGAATGGTGGACACTGATATAAGACATGACAGAAATCAAGTGGATGGATTAATTACAAAGACTTGTAAATCTTGAATTCTTGCTCTTTTTACAAAGACAGGGACAGATTCCTATTGAGCATGTGCACTGGACTAGCTTGTTCCTGCCTGGTGAAATTAATTGTCCATAACAGCACATCCTGCCTAATGATCCTTCGAGGCTTTGATTTTTATGAAAGCTTAATTTAAACTCCAGAACAAAATTCTGAAAAACAGTTTCTCTGTGTGAATGTAAATAACTTTTTAAACTGTGAACAGGCAGCTAGCGTACTGAAAGATAGAAGATGACACCACACCATACAGCACCATTGATAAAACTCTTTATATCAAAACTTTTACATTTGTTTTTAAAAGCACAAATTCTCCAGAAACTCTTTAAACTCACTGTTACAGATAAAGATATTTCTTCACTGAACTTTATTTACATGGTGCAACAGGACTTTCTGACACCAGAACATTCACTGTCCAAACACTTTTGACATTCCTGCTTTCTTCCTTCTTTAAATGAAAATAAAATGTTTACAGCTCAAATGTTTTTCAGGTTTTTGCAGAAGAATATATAACTGCTCTGCAGAGTAGAAAGAGCAAAAAGGAAGGAAATCAGCATTATCTAAACAAAACACGATGAACCAAACTAAGAGATCAGGTCTGTTCCAAACACATCGAGGTAGAAATGTTCTGACATTAAAGCTCCTGAAGAGCACCGAGGATCAACAGAAATCCTGTTTATCTAAGTGCTGCAGGAATTAGTCTATAAACATGGAAAACTCTTTGGTAAGATGCCTGAAATATGCTTTTAAAATTCCACAGATGGTTTAAATACATATATGAACACTGAGCTGCTGAATTTTGAAGTTGAATGAGTCATAAACACGGGATTTCCAGACAAGCATCTTAACAAAAGAAACTCCAGGAGTTTCGTCACAGGAGTTTCAAAAAAGTTTTATGTTTTGGGAAGTTAAAGTCATGCATGCATGTAGTGTGTTTCTGATTTGTTTGCCCTTTTCACTGCTTCAATACTGCTCGGTGACTAGTTGGCACCGATTGTAGGCAAGTCAACATCTTCCACGCAAACTATAACAACTGCAGCAATCTGCTTGCAACCAGAGCAATCACAAGAAGGTTTTTAGTGAAGCACAGCAGACGACTGGTTTCACCTAAAAACAAAAAGCAGCTTCCAGCGGCCACTCGCCAACTGGTCGAGGGATAAACATTTGTCCCCAGTGGTTGTGGTGGAGTCACCAACCGGGCTCTAGGTCTGTACGATTTTGAAGTTTCTGATGGAGCTCGTGTAACTTTTCGTCCAGAACATTCTTAAACTTAGCAGCTTTAAACACATTATGTAAAAATATATTTTATACATAAATAGAATTTACAATTTTTAACTATTTATACAAAAGCTGCATTCAACAGGTTTTATATTAAAGGTGGGGAGATTTATCAGGTAAATAAAATAATATGATATAAGAATGATGGGAGTCCACAGTCCTGGATCCTCTTTGTTGTTTTTCATTTCATGATGCTTCAAATGCTCTCATATGGTGAAAGGTCTGATCTGCAGGCAGGCCAGTTCAGCGCCACAACTCTTCTGCTATGAAGCCATGATGCTGTTGTAGATCCAGTATGCAGTCTTGCTGAAACATGCAAAGCCTTCCCTGAAAAAGATGGCAGTATATGTTTCTCTAAAATCTGTATATACTTTTCAGCATTGATGGATACTTTCCAAATGTGCAAGCTCCCAATTCCATTGGCACTAATGCACCCCCTTACCATCAGAGATGCAGCACTGATAACAAGCCAGAATGGTCCCTCTCGTCTTTATTCCAGAAGACTTAGGATCCATGTTTTCCACTTTATCTCAGGCCATTTTAAATGAGCTTTGGCTCAGAGAAGGCAGGAGGTTTTCTGGATCATGTTCACGTGGCTTCTTGTTTGTATGTTAAAGTTTTAACCTGCATTTTCAGATGGCACAGTGAACTGTGACAGACAGGGAATTCTGGAAGTGTTCCCGACTCCATGCATGGATTTCCGTGACAGAATCATGCCTGTTTTTAATGCTGTGCCTCCTGAAGGGCCCAAAGATCACAGTAGGCCCAATATTCATTTTCAGCCTTTTTCAGAGATTTCTTCAGATTGTCGTGTGATGATGTTATGTACTGCAGATGAGACATTTTATGTTGAGGAGCATTATTCTGAAACACAGTTCATTTTAACTTTAAGATGCTTTCATTCTAAATGAACTCGTGTTTTTCTTAAAGTGGTACTATTTCAGATGTTTTGATCTGATTATCTGATTGCATGTTTTGTTTTGTTCTTTTAACGTTTCCATGTTCTGTTATAAATTAAATTTGGGTTTATGAGAGATCCTTGTGTTCTCTTTAGCGCAGGGTCCCAACTTTATGCAAGTGGTGCTGTACTACACACAGTTAACATGGTGGAAGGTGGCACAAAGCATGCAGGCTGAGGAATGTAAATATGATGGCACTGGGAACACTGGGAAGAGAAAACAAGGAAACACTAGGGAGTCATCTAGGACAGAGTTATGGCTGTGAAACAACGAATGGTTTTGTGACAGCTGAGTCAGTCTTAAACTTAATCTCTCAGAAATATAAGTGAATGTTAAGAAACCCACCAGTGTCCTGCTGTTAAATGCTCTGTATGGATGTATGGACTGATCAGTGTTTACACTTGTTATTTTTAAAGGTTCACCAACTTTAAAAAATAAATTAATAATAATAATAATGTAAATCTCAGTGTGGATGTGACCTGTGTCCGCAGAGAGGAATGTTTACGATTATACATTGAAGGCATCATCAATAAAGCGCTCCTCACAGCCACAAAGCATGCGCAGTCCTGCAAGGAATCAATCATTTAGTAATTTATAATAATAATAATAATGGATTGCATTCATAAAGCGCTTTTCAATGCACCCAAAGCGCTTTACAATGCCACTATTCATTCACTCTCACATTCACACACTGGTGGAGGCAGCTACGGTTGTAGCCACAGCTGCCCTGGGGCAGACTGACAGAAGCGAGGCTGCCATATCGCGCCATCGGCCCCTCTGGCCAACACCAGTAGGCAGTAGGGTAAAGTGTCTTGCCCAAGGACACAATGACCAGGACAGAGAGCCCAGGGATCGAACCGGCGACCTTCCGGTTACAGATGCGCTTCCAATTAGTGATAAAGTCAAACAGAACGAGAACTGAGGCAATTGACTGAGCATGCGCTGCAGCCAGGGGCACGGGAACATTTCACTATTAGAAGGGGAAGAAGTTACAGGAGAAAAATCATGAAGCCGAAGATGAAAAGAGGATGACTTCGTCTTGTTGTCGATTCTGAGGTGTGAAACGCTCAGATGGGCTCAGTGACTTCAGGAGCTTTCACAGTCACTCGACCTGAAAACATCCAGAGAACATCCTGTGGATTTAATAAGGACAACCTCAAAGAGAAAACTAACGGGAAAGGTGCAGAGACCATAGCAGTCACCAGGGGGCGCCCTTCACTGCAACTTCAGCTGCATCAATCCGTCCTGCTCTTTTCTGTTTTAAATCAAATCCAGAGGCACATCTAGAAAGTTTTACATGGGGGCGGGGTCAAAGGAGGGGCAAGAGGTCTAGGCAGGTGGCACATACCTCTGCAGGGAAGTATCTGAAAATGCCCTATATGTAAATGGAGTCAACAAAATATCCACAAAAACCTTTAAAACTATTTATTCTTTCATCATCTCTTCTAAGAAAACAAAGTCAGGGTGATTTTTTTACAAGCAAGTAGAAAAACTTTGCTCATATACTGCAAAACTCACAGGTCAAAAGTCTATGAAGGTGGCCCTGTCCTGCCCTGTGCTCGCATCTTACATATCAAAGCAGAATAATCAGAAAATCCTCACTATAGAGGACAGAGATCAGTTATAAATAAGTTAGAAAATATCTGTAAATAATTAAGACACATTAAAAATAAACTGCTGAAGGTAGAATCCATCCATGCATCCATCCTCTTTTGCTTAACCAATTCAGGGTCGCGAGTGAGGATGAGTCAGTAAGTGGACAACTCAGACCTAGGCAGAGTGACCAGGTATCCCTCCTTATGATTTACTGCACAGCGATTTTATCCCCCTCTAGACGCTCTAGTTTCCAAAAATCATCACTGCAAGACAGACCTGTCACTAAAGTCTGGATCTTATTGAATGACTGTGAAGAAAGCAGTAAAGATCATCACGGGCCTCCTGCAGTTTAACATGTCTGCATGTACGCAGCAATTCTCCACAGTGGAAACCTACAAATCACAAGCTACTCAGATGTTTGTGGAACATGAAAAACTGCCAAAAATATCTGTGTAGGTTGTGAAAATGAAATGCAGCTACGATGCAGACAAGAAAACTTTTACTGGCTGGTGGAACATGAATGTAAGAAAGGTTTTTCTCACGTGAGCTTCACAGCTGATCGATGCATCCCCACTGAAAGCCAAATGAGACTTGAACCAGACTGAGAGGCTCCTTTCATTACCAAGAAGCTCATTCAAATAAAATATGTGCTTCAAATGCCAAACTACTGTGTCACACACACTCTTTGTTTTTTACATTTAGTTTTCTGGGATCTCGTCACAATACGCACAGCCTGTGTAACCTACCAACTGTGGTGACCTGGTGACCTCTCCCTCTGTCACCACCTTCAGGACAAACTCAGACTTCATGTCCTGGAGGACCTCTGAGTGTGGCAGTCCACTCTCTGAGTGTTTTCTGGCTGCTGAGAGAACAAGATGTCAACATCTGCTGCAGGTGTTCACTCCCCAGCCGTTTACTGTGTGTGTGTGTGTGTGTGTGTGTGTGTGTGTGTGTGTGTGTGTGTGTGTAACCAGCACTAACGGCTAACGGATGCCTCTGTGAACATCTATAAAAAAAGTGTGGGTTTGCTGTGGTTTCTGATGTTTCATGACGTTCATCCGTACTGTTATTGCCTGGACCCCTCACACACACACAAACAGACACACACACATTCAAGGTGGTGGAGAGAGGTAAGGCATCTTTGGCCGGCCTCAGACCACCAACCGCCCTCTCTTTATCTCCTTTTTCCTCTCTTAGCCTTTTTTTCTGGCTCCGGAAAACCAGAAGCCTCCTGCGTTGCACAATTTCGGCCCTCAGCAAGCAGCCAGCAGGAGGCTCTGAGTGGGTGGGGGCCAGGGTGGGAGTATGGTGTATTATTGTCTGATAATAGCATATGATGCTCTGTGACAGGCTGAGGCCTCTGTTAGCACTGCTGACATCTCACTGTGGAGTTTGGGTGATAAGTCCCATTAAACCTGCGGGACTTTCGGGGCCTCCGTGACATTCAGTGACCCCTAAAGTATTCGTAACTTTGTGTTTATTTAAATGTAACTTTACATGGAAAGACTGAGATTTTTTCCATCAGTTTACATTCAATAATCAGCAAGTCAAAGCGTGTTTCTAGCAGATTTGATGGAAAATCAAAAAATGAAATCTCTCATTGATGAAGGTGATCAGACACTTTGCTTTGGCGGCTTCCTGTTGGCTTTGCTAATCCAGCACATGAAGACACACGGAGCAGAAACAACACGCTTCAGAGTGAATCAAAAGCAGACGACCGTAAAAAAAATAAAATAAAATAAAATGCAAAGCAAAAACAAAGTCAGCAGTGTTTACACTAAACAGGCTCTCTGCTTGCTCCTGCTGCAGGCGGCGATCTTTACTGTGTCTAATGACTAGGTGTATTAGTGATTTAATATTTTTGTGGTTGTTGTGCATTGGTTTTACTGTTTTTATATTGTTCTTTGTGGATGATTGTTTCAGAGTCTGTCTGTTTCCAATAAGGGGCAATAAAATAACTGACCTGAACAGTGACATCAGCACCCAGAGGTCACTCACGGTCATGTTAGAGTTTCTTATGTGATTTAAAAAAGCTCAGGCAGTTAAAAAAGAAGAATGAGTGATTCATTTGGAGATTGAGCTTTTTGGTATTTCGACAAACTGGATTATATTTTTATCACTGATTGATATTATGCACTGATTAATCTGACAAGTATTTTCTGTTTAAGTTCTAACTATGCCATCCACTACATTGCTGTGACGGCATGAACAAACTGAATAATAGTTCAGATTACATTTATTCCATTCATTAATATACAGAAAACATACAAATATAGTACTTTTTAGTTCTGCTTTGTGGATATTATAAATGGAATCCAGATTGAAGACGAAACAACAATTCTTAAGCGAGCAAAGATCCAGTGGGACTACCAGATACAAACAGGCAAAATGAAGAAGAAGAAGAAAGTGTACTTTATTGATCCCCTCTCTGCATTTAACCCATACACTCTGTGAAGCAGTGGGCAGCCATTGGGCGCCCGGGGAGCAGTGTGTAGGTACGGTACCTTGCACACAGGAGATATATATATATATATATATATACATATATATATATACATATATACATATACATATATATATATATACATATATATATATATATACATATATATATATAATAGTAATATAGTATAGTAATATATACAGTAATATATATATCTCGGTCGTTGTGTCCTTGGGCAAGACACTTCACCCGTTGCCTACTGGTGGTGGTCAGAGGGCCCAGTGGCGCCAGTGTCCGGCAGCCTCGCCTCTGTCAGTGCGCCCCAGTGTGGCTGTGGCTACAATGTAGCTTGCCGTGAATGTGTGTGTGAATGGGTGGATGACTGGATGTGTAAAGCGCTTTGGGGTCCTTAGGGACTAGTAAAGCGCTATACAAATACAGGCCATTTACCATTCATTTGTCAAGAAATGTAGAGGGAACATTATTATTTTTTATTATTACATTAAAGCTGAAAGTCTGCACTTCAAGCACATATTGACTGCTTAATGTAAAATCCCAAAACTCAGAGTTTCCCCACGTAAGGATGAATCAGATATTAATAATTAATCAATAATTGATCAGACTTTATGTTAAACTGAGTTTTTTCAAACCTGTTTTCTGGAACGGGTCCTGGATTTAAAGTCATTTCTAAAACGTTGAGTTTTACGTGTGTGAGGCAGCTGAAACTAAACCCAGGCTGTTAATGTTTATGCATTGGATCACATGAGTGATGAGTTCGTCCTGGTAGCTGTCGATAAATGCTGCTGTCAGAAGGAGGGGGGAGTGGAGGAGTGGGGACCCAAATGTAGGAGGCAAAATAAGATGTGTTAAATAACAAAAAGTGAGTCATTTATTGGGCTGGAGACAAGGTCCACAGTAAATACAGCTAACAAAAATCTAAAAACACAGGTGATCACAGAGGACGGCACACAGGAAGCAAAAACAGCAGACACGTCTGAAAAGCTTTACCCTCACAAATTTCTCTTCAAGGTTGTGCGAGCAGCTTCTGTCTGCAGAGGTTCATGGATTTATTTATTCACTCGATTGTTCTGATAATGAAGAAGAAGGTCCTGAGCTGATGTTTTCCTCTGGTGGATTTATGAAGGTTCAAAACAGAGAGAGATCAGAGGTAATGAGATCCTGAGAATCTAAACATGCACGTTTCCTGCATTACAGTTTATCTCTGACTGAATTCTGACAATAAAACCTAAACTGCTGCAGATCGTTTTACCTGCAGCATCAGGTCACCTAAAACCCGACAACGCTGCTGTCAGCTGCTGTGACATCACTGGGCTGGACCCCCTTAGGCAGCTTGGTCTCTGATTGGTCAGTTTTCCTCTTATTCTTAGTGACCACTTTCCGTTTTCTGGTTTGGATTCCATCTTTCTTCAAGGCCAGCGGGCGATTCACCTGCAAACATTTAACAAAGACTCAGCCTCAAAGTACAAGGAACACTTTCTTTGCTGTTTTACTCTTACTAGAGGAAGTACAAGCATGTGAGAGCAGAATTTTAGTTTGTAGTACCCGGTGTAGTCTGTAGTAGAGTCCGCAGGCGTTGCAGACGGCTTCTCCTGCAGAGTTTCTCCTCCACAGCGTCGTGTGCTCAGTCAGACAGTTGACACACTGAGTTCCTTTCCTCTGAATCCTGCTCTGGAATAACACACCATACTGTTTTGAATTATATTTTGAGGTAATTTAACACAATTTTCTTTTTCACACAAGATGTTTTAGAGGGAACAAGAACAAGTTTCCCACAGGAAATCTGAATTTTTCAGTAATAAATAAGAGGAAGAAAACTGGCAGGACTTTCAGTGCATGCCCCTCATCCAGCAGATGGTGTTAGATCTGTTCCTGTTGTTCAATTATTTTCTTAAGTAAAAGCCTCAAAACCAGAAGTTTTACCATCAGAATATAAATGAAGTACCTAAAGTAAAAGTATTCAGTCTGCTGAATCACATTCATCATATTAGAGGATCAGAATTACTGATCGGTTATTGTGTCACTTTATTGTTTCAGCTGGAGGTGTTTTCCATTACTTATATGGGCAGGGTTAAATATAATAATACTTAATAAGAAGAAGAAGAAGTAGCTAAAAAAAATTTAAATAATGGTATGGAGTACAAAGTACATTAAAAATTGTATTTTCAATTCAGTTTTATTTATACAGCGCCAAATCACAACAACAGTTGCCTGAAGGTGCTTTATGTTGTAAGATGGACCCTACAGAGAAAACCCAGCAAACATATGACACCCAACGAGGAAGCACTTTGGCGACATTGGGAAGGAAAAACTCCCTTTTAACAGGAAGAAACCTCCAGCAGAATCAGGCTCAGGGAGGGGCGGGGCCATCTGCTGCGACCGGTTGGGGTGAGAAAAGGAAGACAGGATAAAAGAACAGTATAACAGCATCTAAGTAAAAAGTAGTAGAAATGTGTCAATAAAGTAAAAGTACATTAAAATTGTGCTTCAGTAAATGTACTGAGATACATTCCATCACTGGTCTTGTCAGCAGAAATAAAAAGGTTTACAGCCTGATCGCAGCTGTTTTAGTGACCTGCTCACTTTTGAGTTTGTTAGTTTCATGACTGCTTTGACTGACCCAGCACAGGCGGGCGTCCGCTGGGCTTCACCTCCACTCATCTGAGTCTCTACAATGGACCTCTAGACCTTGTTTTTGTACGAACAGACCATCGGAGCAGTCCGTGCTGCAGTGTGACTGAAATTTTATGTTTTTGTTTCTGAATCTGCGAGCACGCAGGGGTCCACATGGGTCCAACTGACAAAACTGATGTCATCAAATGGTGAGCATGAAGCTCC
Organism: Perissodus microlepis; assembly: GCF_051167445.1. NCBI lineage: Eukaryota > Metazoa > Chordata > Actinopteri > Cichliformes > Cichlidae > Perissodus > Perissodus microlepis. Next base: position 32,653,956 of record NC_140480.1, read on the forward strand.
GTGCAGACGTCCAACTTTTTAATGACTGCTTGGACTCTTTCACGCAAACATAAAGTGCACCCAAATGCCCTTTGAGCCGACTTCAAGCAGACTTCAAATAAGTATAACAGAAATAACTCATCCATCATCTATGCAGTCGTTCTGGTTTGAAACCGAATGTAACCCCTAGTTATGTGCACAAATTAGTTAACTAGCATTTAACTAATGATCTCTGTGTCTGTGCACTGCACCTGTACAGCTTAAGGATGCTGCTTGCTAATGAAGCAGCACCAGCTGCTGAATAAGCGAGCATTTGAAACGTGTTCCCTTCTAACTCGAACCAACCAAATAAAAACAGTAAAAAACAAAAATGCAAAGGTCCCGACGGCACAAACCGGAGCGAAGCATCTTTGCGTCTACGTCCATCTTTTATAAACAGTCTAGGATTTTAACCCCAACCACAATCTTTTCCTCAACCTCAGCAAATAGCAAAAGCAGAAGTAAACAAGGAGTGAAAACAAAAGTCTGCTGTGAGTGAAACCAAACACAAACCGAGCTCTCCAACGGCGCACTACACCTGCCTTCTTACACTGTTACCACCATCACTTACACATTTACAACAGCACTCCAAATAATGGTTATCAATTAGTTTCCAAAGCAATAATTAGCTCTTAATATTTATATTTTTATTCTTCGTGAACAGTAAAAAAAAAAACAACTATTACCCAAAATTAACTTGAAGTTTTATTATAAAGTGTTAGATGGTGTTGTTCGTATTGTTCGTCACTGGGTATCATAAATAGTTATGAATTAGTCTGTCAATCAGAGGAGCCACTGAGGCAGGCAGCTGTTCAGGGCCCACGCCAGTAACTTCAAACTACAATGACCTGATCTCCCTAAGAATGCCTGAGCTGGAGTTTTGATCAAACCTGATAACTGATGTGATCAATGAAAATGAAGAGGAGAAGAAGAAAAAAAGAGGAAGATGAGAAAACTTTGGCTTTAAACAGTGGTTAGCTTAGCCTGCAGAGCAGCCTGGTGTGTTTATCTCTGCAGGCTGTCACATAACTGAGTTGAGGGTGTATGGAGGGAGTCAGTCAGGACCCCACCGGTACACTGTAGACCAAAGGAACTAGTAATTATGGCATAAATATCTTACAACCAGCCAGCTTGGTCCTGGCATCATTACTGAAATAAACCTGGTCTCTTCCATTTCTACAGTTGCTGGTTTACTCTCTGTTTTATTGGACACCAGTAACAGAGTGAAAACTGCCATCTTGAACAGTTTTCTCTAGTTCACTGATGACAGCTGTGTCTGCCGGGGCTAACTGCCAAAGCTGTGAATGCTAACTTATGAAACTGAGACGCAAAGAAATTTGGATGTGTATGCTAAGGTACTCTGATTACTCTGATGTACTGGTGTAAATTATTGTGCTGTGTGTACTTTATTGTCCATTCATCCATTCTCTTCTGCTCATCCTCATCAGGGTCACCCATCCCAGCTACCACAGGGCAAACAGAGAGACGACAACCGCTCACACTTGCATTCGCACCTATGGGTAATTTAGAATGTGAAATAATTTACTACATCCCTTCATTAAGTTTTCTCAGAATGATTAAGTTTCTGGCACCAGCAGGAAAGAGAAGGGTTTGGTCCAACCTTTAAATGTTAACTATAGATTCAGGATTCCACTTTTAACTGATTATACTGTATGTACAACGTGCTCTGAAGAGTCCCCATGACAGGACGTCATGTTCCCGTTTGTCATGTCAGTTCAGTCATCAGAAACAAAAAAATGATCTTTGAAAGTGATATACTTTCTCACTTATATTACTATTTATAATGTGAATTTCTGCCAAAGGCCCCAACAGACACCAGAATCATCAATGACTGCAACTTTGCAAGAAATTTTTATTATATAAAAGATAAATTAATATAGATACAGATGCCTGTGAGGGACTTAAATAAAATTAAAACAATAATGTAAACTTCAAAAAAACTCTTGATATATCCATATAAAATGTTATATATAAAAGTCCTACCTGCTGTACAGTGTAGAATTTTAATTTTCTGATGCTCATTTTAAATTGGTGCAATATTATCAATAAAAGACGATTTTCTAATTAAAACGTTAATACAATTTTTCAAATACGTGTGTGTCGTCTTACAGCTCGTCTCTTCGGTCTCAGCAGCGGTGTGTTGTTGGCTTCCTGTCCGAGGCTGCAGGTGTTACACAGGAGTCGACCTGCAGCGTCTCGCCTCCACAGGGGGGCGCTCTGCGTCCCACAGCTCACGCACTCGCGCTGCTCTGAGCAAACGATGACAAATTACACATCAGCACAAAAGACACACACACTGATCTACTAGCACAGGCAGGTAATTACTCACCTGGTCCACATCCCTGCCCCCAAGACAGACTGTCAGGTAGCATCCAGTCACCTGCAGAGGGGGAGGAGGGTGTGTACAGGTTGCCATGGTAACTGTTACATCCAGGTGTTGAGGAGAGGAGGTGGGTGGGGGATGGAATCAGAGCATGATTACTATACAAGGATGAAGAAGATGGAGGTGGGATGTAAGCAGGGTTCGGTGACTGACAGCTGGAATCATTCAGCCAGAGGCAGGGGCTGAGGAGGAGCGAGGGAGGGGCCTCTTGGGATGTGCATGGTGATTGGAGGAAAGTGTCCGAAAGGACAGGCCCCACCTGAAAAGAGATCATATCAATGTAAGAGAAACCTGCATCTGACATCTAACAGATCAGCTCATATCAAAACTACCGCAGGCTCCCTGACCCCTGAGGAGCCCGGCTGTGGGGTCAGTGACCTAACAGAAAAGGCGTAACAAGAATAAATAAATATATCATATATACATCAATATAAATCAACTAAATATCAGATGAGGAAACTTTGTTATGTTTGATGAAGGTCAGGCGCTCTGGACGCGTCACAAAAGAAGAAACAAATAATTTCCTGTAATTACTTTTAAAATGTTTTTTTTTTTCAGTTACGAGGCCTCAGAAGGCCTCGTTCTTTGAGGAATATCAGGAATTTTTGTAAGACCAGGGCCCCATTCATCAAACCAAGCTAAGCTGCAACCCCTTTAGTGCCCGGGTACCATCTCTGATACACACGTTTTTTGGGAGTTTTTGAGACATCTACATCATCAGTGTGATTTTTTTTCCCCTGAAAAGCCTAAATAAATTGCACAATACTTTTTTAAACATTTTTTTAAATGCCAGACGTTGCAAATACGATACAAATGTAAAGTCATATGCGGAAATTCAAATTTCAACTAATTTGTCAGATGTTTCAATAAACTCTCCATTTTCAAAAAAAATTCAATCTTCTTTCAAAGAGCTAAACGTGTGCATAAGAATCACCAAATAATTTATGGCGAGCCAAAGTCGCCAAATAACATTTTCAGGACGGCACTTTTTACATCTGTACAGGTAAAAGCACATTAAAGCAAAAACATTAACTACTTTTTCAGAAGAATGGTAAATGGCCTGCATTTGTATAGCGCTTTACTCAGTCCCTAAGGACCCCAAAGCGCTTTACACTACATTCAGTCATTCACCCTCAATTTGGCAATGGCAAGCTACATTGTAGCCACAGTTGCCCTGGGGCGCACTGACAGAGGCGAGGCTGCCGGACACTGGCGCCACCGGGCCCTCTGACCACCACCAGTAGGCAACATGGGGTTAGTATCTTGCCCAAGGATATTTGGCATGCAGCCAGGAGGCAGCCTGGGATCGAACCACCGACCTTCTGATTAGTGGCTGACCTGCTCTGCCACCTGAGCTACAGCTCTGAGAAAGTAAACCCCACTCCATATGTTTATTGAACATCAGATTACATACGTCTATACTTGTACTTGATTACATTTTGACTCCATAAGCAGGAATATAATAAAAAGACTCTCACCTTCGTACTGAAGCTTGTTTCAGATCTGTTGGACGTCACAGCAGAAGACCAATAAGCTAACGGCAAATAGTTTGACATCATCGCTGAATTTCTAAGAGGAGGTAAGAAACATTAAAGACTGAGTGAGTGCCCCCTCTAACACAAAGGATCACTGCTCTATTTTCTGATGGTACTCACAGAGGCTGAAGAGCTTTGAGAGCTTTAACTTCCTCTGAATGCTGCTCTGGGGTCTGAAGGAGGGCGACCAGGAGGAAGAGGAGGTGTCTGACTCCTCCTACAAATTCTTACCTGGGTTTTTTGAAAGGGATTTTTTTTTTTTTATTGAAATTTTGAGTTTTTACATAGCTGTTATCATTTAGTGCTGTAAACATGGTATAATAGGAGATCACTGTCAGTCCACTGGAGTCCAGGTTCAGCCCACAACTGGCCTCAAAAACACATCAAAAAGTAAAGAAAAGAAAAAAATTCTTCTTCTACTTTTCCTGGTCTGCTGCTCCAGTTGTGGACGCTCTAGTTAAACATCGCCACACACAGTACTGATGTCAGTGTGTATACAAATAATCACTAATCCACAGGTTCAGTCTGCTCTTACACTCCGTTTCAGTCAGTTTTTTTTACTCTTGGTTCTGTAAGATGTCAGTGAGTGCATTCTTTGATATGGTCGTCTCAGGCACACAGCTCACGCTGTAAACACATCATTATTTTCAAGATTAATTCTCAGAAATTACATATTTAAAGGGAAAAAATGGTCAGGAACCAACCCAACTTCTCCACACTTTACTTTAAATAAAACTCACAACATGTTTCATAAACAGAACAGAAACAAATATTTTTAGAATGAAAATCAGCTTGATTTTGTGGGGTTTTTTTTAAATTATTCCATCCTTTTACCAAATGGAGACCCAGTGGAGCTAAACATTAATTCTTTTTAGTCGATAAATTCAGTGTGTGGAAATTTAACTGTATTAGGTCATTTTCTCACGGTTATAAGTGGTTACAGAAGAGGTTCAGGCTCAGGAAAGTCCGTCAGAAATCTTCTGTGTGAGCTAAAGTTCATAAAACAATGAGGATTCAGTCTGAAGGAGAGGATTTAGCAAACCAGATAATAAATAAATATATAAAACAAGATTAACTGGTATAAGAGCAGCTGAGAGATGGTAAAGATCAGCGGTCAGTTCAGAGGCAGGAAGCGTATCCCTGTATTAGGGCAGGGTCTACCATACTGTTCTGCAATGGTAGGTCCACTGAGAAGTCAGTGGGCGGAGCCTGGAAACGTTGGCGGGGGGGTCGCCCTCCCCTTTCAGGGATGGGCAGCTCTGAGTGGTGAGCAGGAATTGGCGAAGTGAAGAAATATGGATGGAGGAGAGCCTGCAGTAAGGAGGAGAGGACAGGGAGAGCACCGATCAGGTTATTAACCTTTATCTGAGTGATAATGGGTGATAAACAGACCACAGTGATCAGGGAAAATATAACGGCTATGTCCCAAGAAATGATTCTTTATGTAAAAATGAGAGGACCTCTGACCGAGCCCTGAGGAACTCCGTTTTTAAACTTAAGCTCTGCTTCAGGTTTCTTACCTGTCTGGCTGAGCAGCGCTGTTTAGATGGATACACCAGGAACTTATAGAGCAGGTCCACTGCCTGAGGGGGCGTGTCAGGGATGATTTCCTCCAATGGGATCGCTGGATTCTCCTTAAAGGTGATTTTATTGTAATCTGGCAACTCCACTATCTCCTGGAGACAGACAGGAGAGGGATTAAAATGTTTTAACCAGTTTCACAGCCATAAAAGAAAAAAACAAGACAAAATTAAACTGCATTATTTTACCTCAGCCTTCAGATAAAATCTCACACAGACCACAAAAATGTCACCAGACTTCAAACAGTTGTTGGTTTTTAGAGTAAATTACACAGGATCAATTTTAGGTCCAATTTAATTTCTCTACATATTCATCATCATTTACTGCTAGTCTACTGGATTTCCTTTCATCTTAAACTAAACATTTTAAATAAAGCTAACTGGAGACCAACCAATATTTCAGGCAGATGATTGCAGGCCTATCACATATAATAATATACTGATGATGATTATAATGTAGACTATGCACTAAAAAACACTATTTTAAAAAATAACACATTTCGTCTTTTTAGCACATTTAAATTTAATGAACGTGGATATCGGCGGATATTTATATGCACTATGTGCAAAGATGAAAGAGTAAACACTACCACTGAGTGAATACATGTGGAAATTAGGCATCCTCATTGTGTTTACATTTTCTCTTTTATATAAAAGGCAGAATGTGTGAGATGATACTTTGATATAAAGCTTAATAGTTTAACCTAATACAAAAATATCCCTAAGAAAATGAATGTATATTAATGTAACGTCCCCTGAAGTGATGGAAAAACCAGTGTGTGTCTTACAGGCCAGCTGTCCTGAGTCGGGGTTCCCAGCACTCTGAGGACACAGCAGAGCTGCTCGATGTCGTTCTCTCCAGGAAACAGAGGAGACGAGTTCAACAGCTCCCCAAAAATACAGCCGACTGCCCTAAAACACATACACAAGCACTCACACACGGACTAAACAGTAAGCTGTGACTTCAGACTGCTGCTGCCCCCTGCTGTTCATCTCTGATCACTGGACCCATTTACACCTGAGCAGGAACTGTGAACACTAACAGAGTTAGAGTGTACTGAAGCTAAAGCTTACTCTTTCTATGTTACATGGTCCCATGTTACATAGTATGTTAAAGAATAATATATAATAAAATACGCTGATACAGGAAAAGAATACAAGCATGCACAACAGCAACAAAAGCATCCAGGTTTATTGAGTAAAAGCTAAACAGCGGAGGATTCACAGTAGATAATCAAATCAAATCAAATTTATTTGTATTGCACATTTAAAGTCCAAAGTAAACCAAAGTGCTTTCCAGTAAAACCATGATACAGATAAAATCACAATATAAAATATGAATTACAGATATAAAATAATTACATAATATAAATGCAGAGCCAGGTGAAAAATCACACTAATTAGCCTCGAATGCCAGGTTAAACAAGTACTATGTAATGTAAATCTATATAATGTAATGTAAGCTATAATGGTCGAACAACAGCAAAAAAATAATAGTGTGGGCGCTACTTTTAGCAGCATTTTCAGGGTTGTACTTACCACAGGTCGACTCCCTCGTCGTACTTTCGGGCTCCGTACAGCAGCTCAGGGGCTCTGTACCATCTAAACACACACAGTGGTCAAATGTAACTGAGCACATTTACTGCACATTACTGATAAAGTACTGATGTCCAGTTGAAAGTGGTGATTATTTTAGAATGAACTGAACCAGCAAGTCACATGACATGGCGACTTTAACATGATTATTATTCACTGGCGTAATGAGCACCTCAAATCTGAATATGTGAATCTGTTCTGTGACACATTTGTTCACCAGTCGAGCTTTAAAGCAAGTCTGAGTGAATATTTAAAGTATCATCTGACTGCATTTTACATGTCACCACATGGATTTTTCCCAGCAGCACTAAAGCTAATGCTGTGTTAGTGCTACTTTACTTTATAGAGCCATTTTCTGTATTACATTCAGCCTTTTAGATACTGCATTTTATATGTAATAAGTATTTCTTATTTAATCTCATCCTATCATATTTACCTGGTGGCCACCTGGTGGCTGTACAGCCTCTCTCCCTGCTCGCTGAATAGCCGGGCCAGACCAAAGTCTGCAATCTTCAGGTGGCCTGAGGAGCTGATGAGCAGGTTTGCTGGTTTCAGATCCTGCAAACACACAAACGTCACTTTATAATGGTTTGATTTATTTTGTTAAAGCAAAAGAAACCCAAACTCTCCACATATTTCCCATATTTTCAGCTTTTCATTTATTATGAATAACCAACAGTATTTAAATATCCTTGTATGTTTAAGTGTTGCTTGTTACAAACGCAGGATTCACTGAGAAAACAGTCAGATGACTCATTAATGATAATAACTGTTAGCTGCGCTCACCCGGTGCATGACATTGTTGTGATGCAGGAAGGCCACGCCCTTCAGCAGCATCATCATGTAACTTTTGACCTGTGCAGGGGTCAGAGGGCGCTGGGAATTCCTGATGACCTCAGAGAGGTCAGACAGCATGAAGTCGAACACCAGGACGAAGCCCGTGCCGTGAGGAAAGACGTCCTTCAGCTTCACCACCTGAGGAGGAAGTCACAGAAAGAAGTCCTGCATCCCTTCAGACTCCAGACACTCTGCAGCTTCTTATAATTTTCTCATATAGCCTAATCTCCTTTTTATTAACATGTCTGTTATGCTTGGCTCTGTTCTTGCTGCTCTGCTTTGATTGTCTATGTTTTCTATGTACTAATTTTTGGTTGCTGTTATATCTTGTTTGTGATATCCCCCAAGCCACCAGGGGAGCTGGAGTGTATCCCAGCTACTATAGGGCGAGAGGCAGGGTACACCTTGGACAGGTGGGCAATCTGTTGCAGGGCTAACACATAGAGACAGACAACTATTTGTACTCACATTCACACCTATGCGCAATTTAGAATTACCAATTAACCTAACCCCACTAACTGCATGTTTCTGGACTGTGGGAGGAAGCCAGTGTACCCGGAGAGAACCCAGGGAGAACACGCAACCTCCACACAGAAGGGAGTCGAACTCATACACAAGACCTTTTTGCTCTGAGGCAGCAGTGCTACCCACCGCACCGCTAAACACTAATCAAATTTTAAGATTAAAATGACTCGTATCTGTAAAAACTCTGCACATTCACTCACATGCTCGTTGTCCTTGATCTCCTGCAGTGCTTTAATCTCCCTCAGAGCCTGGTTCGGAATGCCGTCTTCCAGCCTCCTCAGAGCCACTTTCTTCAGAGCCACCGTCTCCCCTGTCTAATACACAAGAACATTTCCATGTCACATTTCTAAGCCGCTGAGGTTAGACTCCAAATTTAATGCTGATCGGATTACACAAAGAAAAGGAAAAAAATAAATAAATGAGGTAAGATGCAGACATAAAAGCACCAGTCCGTCACCTCAATATGTTTGGCCTTGAAGACTATGCCATGAGCTCCTTCTCCTGTCCGACCCAGAATATTGTACTGCTCCATGTTTTCATGAGCGTGTAAAACAGCTTCAGTTAATCTGGATTTAATCTGGTCACAACTCTCACTGATTTTTTTTTTTAATTCATTAATAATTATAATTGGTTTGAAGTAAACCCCCAATGATGTACAAATTAGCTCCTTGGAGCAGAAAACCAGAGAGAGGAACGCCAACTTCGAACTTCACTCAAAAATTAAGCTGTTCACAATGCTGCGCACGTTTGCTCAATAAGATACAGTTATTAAACTATTATTTTAAGCCCAGTAAAAGTTTAAACCGTTAACTTAAATTCGGCTTGTATTACATATGCAACAACAAACAGCTGTAAAGAAAAGTCTCTCAGAAAATAAATCCCGAGACAGCTAGCTGTTGGCTAACGTTGCCTTGGCAACGTCTTAGCTCCGATTATCCAGCTAAAATTTTAAAACTTGTTACTGTTTAACTTCTGCTGCCGGATTGACACGCACGCTTGTTAAGAAAGAAACTACAAAAACGACGATATGTAATTTTTTAATACGCATTTTCATTTAGGACGTTTTAATAATTGTTTCGTGTTACAGTAGCTACAGAGCCGCCCGTGGTCTGCCATGTTTGTTTACAGTGACGTCATGAGACAGGACCGCCATAGAGCCAGAGCAGGTAGAAAGCATTAGGCAGAAACAATGTTTTATTTTATTTTATTTTTGATTCTTTTTTGTTGTTGTTCTTGTTTCATTTTTTAACGTACAAACTAAACAATTTGACTTGAACATTTCATTCGATTAATGATTAAAAAGCAATTTTGGTTTTTTCCCCCTAGTTTATAAAGCACGTCTTTTGAACTGTATAGAGATGTACTTGATGTGTCTAAAATTTATAATCTGCTCAGGCAAATCCTTCAAATTTCCCTGACCGACAGACAGACTTTTTTTAATCCAATTGGGAAATTTTTGTTTTACAGCAGCACGATAAAGAATAAAAATTATTCACTCCGTACTGGTATTGTACATAACGAAAAAGGCTTTCTATTCTAGTATATTAAAAAAAATAAAGTAAGGCCTTTTCTGAGTTTCCGAGTTTATGCTATCATTAGTTGACAAGCTTTTGCTGTCATTTTGTCTTTTCTGTTCTCACAAAATCTATTCTTTGGGTTTCTTTGGAAACCCGGAAGTACTTGTTCACAGTTTCTTCCCATCCGGAGTAGAGTGGCGTGTTTACGTCCTGTCTTAAGCATGCTAGCCGGAGAGTTTGGTGTCCAGAAACATTAACGTTTACGACAGAGAAATCGGGTAGTTGGCAGCTGGACTTTATCTGCAGCTCAACCGGATGTTTTTTCTGTTGTTTGTAGCTTCTTTTAAAGAGAAGACAGTGAAGAAATGTCTGCTCCCGACAATGCCACAGCTAGACCTAACGTGGACCAGAAGGTGCTGCAGTATGAAACCTTCATCAATGAAGTCCTGAAGAGAGACTTACAGTAAGAAGACGCTACCGCTGATGTTTGAACACAGTTTATTATGTCCGTACAGAAAGCTTTATTCAGTTACAGAACTTTAAAAACTAAAGTAAAAGAAATGTAATCTGTAGTTAAAGTAGTGCAAAATACTTGCGTAGATATATATAGATATGAACTCAGATTTTTATCCTGGCAGACTTTGAGCAGGTAGTAGAGGCGATATGAAGGTCAATGAGGAGTGACTACAAATTAAAGTAATTTAAAGCTTAATTAACAGCCTAATAAATGTCAAGTCTCGCAGCTGCTGATTGTATAATAGTGCTGGTGTCATTTTTGGTCCCCCTCCGCGCCTTAATTACTTGCAGACTGATTATTAAATACTTACACTCACAGGTCACTTTGTTAGGAATACCTGCTCAACCCAAATATCTCATCAGCGATTCATATGCCAGCAACTCAATGCATTTAGGCATGTAGACGTTGTCAAGACAGCCTTTGCGTGCAATGTGTTTTTAATACAGTGGGATTGTCATACATGTCACTGCTGTGCCAGCACTGCAACAACTGGGTCAACAAACCAGACAGAACTGGAGCGTTTTGACCACACTAAGAGGAAACATCTTAAATACCGTACTGCTTCACATTCTGCAGCCAGTACTGCAGAGCAGAGCTCAGCATGAGCTAACAGAGTGCAAAGCACATCCAGTTATGTTAATTTACAGCTTTATATTGTTATTCTTGCACACTGTGACACTAGAGTAGCTTTGCATGATTCATAGTAATCATGCAAAGCTACTAATTATTACTAAAATAATTTTTTTTTGCCTTTGACATGACCGCTGTAGCTCCTCAGACAGCAGGTGGGTGGGCTATATTGGGGATATCTCTTCTCAATGACATCATACAGATTCAAGACTTGGAAAAGTATTTAGAGGAATCTAAGGCCTTAGCCTTTGGTTCACATGGGTTACTTGTACATGCACAGACCCGACTGGTTGTGTTTAATGTGAACACTGAGAATTTTATTAGGGTGTAAGAAAAGAAATACAGAAGTTACTTTGTACAGTTACAGAACAAAATGGTGCAAAAATCGAAAAACTACACGTAAGAAGGAGCTCAGTTATATAGAAAGGATACAATAATGAGCTTGAATCTGTTGTAAGCACACATGTGTGATGGATAAGAAGGGTAGATCTAATCTTACAGGTATTTATGTGGTTCTTCAGGTTGGCATCTGACCGTTTGGTGACACAGACTAAAGAGCTCAGGTGTCTGAAATGCTGTTTGGTGCTTTGAATCAGATTTTCTTGGCGTGTTTAGGCTGTTTGAATTATTTTGGTCCATCTGAAGGCGTTAATGTTCTCTGTAAATCAAGTGACGGCTGTCGTTTGGCAGGAAGGTGGTGGAGCAGAGGGATCAGGTTTATGAGAAGATCTCTCAGTACCTGCAGCTGAAGAACACCATACAGAGTCTGCAGGTAAACGCACACAAAATGTATTGTGTTATTTTGAAGACCTGTAGGTTTTTCAGTTTAGAAAAGAAGAGATTTCCACATTAAACTGGAGATCGTTGTAGTGATTCCCAAGTGTTTGTGCTGGCTGTCATTCTCTGTTAATGTTAAACGCTTCAGTCTGCTGGTTAATGAGCTGCAGACTGAACTCTGCTGATACAGACATCTCTCTCTGTAGCTTCTCTGTGTGAGCTGTTTCTGTAATTCAGCACACTCTTCTGTGAGGAAAGGTGGAGGAGCTTATCGCACCTCCATCAATACAGCTGAGCCTCACTGCAGCTGTTTATCCAGCAGATCAATACGTGTGGCTCATTAGGCCGAGAGCTGTGAACCCAAACCTCCATCGTCTGGATCAAAGAGCCTGAAACTACTGCTGGAAAATCAAAACATTCAGACATTTTACCTCCACTGTTCAGATATTTGAAAAGATAATTTTGTTTTTATTTTATTTAGAGGATAGAAGTTTTAATTTTAGTTTTCAGATATTTTTAAAATAATTTTCATAATCATTGATGTCTGTGTAGGTTTTCAGTCATCCGGATCATGGTAATCTAAGGAGCTTGGAAAGAAAAGCGAATCAACTTCTTTAAGTTTCTTGAAGACGTTTCATCCAAGAAGCTTCTTCAGTTCTAAAACCAAACAGTGGAGAGTCCCAGGTATTTAAGTCCTAGTGGGAGTTGTCCCATAAGAGGGTCGTTGACCGACTATTGATCGTGTGCCTCATCACACACCTTGGCTCATGTGATGTAATATTTTGAACTCTCCACTATTTGGTCTTAGAACTGAAGAAGCTTTCCAGATGAAACGTCTTCAGTCGCTTTTCTTTCCAAGCTCCTTACATATTCACTGATATATTTTTCTGTAGAAACCCGTCCAAACAAGCCAAACTCATTCAGTCTCTTTTCTAACTGTCATGTCATGAACTTTAACCTCTAACATGCTAACTGAGGCCTGTAGATGCTGAGATGTAGTACTTTTTTCTCTGAGCTTGGGCCGCCTGTTCCACGAGTGAATGAAAGTCACACTCTTCTATGTGTTCCTGCAGGAGGCGGGCTCTCAGCAGCTGAAGACTGACGTTGATCTTGGCTGTAACTTCTACGTTCAGGCTGAAGTGTGAGTTGCTGACACACGAAGGTCATCAGCAGCTGTTCTGCATTCAAACAGGCAAAAATGCTGCATTTAGGCTAATGAAATGTGCTGCGAGACTCCAGAGAGGCCAGAGGATCCGTGCTCTGTGTTTCCGAGAGGAATTCACTTCCTGTTTAAACTCAGTTCTCGTTTTCTTCTCCTCCATCAGCGAGGACTCATCCAGGATGTTTGTGGCCGTCGGTTACGGTTTCTTTGTGGAGATGACTCACGACGAGGCTCTTAGGTTCATCGAGAAGAAGACGAGTCAGCTCACAGCGTGAGTTCATTGTCACTGTAACACTATTAAGATTAAAAGTAGGAGAAAAAAGCATAAAAATTTAATTGTTTCAGATATGTTTCAAATGAAGGTCAGGATTTCACTTTGTTGTGAAATTATTTGAAAAAAATATGTTAGAACTATTTATTTTGAAATGTCCTGATTTTGTTTTTAGATATTTTTGGTGGGTTTTCTGAACATCTATGATTTTATTATTAATTTTATCTTTAGATATTTCGCAAGTATTTTTTTCACACTTAAATTTTCCAGTTTAAAACATTGATATTTTTGTTGTATTTTTTTCTGACAAATTCCTGTTTTTATTGTACTTAAAAATAAATTTTTATTTGTTTTATTTATTTAGAATTTAGAATTATTGGAATTATTGCTAATTTTTACTAATTATTACTAATTTGTCTATTACTATTTTTTTTTTTTTATATATCTTTTGTAAGATGTTTTTTTTTTTTTTATTATTATTATGATTGATTATTTTTTTATGATTTGTTGTTGGATACTAATGTCTATTAGCTAGCTCATGTTAGCTCTTTGCTAGCACTGTCACTTTTTCTGAATGAGAGATGCTAGCCATGCTAACCCTGTGTTTGTGTTACAGCTTCACTGAGCAGCTCACAAAAGACTCTGCCAAAATAAAAGCCCACATCCGCATGGTGCTGGAGGTCAGTTTCTTCTCAGGCGTATTATAGGACAGTTTTTATATGATAATAGTTTCTGTTGGGTGCAGGAGTTTTCCTCTGGCTTATACTTAAGTACTAAATAACTTGTTACTCATTTCTGAGGATTTTACAGTCAGTGAAGTTTGAACATTGAACTGGAAATAAAAAGTTTTACCCACCTGATGAAAAATAATCAAGATCAGATTTGATTATGTTCAGTTAAAAACTGTTTTTCAGTATTTACTGGTGACAAAAGGGTTAAAATAGTCAGATTTATCTGATTTATGATCAGATGTTAAAGAAGCAGGTAAAGAATCTGATTGGCTGCTCTTTTCTTCTTTATGTCAGGGTTTGAGGGAGCTGCAGGGCCTGGGCGACCTGCCAGAGAGCAGAAGCGGAGACGTTTTTTAGACTTTCCCGCCTGACCAGCTGCAGAGGACGGGTTAACGAAAGCCGGCTGCTGATGTCAACTGTGTGTTTTGGGAAAACCGGTTCGAGGAGAAGGAAAGACTTCAGGACTAAAGCCTGAAAGTCGTCACAGAGCTGAAGAGGAGGATTAGTGCCTGAGCCTTCTCAGAGTCAAAACTCACAGTCATGAAACGCGTACACTCGACGTGACTTTGTGTCTTTGTGAAACTCGTCTGTTGAAAATCAGAGAATATTCCTGTTTTTTGTTGTCTCCAGTGTCACGTTGAAAAAGGGGCTGCTCAGAGAGGATCCTGCAGCCTCTAAACAGACACTTTCAGTCAATGTGACAAATTCAGGTTCAAACAAACCTGATCTCATAGGTTGAAAACAATGTGACAGGAAGTGAGTGATGTTTCACTGTTTGGAGTTTGAAATAAATTGTTTTGTGAAAATGATCCAGACAGCTTTCCTTCCTTCGGTTTGTTGGACCTGTGCTCAAGGTGTTTCCTGGGTTTTCATAGAAATTCTTTGGATGTTTTACTGAATCTTTATTGAGGATTTCACTTTTTTTTTTCCCTGACTAGCTGTTTTCTAAAGTTCTTTGAGAATGATGTGTTTATTCAGGTGTTTCAGGACTTTTAGCATCGTCCAGCCTCCTCCTGGAAACCCTGCTGAGGCTGATCCGACACCAGGATGGGTCCACATTAACGGGTGGATACTCTACTCTCCTGGTTCTCTCTTGAGCCATCTTGAAGTTTTCTCATCTGTTTCAGTGGTAATACAGATGTCTGTTCTCCTTAATCTTCTCTTTAATGCCCAACAAGTTGAAGGCTTTAGACACAACACCTCCTCATCCGGCCTCCACTGGGAGACACTTTGCTCTCCATTCAGCTTGCTGACAGCCGGCCTCTTCTACGGCGGTCAGCCATCCTCCAGGAGTGGGGCTGGTGACTCCCCTTTGCCAAACACGATGTGTCTCTGGTTTCCACAGTTCGGTCCAAGTTCATGTTCTCTTTGATCCTGCTGCCTCATTCCCACCATCTTCCTCCTCGACTGCTGTTCTCACCTCTTCCTGGACTGAGCAACACGTCTTTCGCTTTGATGATGTCACGACAGGAAGCTGAAGAGGCTCCCAGACCAGCCCTGGTTGTTGTCATCACTCCCACCTGCTGCAGTCTGCTGCTCAAACAGCCTCCTCTGCCCCCCGCCTCCTCCCTGTCCCCACTTCACGCTCAGCTTTGGCCATATTTGGATCTCTGTACTGCCACACTTCTCTGGCTCTCCCCACTTTGAGCTTTTTGTACTATTTCTTTGTACGTTATTCCTCATTATAAACTTTTTACATGTCAGTAATTTTTTTTCAATAATATTTTTAAATGATGTTCATTCATTTTATGGACTAATAAGCTTCCAAAACAGGTTTCAGTTATTTTAATATTTTGAAATATTTATTTCGCTGAACATGTGTCCATATTTGTCTTATTTTCTTATTGTTAGTACAAACGTAGTACAATTTTCTCTATGTTAGTACTTTTTAATTATTTCTACTTTTTTTTATAAATATGTTTCAGACATTTTACTGATTTAAAAAAACATATTTTACTAATATAACATTTATATGGAGTAATTTAAAAAATGAGTACAGCGACTGTGACTCATGTCTTTCCACCATTATTTCAATCAGAATACTTTTGTTGTTATCACATTATAAAATACAAAAAATCGAGTGCTAGTTCTGTCTCGAAAAAAGAAAAAGTCAGCAGAAGATGATAAATAATGATCAATATTAAGGTGTCAAGAATGAAATAGACGGTGCTTTACAGTATTCGATTTCAGACAGTAACTGCACTGTTTGCCTTTGTTTTGATGGACTTTTACCTTCAACCACCGGGCAACAGGTCAAGCAGAGTCCAGAGTGAGAAAACTTCTTCTGCTCACCCTCAAGGCCATTCATAACCTCACACCTCCTTACCTGTCTGACCTGTTAAGCACTACCTTTTCTGCCCACTCACTTTGATCTTCTTCTTCTATCCAGCTTTCTGTGCCTTCCTTCCGCCTCACCGCCATGAGCAGCAGAGCTTTCAGCTGCTCTGCTCCCAGGCTGTGGAGCTCTCTACTCCCAGATAAAGGAAACACTGGTTCTCTCCCCCAGTTTAAATCCCAACTCAAAACCCATCTGTTCAAATCTGCATATTCACTGTGAGCCCACTGTTTGTTAATTTTATCTTGTGCTTTTGTTTTTATTGTTCTGCATTGTGTCATTGTTCTATTATGTGTTTTTATCTATTGTACAGTGTCCTGGGGTGTCTTGAAAGGCGCTTTATAAATACAATTTATTATTATTATTATTATTATTATTATTATTAATCATATTTAGTGATTTTAAGGTGATATTTTGCATTAACAGCTTCTTGTAGGGAGGGGAGTGTGCAGCCAGCGGTCTTTGGTAATGTGTTTGTTATTTCCTTCTGATTACCCTTTTTATCTGCTGCAGAGCATCTGGCTGTTACGCAGCACACCGGGATGCTTTCTACACATAATAAAAGGCCACCAGCAGTTTGCCATGCACACAGTTCCTCTTCAGCAACCTCAGGAAGTGAAGTGCTGCTGAGCTTGTTAATGTTCACAGACCAGGTGAGGTCTTCTCTACACGGTTCTTACTATTAAACAAATAATTGAATAATCTTAGAAAGAAATCTTTCATTTGGGAGATAAAAGGTTGTGCCAGAACAGAAACATCCTGCTCCGAACGGGTGGAAATCTCTGCAGCAGGGTCACATGTGATCCACTGTCCACATACTTTTGGAAATCCTCCGGTGAGATGCGATTGTGCGTCGAACTGACGCACAAACAGACCCTCAGCATATGTAACGATTATTGAAACAAGATGAAGCAGTGCTTGGCCATTAGCTCAGCTGCTTTTTAGAGATGCAGCGCCATAAAGAACCTGTTGCCATGGAAACTGGATGCTGAATAGAGGCAGTGGTGTAAAGAAGCAGAGGGAAAGAAAGAGAAAGATGTGATGCCGACTGAATGGCCAGAGCTCGGCCAGCATGTGGTCGATTCTAGCTGCAGTCAGACAGGAGGAGGTGATTTCAGCCAACGTCTTTAGAAGAAATCCTTAATGAGAGTCGCTGTAAAACAAAATAACGACGTCAAGTTTGAAATCAAGATTCAAACCCTGTTACTCTGAGTGAAAGACGTCATCCCAGTGCACTGCAAGAAAGGATCTGTGGACATTTGCTCTCTCTATCCTTCTTTTATCGATGTAAAACCTTCAAGATTCAACTTCAGGAGCCAAAAGCTTTTTAGTCTTAGTCATTTTTGTTATTTTTATTGATGTATTGCAGATCTACAGTATTTTAGTTTTAGGTCTTTAAAAGAAATTTTGCATGCGTGGACTTCATGCACAGACTTCTTCGGGTCAGCAAAACAGTTAGAAATATTCAGTTTTGCTTGTGATGCTTTGGGAATTTATTTAAACGTTCCTCACAACAAAAAGACAAATCTCCAGCACACTGCTGAACTAGAACACCACCTGGGTGTGACAAGTGAGAAGATCTGCCTTTAAGTTTGCCATATGTTATTAAAAAAAAGTCTTTATACTCCAGTAAACTGCTGATACTGAGAGGAGACCAAAGAGGACACTCTGCAGGAGGCTCACGCTCACATTTGGACTTTTTTGAGCTTTTCAGGAAACAGGAAGGTGGCTTGGGTTTCCCCCAGTCTGAATTATACTATACTGATATATAAATACATTATCTTTGTGGCGTGGTTGATTTCCTGGCACTAACCTAGATGAAAATGGCTGTTTGGCTGTGGGTTGAACACATGTCCTGCAGACAGACGTCTCTCACATCACTCATGAACAGTTAGACTCTTACAGTGACAATCCTAGAGTGCAACACCCATTAAAAGTCTGGTCTCAGGTGCTCACTATACTGACAAAAATCTATATGCTGACACACTGATATGCTTTAATCATGTATAGCGGGTCTGGAGGAGCTCGTCTTTAAAGTCTAGAAGCAGAAGGGTAAGAGTAAGGTATTGATGGCCAGCTACAGCAGACATTTTAGCTTTCACATTTGCACTTATTTTCATTTTTAGAGTTTGAAACAACTCTAAAAATCACGTCCCAAAGTATGAACAGAGACCTCTTCATGCAGCTTTACACAGTGTACTGAATAATCAGACATCTTCCAGTGGAGCTGTAAAGCTCCATCCTCAGGATCATTCCGACTAGACTGGAATGAAGAAGTGGACACTCAGATCGCTGATGAAGTCTGGGAAAAATCTTTGGACAAAATTGGTGGTACTTCTATAAATGCTCACATTCAAAACCGTCCACAGACTACACTTCTCTCCATCCAGATTACACAAATTATTCAAAGACATTCCACCTCTGGGTGTGAAAGTTCAACAGAGAAAGGAACCTGATCTCATCAGTGTAACAGATTACAGACTTTGTCACCAAGGATTTAAACAGGGGGAGGGCTTTGTTTGGCCCCTCTTACAGCACAGTTTAGGGTGATGATTCGAGCAGTGTGGACGATCGGCACATTTCCTACAATCCAGGAAGTCTGAGACGCCAACAACAAGTCAAACAATGCGAAGACTGAAAAGTTGAACTGAAACTTTTTTGGTCTTATTAATGATGTCACACTGTCCTATAAATATGTATAACAGGTAATAATGTAATTGAGTCTGTATGCTAACACCATAAATACTAACACCTAAATCCTCCTTCAGTACCTTTTTTTTTTTTAGCTCTCTCAGAGACCTTGTAGTTTAATATACCTGATGTTTTATAAAAATATTATAAACAATATTATACTTCTTATAAAGTGAATATTTATGAATAATTAGTGCTTGAGATTATTGCTGCATTTTAATTTTGCAACATGTTTGCAGTTTTAGTTCAATATTCCTTTCAGCTTTGATTTCATTTTACTGTTTAGAAATATTTTGATAGCATTTTTATAATATTTTTCACTGCTTTCCTCCTTAAACGTAAATGAAAGATTACAGTAGTACTGTCAGTAGCAGTGCTCACACGATGTTTACCATGAATATAGGTCAGGGTCACCTCATGGCTACAGCTGGTTCCCAGTGACAGATTTCAAACTTCAAAACAAAAAGGTTTTCATCTGAATTATTAGAGAATGAGCTTTTTAACAACAATAACGTCCAGTTTATACAATTTTGTCACAACCCGGTTCTTAAGGATATGACAAAAAGGCGGACACACCTTTAAGAAAATAGTTTATTAAGAAATTAAAGAGAAACTAATTCAGCACACGGCATGGTGGCAGGGAGAGAGAAACGCGGGAGTCCCAGCCACAGATTTATAGTCTGGGAACACACCTTCCAGGTGTGCTCAGGTGTGCCGAGGAGCCCCGCCCACCGAAGACCTGAAACACATGTAGAGAGAAAAGCCTGGGAACAAGGGGCAGAGATTTAACTGTGAAAACCTGTGAACAAATTTAGACTTACCTTATTTTATCACAGTACCTGAGATACGAGCACTATTCCCTGTTTCCAAAATGGGATTGGCCGTGCGAGCGGTTATCTTTGCAAAGACCGCAGGGGTGCGATAAGAGTGCAGATCTGACATCGATAAGATACGTTTCACTAAGGCTACGTTCACACTGCAGGTCTTAATGCTCAATTCCGATTTTTTGATCAAATCCGATTTTTTTTGTCTGCTCGTTCACACTACAAATAAAATGCTACAGCAAACGCGGCCCGCACGCGCAAAAGAAGATGTCACACACAACGCGCTGTTTAGACCCAGAGCAAACAATATTGTTTGACTGATGGCCCTTAATATAAAGACTTCGGACTTCACGTTTCCCAATTTTTGCTTTAAGTTATTTTGTTATTTACATAATAATGTAAATAACCTAATAATGATCCTTATTGCTGTTTTAGAGGAGCGGTGCTTCAAAGGATAGTTGCAGATTTCTGTCAGAATCTGCAGATTATACAGTACAAAGAAAATGTTCACGTTTCTCCAACGTTGTCTTCCCAACAGTTTCACTAACATCTACCCTGGATGGTCAGGAAGCGTTCACGATGTCTTCTCCAGAGCTGATAATTGGCGTCTGTCTTGTGTCAGTGACGTAAAAGACAGATTTAATGCGAAGTGACCATCAAACAGCAGTCGCTTTCTAAAACATCGGATATGTATCGGATTCAGTACCACATACGAAAGTGACCCAGATCGGATTTGAAAATATCGGATTTGTGACGTTCACACTGTCAGACCATGACAGGGGTCAAAAAGGGTCAAAAAAATCGGATTTGATGCGCTTTCGCCTGCAGTGTGAACGTAGCCTAAGTTCGTTTAGCAAAGTTTGGCGGAGTTACTCAGCGGTCCTGTCCATGGAGCGCACAGCCGTCGTGACGTCACCCCCCGTTGCTGCAGAAACGGTGCTTTCACTCGCCGGAATTCAAACAAAGCGCGAAAGGATGTTCTTCAAAATAAGAGCACATAAAACCCGCAAACCTTTCATTTGAAAACGTAATTCCACACAGATTTATGATAATATTCATTGGCTGATTCGGTCACTGATTCGAGGTTTAAAAACAGGGCAAAAACCCCAAAATATAAAATAATTTTGCTAAAACCCAGACAACGAGCTGATGCTGAACTTTGAGAAGCAAGTCTGCACTCAGAAACCTCCTTTTAATGGTTAATTAACCTTAATGTCAGTGGTCAATGAGACATGAAAATTACACGTGTGCACTCATCAGTCAAATATGAAAAGTTTGTCTTTAGTGAAGACTTGAGACTCCTCTAAACACTCTTTTACCTACACTGTCTTTTGTTTGTTTGTTTTTTACTCTTTTTCTATAAGATAAGATAAGATAAGATAACCCTTATTAGTCCCACACGTGGGAAATTTGTTTTGTCACAGCAGGAAGTGGACAGTGCAAAAGTTATGAGGCAAAAATTAGGATACAATAAGAATAAATACAGTACACAACTGTACAGAATAGAATAAAATAAAATACTATATACAGTATGAGGAAGTGTCTCTAATGACACTCTCTCAGGCAGAGAAGCCTCCACCAACAATTACAGCATTACAAAGTGCAAAAATATTAAAACAAGTCACTGTAACTGTTCTTTAACCAGTTAAATGATCAAAAATCTTTATATTTGTCAAGCTCTGCAAAAGGTGAATACCTTACTAGGTATTTAAAAAATGTGAGTAACTCAAAATTTTGAGATACTAAACTTAAATTTTGGCATATGGCTAGCATTAAATAAATGAATAATAAAATAAATAAGTAATAATGGTAAAAAAAATTACATTTAAATTAAAAAGTGCTGGAAACAAGCTTCCATTCCTAACTGAGTTTAGGCAAATAATCGATTTTAAGTAATCTAAAAATATCAAAGTTACAAAGCTTGTTTAAAAAGATCTATGGTAGCAATAAGAATGAAAAACGATCATTTCATACAGAGAGAGCGTGGGGCGCTTGAGCCATTTTAGTTTTAATCTGAAGGTACACCGGAAGTGAGGCCATTTGTTTTGCGGCTAATCTGACGAGAATGGAAGAGTTGAGGAGGCGTGTGGTTCCAAACAGGAAGAAACTGGGAAAACACGCAGTAAATACGATATCCTCGGACACAGCCTACTAACAGCCTGGGGCAGATGGTACAAACTACTTTTTCTCCATGCCGGAGGCCTGTGGACCGTTCCTGGTGTACTCCTTTTAGATCTGTCCCGCAGTCGGAGGGGCTGTTTGGGGGGGCTGACGCACCAGCAGAAGCGCAGGAAGGCGGGGGGCTGTCATAGCAGCAGGCTAGGCTAGGCTAAGCCTGGCTAAGCTAAGCTAAGCGCTGCAGCCCGGAGAAACCTTGAACTTGTGTAAACTTTGTGGAGTACAACACCGGAAGTAGCATCACCGGAGTGGTTAAACGACAACCACGGACTCCACAGATGAGATAAATATACACAGACCACTATTATTTTCATAGTTTTTTTTTCCTAAAAAGTGTTAGCCTGGCAGCGGACTTATAGCCAGTTAGCTGTTGAACACATCCAGGCTCTGGCAGAGGGACGTGAGCGGGAGAAAATCGCCTCAGTTTGCCCCATGCACATCCGCAGAATGGATCTAATTTGCGTTGTTAACCAGTGAAAAGCTATTGGACGCTAACTAACACAGTGGATGTTAATTAATCACTGAGGTATCAGCGGATGAAGATTGTTTTTTGACACATAAGAGGGACTTTTTTCTGTTTTGTCATATCGGTTTTTGTGATAACTTCTGCTTTCCGTTAGTGTGGTTATCATGGAGGTAGGGGAGCCTGGCAGCGGCAGCTCGGAGCGGTTACATAACGCCAGCAGGCCGGGAGAGAAGCTGCTGAACGTCGCCTCCTCTTCAGCCTCCTCAGCCTGGCTCTGACAGCTGTAAACCCCCCTCCAGCGCATACACACACACACACACTAACAGACTGACAGACGCACAAACACAGACAGACAGACTGACAGCAGGACAGCAGCATGGAGGTGGTGTGAGGCATCTGGGAGATAGAAAACAGCAACGAGAAGGATCGTTTTGCTGAAGATGGAGTCCAACCCACTGATTAACGGTGAGAAATACTGCTGCAGGATACAGTTGCGTGCGTGTGTGTACCGCAGTCCTGCGTGTGTTTCTGTGCACTTTGGAGGGAAGAAGCAGCAGCTTTGCAACAGGTGTGTGGAAGCTGCTGTGGCCTGCAGCTGGGTTGGACCTGAATTGTTTTCATGCTGCTGCAGGCGTGTACAAACTTGCAGCCTGAGAGAGAAAATCCACACTAAATGCTCTTTAACTATTCACAGTAGGGGGGCAGAGAGTCACTGCAGGGGGGATGGTGTGTGATGTTTATATGTTTACTGTTGCTACAGCACTAATACCTGTTTATGATTTGGAGCTGAGCACACTACCAGAGATTAATACACGGCTTATGAAAATGACTGTTTCTGCTTTATTTTATCAATTCATATGACCATAAATGGAAATACAGCATGCATGCGCGAAAGCCAACATTTAGCTGCTTTTTGTTCCATTCCATTGGAAGTGTATTTTGGATCATTTTCGTGCTAAAAAAACATTGTCAATCAGTAACTTCTGAGATGGTATTGGATAGTGAATCGAAATCTGTTTGTACATCTCTGCAGTTTTAATTCCATCTTTTTTGAAAAGATCAACACCACTGGTTGAAATACAGTTCCAAACCATGACAGAGCCTCCAGTGTTTTACAGGTGGCTGTAGACACTTACTGTTGTAGCTCTCTCCTGACCTCCTTCATACATACTGATGATGATTTGACTCAGAAATGTCAAATTTGGATTAATTGCTCAATTAGACCTTTTGTCAGTGATTTTCACTTGAGTTCTTGTGTAATTTTCATACCTCAACCTTTCCTTTTCCGTTCCCTTTCACTGGTTTCTTGACTGCCACCCTTCCACTGAGATCATTGCTGAAACTTCAGTGAAGTGTCAGATGCATCTCTCAGGTCCTGTGTCAGGTCTTTGCTGGATTTGTTTTAAGGACGTGACTTTCAGATGCTGTCTGTCTGATGTAAACAGTTTCTTAGATCTGCGAGTTTTTCTTTTGTCCTTAACTTGTCCAGTTTCTTAGATTTTTCAAGGACATGCTGCACACTATGGCGAGATTCTTGGCAATGTGGTTGAGCAAAAATACTACAGTATGCATTACAGTTTTAAAGTACTGTGCAAAATGGAACAACGTTGTGATGATACTGATTGGTTTTGGGTTGCAATTGAGGTTATCGATTGCTTCCATGTGTTCTGCTTTTGCTAGTTGGCACCAGAAATACCTGTTGGCTAAATGAATGATTTTTGTTTTATAATGTACAACGGCAGTATCTATTCGTTCAAAAATGACACAACTTCATTGACCACTAGCCAGAGCAAAAGCCCTGCCACATAGCTGTGGCCCATCTGTCTGATCTGACCCATTTTTCCAATCCGATGCCAACTTTCTGGCTGTGAGTGTGTGATACAGCATACCTATCTGTCATCAGCATTAAATTAATAAACCGTGTGTAACCTTGGCTACGTTCACACTGCAGGTCTTAATGCTCAATTCCGATTTTTTGATCAAATCCGATTTTTTTGTCTGCTTGTTCACACTACAAATAAAATGCGACAGCAAACGTGCTCTAGTGTGAACGCTCAAAGCGGCCCGCATGCGCAAAAGTAGACGTCTCACACACAACGCGCTCTGTTTAGACCCAGACAAAACAGTATTGTTTGACTCATGGCCCTTCATATAAAGACTTCGGATTTTACGTTTCCCAATTTTTGCTTTAAGTTATTTTGTTATTTACATAATAATGTAAATAACCTTTGATCTCTGATTGATTTGATCTTTGATTGAATCTTTATTTTGAACATGTTGAAAAAGTACAACAACATAGAATTAAAAGAGACAAACCTAATAATTATCCTTATTGCTGTTTTAGAGGAGCGGTGCTTCAAAGGATAGTTGCAGATTTCTGTCAGAATCTGCAGATTATACAGTACAAATAAAATGTTCACGTTGTCTTCCCAACAGTTTCACTGACATCTACTCTGGATGGTCAGGAGGCGTTCACGATGTCTTCTCGGGCGCTTCTCCAGCGCTGATAATTAGCATCTGTCTCATGTCAGTGACGTAAAAGATGGATTTAATGCGACATGACCATCAAACAGCAGTCGCTTTCTAAAACATCGGATATGTATCGGATTCAGTACCACATACGAAAGTGACCCAGATCGGATTTGAAAATATCGGATTTGTGCCATTCACGCTGTCATACCATGATCGGATATGGGTCGCATAGGGTCAAAAAATTCAGATTTGATGCGCTTTCGCCTGCAGTGTGAACGTAGCCATAATGTCAGGATCAATTCAAACAGCTAACTTT
This sequence comes from Perissodus microlepis, assembly GCF_051167445.1. NCBI lineage: Eukaryota > Metazoa > Chordata > Actinopteri > Cichliformes > Cichlidae > Perissodus > Perissodus microlepis. Next base: position 32,679,338 of record NC_140480.1, read on the forward strand.
GTAGCATAAAATGTTGCAAAAGTATTAATAGAAGCCGTTGATGTAGCAGCATCAAATGTCTCCTAACTGATTTCACTCAGCTGTTAGCTTCTTCCATGTTATCTGTGCTGCTAGCTGCTGCTGTCACATGATGAAGTAAACACAGAGCAACATAGAATTGAAGTGAATGAATTGGCTTAGACCAATACCAGCACATCCTTACAAGTGAGGTGCAAATTAAACGTGTGAACTTTACTTTATTTTAAAAAGTTTTTATGAATTTTTCCAGACTTTTAGACTAGCTGCCTAGTCAGTTTTTTTTTTTAAATTCTAAAGTTACTATATGTCATTGCAGGGCTCGCAAAATCGCTAGCCCGACGTCCCGGGGCTAGCGATTTTTCCAGTCGGGCTACCAAAATCTGTCTCTGCCCTGCCCGTCGGGCTATCATAGGAAAATATATTTCAATGCTTTTGCATTCTTTCGGAAATGTAGCTGGGTAATTATGTCATTGGCATCGGTGAGCCACTGTCAATATGTGACATATTGAAATCGTGTTTGAATTTGCGCTTGTTTTTTGCTTTCACTTTGCAATCGCGCGAACTGTGTATAGAGAGCGACAGTACTGATTGGTGAGTGACGATAATTTGCGCACCAATTCCTCTGACATCGTCTTATCAATCGTTAGCTTACTATGCAAACATGACAAGTGAAATCTCCCGCAGCAAGCTTAAACATGTGAGAGGTTGATCGCGCAGAGAATCGCTGAGCGTTATGTGAGTGCGTGTGTAAAAGCAGCAGGATATATATTTTAGTTCTGCTGAGCCAAATAAGACAGGTCAGCGTGAAGAAGTGACAGCCAAAGAAAAGCTTACCACAAAACGGAAAAGTTATGACAAATCAGACTATAAGGCAAAAAGAAAGTGCAGCTTTATGGTTTCATGGACAAAAGAATTTCTGTGGCTGCGATATGATGAGCTATATAACCAGGGCTGCACATAAGTGGTCCGCAGGTGCGCATTCGCTGTCAAAATAAAAAACGCGCACAAGATAAGAAGTTGCACCGCGTGTTTGCGTACATAAGATTTTCTGGAGGAGGACAGACATTTGTTTAGAACTCTTAAAGATGTCGAAGAAGCTCCTTTAAGCTATTACTTTGGTTTTCCTCCACATCCAAAGAAATGTCAGAAGGAGTCCGAACCACAAAAGAAGCACGTATTCTCGGAAAAGTGTTTGCAGGAGGTGAGCTGGCTTCAAACAAATGATGAACGCACAGAGATGTGGTGCAGAATGTGCCGTGAAAATCCCACTCTAGCGGACAAAAACACTGCCTTTTATATGGACGCAAACGCGCGTTGCAACTTCTTATCTGGTGCGCGTCTTTTATTTTGACAGCGAATGCGCACATGCGGACCACTTATGTGCACCCGTGTAAATAACATAATGTTCTGCCGGGTGTGTTGTTGCTTTTCCCTCGATTTCTGAGTCGACAAGCGCCTTTGTTACTGGGACCAGTCATTTTAAGAAAGGCCCCCATTAGAACCCATGAGAAATGCAAGAAATGCATTATTGCTCAGTCTGCAATATCTTTCCCAGAACAAACACCAATTGCAAATAACATACTAAAAATAAACCTGAAAATCAGTTTAAAACAGCGTACTATGTTGCAAAGAGTGAACTACCACTGGCAAAATTTAGCAGTCTTTGCAAACTTCAAAAAGCAAATGGCCTCGATCTTGGTTCCACTTGCCTCTTTCCTGTGACTTCAGTGGAAATTTCAAATTCAGGATCTGACACAGACTGATTCATGTCCTACACAGTTCTTACAAGTTCATAGAAATTTCTGTTCAATTAGAACCAAGTATTTGAGTTGATGATTGTAATTTTTATACAATGTTGTAATTTGTGTTTAAAGAATTTTTTGATTAATGTTTTGTTTCCGTTACAATATTATACTTTAATGTATAATATTGTAACGGAAACAAAACAGGAAACAAAACATCAATCAAAAAATTGCTCTCTTTTTTATTCGGGCTACTTAAATTTATTTTGGGCTACCAAAAACTGAAGAGTCCCTGCCCGAAGGGCTACCAGGGATTTTGAAATTTTGCGAGCCCTGCATTGTCATTGTTTGGTCTCTGCTCGTAATGTTGCTACCAGTCACTTTTATCCAGCCGCTTGAGGAGGTACACCAGAGCGATAGAAGGCAGGAGAATAAACCAGCTGTTCTCCACAGAACCAGTAAAGGTGTACTCTCAGTGGCAAGGGAACAATAAGAGAACAGCACCACCAAGGCTGGAGACGGAGCAATACTGGAAGAGCATATGGGAGAAGGACGCAACCCATAACGGCAATGCTCAGTGGCTAGTGGATCTGAGGGCAGACCATAGCAACCTCCCTGAACAGGGTCCAGTAACCATCACGGTGGCAGACATCCAAGCAAGGGTCTCTAGTATGAAGAGTTGGACAGCACCAGGCCCCGACATGGTTCACGCCTACTGGCTGAAGAAGCTGACTGCACTCCACGAGCGTCTGGCAGCAATGAACCAGCTGCTAGTTGACAAGAGACACCCGTAATGGCTAACCGAAGGTCGGACGGTCCTGATCCCCAAGGACCCCAAGAAGGGACCGGTCCCATCCAACTACCGACCAATAACCTGCCTCAGTACTACATGGAAGCTCCTGTCAGGCATCATATCGGCTAAGATGAACAGGCACATGGGTCAATACATGAGCGGGGCACAGAAAGGGATTGGCAAGAATACCAGAGGTGCAAAACACCAGCTACTGTTAGACAGAACAGTCAGCCATTCTAACAACAGCTTATCGACCTTAAACCTGCTGCTGTTGTTCAGCCGCTGGTTTCCTCTTTCTGGTGCAAAGCGGACCAAAAACAAACAAGAGATGGGACTCGCGACAGAAAAGCCGATCAGCTGATCATTAATCAGTTTCATGATTGAAGTAGCAACAAGAGAGGGAATGAGAGAGAGGCAGTCGCTCCATATATCGGTTGTTAAGCTTAACGTGGGAATGCTTTACAAACATTCAGAGATGAACTTACACACTTGCTTTACTTCCCTCTGGGATCACTTCCTCGGAGATGAAATGCCGGTTTGGTAGCGAGGCTCCAAATACTCAACCAGACCGCTGACAGGTCTCGCACGCCACAGCCGCTCTATCACGTGACACATACTGCTCCGACGTGCTACGGTTATGAGCTGAGTTAGGCCATGTTGCAAGTTTTGTGAGGTGCTTTTGTGATATTTAATGGATCGGATTCCATTTTTCATTTCTCTCCGATATCCGATCCAGTAATTTAGGTCAGTATCGGACCGATACCGATACGTAATATCGGATCGGTTCATCTCTAGTAAAAAGTAAGGTTTTGTTTTGTTTGGGGGGGGTGGATGTTGCAAACATAGGTTTTGCCCCCTGCTGACCAATAGAGCGAATGCAGGTTTAGGGCACAGACTGCAGTAAAGATCCGAGCGCTCTGGGCCTGTGTGGTTTATGAAGTGTGGCGTCTGCTTGAATTTGACTGTAAAAACTGTCATTAACACAGCCCTATCACAGACATGATGCCTACTGTTATCATGGAGACAGTGTCAGGTCTGTGATGTAATATCACCTGCTGCCATGGCAACACTGACTCATTCTGATGTGTGTTGAGCGATGCTGTGAGATGTGACATGTTTCTGGTGTGATGTGTGCTGATGAGGAGTCACAGCGCTGTCAGCTGTGCTATCGGGACCATCGTGTGGTTGGATTCCACGTCATTTCAAGGCTGAAGGTCCCTCTCACAAACATCCTGTTTTTGCTTTGACTTTATTCTGAAAGTTTTGACCAGAAGTGGTGATTTGTATCTTCTGAGCTTTCAGGATGTTCGTCTTCAGTTCTTTATCTGCTGTGTCAGTCTGTGTTTTTGGAGGAAAGTGCATGTTCACTGCCATGTTCCAGACACCTCTTGACTTTGTTGACTCTGAAATAAGAGAAACTTTGGGTTATCTGTTCAAGAAAAGAACTGATTTTAAACTGTGAGCCACTTGCCAGGTTCAGAGCGTCTGTGAATCTAACCTGCCTGCTTGGCAGGTTATATTCTGACTCCTCCCCTTCCTGCTGCTCTTGAAGCGGCTATCTGATACTCTTTTCATTTCCTCTTAAATAGAATCGTGTCAAAGCTCGTATTGAAGTGCATTAATGCTGTATTATATTAGTCACAGTCAAAGTTTCGACACAATGAAGGCAGCGTATATACGAGGACATATATGTGCACCAAAAGAGCTTCAGACTGCCCAAACACCCAGTTTCAGAGAGTTTATTTCTACTCTTAGTTCTAAAGATTAAGATGGCCTTAATCATCAGGCGACTAAAATGACCAAGTGGGTGTCATTTATTACCCCATTGCATTTCATACAGGAATATATACTGTTTCCTTTATCTATGACAGACGACTAAGATGTTCTAATGAAACTAAATCATGTTTCTATTATCTTGTTTTGTTTTTTTGGCATCACAGTTTCCATACTTTATGCCATACTTGGCTGGTTTAGAAGAGATGTGAAAACTCTGAAAGTGGCCAACTGTTCACCCACACAGAGATCAATAGCAGTGATATAGTATTTGAGTAACTGGGCTACAGACACAGTCCAAATATCCCTAAAAGCAGCCTGTCTGTCGCCTCTGGCTCATCGGTTGTCGAACCACAAGCACTTCAGGGGCATCTCTGAATCTCGACTCTGAGAGACGACCTAAAATGACCTGTTTCAGTCAGGGGAAGAACTGAGGGGCTGCACCGCGGCTCAGTATAAGATTTATGAAGGTTGTTTTGAACTGTGAGTCATGCAGGGCTACTCTGTCAGAATGGATTCCTGTTTAATTGGCATTGAGGAATTAGCCACAAAACGATTTTCAGAAAAGCCGACAGTGTTAGAAAAAGAGGTGTCGGTAATGTATCTTAAACTGGCATTGTTTTAAATCGTGATTTCAATTTTAAATCCATTAATCAATCAGGCCTTTTATCCGACCAAAAGGTAACAAAATATTGTTTAATTTCCTTTGATATTATAAATCATTGACAAATTAATCTTTTATATTTTTAAGCTGCACAAACTAAAGACAAAGTTTGATTGAAAACTAGTTTCCTTTAGTAAAACCAGACACTTTCCCCTGTAACCAGAACAGTATGTTGAGATCTGACTGACAAACTGATGTCAGGAAGCAGAGAAACCACAGTGCAACAGGACGTGGTTTCTGGGAACAAACCAGTGGTTCGACTCAGTCTGTGTTTGGGTTTTTCTGTTTTCCTCTCAGCGTTTGTTCTGTGGGAACTTCAGAAAAGTCTGCGTATTCAGAATATGGATTAAGACAGAGCAAAGCTGTCATACCGGTGAACACTCTGGCATCTAGATGTGTAATAGTTTATTTTCTGAACTTGTGAACGTGTTCATTATAAAACTACGGCTGCAACTGATGTTGACTCTGGCATTTCGTTTTTCAGTTGCTCAAGTATCTTGGCTGTAGTAGAATAAGATTACTAAAATATCAGCCAGCTTAAGTATAAAAAGCAAGGGTACCAAAAACTGAAAATGCACTAAATAAAAACAAAAAAGTAGCTAAACTGAGCTTCAATTGCTGAAAATTCCTTTTTCAAAACAAAAAAAGAGCAGAACTGGAGCTGAAGATCATCAAAATGAAGAAGTGCTGAAATAAATGCTGTACGAGAGAAAAAGAGCAGAAATTAGCTCAGCAGGCAGTTTCTGATTGGTGGCAGTTTGTAAACACCCCTATGACACAAATGTGGACACACACACACACACGTGTGCATGTCCCCACATAGCAATGTTTGCACATAAGGACACACACACACACACACCTGCGTCTGTGTTTCTATGCCAGTCAGTCTGAATCAGTGACTTTTATACAGTCACTGGTCTGAATCTGCTGAATTTAAATCCACCTTTCAGGAGCAGCTTGTGTCTGCATCCTTAAGTCATTTTTATACTCACTGCGTCCTTTGTGTCTCAGGTGTCACATGATGATTTTCACATCACATCCTGTGTTGTGAGAGACAATCTTTGTAGCGCGTTGGTCAGTCAGTCACCTCTTCATTTTTGTAACTTGGAGCATTGATCTGCAGCTGTCGCAAAAATCCTACACCGAAGCTCAGACTCGTGCAAATACACAGAGTGAGATGTTGTAATCGGTTTGAGAACTTGAGTTTGAGTCTTAGGCTACGTTCACTCTGCAGGTCTTAATGCTCAATTCCGATTTTTTTGATCAAATCTGATTTTTTTTTTTTTTGTCTGCTTCTTCACACTACAAATAAAATGTGACGGCAAACGCGCTCTAGTGTGAACGCTCAAAGCGGCCCTCATGCGCAAAAGAAGACGTCACACACAACGCGCTCTGTTTAGACCCAGAGCAAACAGCATTGTGTGACTGATGGCCCTTAATATAAAGACTTGTTTCGGACTTTACGTTTCCCAATTTTGCTTTAAGTTATAAAGTTATTTCGTTATTTACATATGGCCTAATAATGATCCTTATTGCTGTTTTAGAGAGGAGCGGTGCTTCAAAGGATAGTTGCAGATTTCTGTCAGAATCTGCAGATTATACAGTACAAATAAAATGTTCGCATTTCTCCAATGTTGTCTTCCCAACAGTTTCATTGGATGGCCAGGAAGCGTTCGCGATGTCTTCTCGGGCACTTCTCCGGTGCTGATAATTAGCGTCTGTCTTGTGTCAGTGACGTAAAAGACGGATTTAATGCGACATGACCGTTCAAACAGTAGTCGCTTTCTAAAACATCGGATATGTATCGGATTCAGTACCACATACGAAAGTGACCCAGATCGGATTTGAAAATATCGGATTTGTGCCGTTCACACTGTCATACCATGATCGGATATCGGTCGCATGGGGTCAAAAACATCGGATTTGATGCGCATTTGCCTGCAGTGTGAACGTAGCCTTAGTTTCTAGTTTTTCTTTTATAAATTTTAAAATGTCACTGTTTGAAAACCATCCATCCATGATGCAGGGCTTTTGAAAACCATAAAAGATATAATAAAACTAGTAATACCTTAATGGTGTTGGGACCGGTTTAAAGTTAGATTTTTTTTCTCTAGCTCAAAGTATGCGGAACTAGTTACGTTTCAAAGTAGGGTGGGTTTAAAGAGGATTAGAAGATTTTTAACAAATAAAACTCATAAAAAGAACGGTTTCCGTAGCACAAAGTATACAGAAGTAGTTAAGTGCCAAAAAAGTGCAGGAGGATCTCAGTTACGTGAAATGCTTAAACAGCATTCACATTATTTATTTACAGGGATTGATGGAACAGAAGATCAGGCAGCTGGGGGGAGGAAGAAGCTTTTATAAAGGTTAAATAAATGCGCTGCACTGTCAGCAGAGAGGTGCACGAGTCGCTCGGCTCCGGCTGTTATTTTTTTAACTCATCAGATGCAGTTTCTTTTTCAGAAACCAGAATTTCTAATGGGCTTCCCACCGTCTGCGGCGGTGGTTGTTATGGTCAGCTCACAGTGTGAGGGCAATCTGACTCGTCTCTGTGCCACGCTGAAACCTGCGCGCAGAGATTAGCTGCTGCATTCATTAATTCACGCAGCGCCCTTGTATCTGGCGTAATCGTCGTCATGTGTTTGTGTGAATTTTCCTGCAGAGATCAGGTTCACGGTTTTGCTCTGCTGTTCCTGCACAAGGTAAACAGCACACCAAGAATTCTGCTGAAGCCTCTGCTCTATCATTACTGAGCAGCAGTGGTGGAAGATAATAAAGTGTATTTACCCAGGTACTGCTTTTGTGGTGCTTTTATTTCCCTTTTGTCTGCAGCTATAGCTTTGTTTGAAGAGCAAAGGCTTTTCCTTTTTTAACCTCTCAAAGAAAAAGTAAACCGTTCTGCTCTGCTAGTTAAAACTTGTTTCTGTTGACGTCTCTGCAGTTCTTCCCATTCACTTACATTCCTTTTGTTCTGATTTATTGAGTTTGACTGTACCTAATTATGTGCACTTGCACTAGCGAACAGTAACAGTCTGGAACGGTGTTTGATTTGGATCTGATGATCGCTCCTAAACTCGATTATCTGGTTTATCCAGTTCTTCTTTGTTTACTATGTGGCATGCCAGCAGTGGTTTGTGGGTTGCTGGGAGGGAGGGCTCACATAGTATGGAAGAGGCTTACAGCATATGATCATTTGGATGCTTTTCAGTTTTCATGCATTTGTTTGTCACATTTTATTGTGCAAAGTTAGGAAATCTGTGTTTAAGTGGAGCCACATGTTTCCGTATGTGTAAAGAATGAATCCCAGCCGCCTCCTCATAGTAATTGATACAGATCATTCATTTTATCATGGGTGTTGGCTCAGTACTGGGAAAAGTTGGATCAGTGTCTTTAACTTGCACGGTGAAATAAGTTTCATGTACATTTGCTTGAATTATTTATTTAAATAAATATTCATTTAAAGGTTCTGCTCTTTAAATATTTTAATAGTCCAGTATAGAATAAATTAGACAGCAATGCAGAGTCTTTACTCTGGGACTGGAGTGCAGCTCCACAGTGTCGCACCGCAGCAAGCTCGGGAAGACGGAGCCCAGTCTAGAGGAGTCAGAGCTAGTTAGCAGTAACTGGACTTTCAAAATAAGAGCGAGGGGATTGGCTAGTGATAAGCTGAACATGGATGGTGATGTCCCCTTGGATGCATAAAAAAATACACATCCAAGAAAAAAATTGCAAATTTAAGATATTTAATATATTTGGGTGGGTTATCCCGTCCAGGGTCAGGTCACGCTGTGTGTTGATTGATGATTCTGTGAATCCTGTGATTGTGCTGAAGGTCAAGGTCACATTTGTCACTTCACGTAATAACCTGTGAATCAAGATGGCCAGATGAGCTACTGCGCCTGCTTTCAAAATGTGGACATGTATATTATCGCACTCTGACCACATCACATCCCTCTCTCACAGCGGTGACCATCCCACTATAGAGGTCAGCTTTTTATTGCTGCCAACAACAAATAACTGTAAACAAACTATAAATACTGCAAAAAACCAATAATAATCTTCAGCGTTATCATTAACATTAATAAGGGCTTCACATCCTCCTACGAGTATCCCTGGTCCTCCATGTGTCAGATTCATGCTGACACCACAGTGGCTGTACTGAGTGCCTGTGAGCAGGACAGCAGCAGCAGAGGTGAGCTGATGTCAGCAGTGAACCCTCCTCATTGCTCTGTTTTTCTCTCCTCGCCCTTGGTTACCATTGATGAAAGGTCTCACCATGGCGATGGTTTCCAAGGTGTTCGATAGGTTAGTTGTGTACCAGGTCAGCCAATGGTAATGAGGTTCATTTCCATGGCTGACAGGCATCTCCCTCCGTGTAATCTGTTTAATGTTGACCTTCTCAGAGGAGTCTCTCTCTGCCTTCTGGTGGAGAGTACTCATTCTCTTAAATCCCCTGACTGTGTGATTGTGTCTGACAGTCAGAAAGTATTACACTCCGAGGCTTTAAGCAAGTTTCAGCTTTAAAATGACTTATTATGTCCTCGTAAAACTGTGGCAGATTATTTTTCTGTTGTGATTTTATACTGTAAACTGATGTTTGTTTCAGGTGAGCTGGCCCACCTGTGCTCTCACCTGTCATTCATTACTCTGATGACCTGTTTGGTTTCCTGCAGCAGTTTTACGCTGAGCTTTATGCTGGATTTCTGACTGGAAACCATAGTCTCCATTATTTTAGTCAGTCTTAAGTAATTGATTTAATAAACATGATTCTTCTTCAAAAATTGACAAATGAAAAATTGGGCACAGAAAGGAGCGGTGTGATATGCTGGCTAATCTGTAAGCGAGTTGAAGCCAGTGTAGCAGATGGTTTTGAATGTAAAGCACATCTCCCAGGATTGATCGCCGTTTCCTTCTGGGTTGCATCCTCCACTCGTGGGTTGCATCCTCCACTCGGGATGCAGATGGAGCCAACAAGGTGTTCGGGGGGCAGCAGACTGCGTAGCAGCCGTGCAGACGGTGACACTTGTGCTCCTCGTCTTTTTTATTATTTTTATTTTTTTGTTTGTTTGTTTTTGTAGGCTTGCGTGTGGCGCGCCTGGGAATGCCCGGGAATGCCCGGGAATGCCCGGGAGAGTAGATGTAAAGCAAAGTTTTGCCTCACGTCTCCTTCAAATACAGTTGCTGAAGTGTTTTTGGAATATTTTGAAATCTTAAATATGTATTCCTGCCAGCCAGTGAAAGAACTCCTTTCTTCAAAAGTATAACTAATAGCTGGATTTAAGTGGCATATTGGTTATTCAGCTGCCCATAAATGACTATAATAAGCATGGTCTTTATTTTTGAAACAATCCTCAACTGTCTGTCCGTGTCCTCAGCGATGGACCCGTCCATCACGCTGTGGCAGTTCCTGCTTCATCTGTTGGAGGACCAGCGGCAGCGTCACCTGATCTCCTGGACAAGTGAGGACGGCGAGTTCAAGCTGCTGGACGCCGAGGAGGTGGCCCGCCTGTGGGGGCTCCGCAAGAACAAGCACAACATGAACTACGACAAACTGAGCCGGGCACTGAGATACTACTACGACAAGGTACTGCTGATAATACTACTGTTATTGCAGCAAAACGAGTACTACGTTACCTCCAGGTCGGCAGGCTCACCATTTTTTCCCCCCTCTTTCAGAATATCATAAAGAAGGTGAGCGGCCAGAAGTTTGTCTATAAGTTTGTAAGTCAGCCTGACCCCTCCCTCCCCGATGGGATACGCAGTATAGAGGAGGGCCAGAGGAGGGACGTCAGCGACTCAAACAACCAATCAAAAAGCCTTGGGGGCGTGGCACCAACTTGTCCGACAAAGGGCTTGCCCCAGGTACGTCCACATTTCCTTTGTTTCCTACAGGGTGTTATGAATAATTGGCTGATTGCTTTTTTTTCTTTCTTTGCGTCTGTCTGCGTGGATCACCAGCGCTCGTCACCCAGCAGCTCCCAGAAGAGCTCCAGAAACGACTACATGAAGTCTGGCCTCTACTCCACCTTCACCATCCAATCCCTGCAGGCCTCACCCAATCCACGGCCAATCAAATCAGAGCTCCTCCTGCAACAAGAGCCTGTCCCCAAGGTTGATCGCACACCGAGAGAGGTAAAAAGAGTTAAATGTTACCCCCTGACCCCTTTGTGCACTTCATAATAATAATAATAATTCTGCACAGCTGCTGGACTTTGTTTCACACTGCTTGAGGTTGTGCAGCTAACATTTTTTTGTTATTTAATTCCTGTGATTTATGCGGGTTGTGGGTTGTGAAAGGATTTACTTTCTTTTTTGCAAACGTATTTATTTTACCAGAGGAGGACCTAGTCACAGTTAATAAGTGACCTACTTCTGAAGTTGATCTAGAGTCACATCACAGCAAAATTGAACAGAAAAACGAGGTGCTGTTCATAGGAAAATATTAGACACTTGTTTTCACATCACTATCTTTGTACATTTAAGCAGTGAAAATTTAATCTTGGTGGCTCCTAATGCCAGTCCATGCACAGATAGATGGTAAATGGCCTGTATTTGTATAGCGCTTTACTTAGTCAACGACCAGGACAGAGAGAGCAGGGGGTCGAACCGGCAACCTTCCGATTACAAGACGAACTGCCAACTCTTGAGCCACGATCGCCTCACAACTGTTGAGCCCCATAGATAGATGGGGCTGGTTGTGTCTTGAATGACATTTGGTTAGAGTCTTTGTCAAATCAGTGTATTCTTCTTGTTATAGTTAACTTCACCCATCTTGAGGGTCGTAGTCATTATAAGTTGATTAGGAGTAAAAGCAATATTTAGCTTTTTCTCCTGTTAATGTATTTATTTTTTTTTTAAACGCTTTTTTTTCTTATTTATTTTTCTATTTTTCAAATGGATCTCTAATACACTTTTTCTTCCTGACCCTTGCGCTGCTGTGCCATGTCTATGTCTGTGCCATATGACAAACACATGCATGTGCACATGCACTATTTGTGGCAATTAGCTGCTCTAACTCCAGGCCTTTTTTGGCGTGTCCTCCTCCTCAGGTGTGTGTGTTACCGGAGTCTAAATCCTCTCCGTCCGTGGGGAGCGCTGCGGACTCTGTTCTCCAGGTGATCGTCACTCAGACGTCTCCCTGTCCGACCCCGGCTCTCAGCCCACAGATACCAGCCAACTCCAATGGCCAATCACAGGTCAGTAAAAAGTCACGCCTGGTACTTGGTTACTTGTCCGAGAACACCTAAAGCTGGACATACACTGTGCGATTTTTTTTCACTCGCATTATCCAGCTTCTGCTCAAACTGCACGATTGACTCGCAGGGGTTAGAAGTTCGTAGGTCACGACGCAGGGTCTCACACTATACGGCCCGATGCTCTGATGCGACCTGAATGCTCACGCTGTGCGTCCATAACATGAAGGTTATAACAGAAAATCTGTCGCTCGCTCTCCCCCTCTCTGTCTTTCACTCACACACACACGCACCACCACCATTAACTTTGCTAAATTTCTAATGAAAAACGTGATTGGCAGCTGTGATTGAGCAGCAATGTAAATCCAACTATTTTCGTGGTTGTTGTAGTCGTGATAATTTTGTGAGGCCACATCGAAAAGGCTCAGATGAGCTTGCCAAAGTTCTACAAGTTGTGCCTCCATCGCTTGTGTCCAGATCACACGCTGCACTGCCGTGCTGCTCCGTCTTTTCACTTTCATTTCTGTGTTTGCGCGTGCGCAGTGTGAGAGGCTGCGGTGACGCCCTCACGACGGCCGACAGGATTTCAAACAGGTTTGATTTTCTTACGACCAAACGATTGATGATCGGGAGCTGGTCGTGAGGTGTTTATCGCTTCTCGTTACCTCACGTATACTACACGATGCACGATACACGATGAAGGCGAAATTCGAGCCGATCACCTAAACGGTCGCATGAGTGAAAAATCGGCTCAAAATGAGCCAAAAATCGCACAGTGTGTGCCCAGCATTAGATGACCTTATGAGATATCTCTGCTCTCAGTGACATCGTACAGATCCAAGAGTAGAAAAAAACTACTTTAAATGAAGCATTGAGGTCAGTGTGAAGCCTGTTTTTGACTCACAGGGGTTACTTGTACGTCTACTGAAGTCATTATTTGGACCTTTATCAGTATTCAGTATGAACATCCACCACTGGAACGTTATAAATATGATGGAAAATAACATCCCCTTCATTAATGTTCTCGCCTCTGGTTTACATTCCCAGAATCCTCCTGCTGCTCCGCTGAGCGACCCTCCCCAGATTTATCTCACCAACATGGGGGACCCGTCCGCCCTCATCACTCTCGGAGGGGGCACGGTGAGCCCCGTCCCCCCTCCTCATGTCTCAATGGGCACACAGGGCCCACAGCAGGAGGATTGCGGGGGCCTTACCAACCCCACCAACTTCCCCTCTCACCACCCGCATGCTGCTCCTCATCAGTCTCACCCTGCCCCTGTGTTCGTTATTATCAACCCACCTCCCAATCAGCAGCAGCAACAGGTGCCGATGACTACTGCTGCTCCTCCTCCCTCTGTCGCTCTTCCTCCCACCGCCCGTCCTCCACCCATCGTCATCAAGGAGGAGAATCTGCCGTCAGAGCAGGAGCTGCTGGAGATGGTGACACTGGATGGGAAACAGGTGGAGGAGGTAAGAGGAGGAGGAAATTCTGGGTTTTTAATAAAAGTTTAACAGAAACTTGGTGCTAAGGTGGTGCCCTGTGCTCTTCCATCCAGGTTCCTCAGCTGATCTGTGACTCGGGAGAGCCAGAGCCTCCCCCCACCATTGTGGAAAGCCCGCCCCCGCCCTGCATTGATGCCGGGGTTGGAGTTCAGCAGCCAGCAGAGGAGGGGAGGACAGAGGGTGAGGGCCAGGACACGCTAACAGGTGACAGGAAAGCATTTTAGATGATCTCCCTGATTGAGGAAAGGGTTTTTCTTCCCTCTCTGGGTGGAGCCCACCGAGACCGCCTCCTCTTTTTATGTCTATTCCCATAATTCATTAGATTTCATTCCTGCGATTTGTTTCCTTCAGATCCACTCATCCCCCCGGTGACGACGTCCTCGCCGGTGACCTCTCCAGCAGCTTCATCCTCGGACGCCGTTCCTCCGAAACAAAAGAAGCCACGAGGCCTGGAGCTGCCCTCCTCTCCCTCCCTGCCCCCCGGCCTCTCCCTCGATAAGGTGTGCAACACTGCTGGTCACTTTACTAAACATCACATGTAAAAGTTCAGATGTGCTTCACAAACATAAAAAAAATTATATTTAAAACAGAAAGTCAGGAAGACAAAGTCTGAGGTCAGTGTTTCCCGAGTTTGGGGCCGTAAACGGCAAAACCTGAACCCCCAGTTTTTCTTTGGAAGAAGTTTAGGGTTTTTTTGTTTGTTTTGTTTTTTATGAAGGCATGCAAACTTTACCTGCATATTTAGATTTTTTTTTCTCTAGTTTCAGTCTCCTCAGTTAAAACTTTGCACTTTGTTAGAACTTCATAACTCAATGACAGAAAATCCAAATTTCAGGGCTGAAAAACACATTTAAGCACTTTAATTTTGTCCAAATCACAGTTGTTACAATCTAAAATCCAGAATCTCATTTTTGTTTAGCACATTTTTTTTCTAACCAACCAGTAGCACCATTATCATGGGATATATCATAGTTTCTAATCAAAACTGCAGCAACTTAATCCCTGTGATTCAGAGGAACTTGGGGAAGCATTGGTGTTCTGGATCTTTGAACAGTTTGGTGGAAACTTCAGAGTCATTTTGGGTCAACTATGGCTGCTATGGGTTTCTATGACATAAAATCAAATGTCATAGCAACTGGCGGGATAAGTGACTGGTCAAAACAGTTACAAACGGTCACCTTTTCACCTCTGCTTTGATACCAGGCTCATCATCTAGCTGTGAATCCCTCAGTGTCAAAGACATTTTCTCATATAGTCATGTTTTAACACTGGAAAAATGCAGGTTTTGGTTGTGAAATGGAGAAACATCACTATGTGTGCTATGTAACAACTTGAACGTTAGACATTTATCAGATAAATTGAAGTTTTCAGAATCCTTTGAGTCTGTGATGTGAGTCTCACAGCACTTAAATAAAACGTCCAGGATGAAAAGCTTTTAGCTTTTTCTCTTAAAGCTTTTAGCCGCTCTGAATGTGTTCGTTTTCTTTTCTTTAAACATCAGCAGCACATACTGCAAATGTAAATGACTATAAGACAACTTCAGAATACAACAAGATTAAGTGTAACCACACATTTATAACATATATCCTGCAAACAAAGAGTAAAAGTCAATATATATTTTATTGTACACATTGTAATATATATTTTTAAAGTGACAGTGGATCTACTACAAATGACAACAAATAACAGGACTATGCAGAGACTACTGTTAAGACAGTAACAAAAATTAATTGCCAGTCATGCAGAAGTCCGTGGCCACCCCCACAGAGGCTCATTTTAAGTCTGTAAAAACCCAGATATTTCCACTTCTGCATATATAATCGGTTTAAATATCTTTTATTGATTTAGGTTTTATTAAAAGGATCTTAAATAGGGAGACAGCTGGGCAGTTATTTCTATCAAAAGCAAAGCGACATCAGCAGAAAGATGTCGATGCTGTTAACAAAGTATGAAACAGAGGGATTCAGTCGGAACATGCACTCCTTTCCACACAGCAGGAAACGACACTGCCAGCCTGCCCACTGGCACTGACCGACTCTTCTTCACAGCTTTTGGACTCGAGTGTCGTTTGCTGTGTGGAGTCAGCTGTGCGCTGACTCTGCAGGAGGAAAGGAGTCAGGGAGCGATAGGACACGCCCACACAAAGCAGGCCTGCTACGCCCAGAACGTGTTGTTTAACAAACAAATAATTTAAGTAGAGCGTTTAGTCCTCGGTGATCGTTTTAAAGAGCTCTAAAGTCTTGAATATTGTAGTAAAGCTGTGTAAGTTTTGGGGTTGCCAAAAATGTTTTTATCCAGGAAAACCCTGAAGATATTTTGTGTGCTGCGTCCTCGAGTCCTTATCATGACCACACCAAGATGAATGTGACACGTAAACAAAAATCTTCTCCACAGTCCATGATTCATAAGTTTAATCATTCTGCAGTCTGTTTGTTAGCTCTGTGACACACTTCTAATCGACTGTTAGGTTTGCTGAAATCTCACAGCGTGTAGGCGCTTTCACCCTGAACTCTAACCCCGTGTGAGCCTTGGCAGTCACAAGATTAAATAAAAATCCAAAAACACATCAGAGCTTTTAACATTTTTATTTATTTTCTCCAAAATATGGGATTATAGGGATTTATATATATTGTGTATATGTGCAAGTGTATGAGTGAATGATCGTGCTGTGTTTAGAGGTAAACGTGTGGTGTTGCTTCCTGTTCCTTCTGCAGGTGAATGCAGCAGTTAACAGTTTATTGGCTCCTGGATCAGCGACCAACACGCTCACCCCGACTGTCATCACCTCCCACGCTCTGGTAAACACTCGCTTGTCTATGTGTGGCACACGTGTCTTTATTCATATAGGCGTCTGTTCGCAACTTGGAGGATTGTGTCGTTCTAGCAGCTATCCTCTTTGCATCGCTGCTGCTGACAACAAGTCGACACGAAACACTTTCCTCTACAGCACCACAGACCTTGAATTCCCTGGAACGTCACTTATCTGTTGTTTTGTCTATAGCTGTTTGTTTAAATTATCTTTATTTCAAATCACGTAACACACAGCAGACTGTGAGAGTTTAGTGTAGAGCACTTCGTTCGTGCGCTGCAGGCTTACTTGTTGTTCCTAGAGTATTTAAAAGTAGAACAAGAGGCAGAGCCTTCAGTTTTCAGGCCCCTCTTCTATGGAACCAGCTTCCAGTTTGGATTCAGGAGACAGACACTATAAGCATAAAGTTAGGGCTGGACCAGGTGACCCTGAATCCTCCCTTAGTTATGCTGCAATAGGTGTAGGCTGCCGGGGATTCCCATGATGGATTCAGTGTTTCTTCTTCAGTCACCTTTCTCACTCACTATGTGTTTATACACCTCGCTGCATTTAATCGTAAGTTATTATTCATCTCTGTCTCTCGTCCACAGCATGTCTTTATCCTGTTTTCCTTCTCTTACCCCAACCGGTCGCAGCAGATGGCCCCGCCCCTCCCTGAGCCTGGTTGTGCTGGAGGTTTCTTCCTGTTAAAAGGGAGTTTTTCCTTCCCACTGTCGCCAAAGTGCTTGCTCATAGGGGGTCATTTGATTGTTGGGTTTTTCTCTATATGTATTATTGTAGGGTCTACCTTACAATATAAAGCACGTTCAGGCGACTGTTGTGGTGATTTGGCGCTGTATAAATAAAACTAAATTAATTAGTGTAGAGGTGCCAAACGTGCAGCATGGATCGTGCATTTTAGTGCACGGGAACAGAAATGTACCCAAAGTTCAAAGTCTCGGGAAACATGCTTGAATCATAAATAACTTTATTCATAAAATGATATTTTTTTCATCTTTTTGGTTGTTGTTGTTTTTAGAAAAACGTTTAATGACCTCAAAGTCATTTTCAATACAAGTGAATCAAAATATTGTTCTTCAGTCCCTAATTACATGTGAAGGTCTTGTATGTGTTTATAAATCCTCTGTGATCTGTTTTTCTTCCAATATCTCAGCCTGTCCATCAGCTAAAAGGATGGTACATTGAATTCAAACATTTTCATTAAGAACTTGTTCTTGTTCACTCTAAAACAAATTTAGAGTATATGCACATATGAAGACTTTTAAGTTTAACTGGCTGAGATCAGATTGAGCTCTGGTTTAGTCCATTGTTCAGTTAACCTTCATCTGAAATGCTGCATTGATATTGAAGCTTGTTTTGATGAGTCAATCTTCCTGTTTTTGATTTGTTCTGCAGTGTCAGGAGTTCTTGAATTAAAGCTTCTTCTTTTTTTTTCTTTTTTTTTTAACATTTTCTGTCTTTAAATGTGTCATCTGCATTTGTAGAGCGGCCAATAGGAACAACCTGCCTCCAAAGTTATCTGCATTCCTTCCACAGAAAGCAATAAAGACGGATTTCACTGTTAGATACTCTGACTTGTTGATGTAAACAGAACTGAATCTGGTTGGGACGTCCACACAGGAAGTTGAATCATTTGTCAATTGTTTTTTCTTGAAATGTTCGTTCCTGTCAAACACTCTTGGATGTTTCTGTCCATTTATCCTTCCAGACTCCGGTCCTGTTGACTCCCAGCCCTCTTCCCTCCACCATCCACTTCTGGAGCACGCTCAGTCCCATCGCTCCTCGATCGCCAGCTAAACTTTCCTTCCAGGTAATAAATACACTGAGCCCACTGCATGCAGTTCCCACATCCTGAAACACAAATCCACAAACAAATGGACGATAACAAGTGCAACAAAATTCACTTCAGTACCAAAACTCCTTCACGCTAAAATCCTTTAATCAGCTGGAAACGTGCAGGAACTAAAAGACAATATTGTTTTGGTGAAAGAGAAAAGAATCAGTCTGCAGGTGAAGTTTGTGGTGAAAACTGAAAGAAAAAAGTGTTCAGAGCTGGTTCTCACAATAAGATACTCGTCTTTTAAAATATAATCTGTAGGTTGTTCACAGGTTTGCAGAGCTCACACTGAACCTTACCTTACAGCCACATAATGCTTTGGTCTTTGTCTGTATGCAGGTTTGGTAAATGAAACCACAGCTTCAGTTTCACAGAAAATTCACACGTTTGTGCAGCAAGTTTGCAGTTCTGCTTGTCGCTTCACGCACGCCGTCATGCACACTGGTTCACGTTCAATACATCAGCAGCTGTTAGTTGGGAAGTTTAGACACTTAGATGCTCATTTACACCAGAAGTGAAATCCTACTGCCTGTGGTGATCCTCTTCATTCCTTCTGCAACAATTCATGTCTCAGTCTGCGCTGAAAAGATCATTTTAGAGGCCGTCTGTCATCATTATCGTTCCTTTATCTCTGTGTGCATGTTTTCTGTTGAGTTTGTCATTAAATAAGTTTTCACTTAAATATTTTTCTGCAGCCAAGTTTTAAACAAATATAAACATAAAAGCAGAAAAATTCTCTTATTTCCCTAAGGCTGTGTTTTCACAGCCCGGCGTAGAAATGAGTGGTTAAAAGCATAAACTGTATAAAAGATGGACGTAGCCATCATCATGTCACCCTTTGGTTTTGGGCAAGCTGCAGCTACAGACTGTATGGGTGCATCACACACAGACACCGGCTAATTAGTGCAACAAAACGGAACCACAAACTTCTTGCAGGAGCCGTACTGTAGAGTAGAATAGAAAGCCTTTATCGCTATTGTACATAAGACATATCCAAGATTTGGTGAAATATTCTGTACAGTGCAAAAACATTGAAGTAGAAAAATGAGTAAAAACAATGAAAGCTTATAAAACTAACTATGTAAAGAATAAAGGCTGCTATAAAGAAGACACACACACATTAAGGATTCACCATTCACTGTTGAACTTCAAATTAGTTGCTAAATAATCATTTGTTTTGTTTATTTATACAAGCTCAAATTTGTGATAGCCCAGGGGAAAAAACTGAGTTTGTTTACCCGGCGCTTGGTGCACCTGTGCTGCAGGGCAGGAGGTTGAACAGTTAGATGTCCAGGGTGAAAAGGGTCTTAAATTATTTTCCTCGCCCCGCTGAGACACCAAGATCTGGAGATGTCCTCCAGGGAGGACAATGTGCAGCCGGTGGTTCTCTGGGAAGTGTTGATGGACGTCTGCACTGAGCAGGTCCCACACTGTGATGCATTCACTGCCTGTTCAGTTGTTATGAAGGTGGAAAATATTCATAGAGGCCCAAAAGGGATTTTGCACCAGGCTGTAAACATGCCTTTTAATGCTGTAAAGTTGTGCATTTTAACATGCGAGTCTGTGCATTAACACACTTTCAGAACGAGTAAGTCAACTGTATGGAGCAACAACTGTCGCTCGCTTATGAAAACTGACTCGCCTTCAATTTACTGAGCGATAAAATGACACGATGAAGCATCAGCGTAGCATCAGTCATATGTTCAGTGGAGACTCTGTAGCATGGTGTCTGGCCACACTGGCTTTATGTAGTGAAATTAGAAGACGATTTATGGATGACCATCATAGATGGGAGGCCCTTATCTTTACTTATTTGGCATTGAAGAGGAAAGCATCATCACAGAATCACCAAAGTATAAAAACTGGTTTTCAGGACACAAGCTCCTCTACCACAAACACACACACACACATGGATACTGTGCACTGCGGGTACCTGAATCTGATCCAGGGTCCCTGCGCACACACACACATGCAAACACACACATATACTATGTGAGGACTCGTATTGACGTCAGCCTTAATCTGAATATAGTTCTAAACATGAATCCTAAATCCAGGTGTAAAACCTTTAAACCTGAAGGTCTCAATCAAAGTGAGGAGGGGCGTCCTCGCATGATCTAAAATACACACAAGTCCCCACATTGATAGATGAACGAGAATACACAGAGCTGGTTTGTGTGTCTGCAGGTTTCTGGCCCAGCTTGAAGTCCGTCTGTTATCTGTTATTAAAGGTTCAGTTCACTCAGTGCATAAACAACAGCACATTCTGAGTCTTCTCTCTGACGGAGTCGTAATAATGATTATAATGCACTAAAATACACTGCACATTATCTCGTTACAATGGGACCTGTCAGGATGTGGGTTATATTAGACAGCCGTTGAACAGGGAGCGCTTGGAGCTGATGTGTTGGAGGCAGGAAGGATGGGCGGTGCGAGGATCTAGGCCAAAAAATGTTATAAAAAGAAGAGGGAAAAGCTTGAAACGTTAAATATTTTTAATGTTTGCATGCCTGTATGCACAGTTGGGTAGTTTAAGCATTTATTTGTCTATAACTAGTATCATTAAATCATTTCGTCCTGTGTTCTGAAACAAAGGTGTTAAGTTTTCTCTGCTGTTTGTATTGTGACGCTGTGATACTTTGTCGCCTCCTTGTGGTGCAGCTAAAAATTGCAGGCTGTGAAAACCCTGCAGCTCCTCGGTAACATCTTTCATGACCTGCTAGAAAAGCTGTGTTTTAACCCATTTTAACTCTTCAGTGACGGGAAAAGTGTTCAGCTGGTTTTTTACATTGTAAGATGAGGACTCTCCTTTTGGTTTCTTCACACTTGTGGCTACAAGTGTGAAGAAACCAAAAGGAGAGTTTTTAAGCATTCTGTGTCCGAGCAGAAATGTTCAAATATGAAAGATTTTCCACCATGTGCTCACCAGACCTCAGTGATCTAGTGAGACTATAAATAAATATCTGTTATTTAAACAGGTTGCCTCTTTATCAAGACAGAGCAGTGTACACGGGCAAAGTGTGCAGTTTTAGAGCAGGCAGAGGTACCGTAATACGGATGCATTTGATTTGTTCAGGAGTTGGAGGCAAGGATGGAGGTTAAATAGAAGTGAACCCTTGAGGCCTGAGATTATGAGTACTACATTTAAAATGTAAGTAAAGAACAGGTAAACCAGGCAGTCTTAAATCATAGTAAGTACCCCTGAGTCCTGGGTTTCTCAGGACCATGTCTGTATTTTAAGTAATGAAGTGTCAGAATATTATTTCAGCTTCCATCACGTGCCCAGTGGGACTTTACGGAGTTTACAGACACTGTTTGGGAGTTTTGCTTTTATATAGTTTAACCATTTCAAGTACTTTTCTCCAGAGACTGAAATGTTCGACCTTTAATCTGAAGACAAAATGTTTAATTTGATTCATTGTGTGATGTCTTCTTCTTGGAAAAACGTACTGAAACGAGATACACTCCAAGAGCGCAAATCTCCACCAAGACACCTCAGTCTCTGGGCACGATTTACTTTTAAGGGAATAGTGTTTGTATTTTGTATGCAAACATTGTTTAAGAGTAGCATAAATAACACCAACTTATGATGTAACATTATGCTACAGTTTATTTCTAACTAGGCAGCTCATTCTCATTTTCTTGACTGTATTTTAAAGATATAAAATATTTATAGGTCAACTTGAAAGAAACCCAGATGTGTGAGGTCAGAGGTCAAATGTGACATGATACTTTAAATTTTAATATGTTACTTTCTACATGTAGATAACACACACCACACTTGTAGGAATCATGGTTTCTAAGTTGAGGCAGTTTTCAACCAATAAATAAATAAAAGACTGCAGAACCAAATTTTAATGGATTGTTAACATCAAAACTTTATTCAAAACTTTTGTGTTTACAGATAAAATGGCATGCAGGCATAAAAAGGAATCAGTTACACATTCTTCCGTCAATGTACAAACCTTAGTGTTCAGAAGCGACGGGTTCAGTTTGCTTAAAAATGCCTTAAATGTCTTAGAATCAGTAAATTGGCTACTGAGGAAGAAAAATAATTCATAAACTTCATCAGTGTGCATCATGTTCTACAGAAAGACAAAAAAGAAAGAAAGTGAAGCTGAAAAACAGCTGATTTTTACCAAGTTGGCAGGATGTGGGGTGGCTGTAGCTCAGGTGTCAGAGCAGGTCAACCACTAATCAGAAGGTCGGTGGTTCGATCCCAGGCTGCCTCGTGGCTGCATGCCATTGGGCAAGATACTAACCCCATGTTTGCCTGCTGGTGGTGGTCAGAGGGCCCGGTGGCGCCAGTGTCCGGCAGCCTCGCCTCTGTCAGTGCGCCCCAGGGCAGCTGTGGCTACAATGTAGCTGCCATCACCAGTGTGTGAATGGGTGAATGACTGAATGTAGTGTGAAGCGCTTTGGGGTCCTTAGGGACTAGAAAAGCGCTATACAAATGCAGGCCATTTACCATTTAACATTCCTTCAAAATAAAACGTCAAGTTTTCATCTTCAGTGTCTCTTTCTGTCTCTTCTCAGTTTCCCTCTAACGGCAGTAATCAGATCCACATCCCGGCTCTGAGCGTCGACGGCCTCTCCACCCCCGTGGTCCTCTCCCCGGGGCCCCAGAAGCCCTGAGCTCCCCGCCCGCCTGAAGCAGCTCTTCACCGGGCACAACCTCGCCCAATGATCTCCTCAACTCCTGGAGGGTCGGAGGAAAAGCCGGATCTGCACTGACTCTGAAATGCATCACTAAAAACCCGACGCCATGAGAAGTTTAGGCTGCATCGGCTGACTCTTTTTGGTAGGTGTGATGGTTTGTGTGGGCCTTTCACTGGTGGACGCGTTCACAGCCGAGGATCAGTCAGACCCTCCGCTGATTCTTACACTTTCTAACAGGTGGGAATCTGCGCTTTGTCCTCCTTCCACCTTGCTGTTTCTTTCATAGCTTTGTACTCAAACACTATGACAGCGGGGTTTCGAGAGAACCAGATGCTTCTCTCGACTTGAACTCATCACAAGAAGCCAACACGAGGACATAAATGGCAACTAAAGGCCACGAGAAGACGGAGGGATGTTTTTCTCTTTTTCTACTGGTGTTTTTTAAACCTGTCGTTGGATTTCTTTCTATAATATTGTGAGGTCTTTACCTTACGATGCAAAAGTGCTCTGACGTGACTGTTGTCAAGTAAAACAGCTTAACCTTGAAGATGGCTTTTATAGCCAGTCTGCTTACTGAAAACTGACAGCAAACAAATGTCTGTTTTCAAACGGTTTCTTCAGCGTGTGACGGAGGGGAAACCGGAGAAAAGCTGGAGTCGTCTCTTATTTGAGTTTTTACTAAACAGAAGATTTGACTTGACGTTTTCTGGGAGTAACTGATCACGGACTGGAAGGAGGGTCTCACGAACGTTCACATGTTTGTGTGTAAAAGGATCTGCAGTTCCTCATAATCTCACATTTTTTCTGATGGGATCTTTTGTTTTTTAAATTCGAGGTTATTTATTTCTGTCTTGTTTCAATGCACCTTTCTCTGCAGATTCCTTAAAGGTTCTTGACTGTTTTTAAAACGGTCTCATCTTTTTTTCCCCCTCATTTTTTAAGCTACCAGGCGACTCTCTCCCAGTTGGAATTTAATTTCAGCACCAACACTGACATTTTATAAACTCACCTTCTGCTGGATTTCTTCAGAAACGACTTTCAGAGCCATTTAAGGGTTGTTGCTTTGCTCTTACTGGCCGATTTTAAAGGTCACGCCTTTCTCTGGTTCTGCATGGCCTGTTTTTTTGGGGGGTTTTTTTGGTTGTTTATTGTTTGTTTTGTTTTGAGTGGACTCCTCAGCAGCATTTCGAACTGACCAATCACAAAGGATGAAGATGACGGTGGACCTGAGGTTTTTCAAAGCCAAGTTCTTTCTCTATAAAAGTGTCTAAATGTGACAGATTGTATATTTTCTCACAGAGTTTAATGTCCAAACTGAACTGAAGTGTCTGTCAGACTTGATTTAAAGGTTTTACCGAGGACAGAGTCACATTCCTTTGGTTTTTAAAACAGTGATAGATGAGTTTGCGTTACTTATTAACAACTGCTTATTGTTTGAATCTCAGCAGTCATTCCAGAGATTTTATTTGAGCAGCTCTGAAAAATAAATGTTTTGTTCCAAAAGCCTTGGAACAAATCTGCAGTCATGTTGCCACAAGTTGAAAGAGTTGCATTTATTCTCCTTTCATTGAGAGTGTAGGACAGCCTTTAATATATTGAAAGCTTTTTCTGTGCAAAAACCAACAACAAAGGACCGAGCTTAATGACACTCTGTCATACCGGGGCTTATGATTGAAACATTTCAAATAATTTGATCAATTTGTTTAATAAAGCACCAAAAACCATGAAAAACATAAATTCTCCAACATGCAAGTCCAAGTCTACGTCCTCATTTTGTACAAACATCAGCACAACATTTCAAAATTAAAAAGGCATTAGAAAAGCATCAGATGGTCTTTAGTGTCAACCTTGGAACAAGATGACTAAGAAAATGTTTTTTTTCCCTTTTATGGCTTAAACGCGTATTTAATTGGATCTCGGAAGACATCCTTGATGGCAGGAGCTGATTTATCTGTTTATCTGTGTGTGAAAAAATTTTAGTTCTCTGAAATTTAAATAAAAACTAAACTTTCAGATAAAATACAAATACACAGGAAGTGGCTCTAACTTTAGTCTTTGTCAGTTTGGTAAAATTTGCTCTCAGAGTTGAACTTAAACTCCTCAAGGTCATAAATAATCTGACCACATCAAATCTCAACGACCTCGTAGTACCATGTAATCCCATCACAACACCTTACTCTCAGACTGCTGGCTTACTTCTGTTTACTGAGTTTCTAAAATTTAGAGTGAGAGGCACAGCCTTCGGTGTTCAGGCTAATCTCGACTTTCAGACTCTCTTAGCTTTGCTGCTGTAGGCTCAGCCTGCTGGAGGACTTCCCATGATGCACTGAGACTTCCTTCTCCTCTCCCACCTCTTCACTCCCTGCTGCAGATCGCAACGTTTTCTTTCTTGTTTCTCGGGTGACGTATACGTCTGCCCCTCCCTCAGCCTGGTGCTTCTGGAGATCTCTTCATGTTTAAAAAGGAAAAAAAAAAAAGAAGTTCTTTCTGCCCTCTGTGTTGCACACAGGGGATCAGCTGATTGTTGGGGTTTTCTCTTCAACCTCGTAGACTGTTTTTGATTTAATTCCAATTAAATAAAATAAAATAAATTTGAATGAAAAAGGAAGAAATGAAACCTTTAAAAACTAACACTAAATACTTTCAGTGATTTAAAAACTAAACTCAAACAAACTAAAATTGAACTGAAACCTGATTAATGATAAAACATAACTGTGTTAAATGTTATCCCGTCAGTTCTTACAGTTGGATTTGAGATTATTCAAAGATGAGCATCCTCTAATCTTCAGGGCACCGCAGTGATTTTTATCCACTTAAGAACTTTAAAACAGCGGTCCCCAACCCCCGGGCCTCGGACCGGTACCGGTCCGTGAGTCGTTTGGTACCGGGCCGCGAGAGTTGAGGCTCAGGTGTGAAATGTATGGTTTTCAGGGTTTTTATCGTTAACTCGGTTTTCCTGGGTCTTTTCACGTGTGTTATGAATAAATCTTCTTTTTTTCGGTACCGGTACTAGTTTTATTTTGTTGTATTTATCCGCGACACCTTAAAGGCCGGTCCGTGAAAATATTGTCGGGCATGAACCGGTCCGTCGCGCAAAAAAGGTTGGAGACCGCTGCTTTAAAAGATCAAAACTCTGTGGAACAAAGTATCAGATAATCCCAGTTTTAAACATTTTTTAAATCCTTGCTGGTAAAGTTTGATAATTTTAGGTTGTGAGACATGCGGTCGTATGTTTTGTTCTCTCTGCGTCGGCTATGAAGCATATGAGTTTTACTGTACATGATTTACAAACAACTAGGAGGCTTCATGCATTAGAACAATGATTAGTTGGATTTTGTGCAGTCTTTAGTTTCGTTTACAGACTTTTTCCACTAATATCGGCTCGGCTCGGTTTTCAGGGTTTCCCATTAGGTGGTAGTACCTGGTACCTGCTCCATTGGGGTTCTGAATGGTCCTAAAATGTGACTGCATGTCAACAGACAGCATGCAGCAGATGGGCCAGTCAGTGGCGTCCCTCGATGTGTCATGAGAGCAAGTCCTTCACAAAATTCCAAACCGCCATTTTTGAAATCTGGCAGTGAGGGAAAGTGGCTCCACACAAACCAACACCGATGAGGTGCAGACACTTGGCATCGGTTTGGCAGCAGGCATACCAACGCTTCGATATCCTCCACTGTTGTGTTGTGGCGCATACGAATGACATCACAGGAATTTTGGCGGTGTTGCCACAGCAACCCCAAGGACACTGATGCGGTTGTATTATAATAGAAAACGACTGAAACAGAGTCGAGCCGAGCAGATCAGACTGGATACTTGGTTCTCTCAGAGGACCTGGAGTTTCGCTTGATTTACACGAACATGTGATTTTTAAAGCATGTTTGACGTGAACTTGTGGCGACATCGAAAACCTGCAGAGACAAAAAAAAATGTTTTGTTTTGTTTGTTTGTTTCCCCCAAAATTGTAGACAGACACTGACTCATGTTCCTCTAAAAAAAAAAAAAAACCCAGACTGTTGATGTTGTTGTTGTTCGTGTTATTTCTAATGCTAGCTGTGGTTGCCACGGTAACCTGACCCGACTGTTGCCGCCCTGCAGGTTGCTGTTGTCATTGCTGTTGTTATCGTTGTTGCTGCTGGAGCTGTTAACGTGTTTCTATGCTTCTGTGTGTGACGCCAAGGCTGCAGACACACACACACACACACACACACACACACACACACACACACACACACACACACACACACACACAATGCAATCTTTGTGAGGATTCATTGGAGGGGTCGGTCTGTTCATGCTAACTCAAGCTTTGCTCAGTTACTCGCTGTGATGTTGCTACTGCTGGCACATCTTGCGCTCTGGCTCGTTGCGCACTTACACGTCTTTATCACATAAATAAGATCATCTGCCACGTTTGCATCAAGGGTGAGGAGGAAGCTCGGGCATAGATACCCAGAAGGTGCAGAACATGCTCCAAGAAAACAAAAGTTAACGAAAACTTGTGTTCATATTTGAATTACGCCTTTCTCCAAATTCATAACATTACGTTTCGGTATTTCAGTGACATTTCTCTTAAGATTACAGTTTAGGGTGCACTGCTGTGCTGTGCCGACCACACCACAAATTACTGCAGCATCACTGCTGTGCTTTTTACCAGCAACATGGTGTCATTACCAAATCTGTAACTACCTGTTTCTACTTGAAAAGTATGATGGGGGAAAGAAAATACTGCACTAACTGAGCTAAGAGATTTTTGGTGGCGAAGGTGGACCGGTTCAGAAAAAGGTAAGAAAGCGGAAGTGGCTTTGCTCCAACAGTGTTTAAAGTTCTACAGACAAGTTGGAGAAATTTAGGCAGGTGTTGAAGCGCAGCAGGAGCTGCACTTCTCTGCACTTCCACTAATGGCCAAAGTGAGTCAGTCGCTATTGACTCTCGTGTTCAAATGTCCAACTTAGGTAAAATGGTCTTTGCACTCTACAAAATATTATTGTGAAAAATGTAATTTGTTTTGATTTGACAGATGTTCCTCTCTGCTAGTCGTAGAACTGGACCTGTCTTGTGTGTGCTGTTGGCACCTTTTGGATTATTTTTAATGGAAAAATGTGTCTTTGTTTACAGTCAAATGTAATGGCAGCAAGTATCAAGTAATCTAAGCTTTTAGGTTCAAGGTTGGTTGAGCTAAGAGCAGTGCAGTGTCTGCAGTGAGGTTCAGGCTGAGGACAGGGGCGCTCTGGATTTGGACAGATGGTTCATAGATGAGAGGAAAAGCCCGACTACCCAACCTTTCAAAGGTGGGTCCTCACAAGGTTGACCCTCTGTTTGGTTCCCACAAAGATAGCTGTGCAAGCACACACACACACACACACACACACACAGCTGGAGCGTCAGGGACTGAGTGAAGCTCGTATTCAGTGTTTCCACCTTCACTGAGGTTATTCTGCAACTCGTTAAATACCTGAAACATCCTGCAAAACAAAATCTTTCTTTACTACTTAATTTTTCTTACAATGTGAAGTTTAAAAAGGAACAAAAAATCTGATTCAGGATAGAGGTTCTAGTTTTCTCTACCTGATCCTAGCTGGAACCATCCTTCATCAGCTCCTCTGAATTCAGCCTCAGATCGGTCCCTGACGGCGGGATTTCCCAGCCTTTGCGGCGACGTAAACGCAGCACCAAGCCATCGTGTTCGACTGTTCTCTCTTTACAGCATGACTCTATTTTTCTATCAGAGATGACGTGTTTATATTGCGTGTAAGATTTAAAGAGCGACGAAGCCTTAAAGATTTCAGCTGCAGCAGAAGAAAGATGCATCCTCATTTAAAAAAAAAAAAAAAAAAAGATACTACCTGTTGTGTATCTTTCTTTCAGAGCATGATGATGAAAAATAAGCCATTTATCGAGAAAAGCTGAACTTTGTGTATCGAGTTTTGGACGCAGGGTTTGAGTCCGACATGTTTAACTTCAAGCTAACCTTTCTCTCACCAGCAGAACATGACGAATGTCTTTATATTGATTAGAAACTGCTTTGCATTCTGGGTAATGTCCAGATTTCTGTTTTTGAAACTCATCACCATCTGAGCGAACTTGACGAGGGGTCTGCTTTGCAAACGCTGCCTGTATGCAGATGAAAGATGCTTGCAAAGTGACATTTGAGGAAATACTTCACCTGCAGGCCTTTAAGTCTTAAAACAATATTTTCAGACGTCTTTAATTCACAGAAGTCTTAAACTGTCTCTCTCGAATGTGAATCACTGATAGGGAAGCACGTTATGGAAGAGGCAAAGCAAACCCCTGCCTCCAGTTGCATAAGGCATCTTTTCACTGTAGGGGCAAAGTGTTGTAAAGGTATCGGCCTTAACAAAGTTCTTGGGCGCTTTCTCCAGGTTTAAAGAATCAGAATCGAAGCCGCTCAGCGGTTCCTACCCCGAAAAGGGTTTCTGTAGGGTTGGTTCCTGAGATCTGAACATGCGAAGATTGAAAGCCAAAACAGCCGGCTGGTTCCTGCAGTCAGAAGCGGTCTGTGGACATGTACTCAGGATTTGGTGATGAGTTTCACTTCATAAACATCATCAGTTAGATTTTCTGCTCTGGTTTCTTGACATTTATAAAGGAAGCCGTTCCTTAAATCCAGTGAGGAACATCTGTTGTTCCTGAGCTTTCTGTCTGTTCACTTGAGGCCTGGAGTTTTCTCAGTGGTTTTCATCTCATAAACCAAAAGTTGTTTGGGTTTTTCACGTTGACGTCCAAAACCTGGACAGACTTTGCTGCCGGTCATTCTGCATTTGAGCGTACCGTCCAGCTGCACTTCAGAAACTGTTCGTGTGCAAACCAGCTCAGTGCAACTTAATGAATCTTTGTCTTACTGTAACACTGTTTAGAATTATAGTAACTTTGATATGGTAATACATCTAATATATGACTTGTTCAATGACAAAACATAACATGAAAAATGAATAAATATTCACGCCTCTTTTAAGACAGTGATTTCTTTTTATAACTAATATTTATAATCTGCTTCCTGTTATATGTATGTATCTGCTTTACTTTTTAGTAATTTAAATATGAAATAGGTCATTCATGCTGGGAAGTATGAGCAGCTTCTTGTTATAATGACAAAGATAGAATAAAAGTTAAAAAAGGCGTAAAACAAGAAATTAAATGATGACAGTTCTTGTTTTCACCGGCCTCCGTTACAGGAAA
The DNA here is from genome assembly GCF_051167445.1 of Perissodus microlepis. Classification (NCBI taxonomy): domain Eukaryota; kingdom Metazoa; phylum Chordata; class Actinopteri; order Cichliformes; family Cichlidae; genus Perissodus; species Perissodus microlepis. The sequence goes on from NC_140480.1 coordinate 32,709,526, forward strand.
GAGCTTCTTGTTATAACAACAACTGCCTCCTTATGTCAAAGGTTTGTGGAAAATAACTAGAATTTAAGCTTAAAATCTTTCTTGCTAGAAAAGTTTAACATTATTCAAAAATTACAATTTTTAAATGCTGTCATTCAGTTACTTTTAATTTTGCAATTTTTAATTAACATTTGCACGTCTGTCGAGTGGTTTCATCCTTTGGTTATTGAGCCTTAATTGCACAGTTTAAATAGCTAGTTTTGAGGGCAAAACTAGCAATTTAACCTTAAAGAAAGAGCACTGACCCATGATCCTTTGAAGCAGGATGACAGACGGAAAGCTCTGGAAGCCGATGGCTGACGCGCCTCCTAATTGTAAAGAGGTTTTCTGTCCACAGTTTGTGTGGAAATCTTCACTGTATATAGACGCGAAATATAATCTGAACATATGAATATGCTATATATTCTGTACCATGTAACAGGCCTGACCAATGGGCTGGGGGTTGTTAATGACGTGTTGTTCCTGTGGCCTGTCGTTGCTGTCAGATCCTGCGTGGCCCCTCCCCTCCTCGGCTGTGATTGGCCATGGAGTTTATTGATGTAAAGTGGCGGGGCCTGCTTTTATTTTTCTGAGATAGAGTTCTACATGTTTAACATGTTATTTACTGGAACCATTTAAAAGAAAAGCTATTTTTTATGGACGTGATTTTAGTTTTTGTTGGTGTACCATGTTATGCTGATGATTCCTCTTGTTTTCTACAAACACACATGCACACACACTGGGAGGACGGTAATAAAACTATTTTGTCCTGTACAGTTTGTACTGTCTCATTTATGACTTTTGAATGCTAAGCATACCTGGGCACGGGAAGCCGTTTAGTTCAAACTTCTAGCATACATGTTGAGTGCTTGTGATGAGTTACCCTTAGTTAAAAAACAAACTTCAGATTTAGAAATGTAAGATTTCTGAGAGGAAACGCTCGCTCAGAGAAAGTCATGCGATTTCAGATGATTCAGAGAGAATATGCTGACTCATCAGTGATCACCCAGATGCCTGCTGGCACATCAATGCGATGAGCACGCACACAGAGCACAAAATCAATATGATTTCATATTTTTTCAGCTCAAAGTAAAGCACTGACTGAAAAATAATTTAAAAACACCAGAGTGTTAGATCTGATTTTATTTCATGTATAATGTTCTTTATGTTTAATTATTAAAGATCTATTTTGTAATTAGGCTGTCTTTATTATGTTTTAGCACATACAGCGTTGTTATTGATGGGTTGTTTTTTAAGGGAACTAGGAATTTGCTGATTGTTGCATTGTAAGTGTAGTTAACTGCTGGCATAGTTCACAGAAAGGTGTCTTACTACCACTGAAATCTCCACCCTGTCACTCAGAAACATGAAGAAAGAAACTTTTACCTAATTCACTTTTAATGGTTTGAGCTACAGCTCCACCAAGGCTCTGTTTAGTCTGGACTATCCTAAAAACGCCCCTTATGAAATAGGAGGGCCGGGGCACAGGGGCTCTCAGACAGTATATTTACTCACTACACCCTCTTGTGTTACAAACTGGTATTACATGCAAATACACCCAACCTCTAGTACTTCAGTCAATCGCATTTCAACACATTACAAAAATGTTTTGGACCTCAAATAGCGACGATTGTTTTTACACATCTTGTTGGTAGCTTTTAGTCTGTAGAGCTACAGGTTCACATGTTTGAAGCATGTGGATGTGGGGTACTTTTACTGCACCGCTTTAATGCCATGGATTTAATCTCTGCTAATAGTAGTGCTAACTCGGGCCACCTCACTTGCCGCTCATGTGACACGCTCCCATTTCTCCATCAAGAGTCTCCCAGTGGAGGTTAGAGAGCCGGAGGCTGCAGGTCCCAACCTTAAACCAAGTCTTCACAGTTAAAGATAAAGGTTTACCAGGACTTCTTTTTGTCCCCACGTGTCAGTGTGATAACAGACAAATGTCCCCATAGCATCAGTAATGCAAGTACACACACTTTTCTGATGGGAATAGTGAGTTTTAATCCAGACTAATCTGGATTTGAGAGGCTGCAGGATTGTTTTCACTCAGTTCACACCGAGTCTCTCACACACACATAAGATGCTGTGTGTGTGTGTGTGTGTGTGTGTGCGCCTCAACCAAATTTTCAAAGATAAGTCTTCCATTTTATTGTTTACACTGAACTTTGACCTGATTTGTCATAAATCTCCTGCAGATTACAACATGAAGGCTGATGACAGTTTATGTGATGTGTGTGTGCGTCTTCTTACACACACACACACACACACACACACACACACACTCTCAGGGAACAAGCTGACACACATTTACAGATAAAACAGGTTGGAGGAAAAACCTACTTTGCATTGTGGGAGAATTTGGGTTGAACTCGAAAGAGGAGGGAATCAGATGTCAGTGCTTCCATCCAGCTGCAGCTCAGAGGTTTAATAAAACATGAATCCATGCTTTATTTTTTATTAAACCTCTGATCCTCTGAACATGAGTTCACCTCTGGTCAGGAAAAGAGCAGGTGGAGTAAATCCTCCTGTTGGGGTCCTTAAACCACACAGAAGAAAGGACGAGCCTCGGAGCTCTCAGTGGTTGGTCTTGTTGTTCCACGAGAGGCGCTAATCATTTATTCCAGTATGAATAGATATTAATGGAGGCTCTGAGGAGATGTAGCCCAAAAATGTATTTTCATCATCGATAGAAGAGAACAATTGCAGTTAAAGCCCTGAGTCTCATAGACCTCACATTACCACCTTACGGCATTTTGATTTGAAGCATGATAGCATCAGCTTCAACCCCCAGCAGCTACTTCCTATACACACATGCTGGTTTAACTGTGCTGCTGATGTATGGTTAAATTAGCTTTCCATGTTTAAAAAGAAAAGATTATTGATATTACATCTCTGAAAACTGAAACAAAAAGGTTTGAATAATTATTTCAGTAGTTTGACCCCGGCTCGCCCATATTGGCTAAGAAGGTGAACACAGGACTGCTGGCGTTTCTTTTGAGGAAGTGCTTTTAACACTAAATATTTGCAATTGGGTTTTGTTTTGTTTTAATTTAAGTCATGCTTCCATTTTCATATTCATCTCCAACAAAACGGGAATTTTTTTTAATGATGTTTTATCCACAAATTGAGAAAAGGTTATAATAGCAAACAGCAAGTGTCATCAACTAGACGTTCACCCAAAGAAAGGACCCAAATGCACACCAAACAAATAACAAATAACAGAATACAAAGCGGGCAAAGCCTTAAGTAAATAATAACCACGGAGGGTCGGTGACTGGGACAGAGAGGGAGTGGCCTAGTAAATCAGGTTGCAGGAGCGGGCACAGAAAAGGCATCAGAGGAACAGGAGGGATTCTGTAACAGACGGAGAGGCAGGAACTTCACAATCATGAGCAGGTGAATGATTCTCCTTACTTTACAGGTCCAAGTTGGTAAACACTGAGAAAGGGAGGTCCGTGGAAGTTTCCTTGAGAGTCCTGAGGTTAAACGAGAAGGTCAGAGGGCAAAGAGATGGAGAATATCCAGGTGAGATTGAACCAGGGAATGCAACACCTCCCAACACAGGGAAAACAGAGTTACACAAGGAAGAAGCAACTAGCATGAGTCTCAGAGGGTCAGTCTAGTTCTAGTTACCACAGTAGTGAGCTTAACAAACTGGTGAGGAAAGGCAGGTTGCACAGGTTTAAGTAGCTCTCCCGCTGATTGCTTGCAGATGGAATACAGGTGAGGCGCTGGCCCCACCCAAAAGGGGAGGACCCACAGCCACAGATGGAAAACTCCCACGGACCATGACAGGAAGTGAGGGGACTTAATCCAACTGAACCACTCTGAACTTGAACCTGCTGTAAAAGGCTTTTATCAGTAACTTTTCTGACATCAGAAACCTGACTGGATCAAAGTCTTAAGACTTTATAATGTCCATCAGAATCGGATTTAAAAAAATAAAGATATTTAAAAGTCCTGCTGAAACACTGCTTTGTCAGTGTTTTAAAGATTTAAGGTCTGATATGATGAGAACTGTTTGGTGTGGATTTATTTTTTACTGCTCTAATCTGTGACAACTCCTGACTGATATTAAATTAGCAGATATTTGTGTGGAGTTTGGTTCATATCTGTGATCAGAATGACGATCAATCTTCTTTTATTCTTCAGCATCTTGTTTTCTTTTTCCTTTTCACCACCGTTTAAACGTCTTCATCATCTTCCTCCTCTCTGTCCTGTCATTTTTAAAGTGAGCCATCGTCACCTCGATGTCCTCATCCTCGCCTTCGCTCCATGTACAGTAACGCTGACTCACCCTGAGGATTTACTGGATCAATATGAGATCACTCATGATGTCAGCAGGTGTCTCGCATTACTTTGGTTACCTCTCAGTGTTGAGCGCTGGACGTCCGCAGAGATCAGAGAACCTCGCTGGGACTCGCAGTGGAAATTAAATAAAAATGCAGTAACTAAAAGATAATTGTGGATGCTTCTGCGTGTTTATATTTGATCCTTTTTCCATTTTTGATTTCTTCATGTTCTCACCTTTCTGTCTGCATCTTTTCTGGGGGAATATCGAGGCGTTCCCAGAAATAAGCTCTGGGTCTGTCGAGGGATCGCCTTCTGGCTGGATTGCAAAAAATCCTCAGTTGGCTCCTTCTGATGTAGAGCAGTGGCTCCTCACAAATCTCTGTGGCTTTTTTAATACTAACAATTTCTTATTTACTTATTGCGTTACAATCCTATAATTGTTGCTGGTATTATGAAGGCGATAATGATAATATTAATTCATTTATTCCGTTTTATCATGAACACATTTGCTACATGTGATCAATCATAATTTTAGAACTTATCAAACTTTTCTGTTTTGTTTGTTGTCTGTTTCCTGTTTGTTGTTTGATTCGTTATCATCATTGTTTGTTTGTTTGGTTATTTTTTTTATACTAAATAAAAATAAATACAAACAAAGCCCCCAAATTGTTTTGTTTTATGGAGAAAATGAAGCAATATGTTGTTACATTGTTGTTCACTAAAACTAAAAACTAAAACCTTTTAATTTTAGTGTATTTCATTTATATTTATAGGCACTGATTGAATTTCCATGAAATGTCCCAATAAAAAAGAGATGAAGTGCGATGTAAGCTATAAAGCACTGACATCATGCTTAGATACTCTCTGTTTAACAGTAAACTCTTTGCTTCTGATGTGTTACTGAAGACATTTTGACTTGTGAAGTTTCAAACTTCCTGTTTAAACTTTCAGCTGGTTCGTGCCTCAGATCAGACAGCACCACGGAGACACCACAGAAGAAGAAGAAGCGAAGTAGAGAGAGATAACAAGGGGAGCGCAGACTCTCAGTCATTAGGTGAATCTGGAGCATTACGTCATGTCAGAAGACACCCACCCTCCCCTTCCTCCTCATCATCATCGTTCACCCTCCTCCTCCTCCAGCGCTTCTGTGCAGCATCCGAGCTCCCTGATTGGTCCCTCGTCCAGTGGCCTATAAATCCCATTGGCTGATGGGAAGTCAGCTGCCGCGGACCTGACAGAGGACAGGAGGGAGAGAGGGAGGGATCCTTCAGATAAAAGCGCCAGCAGCAGCAGGACTCGGCCCGCCCTCATCTGGATCACCAAACCATCAGCGGACCGGAGAACCGCCCGCTTCTACCGGACTCATTCCGCCCGGGCTCTGTGAGGCTCTGCCCGGCTCTGTGAGGCTCTGCCCCGGGCTGTGTCTGCAGCTGCGGCTGGGAGCAGGAGAAGCAGCAGGCGGAGGAGCAAGGTGAGAACATGGGCGTCTGTCCTCACTGGAGCACGGAGCTCTGCGGGGACACCACAGTGAGACGGAGGGACGAATCATGAATCAAACCCGGGGTTTAATCCCGGGTACTCACCTCAAAGTTTATCATTTCTTTATTTTCACAAAGAAAAAGAGTCGCTGCTGCGAAACACGAGCTTTGTTCCTAAATGAGCCGAAATGCAGCTCGATGCTGATGACACTGAGTGATAAAGAGAGGAAAGACGAACGGGACTGTAATCAGTCTCCGTGTTTACTGCACTGTGCAGGAAAAGTCAACTTCAGTCTTCAGGCATTGTTAATTTTTAACTTTAAGAGTTTTAGATATAAAACATGAAATCAAAACTACTTACAAAAAAATCGGATCTCACGTGGTGTCTTTTTAAAGTTTATACAGGTGTGTTATTCTTGTTGTCTCTTGATTGTGCTACACAATCATTTTATGAAGTTTGGGCTTCGAAGCAAAAGTCCAGTTTATTCAGGGATCATGGGAACTGTAGTCTTTGCTATAAAATGAGTAGAAAGAGTGTTTTTGAAGAAACCCTGTCCCTGGCTATCCAAAGACTGTATATAAAAGATGGAAATTGTCAGGCCTTCTCATTTAAAAAATGTTCCAGCAGTACAAACATGGTTGAGAGGCCTGGTTCAGTGATTTTATTTAGCCGCAGTTTCGTCTTTCAGCCCGTGAGGTTGACGCTCGGTCTGCAGTGCCTCCACATTTTTATCAACATTATTATTCCAGATGTTCTTGCAGATGTATTAATAAACTGTGTTTGCTGTTTTGATCCGTCTTCACTTTTTATGGGCTGATTGACAAAGTTTTAAGACTTGGTGTCATGGTCCCTGGTATTGTTGTTGTGTTTGTTTTTACAGTTGTTCTTTTTCCTGCTTTTTATCATCTTCCACACCTTTTATTAGTATCACCTGTTTGTTTCCACCTGTGTCTCACCTGTATGTGTAGCTTGCTATTCCTCTTTCCTCCGGTTCCTTTTTATTAGATTTGAGTTTTGTTTGTTGGATTTTGTGTTTCTTGGGGTTCTTTTGACTCCGCCCCCAGTGTTTTATTGGCGTTCAGGCTCGTGGGTTCAGTTTCAGGGTAGCAGTTTGAGTGTGGGCCAGGTGTGCAGTTTTTGTGGTGCTGCTTTAAGACTTTAGTCATTCTTTTGTTTTAATTAGGTTTGTATAATTTATTGTGTTGTGGGTAAGGTTGTTGCACCACTTAAAGTAAAAATATTTACTGGGTTTATAATGTAGATTTTATGTCATCAACAGTAATTTTGAGTCTCACTCCATCTCCTTGCATGTGTATTTTCAGTCTAATTAATTCCCTAAAGATGAAACAAAACACTAATTTTTTCGAGCTATTTAAGTTTATTATAGATATCTCGTGTAAATGTTTTACCCGTCAGTGGCAACTCTTCTTTTCTTTAGTCAGACTGGCGTTTCCGTGTCGGGCCAGCAGCAACTACTTTCTGGCTTTTTGTGCAGCTTTTAATCAAAATCCATCTATATAGTCGTCATCATCCGTCTAAAACGAAGCTCCCTCGTCTCATCTTCCTCGGGAGACGTGAACCTCTGGCATCTTGATGCAGATTCAGACAGAAAGGAGGATGACTTGACTTATTGTTGCATAATAGATTTTTCTGAATGAAAGTAGGTCAGAGAGTTTCTGCACTTCAGTCGACTTGGTTTCACATCCACAAGGTTTCCACAGCAACACCGACTCAGCTTTATGTAATCACCTCTTACCTCTTCGACTCTCAGTTAACCCTCAGGTTTATTTTCCACAGAACGACTGCAGCAACACGCTCGCAGTGATTCAGACAGGTTAATCCGTCCCTTTGTGGTTGTTTTGTGTCTCTTTGTGGTTGTAGAGCAGATGAATTTAACCGAGAGACACTGAAAAGTCCCTGCAGCAGTGCAGAAGAATTAATCAAAATGCGTATTCAGTTACAGTTATGACTTCCTGTGATTATGAAAACTAGATAATTGTGTTAAAGCAATTACTCTGATGCATCCCTTTTCACAAAGTGCTCCTGCTGTGTCCCGTGTTATAAATCAGCTGCGCCTCCTTCCTCCTTTCCTCGGTTAGTGAAGCATCACCGTCTTGGAGTTTGGGATGAGACATTGTGAGCAAGGGGGTGGGTCTGACTCTGAGACCAGCTCACACACTCGTTATGTAACAATTTCTGAGTGAAACACCATCAGCTAATATTCATACTCTAAATCACAGGTGTCGAACTCCAGGCCTCGAGGGCCGGTGTCCTGCAGGTTTTAGATGTGTCCTTGATCCAGCACAGCTGATTTAAATGGCTAAATGACCTCCTCAACATGTTTTGAAGTTCTCCTGAGGCCTGGTAATGAACTAATCATTTGATTCAGGTGTGTTGATTCAGGGTGAGATCTAAAACCTGCAGGACACCGGCCCTCGAGGCCTGGAGTTCAACACCCCTGCTCTAAATAATCCTGCTTTCTTAATCTGGAGAATGACCAAAATTTTAAAACGTGAGTTTTCAATTCAATTTCAGTTTCAATTATAAACTGAACTTTATAATTTAATCAGAACAACCTGACTGATCCGTGAGGTCACTGGTTGAAGGAGCCGAGTGTCCATAAACTTTGATGCAACCAGATATGCTGCCTCCTACTGGCTGTTAAAAAGAATGCAGGTTTAAGGCACTTCAAAATTAGGTTGACTATTATGACAAATCTATGGCTTTGAGGACTTCCTAAGAGCTCAAACTCAGGCCTTAACAGGCCGTGGCAGGTTTACTTCAGCTCAAGCCACGATGACCAACAGAGAGACAAAATGGCAAATTTTGGTAATAGTTTATTGTTATAGTAGTTAAATGTAAAAGTAGACAAGTAGTATTCAATGATATCCACTCTAGAGCTCAAATGACAGCTGATTAGCCCATTATTTGATTTTTTTTTTTTTGGAGGATTAGTACATTTACAAGCTTTATTTAAGCAATTCAATTAAAATTTATTCATATTATTTTCTTTAGTCCAAAATCACAATGCCAGTCATCTTGCTGCATTATAAGAGTTAGCATCTGGCAACAGTGGGAAAGAAAAAAATCTTTCTAACAGGAAGAAACCCCTGCAAGATCCACAGTGAAGGGGGGGCATCAGTCTGCTGTGGCTAGGGATTGAGGGGAAGAGGACTAAAAGGTTTTTACTTTTTAAATCTGTTTTAAATCTCACATTAACCCTTACTTAACCAGTCAAGTCATTAACAGTGCATTCCTGAATGGGTTGGAGTTCTTTATAAAATTCATTACAACAATCATGCAGAGATGAGTGGGCCAACATTCCTCCACAGCACTGTGAAAGAATTATTGCCAGTTATCTTCAATGCTTAATCATCAGTTGTTGCTGCTAAGCGTGACCCAACCAGTTATTAGGTTTAGGGGGCAATCACTTTTTCACACAGGTAATAAAAGCAGTGATGCACAGTCAGCAATGAAGCATTGTAACCTTAATTTCTGTGAAATGCTCTTCAGGCTGATTTTAAGCTTTGGGTTCATACTTAAACACGACAAGAAAGATCTCGTGTGTCGTCATTAGGATAGGAAGTTATATCAGCGTGCAGGAATGTTGCACAACATTTTTATTGTTAAATGGTAGCTGTAGTGTAATATATCTCAGGACATGTTACAAAGCAATGTAAGAGGTACTGCAACAAAGTAGTTAATTTATGGAGTAATTAAGTAAGGTAATGTATTATTTACTACTTTTTTGAGTTCAACCCCAACAGCATTTAGCACATTTGTAAAAAGTGAGAAACTTTACACAAAATGAGGACATTTTCTTATAAAAGTTAATAGATGTTCACAAAATAATAACATCTGTGAAAAGTGAGGACATTTTTTTTAAATTGGACATTTGTTGGAACATTAGAACAAGAGTCAGACCTTTTAAATCCTATCTGAGTGTTTAAACATTTGTCTAGCTAAAATCAGGCAGAGGGTCCCAGATTGGCATTATGTTTGTGATGGTCCTTACAAAGGCAGACATACAAACGTGTGCGTGTGTGTGTGTCACAGTTAATTAACCAGCATCTCCTGCTTTCCTCCAATCACAGCCTGTAGAGAAGGACAGTAAATGAGGCACTCACAGCCGCTTAAATAATTAATATCATCTCATCAATATTCCATCTGCTCAACAGCAAAGGGGTGGGGGGGTGTTCAGATGTTGGAGCAGAGAGACGAACCTCCTCTGGTCTGTCACTAACCAGAAGGAGGAGGTTCAGACATTTGAACGATCTGTCAGACAAATGCTGACATGTTCTTACCGTGCTGTGTTCAGGTTTGATGCGTTCATCGCAAATTCATCAACAAACCTTTAAACTTAATGAGCGATATTTAATAATATGCTAACGAACTAGTGGCAAATCTGCCCCACCCCCCTGTGCACCTTTTGTCCCAGTAGCTATGCTGTCTGACTCACTGCACATTATATCCTCACAAAAAGCTTATTAAAAGGCAGAAAGCCACAGACAATCATTACTGTTTGGAGTGTATTATTATGAACCAGCAGCGGACTGAAAACACAACTGACTTCCAAAGTCAGCATTTATTTGGGGTTTTATGAGAATTACTGCAAAAACAACCTGAAAGCTTAGTACAGACATGAACTAACCACAGATGCTAGACTGCCCAGCTGTTATTAGAGAATCCTTTCCTTTTACTGATAATACTATTGCACATTTATTGGCTGATATTCAGCCCAGGGCACATAGAGTGGCACAAAACTAAGCTAAATTGCTAAATTAATTGTTTACACCAGCTTTTAGACTATGAAATACATTATCAAGAAAGAACATGGTATCAATAACATGACCAAAGAGAAATAAAATGGCATTTTCTTCTGTTTTTCTCACAGGAAAGCTCATATTATCCATAAAATAATAGTGTCCTGCTAATTCATACTTATTGGTTAATCAAGAATGTTGAAAATGTTGGCACAATAACTTCAATTTATTCACAGAAGCACAATTAAATCAGTCCACAGCATGAAGGAAGTTACCAGAAATAAATGTTTACTCTTCCCAAAATGTGTATTTTTGGTCTACAGCTCTATAGGACCCAAAGTTCTTTGATATAGTGAACTAACCAGAGCCCCTTGTAGTATTTCCCATGATGTTCAACCTGATTTTCTGTGTTCATTCATCTCTCTGATGATTTATTTATTTATTTTTTTTTAAATGATGTGCATGCAGCCTCAGGGGAGGACAGCAGGTAGAGGATTATTTTGTGTCCAACCTACCAGCCGTGCGTCATATCAGCCTGCCACAGAAACACACGCACTGTTTGAAGCCACTGTTTTAAAGACTCGAGTTTTTCCTTTTTGTCCTGTTTGTTTGTTTTTAAGCAGGCGCGACCACATTGGGAAAGGAGCGAAGAACTGGGGAGTATGAGCTGAACTTGAAAATAAGATGACTTCTTAGAATGATTTCAGTACAACTGAATGATGGGCTGTATGTGAAAATTGAAGTAGCTTCCAGGTATGAAAACTGAGGCCTACATGGAAGTGTGATAATCGTGCGTTTTTTTCCTAAAAGCTAGCAGGCAGCTGAAAAGGCGTTCAGTATTATAGGACTCGATGGGAGAAAAAATTTGAATTTTTAACTTTGTTTTATTTTAATGCCATTTTAACATCTTATTTTTAATTCAGTTTTGTTTTTGCTTTTTGAAAATGTTTTGTTTTAATTAGTTTCAGTATTAATTTTAGTCTTTTAATTATTATAGTATGGATGGCATATATAAGATGGAAGATTTAGGAAAATCAGGACAGCAATTACAGTAAAAACACAACTTCCCGATAGCCGTTGACTCACAGTCTTGCAGTCTCAATAAACATGTCCATCATGGCCTCATCAGGCAAGTTGGAATACATTTTTTTTACCAAACTAAGAAATGCTACAACTAAGGACATTTTCTCTGTATTTTTATTTTAGTGCAGTTTTCCAAGTTTACAAAATCATTCCAGTTGAGCAAATAAATAAATAACTAGAGAATTGAAGGTTTCATATATGATAAATACAAACATTAGTCTATGTTACACACATAAAGTGCATGTGATTGTATTCAGTGTGGATTTGGGACACAGTGAAAACCAACTGGACCAATCAGGGGGCGGCACTGAGGTCAATCCCTCCCCTTTGTCCTGCTATGTCACTTCCTGGCTGGTTGCCATGGCACCAGAGGCAAGGTGTCCCCATTTCCTATCCCGCTGTGTGTGTGTGTGTGTGTGTGTGTGTGTGTGTGCGCAACAACAACATCAACAGCAGCACGGCTGTCTGGTTACATTAACAGAGGCTGTGTGTGTGTGTGTGTGTGTGTGTGTGTGTGTGTGTGTGTGTGTGTGTGTGTGTGTGTGTTCTTGTATAACTCATGTTGTGGGGACTCAACTTCTTCACATTGAGGACATTTTAATTTGAAGACCTGATTTTAGTTTCATTTTAAATTAGACCGATATATTGATGGCTCTTTTATCCTATTCTGTTCATGTCAGTGCAATGTCAGAGCAGCTACTTTGCATAAAAACACGCAAAAACAACCTCAGTGGTTTCTTTGCAAACAAATGTATAAAATATAATAGAGAAAAATAATGAAGACCAGAGCTGAAACTTGTGCAATAAAATTATAGAGTAAAACAAAGAGTACTTTAAAGTTGTGGCCCCAGTGAATGAGCGTGAGAGAGTTTAATGTCCTCAGAAGTGTTGGAAACAGGAGCGAGTGTGTGTTTTGGGATTGGCTGGTCGGCTGCAGATACACTTTGATTTGATCCTATGTGTCACCAGGCCGCTGCCCCCTCCTCTCCTCTGCGTTGTCAGATTAATTGCTGCTGTGTGTTGATGGATGCTGCAACATGAGTTTGACACAGTTCCTGCTAATGAAATATTTATGTTTGTTTGCGAATGTGTGTCACAAGCTGTAAACAAAACACTGGCTTAGCCAACATGATGCCGCCGACTGGTTTATTCAAGCATCAGTTTTAGCTGATGCTTGAATAAACCACGTTCCTATTTTTTAGGAACGTGGTAGGGTAGAGAGTTATCATCATATAAGTTATCATCTGCCACTAGTAAGTTTGGTTTACTAGTGACAAATGTACCTGTGCATAAACTGTACAGATACATTTTAATAAATGCAACTACAAATCACTCAAAGAGACTGAGATTACCCATAATGCACCACTGAACGACACAGGAAATCATTCCTGTACAACTCCTCCATCTAAAGCACAGTACACACTGTAATAGCTTTACACCCTTTATATTTACACATCCTCTACAGAGAAAATAAAGTTTTGCAGTTTGATAAGAGGGGCACCTCAGTTTCAACCATATATTTTTAATTTATTTATAATTTATATATTTCTGAGCTGTTTTGTTGTATTTTGTAACTTTGTAATATATTGTATTGTTTAATTTAGGCTAGTCAGTTAATGTTCTTACTGTCTCTGTGACCACGTGCTTTCCTCAGGCATTAATAAAGGATTCTGATTTTCAAGTGGCCACTAAAGGAACTGCAGCGTTGTCACTTTAAAGTTTAGTTTTTCATGCTTGGTCTGTGACAGTTCCACATTTCTGCTGTTACAACATAATCAATCCAGGTGTTTCCACTTACTCAACTTCTTTAGAGACATTTAATTAAATGCTAAGCTAGGCTAACTAATGACTAACTGTATCTGCTAGCAGCAACTTAAACAGAGTAAATTCTTTTTAAAAAAATATTCTATCCTTTACTTTTTCAGTATTTGTGTAGATGAAACTCCGACCAGCCTTCTGGAGGCACGTGTCATCACTATTTATCCTGCGCCACAGCCCAGTGCATCATGGGATCTGAAGTTCTCTCCGTTCTCCTCCTCTCCCTGGTTATAGCATCAGCGTGTGCTGAAATGAGCGGGACCAGCCAAGGTAAAGATTAGCATAAAGGATGCAAATGAACATTTAATGATCCGCAGATGTTGTTTAAAGAGAGCCCTGGTGCATGTGTGTGTTTCCTCCAGGTGGCGCTGTGCTGTGCCCTCTGCAGTGTGTATGTGAGACGCGACCGTGGTACACCCCACAGTCTGTGCATCACCAGGCCAGGACAGTCGACTGCAATGAACTCCATCTGCAGAGAGTACCAGCCAACATCTCTGCTGATACGCAGGTAACAGCCCTGCATGGATGAACCTCCATGCAGGGCCTAAAAATAAGATTTTACAATACATTTCTTATTATGTATTATGTCTCTAGCTTGCTTTCAATTTAAAAGCCTGCTCATACAACAGTGTCGTAAAAATGGAACAAAATGTAACAAAAAACAACTTTTAGGCTTAAGTGTGAAGCAGATTGGTTTACTTATTGCTGAGAAATATTAATAACACACTCAGATTCCTTCTTGAGTCATGGGCTAAACAATGTGAGAAGTGGCTGTCAGTCACGGGATGCAAACCCAAAGCAAACGTTGCTCTATCCTTTTTTGGCTCTATTCGGGACCATCATTTACCCAAAATAAAGCATGAGACTTTGAGCAAGTCAGACCATAAACTCATCAGGAACATTTTTACAGTGGTAACAGAGCAGGGGAGCAATAGGCTCATTTCCCAGACTTCTATCAATTTTTCAATGGCAACCAGAGGAACCCCACCCCCCACCCTCCTTGCTGGCTGTTAGCAGGTTTAATGCATTCATGCACTTGATTCACTTTTCTGGCCTACATACCTTTCAAACCCATCACTATATATAGTGTATGGTTGTGCTCTTTTGACCCTCAGGGGTGTCTGCAGGCACACAAGGATCAGACAACACCGAACTACTTGCAAAGATGACAGAGATTTATTGTGAAATTTGATTGTTACATCTGCTCTAGTTCATGAACCCAAAGAACAAGGTAGCGTCTTTCTCAGTTCATGCCTGCAGAGAGCATCGCTTTGGGATTGAATCAAAAGGAGAGTATTTTCTGGATGTTCTTGACTAATGAGACCCTGCAAACATTAACATAAACTGGGGTTCTGACTCTGACCTGACTCTAATGAGCCAGTTGAAAGACTGACCAGTCATTATGTTGTTAATATATTCTGAATGTGATTTTTCATCATTCCTTTCAGGTGCTGCTGCTGCAGAGTAACAACATCTCCTCTATAACTACTGAACTGCAGAGTCTGACCAACCTGACAGAGCTCGACCTGTCTCAGAACCACTTCACACAGGTATGCGCTTCTCGATTCTCAATATTTAGATGAGATGAGATAGCCTTTATTTGTCAGTTGCAGGTCTTTTGCCCACAACCGAGATGACAGACCTTGCCGACCGTACATACAATACACAAACATCACATTGGAGAGACAGGTCAGGCTAGGTAGCGAGGAAAAAAAAAACATCGAAATGTGTAACACAAAAGGATAATACAGGAATGCACAGATATCAACACACCATAGCACAATAAACACAGACAAGAAACATGGGAAAGAGTTCCAGTGTGTACATCTGATCTGGGACCGCTACAATCTTTGGACTGCGCTATCCACAGTCTTGTTGAACAGCAGGATACAGATGTCAGTAACAGCTGGATGAAAGCTACTTTCAGCTGCTACATATTCACACGGGGTTCGGCGCAGTGGGTAGCTCTGCATGTTTGATTTGAGATCAAATCTTTACACCAGATGACGGATTTTGCTTACAACTTGTAACTGAAGTGAAAAAAATGTGGTTTACATTTATCTCCATCCTGGTCCAACTTGATAATCCGCTCTAAGTCAGCTTCATACCAAAATAATTTCTCTTCTTGTCTGTTCAGGTGGGCTCCATGGGCCTGTCCTCTCTTGGCCGCCTGGTGACTCTGTACCTGGAGGAGAACCACATTGAGGAGCTGGAGGACTTCTGTCTGAGGAACCTCTCCAGTCTGGAAGAGCTCTACATCAACCATAACCACATCTCTTCCATCGGACCCAAAGCCTTTGCCGGCCTCACCAACTTGCTGCGGTAATCGCCACCACCACTTCTTCTATCAAACCTCATTTTGACTGTTAACGTATCCCAGAATCTTGCAGATGACCATCAGAACTGCATATGAGATTAATAGAACCTTAAAAAGACCACCAGAGCCAGCTAAAGCCAGTACACCTTTCTCAGTGAGGACTCAGGAGGTAGAACGTGGGGGTTTCTCTGAGAACAGAATCATAGCAGACAAAATCTGAAGGCTGGATCTAGGAGTCATCCATCTCTGATGTTGACTGTCGAAGATCTGGGCCCAGCAAATGTGAAGTTGGTCGTTGTTCATGTCAAATTCACTATACCGGTAGAAGCAAGATAAATAAGATTAAAAGCAATTTAAAAAAACACCAAAGACCAATATAATCAGATCTTGAAACTTCCTAAAGGTTCACTAGGTCACTCTCACGGACTACATCCACCCCAAAACTTTCAAAAACCTGTCATGTTGCTACCATTCAGCTTCATCTGAATTAGTTCTCTATTCTCTGATGTTTCTCCTAGGCTCCACCTGAACTCCAACCATCTGGTGGCTATCGACAGTCGCTGGTTCGAGTCTCTGCCATCCCTGGAGATTCTGATGATTGGGGAAAACCCTATCCTGGGTCTTGAGGAGAAGAACTTCTTGCCTCTGTCTCGCCTCCACAGCCTGGTCCTGGCAGGAATGGGACTGGCCTCTGTTCCCTCTGCTGCTTTCTTGGGCCTTGACTACCTGGAGAGCCTCTCTTTCTACGACAACCGGCTCAGGTTCGTCAGCACAGGACCCCTAGTTTACTTTCTCTTAGCCTGTTAGACCTAGCTATAATCCTGTTATTAAGTAGATTTTCCTGTCTTAAATGCATGAAGTGCAAGAATAGTAGCAATGTGGTGACCAGGGAGCATCGAAAATGGCAACTTGTAGTTGTTGACAGATGAAATAGCCATTATCAAAGGAAAATGGTGATGTGATTGATACGAGTGGTAGTGAAGGATACTGTTGATGTAACAGGGTGGGGGGAAAGTTGTTTTAAAGGGTTCTCAGCAGTCAGAGCCTTGAATGTCCACTAGTAACACACTTTTAGCTTCAAGGCGATGTACAATGATTAAATAACGTCCTGCAGGAACAAGGTCTCAGTTCCATAACCTTCTGCCACTGGAGCCATGGCTGAATTTCATTCTCATGGCAGGTCTGTTCCTCGCGATGCTCTGAGCGTGCTCCCAAACCTGAAGTTCCTAGACCTGAACAGGAACCCGATTAGCCGAGTCCAGCAGGGAGATTTCCAGAACCTTGAGCACCTGGAGGAACTCAGGTTGGCTGGAAAACACAAAGTAGAGATCACGTTGTTCCAAGCTGTTGGAGTTTTCTGGCTTTGTTTTTCACCTTAGGATGCTGCCACCTGTGCATCATGTGCAGTTTGTGCCAGTTGCACGTTGTAGTAAATGCTGTGTTGTGTTTGGCTTCAGTCTGAACAACATGGAGGACCTGCTGATGGTGGAGCGAGCAGCTTTTCAAAACCTTCCAGAACTTGCCAAATTGGAGCTCTGCAACAACCCACGCCTCTCTTACATGGACCCACAGGCCTTCAGGTGAGTGTCTAACGGTCTCTGAGCCACCCCACACTGATGTTATGTTTTATTTTTACATATGTTATGTTTTTCATGAGTAAAAGGGATTTTTTTTTTTAGATTTTGTACATTTGTAACTCCTTCAGCTGTTGTCTCCTCATCTTCTTCTTCACATTCTCCTAGTTCTTCATCTCTTCTTTCTTTTCTATCTGTCCATATTCTTCGTTTCTTTTTCCTCATTCAATGTCTTTTGTTTTCGGTCTTCTGCCCTCAGTAACCTGCCCTCCCTCCGGACTCTCCTCCTCCATAATAACCAGCTCAGCCTCCTCTCTGGAGACCTCCTCTCCTCCCTCCATTCTCTTGAGGAGGTTTCTCTTCACTCGAACCCTCTTCGGTGCGACTGCCTCTCCTCCTGGGGGCCTCACCTTGGCAACCAATCACACCTCAAGCTGCTGGATTCCTCCATCACCATCTGCTCCTCCCCGCCTCACCTGATCGGTCAGGAGCTGCAGGAGGTGGTGGCGGTTGGATGGGGCGGAGGAGGTACCAACAGCTGCCTGCCTCACATAACTCCTCACTCCTTCCCCCCGGCCATAAATGTCAGCGCAGGGCAGCCAATTACGCTGGAGTGCTGGGCAGACGCTGACCCCGCCCCTCAGTTCTATTGGGTGACGCCAAATGGTGACAAGGTGGGCAGAAACTTTTGTGTGTGTCCAAGTCCCAGAGAGAAACACAAAGCTTTGAGCATTTTCACTTCATTGATTTCAGTTAATCAGTTATCACAACAGACAGTGATTATTACACGTTACTTCCTCTTCATGCTGGACGTGGTGAATAAACTCCCCAGCGTGTCGTTCCCTCTGCATCTCCACTGTTCTGTCTGTTCCACTGTATAATTAGCGATTAGCGTAATAGCAGGATAACAGCGCTACATTAATCAAGTGCAACATTAAATTGTACTAAATGACTCACTCCAGCAGACACAGCTTCAGTGTGAGAGCATGAGACAACCTGGAAATGGGTTTAAATCACCACAGCGACTCAATCTCCTGACATGTACATTTACAGCTTTGACATCTGTGCCCTGATGGATCGTGGGAGTCACTTACTGTCATCGTCCTGGGTCATTTGACCCGTTTTGAGTTTTCTTGTATGTTGATGTCATTTTTGTATTATGGTTTATTTTGTTAGTCTTGAGTTTATTCTTTATTGCCTAGGTTGTCCTGTTTAGCTCCCTGGTTATTAGGTTCCCCTGAGTCTTTGTCCTCTGTGTGTCTGGGTTTGTGTGTCCTTGTGTCTTGTTTCCCTTGTCTTCCATTTCACGTTCCCCCCTCTATCCTGTTTATCCCACGTTTCCCCAGCCTGTCATGTCCCTCTTGTGCTCTCCTCATTCTCTAGGCTACTTGTTCCCCTCTCGCTCTCTGCGTTTTGCCCCCTTGACTGTTCCCGTGTTCCTCTACTTGTGTTTCATCCTGTCTCCCCGGTCCGTCATGTGTTTCATGTCCTATTGTCACAGTCTACGTCTGCTGTTGTGTGTACGTGTACCCCAGCTAAAATCTTTTCTTAACCCAAAACAAGTATCTTCACATGACATGAAGCAATAATTTTGAGCAATGGCATCTGAAATAGAATTAAAGGTTTATTTATCCAAACAATTTATCATTAAGAAAAAAAAGCCCTGGCATAAACTGAACGTACATTTAATAAAAACTGAATGTGCCCATTCCTTAACTACCTGATGTATACCATATTTAACCTAAAAAAACTAATTAGTAAAATAAATTCATGCAATGAGTGAGAACTAAAAAAGTGCATGATCCTGTAAAGAGACACCAAAGAGTGACATTATGAATCTGCTCAGGTGAGCTCAGAGGCGGTGGCTTCACCAATCATATCAGAGGAGGGGCGTGGCCTGAGCAGGAGGAAGAAGAAGCATCGGATGTCAGATCCTGGTGCGCTGGTGATCGAACACGCAGAGCCATCAGACGCAGGTCAGTCTGAGCTGCAGGCTCAAATCCAGTTCAGTTTAAAGTGGATTTTTAATTTGGACCTTCAGTTGCATAAAAGCTGCTCTTCTCTTACAGGTGTGTACACCTGTGTGGCTTGGAACATCGAAGGAGCAGACACCAAGAGTGTCTCGGTGTTCGTAGACTCTCAGGGATATGCCGGCTCTTGGTCTGGTGGGGGGAATGACCCCAGCAGAGAAAGGACCTGGTTGGGGAACTCATCCAGTGGTGCAGGGTCTCTGGTGGTGCTCGCTAAGGTACGTTTTGTACTTCATGTGCTATACGAACAGGTTTAGGTGTTATTAGAAATATGCTGTGAGCTCTTAATCTTTTTCTAGTTCTTGCACTAATTCATCTATATCTTCTGCATCTTCTCCTTCTTATTATTCTTGCCTTTTTCAAGTTCTTCATCTTCTTCTCTTTTGTTCGTCTTCTAGCGTGTGATTTTTATCCATATTTTCATGAAGTTCTTCTTCCTCTTCTTCATGTTTGCCATCGAGTAGTTACTCCTCTTTGGTTTCTTGTTATTCTTGTTCTTTTATTATAAGTTCTTCTTCTAGCTATTTGTTCTTGAAGTTGTTCTTCTAGTTCCTTTAATTATTTGTCTAGTTTTACATCAAACTTACTTCTTATTTTTTTTCTACTTCTGCCAGTTTGTTACGTTATTCTTCTTCAGGTCTTCTTCTGGTCCTTTCTTCTTCTATAATTTATTCTTTTTCTAGTTCTTCAGCTTCTACTTCATCTAGTTTTTCTTCTTTACTTCTTCTGGTTATATTTTATTCTTCTAGTGCCTCCTTCTATTTTTCTGCTATTAAACTATCTAATGCTCCAGACAGTTTGTCCTCCATGAATCTGGTGATTCACTGTTTCTTGTTTCATGTGCAGGTGGTTCACGCCCAGTCTGTGGTGTTGGAGTGGAAGTTATATCCCAGCGGAGGAGCTTCAGCTGTGGGTTCAAACCATCATGACATCCCCGTCCCTCTTCCCCGGTGGACCAGTGCAACCGTGCACATTGACAACCCTCAGATCAGCTACACAGCCAAGGTGAACATATCACCCAATGACATTACTGCTGGAAGTCGTGAAGCCATCACAGGAGTTTGCATTTACAGATTATTTTGACTCAGCTTTAACTAAGTTTGACGCGTGGTGTGGGAAACACGAAAAATATAAACTTGATATCAATCGCTCAACCTGTTCGGGCTCTGTCACCAACACCCTATCTTATCACACTTGGTTTACACCCAGCAGGAGGCACTCGATGGGCTAATTACATTTTCCTCTCTGCCTCCCCCTCCCTCTCCAGGTTCCAGTCGACGTGCAGGAGTACAACCTGACCCATCTCCTTCCTGCCACTGAGTACCACGTCTGCCTCACTGTCTCCTCCTCTCCTCCTCACCCCACCTCTCCTTCTTCCTCTCCTAGAACCTCCCCTACCCCTATTTCTCCTTCCTCCTCCTCCTCCCTCCCCTCTGGTCCCGTCCACACCTCCTGTCTGAACATCACCACTAAAGAGGCGGGTTTCTCAGTGGAGCTGGTGGCATCGCGGCGCAGCAGCGTGGCACTGGCGGCCGTCATGGGCTCCATGTTCGCTTTGTCAATCATGGCGCTGCTGGTGGTGTACATGGGCCGGCGCATGCAGCAGCACAAGTCCTGCGGCCACTCACTGAAGAAGTACATGCAGCACGCCACATCCATCCCTCTGAATGAGCTTTACCCGCCGCTCATCACGCTGTGGGAGAGCGAGACCGAGAAGGACAAAGACGACAAGGAGGAGGAAGACAGGGAGGGGGGAGCGAGGGGTGAGGAGGCAGGGGGGAGTCAGATCGACACCACAAAGACGTACATGTGGTAGCTGAAGGAGGGTGGAGGGGGAGGTTTGACAGACACTCGGGGGGCAAGAGGACCACAGAAGTGAAGCTGTATGGATGAAAAGGGTCATGTGACTCAGCGAGGAGCCTGACAGTCAAAGAGATGACGGCGAGGTCAGGTGTGTGAACTGATTAAAGCAGCAGGACACCCATCTCAGCTTTCTTAAGGGACTTTTTTTCATGCTTCAGTCCATCTATTCCAAACCAGCTCACTCCCGCTAATCACCTCCCATCATCAGCCGTCAATCTGATCGATTTCCTTTCTTCCAGGTCACCACTTGCATTCCAGGTAGACTCAGCTGTATAGGTGCCTTTAAAGTCAGTTCATTTATGCAGTTTAAATTGAGTTTTTCTCAAATCATCAAGCGACAAAACCCAAGTTATGAAAAACTGCAGTTCCTCTAGTGGCCACTTGAGGCCGGCTCCACCGGTGAGTCCGTCCCCATAGACTCCCATGTTAAAATGTCTACTTTTAGAGCAGAAATAAACATGTTTACTGCCTGCCACAAAAAACAGTTTTGACCTGTATGGATAGTTTCCCCCTTCAATAGAACCATACAGAGGTTCTTTTTTAAAAACTCCTTCATCTGGATGATTTTAAGCCCTTAAAATTAGGGTCATGACTGCTTTGACAAGTGTCCTAATACAGAAGCTGGAGCCACTTGGTGTCTATTAATCTAAACACTTTCAAAACCAAAGGAAAAAAATGTGGAGTCCAATTTTAATCACAAATTTATTTTATGTGGGATAAAAAAAAATTCCGTCTGCATTTTTTCTCTCAAATCTGCTTTTTAAATAATGATAAAAGTCATCCAGTGACGTTGACATGTGTAATGACCACTAGAACCAGTCAGGAGCCCAGCAACAGTTAACTGCAGTGGTTCAGCCCAGAGGTAATTAAATAAAGAGTTAACTTTTCGATTAAAGGAATGATCTGAATACCAGAACTAAAATAATATGAAATACTATCGAGTGCACTTCAGGCAGGCTGAATGTTTAAAGTTTTATATTTTATTGAGTTTGACGAATCTTAGTATTACGCTGTTTTTAATATCAGCCAGGACTCGGAGAGAGCGGGGAGAAAAAACTCCTTTAAACAGGATCTGACAGGATTAGGGACACACACTTCGACTGGCTGTGCGTGCTGGGATCTGTGCGAGGATAAAAGTGGACGTCTGGTTTGTGTTTCGTGGGCTGAAGCATGAAAAGAGGATGAAAGTTTCAGTTTTGGGGGGGTTTTCTTTTCTCAAAGCATCCTTCTTCTTCTGTCAAACCGGAGCAGCTGAACAGTCTGTGGGACAGATTTAACACAGACACATTAACAGGAAGTCGCTGGATTTGTTTCTCCTCAGATCGGCTTCTCAAACGGTGTGTCGGGGTCCTGTTGTTGGGCCGGCAGCTGGTTTAAACTGGGCATTTCTTCTGAGGAGAGCCCAGTGAGTCCGGATAGTTTCACCTCTGCCCCCTCCCTTCTTTTTCTCCCTGTCTCGTCTCTGTCAAGCACACTGACAGTAGCTCTACTGTTAAAAAAAACGGATTATTGTAATTTAGTTCATCTGATGAACACAAATGCAGCACTAACACTCAGCACAGTGTGCAAGATCTCACTTTAAATATCTTCAGAGACGGTTAAAGGTCCCGTATTCAGGTTCACACGTCAGCCTGACGAAAACGAGCTCACAGGCGTTTTAGAGTCTGGTGCTGAACTTCACACAAACCTCTTTCACAGCAATGAAACAGATTTAGGGTTTTGTTAAAATTATCTCATTTGTAGCTTTCCGAGTGTGACAGCGATGCTCAGAAGTTCATCAGGGAGAAGAAAACACTTTCAGAGACGCACTGATATATCCGTCTGTTATCGGCTCAGTTGACTGATGCTGGCAGATGAGATTTCTCAAAGACTTAAAAAAAGATTTAACACAACAACAGACTAAAAACCTGTTGAGTCAGCTTATTTTAAACATTTCCTCAGAACTTCCCAACAGCAGCGTCCATGAAAGCTGTCAGAGCGTCAGTCACTGAACTCAGACACCTCACACCCTGTTTCATGTTCTGTTTTGGTTTCATGCTAAAAAAGGTACAGGACATAACTCTGTTGATGCTGGCTGGGTCTGCTGGTGTTGTGACCTCAGCGGGTGGCGATCTATCAGTGTTTGAATTAACAGCGGGTAATTAATGAACAGATTCTCTCGAATTCACTCCAAAAACACCTGAAAAGTCATAAATTTTAAAAAACTTATTGAATAAACTAAATGAATAAAACCAAAAACAGGACTGCAGGTCACAGCCAGAGATAAAGATGATAGGAAAACAACATTTGGAAGGTAAATACGCCAGCAAACCGAGTGCTGTGAACAACCTGCAATAGGTTTTCATACTAGAAATGACCCGACCTTAGATGACCTCTGAGCAGGTGAGAAATGGTTTGATTTGGGGCGGCTGGGGCTCAGGAGGTAGAGCGGGTCAGCTGCTAACTGGAAGGCTGGAGGTCCTTGAAGTATCCTTGGGCACAACAGTCGCCCTCAATACATCCATTAGAGTGTGAGTGTGTAACTGTTAGGTTATAGGCCTCTGGTGTGATTGAGGATAGTAGTAAGAAAGCACCATGAGCAATCAAATAGAGTATAAAATTCCAATAACCGGCTTTCTGCCTCCTTTTAATTGAGTTCAGAGGCTTGTTTAAATGAATAAAACGAGGAAGTCAAGAGCAGGTTCACCTCCACACTCAACCAAAACTCTAAGATTACTCTAACGAAAGTAATCTACTTTAGTTACAGTATCTAATCTTGTTTCAGTGCATCAGCTTGTCTGCTATTTCTGTATTCAATGTTCAGCTAAAGGCACTCCCACTGAGTGTGGAGGTTTTAGAAGAGCGGATCCTGAACCTGTGAGAGGAATTGTAACAGCAAAGATGGTGGAAGAAGTTTAAGTTATCTACTTTTCTAAAACCTTGTTTCCGTGTAAAGTCAGCAAACCTTTAAGTGTTATTCATCAGATTTTACTGGTGATTCTTTACATGCAGCTTTTATGCCATGGTGACCATTAAAGATTGCGTTTCTTTAGATAATACTTCAGGAAAACTGCCCCAAAAGATGCCCGAGGTGTTTCTGGGTGGATGCTGAGTGGCAACATACTGCGTCTCAAACAGCTTCTTACATACTGAAGCATAGTGCGATCTTGTCTGATATTGTTTATATAAATATAAACAATATTTATGTTTTCCAGCTGTACTTTTAGAACTTGATGTCCATCCTCTTTCAGGTCAGCTTCAAACCAAACACAAGACTCCACTTCCTGTCTGAATACAGGACCTTTAATCCTCCTGAAACCCGTCGCCGGACACACTTGTCTTCATCAGCAGCATGAATGCATAACCTTTATATATTTGACTGCATCGGGAGCAGCGCTCTGCGCACGAACACTAACGGTGACCGTGTTCTTCTGCTGTTTGTTCGCTAATGCAGAGCTGTAATCTCTTTTCTATCATGTGATGTCCTCTGGGTTTGTGGGTGACGCCGCACCGGGAGGTGGGTACTGCTGCATGCCTTTGCACTCGTGTTTAGGACTGTTTGTATAAAACCATGTCTGTGTGACAGCCTGCAAACTGCTGGAGGAGCGAGGATCCAGCGTTACGCTCCGACTCTGACCACAAACACTCTGCTTTCACCAAAAGTGACTGAAATGCAGACTTTGTGCTTAAATTCAAGAGCTTTCAGAACAAAATTACATTCATACAGTAATTTGACAAAGTAGCAATTTTTAATATAAGAATTCTTTTTCATATTTGAAAAATTAGGAAGTCTAGGAATAATGCTGTGTTTCCTTCCTTTGTTCCGTTCGTGAAACCTTTGAATTAAAGCTGAAAGTTTGCTCTTCAGTCACGTCTCGATTGTGTGATTTTAAATCCACTGTGGTGACGTCCAGAAACAGGAGAGGCAGATCTTGGGATTTTCTTCTCATAACTACAAGAGAGATTGTTTTGGGTTTTTTTTTAAGTCTCTGATCTCATAACTGTGAAGCAATAATGTAAAACTATACAGAGGTAATTATGAGATCTTTTAATTCTAATATACAGAGCTTAAAATTTAGTTTCATTCATCTAGTTTGAGTAGCCGGACAAATAAATCAGGGGGCAGAAAATTGATCAATCGTTTTGATCGGCCAGTTTTGTTTTTTTTTTTAATTTCATTTTTTCCCAACCTCGACGTTTCTTGTTAGAGTCAAAGTAGGATTAATATTTTTTAAGCGGTAACGAGAATTACAGAATTTCTTCAATCTGTCTCCAAGTTTGGTTTTCTTTGGTGAATGCAGAGTTTGCCTTCACTCAGACGTGAACACGATGGCTGTTTGTGCCATAAAAAAATGAATTTCTTTCCTGATTTAATAAATCCATAATCCCAAATAAACTTTGTAATATCTGATAACTGATGGACCAAGACCAGACCTCAAAATTCAAGAAAGTTGAGCTGCTGTGATGGCCGTCATGTCAGTGGATCACAGTTTGATTGGTTTGCTTTCAGACAGAGCTGATTCCCTGATGTTCCCGATCTTTAAGATGACTTATGATGCTCAGATTTTGGGGTTTGATCTTCTCGAATACTCGAACAAATGTGATTTAAATTTGTAAACTTTTATTGAGAGGCAAAAAATAAATTCTCTCACTTTTACACCTGAAACAGCAGTGGGACAGGTTCACCTCGTGTGTTGATCCTCCTACAGATCCTCAGTTTGCAGGTTTTGTTGTTCAGACTTTCAGCCAAATATTCCCTCAGCTGTCTGTCAACCAAAACACTTCAGGAACAAACACCCAAAGGATGCTCTGGGCATTTCAAAGAGTATGAACTGTATATACAAACATCACATGCTGTTTTAAAGGTGTCTCTCTGGTTCTGCACTGTGATGATGTTCTGCTTTAAACTGAAGCCAGACTGAGATAAACTCTAAACTAAAATCTAAGATTTTAACCACAAACTCAACATTTCTGCACATTCCTGGTTTCAGATTTGTCTCCAACATGCAAAGTGATCGCTGAACATTTTTCTCTTTGACTTTCAAGCTTTTTTTCTTGGAAACTGCAAAATGCAAACCTTACTCAGTGAACCTCACTCTGAGTCTCTCAGACACAAATGTAATTTACTGCTGTTTTTTAACAATCTTTAAAACAGACGATTTAATCACCAAAATACCAACCGAAGCAAAAACAGCAGCCCAACACTGTGCACCACCGCCAAGGCTAAACATGCCCTCCTTTATCCATGATTTGAACCTCTGGACCCAGTAGGACATCTGGCTCTGGCTCTGGTTACTTTGTGAAATTTCCTTGAGAGCATCAAGCTGTTACCTCCCAAATTCTCCTTTGATGGATGATGTGAAATGTGCAGTTTTGTCCATTGTCCCAGTGGTAAAGAACACCAAAAATTCCTGGCTCCGGATCTGGATCAACTCCAAAAGTTATCCAAAAGCTGAACTGTCAGTAAAGTTTAAATGCAGATCCATTGATTGGTTTTTTAAGCAATCCAACAAACAAACAGACAAACCAGGGCAACTGTGTAACCTCCTTGATGTTTGAAACAGCAGAAACAAGAAGCAGCTCACAATAACCTTCTGTTCATATTTACAAAACCAAAATGTTTGTTTGTTTGTTTGTTTTGATTTTTGCATGCAGCTCAGGTCGCTCACCGCGAAGAAACAGGAGCTTGCTCCATTTGACGTCCCTGTTATGTTTTCCCATCAGAAGTAGGAATGTCAAGGATGTGTGTTTTCTTCACGAGCTAATCTCAGCTTCCTGACAAATGTTTTTCTATTTCTGTCAAACAACTCCTGCACTTTACTCTGTGATGGATTGGTCACCTGTCCAGGTGTACCCCACCTTCTGACCAGTGACAGCTGGGAAGGGCTCAACCCCCCTGTGACCCTGGATTAGATACATGGTTAAGTAAATGGATGGAGTGATGGATTTGATGGGTCTTTCTACTTTTTTGTCTAAGCCCAGTTTAATGAAAATGAAATACACCTCGTGGCTGTTGCAGTTATTTTTTTAAATTCAGATGGTTAGTTATCTCCTAGTTTAACATCTCCTTGTCTCTGAATTCTTTCCTTTGTTAAACATGCGCATAAAATAAAGCCCAATAACTGTGGACATGTGGCTCCTGCTGGCTTTTGAAAATCAAAGAATCCGAATATGTTTTGGTTTTGTAAACGTGAACAGAAATCTGAACCTTCACACCTGATAGAGTTGTTGGGGGCGCCCTCTGGTGTCCATCACAGCAAACAACAAGCAGAACCAGCGACTCGTCACACAGCTGTTCTCATTAACCTCCACACTTATATCCAGGGTATTTTGTATAAAGTGCATCACTCTATATTTCAAGAATTGCTTATATTATTATTGTTATTGTTATTATTATTATTTACTCAACACTGAGCACCAACTGTAACTAAAGATATGTGTGTGAGAGTGTGTGTGGGAGGGGAAATTATATAAATACACTTTGTCACCTCACAGCCTGCTGCCTCTTTATTGTTTATACACTTCATGATGACATTTAAGCATCTGTTTGATGAATGATCCTGGTTATGATACATACATAAACAGGAAGTGGTGTTAATTCTGCACAATTAAACAACTGAAGAAGAAGGATTCAAAGACCTCACATGTATTGTCATAGATTTTACATAGATTTTAAACATTTCCATTTGTCAAGTGTAAAATATTGATTTATAATATTTATAATATAAGTATGAATATATATATATGTGTGTGTGTGTGTGTGTGTGTGTGTGTGTGTGTGTGTGTGTGTGTGTGTGTGTGTGTATATATAAATCTTCACACACAGAATGGAACACAAATGTCCTCACACACTGTCCATACTAAAACTTTTTGTACATTTTCAGCACCAGGCCCCGACATGGTTCACACCTACTGGCTGAAGAAGCTGACTGCACTCCACGAGCGTCTGGCAGCACAAATGAACCAGCTGCTAGTTGACAAGAGACACCCAGAATGGCTAACCGAAGGCCGGACAGTCCTGATCCTCAATAACCCCCAGAAGGGACCGGTCTCCTCCAACTACTGACCAATAACCTGCCTCAGCACCACGTGGAAGCTCCTGTCAGGCATCATAGCGGCTAAGATGAACAGGCACATGGGTCAATACATTAGCGGGGCACAGAAAGGGATGGGCAAGAATACCAGAGGCGCAAAACACCAGCTACTGGTAGACCGAACAATCAGCCGAGACCGCAAGACCAGACTGACCAACCTGTGCACTGCCTGGATTGATTACAAGAAGGCCTATGACTCAATGCCCCACAGCTGGATACTGGAATGCCTAGAATTGTACAAGATCAACAGGACCCTAAGAGTCTTCATCAGGAAGTCAATGGGGATGTGGCGTACAACACTAGAGGCCAACCTCAAGCCCATAGTACAAGTCACCATCAAGTGTGTGATCTACCAAGGAGATGCTCTGTCCCCACTGCTGTTCTGCATAGGCCTGAATCCCCTCAGTGAGATCATTGACAAGACTGGCTACGGATACCGACTACGGAATGGAGCAGTTGTCAGCCACCTCCTGTACATGGATGACATCAAGCTGTATGCCAAGATTGAACGAGGCATCGATTCACTGATCCACACTACCAGGATATACAGCAATGACATCGGAATGTCGTTCGGGCTGGAGAAGTGTAGTCGGATGATAACAAAGAGAGGGAAGGTAGTCAGAACTGAGGGGATCGACCTACCAGAAGGCAACATTGCAGACATAGAGGACAGCTACAAATACCTGGGGATCCCACAGGCAAATGGGAACCATGAAGAGGTCGCTAGAAAAGCTGCAACCACCAAGTACCTGCAGAGGGTCAGGCAAGTCCTGAGGAGTCAGCTGAACGGTAAGAACAAGATCCGGGCCATCAACACCTACGCCCTGCCTGTGATCAGGTACCCTGCTGTGGTAATAGGCTGGCCAAAGGAGGAGATAGAAGCCACTGACATCAAGACAAGAAAGCTCCTAACCATGCATGGAGGGTTTCACCCCAAGTCCAGCACCCTGAGGCTGTATGTAAGCGGAAAGAAGGACAGGCCCCTGCACGGTATGTACCACAGATATCCAGAAATCCTACCAGTGGCTGGACAAAGCTGGACTGAAAGACAGCACAGAGGCACTAATCATGGCAGCACAGGAACAAGCTCTGAGCACAAGATCCATAGAGGCTGGGGTCTATCACACCAGGCAAGACCCCAGGTGCAGGCTGTGTAAAGATGCCCCTGAGACAATCCAGCACATAACAGCAGGGTGCAAGATGCTAGAAAGCAGGACATACATGGAACGCCATAACCAAGTGGCTGGCATAGTGTACAGAAAGATCTGTGCCGGGTATAACCTGGAAGTCCCGAGGTCAAAATGGGAGACGCCCCCAAGGGTGGTGGAGAATGACCGAGCTAAGATCCTGTGGGACTTCCAGATACAGACGGACAAAATGGTGGTGGCTAACCAACCGGACATGTGGTGGTAAACAAACATGAGAAGACGGCCGTAGTGATCGATGTAGCGGTTCCGAATGACAGCAACATCAGGAAGAAGGAACACGAGAAGCTGGAGAAATACCAAGGGCTCAGAGAAGAGCTCGAGAGGATGTGGAGGGTGAAGGTAACAGTGGTCCCCGTGGTAATCGGAGCACTAGGTGCGGTGACTCCCAAACTAGGTGAGTGGCTCCAGCAGATCCCAGGAACAACATCGGAGATCTCTGTCCAGAAGAGCGCAGTCCTAAGATACTGCGCATATATATATATATATATATATGTATATATGTATATATATGTGTGTGTGTGTGTGTGTGTGTGTGTGTGTGTGTGTGCAACTTTTGAAATCATGAGCCAGCACCCCTCCTGGCCTTGAAAACAGCACAGGATAAATCCACTCAGTATCCACTAAAATAACCTGTGCGTTTTCACTCCTGACGTTTCTTTTGTTGCGTGAAAAATAGTTTTGTTATTGCATATGTCTGTTTGGCTGCTTCCTGTCACTCTCAGCTCTTTGAGATAATCTCATCCTGAACTTGTTCTTAACTGGGTCACAGTCACAGCGGCAGCGCTGTTTCTCCTGACTGTAATAGCCACGTCGGCCACACGGTGGCGCCATCAGGGCTGCACATAAAGCTCTTTTTTAAATGAACAAAACAAAGCGATCAGGAGTAACTTCTGGTTCGTTTTGGTTTGTGAAGCTTCTCCCTCAGGATGCCGAGCTGAACGCAGCGGTCTATTTGTTCTCCATCACTGACTGCTTCCTCTCCTCTGGTTGCTAGGCAACACCTACATGACCTGTTGTCAAACATCATTGTTCGGCTGTTTTCCTGCTTTTGTCTCAACCAGCAGTTGTTGCCGTGAATTATGTCGCTGTGTAAAGACAGATGGCTAGACTTTTATATATAGAGAGATAGCTCTCTCTCTCTCTCTCTCCCTTTATATATATATACATATATATACATATATATACATATATATATATATATGTATATGTGTATATGTGTGTGTATATATATACATATATATACATATATATATATATGTATATGTGTATATGTGTGTATATATATATATATATATATATATACACACACACACTATTTTTCTTCATTGATTTAATCGTGGAGAATTAACACTACTTCCTGTATTTTTTAGTCAGTCTGTTTTACTGCCTGACAGGAAGAAATCTGTGTTCTACTATTTTCAATAGGGTTAAGTTACGACAGCCAATGACGGCTTTTGAAGACAAAAATGCAGTAAGAGAAACAATCTAGGCAAACAACTCAGAAGGGTCGAAATTAAAGATTAAACTCATGAAATAAAAATGAGAAAAGCTGTATTTTATTGGGTCAAGAACCAACTCACTTTACCTTTTCTCATAAATGTACCAGTTTTCAACAGTTTTCTTTTCTAAAGCTTAACTTCGTGCTCACATTCAAATTACATATGTCTTATCTAAACCTGGTAAAAGTCACATCAGTTCATATCTCATTTAATTCTGTTCTCTGAGGGAAAATATGCCTTTTTAAAGTACAAGGTATATGTATTAGTAATTATCTCTGCAACAGAATGGTGACCTCTACAGATGTACCCCACCTATCCCCCCACAACACTGGGATGGGCTCAGTGGATGGATGGTTAGATGAATAGGGTTTTCCTTGGTTCAGATATCAAATGGAAACATTTTAATTCAGAGCCTGCCAGGCAGCTCATTGGGTTATCTCTGTATATTTATTAGGAACTTATTAGGAAAGTTCCTAATAATAAACTGCAGATCTGCAGGGCCCATCTTCTGTGTGAGAGCTTATGTAGCTCAGAAAGTCTCCAGTTAGCAAACTGACCTGAAATATTTGGTCGTGAATCCCATCCTAACCCTTTCAAAATTACACCTACACAGTTTTGTTTTGAGAAATGTTCTCATATCACACAGCAAGAAAATGTCACATTTAGATGCGGATAGTTCAGATTAAAGAGACACTGAGAAAAAAGGCAACTTATAACTGCAGGATGTTTTTTCTGCATTTACATTCAAAATATAATAATAATACATACTAAATAATAACACTGATTACATACTTTTTGCATACTTAACTGAAATGAATTAATTGTATCACAATAAATTGCAAAAAGTAATATGTAAAAGCAATTCTATATTTAGTTACATTTATTTTTTAAATTAAGCTCATTATTTTGTGTATGTATTTGTTTGTCATGTCAAATGTATTATTGATAATAACTATATATTTCTGCTATTATTAGTAGTTGTAGTAGTAGTAGTAGTAGTATACAAACAAAAGATTTTTTCTAATAAATAAAATATTTATTATAAAGTTTGGATTTTAAAATAAACACGGAATAAAAACAAAGGTCTGGTTGACGTCCTGCCGTAAACGTGCCGTGGCAGCCGTCCCGGACGTGACGTCATGTTGTGTTGATGTTGTGACCGGACGCGCTGTGGACGGAAGAGGGAGACGCGTTTTGTTTTTATTCAACTAAACCGTTGAAAAGGAGCCGAAACGTCGCTTTTGTGTCCATTTCGGGTCGATAAGAGCCTTAGCTCGGTGATTGGTGCCAAACGGCCGGGCCGGAGGGCGAGTAGACCGTCTTATTTGATCTAGAAAGGGAGGACTTGTCACCCTCTGACCCCCTCCCTGCTTCCTCCACACTCTCCACCATGACTATTCTCCCGAAGAAGAAGCCTAGCTCCGGGGTCGGCGTCTCGGACCACGCAGATGACAGCGATCGTCGGACCGGCTCCGACCCTCACCAACACCCTCACCCGCACTCAGGGCGAACTGGAACCCGACCGAGGGCTTCCCCTCCGCCTTGGTCCTACCAGCCCGCTCCACCCTCCGCCAGGGACGACAGGCGGAGCATTGAGGCGAGCTCCCGGCCGCAGCAGGCCTCTCCGCCGCCCGTCGGCTCTGTGTCCCCTGTGGGGCCGGGCGATGGTCGGGACAACAGCGGCGGAATGGTTGCCGGGTCCCGCGGAGAGCTCGTCGTGTCGTCCGGCGTCGTCGGATGCGGCGGAGGCATCGGCAGCTGCTGCTCCGGGCCCGGGCTGAGCAAGAGGCGGAGGCAGGCAGGCACCTGCTCCGGTGGGGTGGTGGGGGCGCTGGCCGGCGGAGGCCAGCCCGGGGTGACCGGACCGGGAGGTGTAGGGTCCAGCCAGGACACGGAGGAAGGAGCCGGAAACAACAGCGAGGACGAGTACGAGAACGCCGCCCGGCTTCAGTCCATGGACCCGGCTACTGTGGAGCAGGTAGGACGCTAACGCTAGCTAACATTAGCAACAAGGCTAACGGAGCTGCTAGTGCTCCTGCACAGGTGATTTCCGGCACTTTTACCAGAACTCAGGTACTTAAAGACCGAAAACAAAACGTATAAAATCAGCACAGGCCACTAGGAAGCAGAAAATAAGGATTTAAGTTAACTTTAAGAGGGAAGAAATTGCTGTTATTGTTCAGTTTTACGCTTAAGACCAATGAGTCGTTTCCCTCCAGAGGCAGGCTGTGGGGACAATTGGTGGTGGTGGGGGGGCGTTCATTAAGTAACCTGTTAATCATTTCTGCTCACCTGAGGTCTTAAGAGAAACCCGTTTGAGGGGCAACCATAGCAACAGCACGGACGTTTGATCACCTGGCAGTTAAACATTTACCCCAAAACTAACCACAAACACACTCTAGGCACACATTTAAACACTGTTAAAGAGAGCTGCATTTGTCTCCACAGCCCATCCAGGTGAGGCTAAAATAAACAGCCAGATGTTCCCAGATTGGAAGGATAATAACTGCTACATACATGTTTTAGAATCGTAATATTACGCATATGAAATATAAACTAAGAATTAAAATATTTTCATGCCACTATTTCCAGGACCCATTTTTGTCAGCTCTCTGTTGACTATAATAACACCAAACGCTTATTTTACCTATTGATTCATTTCAATTAAATTTTTTTCTTTGTTCAGAAGTCGCCCATGTTCAGGGTTTGTTTTTTTCTTGAAGAATGTGATGAAGCACAAAGGCAAAGCATTTGTTCCAATGAGGTTTTGCACAACTCTTTACCGAGATACTTGACTGCATGCTAGAAATTCTAAACACGTTTGTTGGACACCTGGGCCTGTACTATGAAACAAGTTCAGCGTATGCAGGATATCCTCTCTGTATGTTCTGTAACCTTAACATGGATATTATCAATATACAAAAAAAACAACAACAACAAAAAGTCAGAAACACAGGCAGGTCTGCAGACAGCTGAACACCTGATTTTTACAAAGAAGAGAAAACTGTGAACAATATGGTTAAACAGATAATACAGACTGGGAGTAACACAGCTGCTGCAGACAAAGCAGCAGATTGTTAGTATGAATGTGTGCGCACTTTGGCGCTTTTGTCAATAAGACTGGAAAAGACCTGCTATGGTAATAAAGTTAAAGTCTCTTTGAAGCCAGAGAAGAAAGCCGACTGTGTAAATAAACAGACTTCTCACAGCTCTGTCATTAAGACACGAGCGAATTTGACTGATTAGAATTTTTGTTCAGTTAAATCACTGTTTATATGTGTGTAAGAAAGTGTTATTCTTTCAGCTGCTGGTGGTGTTCAACAGTCTGAGAGTGAGTAAAGAATAAATGTAAAAATCCTGAGGTGGTTCATCCACTGACTCGGTCTCCATGTAGACTTGATAAAAGGTCTACAAGTACAAATAGGTTCTTTGTTTTAGGATTATACTTACACTCATAGAACAGTTAATTTAAAAAAAATATATCTGTAGTCAACCAGAGGCAAAAATCAAGGAATTATCCTGTGTCTTAACAATCTGTATTTATTCCTGATGCTCATCAGGAAAACAAAGACTTTAAACACTCTTTCTGCAGTGCAGTGAGGTCAGCAGGATCTTCCAGGAATGGTGACGCTGTTTCCTGGAGAACTGATTAGTCACTAGGCAGTGATTTCATACCTCTTGCTCTCTTATCGTGAACATGGAGCAGGTTAGGTCTGCAGTTTAGTTGCCATGGCAATGGTTAACCTAAGCTTAAGATGTTAACTGCCTTTTTAACACTGAAAAGTCGGGATTAAACTAGAAGTTTTACTTTACTCAGTGTCGGGGATCCACAGAATGACAAACTGAGCCTGAACTGAAGCACTCTGCAGGGAGGCTTTTAATTTGAATCTCAAGCAGAATAGATGTTTGATATTTACAGATCAATAACCCGACTATATCAAGCAGAAATGAACTTTGAAGTGCTACTCAGTTTGATGTTGGAGGTGTTTCTGATTCAGTAAAAAGGACTAGATGTTACAGTCCCTGGTAATGCATTGCTTTAAATGGAGAAAATCTAAGTTATATCCGGTCTTTAGTATTTTCTGGTGCAGGTTAAATAATTTTTTCTTTTGCTTTGATTTTGTATATGAAACTGTTGTTTTTTCCTTGTTTTTTAAGTCGAGTTCACCTCTTTACAGCAGTTTGTTTTTTGCCACTCATTAAATCCTCAAACTTGCTTTTTAGTTCAGATTGAGCCAGATAAAAAAATCTATTTGGAGGGAGTGATAAGGAACAGCCTATTATAAAATCATCCACATCTGATAGAAGTTCTCTATTTTGTTTGCTTGTTATTTGTTTATGTGTTTGTTTTGGTGCAATAACTTTGTATATTTAATGAAACCTTGCAAAGTGTTACCTTCAAGATATGATAACAAGTTAGTGGCCTTCCAAGTACAGGGCACAAGTCAATTCACCTCATTTTGTTAGCATTTTGTAGTCATTATACTTCATAACAGGAAATGCTGAAAAACACTTTAAAGTTTCATTTTAAAAAAACTGCAGCCAAATCAGTTTTGTTTCACAGTCTGCAGACAGAATGTCCTTTAATTTAGAAATTTAGATTGATTTTTCTGTAACCAGCTCTGAGCGTCAGCATCATGGGAAATGTCATAGTTTCAGTAGAAAAACGGCACCAATTTCAAGTCAGTTTTTCACCAGAGAAAAACCTCAAGGGTCATATATCACAGTGGGACATGGATGGCTGCTTATAACAAATCATAGCACATGAAAGGTCTCTCTGTGACCTACATTTGCCAAACTCATTTTCCTAATATAGAAAAGTTACTGTACCAAAGAATTTGCTGATTACGAGGATGTCAGGTTGAATTAGGGATGGGAGTCGGTAACCAGTTGCGTAGAGAACCAGTTCCCAGTAGTCCAGTTCCTTGGGGCTGTTAGTCTGCTTGTCTGTCGATCACACTTATCGGTTCGTGCACTTGTGCTACGATCAGTTTGTGTGTCAGAGGAGGAAAATAGTGGTGCAGGATATGGTCATTAGTTTTATTTTTACTGCACAAAGAGAGAGTGCAATGGTAAAGTGTAAACTGCAACGCTAACTAGCTAAGAACCCAGAGTGACTTAAAGCTGAGTGAACACTGACCCCAGCCCAGCAGACACACCCTGAACTTCAACAGGTAACAAACTGATGAGCAGTTTGCAGCTTCCGTTTGTACCTGTTCATGTCTCTACAGTAGATTCACCGTGGCGATCACTTTAAAGTCTGTTTGTGCTGGTTTTCATCTTTGCTGTTGGCTTTGTTTTCTGCTATAAGAGGCTTTGTCTAATACTAAGAGACAGATTATACGTGTGTCCTCAATAGGATTTGTGTTGGTGTGTAGGTCTGCAGTTTCAACTGTTAAATGAGAAATTACCTCAGGCGGTGTGTTTTAGGTCATTTTACACAGTGACATGAAAGTAATGTAAGAACTATATAATGAATTACTTTCTTCTGGGAGTAATTAAGTAATGTACTGCATTTTTACACGTGTAAGAAAAGTGTCCTGTGTAATGTGAGTAATAATTACTTTTTGAGTGATGACCCCGGCTCTGATCGTAACAAAGAGGGGAATTGCGTCCACACAGCATGCAAGTAATTTGTATGAATGTAATGTCTTTGATGTGCTGCTTGGTGATGGTGGTGACTCAAAGAGGAGCCAGTGAGAATCGACAAGTCATATCGATAATGATAAATAGAACAAATAATACTTTACAGAAAGTTAAAAATAACCCAGACGAAAGAAGCTCGATCGGAGGAAACGTGTAAACAAAACCGGGCAGTTCAGCAAGTAAACCTCTGTGTAAAAATGTAAATAAAGTACATTAAAGTGCTGCAATGAAACACAGCAATAAAGTGGCCCTAGGGCTGTGCAATATGACCAAAATCTCATATCCCGATATAAGACATCTATCGTCCGATAACGATATAAATCCCAAAAGTGTAACATTTTCTGTAAATTCTGTGAATCTCGGGCAGCTGGACTTGCGTGGAGTGTTTCCAGCTGCGCGTCATGTAGCTGGAGTCGAGTGTTTTAACCGATGCATGAAACGATACATTTTTAGACATAAGTTGTAACGGCCGTTTTCTTTGTGAGTATTTATTACACGGCGTGCTGCGGGGAAAAGCCTGTTCTAACGCTTGAGTCTAAGGTTTATTTTTTAGCACCTGGCGGCTCTTTTTGGCTTCTCATCCGTAAATACTCTGCATACTCTTTCACGTGATTCAGTTTATTTTGAAACGTCTCAACAGGATCTTGAGCTTTATTGTGAAAGGTTTATGTGGAAAATAAACAAGCGGACACGTGATGGTTTTACCGTCGTTATTGCTAAAGACAACGCATAAAAACAGAGGCTTGTCCGTCCGTAGTGTGGTTATATTAAATATAAGAGAAAGAGAGAACTTTAAGAAATTAATATAGCCACTACAGTGACCATCAAAATGATGAAAAAATATTGCCTTAAATGTTTATTTTGCGTAAAATGAAACATAGACGTTTTTATATATATCGTTATATGGAACAGCCCTAAGTGGCCCTGTAGAGGCCAAAGCATAATAAAACAGAATTGTGCAATTTCTTTAATTCCTTGTGTCTCTTTCACATAACGTCTCTGGTTTGTTGTTGTTCTTCAGACGTTTTGTTGTTTTAAAGTGAAAGCTGAGGCCGATGCCACGCCGCGGTCATGCCTTTTACATTCGTTCTGCTCCCAGCCTGCAGCTTTATTCTCAGAAATCGGAGCATTTTCTTTGCCTGAAGCGGTCCGTCCGGCTCGCACAGCAGCGATCGAGCACTGACAGAACGAATCCGTTCAGAACTCGTCTTGTGACATTTGTGTCCTGCTGTTAAATCCAGCCAGTTTTCAGTCCTGTTCACGAAGCCGTCGCTGACTCGCACTTTCGGTATCGGTGCTTTTTATAACCTGTTTGTGTTATGACAGATGTCCAGTGTTAAACATGTTATTGTTTTTTTAGCCTTTCTTCATCTGACTTTAGTTCATGGTTTCACTTTTTGTTTGACTAATGAGCCAAGTGTGACTTTTTATTTAAAGAGGAGCCATTATGCTAATTTCCAGCTGTGTTTTTTATTCTTGGACTCTACTCTAGGGCCTGTGAGGGATAATTACACACACAGGTTGAGGCGAACGGTTGACACAGATTTGTCTGTTTTCCTGCTTTTTTTTGGACCTGTATTTAAGTTTGAGTTAATTAAACCCTGTTTAAATTAAAATTAGGATTATAAATTATATAAATGATCCAAAGTCCAAAACATCTCTACATTTTAGAGTAGCTTTGCATGACTCACAGTTCAAAATAAGGCTTATTTGATTTATCCTGATCCTCAGTGCAGCTCCTCAGCTCATCAACAAATACAGAATATAATGAACCTGTGAGACATTTTAGACACATAAACAATAAAAATGATAAATATGGTAAAACTGAGGTTAAAAGCAGAGTTACGTTTGTGATTGTAAGTTTTATTTCTGTACTTTTAGACTGATCCTCAGAGAGGGAAATATCAGGGTATGTTGGGATTACAGAAGTGTAAAAGTGCACATGATAAGGAAATAAACTGTTTTTAGTTTTGATTATTTGCTGCTTCTTCTTTTTTTTTAAATAAAAAGCATCCTGTTCAGCAGTGTCTCAAAGAGAAGTAGGTAGGTATTTAGGGATCCTGAGATCACCTGAACATCCGCAGTGTTAGAAATAGGGCTGCCACAAACGATTATTTTGATAGTCGACTAGTCACCGATTATTTTTGCGATTAGTCGACTAATCAGATCATCATCCATTGGACGTAATGTACAGCTTATTGCACCAGCAGCATCTGCTCTTATATAACTATCATTAGCTTACAGCTTTAAGTGTTTAAGGTATGTGCTAACTAAAAATAAAGACAAGATGACAGTTTATTAAATTTTAATGAAATCTGCAGATTGTTTCTGTGAAATTTAATAAACTCCTTGCTATCTAAAATATAACGGGACACCGGAGTATATTCTCGAGCATCTCACACTTCTGATAATCAGCTGTCTGCTTGAGGTTTATTCAGCTGTGTAAAAACTATAACTTTAATCTCAGCCAAACCGATTTACTCAGGAACAAATAAAATACTAAAAAAAAAAAGCCAAACGATAACATTTTTAAGTTATCTAAGTGACTTATATATGTTTAACCTGAGTAGCGAAAGACAGCGGTGGGTTTGAAAACGATTTGCCGGGAGTCCGGTGTTCTCACCGGACTCTAGTGAGCCTTGCCCCCGGCTAGCTATCGAGCTAGTGGGTAACAGACGTCTCCGAAAACGTCGGAGCGCTTTTGAAAACATGTGGTGTCTTGATAAACTGAGCAGATATTTGAGGTTTACACAGCTACATTCTCGCCTGAAAATATGTTAAATGTTTATTTTGTGACCCAGAAAGAATAATAAGAGTAATATTAAAACTAACTAACTGCCGCCATTGTTGGAAACTGAGCTGGGCTGCGCTATGAATTCTGGGACAGAGCTACTTCTTCTTCTTCGGGGTTTAACGGCAGCTGGCATCCTTGTACATGCAGTGCTGCCATCTTCTGTTTAAGTCCGTTATTACACTCTTAAATCCTACTACTTAGTCCTGCGTCTTTTGTGATCTTACAAAGCTTCAAACGACGCGTCGACTATTAAATCAGTCGTCGACGATTCTGATAGTCGACGTAATCGTGACTAGTCGACTAATCGTGGCAGCCCTAGTTAGAAACCAGTGTGTCTGCTCCACTGTTATTGATCAGCATTAGATAACTGATGATCAGGATGGGAGGAGCTGCTTTTCCCTGCAGAAGATCTCATTCATTTGTTATGTCCAGCCACTAACCCTGGAGGACTTGAGCACCATTTTCCTGCTTTAGCAACCAAACGGTGAATTTAATTATTCTAGAAAATAACACAGCAATGAATCAATAATGGAACTGAGCAAACTGTCCTCTAGGTCCTGACATATAATGCTGCTCAGGTACAGTTCACTGACTCTGTCTGTGTGTGTGTCTGTGTGTGTGTGTTCAGCAGGAGCACTGGTTTGAAAAAGCTCTGAGGGAGAAGAAAGGATTTGTCATCAAGAAGATGAAGGAGGATGGCGCGTGTCTGTTCAGAGCTGTCGGTGAGTAATTAACACACACACACACACACACACACACACACACACACACACACACACACACACACACACACACACACACACAGTGTGTTCTGGTGTCTCCTGAGCTGGTTCCCTGCACTTCCTCTGGCTGACAGCAGATGTCAGTGTTGCAGTAGGTTTGCCCTGATGTGTTTACATTTTACATATAACACTTTTTCAGCTACGAAGTTGAAAAAGGTCTTTGCTGTTTGTTAATGCTCTTGTTTAAGCTAAATTAATTGCATATATTATGTTTTTTTATTTTACATTTTTACATTTTTTAAAAAGATTTCACCTCGATTAAAATGATTTAGCAGTGTGAGAAACAATCAGGACATAAGAAGCAGAGTCATTGGTGATTATGTGCAGTAATCATAGGGTGATCTGATAAATCAGGTAATTTCCCACAATCGTGTCACTTCCTCTCCATGAACAAAAGAGAATGCTGAGCAAGAAAAGAGGTCACACAGTGATCGTTATTTAATGAAAAGCTGTTTAGAAAACCCTGCGGTAATTACCAGGTAACTGTAGCGCTGTAGATAAGGTGGAGTCTTACCAACAGCTGCAAAGCATCAGGTTTTACACAGAGGTGTAGTCAGGGGTGAGAGTGTGATTTGAATAATAATTTCTATCGTAGGTGTTACATGAGCCATCGTGGCTACTTCCCAGCCATTAGCCAGTGTTAAGGTGGAGTTTGGCAAGTGGTCCAAAAGAAAATTAATTTAAATTCAAGTTAATGACCCCAGCCAGTTTGTCCTGTTACTCAGCAGCCACATCGAAGCACATCTGGGCACTTTGATTTGAAATGTCGTTTAAATTAACATTTGTTTCAATCAGCATGAAATAAAAAGTGCAGATACAGAATATCCAGTTAAGATCAGATTTTCAAAAAATATTTGTTTGAAAGTGAGCTGACTCTGCCCAAAATAAAGGTTTTAAAAGCTTTTCTTACTGGAAGAGAACTGATTCACCTTCATGCTGTGATTTTTTTTTTTTCTTCCTCTCTGGTTGTGAAATGTAACCTGCTCCAGAGCAGGTTATGTCGGTAGCACACGCTACCATCAAAACACACCAGCAGTCCTGCTCTGCAGTCCTGAGGTCATACTGACACAAGCCTGCTGCTGGGGCTGCTCTGTTTCAACAGGGGGCGCTCTGATGCTGACAGACTGTTCTTTTGTAAGCGTGTGTGTGTGTTGCAAATGTGGGTCACACTGTGAAAGATGAAGGTTTCTGTGTGTGTGTTCCTGTAAGCCACACAGAGGTCCTTTCAGTCGAGTCCAGGTTGTCTTTCAGGTAGAGGCTATTATGTAGCTGCAGTTATATCATCGCACTGACCCCAGCCCTGTGTGTGTGTGTGTGTGTGTGTGTGTGTGTGTATGTGTGTGTATGTGTGTGTGTGTGTGTGTGTGTGTGTGTGTGTGTGTGTGTGTGTGTGTGCACTGCCTGTAAGTACCTGTAAACTCACACCTGTCTTCCTGCTGTTAGATAATAAACTCTGGTTGTTCCTGAGTTTCACCCTGTCAACCCAAATACACCGAGCCTTTATGCTAAAAACAAAACCCTCACATCAAAAATCACTCTTTTTCCTTTCGTTTTAAAATGATCATTTACATGCAGCACAGAGAAGCTGAAGTTGCTGTTTAGTTCATTAACTGTATATAAAGGATGGATGTAACCACAATGGGATCAGAGTGTTAGACGGAGTGTTGTTATGAAGCCTCGATGACTGATTTTTGTTGTCGCCTTCTTGGTGTTTTGTAACCAGAAGTGAAGAGACGCTCTGACTGTGATGAGTCGTTGGCTGATGAGGACACTCAGGATAATCCTACCTGACTGTAATCGTCATCTTCTTTCAGCTGTTCCCTTTAGGGGTCGCCACAGCGGCTCGTCTCCCTATCTCACCCCGTCTCTACCGTCCTCTGTCACACCAAGCCTCTGCGTGTTGTCCTTCACCACATCCACAAACCTGCTCTGAGGTCCTCCTCTTTTCCTCCTGCCTGGCATCATCACCACCCTTTGTCCAGTATATCCACCATCCCTCCCCCTAACTTACAAAATCAGCTTTGTTTTATGAGATTTGAAACTAGCGATTGAGCCTGTGACATCAGCAGGAAAGTGTTTGCAGAGAGAAAAGGAGCCGGGGCCTGTTTTCAGAACTTCTGAACAACTGGTTTTTGCTTTGCAGCCCCTAGGAGCCCTCTACTGGCCATTTAAAAGAAGGCGGGTTTAAGGCACGTGTTTTGAGCCTTCTTTCTAACAACACAGAGGTTAGCACTGTTGCCTCACAGCAAGCAGGTCCTGGGTTTGAATCCACCATCCAGCCAAGGCCTTTCTGTGTGGTGGTAACATGTTCTCCTCTTCGGGTACTCTGGCTTTCTCTCAAAGTTCAAAGACATGCAGTTAGTGGGGTTGGGTTGTTTGGTGATTCTAAATTGGCTGTAGGTGTGAAAGTGGTCGTCTGTCTATGTTGGCCCTGCTGCCCTGGTGACCTGTGCAGGGTGTGCCCTACCTCGCACCCTGTGGCAGCTGGGATAGGCCCTGAATTAGACAAGCGCAGGAAAATAGATTGATTTTTCTAATAGCCTGCAGGGGCCGATGGCGATGCAAAAACAAGTCCAGTTAATTGAAGTCTTTAGTAGTTTCTTGTCATTCTAGTAACTCTTTTAGAAAACAACATTTTTCTTGTAAACAAAACAATATTTCTTGGTTTCACAGTCGGAGCCACCCTTCTCGTTTTGTGTCCACTTTCAAAACACCACAGTGGTGATAAGCTCAGCTCGAGGCTTGACTACCACTGATCTCACAGTGGCTACGCCCATCTTTCAAACACGGTGGATGTTTTAGCTGCAGGTGCTGCAGTGGTTAATGGAGCCTGACCAAAGGGGGAATTTCAAAGCAGATTCTGATCATTTTCTTCTTTTATGGAACGTAACCAAATACAACCTGAATAGTTTTTACCTCGGAACTGGAACTTGATTTCATATTCGTGTTACCTTCCTCTCCAAACTTATTCCCACATAATGGGTCTACCCCCCAAAGGTGACTGATGACAGACATCAGCAAACAGTGCTCAGACACACTGAAAACCTGCAACACATTTACAGAAAGTGAAGCTTATGCTGTTTCATACTTCAGATAGGGGGGGGGGGAACGATATAACCGATGTATGATGTCGGGCGAGCGCCACAGAGAGATGGTCGTGCGTATTTTTTTGTTTCTTTTTTTTAGGTTAACGATTGTGAGGCGATGGACGTGCACCTTAAAATGACACGTGCGATGAAAGAAAAAAAAGTGTCATGTTTCATTTTCTCTTAGTCCACTTGTGGCTCGTCTCGCGTCTGGTTTCAGAGGCCGTTTCTTCTCTCTGATGCATTTCCCAGAAGTCACCTCCTCTGGTGCCTATACGTTTACTTGAATGTCTTCTTCGCTGGGTCTCTTGTTCTTCTTACACTAACCCGAACCTCTGTCAGCGCGATCACCGCGTACAGAAAATTCAGTGATTAACAGACGGCGTATTTATTGTTATTTTTTGACCCATATTTGATCCTAATATAATAAAGCAACTACAGATGGTCAAACATCTGGAAAACCAGATGTGCAAAGGTTGCAATCTGTATCGCATTGGCTGTTATGTCAGGGAGGAGCCTCTGGAACAGCACACACCTCATTGGTACGCTGCTGCTGGGTTTAGGATACCCGAGTTTATGGTCAGAATTATGAGTGTTGGGATGTTTTCTGCAGTTTAGGTGAGCCAGCGTCGAACAACAGAGACCATTAAAAGACATATTTTACAGTCCACCCTTTGCCCTTAACATCCTCTTTCTTATTACTTATTTATTTGTTTGTTTGTTTGTTTGGGGGGGGGTTTCGGGGGGGGTTATTCGCCATGAAAACACATGTTTTAAAAATTTTACTTTAATACTTGGAGCTGCAGTGATGGTCCAGCGTCAAACTCCTGCATTTGGCCTGACCAGTCAAACGGTTATTTATTATCC
Organism: Perissodus microlepis; assembly: GCF_051167445.1. NCBI lineage: Eukaryota > Metazoa > Chordata > Actinopteri > Cichliformes > Cichlidae > Perissodus > Perissodus microlepis. The sequence continues at coordinate 32,753,725 of NC_140480.1, forward strand.
TGTTTTTCTTTTAATGTAAAGAAATATAAGTAAACATTCACATTTAATCCATCTGCCAACAAAAGAGGTGATGAACACCCTGGGCAATATTTAAAAAATGATCCACATCCAGGGATTTTCCAGGCTCAAAGTTGCAACTGCACATAAAAGCCATATAAATATGAATTGCCCACATAATATAGGAAATGAGTCTTGGTGATTTTCCTTTGGTGGAAGGACAAAATCTTCCCTTAACATGCAGGAAAAAACCCTGAAATCTGCTTATTAAATGTGTAATGGCACTACAAAAGCACAACACTGTCATATTTAGCGATATAATAATAACTACATATATTTATTTTACTCTTTATGTTACATCCGTTTATATGCCTGTATAGTGATAATGGTCTTACCGCATACTTGACACCTCTGGAGTAAAACTCGCACTGTTCACGCACACACAAAAACAAAAACACACAGCTGATCTCACTTTGATGTGTTAAACCTGCTTTCACACCTTGAAGACCACTTTCTGTTTCGCGTGGGCAGGTGTGTTTTTGCGTGGGTGGGTGAGAGTTGTAGTTTCCCCCCTCGTTGCTGCAGGGGAAACGGCAACATTTCGCATCAATGGCACCCAGCCCGAGGGGTTGTGACCGTGCCACGGGATGATTCACAGGAAAGACAATGTGGCAGAAAAAAACCAACGTTAATTTAGATTTTTCTCCGAGTTTTCAGAGAGTTGTGATGCTTGAAGTGTTTGCATTTCAGGTGACTTTGCTTTCAAAATAAGATTTTAACATTTTAAAGATGGAGTTACCACACACGGTTTCAGGTTAGATCAGTTTCCAATCTTTTATCATTGCAGGTTTGACTCCTACTAATGTTCAAATGTCTCAGCGTTCCTACCAGATCCAGCAGGAAGAGACGTTTTCTTCTTTTGTCTCAGTAACTGCTTGTGATTCTTACATTAAAGTATTAAAAATACAGGAAAAGTAAAATGTTGATTTTAGTGCAACACTCATGTCAATACTTTATGCAGTGATATAATTGTTTTGATATTTTCCCTGTATTTGAAGTCAGCGCTGAAATGAACCCGAGTGCTTAAAGTTACAGCACGATAAGATTAGATAAGATTAGATCAGTTTCTGACGTGTGCGACTCACTTGATAAAGTCGGCGTGTGTTTTTGTCTCCCCGTCGCCTGTAAAGGTTTTTGAGTTCTTTTTAGGTTCAGCGAACTCCTCGGTAACTTTTCATATCAAATACTCCACAAAAATCCTCGACTTTCACAGAAATGTCGAAAAAATTACATTTTTTCATTCCTCTTTCTTTCATCATCTCATGACCCGTCACGTTTATGAGGTGACATTTAAAGTGTCCTGCCCCCTAGTAGTATTTCAGATGTGAATAAAATGAATAAAGCCTTCAGTTGCAGCAGTCAAAGTGTCCCAGATATTTTCATTTACTTTATCTGCATGAAATTCCAAATATTTCACATTTTCTCCTCTTTTAAAACAAGCCCTGAAAAACAATCCTGATGTAAACAGATAGTTACAGGTGTTGCCATCCTGATGAATGTCCTTCAGGGGAAAAGCCAAAACATCTCTTGTGTTTCACCTCTGTGCATGCAGGAACGCCTGATGCTGATGAACGACCTGTAAACACAGTCGGGTGTGAGTTCACATTCCTGCTGGGTCATTAAAAATGGCAGACATGCAGGTATTTCTTTTATTGGCGGGATAGTTGCAAAGGAAAACTCCCACAGTTTGTTGTTACGGAGAAAAAGTTGCAAAGGTTTGGCACGTATCTTGTCCCGACTCTGTTTGTTGTAGAAACAACGCTGAAACATTTCTCGCACGTCCGCGAATCGAATGCCAGCTCGGAAATTTGCCTTTGACAGTTTGCTCTCTAACCTGCTGCTCAGCTCACCGTTTTCACTCCACAGGCTTTATTTTTCCACCAGATTGTTGGAAAATCTGTCTTCTTTCAAACAATCTTAGCGCCTCCTAACTGCCCACAGAGCTCCATTTTAGTAGATATTGGATTTAAGGTGGAAAGCAGAAACGATCGCTCTATCTCAGTCCTGTGACCACGTTTAACACTCGGAGCACAAACAAAGCACAGATCTGTAGAGCAACGTCTTGTTTTCAAACCACATCAGTGCCAGATGCAGTTTTTCCCTAATTAATCGCCATGGAGACTGTAACTGACAGCACTTCGATTGATTGCTTCTCTCACTCTCTCATTGGTGGGTTTCTTGTGATTGTGTGGAAATGCTAACAGTAGGTTCAGGAGTCGCACCAGTGATTTCTCCAGAAACCACATCAACAATCAAACATCCCGAACAACACTGTGCACAAATGTTATGGATTTAACTTTCTTTGTCATGTGATAAAGAAAGAGTGTGTGTGTGTGTGTGCGCATGTGCGTGTGCATGTTCAGCCAGTCCAGGGTGGTGACTTTACTTTGTCTGGTTGTGTTTCTCAGTTGTTTGCTGCCTAACAACATCTGACACACACACACACACACACACACACACACACACACACACACACACACACACACACACACCACAGAGGAACAGCTGATACCAACACACCTGACCTGACTGCATGCCAACAGCAGCTGCTGCTCAGCAACAAACAGCTGATCTCAAACAGTGTCAGATTTATTTATTTATTATGTCGACTGAAAGTTAATGGCTTTAAAATCCGTACAGTACAGAAAAAAGCTGCCTCCAGCGTGTGAGCTGGACCTGAACCATGCAGAGTAAAGTTCAGACAGCTGAGACACGGTGTGTGTTTCCACTGACGACACATCCCTGAGTGTGTGTGTGCGTTTGCTTTTTTTTTTTTTTAATTTAGACCCACATGTTTGTGGGTTTTTTCTTTCTCCAAATATTAGGAAACGTCTCCCATGTCTGACGTTGTTGTGCAACGGCCGACTGGTCGCAGTCATGCTCCCAGCATGCTCTGCAGTTGGTCGTGGTTAGTCAGAGGAGTGGAAAGCAGAGTGTGATGAGCTTGTTTCATTGCTCAGCTCGCATGCGTCCAGTTTCACTTCATGTCGGTTTAGATCAGCCGACTGTGTTTAATAAAAAAAATAGTGAGTGTCATTGAATGCATCCACAGGTGGATTTCAGTTTTCAAAGCAGCAGCACCTCGTGACAGGCGGCTCATCCCAGCCTGTAGTGCAGCCGGGGCTGGTTTTACTGCATGTTTACTGCAGTTTCCTCGACGCTTTACTGTCAGCGATGAGATCAGGACCGAGTTAGGTTTATAACCCAGCAGGTTTGGCTTGTTAATCCAGGAGTCAGATCAGAATCACGAGGTTTGATTTTTAGCTCCAAAGTGTTGCTTTTGCACATCAAGTCTGGCATAGATGTTAAACTCAAACAGAGCCATTTAAAAAATAAAAAAGAAAGGCTCAAGATTGAATCCACTCTGTCATTTGAGTTACTTCAGGGTTAATGGTAATTAACAAGATTCCCAGCTCATCAGTAGCGTTGACACGCAGACTGGGGGGACTGGGTGGGCTGATAGGATCCCAGCGTCTCCCAGCGATCAGAGACACTTTGGCTCCCAGGTCTCCGACAGCCTTTTCCAGCTGTGAGTCGCCACTCTCCTCTTTGACTCAGCACTTTGAGTCGCGACTCATTGTTTTGGCTCACACAGCTGTTTGTTGCTCACATGACGTGACAGTCATGTGTCCCAGCTGTCACAGCGTGCACCGTGAATGGAAAAAGTTCTGCTGCAGGAGTCGTCGACCTTTCAGCCAATCAGGTGACCGAGTCTGTGGGTTGAACTCGGAGACACTTTGGCAAGTTTAGATGATTTGTACTGTGGTGAGTTCATGTGTTTATGTGGCTGTGTTTACGGTGAGCAGATCCCAACAAACAAATGCGGGACAAAACTGTTATCAGGGATTTTACACACAAACAAACACAGAAATGATGCAGGTTCACATTATTTAGCACGTGAACAACAAATACGCTGAATTTACATGTCCGAACGAGCTCTCGGGCACGTAAACATCATTCAAAGTTTTAATCTTTTGTAAAGCTTTAAGATTTTTTTTTTGTCTGAATTGGTGTTTTAAGTATCGTCTACACTTTTATTATAGTTCTGGTTTGATAACATTTTTGTTGAACTTTATTCTGGAAAAATCATTTTCCCCATGGTCTCATGCCTGCACCCTCTACATGCACGAGGTGTACTTCAAAGCGTGGCCATTTTTGTCCTCGTTCACTTCTTGTGATAGGACGTACATTTTTTTTTAAAATTCCCCAGAAGGGCAGCGTGTGCTCAGCATACGTCCCGTAAACAGACACATTAAAACACAGCTTATAAAGTTCTGTTGAAAATCAGGAGTGGTTCTCTCCTGCAGTTATTTGATTATAATAATAAACACCGTGCCCATTCTTCATTGTACAAACGTGACCCGTTACCTGCACACATCCCGTTAGCTCTTATTGATGCTGATCATTTAAATGGAATCATTGACACACTCGGAAATTTTCTGGTGGTGTTTACTGTTCTTTGTTCATTCCCTTGCAAAAGTTTACATATGCTCTCTTTTTGAAGTGTCCTCTGTAGTTTTTCATAATGTTATAAAAGAGCGACGCATGAGTCACACCTTATGAGAATCACACGGTGTTACTTCATGTCATCGTTGTCCGCTGTGCAAAATTAAACTGAATAATAACAGCGGGAAACATAAATGGAATTCTTTCACTGCAGCCAGCAGCAACTTCTGTTTTTTGGCCCTCTCCGAAGACACAGATTCAGTCGCTGGTTGGTTCAGCTCGAGTCCGGATGCCTGAAAGTTGAACTTGAAGAGTTGAGATGTTTCTTTGCTGAAGCTGTGGAAGGATCGGGGCCTACAGGTGCAGACAATCCAAAGTCAGCCTGCACCTGAAATGAAAGTCTCGTTCTCTGGCCCTAGACTCTCTCACCGTCTGAATGATGATGTTTGGGTCGTCGCAGCAGCTAGACTGGAAAGAGGTCAGAGGTCACCGCTTACCAGAGGAAGTGTCTTCATGAAGAAACCTCACTGAGGGGCACAGGGAAACTCTGACGACCTCCTGCTGCCGATGAGTCACGCAGTGTGTGTTAGAGAGAGAGAGAGGGACTTGTGTCAGAGTGACCTTTGACCTTGTGTTACTTTAAGAGCAATGTCTGAGTGTTTGTGTCCAGACAGTTTGTGTAAACATGGGAGTATATGAGGTGGAATCTCCATAGTTTCTACATCTGTCTGTGTGTCTGTGTGTGTGTGTGTGTGTGTGTCTGTGTGTGTGTGTGTGTGTGTGTCTGTGTGTGTGTGTGTGTGTGTGTCAGAGTACAGAGAGTACAATCTTGAGTTCATACTGGACACCCGTCGTGTGTTCCAGTTTGTTCCAGTTTGTCTGGTAAACTCCAAACTTGAGTCCTGATTAGTTTTCACAGTCTGTCTTCATTGCCTGAATCTGGAGTTACCTGCAGCACTGACGGGGACCTGAGCTACAAATACAGAGATTGGCTGACTAATTGATATATTTATTCATTTTAGTCAGTTTGTCTTCCGTGTTTCAGAAAATAAAGAAAATGTGTTACAGTGTTTAAAAATTCAGATAAAATGTGAAGAAAAAAAATCTATATTCTGAGATATTTAAAAAAAAAAAATTAAAAAAATCAATACTAACAATTAAAAAGCTAATTTATAGTGTATATTCATATAAAATAACTTTATAGAATCATATTTAGTTGTTTAAAAGCAAATAATTAGCAAAAATACAATGTTTAAAAAAAAAAAAGTATCACAGCTGATGTTTATGGTTCAACTATGCTGTGATAATCCACATCTGTACTAGTACCACAAAAAAGTTGCAACTACCCAACTCTTTCCTGCATACATGAATGTCCCGAAAAACACTGGTGTTTAAAAAAAATGTTATTCGGAGTTTCATTAATTCAAAGTCTAACAAACATTTTTAATGGTCACATGGTCAAAATGTAACAGTAACAGTGAACCAGGAAAAATTGCTGACTGCACCTAAAAATGTGGAAGAAGTCAGGTATCTTCAAAGTTTGCCCAGATGACCCCAACATAAGCTTAGTGACCAATATCAAAAATCTCAGTGAGTGTAGAAAATAACTTTCCCGTCGGTTTTCATCTGGAAATTTACCCTTCCAGCATCAGGCGACTCCATCTGGATTCGTTTCTCTGGGATTCTGACTGTTACGAGACTGAGAGTTACAAAAAGTTGTGGAAAGTTACAGAGATTATATAACTGTGTGTGTGTTCAGGTGTGTTGGGCATCCTCAGGTGTTTACACCTGCCGTGGTTTCATGCGCACATTTTTTGTCATTGTGATTGAAATCATTGTCGTGTACCTGCAGTAGGGCAGAGCTTTTGTGTGTGGACAGTGCGCCAGACGTCAAAACAATAAACATGGTTTGCATTTGTTCCTCAACAGCCATCTTATCTGTTTGACCGTGATGTTTGGCATCTTCCTGAAAGATCACTTACGGTTATCTTCTTCTCGGTCCTTGAAGAGTGTTGACAACAGACACAAGATGCAAATCTTTTTTTCTGCCCATCTAATGAAAAAAATGTGCAAAGTATTAACATAAAACAAATTCTGAGCAGCTGCATCAGGAAAGAGAAGGAGGATACTTCCCCACCAAAGACTGTAGTTCCTACAATGGTCCAAAAGGAAGTCAACGTTATATCATTGACTGTTTCAAAAAGCTGTCTGTCTCCACCATTACATCCCCACTGCTCTCTGAACTTAGCATTTGGAAGCCTCTAGGTTTTTTGGTCTCCATCGTGCTGGCTGTTTAGATCAAGAAGTGACAAAAGGGTTATCCGCTAAACCGACACAAGTCAGTAAACGTCCAACGTTATACTTCATTGGAGAGGTTTTCACTCACGGTTGTCATAGTTTCACTTATTTATGTTTAATGTTTAGAGGCTTATCACTCACTTAGGACCGGTCAGTGACCATCAGCCAGCCACTGCAGGATGGTTGCCAGGTGGTCAACTAACCATAGGAAAGACATTTTTCTGTAAAGGGATAATGTGTTTTCTGTGGTTTCTGCAGGTTGAAATTGGTGCAAAGACATTGTTGCACCAATAACCTCCTTGCGATTGCTTTGGGGCGGCAGCAGGATGCCGTGATGCCCTGTGGTTTGTGTGGAAGAAGCTGACTTGTCCTCAAGCGCTTGCCAACTACTCGCTGAGTGGCAGTGAAACTGCAAAGAGTGTGACACAAACTGAAAATGGAGAACGTTTCTCTCCAGAATAAAAGTTTAGCCTTACCACTGAAACCGCCGAGTTTCAATAGACACAGCTTTTATTTTGAAATAGAGCATTCTTCATCTGTGCCGCAGCCTGATAGAAAAGTTGCAGGAATGTTTCCTCAGTTTCACTCACAAAGTTCAGTCTGATTTTAAGGTTTCCATCTCAATTTCACTGACACAAGTCTAAAACCTGCTGCAGGATTTAAAAAGAACTCAAAGACCTGTACAGAGTGTGTGTGTGTGTGCGTGCGTGTGTGTGTGTGTGTGTCATAACTATAAAGCACCGCTGCTCAGGTCACGGTCACCTCAGCTCGACAAATAAGTCTTTTAGTCTTTTAAACTTGTCAAAGTGTCAGGTCGGCTGGAGCTGGTCACTCAAAACCGACCCAGAGTCAGTGCACAGACACACACAAATACAGACACACAAATACAGACACACAAATACAGACACCTACACTGAGCTGTGAGGAAATTCCCTCTTAACTTTCCCCTTGAATTCTCTGCAATCTCCTTGTGAATCTCTGAGTTCATGTTGCATTATTTACGAGTAAATAAGTGACTCAGTGTCTAAAGAAACAACACAGTTAAACTTCTGCAGAATCAAAGAAAGGTCAGGCTGCAAGTGAAGAATGAAGGCTTTTTTGAAACATAGTAAGAAATACTTCAAAAATAGAAGAAAACTATAAAACAAATTGTATGAAGAATATGAAAACTAGTCAGACAATTATAGATAAAAATGTGTCAGAATTTGACATTTTGATTGGATTCACAGCTCTGAGGGTTAAAACAGCTGGATAAACAGCTGCAGGGAGGTGGACGTTGTGGAGCGAGGTCGTGGAGCGCCAGCTCACAAACACAAAGAAGTTTTTGGGGTCAGTTAACTGCAGCTGATCTGAACCACTCGTAAGTTTACCTTCAGGTTTTGAACATATTAAAGGACCTAACAAAGTGGCCGCACTTCTCTGTTTGAGGTCGCCTGATGTTATTAAAGCTGACCTCTGACTGGAAGTTGAGGTTCCTGCTTGACAATGAGCTTAATTCTGCAGAAGGAGGAAGGACGTGAGGCCCAGCGGCCCACACGTCACGTCACTGTGGCGCCTCTGTGGTCCACGGCCCGCTTCCGAATGTGTAAAACAGGGGCTGCTCGCACTGGCAGCTGGGGGCGGAGCTTCGGAGCTGATAAAGTTCTGCAGAAGAGATGGTGACGTCCCTCTGCTCTCTGATTGGTCAGCTGGAAGTTTGATTACCGAGATATGAATACTGCTACCAAGAATGTTGGTTCTGCTAATATTTGCAATGTCTGATATTTCTAATCAATAATAACTTGTTTTTATTGATCACTATGAACAAATACTAATAATAATGAGATCTAATCAGCAGCAGGAGGATCTAGAACCCTTCTGTCCATGTTAGTGTCCAGCTGCTGGTAATTTAAAGCTTGCTTCTGAACTTCAGTACCCAGAAACCTTTGCTGGTGTTGGCGGTCAGGGTGGAGTCAAACTGCAAGTTTCAGATAAAAACTTTATCGACAGCAGTGGTGTAACAAACAAGACGGACACGGTTCTGTAAGGGCCCACCTCTTTCTGAGAAAGCTGTCCAAGCTGACCAATCACAACGCTCACTGTGGTTTATGTGTGCGTGTTTGTGTGTGGGTGTGTGTGCATGTGGTTTATTATTAATTCTGCAGAAGTCTATCTGTCGTGGTGTGTGTGGTATTTCTCAGCAACCAACTCAAATTCGCCCTTTTGTTTCCTTTTCCTCTGCATCTTGTCTCCTCTCATGTCTCCTACCTCATTTTCTTGTGTCCTGCCTCATCTCCTTGTCTCGCATCTCCTCTCCTAGCTTTGGTCTCCTCTTCTGTTTTTTTTTTCTGCCTTATTTCCTTGTGTCTTCTATCGTCTCCTGTCTCCTGTTTGTCTCCTCCTATGTTTCCCTTCTCCTCTTGTTGCCTTCTCTTCTCCTTGTTGCATGTGTCCCTTCCTCTCCTGGTTTTTTGTCTTTTGTGCTTGTCTCCTGTCTCCTTTTTTTTTATTCATGCCTTTGTTCAACAAACTCTCAGATGCACCTGTTGCTGCTGAAAAACACTGAACCTGCACAAACCATCTCGCTGCCCAAGCCAAACTTGGCTTCCAAGGCTTCACGTGGGCAAAACGTGGTCCAAGGGCCAATACTGACCCAGTGACCAACAGATCCTGCAGTGAAAGAGATGCAGTTTAATGCACCTTGACGCTTAGCAATAAAATAGTCTGAATAAACATGCAAAGATGGACGAAGACAACAGTGGTGTGAAAGTTCACGAGATCTTTTGCAAACTCTGCCAGTCAAAGTTGTGTCTTTTTGGATGAGCTGCAATGAAGAAAAGGTGTAATGATATCAAACATCAAACTGACTGAGTTTTTGGAGTTTGCACTGTCATTTGTACCAAACTGTCACAACTTTAGCAAAACTGATTTTATTGCAGCATTAAACACGTGTCTGCATCAATAAAATCACATTAAAAGTCATTTAATCCCAGTATGAGTCAGTGTGGCTATCTGCAAAAAAAAAAAAAAGCTGCCCTTCTTTTACACCATTTTTCTGAGAACTTGTTGGTCAGTAAACTGTGGTTTTTGTGCATGTGTGACTAACCCGCGGGTTAACCTCGCTGCGCTCCAGATCCTGCACCGGGGTGCATGCCACTGCTCTGAGTGGGAGATTACTGGGAGATTCCCTCTTGAATGTTTCTGAGATATATATATATATACAAACACACACACATACACCTGCTGCTGCTGCTCAGCCATGTGTGTGTGTGTGTGTGTCAGATGTGTTATGAGTGTGTCACTTTGCAGTCATACCGCCATGTTTATGCACAAAAACACGAAGCAAACCGCTGGTGAGAAAAAGGAAGTCATCGGGGGGGTTCTGAGAATTACTGCGGTGACAGATCATGTGACTTTCTGTAAACTGAACCGAAATGGGGCTCATTTACATCCCACCGCCATCTCAGACAGGAAGTGTGTTTGTGTGACATTATTTTTGTTTGTGTTGACTTTTTTCTGCTTCTCTATTTTTTTGACATGTAACGCAAAAACTGGCTAATAAACAGTGAAAATGATCTACATGTGAAATCAAAGGGAAATGAGCGACAGATTGATCACTTAATTAATTTAATTTTTTTTAGTGTTTTTAGCTGTTTTTTTTAATCCAACACTTGGCTTTGAAGTCGGGCTTCACAGACTAAATATTATGCATCAGCTGTCAGCAGCATAAGTTTTGTCACATCCTTGCAGCACTGAAAGTGTTTTTTGCTTCTTTTTTTTTGACCAGTGCAGAAAGTGCATTGCTTCTGTGCAGACTCAGGACCAGCTCCAAAGGGCCGGACAGGCAGTGCAGGGGACACTAATGCTGCAATTATGGCTGCAGCGTTGGTCCCTTGCTTGCATGCACAGTTGTGCAACTACAATGGCGGGCGCTCAGGCCACCCTGGACTCGCCAGTCCTCCTTAGCTTATTGTTCCCTTTCCACACAAAAGGTCAAATCAAAATTTTAAGGCACACATGTTGTCATATCTGCACAAAACAGTGTTTATGTCCTCCGATTACAAGCATTCCTGAATTATTATTATTATTATTATTTTGAATTGTCAGATGAAACCACTTTTGAGCGTGATGCCTGCAATTGTTCTACTTTGCAGTAATCCTCACTAGCTTATAAATTATAGATCAGTGCTCTTTTACAGCAGACAAGGGTTTTATCAGAAGGGATGTTTGGTTTCCAACTGTCTCTTAACTAACACCAAGATGGTGTCCTAAGTCTTTCCAGCCAATGACACGCTCAGGCTCCTTACATCAATAGTATGAGGCTATAAAACGTAACTTTTACAGTAAATTGAAATGTCTTTTTCTGCAGCTAGAGTAGTAATGTTTGGTGAACACAAAAATCACAAAGCGCACCTGAACTTGGCTTAAAACGCACTATTTTGGAGCCACGTCCTACAGGATAGTTGTCATAATCTAGAGCGTGAGCTGAAAGAGGAGACCGAGTGATCATAGAGGCATTTTCAAAGTTTTCTGCTGCAGTCTGCTGTGCGATTCAGGAATCTCTGACCTCCTGCAGTGATGTATTGACTAAATGCCGGTAACACTGACCTGTTCAAAGTTTAAAAAGAATCGAGAGCTGCACCACAAGCCAAAACCAAACCAGAACACAGCCGTTCTCATAGGTTGACGTGACCTTTGTGCATCCACTGCCATTTGCAAAGTTGTCATCGTCAAGCAGAAACTTCCAGTAAAACTTTCCACACTGAAATATTAGGAGGCCCGAGAGGGATTCTTTAAAAACTTTGCGCAATCATGCATGCACAAGAATTAAAACAGTTTTTTTTAAAAAGCTGCAGAGGCCGAGAATGAGGACTGAAAAGAAGAGACAAAGCTTTGCGTAGTCTTAAAAAGACAAAACAGGGTCCATACTCCAATTAACAGACTGCAACAGTGCATGATGCTCTCATTAAAACTAACCTCTCTCAGGATCGCCTAAACCAAGCTCACTGTTCTGAGCGAGTCCAGTGCTAACGAGTGACGTCAAAGGATCACAAAGTGACCTCACTAGCCTCAAGTGACTAGTGGAAAATTAAATCCGCTTCCTCGTGGAAATCACCTACAGTATTCCTGCACATCCCGAAAAAAATCTTAAAAGTCTTTAGAATTCATCCAAATATCAGTTTTCTTAAATGCTGGAGCTGTCACAGCGACAGGTCTCTAGTGTATCACAGCAACAGGACAGTTAATTTTTTTTATTGGAGTAAAAATGTCTTCAGTCATTCAGAAGTCTTAAAAGTGCTGAATCCGTTGGTAGCCTGGATGCTCATATCGTTAGCATGTCTGCTGGCCGGCAGTGAGATGGAGAAAATCAGCCATCATTGTTAAACTGACCCTGCACATGTATGCAGGCATTTCAAACTGACTGAAATTAGTTAGTCGACATATGTTTGCTGGTGGTGGATGCGAACAGCGACGCGCCCCTAATGTATTTTTCAGTATTTTTGGTTGTTGTGAATTCGTTATCAGTTTAATTCTGAGTGGCATTGATAAAAACCTCTTAAATCTGTTTAATGTTCTGGCAAATTACCAGCATTTATACTGAATCCCAAATGAATTGACTCTTCCTGTGTGTCTGTGTCTCAGCTGATCAGGTGTATGGAGACCAGGACATGCATGAAGTGGTGCGGAAACACTGTATGGACTACCTGGTGAGTAGACGCGTCCTTTTTTTCCTCCTCCTGTGTTACTCTTACAGTTCGAGTCTGTGTTAATAAAGTTTTTGCTTTTGGCGTTCAGATGAAGAACGCAGATTATTTCTCCAACTACGTGACAGAGGACTTCACCACATACATCAACAGGAAGAGGAAAAACAACTGCCATGGCAACCACATCGAGATGCAGGCCATGGCGGAGATGTACAACAGGCCAGTGGAGGTTTACCAGTACAGCACAGGTGAGTCGAGAAACAACCTTCATCGCCGTCAGCCAGTCGCATCCATCTAACAACCTCCTCCTCCTCTTCCTCCAGAACCAATCAACACGTTCCACGGCATCCATCAGAACCACGACGAACCAATCAGAGTGAGCTACCACCGCAACATCCACTACAACTCCGTGGTTAATCCCAACAAGGCCACGATCGGGGTCGGACTGGGACTGCCCGCCTTCAAACCTGGGGTACAAAAACCAAACTCGCTCAGCACATCAGACTGACTTTAGTTATCCTAAAAGTTGGGAAATCCCAGTTCTGCAAAAACACAACAAGTAACACAATAAATAAGTGTAAAGCTCAGTAAACTAGAGCATGACAGATTGGTAAATCAAGCTTGATTTTATACACCTGTGGCCAATGAAGTGATTGAAACACCCGAGTTCAACGATTTGGATGGGAGAGCGAAGACTCCTGCCTAATCAGAGATGCAGGCTTTGAACTGAGCTGCATGGTCTCTCGCCTCCATAGCAGGACAAAATTCAAGTTGTCTGACCACAGAACAGTTTTCCACTTTGTCTCCGTTCAATCTAAATGACCTTTGCCCCAGAAAAGATGGCGGCAGCATTTCTGGATCATGTTCACGTGTGGTTTCTTCTTTGCAGCTTTAACCTGCATTTGTTGTTTGAACGGCACAGAGAACAGGCTGTGTTCACAGACCGTGATTCCTGGAAGTGTTCCTGAGCCCATGCACGGATTTCCATGACAGAATCATGACTGTTTTAAATGCAGTGCCGCCTGACAGTCCAAAGATCACGGGCATCCAATATTGATTTTCAGCCTTGCTTTCTGCGCCAGAAATTTCTCAAGATGATGTACTTCAGCATGCAGAGTCCAGTTTTTTTGGAGACTGGTGAACCTCTGTCCATCTTTAGTTTTAAGAAACTCCGCCTCCCCAAGACGCTCCTTTTACACCCAATCGTGTTGCTTACCTGTTGCCAGTTAACTTAATTAGTTGCAAGCTTTTTCTCTCAGTTTAAACAGTTGACATGTTTTCTGTGTTGTATTGTGAATAATCGAAGGGTTTGCTGGTTCCAAATCATTGCATTCAGTTTTTGATTACACAGTGTCGGGGTCGTTACGGTCTCACGCCGTCTGTTTAACGGGCCTGAAAACAACTTCTTGAAACATGCCGTTTATATGTACAGTAGAGGGGGCAGATCAAAGCCTACAAGTCTCAAACTTGGCAGGGTTTTTTGATGAAAACTTTCCTGTTGCTGTTACGAAACATTCGTCTACAGCTCCAGCGCTTCAAGATTTGTCATGCAGAAACTTATTTTTATGTAGATGCATGCCTGTTTTCAGTTCAGCGACTCTTTGAAGGCGCCGTTTCCGTCTGTGACTCCATATCTCTGCTGCTGCGTGGTTTCAAAATGACAACAGAGATACGAGATGGTCTCAAATGGATACTCAGCCCCCCTCTTTACACTTTATAAAGACGTACTGAGTTTTATCACCTCAGCTGAAATTGTCTGTGTTAACCGTCCTGCAGGCAGAAGTAAAATTTATGAAGGGCTTTAAGTTTGACACATTGTGCCTTGTTTTGTCTCCTTTTCCCAGTCACTAATAAAATCTGACCAAATCCAGGGTTAAAGAAAACCGCTGTTCTAGCTGATATTTAGCATTTTAGCTCAGGGAGTTGTGTGTGTATAATAAATATATTTCCTCCTCCTCGCAGTATGCGGACCAGTCTCTTATGAAGTCGGCCATCAAGACGTCAGAGGAGTCGTGGATCGAGCAGCAGATGCTGGAGGACAAAAAGAGGGCGACGGACTGGGAGGCCACCAACGAGGCCATTGAGGAGCAGGTGGCCCGGGAGTCTTACCTGCAGTGGCTGCGGGACCAGGAGAAACAGGCCAGACAGGTGGGACGGGGGAGCCGGGCCATGAATATTCACTGAAAATTATTTGACTCAGAACTGTGTGCTTTTATTTCACTTTCAAGAAAAACCTGTTGTTCTAGCAGCAGAATCCTTAAACCATCCGCCCTGTTTGCGTAACTGCTTATGTAATGTAGGAATGTGATGGATTTACTTTCATTTTTAATGTTTTCAGACAAACCATACAGACAGATATGAATCGTGCTTTCAGCTAAACACCAACTCAGTCGATGGTCATTTTAAACAGGACCCACAGTTGGACCTGGAACAAAAATCAGTTTGCCATAGGTGACTCTAACCGTCACTCACTGTCGGGGTTAAAAGGTTTTGAACCTTTTCACTTTAATTTGTCGCCATCATTTAAAACCCCACAGAGCCAGCTGGCTAATTTGTGCTTTTCTTTGAAAGAAAATTATACAGCAGTTCATATCAGGCCACCAAAACCATTTATTTACCTCATTCAGCCGAACGACAGATGAGGTCGTGCAACAGCGAGGCGACAACACTTCGACCGTGCATCTGTAATTTACAAGAGTCGCTGTTCCTCCTGCAGTAGCAATCAGAACTGAATCAAACGTACTCGTCCAAATGAACTATAAACTGTGACTTTTGATGGATTGTGAGCCACACAGTTGCTTTTGTCGACCATGTATGTCAGATACAAAGACAAGGATACCAACTACCCATACCCATCATTTCATTCACTCTGACACACCCTGTGTTTAGTTTGCATGTTCTCCGTGTGCTTGTCCCGGTTTTCCAGCAGAGCATCGATTTCTCCCGTCATAAAAAACATGCTTGTTAATGCTCCCTTTGTCGACCCACTCCTGCAGGAGCTTCCTGGTTAAACAAAGGTCAGGGTTCAATATAACTGATGGTCAGGTGGAGGTGTTTTCCACAGAGTGAGACGCCTGTGAAGCAAACTGCCTCAAATCCCCTTAATAATGAGTAGGGTTTTTCTTTTTTTATAGTCGGTATTTTCACATTGGAATACCAATGAAGGTCCTTAAAAAAAACAAAAACACCAATGTTCAGAGTTAAAATATGAAGAAACTGCTCAGCACTGATTTGTTATATACAGCAACGACTGAATTAAGAAGATGTAAAATGAAAGATGCAAGCAGTATGCAGAAAAACTGCTAGATATTTAAATCTGGAAGATTTCTTGTAAACTGCAGGCTGACACAAACCTTCTTCCCTGTTTCTAGCAGAGATATCTGCAGCATTCAGGGGAAGTTTAAAGAGGAGCCACAATAATAAATTAATATGCTATATTCTGATAGATTAGCAGGATATACAGTAAATCAGCTGGTTATTTGTGGGCCTGTAAAACAGAAGAAATAGCCATTTATAGTTGGACCTACTGACCCAGTGACTTAAAAAGCATCAGTTCTGTCTGCTTTAAACCGTCCTGTCAAATAAAGGCATGAAAAATAATGAAAAAAATGTCTTAAATTGAGTTTAAGTGGATGAAACTTTGCTGGTGTAACAAAAACTAAAACCTTTTCTCTTTTTTCAGCCTCGTAAGGCCAGTGCCACCTGCAGCTCGGCAACAGCGGCAGCTTCCAGCGGGCTAGACGACTGGAGCGCTCGGTCACCACGGCAACGTGACTCAGACCCCTCCCACTCTGACCTCACAACTCCCCCATCAACCAACAACAAGCCCCCTTCCCCTGCAGGAGCTGCCCTCATCCTGAGCAAACCCCCCTCCCCCTGCGCCCCAGGTAAAACACACACATGTACCTTGGCTCTAAGTCTGCACACTAAAATGTACCAATCTGCTTTATGAGGACTTAATTTTGTCCACACAGTGTGAGCTAATGTTTTTTCCTGACGTACCTGTATGTATCTCGGCCTGTGCAGGTCCCAGTAATCAGAGTCGTCACCATTTGGAGTACAGAGCCATCATGCAGGAGATGTCACCTACAGCGTTTGGTAAGCGTCACACACACTCATTCACACCTTTGAGGACCTTATTTATTCTGTGTGTCCCTGTGACGTGAGTCTGTCACACGGCCCTGTCCATTCCACAGAGAGGTTCAGACACCACGTTCACACATGTAAAACTGTTTGTCATTTCTGAATGGCCCAATCAGACTGCAAAAACTGCAGTTCCTCTAATGGCCACTTGAGGAAGTTCAAACAGTCCCCATAGACTTCCATATTAATATGTCTAACTTTACAGAAGAAATAAACATGTTTACAACCTCATACAAAACAAAGTTTTGGCTTCTATGTATAATTTCTTTCTCCATGGCAACAATAATTTTTATACAGAACTTCCTCCCACAATCATTTTGTTAAGGCTCGAAGGTTTGGGTCAACGCTGGTTGTGATTTGCTAGCTGTCTGCTAGGCTTCACATCCACTAACTGAAGTTAATGACCTTAAAAATTTTTTAATGCGTTTGTGCTGTTGGCACCTCATGAAGCATATTTAAGGAAATTATCTGACAAATAATATTACTTTAGAAAGCTGTCTGATAAAGATGGACATGGCCACCGTGACATCACCCACTGATCTGCATTTTGAAGACTTAACATTAGCATGCTGGTGTTTTGGAGCCATAAGTTGGATTTGGATTGTAGGGTGGAATACTAATTTATCAGCTACTGTAGTCATGAAGTTGTCAGCCATCAGCACGGACCTCCTTACAGTAAGTCATAATATTTGTTTGATAACTTAATTTAAAACAGCTCCAAAAGTACAAACACAGTAAAAAAAAAAAAAAAAAAACACGTCCAGTTCAGATAGCCACTGGCTACAGTTCCCTGTGCCTGACAGTCATGTGTATGTATCTGTGACTCAGGATTTAAAGCAGGTCATCCACTAATAAGAAAGTCAGGGGTTCATTCCTCAGATCCTCCACTCTACATGTCAAGTGTCTTTGAGCAAGATACCTTGATGCATGCATCGTAATGTGTGTTTAAATAAATCCGCTTCCTCATTTATGAGGCATAGAAAAGTGCTTGTATGAATGTGTGTATGACTGGGTGAATGATGCTTTGTGGTAGAGTAGAAAAGTGCTACTCAAGTAGCCGTCCATTTACCATTTACTCTTAACCATAGCTTCCATTCAAAGGAAGCATGTGCATTTTTTTTGCACATGTGTAGAACAAATCTGGGTCAAATGCTGACACCCAGTTAGCTTAGTAGCATTAGCGTGCTAAGTTCCACCCTCCAGTCTAAATATGGTCACTTCTGGTTAAAAAAACCCATCAATGTCGAGGCTTCAGAATGCAGATTGTAGACACCAGTCGGGGGCACATTACAAATGGTGTGGTCCTAGTTTTGCAGAGATGTCCCTCCAAGGTGTAAATTTCCTCCTGGTCCTCAGAAAGACGGCTATAACGATACACTCGTGTAGCTGACAGTCACTTTGTTTACAGTCAGTCCTCAACAGGAAGCAGCTGAGCCTTGTGTGTGTGTGTGTGTGTGTGTGTGTGTGTGTGTGTGTGTGTGTGTGTGTGTGTGTGTGTGTGTGTGTGTGTGTGTGTGTGTGTGTGTGTGAGGTTATCTGAGGACATACATGCTGTTGTTGCTATGAAAAAACACACAGTTTTGTTGTTGTTGCTGTCTGTGTAACAGTGTTATCACGTTTAATGCACAAAGCTGAATTCTGGCGTGTTTATCAAAGTACAAGATGATATTTAACTCAGGATGTCTCTCTGTGTGTCTCATATCAAATTGGCAATTACATGCAGAAACACACTGCATGTAATTTGACCCCATTCAGTTACAGATCGTATCATTTATGGCAAGTTTTTAATGACGGCTTTGGTTATGCTTCAGTCTTATTTTACAGTATAATAATAGCTTAATTGGGATAAAACAGATATGAACAAAACTGAACTTTGAGGGCGTTGTTTGAAAAAGGGTGGGAAATTGCAAATGTTGCAAAATGTTAAAAATTGCAATAATATCGTATCATGAGTGAGGTATTGTTATAATAACTGTGTCATGGAGTATCTGAGTCTCCCCTGATCCTGCTTTGACTGTTAGTTAAACTAAAAAGACAACGACACGTTTCTGTCATCACGGTGAAGTGCCGTCCACTCAGCGCTGCGAAATCTGTACGCAAGCAGTTTAAAACAAGAAGACCGTAAAGTAATATCAGGACCGCTTTGCTGAGTCATTCACTCCATCTACCTAACACACAGTTCAGCTGTTGGTGAGCGGCGATTTCAGATGTTAGTCACTGAGCCTTTGTAAAGTGGAACATACTGCATTCATGGTGCACACTACACACTACTACAAGTGCAACACATTAACCTCATCTCCTGTCATATATGTACGGGCCACTGGTTCCTGTTTCTTTTAGTCGGGTCCCGATAGTTCCCAAAAGCATGTTTGTGTCAACATGTATGCAGACACTGTTATTACTTATTTGAAGCACTTTGGTTAGTGTCATGATGGTTTTTGGAGCCATGAGTGAAACATTTAGATGAGAGGGTGAAGTGTTATCAGCGAACTTGCAAGCTGCAATTAAAGGACATAGATTCCTGCTAATTAGTGTTATGTAACTGACTAATAACATAATAAAACTCCATTCGCCTAA
The DNA here is from genome assembly GCF_051167445.1 of Perissodus microlepis. Classification (NCBI taxonomy): domain Eukaryota; kingdom Metazoa; phylum Chordata; class Actinopteri; order Cichliformes; family Cichlidae; genus Perissodus; species Perissodus microlepis. The sequence goes on from NC_140480.1 coordinate 32,772,930, forward strand.
TCTGAAGCACAGATGTCTTTGATGTTATGTTAGCACAGTTAACCACACCGCAGATGAGATTTTTTTATCAGTTAGTTTCATTAAAAATGCTCTCAAAGACACCAGCAACACAAATATGGTGACAGTTCAGTTATTTCAATTGAAAGCAAACTTTAGCATTTAGGAAGGAGCATCTACTTTGCACCTAAAGTGGCCTCGCCCCTAATTCTAAAAGATGCATGAGTTTCGGGCAGAAGAGTTGTCAGACCTGGTGGCTGTGGCTGAGAGGGGGGTCACAGAGTTATCCACCTCCTGTAAGGCTCAGACACACATGTGAGACAGAGTCCTCAGGCAGATCGTTCAATGAACGATGTCTTTTCAAAAACAAATCTCAGAGAAAGTCACCCTCTCACCTTGTATTGAACTTATGGTAATGTAATCAGTTAGCTTCAACTGGTGCCAATAAGTGCTGTCAAAAGCCAAAGAGGAAGAAAAGTTCATATTTTACAATTTCCTTCCAGAAGCAGTCAAAGTGGCAGAAACTTGAGTGGTTTTATCTCTGGTTCTTGGATAAAACAAACTCCACCTGAGAGCAGAGCAGCTATTAATGGGGAAATGATTAAACTTGATTAAACTCGACCTATTCGTCTTTTACTAGAGTTGATCATTAGCTTATTTGTAAGTTCATCACAAGCTTCCAAACATGTGTTAATGAGTTTAAACTAAAGATGGGCAGACCATGACCCCCCCAGAAGCAGCTCAACTGACAGAAACTTGAGTGGTGTCTTTGTTTGACCATTTTCTCCTCAGCTTTACATGATGAACAATGTAACTGAGAGCAGGGGAGATAAATTAATGCAAGTATTTCCCTGAGTAGTTCAGCTTTAAATATGCTTATTAGCATGTTCTGTTTATCAAAAGCTTCCTAACACATGTTAATGAGTTTAAACTAGATGGCCAGGCAGCGAGGGACCACTTCCAAAATTAGTTAATCAACACTTGAGAGTCATTGTCATCGTTTGATCAGTTTCTCCTTGAGAGTGTAACCAAGAGCAGAGGAGAGAAAGTTCGGACTCACTGCGCTGAAATAAAACTGCTGCATGTAAATTGGTGAAATTACATGAACAAATTTTGGTGTCTTGTGTTCATTTGAGACTTCAGCTCCGATCAACAGCAGGTTTCACTGACCACGTGTTTACTGCCACATGCTCATCTTTAATTGGTCAGATAAAATTCCCAAGCGATTAGTCATAAAAATAAAGTAAATCTTTGTTTTTGTCTAAAATCTCACTGCCCTCTGCTGTGCTTCTGTGTCACCCCCTCCAGGTTTCCTGACACGTTCACAGCTTTAGGTGCTTCTTTTTCAGTGGTTCAGAACTTGTTTGTTTTTTAAAGTAAGTTTTGAGACATCCAGGTGGAGCTAGATGGATAGCGGTGTGCATTATCATTTGAAAGATATTTGTTTGTGTTTATAGCAAATGCCAGATTAATGCAACCGCAGCAAAAGAAGTCTGCTGCAAAGATAGAAATAACAAAGTGCTCTGTAACAGCAGCACTCAAATCGCCGCAAAGTACAAGCAACACATGCCTGGATTTGTCCAGCAGAGATGGACCAGATGGTCGTTCTGCAGGCGCGAGACGTCCCGATCATAGTCGGTCGTATTCGCTTTTCCATCACCTCTCGGGACTTGCTGACTCTCGTTATTGTTGTTGGCTGTTGTTCCCGGCCTGCAAACTCAGGGAGATATTTAAAACCTCATTATGTTTGCTCTGATTATCAGAAAAGAAAAAGACAAAGTTGAAACCCTCTCTGCAGGAGTAGTTTGTTTCTACCAGCATCAAACTACTCAAAGTATAAGCATCATAATCATTTCCTGTAAATCTGTTTAACAACTAACAGGATTCAATCACTCTCCCTGAATTTTCACAATAGACTGCAATACGTTCACCGTTCACAGCTGATAGACAGCCAGACCCCGGCTTGATTAATTGGGAACTATTCAGCTTTTGTGCATCAAAAGCTTCCTGACACGTGATAATTAGCTTAACACCAAAAGGTGGATAGACAGAGACTGAGCCCCACTCCCCCAAAAATAAAGCAGAAACTCTGACTGGACAATCTTTGTCTCCATCTGACCAGAAGCTACAGACACACTGTGAGACTAACACAACTTTAAATGAGGGCAAATGACACTTTCACTGTGTTGAGCTCAGTCATTTAGGTAAATAGCATTAAGTTGTTTTTAGTGTCCATATGTAGTCTTCAAACTGATTTCCTCATAAAAAACACTGCAGGACTTCACATCTGTGGCCAGCGCTCAGTGCCCAGCTTATCCTTTAAAGTAACCGATACCATTCAGGTAATCGTGCTTCATTATTTTAGGCATTTTTGTTAATGTCACTGTTTGTTGCTCTGCATCACCTCCTCCTTTCTGACACTTTCACACCAAACCTGAGGGGATTTTTCATTTCCTCTGTGGGGAAATGAAAAATCCTGTGGCTCAGCAGCCACAGGTCTGTCACTTTAGGCGTTAATTAATTCAGCTGTTTGTTAATTGAGCTTTAATTCAATTTTGACAAACTTATGACGACCCGAGCTTCTTTGACCGTGACCTCATCTGCTTTTTAATTTTTTATTTTTGAAAGAGCCTCTTGTCTTTTTTGACACGGTGCCTTGCTTTGTCCCTTTGGTTTTGAGACTTGAACAGACCCGAGCACCCGAAACCTATTCAGGTGTCGTTGTCAATGTCTCTGCCTTTTTATTAACACTGTTCACGCTCAGCAGGTGTTTAAGATATGATTTTTCAAACTTATGATGTAGAGCAGCAGTCCCCAACCTCTTTTGCGCCACGGACCGGCCATTAAGGTGTCACGGATAAATACAACAAAATAAAATGATACGACCAAGACAAAAACGGTGGTATTCTGTAAATATATAATAAACGCGAATTCACTGTGTAAGTGTGTTTATTATTAGCAGCGTCCTCCTGAAATGCGCCAACAACATTGAGAGTAACATCCTCCTCTCTGCCCCTTAATGCTCTCTGGTTGCTATGGTAACGTCTAAAATGTCTTTCAAAATAAGACACACAACTACAACACGGGAAAAGACCCAGGGAAACAGAGTTAATGACAAAAACACTGAAAACCATAAATTTCACACCCGAGCCACAACTCTCGCGGCCCGGTACCAAACAACGCATGGACTGGTACCGGTCTGTGGCCCGGGGTTTGGGGACCGCTGATGTAGAGGACAGCCCATGGGCTCACACTGCAGAGACGTTTGGTCAGTTTTCATCGCGTTCCTCCTGCCATGTCACCAAATGACACGATGAGCATTTCAACTTTTACTGAGAACATTTTGACCCCATACCAAGTCTAACATCGTGTATGGCTAAACATGAAAGCTTATTATAACACCTGGGAGAACAGCCACGCTGTTAATTTTGCTGGAAATAATTTGGACTGTCTTTAACTCTCAACATTCCCTCTGTCTTTGTTTGCATTGGGACCTGAAGGAGCATCTGCACATGAAAAAGGCAAATGACGTCAGACTTAACGAGCAGATCATGTTGCAGATAATATCTGGGGTGTTCATATTAACTGTCACCGTCATAAATTAAACCTTGCGCGCTAAAAGAACCCCAAAGTGCTTCAGACTGCTCTGAGTACTGTCACAAACAAAAAAGTACTGCCCCTCAGCTGGCTTCCTGAAGCTAGCAAATGAAACTGAGTCTTTTTTTTAATAAAGTAAGGCTTGTTTCAGAGTGTGAGAGTTTGATCTGAACTGCAGAGGTGGACGTGAGCAGAGCAGGTTCGTGTATTAAAAGTTCTCATATGTTTTGTGTGTTTGTGTTTCAGGCCTGACAGACTGGGAGGACGACGAGATCCTGGCGTCGGTGCTGGCGGTCTCTCAGCAGGAGTACCTGGACAAAATCAAGCACCAGAGCGCCGCCATGCATCGAGAGAGAGAGCCGTCACCCGACAGCAGCTGATAACTGGCCCGATACGCACAAAACAAAAAAAAACGCGCACACACAACAACAATGACCCTTCAACCCCAGCATCCAACCCCCACCATTACTCTCCTGCCCCTCCCCCACCTCACCTCTGACCCACTGAAGGAGCTCCACCAGGGAAAAAATAAAACATCCAACAATGATGCACTTTTTTTTTTTTTTTTTGGTTCCTCATCGGCTCATATCTCTCTGTTTCCACTCCGTCGACTCTCTTCCCTGCTTCCCATCTCACTTCCTCTTCCTTGCCTCTTTTTTTTTTCCTGTCTTTTCGTTTCCTGGTTACCACTCGGACGAAGCTCGGTCTTAACGCTGACTCGGCGTCAGCTGTAATTTGTACTTTTTGACATTTAAACATCGTTCTGGGCAGCTTTGAATTTTAATCCTCGTGTTTAGGGATGTACTGAAATATTGGCGGGAGATCTGCATCGCCTGCTGCCGACCTTACTGACTGCCGTTTGACGGCGTTCAGCGACGGCGGCGGCAGATGTTTGCGCATTTGTTTCACTTCAGTTTCGTCCGGGCTAAATGTATAAAAAGTAGTGATATAAAGAGCTGAAAGACTTTAAGTTTTGATTCAGTGAGTTTTTTGTTGTTTTTATACAATGAAGGTTCCTTTGCATAAATAAAATAAAATAATTAATAAAAAACTTAAATAAACAAACATTGGTATCAGTATCAGCTGTAGGACAAATTGTACTTGTAAACATTGGCCCAGAATTTTGCAATCGGTACATTTCTACTTTTTGAAATCAGGCCGTTAGCTCTGCAGCTAACATCATCATTGGTTTGAATGAAGAACGCTAATCAGAAGTGGGGGGAAAAATGGCGGCCAGTTGGTTGTTTGTGCGTCAGGGTTCTGGAGGCTAACGCAATTACCTGAAGTCTTACACCACTAACAAGCTACATTTACAGTTAGCTTAATTAAAGAAGGTGTGTTTGTTAGCTTTTTTTCCTCCCCACTTATCGTAGCACACGTTATGCTAGTTAGAATTGTTTCTTTGGCCCTTTTGTTACTCATGCTGGTAGCCATTCTGCGTCAGGGAATGACTGCATTTTAAAACTTGATCATGCTAATCAGGATTGGAAATATTTAACAATGTTAAGGTTAAGTTAGCATGCTCGTCCGTGAGCAGGCTATCACTTGAAGTCTTACTCTGTTTTAAGGCTAGGTCATTAGCAGCGCTGCTAATAAACGGAGTCGCTGTTAGCTTAGCAATCAGTAGCAAAGTAGTAATTTTTCCTTCTGGCAGTTGTTTTGCGTGAAGATTGCTAGTCCCATAATCATTGTGTTTAGGCTAAGTTACCCAAAGTCTTTAGCGAGCAAGCTATCACACAAAAAAGTCTTATTATGTTTTAATGCTAGCTAAGCTTAGCTTGGCTGTAAAAAGCCAAACCAACCCTCCACCGCTACTGGCGGCCATTTTATGTCGACACATTTACTTTCTAAAACAGAAAAAGCGCCCCCAGCTTCACGGCCTGTAACATCCCCCCACAACCCATTCCTCTTTTTGTCTTTCTCCTCTTCCTCCTCTACCTTCATCATCATCATCGGACTTATTTAGCTGCATGTTTAATTGACCACGACCAATATCATCATAGAGAAAAGCGTAAAAAAAAAACAAAAAAAAAACAGAGAAAAATAGAGAGAATTGTCATACTTATCCTCTTAATGATTGATTACTGTTGTTATTATTAATAATATAAGTTTGTTTTATTTTATTTTCTCGTTTGGGATGAAAAAACTTTTTTTCTTGGAATAAAAAGAGGAAAATGTTTCTGAAAAAATGTGGTTTCTTTTTTCTTTTCCTTCTCCTTTTCACTAAAGTGTAGTCAAAGGCTACGTTCACACTGCAGGCGAAAGCGCATCAAATCCGACTTTTTTGACCCTATGCGACCCATATCCGATCATGGTATGACAGTGTAAACGGCACAAATCCGATATTTTCAAATCCGATCTGGGTCACTTTCGTATGGAAGCCCGTTTCCGCCACTAAAAAAAAAAGGATCCATAACATATTTTCTCGAAATTCCGAGTTATTTTCTCGAAATTTCGAGTTACTTTCTCGAAATTTCGACATATTAACTCGAAATTTCGATTTATTAACTCGAAATTTTGAGAAAAGTAACTCGAAATTTCGAGTTAGCGCTGCCAATCAGTAATCTACGTGAATGACGTCATTTCCTTGTTACCCGGAAGCTGTAGCCCTCAGCTACAATGGCTACAGCTAAGCTACCGGTATTACATCCAGTCGTGAATGCACAGATTGCTGAGTGTTTTCAGCCTGGCTTCACAAATGATGAAATCCCTGTGTTATTAGCTGAATCACATGGTGTTACTATCAGCAAACGTACTCGCGAAAGCGCCAATTTGTTGGGATCCGTTTTTGAGTGCGCGTTCCTCTGCGCCATATGCTTCCGGGTAACAAGAAAGCGACCTCATTCACGTATATTTTTGATTGGCAGAGCTAACTCGAAATTTTGAGAAAAGTAACTCGAAATTTCGAGTTAGCGCTGCCAATCAGTAATCTACGTGAATGACGTCATTTCCTTGTTACCCGGAAGCTGTAGCCCTCAGCTACAATGGCTACAGCTAAGCTACCGGTATTACATCCAGTCGTGAATGCACAGATTGCTGAGTGTTTTCAGCCTGGCTTCACAAATGATGAAATCCCTGTGTTATTAGCTGAATCACATGGTGTTACTATCAGCAAACGTACTCGCGAAAGCGCCAATTTGTTGGGATCCGTTTTTGAGTGCGCGTTCCTCTGCGCCATATGCTTCCGGGTAACAAGAAAGCGACCTCATTCACGTATATTTTTGATTGGCAGAGCTAACTCGAAATTTTGAGAAAAGTAACTCGAAATTTTGAGTTATATTTCTCGAAATTTCGAGTTATGGATACTAGCTTTTTTGTTTTTATTTAGTGGCGGAAACGGGCTTCCATACTTTCGTATGTGGTACTGAATCCGATACATATCCGATGTTTTAGAAAGCGACTGCTGTTTGAACCGTCATGTCGCATTAAATCCGTCTTTTACGTCACCGACACAAGATGGACGCCAATTATCAGCACCGGAGAAGCGCCCGAGAAGACATTGCGAACACTTCCTGGCCATCCAGTGAAACTGTTGGGAAGACAACGTTGGAGAAATGCAAACATTTTCTTTGTACTGTATAATCTGCAGATTCTGACAGAAATCTGCAACTATCCTTTGAAGCACCGCTCCTCTCTAAAACAGTAATAAGGATCATTATTAGGCCATATGTAAATAACGAAATAACTTTATAACTTAAAGCAAAATTGGGAAACGTAAAGTCCGAAACAAGTCTTTATATTAAGGGCCATCAGTCACACAATGCTGTTTGGTCTGGGTCTAAACAGAGCGCGTTGTGTTTGACATCTTCTTTTGCGCATGCGGGCCGGTTTGAGGGTTCACACTAGAGCGCGTTTGCTGTCACATTTTATTTGTAGTGTGACGAAGCAGACAAAAAAAATTCGATTTGATCAAAAAATCGGATTTGAGCATTAAGACCTGCAGTGTGAACGTAGCAAAAGTGATGGAGGTCATTCTATTATACGTATAAAAACACCAGAACGAGAGACAGGGTAATATACCGAAAGAGTGGAAAGATATCACAAGTTTGAATCCAGATGAGAAGTTGTGGTTTAATGATTCTGCGATGGACCTAAATTTACTCTTTACCCTGTAAAGAAGACACTTGATGATGTTGCCTACAGTTTTGACACATGACTTGTATATCAACAAAGACGTGGTTTGATGAAGAAGTTCTGGGTTTTTCCAATTGTAGCTGTATTAAGTCATATAGGTAGAGGTCACCCTCACTAACTTCTGACACAAACCCGGTCCTTTTGTTCTGGACTGAAATATGACAGGAAGCAGTCAGTTCAGAAAAGAGAAACAACAGTTAACCTTGTTTCACAAACACAAAGTTAAACCAACAAAAAGCCAACACTATATTAGTGTGATTAACTAATGCAGCTTTCTCTCTGACCTCTCTGTTCCTTTCTGATTTACAAATGAAACAATGAGTTCAAGTAAGAATATGAATATCAGTATTTTTATTACCAAATGATGTTTAAGAGCAGTTGCTTCTGTTTGCTTTTTAGCACCTCAGAAACATGAGAAAGTTGGGGGGGGGCCAGTCAGCATTTTGAGAAATTAACTCGAAATTTTAAGTTATAAATGGCAAAAAATAAAATCAGTGGCGGAAGCAAGCTGCCATAGACTGGTGTTAGAGCTCGGCCATCATGTAACTACAGTGCTGAGTACTCATCCTCTGATGAGGGCCACAAAGTATTACTAGTGAAACTGAGGTTTGTGAACAAATTCATCAGATCACGACTTGGATGAAATCTTTTTCTGCATTAGCAGTGGAGTAAAATCTGCTTTGTCCTTCTTACAGTCCTGAGTATGATCCATTTTCACCAGTTAGCCAGAGAATGAGATGGTACTCAAAGAAAGGTCAGATCTGGAAGAACAGCAAAACTTTTTATTTGAGGCAAAGCTTTCAGTAGCTTTTATTAAATTTGACTGGTGGTTGTAAACATGCATGCTACTGCTTTAAAATTACTAACTTCTCAAAGCTTTCTGTGTTTACTTCCCCCCCTTTACAGGTAATTGAACCAATAAAAAAGTTGTTCTCTTTTAGTCCAAAGAAAACGGATTAAAACAATAAATCAGCTATATTTACAGCACTTAGACAAACACACAGCACTTATTAAGTTTATTATTATTATTATTATAATCATAAGAGCATGAGCACTATCAGCAGCAAATGTGTTTTAAGCTTTTAAAAGAGGCGCAGGCAGCGTTTTTTATTTAAATGTGACAGTTTGTATGTTCCTGTAAACGCTAAGATTAATTTGTAAAAAGCCCCGCAGGATGGTTTAAAGTCTAAGAAAGGTTTTAGCTTCGTGCTGGGGGAAAGTTTAAAACTTTTTTAAAATCTGACGTCAGTAAATGATGGGATTACTTGATTCTGTGGTAAGAAGCTCACACTGAGCAGCTTCATTAGGTTCAGGGGCAGTCTGCGGTCCTCTCGGACGGATTCTTGGCACTCACTTGTCTTATTTTGACCTTCTCGTAATTATCGCTTTCACCGTTTAAAAATACCGCATTTATAATGAGGCGCGACCCCAGTCAGCAGGTAACAAAACTTCGTCACTTTGACAGAAGCTCAACAAAGCCGACTCTTTGAGGAACCGCTGGTTTCGGTGTGTGCGCGCGTGCGTGTCCCTGAGGGGAAACCGCCCCGCTCTTTCCCGTCAAGATATCAGCGCGCGCTTCCTCCGATAGTTCGTTGAAACAAATTCTACGAATTCTTCTCGCGGGATTTGAATATTCATGAAGGCGCGACTTGAATGTAGCCGGTTCAAAACATTGAGCACACGGCTCCGCTGATTGACACGGCTGATTGGACAGTGAGGGTGTAGTGGGCGGGGCTGCGTTAGATCGCTTTAAATAAGGAACAAAACACTGTAGTAGAGCAGCGAAGGCGGTCAACAGAGACGGAGCGGGTTAGTTAACAGGGTTTTGACTCTTCTGTGAACGCGTTTCCACCGCATTAACCGGGAGTAAATATCTTTAAAGGACTTTTTCTTTGACTTTTCTGGGATTTTAAAAGCATAACGCTTTAATCGGTTAAAGACGGAAAATCATCATTAAAATCTGAAGAGCTATTCCGCCCACAGGAGAATGGACTTTTATTAACTTCAACTAGACGGAACACTTTATAAAATGCTGGATAAGAGAGCCATGGAGTTCGACTTGGAGGAAGAAGTCCGAGGAAAGAACGGTGAGAACTACAAGAAAGGTTATATGTGTGATTAAATATGTCAAATAAGGACGTGTAAACTGGTTTAATTTGCCTCCAAAACGCAGTAGCTGCTTTTGCACGCTGCAGCCAGACTGCATGTAAAAAAACAGCGATTTTAACAGCCCGCTCAGGGGCTGTGAAACGTTTAAAAAACGCTTAAATTTAAAAAGGGAAACCGTTAAAGGTGGCTCTTTTAAAATATTAAATATTAAGTCCCGCTGGATTTGTTGGAGTGCATTGGTCCGACATTATAAACGGTTATTTCGGTTATTTTAGTTTGAGAAACTGGAATATCAGACAGATATCAGAGTTGTAAACTAAAAATAAATAAAAGCCATGCACTGATATGACCCTTGTGTTTTGGCCCTCAGTGAAGGAGCCCTTCCTCAGTCAGTATCGCTGCGGTCCTCTGCTCGGCAGCGGAGGTTTCGGCTCCGTGTTTTCAGGCCAGAGGCTCTCCGATGGACTACAGGTAAATAATACCCGCCTGTGTTTGTTCATTTATAAGAGATGCGCCTTTTCTCCATTATTATTGAATTCGATTTTTATTTAATATTTTACTCCTTTTTTGTCCATCCAGGTTGCCATTAAGCAAATTGCCGTTGACAGAGTTCAAAAGTGGACCAGACTGGTGAGTGATAATTTATTTTTAAACTAAATGTGTACCAAAACGCACGAGGTGTTTTGAGTGACGCCTGTAAACAAAGCTCAGATTGTTTAGCTCCGCCCTCTGCCGGTGGCTCAGGTGAACTGCAGCTGTGGGCGGTGGTTGGGAAATGTGTAACGTCACGGTTTGGTAAATGACACCTCAGGATTTCCCCACTATCACCACCACCTCTTTAGTCATTATTATTCATTGCGAATTCATTTGGGTTTCCCCACCAATGCAAAAACCACCTGAAGCCACCTGCAGGCGAGGATTTAGGGCACAAAAACACCAGGCTGGAGTTTCTGATTTTAAAACCCAAACGTGTGACTCAGAAAGTCCTGAAAACAGAGTCAGTTAATTTGCATATTAGTATCAGTCACTATGATTCCCGCTATGACTCATTTAAAAACTAGAAATGAAAAAAAACAACAAAAATTAGGACATGATCTACTTTAACAGATTATTTCTTTATAATTTATCAATCTTCCTCTTTCCTCCCCTCAGCCAGATGAGGTCAATCCCGTTCCGATGGAGATTGCTCTGCTGCAGCAGCTGTCAGAGGACGGGGGCCACCCTGGGGTCATCCGCATGCTGGACTGGTTCGAGGTGGAGGGGCGGGGCTTCCTGCTGGTGATGGAGAGGCCGCCGCACTGCCAGGATTTGTTCGACTTCATCACGGAGAGAGGAGCGCTGTCTGAAAGCCTCGCACTCAGGTTTGCGCTCCCGTCCGCCACCTTTGAATGATGCTACTGCGTTCTGCTGAGGTCACTGACATTTTCGCTAACGTCCTGGTTCTTTGTTCTTCCCGATAGGATTTTCCATCAGGTGGTCGAAGCGCTTCGATTCATTCACTCCCGCGGCGTCGTGCACCTGGACATCAAAGACGAGAACATAGTGGTAGACACGAGAACGATGGATATCAAGATCATAGACTTCGGGTCGGGGGCGGTGCTTAAGGACACGCCGTACAGAGAGTTTCAAGGTACCCAGTCACTCTACACCCATAGCTTCTTCTCACCCTCCCCCTACAAAATCCCTCTCAGTGCCTCCAAGTTTCACGTTGTAACCCTCCTCGTCTCACTTCCTGTGTCCTTAGGAACTCGGGTCTACAGCCCCCCCGAGTGGATCGCATCGCAGTGCTACGAGGCCGTCCCCCTCACCGTCTGGTCTCTGGGGGTTCTGCTCTTTGACATGGTCTGCGGCGACATTCCCTTTGAGCACGACATGGAGATTTACAGAGCCTGCCCCAGTTTCACCAGGCGGGTGTCAACAGGTGAGCATCAGGTTCTTCTCAACAGGAGTTTCCTCCTTCACAATGACTGGGGTTCAGGGTCACATGACCCCCTCCTAAATATGTGGTCCAGTTTTTCACATCCTTTCTCTTTTGTTTTTCCCACCAGGATGCCAGTCTCTGATTCGCTGGTGTCTATCCTTCCAGCCGGAGGATCGTCCCACTCTGGAGGAGATTCTGTCGCACCCCTGGATGAAGGCAGGAAATGACAAAGAGGAAGAGGAGGAAGAGGAGAGGGAAAGCCTGCGTGAGGAGCATGGCTCCCTTCCCTGTCAATCCCTTTGAAGTGTCAGGACTCTGGACTGTTAAAGACTTTAGGATCGCTGTTTGGGCGCGTTCCTGATCAGTTTCCTGTTTGTCACATTAAACCTGGCGGCACCTTCCTCTGGAAGTTATTTATCTCAGCTGGTTTGCCTATTTATTGATTATTTATTTTGGCCCCGGTTTGTTCCAGCTGTTCCGGGACTGAAATTTAAAAGTTCGGACGGACAACCGGCTCCCCCTACAGGACGGAGGTCACATAAGTAATCACAACGGAGCTGCTGCTGTGATGGAAGTTGCTGATCTGCAGCTCTTCTGATAATCTTTCGGGTCGTTTGAATCGACTCCGAGGACGACAAACACTGACTTTATTTATTTTATTATTTTTATTTTATTTTATTTTTATGTGCCACAGAAGAAATTTGACACAAACACCTGCTGTTACTTTACACCATGAAGCTGAGTTTTTTGAGGTGATACTGCTTCACTACACTTCATCTTAACACTGTTTTCAAAAGAAATTCAGCCTCTTTATATTAATTTTTTTTATTTTTTTTAAGCTGAAACCTGCAAGCTGTGACTTTTTTCAATCACGCTTCAGGTCACTGAGTCACTCTCAGTTTCAGCTTCGATTTACCAGTAAAATGAAAATTCTGTTTTTAATATGGAAAAAATACTTTTTCATTTTCTGATGTGAAGGTGGTTTCATTGTTAAGGTGGGGATTTTTTTTTTTTTTTCTCCCACATCCTGTTTTTGTTGCGGATGTGCTGCCTCTGTAGATACTTATGTATTCAGTTTTTCTATGGTGAAAAGAAAAAAGAAGAAAAAGTGACTCATCGGGGTCACGTGGTTCAGTTTATTTACATTAAATAGAAAGTTTGGATCAAAAGCAAAACAAAACCGATCCAACGTTTGAATAAAAGATTCATTCATTTCATCATGTTGTTCTATTTTTTGTCTTTATTTAATAATAATAATAATAATAATAATGGATTGCATTTATAAAGCGCTTTTCGGGGCCCTCAAAGCGCTTTACAATTCCACTATTCATTCACTCTCACATTCACACACTGGTGGAGGCTACAGTTGTAGCCACAGCTGCCCTGGGGCAGACTGACAGAAGCGAGGCTGCCATATTGCGCCATCGGCCCCTCTGGCCATGTACTCAGAGCGAACCTGCTCTCACCTGTGAAGACACCGCAGTCCTAGAGCTGGACCTCGTAGCTCTTCTTATGTCGACTCCAAACAAGCTGCACGACGCTGGGCTGTGAGCACAGAGTCTGTGTCTGAGCAGTGCTTTTAATTTGCTTTTTCATGTAATAAGCTGCTGCACCAAAACTAAGCAGTTAAATGTCGTTGCTTATATTAAACACTCCTATTAGCTCAGGAGGACTGTGAGGTTATGTCACCTTAGTCTTGTGTCTAAGAGCAGAGATCAGTGTCTGTGAGTGCTGTGGGAGGTGAAGTGGTTTTCCTTGCCCTTCCAAAGAAGCCCCGAGGTGAAGCTTCAGAAGAAACTGGTTTGAAACTTGAAGCGCTTGATTGGTGACTTGTTAAAACTGGAAATGCTGCCTCGCTGCACAACATGCAATCAAGAAGAGTTACTGAAATGCACATGAGGTGCTTTACTGCGTTACTTTAAGCATGTACTGTACAACAATCCAGCAGGAAAAACTACTTTTACAAAGAGAAACATGAAATATAAAACAATGAATATAGGTATACGTCACAAATATGACATAAAAATGATAACATAAGTATTTTTTTAGTCACTTAGTAACTAGTGACAGAAGCGTCAACAAACTCAAGTGCAACTGTAAGAACCTTTGAGACAAAGTTATTAATGATATAATTATTGAATACAAATTTAAATTAATAAGAGGAAAATTCAAAATTTGGGATTTACTGAATTAAAACTGTGAGAAGGAAATTTTTAAATTATCAAATCAAAAACGTCCAAAATAAAATGAAATGATTAACATTAAAGATAAAACTTTACATTTTAATGTAGAAAATCAAATCCATGTAAATAAGCTTCATGACACAGTGTGTTATCCTGCCTGACGGACCAATCAGAGGACAGATACAGTGTGGTCACTACTCAGGTAGGCAAACAATGGTCAGCTGGGCCTACGTGACCAAAGAGTGCCAAGAAAATATCCCACACACCATTACATCACCAGCAGCCTGAAGCACTGATACAAGGCAGGATAGATGCTTTCATGCAGTTTAGGCCAAATTCTGACTCTAACATCTAAACAATACAGCAAAAATAGAGCTGCTGTAGCTCGTGCACTTCAAGGTTCACCATGCTCTACTCTCACAGATGCTCTTCTGCATACCATGCTTGTAACAAGTAGTTATTTGAGCTACTTTTGCCTTCACCTCAAAGCAGTCTGGCCTTTCCCCTCTGACCTCTGACATCAACGAGTCGTTTCACCTGGATATTTTCTTTTCTATAAACCCTGGAGATGGGTGTGCGGTAAAATCTCAGCAGTAGCCCATCTGGCAACTATGCCACATTCAAAGTCAGTTGAATCACCAGTGTTACTCATTCTGATGCTCAGTTTGAAGGTACAGGAAGCAGATACAAAGAAAACATGAAGAATTAATCAAACATGATGTTTTTGTTGGAGTACCAGCAGAATAAAGAAGCAGAGAGGAAATTATTTGATTAACAGTTTAACTGTTTTTTGATTGATCAGGTTTCTTATTAAATAAATAAAGTCATTTTAGTTTTTTATTTTAAAAATCATACAGTGAATTAAAATCAAAAACAGCAGACTGTAGTTCATAAAGGTAATCTTTACCCGTATGTGTGTGTTCGTTCATTGGATGAACGTCTCCTCCATGTTTGACCAGGAGGTGGCGCTGAACACTCAAACCATCTGACAGGTGAGGTCCCACCAGCAGCCAATAGGAATGCTCCCTGCTCAACCTGGAGGATAAGGAATTGATTGTTCGTCTGTTGGTAGAGGAGGAGAGAAGGATGTCTCACTCTGACAGTTTCTCTGGAGCTCCTGGTGTCCGGCAGTTTGTGGTCCTCCCTTCCTGCGCCCCGTTTTCTCCCACAGCGTGAGACCTCCTGCTCGCCGCTCCTGTCTCTGCAGCTGTAGTCTCTTCAGTTCCTGGACACCTCACATATTACACGAAGTATTTTTCTCCTCCTGATGATCCCGGTGGGTCCTCCGGAGCCTCCTCTCTCCTCCAGCCCAGTGTTTGTCGGACGGCCCCGGCGCTTTAGGCCGCGCAATACGTCGCGGAACGGGAGCTCCGGTGGGGTCTAAACTGAGAGCGGGGCTAGCTGGTGGGCTAACGGAGTGTTAGCCGAGCAGGCAGCGGTGTAAGGGCTCGGTTCGCAGGGCAGCACTGGGAGCGCAGCATGGCCGTGGGGGACCTCAGCAAGACAGCGACCCGCGGTCAGAGTGAAGGTGAGCAGTCCTCGGAGGGAGAGCCGAGAGCTGGGTTAACTTCACACGGCCCTCACGGCTCCGAGCCTGGGTCAGTGGGTGAATAAGACTCGGAGGGATGGAGAGTTTAAAACAATGAAATTGAACTTAACATAAATTAAATATAATAAAGTTTCTCGGTCTGTTTTAGCAGAGTGGTGGAGGCTAGCTAACTACCTGCTAAGCCAACCAGAGTAAACAGACTTAACGACGACTTGAAACTAGTTAACCAGAAAGATTAAACGGTGTGCTAGCTAGCTAATGCCGATAGTCAGGTGTTTATTAAATAAAACTTTAGGTGATTTTAAACGAGTGAAAAATAAACAGCAGCCTCAGCAGGTAGCGGCTAACTCAGCAGCTAACTAGTCCGTGTCTGTTAATGGGCTCTTGCCTGGCTGCTAACGCTAACACACTGCCATGATCAAGGTGCGGTGTGAAGGTGTGTTAGTGAGCGACGGCTGGTGACGTGGACTTTTAGCCCAGCGGAGTTTGTGGTTTAAAACACTCACACGCACGGCTATGCCTCTGCAGAGAACACACACTCCACTGTGCTCACTCCCCCTCCCCCTTAGTGTGTGTGCGCGCGTGTCTGTGTGCATGGGCTCGCAGGCCGGGCCAGCCACGGAGACCTCAGAGCCAGATGGAGTAGCAGAGAACCCGTTCTAGCTGATAAACGGCTCCGAATTGTTTAGAAATGTTGACAAACGTCACACCTTTGGCACACCTGAGTGGCTTCACATACATTAGGACAGGAAATAGACACAGCATGCAAACAGCCACCAGAAGAAGTCTCTCAACAAGGTGAAGGTGATGCTGCCTTCCTCCTCGGCTGTTTCCCATGGCCATCTAACGGACCGCATTGGACCCTTTGACGGGCCGGTTTTGGCCCCCATGCTGTATGTTTGACACCCCTACAGTACAGTGTTAAAGTTGCTTTCAGATGGAAGTAAAAGATAAGAAAGCTGCTCCTGAGAATCAAGTGAGTGTATTACTGATGGATTAAAAACTTTGCACTGAGGTTTAATTTTCCATTAATGGTAAGCCAATCAGTCAGCCGCATTGTGGCCTGTGAATGCTAAACATGCATCATGTTAGGCCTGCAGCATATGTTGCCATGGTGATATACCACGCTTATTTTTTTTTAATGGTTTATTAGTTCATTTTATTTGTTCGGTCCACTCAAGTTCTGTTTGGTTTCTTTGTGGCCCACAAAATACCCCTGATGCAGTCACGTCATCCTAAAGCGGAGCACCTAAACTTTGCTGCTCTTTTGTAAAATCTCTTCCTCGTATGAAAACTGTGGTGAGCCTTATGGTGAGCTCTTGTCCTGTAGTTAACAGACGGTTGAAGTACATCAGCCTGGCTGTGCTCGTGGTCCAGAATGCATCGCTCATCCTCAGCATCCGGTACGTCCGCACGTTGCCAGGCGACCGCTTCTTCACCACGTCGGCCGTGGTGATGGCGGAGGTCCTGAAGGTCCTGACGTGTCTGGTCATCATCCTACTGCAGAAGAGACGTGAGTAAATCCTACTGAGCTGCTTTCTTGGCTGTGGAGTTAGAAGAGTTAGTTGTAGCCTCGCAGGCTTTTGTAGCTGTTCTTGTTTGAAAAAACTGCATTAATTGATTGACTGATCAAAAATACTTAAAAAGATATAATTGATTAATCATCTTAAGGAACTTAAGACATTTTATTCCTGAACTGTACATGCCGAGCTTCTCTTTGCAGTGTTTGATAGACAAAAGAATTAATTTATTTTAGGAGATGATATAAAAATGAGTTACTTGGTTAATTACAGGAATATTCTTTGCTTGTAGCAGTGAGGGACGGCTTTAAATTCAAATAGTGATTTGATTTGGGTGGAGTTAAAACAGCCCTTACCAACAAAGCAGCAGCTTCCTCGTGTTATAATTATTCATACTAAATAAATACTCCAAAAAACTAGTATTTCTATTTAAAACTAACAAGGGCAATTATTTACATTTCATTATGTTTAACCCCAGTTTGGGTATAAGATGCAAAGCAGCCTCCTAACACTAGGGGGCAGCACCCCATCCCTCAATTTTGGGCCACTTACTCGAGCATGGTTTACTTTTTATTGCTGTCATCATAGACCTGAGCTGCTTTGGAGGCTACGATCAAAGATCAGCAGGCACAAAACCAGCCTTTAGCTCCACCCCTTTCTCTCTGCAGTAAACGTGAAGGAGACGGTGTACTTCCTGATTGACGTCATCGTGGTTCAGTACAAAGACACTCTGAAGCTCGCCGTTCCTTCTCTCATCTACACTCTGCAGAACAACCTGCAGTACGTGGCCATCTCCAACCTGCCGGCCGCCACCTTCCAGGTCAGACCGCGTTCACAGAGAAGGCACTCGAACCCGCCTCGTCTCTGCATGTCTGTTCTTATCGAAACAGCCGGGTGATTAACGGGTTTGTCAATTGACTGAACTTGGCATCTTTTTATAAACTGAAAGGTTTAATCAAACAATAACAGTCTTCTGGATCTGTTCTGTCATTTGATTCTAGTAGGACATAATCAATATTTCAACAGGAATAAAACTTCTAATAGTAATTTTATTTTATACTGTTCATATTTTTGGCATTTTTCAGATATTTTAGGAGCAATTTTCTTTACACGTTTTTATCTTGAGCTGCCAAGTTCTTTAATGACTTGTAAAACTTTTAATGCACAGACTTACAGACACTGAGATTTAATAAATGCTTCAGATCTGTGTACATTCGATTAAACACAGTTAAATGGTGACTTCCTTTCCCTCCCTCAGGTGACCTACCAGCTGAAGATCCTCACCACGGCTCTGTTCAGCGTGCTCATGCTCAGGAAGTCTCTGTCCAGAGTTCAGTGGATTTCTCTGTTGCTGCTGTTTGGCGGAGTCGCCATCGTGCAGGTGAGCTACCGCCACCTGCCGTTCCCCAGAAGCCCTGAAATTTAAGTTAACAAATCAGGCGGCTGCTTTGTGAAGCCACAGTTCACAGAGAGGCTTAAGAGTAAGCGTCTCTGCGGTTTCTGTGGCTCCAACTTTTAATGCTGAAATGAGCTGCAGACGGGGCAGAAAAATGCGGTGGGAGGTGAACAAACAGGGATGGGCGTAGTTAAGCTCTTCAGTCGGAATCGTGTGGGAACCTTTCAGGGACGATGTTCCCCGTAAACATGAAGCCCGGCTCGAATGCTAACCGATGCTGACGCATTGATCATCTCTCTGCAGGTGCAGCAGGAGGGCAACAAAGAGGCGTCGGTGAAGGACACCTCCACTCAGAACTACACCGTGGGCTTGGTTGCCGTGGTGATCAGCTGCTTGTCGTCGGGATTTGCCGGCGTATACTTTGAGAAGATCCTGAAGGGCAGCTCCGCCTCCGTGTGGGTGAGGAATGTGCAGCTGGGAATCTTCGGCACGGTGCTCGGCCTGCTGGGACTCTGGTGGAATGATGGCGCCGCCATCGCCGAGCGTGGCTTCCTGTTTGGGTACACCAGCATGGTGTGGTGCGTCATCTTCAACCAGGCGTTCGGTGGGCTACTGGTGGCTGTGGTGGTGAAGTACGCCGACAACATCCTCAAGGGCTTCGCCACCTCCTTCTCCATCATCGTCTCCACGGTGACGTCCATCTACCTGTTCGGCTTCCATGTGGACGTACTCTTCACTGCAGGGGCGGGGCTTGTCATCGGCGCAGTCTACATGTACAGCCTCCCCAAAGCGCCTGCCGGCTCGGCATCCGCGAGCTCCTCCTCCTCCTCCTCGTCTTCCACGTCCGAGAAGACGGACATAGACGCAGAGATGGAGGCGTTTCTGCCAAAGTCAGTGCTGGTGAAGTGATTCCTGTTTCTGTCTGCTCTCTCTCTTTCGGGCATCTCACTTCCTGTGTGCTCTTGGCGGGGTCAAAGGTCAAACTGGGCATCTATCAGAAAGAAAGAGGTTCATCTGCTGCTCGCTCACCTGCTTCCTCACCCCTCTGATGGCCTCCCGAGTCATCCTCCTCCTGACGTCCTGCTCGCCTTTTCCACACCTCCTCCTGAGCTCAGCCTTCCCTCCTGGCCTCCTTCTTTCCTTAACCTCCTAACCTCCTCGCCTCATCTGGACTATAGGATACTGCGCTTTCTTCTCCCCCTTCTTTCTCCTTTCTCTGCACCCCTGAACAAAAAACACAGACCTCCTTGCTTCCTTTCTCCTCCTCCAGTAATGTAAAGGAGGAGAAGATGGCCTCCTCAGACCTAAAAACTAAACCACATGCATTGTGATGCAGAGGAGAGCTGCTCCCTCCAGTATCGTCCTCCTTTTTGGAGGATGAGAGGGTGAGGAAGGTTTGTGTTTTTACCCCTCTCTCCCTCTCTTCTATCCTGCTTTTTCCTCCTAATCACTAATCTCTCCTCTCTCCTCCTCAGAGCTCAGGGAGGCGTGTCTCCTCCCTCTGCTGTCCACATCACAACCTAACTGCTCAAAGCACAACGGCAGCAAGAGGAAGAGGAGGATGAGGAAGGAGCCACAGAGTGTCAGAAACCCTCACCACCCTCAGTCTGTTTTCTCCTCCGCGGCGTCTCGCCAGCTCTGCCTTAAAACTCTTTAGTAAATGAAAAGAGACGCTGAATATCGATCATATGTTGATTATTGTTGTTGCTGGTGGAGGACAACGGCAACCGTAGTCTGATGGAAAGTTTTCACTGTGCAGCCCCCGTACATTTAAAGTGTCCTGTTTAAATTCCACCTTAAAACAGGAAAAAGGGACGGTTTCTATGGGAGCCCGAAGTGTTCAAGCAAAAATGTAACTTTGAATAAGTAATTTACATGTTTGTATACAAAATGTACACAGAAGTAAAGTAGCTTGAAGTGATGTAAGAACTTTTCAAATTCAATACACATTTTTAACCTAAAGGAAGTTCAGTGAAAATCACAACAATTTAAAATAAAAACGCAGCATTTGTAAATAAAAGTCACATGAATAGAAGCAGAATCGGAAAGTTAAAATTTAGAAAGATAAAGTGATAAAAATGTCGTTATGAAATGCAAGGAAGACAAAACCACAACATTTAATTAAATTCAATCAAAAGGTACATTAAAAATGCAACATTTTGAAACTTGAAAGTTATTTAGTCTTATTTTATTTTTCTGCAATAATCAGAAATGAGCTAAAGTCATTTATCTGGGTTGTAATGAGCTTTTGGCTCATTTGTAATCGTGTGTTGACTAAAAAAGCTAAATATGTGGAGAAATCATAGTAATGAAGACTAAAACCATAAATAACTCTCTGCTTTTGTTAAAACCTGCTTCCTTTTTTGTCTTTAATTCTGAAGTTCTCGCAGACGTCTGCTTCCTGTTTGCCGCCAGTGTTGCCCCTTTCCTTTTCTCGGCTGCACAGTGAAAACCTCCGGGGTAAATCGTTGCTCCTCCGGGTGCGTCTCCGCTGAGGGACTGTTTGTGTTGGTGCCTTTTCTCCTCATCTGTACAGAAGCCATACGACTGTGTTGGTGTAAAGTTTGCGGTGTACAGTTACGGGACTGTCCGGGAGGCTTTGCTTTATCTGCAGCTCCCGTGTCGGCGGGGAATGTGCTCGTTGATTGGAGCACCTTTAAACTACGATCGTAACGTGATGTTTGTTTGTTTTTGCCAAAATGTCCTGCCGCAGGCGTCTTGTTGAAGAAGGCGTCCTGCGGTGGCGTCCTGAATGTTTTTTCTGCTCCTGTTTGTCTCGATCATGTCGAGGCGGTTGTGGATTTTTATCTTTGTGTGTGTCTGAGCTGCTTCTCGGTGTTTACGTCGTTCAGCTTTGGGAGGAGAGGTTGAGTCGTTTTGGTCTCCTGATCTCTGCAGCAGGTTAAGATTCTGTGATTACAGCAAGTTTTGTTTTTCCTCACATCCACCACCGTCGCCGTGTAGCAGTTTGC
This sequence comes from Perissodus microlepis, assembly GCF_051167445.1. Taxonomy (NCBI): domain Eukaryota; kingdom Metazoa; phylum Chordata; class Actinopteri; order Cichliformes; family Cichlidae; genus Perissodus; species Perissodus microlepis. The sequence continues at coordinate 32,794,308 of NC_140480.1, forward strand.
CTCTGTTGTTGTTTATTTAAATCCTGCCAGCACTTGACGTGACCCCGTCTCTTCACGCTGGCCTGTTTGAGCCCCCGATTGGACTGATTGGTCCGTTAACACTCTCCGTTATTAGCCATCAGAACAGCTGTGTGGAGAAAAGAAAAAGCTCTAAATTAAGAAGGAGCTGGAAGGAAAGCTAGCTGTGTGCGGATAAAATGCTCCATCTTTAAAGTTTTTATACAGGCACAGCATTTACTGAACTACATTTCATTTAAAGCAGTTTACAGGTTATTATTGAAAATATAAATCTACTAATAAATTCTACTAAAATCTTGTTGATTCAGCAGCTTAGCATAAGTTTCCGTGTGAAGTGAGATGGTCTGCACTTCAGGCTCTTGTCACCACAGCACTGTAACTGCAGCTCGTGACAAGCTGCAAGAACTGTTACTGATGCTTATATGAAGCGCTATTCACTATAATTGTTTCAGGCTTCACAATACACTATACATATATGCAGTGGGATGTGGTTATGGATGGAGATGATTGAAAGTTGCTGCTCTCATGAGTCGGCAGCGGAGTCATGTTAACACCACCCACCACCAGTTTGGGCTGCAGCAGCGCCCCATTGCTCTCTCTGTACAGCAGGAAGTGGATAAAAAGGGGAAAGGGAGACGGATGCTAGCATGCGTGGTTCTGTCACGCTCGGCTGTGTCAGAGTAAACGCGTATAACCAAATAAGACGTGTGACAGGCCTGTGGATGCTAACCTGCCTGAGGGGAAGGTGCACTCGGCACATTAATCTGGCTTCGTGCGTGTGGTGTTAAAGTGCCACACATTAACGTCTTAGATTTGTTGTGCGTTCCTCGCAGCAGCTCTGCAGATCTGTAAAAGCTTCTTACTTAAAAAGGTTTTTTCCCCAGTGGAATATTTTTCTTGAAAATGTTGCCAGTTTAAACTAAAGAAGTTACAGTTCTCCTCACTTACAGTTAAACATAAACCACTGATGTGTAAAGATGACAAACTCTCAAATACAAGTTCACTAACTAAACCTCTGATAGATGTTTTTATTGTGTCAGAAAAAACCCTCAATTAAACCTAAAGTGGGATAAATGTAGCTCACAGTCTGTGAATATTAGGAGCTTGATCATTTCACGAGAAACTGACCTGAGGACGGAGAAACGCGGAGACACAAACACGAAGCCACATCTCCCAAAGCATAAAAATTAACTTTAATTATTTTTCCGATTTCTTATCATAATGATTGAAGGCTCTTTTTCTGTTTTCAGTGTGAGATTATCAAAATCAAACTGTGAAGGGACAAAAAAATGTTACTTTTATTTTCAGTTTTTGTAAAACAAGCAAACAAAAAACCTCCAGCTGATACTTTCTCTCTGGAAGTCTGAAATTAATATCTATCATACATAATAATATATAAGCTGTTTTTATTTAATGTGGGAATCTTTGGGGTGGTGGTGAATGAAAGGAAGAGGAAACCCAGCAGGAAGCTTCAGATTTCAGCCAGAAGAAGCTTTTTGTTCTAAGCTCTTCTTATGGTAATGACATAAATTTCTAGTGAAAATGAGTCCTTTTGAGTTCTGTGCGGCTAATAAAGGATCATTTCTGCACTTATTAAATGTTATGAATTGATCGTTGTAGATGATCATTTTAATCTCAATCTGACATTAAAATGTCTTTATGTAGACATATCAGCTGATTTATATCAGAGGAATTATGATGGGATGTTTATTTTTCATTAAACATCACATCATAAACTTCTTTTTTTTTTTTTTCATCAACGTTTTCTTGTGAAAATATAAAATTGAATCCCAATTTTCTCTCTCTTGCAGTGGCTTTTTCCACCTTTTTAGAATAACAAGACAACATTGATTCTTCTTTATTCACTCGAGGTAGAAACGGTGATAAACATCAACTTCTGCTCTGTAAAATAATCCTGTCACATCTTACAGATTCACAGAAAAATAACTTGTCGTTTGTTCCTCTTTACGTTTACTTTACCTTATTTTTCTCTACATTAAAAACTAAAATATTGCAAATTATATAAAATAAATTTTATATAGAAAATGATATTGACACAGGCTGATATCACTTTATTTAATTACATGAAAATCCATATTCATTTTATTTAGTTTGATTTTTTTCAGCACAGGCTGAAATGCAGATACTTGAACTTCAAAGTCAGTTTCCAGGTTTTCTCTCTGCTGACGCTCTGCAGCGCCTCCTGCTGGCAGTTTTAAACCACATCCTCGGATCAGATCCTGCTGCGGTTGTTTCCCGAGGTTTGTTTGTCCTCGGTGGAGATCTGCCTACAGGATCGGGTTTAGTTTCCTCTTCCTGTTGGTTTGAGTTTGTGTGAAATCTGTGTGAGCTGGTTTCATCTCTGATCTGTTTGCACTTGATTGTTGATTTGTATCAATGCCTCTGAATTTGTAAATACTTCCTTTGGTAAAAGTTTTATATAAATGAAGACATGGACTAAAAACTGTGCGGTTTGTCTTAATTTAAAGATCAGTGATAGTGAACGACACAGTGTCTGCTCTCAGGTTAGAGAGAGACGATTTCTGAGAGTATTCGGAAAACTTCGGGAAAAAATCTGGGAATTTAGAAGATACAATCGTGGAGAAAAAAAAAGTCTGGACTTCACAAGTCTTTAACCCTCTGTGGGAGTCGGCAGGTAAGGTGTGATATTCCAGCCTTTTATTCCAAATATGGAGACTTTAGTCTTCTTTCTCCCAACAGTGCTCCCGATACTCCAGTTAGGAGAACAATTAGTGTTCGGTCTTCTGGAAATCCTCCTCTGTATAAAATAACCCAGCTCTGTCAGAGAGAGAGAACAGAGCGCAGGGAAAACATGAGACGCTGGTTTAAACCAACAACACTGTATTTAAACATAAATATTAATATAGAAATATTTGTGATAAGTTTTGAGTTGGTTTTTTTTTTTTTTTTTTTTTTTTTTAAATTTATGAAAACCTGGTAAAATTGCGAAAAGAACATTTTAAATCATTTTTTTCTTTCTAATTTATTACTTTTGGATATTTTGAGGGTTTTTACAGCTTACATTTTTTAAAAACTGTTTATTTTTATACATAATATAACGTTATAAAAGTTATCAGAAGTGATCACTGTCTTTATGCGGACGTGGGGGACTCGGTCCTCAGGTTTAGTTAGATCCACGAAACTTTAACAGACTAAAGAATTTTGTTCGTCCTTCAGTAAAATGATTTTTTTCTGGTAGCGCTAAAAACACCGACTGTAGGGAGATAAGTGACGGTTTTTAAACGCTTATTGTTAAAGCCTCCTGTAACAGTAATGTTGTGTAACTGTAACTTATTATTTCACCTGTAATTAGTTTTTACGTACACTGACCCAGAGACTAAGTTACATGTAATGTATTATATAAGCTACGTCCTGTAGCGTCAGGAGATGTTTCTGTATTATCAAGCTAAAAGAAAACTAACTCATTTGTACCTCATACACTTACCAGCCACTTTATTAGGTATACCGTGCTAATACTAGGTTACTTCCAGAATTGCTCTAATTCTTCATGGCAGAGTCTATAATGGATCAGGAACACTACTCGGAGATTTTGGTCCGTATGGACATGACGGCATCGCTCGGCTGCGCACGCGTGATGTGAATCCCCTGTTGCGCCACGTTTGATCGGGATCAGGTGACTGCAGAGACCGTTTGAGTGCAGTGAATTGATCGTCAAGTTCAAGAAACGACTTTGAGATGGTCTGATCTTTCTGACATGGTGTGCGATCCCGCTGGCAGCAGCCATCTAAAGATGGAGCACTGTGGCCGTAAAGGGATGGAGATGGTCAGCAGCAGTGCTCGGGCAGACTGTGGGATGTTTGTGTGGGAAAATCCAGCAGATCATCAGATTCTTAGAAATACTCAGACCAGCTGGTCTGGCACAGAGTAACGTACTTCCCCTTTCTTCTTCACTCTGATGCTCAGTTTGAACTTCAGCGGGTCGTGTTGATCATGTTGATGTTCGACAGTTTGAAGCCCGAGTTCTTGGCTCATAGAGATTTCTTTTATATAATTTTATGTAATTACTAGAAACTTTGACCATATTTAATATGAATCTCCAAAAGTTGATTCTGTTCATCTGGACGTAGCGTCTGTGAGCTACGTCCAGATGAACAGAATCAACTTTTGGAGATTTACTTACCTGGATGATTGAGCATCCAGGTATCCAGGGATTTAATGTGAGCATTCAACAGAAAACAAGGTCAAACACGAGTCCTCATTAAGTAAAGCTTAAATACTGCAGTGCCCCTGTGATGTGATGAAAAGAAGATTTGAAACATTCAGCGTGTGTTGTAGCAGCCAGGATGATGTCTTTATCTAACCTCCTTTCCTCCTCCTCCTCCTCCTCCTCCTCCTCCTGCTGTATCTGTTCTGTAGGTGTGCAGGTAAAGAGAAAGGATCCTGAGATGGACCCCTGCCACCACCTGCCTGCTGAGATCCACACATTTCAGAGTACCCCCACTTTCACTCAGAACCACAGCACTCCTCCTGCATCTGCTGCACTAAAGCTAAAGTACTGTAGTCACAAATATTCTTCTAATAGTTTTCAGCTGCTTCTCATAAAGAAAACACTCCAGCGTGCACCATTAGGTGATTATTTGCCTTTAACACAACAAGCACACTCCAACAGCCGATAATGAACAACACACCTGTGGTTTGTTACGCTGTGACACTCATCCATATTTTTTATTCAGCCTTTTAAAGATTTCAGGAGCCAAAGAATAAAACTGAGGTGATGGACTGAATCAAAATGAATTCATTTCAAAAGTAAAGGCAAAAAAAATAAAACCCAAAAACATTTCCTCCAGGAAAGAAAAACATAGAAAAACCTATTTAAAAAAATCTAAAGGGAACATTATGACAGTAAATCAAAAATATTAAATACTAATACTAAATAAACACTAACACAATTTAAAAAAAAAAAAAAAAAAAAAACTCCTTTATTTTTTAAATAAAGTGGTCTATGTCATTTCAAAATAAAATCATTTGTCATTGTTTAAATCTGACAAATTTTTATTTTTTGTATTTTATTAAGTCAATTTTATTGTAGTATATAAAGAAAGGCCAGTATAATAAAGAAAATAAGTTTAATATTGGTGATTTCAAAACTGATGACTGAACATTTAGTTTATTTAAACTTGAAAAATCATCAAAGTTCTTTTAGAATAAAATATTATATAAAAAAACACAAAGATACAGGATATGAAGGAACAACATAAAACAAAATGTTATACTTGAATGACTGATTAGGGATTAATTCAGGCTTCGGGTACTGAGGGAAGCTGAATGGTTTGTAATGACCAGGTTTGTTTGATCGTGACCAAAGGAATCGTTTTTAGGATGCGTTGGAAAGAGTTTCAGCTGATCGAAGCATAAGAACTAAAAACGTTTCCTGTACGCTCGGTTTGCACCGACTCGCAGTGATCGTCTGATAAAACAGGAAAGATGAGTTAAAAAAGCAGCTCATAGATGGAAGAGAAAACCATTTCTCTTAAATCAGATGCCAACATGAAACACTAAACACTCCTGGTAACCGCGAGAACGTCTCTCACCATCAACACGTCAAACGTCTTTTTGAAGTCGCTGACGTTCATGCACAGAACGCCTCTCTGACTCCTTTTCATTGAATGTTGCTGAGGATTTCTACGAAAAGTGCCCTTAAGTGACCGTTTACAGTGTTTCCTCCTCAGCGTGCGACAGTATTTTATGCTTAACAACTGAAAGTTCGACATGTTGTGATTGTAATCGTATTCGACTCTGTGCCTTAAAGATTTCTCTTTTTTCTGAGATGTTAAAGGAGACCTGTTCTGCTTTTTTCATATCATTTTAAATGATCCAAATGCCACATGCCGCAGTCTTGTACGCCGCTCTAAACACTTCCAGTTTTTTAACAGGAAGTGCACCTCACACATTCTTAGTCCTTCCTCTCAATAGGCTCTCTGACGTTGACCAATCAGGAGAAACCAAGCTTCTTGGGTTTTTCAAACACAAAATGAGCTGAGTGGGCAGTGTAATGCAAAGATGAATTATTTAATGTGAATCATGCAAAGCTACTCTGATAGAGTTCCAGAATAAAAGCTGGAAATAAGCTGAACAGGTCCTCTTAGAGAGAGATCTGAAACTCTTGAGGCCATTAGTTTGAATTCTGTGAAGTGTTTTCATACTAACTGATGTTTCCATTTTTTTAAGATATGACAGAGAAATGTTTAAAAAAATAATCTTTGTGAAATTAAACTGATGAAAACGTTCAGTGCCTTTTCATTTCTTATTCAAGAAAAAAAATTGATGATCTGTTTTTAAAGGTCACAGACAGTTTTATAGACAGGCCCAGTGTTTTTTTTAGAGGCTCAGAAATATTTGGGAAAGTCTCGAAGCCTCCACCCTGGAGATGCAGTGGTTGATCAGATCATGAGCCATGTCTCTTATTCTCCGTACTTTCCTTGTTTTCATTCATTTCATTCATCCACAGATTTTTTTTTCCAGAGCTGTGCCGACTCGTTAAAATGTTTTTCTGGGATGTTTGCTCTTGAGTGTAACGGTGGTTTGCACCGTTTCACAAACCCTCTGTATTTCCTGTATTCATGAAGGCATCTCAAAGATGCTCATCTTGATTGATTGATTTAAAGATCTGAGGCTGTGCACAGAGGCAGATTTACCAGCTAGTATATTTCTCTGTTTATGAGACACAGAAACTTGAGCTTAACAAAATTTAATCAGCCCAGATTTGCTCATTATAGTGTAAATTTAGACTTCTTACTGCTGAAATGTAATAGCTGGAGTTTGACATGTAATTTGTCTCAGAGCCACCGAGGGGCGACAGAGGACGTTTTTTGAAAGGGAAGGAGGATGATGACCTTTGGAGATTCAGCTCCTCACTGCAACATGAATCCAGATTTTTATCACAATGGAAACTTAAACAAATCGAACAGAGCCGCCTTCTCATCCGGACTGTGGCTGAATCTGTGGGAAGCTTTATAAAATCCGGGTATTAGGACAAGCCACAGTTTTTCATGTGGTAGCCAAGACCTCCTGGGGGATCATATAAAGCTGTTAATTTAAATGTTTTACATAAAAACAGTTCCTGGTAAAAAGGAAGGGTATTTTTTTAAGATCACAGCAAGTTGACTGACTTGATTGACAAAATACCCTGTGTCATTTTTATTCAAATATAACAACAAGAAAAAAATGTGGAAGCGATGCATATTTATCTTCAGACATCTTATGCTGTTCATCATCTGTTTTCAAATGAGGTCATCATTGTCAGAATGCTCTTCTCTTCGCTGGAACGAAGGAGCAGAGCATCTCTAAGCCCAGATCTTGTCAAACATGGAGCAGACGCGCTGCAGCAGCAGAAGACCACACTGGGAGCTAAAAACTGGAAAAACATTTTCTGGTCCGATGAGCCGATTTCTGCTCCAACATTTGGATGTTTGGGCGAAAATTTGGTGTAAACAACATGAAACCATCGATCCTGCTTTGTAGCAACAGTTCAGAGTCGTGGGGGTACTGTCTTGGCACACTTTGGGTCCCTAGTAACAGCTAAGCATCATTTAAACACCACAGCATGCCTGAGTCCTGTTCCTCACCATGTCCATCCCTTTATGACGGCAGGGTACTGTCCTCTGATGGCTCCAGGATGACGCTCACAAAAAAACTCACAAAACTCAGATTATCTCAAAACGTTTTCTTGAACATGACGATGACTTCGCTCTACTCAAACGGTCACTAGATCTCAAATTTATATAATAATATTTACCCCAAAAGTTGATTCTGTTCATCTGGACGTAGTGTTTTCAAAACGCTACGTCCAGATGAACAGAATCAACTTTTGGGAATTTACTTACCTGGCTGTATCAAGACATAATAATATTTAATTATTAATTTTGTCAAATGCTTTTGTTACGTCCCTCTGCAGCCCCTAATCTCCTCAATGTTTTCAGCTGGTGCTAATTGGCCACACCTAGTCAGGTGTGGATAAAAGCACACCTGAGGCAAGCTTCCAGAGAGCTCACTTGTCTTTGCCTTGGTGGCTCCAGCCATTTTAGCCAACCTGTTATTCCATTTTAAGAAAAAACCTCTTCCTACTAACACTCTGGTATTCATCTTTTTTTTTATGTTGCGGCTTTTGAGCCGGGTTGTAACACTTTTAATGCAATTCAATTTTATTCATAAAGCGCCAAATCACAATGACAGTCGCCTCAAGGCGCTTTATTTTGTAAGGTAGACCCTACAATAATACATACAGAGAAAAACCCAACAATCATATGAGCCCCTATGAACAGCACTTTGGCGACAGTGGGAATGAAAAACTCTGTTTTAACTGGAAGAAACCTCCAGCAGAACCAGGCTCAGGGAGGGGCGGCCATCAGCTGCAACCGGTTGGGGTGAGAGAAGGAAGACAGGATAAAGACATGCTGTGGAAGAGAGACAGAGATTAATAACGAGTGTGATTCGGCAGAGAGGTCTATTAACACATACTGAGTGAGAAAGATGACTGAAGAAGAAACACTCAATGCATCATGGGAATCCCCGGCAGCCTACACCTATTGCAGCATAACTAAGGGAGGATTCGGGGTCACCTGGTCCAGCCCTAAATATATGCTTTAGCATAAATATATGCTTCATGGGAATCCCCCCAGCAACCTTGACTTATTGCAGCGTAACTAACGGAGGATTCTGGGTCACGTGATCCAGTCTTAGCAAAAAGGAAAGTTTGAAGCCTAATCTTGAAAGTAGAGATAGTGTCTGTCTCCTGAATCCAAACTGGAAGCTGGTTCCACAGAAGAGGGGCCTGAAAACTGAAGGCTCTGCCTCCCATTCTACTTTTAAATACTCTAGGAACAACAAGTAAGCAACAAGTAAGTGAGAGCGAAGTGCTCTAATAGGGTGATATGGTACTACAAGGTCATTAAGATAAGATGGGGCCTGATTATTTAAGACCTTGTATGTGAGGAGCAGGATTTTGAATGAAGGGAAGCCAAAACAGGAGAAATCTGCTCTCTCTTTCTAGTCCCTGTCAGGACTCTTGCTGCAGCATTTTGGATTAGCTGAAGGCTTTTCAGCGAGTTTTTAGGACCTGATAATAATGAATTACAGTCATCCAGCCTGGAAGTAATAAATGCATAAACTAGTTTTTCAGCGTCACTCTGAGACAGGATATTTCTAACTTTAGAGATGTTGCGCAAATGGAAGAAAGCAGTCTTACATATTTGTTTAATATGTGCATTGAAGGACATGTCCTGGTCAAAAATGACTCCAAGGTTCCTCACAGCGTTACTGGAGGCCAAGGTAATGCCATCCAGAGTAGGAATCTGGTTAGATACCATATTTCTAAGATTTTCAGGGCCGAGTACAATAACCTCAGTTTGATCTGAATTAAGAAGCAGAAAGTTAGCGGCCATCCAGTTGGAGATATCATATAGTCATAAATACATATTAGTTTCCGGGGGGAAATTCATGCAATAGGAATTAATACATAGGTTTTATTTCATTACGGTCCTGGAAGAGACGACCAGTGGAAAAAGAATCCAAGGTGGTAATTTTTTATTTCAAAAAAGGAAGAAATCATGAATCAACCTGCTTTGGTGACATCAGATACACTGAAGAAGAGATGACAGTCTTGTAGGAGATGGACACAAATCGCTGCTCTTTGCTACCCTCCAGGCTGATTTTTCTCTAGTTTTGCTTTTTATCAGCGTCCTTGTCACGACTGCAGGTGTAAAAGTGAAGATTATGGCATGAACAGGGTGATAATCTCATCTCTTCTCCTTTCATAGAGGATGCTCCAGTCTGTCCTCCGCTAAAGGAGGAAATAAAAGAAGCACTAAGGCAGATTTCTGTTGTGTTTAAAGACTTGGACCTGCTTTTAATGTTGCTTCCATGCGGATACTTCAGGGTAGGGCTGGGCGATACGGCCTAAAATTCATATCGTGATATAATTTGAAGCATGTGCGGTAACGATATATATCGCGATATATTCTTTTCTTCTGTATAACATATTTTACACACTATAAGGCACACTTAAAATCCTTTAATTTTCTCAAAAATCGAGAGTGTGCCTTATGTATGAATTCTGGTTGTGCTTACTGACCTCGAACCAATTTTGGCTGCAGAAATCTGTTAAAAAATGTTTTAGTACAACTTCGGTAAGCTGCACTGCTTGATGGATTGTCAGAGCATTACGGCTGCCGTAGTGAGGAGCTTCGCGGAGTAATCTGGGTCCAAAACTCAGGTCTGAAACAAACACAAACGGTCTAAATTCTTTCACCTTTAATAAAATGATCAGCGTTGCTGCTTTATCAGGTGTAACAATTAAGTTTAACATCCAGGCATCCATGAAAACAGAATTTATTACATTTAACGGAGTTAGAAGTCAGCAGGAAGTTGGCTCGCTAGTTTACACCTAAACATTTCATACCATGTTCTGACTGAGAGATTTTTGAAACTAATTAAAACGTACAGCTCTGCTGCCACTTCCAACATAAATGAAGACAGAAAACTAAACAGCAGTGGCGTTTTCAGGGTTACTGAAGTTGGACTACCTGGTATATAATGTTGTGCTACTGATTGCTAGCGACACAGCTATGTTAGCATAACATTAGCACAGTGAAGCTGGAGGATGAACGCCAACTTTTTTTCCACTCGATCAAAGTTAACGTGAGGGTCTCTGGTGGTCAGGGACAAATGCAATCGCACAGGCCAAACTTCAGTCAGGAGAACAACTGAGATTATTCATCCACAATACGAGGTTAGTTATTAATATACAGCAACAACATGGGAATAGAGCAGCTGCAAGAGAATTCAACATTAATGAATCAGTGTTACGGAAGTGGAGGAAGCGCAGTTTTTGGCTTTCCCCATATTTCAAAAGTGCTTCATCTCTTTGCTATGACTGTCGGCATAATTTGCAGATGATATGGTTGTAGCCGCTGCGATGCTTTCGACCAAAACAGGTGCAGCTTGATGACATCATCAACATGCGCTATCGCGATAGAGCGGTATAGTCAAAATCTCTATCGTTGGCCAAATTTATGTCGTTTCTATCGTATATCGTTTATATCGGCCTCCCCTACTTCAGGGTCGTGCCAATTTGTTAGAATCCTTCCTCAGAAAAACTGACTGCTCGTCTCCAGTCTGTCACTCTCTTATCCTAAATGATAAGAAAACTGAAATTGTGGTATTTGGCAGCAACGTTCCTCGTGGCCAACTTCGTTATGCCTTTGGTTCCCTTACCAGCTCCCTTTCTGACACTGTTAGCAATCTGGGCGTGTTGCTTGACAGCTCGTTCAAACTCGATAAACAAGTGTTTGCTGTAGTTAGATCTAGTTTCTACCAACTCCGTCTCATCTCTAAGGCTAGGCAGTATGTTCCGCATAAGGACCTGGAAAAGCTCATCCACGCCTTTGTGACCTCAAGGCTGGATTACTGCAACTCACTTTATTTTGGTCTTCATTCTACCCTCCTTCATAGACTGCAGACAGTCCAAAATGCTGCAGCACGCATTCTGACCAGAACTGGGTAGTTTGCCTGTATCACTCCTGTCCTAGCTGACCTGCATCGGCTACCCATAAAATACCACATCCAATTTAAAATACTGCTGCTTACGTTTAAAATTACCAACAACACAGCACCGAGCTACCTTAAGGAACTCCTTAAATCGTATGTTCCTGCCAGAGCATTAAGATCATCTACTCAGTTACTCTTGGTGCAGCCTAGATCTCGGCTGAAGTCTAGAGGTGACCGGGCGTTTGCCCTGGCTGCACCAGAGTTGTGGAATAACCTTCCGATTGTGATCCGGGCGTCCGATTCTATCCAATCTTTTAAATCACGGTTAAAAACCTATTTGTTTAATCTCGCCTTTCCTGCTTGTTAATGCTCGCACCTGACTCTTAGACTTACTCTATTTTTTCTTATACATATTTTTATGGCTTGTGCTTTTATTATGTTTTTATTTTGATATGCATTTTATATTACCCCTGTGTATTAGTGGCATTGACCTGTGAGTATATTTGATACTTTGCTAAGGCCTTATAATACTCGTGTTACTTCTCTGTCTCATATGTTAAGCACTTTGGTATACCGCTGGTTTTTAAATGTGCTCTATAAATAAAGATTGTTGTTGTTGTTGTTGTCACTTGCTGACGGGCATGACGGCGTTCCTTTCTCCTCGGGTTTCAGAGTTCTTTCACAACACTGAATTTTTGTCACAGCTACTTCACAGAGTTTCAAGTATTAGTCAGGGCCTTTCAGAGACCAACAGGCTGAGGCTGTTTCTCTGAAACGCAAGTGTCCACAGAAAAACATCCTGGGTCAGAAGCTCCAACCTGCCAGTGCTGGCTCTGGTTCGTTTGGAATTGCACTGAATTTCTGAACAACTGAAAGCCTCTTTGAGGATTTGGGGATTTTCTCCAAAACGTGTTGGACATAATTATTGATAGTGATAGATGTTGTTACTGTTTTCATGACCACGGTGTACCCATCTTCTGATGGCTGCTTCCAGCAGGATATTTGCTCACCTTTGGCCTCCTGACAAGTGGTCACCGCATGTTTTACCCTGAACGGCTTTACTCACTCTGGAGATTTGTTTCTCCGGCTGGAATTAAACCAGCAACCTTTCGCTTGCCAAGTGAATATGTAACCAGCTACACTGTGGCGCCTTCAAGCAGGATCAGCTCCGATCAAACTGCTTTCTTGAACATGGGAGTTCATTGCAGTCTTTTGAAAAGCTGTTAAAACCTTTTTTTTCGTGGTTAAAATGGATTTTTAACTGTTTATTTTATTGTCTTTTTATTTATTAGGCACCTGATTCTCTTACCTTTGGTATGTGCTGAGCAGGAGATTCACACCAGAAATGTGCAGCTGATAAATCTGCAGCATCCGTGTGACGCTATCATGTCAATGTGGATCAGAATCAATGTTTCCAGCACCTTGGAAAAAGTGGCTGGTGAGTGCATGTTACATTATACCCAGCTAGAAGTACACAACGTGTTAAAAAATAAAATAAAGTGTAACGCAGGCCTGCAGTGATCTTCTAGAAAAAGTTTTTATATGATTCCTACAGAAACTTTTCCTCTAAACAGAGCCGTTAGAGGTTCCTCAGAGAACCCTCTCTTAAGTTCAGAGCAGATATTTGATTAAACTCAGCTTCAAGTTGTTTCCTGTAGCGTCTCCTCAGTATTTTAACCTCATCAATCAGTAAGTTACAGATGTCACAGTCCTGCTCACGTAGCCTGACGATAAACGGTGCTTTGAAATAAAAATTGCATCACGTTCAAGTTGAGGCCTCTCTCACCTCGTTTTTACATGAAAGTACAGCAGAGTTACGGTTGCTGTTTGTCAGAACATATGAAAATATGACCTTCATATTTGTCACACACAGCAGGTGTTACTAATGAGCAAAAGTCACCTGTCAGGGTTTCAATCAAACATTCTCCTGTGTTGAAAAGGAAAGCCGTAAAAGGGACTTAATAAGAAGTTAGAAGCTTAGTGCTGAAGAACGAGACTGGGGTGACGATGGATCCTGTTAACTTGGATCTGCTGCAGAAACTGGATGGACTACAAATACTAATCTTAGGTCCTTCACCTCGTGTTCTTCTCGTGAACCACCAGTGGAAAATACGAGTCCATTTCACGTGTTTGTGAGAGGTGAAATGGACAGGTGCACTGAAGAAGCAACACCTTGTGGAATCTGTGCGAATGATTGTAGATGTGAAGAGAAAAGGGGGTCAAGCTGGTACCAGCAAGGTGTGCCTAATTAAGTGTCCACGTATATCACATAGAACAGCCTGCCACTGAAGTTTCAAGTCAGAAGGTCGTGTCCTGAACAGCGTGATGGTCTCTTCTCATTTCCTCTCATGAAGGATGCTTCAGGGTCAGTGAACCCTTCCTCAGAAAACCCAACCGTTGGTCTCCAGTCTGTCACTTTCTGACAGCTATGACGTCGTTCATTTCTCCTCAGGGTTTCACCAAGTTCTTTCACAACATCAGGTGTCTTTCACAGCAACCTCACACGGTTTCAAGTATTAGTCAGAGCTGTTCAGACCACTAACAGGCGGCGCCGTTTCTCAGAAACATAAGCATCCACAGAAAAACATCCTCGAGCTGCTCAGAAGCTCCAAGTTCAGCTTCAGAGCTTCTCACTCTGAAGTAAAATGAGAAAGCACTTATTTATCACCTGTTTGTGGTGGAGCTAATATTTTCCATCCAGCGTTTTTTTTTTCTTTTACATAAAACAAACGAATGAACAAACAATCCGCTCCTCTCGATCCACACGCAGCAGTGCACATCCCAGTTCCCGTTTATTTCCTGTGAGTTTGATCTCAGCTTGTACAGTTTTAATGAATGAAAAGTTGGTTGGGACCAAAGCTGTTATATTTTTATATTTTTAACTTTGAGTTGGGTTTAGTTGCAGTCACATTCCAGAGTTTTTCTTTTCTTTTCAGTTTACTTTTAGCATTTTAGTATTTTTATTATTAGTGGCAGGGGCAGATGCAAGACGTTCAGGACAGATAAAGTACAAATATAACATTTGCAGCCTGGCAGTGTTGGAATGAAACATAATCTCCCAGAGGTGTTCTGTTAGATTTATGTCATGCAAGCGTGGGGGTGAGTCGGTGGTATCAGTTCCTTCATACTCCAGGAACTGCCTGCGCACTCCTGCCACATGATGAAATTTCTGAAGTGTTTCTTACAAGTTTACCCTTCCCTCTCCTCAGATGTATTTATTCACCTTCTGTGCCTCTAAACTTTTATTGGGGCTCTGCACCCCCTGGTGGTCTGTTGAGTTACTGCAGGAACACTACCTTTGAGACCCCTTCCAAAGGATCTACTGCCAGCATTACAATGCCAGATGCCACAGGACACCCCCAGAGGTCCTATGTCTGTGCCACACCATACCTGGAAAATGCCCCACACCTCCCCCACAGTGTAACTGAGCCACTAGATACCCTCACTGTAAGAGTCAGGGTCTGTCAAAGGGGCCCAGAGGCCAGTACATAGGAGTGGATCCAAGCAAAGACACCAAACAAAAACAGTGATTTACAAGTTTATAATAAACACAAAGATAGCAATGAAGGCACTCAAACAGAGGGAGAGTGTAGTTAGACTTGGGAGGAAGGAGTGAATACCAGGAGGTGAGAGGAATATTGATCTCGGGGGCTCACTGGTGGAGGTAGAGGTCATGAAGCCTTGGGGAGGAGAACTAAATGAGCGTCTGAAAGGTGAGTGGGTGAATGAGGTTCCAGCCTTATCTTCCTGACGATCCAAAGGACGGACAGGTGGGGGGAAATGGTATGTAGTTTTCATTCTGAGGATTAGACTGCAGAGAAGTGAGGAGAATCTTGCCAATATGACCAGCGTCCAGGTAATTAAGCTGCAGGTGAGCAAAGTGGTGGTGCAAAGCATAAGCGAGAGCACAAGAAGCGCTGAGGACTGGTTATGACCATGAGGGAGCTGACGGACTGGTGGAGAAATGATGGCAGTGCTGGTCTCCTAAAGTGCCTCAGTGATGTCAGGTGAGTAAGGTAAGGTGAGGAACTGAGAAGGCTGACACAGGTAAACACCGGCAGGCAGCGGAGAAACACCAGAAGCTCACTCGGATGCTAACAGGCTCAGGGCTTTCCTTTATCTGACACTGTCAAAGCTAAAATGCTAATGCTAATGTTGAGGCTTCAAAATGCAGAGACAGCAATAGTGGCTACATCGATATTTCAGGTCGAGTCTGCAGATGCAGATACAGATACTGTCCTGTCTGCCTCCACTCTCCCCCCTCTGCACATGTCTGAACCATCTCAGCCTCAATAACTTTGACTACAGATGCCACCACCTTACAGTCTCCTATCACTTTCAGACCGCACACTCTGCATAAGATATACTACACCTGGGTGCACCTTCTTCCACTCTTATACCACTCATAGTCCTTAGATTTAGATCTCATCCACACTCCCACCCTTTCTTCTCTCTCGCTGCCTTCTAACATGACTTCCCCCTTTCCTCTTCCTTTGTTTTGGGCTAACAGTAGCACAGTTTTCCAATGAAAATGAATGCCTGATTCTAACCCTCCTAAACTTAACCTAATTGTAACCCTGACATTAAACCACATTTTGAGCCTCAAAAATGCATTTTATCCCCATAAATGACTGTTGGTCATCTACTAGAAGGTTGGTCATCATGTCATAACCAGTGAGAAACATTTGCTCAAAATAATTATTTTCTAAAAGCAGTTATCTTTTTAATATTAAAAACATAGGTTACTAATTCAGTTTTCCATATTTGTGTTTATAGTGAGTGAATTATATTGATGGGGTGTGGTTCGGTCATGCAGGAGAACTTCAAGCCTTTGCACTAGTTTCTCCTCGCTGAAGCTTTTTCCAGCTGCAGGTTTGGTGCTGACAGCTTCAGGTTAAGCCACAGATCACTCAATCTTCATGAGAAATGTGGTGTCTGGGATGTGAATTAATCTGAGAGACTCCTCCAGGAACACGGTTACACGGTTAAAATGATGCGAGACACTGAGGGTAAATAGAAGAGGGAGAAAAAGCGACGGGGAAGGAAGAGAAGAGGTGAGAAAGATATGAAGGGAAGAAAGGAGTTAAAAAGAAGGAGAAGTGAAAGAGAAGGGGAGGATAAGAGGAAAGGAAGGAAGGAGGAAAGGAGAGAGGGCACAGGGGGAGAAGAGCGAGGGGACAAGGAGGAAAGTCAGAGAGAGAGGGAGGTAGAGATGGAGAGGGGAGGAATGGCAATCGGGGGGCGTGGTATTTGTCGTGACGTCACACAGAGCGGCAGCTTCTCCTTTTAAAGCCGCTGGTCCCTGACGGACTGACAGACTTTAAATACCGACTCCGCCGGGATCTCTGACAGCTCTGCGTAGCGGGACGCACTCTCCTCGGTCCGGACGCGCTCTTCCTCCTCCTCGGATGGAGCTGCTGCTGCAATTCCTCCACAGTCTGCATCGCCGCCGGGACTAAAGTCGTGAGCAGCTCCGGTTCTTTTTTTCTTTTTTGATTAATTTTTAGGAGAATAATAGGACTGTTCTCGGTTCCGCCGTCCTCTCTGTCTTCCAGCAGGCCGCCGTCTCCTCCGTGACTCTCTGTTCCCATGCGATTCTTCAGACTCACATTCAAGTGTTTCGTGGATTGTTTTTGAGGTCGCTGTTCGATCGTCGGTGTAATTCCCTTTCTTTTATTTCTATTTTTATTTTATTTTTCAAATTAAACCCCTGTAATTCGAGAAAAAATCCCCCCCCCCCTTTTTTTTTAAATAATAGACTTTCTGGATTTGTGACCTCTTTTTAAAAAAATAAAAATAAAATAAAAACATTATTAAATCATCTGAAAAAGAGCTGGCGTCATAAATAAAAGACCACAGTCTGGATCCTCGACTGCACAGAGGAAGAATCACGTTTCTTCTGGTTGTGAGTGAGGAAGAGTGAGAGAGGGGCCGAGGATAAAGGTCCTGACCCGCTGTCTCTGAGTGACTGTTGGTCTGTAACTGGCAGCTGGCTGGTTTAGTGGGAGTCTGAGAGGAGGTGAACACGAGGTGTGGAAAACTGAGACTGTGAGACTAAAAGGAGAAAAATAACTCAGTCTTTAAAGAGACAAAACTTTCAAAATAAAAGCACGCTGAGGTGGACTGGTGTTTTACTGGTTTATGTGGTACCTGACTGGTTGCTTGGACTTGAGTTTTGGGGACTTCTAAAAATACAAAAAGCCAAATTAAAGGGAAAACACCACCCAGCCTTTGACTGGTATCTGACTGCTTTTTGGACTGAGAAACTGACTTTAAGGATTATAATCTGCAGGAATTAAAACACTCTAAAGTGGGAATCAGAGCTGATTATTCCTTCTGGTATCTAACTCGTGTCTGGGTTTAGGAGTGATTTAAAAAGACTGAAATCTGAAGAAAATAAAGGGATTCTAAGTGGGAACCATTGCTGACTATTCCTACTGGTCTGCCTGCTAACCTGAGTGGGAACTGTGGGGAAACACCTGAACAGAAATAAGCGATATTGCAGACAAAACCCGCAGGAATTAAAGGGGATACAGAGGCTGAATATTTGGAGCACTTCCTGACTGGTTCCCGTTCTGTGAATGATGGAGAAGCAGGCTCTTCCAGCCTCCTCCTGCTCTCTGGTTCTCCTGGAGGAGACCAAAAAGAGCCCCATAACTCTCTCTAATGGGGGCGGTGGCAGTGGTTATGCCCCTGCGGCCGCTAATGGCAGCCTCGTCCCGCTGACAGTGGCGGGGACAGGCGTCGCTGGTGGAGTGGTGGGCACTGCTTGTGTTGGACAGGACAAAAAAGGTGGTGTGGTCAACGGAGCGGGGCCTGGTTACCAGGAGCGGGAAACCTGGACGCGACAGATGGACTTCATCATGTCCTGCGTGGGCTTTGCTGTAGGACTCGGAAACGTGTGGAGGTTCCCCTACCTGTGCTACAAGAACGGAGGAGGTGAGATGCACCCCCACACACACACACACACACACACACACACACACACACACACACACACACACACACACACACACACCTGTACGGGGCATGTGCACATCCTCACTTTACCTAATGGTTTCTGCAAGATTGCTGTGAGACAACCAGTGAGACAGACACTTTTTTCCTGGTATCCACAAGCACAGATTCTTAGATTTGTGCTTGTGGATACAAACTGTCCAGTTTTTGTGCTCTTGGATGTGAACGGGAACGCTTATTTTAATTTTATAAGCAGATCTTTTCCACAGCTTCACGTTTGTGTACATGGGTGTGAAGATTTTCCACTTTTAAAAGTTCACATTCGAAGGCTGGACACCACCAGACACATTTTTAGGGATTAAAACACACATGCTGCATGTTTGAAGCTGTAGATAAATAATAGCTTAAGAGAAAAATGAAAGCTTTAAAGTCTTTTCACTTTAGAAATGAGGTGGGCCAGCATTATCCAACTCCCCAAAATGACTCATCCTCTGTGTTTGTGCTGATGTCAGAGAACATCCAGAACTTTATCCTCCTCACAGGTCAGTGTAGGTTTCAGTTCACCTTCAGGTGAGTCCAGGACAGAACAGGAAGTTCAGTCTAACTGTGGCGTGGCGCTGGAGCTGAAAAACATCAAAAAAATAAATAAAATAAATCAGAACTTTTCCTTATGTCAGTCAAACCAGCTGTTTGAATCTCAGATTATTTTACTGAATAATTCAATTTGTAGCTGATGGGGGAGGAGCTAAAATGACAGGGGGCGTGGTTTTCTGTAGAGAGGCTTGGACTCAGTTTCTCAGTGACATAATTGGCTGCATGTGTTTGGATGGTGGCAGCGACATGTGTGTTATTGATCAGAGTGACAGCAGCAGGTTCAGCCGATCAGCTTCCAGCACAGTAACGTGTGTGTGTGTGTGTGTGTGTGTGTGTGTCAGAGAAAAGAACCACAGCAGGCATAGAGAGGGAGATACTGTTACTGCACGTGATGCCTTTTACCATATATAATACGACTGTGTGTGTGTGTGTGTGTGTGTGTGTGAGTGTGAGTGCCTCGAGTTAACTGACTTTTATTGAGCCTGATGCTCCTGCACGCTGCTGCAGGGTACATTGTAAACGTGAGGCTGGGCATGGATGCCTGCGTGCACGTTGTCACCTTCTCTCCAGTTTGAAGGGACTCAGTGAAATGTAGGAAAGCAAGACTTGTATTCAAAGGAACTTTATTTCAAAAGAAAGGAATTAGCATCACAGGAAAAATGATGCAAAAACATGGATAAACCCAGGAATCTCCAAGCCTCACATCCAGTGGTGGTTACAGTTACACATCTGCACTGGTATTTAAATACCAGGACTGTCTGTCGATAATCTTAAAAGAAATCTAGTTGCTTTGAGCTCAGGCGCTTTAAAATTCAGCAAATCCTCAAATTTTAGATGCATTAATCAATAATATAAACGTATATCAGTAAAGTCACAAAAACGTTTGTAAAGCTTCGTTTTCTGTTTTGTTTGATCATAGATTTATAAATTGATTACAATTGATTACTTTATTTTTAAGTCACTCCAAACTGACTTCTTTTGGCCTCGTTGGACACTTACAGATGTGGTTTTAGGTGTTTTTCTCCCAGTTTAATTAAAAACTATTTAATTCAAATGAAGTTTTTTGGGAGTAGAGGAGGTGTCAGCAGGTGGATTCATCACCTCTGTTTGTTCTGTCAAAGCTGAACTTTAGCAGCAGAGAAAGAAAGGAGAAAAAAGTTGGATCCTTTCACCTGCAAAGGTCTCGTTCACACAGTCGACCAGTCTGAGCTGGACGGAGAGGAGGAGAGATGGGAAAGGTCTGAATGTTCGCAGAGAGGAGGAGGAAGAGGAGGAGGTCAGACTTAAATCACAGAGAGCGAAGAGAAGAAGTTCAGCTCTCACATTGCAGACCGTCGTCTTGTGACTCTGTAAAGGTCACCTGCTTCACATATGAAACCAAAGTTAAAGGATCATTCTGGCGCTTTTTCAGCCTTGTCAGCAGCCTCAGTTATTGCCTTCGTCTTTGAGAGACGACTGTGTGTTAACAACTGTTTAATGGAAGCCACAGGGTTCAACAGAAGACTGTAAAAGCTGTGTAATGATTAAAAAAACACCAGGTAGAACATCTCAGAGCTGATTAGGTTAATTAGTAACATGATTGTTAATGAAAAAAAGCATTCCAGAGACACTCTGCCTCTAAGCAGGACCTGTTAGGTTTTTATTTCCAGGTCATTTTAAAATTTTAACTGCTAGAGTAGCTTTGTGTGACTCACTGCTCAAAATCATCCTTCTTTGTCTTATACTGGTCCTTGTCACACTCCCTGGTTTAGCTCCTCTCCCTTTTAGTCAGAAGAAACTTTCTTTCTTCTGACTTTTGCAATCAGGAAACGAGAGAAAATGGCAAACAATAGCTTAAAAAGGGAATGTGCGAGTCTAAGAAGACTATCAAAAAGACCACGAAACCAAATGTTGCTCAGCGAGTCAGCAGAGAAAGCTAAATTACATTCATTTGTCCTAAGAAAACACAAAAAGCCAAACCTGTCACCTCCATAAACGGTTTATTTTGTAGGATGCATTAAAATTTCAGATGACGTCTCCACATTTAGTTTGTTTCACTCTGTGTGTAAACCTGGTGACTTTGTGCACCTTCAGCTGATTATTGTAACTTGCATGCAAATCACGGTGTAGCATTTCATATCAGTACACGAGGTAAACGCGCTGCACGCACGCTCCATCGCGTTTGGTCTGAACGGATCATTCCTGTATTTAGTCGCTGACTCTGATTTAAGATGTGAAATCAGCACTTTATGCACACGTTGCACCTCTGAGACCGTTCCCATCAGGCAGACATGTGATCAGTGTTGAAGCCAAATCTTGAAAACTGCAAAGACCTGATTTTCTAGGTTGTTTTCTCCACAAGAGGGGAGGGGCCATGCAATCACTTCTATCTGTCTGCTCGTTTGTTCGTTCACAGTCTAACATCCACAGTTTTCAAGATATCACGGTTAAATTTTGTATGATGGTAGATATCAATAACAGCTCGAGCAGATTTAATTTAGGTGTAAATCTGGTCAAGGCCAACATAAAACTTAGTTTCTATTGGATCATCTCGAAACTTTAAATCAATACATCAGCCATTGATCGGCATTTCTTTGATCGGATTATTTTTTTAACCCTTGTAATGTCCTCGGGATTCCCATACACTTGTTTGCCATACACCTGGGGTCATTTTTTTTTTGTTTAAAATATTTGTTGCTGTTTATTCCTCCTGTTAATCTTTAACAGTATCTGGTTAAATTATTCATTCAGCTTCACAGTCTGGTCTGTAGTTGTTTTATCAAATTTTCCGCTTTATTCTTTTAAAGCTGTTCTGAGGAAGAAGGTTAAATATTCATAACTGGTCTCGTCTCAATTTACTGTTGTGTAGACTAAGCTGTAGACTAAGGCCAGGTTTTTGTAGCTACAGTATCCGGACGACCCATAAACGTGTCACATGCAGACAAACGCAAAGTTACTGTTTCAAAAAGAGGTCGGCTAAAAAGACACTCGCTGATGTGCAGAACCTGCAGAATCGCTCATCCAGGAAGCTAACACGCACGTTATGAATTAAATATTCCCAAATATCTTTGTGAGATAAGTGTTTGAGTTTTACATCAGACAGACAAAATTTTATAAAACAATTGTTTGGCCTGCTTCAAGATCTTGTTGTTGAGGGTTGAGGTTAGCTAGGGTTAGGTCAGGTTAAGATGACTGAAGGTAAAATGAGGTGAATCTTGGGTTTTAAGAGGCTTGGCAAAGAATTAAATAGAATTTCTAGTACAGATAACGGTCACATGAGAAACTTTTAGCAAAAATGAGGAAACTCCTCATCCGAACGACCTCAGATATGGTAGTGAGCTCACTCTCGTCCCCAGAGATAAACCTGCCAAGTTTAAAGTGGATCAGATGAACGGTCATCGAGTTAGACAAAAAGGGACAAATGGCAGTTTCCTCCATTATCAGTAAGGTAAAGCTTCTTTATGTTAAATAAAAATGTTTTACAGGCTACTTTCTACTTTTATCTGAGTAAATGTTGACACAGATGTGTTTTACATCCTTCCTTTCACTCCTCCTTTGTGTCCTTCCCTCATTCCCTCTGTCCTCTATCTTTTTCTGTCCTTTCTGTCTTCGTTGTCCAATAAATCCGAGTCACTTAGATTTATTATCCTGCAGAGCGTGTTCATGCTGCAGTCACCCTACCAAGGACACACACACACACACACACACACACACACTCACTATCATTCTCTGCTTCAGTGATTATAAAATGACCTGCAGCTCAGTTTCATCTTCACAGATCAGTTCTGTCCTTCAGATCGCTGCGCTCGTCCGTCTGTGTGCGCCTCTTCTGTCTTTGAGAGGACCGGCTGTAGTTTTAAATATTCCCAGCGAGGACATTTTGTCCAATCTGTTGTTTGTGAACGTTTGTGTGCATGAGAAGTGGATTATTTCAAGGTTCAGTTTGGTGATGAATATTATGAATTCCCTTTCTCTAATTCTTTCTGTAGAATTGAAAGGGTTAAGAAGAGGGTACCGGGATCCTTGAGGGCATTCTCCGAGTGCCTAAAGACTTACCAAAGGTCAGTGAAAATGTGCCAAGGGTCCTTGAAGGTGTTCCAGGGTAGCATTGGGATCTTTCAAAGGATGACTTCTAGCTTCCACAGATCATTGAGGAGGATGCTGCGGATGTTATACGAGACATTTCAGTGTTTTAATTTTAGAAGGACATTGAGTTGAAGGCAGAAGACCTGGAAAGGTCAGTGAAAATGTTGCAAGAGTTCTTGATGGTTTTCTACGGGTGCTATTGATTTGAGACTCCATAAGTCCCAGAAATTCTCCCAGGGTTCAACCAAAGGCCTCCAATGGTGCTGCTGTGGTTTTTGGTGGTCCTGGGAGCATTTGCAAGGTTGGTTGAGATTATACTAGAACCTAAGAAAGATTTTTCTGGAACATTTAGGTTTTCCAAGGGTCCTGCAAAATGCAATTATTTGCTAATCATTTACACTCTGTATATCTGATAAATAAATAAACAACATATCAAATGCTGGAAAAGACCCTGGAATAATAAACAAACTGCATAATTAAGCTTGTTTGGAAACAGGGAGGTCAGCTGTTTATTTGACCATTCTCCAGTTACTGCAGTATTGATCTGCTCTGTAGTCAAGCAGTCTGATTGATCTGATCAGAAGTGATTGTTCCTGCTCTGCTTCATGTCTCCATGGGAACGTTTTTTGGTGAGGTGTCAGGGTCGGAAGTCAACGTTGGATACAGATTTTGTGTGCGGGTGTGTTTCCCTGCCAAATGTGACATCATCATCATCCCTCTCACCACGTGGACCTGAGATTAACAGGAGTGGCCTGTAATCTTTTAATCCTGTTGACAGAGCTCGCTCCTCCTCTCCTCTCCTCTCCTGGATTCAGGAGACAGACACTATCTCTACTTTTAAGATTAGACTTCAAACTTTCCTTTTTGCTAAAGCATATAGTTAGGGCTGGACCAGGTGACCCGGAGTCCTCCCATAGTTATGCTGCTATAGGTGTAGGCAGCTGGGGGATTCCCATGATGCACTGGGTGTTTCTTCTTCAGTCTCTGTGTGTTTATACATTTATACACCTCTCTGTATTTAATCAATAGTTATTATGAATAATCTCTGGCTCTCTTCTACAATGTGTCCTTTGTCCTGTCTCCCCCCCCCCCCTCACCCCCACGGCAGATGACTGCCCCTCCCTCGTTCTGCCGGAGGTTTCTTCCTGTTAAAAGGGAGTTCTTCCTTCCTACTGTCACTAAGTGCTTGCTCATAGGGTGTCATATGATTGTTGATGATTTCTCCGTGCTATTGTAGGGTCTTTACAACTAAGCTTGATTAAGCTTTATAAACAAAACTGTATTGAATAGAATAGTTAAAATGTTCATGTTCACTTTTGAAGTGGTTGCAGACGGAGGGACTTTTAGGATGATGTTCTTTGAAGTCCCGAAACGTGCAAGTCAGAGTTTCCTGAAAGAAGTAGTAATCCTGAACATCCTGAACATTTCTTCAGGATGTTCCAAAGGCTCAACGTGGTCTTGATGGTCCAGTACAGAAATTATTTCCATCAGTGATGAGGACTTTTTATAATTTTTTTATGAAACTCATATAAACCTCAATTTAGACACAGAATTGTTTGGTATTTGATTTCTACACTGTTTTTCTTATTTTTTTACAGCCTTCAGCTGTTCGTTGAGTCATGTTATGGATCTTTCTCTCTGCTCAGGTAATGTGGGCCAGCAGATCTGCAGCCAGACGAGTCTAATTTCAGCCGAGCTGAGGTTAGAATTTGGCAGCTAGTGTTTGTGTGATGTCACTGAGGATCCTGGCAAGTAGACAGGAACCTGTTATCTCACTGTGTGTGTAGTTTTATGCAATCAAAGTGAATGATGAGTCAATTAGCTGGAGGTTTGTATGTTTGATATCAGCTATAGAGAATTCTGAGCGAATTAATGATACTTGGGACCAGGTACTACAAGGATAAAATCTATATTCCTATTTTAATGAACTGTGAACTGTGAGCATGTATATTATATACTTTCACTAAGTCATGTGCAATTATTTAATAATAATAATCTATATCTTTCCCTCTTTTTGTATTAACTAGTTTAACCTCCAAACAAAATCTATAATAATAAGAAATGTCACAGTTGTGAAAGAGACCCCATACATTTTTACCAGACGTGTTCAGGATGTTTCTATTGACAAACCAAACGTCGGCACTGATGTTTCACTGAAATGTTTCACGTATGACAGAAATTTGTTACGTGGTAAATATTTGATCAGTTGGTGTTTGCAGTTTGGAAAATCAGTTGAATTTAGGCTTATCTCTACTATTTGATTTTAGCCTGCTATAGTCACGCCCACTTCTCGTGTTACTGAGCCTTATTTAAGTAGCAAACATAATATCTGCACTCACACAGTAATTGACCTTTTGTCGGTGAGTTGGCAGATTAAATAACAGTTCATAAACCTGTAATGAGGCTGATTTGGATGATACGTAAACTGCTTTCACACAGTTGCCCTTTCTCATACGTGGCAGATAAGAGGAGATGGTCCACATCACTAATGGAAATGTTACAGGGAGCTGCTTGAGCAGACCAAGCTGAAGACGAGGCTGCCTCCTGGGCGCCTCCTGGGTGAGGTTTTCCGGGCATATCCCACCGAGAGGAGGCCCCCGGGCAGACCCAGGACACACCGGAGTGATTATATCTCTCGGCTGGCCTGGGAAACCCTGGACAAGCTGGATGGATGGAAGTTTAAATGTTTGTCTAAAAGGTCAACATAGCAGCTGACAACCACAGATTAAAAGTGTTGGAGTGTTTTTCCTCAGGTGTGTTAGTGAACAGTAGAGACACATAGACCTGCACAATTCATTCAGATACGAATTGGAAGTTATCAGGGCAATGACGAATCTCCTGCTCTGTCATTAGCCCTGTTATGAGTCTGTCAGTCCCTCAGCACGTCAGTGCTTAGCCCACTGACTTACCTCGGATTAACCAGCTTAGCTAGCTAACTGTAGCGCTGCAGCTTAGCGAGGTAACTGCAGCTGTGGCTCTATTTGTTTCTGACTTACTTTCAACTCTGAACTGACCACGTGTGGGACACGTTAGGTGACGCTACCACAGCACAGGGTGATATTCTGCCTTTTTTCACGTTGGACCTTTTAACTGTCAGTCCTGTAATTACTCATGTAATCATCCCGAAATCTTGGTAATTGATTGAACTGCAAACAACTGAACAAAAGCTAATATGTATTTTTTTTAACACAACATGTGACTTTCATGCAACGAGCAATAAGCATTTATACAAATTTTACACATTTCTCTGATGTTTTCCCAACGACATAACATAATGTCTGCCTCTAACATTTTGGTAATGTGTTTCCATGTGTAGCTACAGTTTTGTGCATGTGTGTGTCTGCTGTGGGTTCTCATCAGTTTGGCTAAATGTCAAGGTAAAATAAGATTCTAGAATTGTATTCTAGATACAGAAAGGTCAAAGGCAAGATTGTAGAATCTAATCAGTAGTCAAAAGCTGGACTCTTGAATCTTGTCATTAGCCAAAGATTAGACGACAGAATCTCATCAGTGGTAGAAGGCTGGACTGAAGAATCTCGTCAGTAGGACTCTTGAATCTTGTCAGATTGATTAGTTTATGCACTGCTGGCGACTTCCACCATCTCTGATGCTATCAGTCTGAAAAATCGACTCTCACTGACTGGCGGTTCATTGTCAGCTAACTAAATGACCTGACAGACAAACTCGGCCCAGCTTACTTTGATCAGGATTTATCTGTGGCAGCTCTAACTCAATTTGAAAATCAGAATCTCCATAGAAGATGATTTAAAATCGAACTTTTGTTTTAGAATAACTTCACTTTCGCTAGCTGGATCTACTAAACTGACCGAGCTGCTTAATGCTGATAATTGTTCAAATAATACATTAAATTTTCTTCTAATGGTATTTTCTCAAAAAGCTTTTTCGCTTTGATCTGACTGCACATCTCCTGCAAACTGTATTCAGTCTTCCTTCAAAATTATTTTTTTAATGCGTAATCTGAGTTTTGGTCAATAGTGTACAAACAATCTGTAAAAATGTTTTGGAGCCGTCAAACGCCTGGGACTTTAAAATTTAAATGAAGCATCTTATTATCACATTGCTTAATGCAAAGTTAACAGTTGGTGTGTTTCAGTGCAGCTGACTGTGATGAGGCTATAGTACTCTGTAATCCCATTAACACTGAGTTACTGATGAGCTAACAGCATTACACCACTTAGCTCTGACCGTGTGTGTGCGTGTGTGTGTGGGGAATTTTTATCGAGCTGCTGGCATAGCCGACCCCCCCCCCCCCCCCCCCTCTCTCTCTCTCTCTCTCTCTCTCTCTGCAGTCGTGACTCACTAGCAGCTTGTGTGTTTTCATGCTAAGCTAACCTTGGCTAACACAGAACAGTGTTTGACTATGAGCGGCAGCAGGCCTTCGCTAACCCACGTTGATTCACTCGGGCTTACGTCATTCATCAGGCTGGCGTCATTCAACCTGTCGTGCGTCTCATACGTCATCAGCGGTGATGTGAGCGGCATGTGAAGCAGCCTCACTCTGAGAGCTGGTGGTGTGCACCTGTTTGTGTGCCATTGTGAGGACCAGTGGAGGTTTTAGATATTATGAGGACATTTGTGAAAAATGTGGACAGTTTTGGATAATGAAGATATTTGTCAGCACAGTGGATTATTTAGAAAGTGAGGGCATCTTCGGAAAAGGCCTTACATCAAAGGTGAAAATTGGACAAATCTTGTAGACATGTAGTTTTAGATACTGCGAGGACATTTGTCAACATTGTGAACAGCTTTTAAAAGTACAGACATTTTTAGGGAATGATGGATACTGTGACTTTGTTTTCTGGAGGACATTTGTGTGGACATCTGTGGATATACAGATTTAAATATGTAAGCTCAACATTTAGTTGAGCTGTTTTGAGGGTTCAAACCTATTTTTAGGCTATAGATTAGAATACTAGCAATGCATGGTGTAAGCCAGGGTCCTCACAGTGATAGAATAACACATATGTGTGTGTGCGAAGCATACGGGCATTATTCTTTGAATGGACACAATGATTACAGCTTTTTAACGATCTAGAGCATTATTATTATTTAAAGATGACCTCAACTTAAATATTTGTTGTTTTAATGAGCAGGTATTCAATCAGGCTAAATCCACAATTGCATTTTTATGACTTTTTTTTTATAATGAAGGTTTTAATGTTGAAATATAATGACCTGAGTTGTGTTTATTCAGGCAGGGTTTTCTCATGTTTGTCTCACAGCTGTACAGGCAGGTTACATTTTAAGTGACATGACCTGGAATGATGTAACTGTAGCAGCTGAGCACGGTGCAGTCAGCCCAGGTTAATTCCTCACTACCTCACATTACCTGCTCCTCTTCTGGCTTATAGCAAGCTCTACAGTAAAAACCGAATCAGTGGCCGTGCTTTGCTTTAAAAGATGGCTGGTCTGGTTAAAAGACCTGCACACCCTGGACAGAACAGTTGGTCAAGGTCGTACAGTCAGGTGGCACTTCAGATCTCTTCATAGAGAGACAGCAAACTGAAAGAGTTTACTATGAACTTGAATGTTCAATATTTCCTAATATTTTTTGTTTTATGAAGACGATTGAGGGATTGACGGGTGGAGAATCTGAAATCATCAATGTTTTTGTGCAAAACAGCTAGACAATGCGACTTGTTTATTTAACTTAAACAACAAAACTGTTAAAATCCAAGATTAAGGATTAAAATTTAATCTTCATGAAATTTAAAGAAGTCCATTCATTTTCTTTCCAAGCTCCTTAGACAACCATGACCCGGATGACTGAGAACCTTCACAGACATCCAAGATTAATATTTATATACTATCTAATTTCATTTTGTGTCTGTCTGAAAACTCGATATTGGACTTTTTTAATGTACCTTTTTGTGATTGCACAATCATTGGAAGCATGGCAAACCAACGAGAGGGAGCAGAAGGAGAGGGTCAGTGGTAGGGTCAGTGGAGGTGTTAGCTGCTGGAATGAAGCAATATTGGTGAAATACTTGAAAATCATCAAGTCTGCTTGCAAAGCCTACATAAGGTACACTGCTGTAGGTCTCCACACACTCTGTTCTCAGTCGCTGCTCTTCTTAGCAGAAACTACTGCAGGCACATCAAGCCCAAACTTTGTTTTCATCATAAATAATGGTCCAATTAGCAGTAAACAGACTACTGAAAGATGTAGTAAATCACATTAGGCTTATTCATTTAACGACTCTCACCAAGTGATTTCTCTGAAGGGAGAATTGCTATAAATAAATAATCAATAACCATAGCTTTCCCTCACTGCTCTTTACTGTGCATCTTTATTATTTCAGTCTGCAAGTAAAGTCAAAGCAAGATCAATATTTAAATCTCCCACACTTCCATGCACATTGATTACATCAGATGCAACATAACAGGTGTAGCTGGGGTGAAAGTGGGTTGCAAAGAAGCTTGCAGCTGTGCCTGATCTAGCTAAATCAGCTTAAGGTGCATGTGCTACTCGAGCTACCTTTGCACAGTACTAAAAACTCCACATAAAACTGATCTTGTTACTCACAGGGAGTTTATTTTACCCTCCTCTTTGTTTAAAACTTTAACCACATGTATATTGAACACTGTTATGACAGGAAAAACATCTGAATAATGTTTAATGTTGTGGGTTCAATTTCATGCGAAAAATAAAGGAAAAACTTAATGTTGTGGCTGCCATCAGAGTGCTGCTGTGGGAGAAACCATCTACACTGGCTGTAAACATAATAAAGTACCACTGAGCTGTTCCCTTAACATTGCAGTTATGATATGATGATAGTGGCCACCCCTCTTTCTCCTTGTGTAAGAGCTGAGAGCGTAATGGCAGCCACTGTTATGTAACTGCTGGCACACAGCACCCCCCTCTCTGCCCCCTGCTCTCTCTCTCACCCCTCCAGTGTCATGCCAGTTTGATTCCATTCATACCAGTTCCTGGTGGCAGTGTGACCCAGTTACCCCTTGCTGTTTGTGTATGTGTATATATATTTATTTGTGTGTGTGTGTGTGTGTGTGTGTGTGTGTGTGTGTGTGTGTGTGTGTGTGTGTGTGTGTGTGTGTGGATCCGCCATCACGCCAATTAAAATACCAAAGTCGGAGCGAGAGAGTGAAGAGGAAGCATAATTGTTCATTCATGTCTCTCGCTGCAGTTCAGAGTGAAGGAGAGGAAACTCATTCATTCACTGTTTCTTTAGATCCATCAATAATTCATCACTGCCAAAGCATTAAAATGTAATTCTAACATGTACGGTTCATGTTACACTTCATTCAGTCACATTAAAACATCATACAGGAGCCGATTTCTGCTCCTTCTGCTCAAAAGAAAACAAATGAAAGATTTATTCGTTAAAATGTTTGAGAAGCAAAATAATTTTATGTTTGATTTTATGATTATAGACATCATGCAGCTGAGTCTAACATGCAGAAATGAAGATTTATTGATTGATTTAAAATAACTTTAAAGAAGATTATTGCCTTTTTTGTTAAAACATTAACATTACATCTGGAGAATCTCAAGTAGAAACAAATTATTTATGACTGAATAGTTCTTTATTTTAGGTCAGAAACTTGTGAAATAATCAAACAAGATAGTTTATTTATCTCAACAGCTCTAAACACAAGTTATAACAAACTAAAACGAATTAGAATATCTCAGTTAAATAAAATCCAATGCGACAAAATCAAAAGGTTAAATATGTTTAAAATTCCATAAAAGAAAGTCCAATTAAGCAGAAAGCAATAATTTAAGAAAGCAACTCCAAAAATAAAAATATAAATATAGAAGGGAAAAAAGGTGATTATGACAAAACCGAACGGCTCTATGGAATAAAATGGCTCAATAAAGCAAACATCACAAAAGTCTTTGAATTATTAAAAAAATCCTCCACTGTGCAGATGTAACGCAGGCTGAAACTGTGTATGAGGCTGTAAACATGTTTCCACTGTGAGGGTTTTAACAAGACTCGTACCGACCCATTCTTGGAGCCAGCCTCAGGTGGCCGTTAGAAGAACTGCAGGTTTTTGCTGAAATTTCATGAGCAGGAAAACTGAAACTATATAATAAGCAGCGCATCTACATGCTGTGAGAAAACTCTTGATTTTGAAGAAGATTTTCTTGTGCAACAGTAACAGAACGGTTAGAGTTTTCAGATGTCTGAACGTCCCTGAACACGTCCTCACCGATGACTCTGTCTCCCACAGGTGTGTTTCTGATCCCCTACCTGCTGATTGTGTTCGTTGGAGGAATCCCCATCTTCTTCCTAGAGATCTCTCTCGGTCAGTTCATGAAAGCGGGAAGCATCAACGTCTGGAACATCGCGCCGCTGTTTAAAGGTGCAGTACGCCACAAAGTGGGACTTTACATTTACCAAAACAAAACTCTTTAGTAGGACTTTAACTACTTTTACATTATTTTTTAAGTGAAATTTTATAATTCCACCTCTGCAGCGTAGCCTTTGGAATATTTGGCCCATTAATCTGATCATGGGAAGTTTTCTTGCTGTGTGTGTGTGTGTGTGTGTGTGTGTGTGTGTGTGTGTGTGTGTGTGTGTGTTTTTATTACCATTATAAGATTTGTTCAGATTATAAATTCCACTGCTAATCACTGCATTCTCATGCTTTTCAGTGAATAATAATGAGATATGCAGCTGCAGAAGCCTTAAAATCCAAACGAAGGAGATGAGTTGGACCTAAATTTACAGAAATGTTTGAAAACCAGAATGTCTGTCATAGATCAAAGGACAGAGCTTAAATACAGTCATGGCCAAAGGTTTTGTTCGATTGTTCACAATCACAAGCATCTCATAAGTTTTCCTTCCCTGTTTTTAATTTCTGAAGATTTCGTTATTCCTAAAATCCCCTCGCTGGAAAAAAAAAAAAAAAAAGTCCTGGGTATGCCGCTGCAGAAAGCAACCGTCTGACTCAACGAGCTGTTGGCTTCAAGTGCAAACTTGTCGTCAGGCTTTACAAACAGACCAAAGATATTTAAGAATTTTACATTCAAAGACTGAATAAAGGCACCATGTCGTCAGATTTAGGTCAGTAGAAGTGTTGTTGGCCGATCCATATGAGCGGGTGAGTCTGACACGTCAGTCTGTGAGCGCACGTTCAGCTTTCTGTGGCGGTTTATCTGCAGGCGGTAATCTGAGATCTGCTGTACGTGCCTCCACACCCGTCTGGAAAACTGCACGCACGCACACACCCACCCTCAAACACGCACACACACACGCGCACACACGCGCACACACACGCGCACACACACGCACACACACACACACACGCACGCGCACACACAGACACATACACACAGACTGTGCATTTGTGTATGTGCTCGTTTCCTTAAACTAAACTTGACCTTCAAATTAACCTTAACCATAAACATCTCTTTACCATAAAATTTAATCATTTACATCATGATGTCCCATGGCCCCACAACACGAGTATTACCTATACACACACACACACACACACACACACACACACACACACACACACACACAGTAATAATGCATGTCTTGTACCACTTAATAACGCTTGCACACTGCATTTTTCAGAGGGCTGATCTTTACAGGGGACCACGTGACCCTTCGGCTCTATCAGTAGCTAACTTTACTACACCGGCCTCCCTTTGACCTTTAGTGCAGTATTGACAAAGCTCCGCCTTCACATTCATTCAGTCTGATACACTTACAGGGAGCAACACCAACAGTCAACACCAACTGCTCATTCATCTGTTCTGCGAGTCTCAGCAGGAATGGAGCTAAATATGGAGCAGCAGGAGGAGCATGAGGATGCATGTAGCAGAGCAAAGAATGAGCCAATCACAGGCAGATTTAGTTTTATATATTAGAAAATACAAGGATGGACCTTAAATTAAATAAAATAAATGCATGCAAATAGTAGCAGACAGATGTCCAAACATACATGGAAACACATGAAAAGTCAATATTTGGTATAAACATGTTTAAACACGTTTAAACAGTAATTTAAACAGTAATTTTAGCAAAAATGGCAAAAACGTTGCTGTTGTTTGTCTGTAGTCACTGAAAAATCCCGTGTGATCAGATTTTGTCCTCACACAGAAACTGTGGGTTTTTCAGGTTAGACTGTTACATGTGTGTTGGATGTGGTTCAGTTTATTGTTGGTCGTCAGAAAGAAAACACGTGGTGCTGGGATGTGGGCCACCTTCAGCTTGTGTTCAGTTTAATAGATAGAGTTCAATAGTAGAGTTCATTTAATTCACAGTGCAGTCTGGATTTTACTGACACACATAAACTCAGAAATGTTTGTACAAACAGAAGCTCGAGTCTCTATGAAATAATTATTCATTGTGCAATGAAAGTCATCAAATGTACAAGAATAGAAACAAAAATGTTCTATTGTTTGCTTCAGTCTTTGTATACTTTATATATAGCAGCAGTCGGATGGTTTATACAGGCTGAAGACCAACAGTGTTTAACAGTGTCAGAATAGTCACACAAAAACTACAAAGTATAAAAGATAAAAGAATTTAATAAGCCAGGCCTGCGTCAGATTGGCGACCTGTCCAGTAGCCTGCCCCTCAGTCTGTGGTAGCTGGGCTAGCCTCCCACATGACCCTGATGAGGATAAGCAAAAGAGGATGGATGGATAGTTCAACATCATGACACACGTTTCAGTGAAGTGCGTGCGTGCGTGCATGCATGCATGCATGCATGCAGTTGCAGGCTAGCTCTCAGTGCTCCGCAGTGTCAGAGAAGATTAGGAAAATATCTTTGATGCATTTACAGAAGAAACAACCAAAACAGTTTTGTGAGGATCTGTTGCTAAATGACACATTTTCTTTGATTAACCAGGAGAAAGTATGAGTGAGCATCTTTATGCCTCATATACCAGCAAAAAAAAAAGCTGTTACAACCGGGTAAATGGTGACTAGACTTTAATGACCCCAGTCAGCACAAAGAGCTTTAATGATCTTATGCTTTCATCTCTTTCTGTTAATAAACGTGTTGTTTTCCACCTGCTAAACTCGCCCTGTGCTCTCGTCCTCTGCAGGTCTGGGTTATGCCTCCATGGTGATTGTGTTTTTCTGTAACACCTACTACATCATGGTGCTGGCCTGGGGCTTCTACTACCTGATCAAGTCCTTCACCGCCACGCTCCCGTGGTCCTCCTGCAACAACGAGTGGAACACGCCCAGCTGCATCGAGATCTTCCATCACCAAGGCTGCAAAAACGCCAGCTTTGCCAACATCACCATCGGCAGCAGCAACATGACCTGCGCGGACCTGGCCGACGCGCGATCGCCCATCATCGAGTTCTGGGAGTGAGTTTTAAATCTGAATGTCTCCAACTATTTCCTGTTACTGAGGTTTGTTTTGTAGAATATTCACAGAAGTATTTGTGACGTGTTATAATGGCTGAATGCAGCTGAGAGCCACAGACTAAGCAGGGAGGTAAGAATTAGAGATGGACTAACACATTGTTGGTGTGAATGTGATGACAGAGAAAATAACAGCAGACGTGTCCTGTAGTTATAGGTGAGAATGAGGCGCTCACAGATGTGATGTGCAGCTTGTGAAGCTTGCAGCTCCTTTAATGGCCACTGGAGCTATTTTCAGCTCTTCGATCATGATGAAGGCTCACATGTGCTCCTGTTTGTGGTGAGGCTGTGTCGTCCTGGCAGCTTATTAACACAACAGAGCAGGTAATGAGGTGAAGAGATGTTTGTCAGGTGACTGAGCTCGTTAGATTTTCAGTTTCGAGTCAGTCAGCAGCGCGCCGTCTCTGAGGAACGAGGTGGCGATGATGTTAAAAGACTGTGAATGTTGGGGGAAGCGCTGCTGCTCTCAGCCAAATATAGAGTGCAGTGTGTGTGTGTGTGTGTGTGTGTGAGAGAGAGAAAATAGGCCCCCTTTAGTCTTTTTTAACAGCTGCACAGTGTTTTCAAAGTTTTCCGCCAGCTGTTTTTTGCTCCTGTGGAAAGCACAGATCTGCTCTGTGACTCTGACGCTGGGCTCTTTGTGATCTTCTCTGCGCAGAAACAAAGTGTTGAACATCTCGTCTGGTCTGGACGAACCGGGGAAGATGAACTGGGAGCTCATTTTGTGTTTGATGGCTGTCTGGGTTCTGGTTTACTTCTGCGTCTGGAAGGGAGTCAAATCCACCGGGAAGGTAAAACGTTGTTTTTTAAATGGAGTCCCAACCTGTGTCTAGCACTTAGTGTCACCTTCCCTGTTATATAACATATTAATATTATTAACTGAGGATCAGATCAGAACATCTGCATGTGAATGAGTCTGTGTCCAGATTATTATAACGAACCAAAACCAATTAAAAATCATAAGTAGATGTGAAAAAAACACACATCCAGCCTGAAGAGGCTTTGGTGCATCTTCGATGTCTCACATCGATTGTTGTCTTGTCTGAATTGCTTAAATTCTGCACCCATCAAACACACCCTACAATACTTTTATATACCACCCAACGAGACTAACACTAAACATGTTTGCTCAGCACAAAAGTGAACTGAAACGAGCAAACCCACTCTGGAAACTAACAGAACTGACAATGAATCAAAGTCAAAACGTCAGAATAAAATCACAATAACAAATTTAAAAAACCCACAAAACTTAAACAACTCCGGTCGGTGTCCCAGGAAAAGTTTATACAGTTAAGAATAAACAGAAAAGTCCCACGAAGGACACAGAAACTGAAACGTGTCGAACAAGTAAAAGTTAAAAATGTGCTTCCAGTTTAACCTTCGAGTGACCGAGTCAGCTTGTTGTGACATTTTTAATCATCAGAACGTTTCCTGCCACCAAGCTGGTAAGTTGCATTTGACTGAAAATGATGATTATTGATATTAGACGATGAAATGAAACGGTTATGATAAACATAAAGTAGAAAGTGCTGGAGGAAGAAAGGGAACATGTTTAATGTCCTTTATGAACCCTTTCAGTCATTTTAGTCGCTATGGTGATTTGTTTGCTTCACGATCAGGAAATAGACTCGATCTTGAGTGCTTGAAGAGAAAGTAGCTGGACTCCTCTTTGGCTCGTGATGTTTGACTAACAGCTGATGAAGACTCCCAGTATTTATACCTGTCACCGGGGAAAAGTGCTCAGACTCGCTGTAGATGGCTAATGGTTTGTTTAATAAGCCGCCATCTTTGCTCATCACTTGTCCTTCACAGTGGACATAGACGCCCCTCTTTACTCCTCTCTCAAACCATCTTCCTAGTTTTAAAATTTAGCATCTTCAAAAGAGTGTCTCTGTCCTTAAAGGTCAGATTGAGTCATTCTCTTAGATTATTTTTAAAAATTTGCAATAAAACTGAAGATACAGAGATCTTGTCTGACTTTAAAATGCCACTGTTTGAATAATTCTTTACAAAAAGAAGTTGAACAGAGAAGACTTAGTGCTTCCTGCTGTCATCCATGTCCCATAACTAAGAAAATATGTGTGAAACTTTGTTCCCTGAAACTAACTGACCATCCTGAGTTAAAATGTCATTACCACATCACACTGTGACGATCAGGAAGGTGGAAAAAATACGGGACTGTTCCTTTAAAACTACAGCCTTCAAATGACGTGTGTGTGTCATCGGATTGTGATGACGAGACTGTACACAGTGCCGTCAGATGGCAGGCTAAGAGTTGCTATGACTACCCTAGAGGTGGTGGTGGTGGGGAGGAGAGTGTGGGGGTGTGTGAGGTGGCGGCATGTGATTGGTTGTCTGGTAGGAGGGCAGCTGACTGCAGTGGGACGTGACTGAGAGCCATTCGGAGAGCGAATGCCCCCCTTTCCTGTACTGTAGGAAAACTCCACTCGGGGACAAACGCGGACATAAAAAATCTGTCCTGGAATTCGACCCAGATCTGCAGCGCAGGAGCACCAAACTCTCTCTGCATCACTAATAATCATACAGATAAATAAATAATACAGATAATTTAGCTATGAAATCACACAAACTTCATTTAAAAATTTTAAATGGTTCAAAAAAACCATTTTGAACCAAAAAAACAACAAAACAACTCTGTAGTTATTCAGATAGTCAAAATTATCTAAACAATTAAATATTTCATTTTCTTGTTTTATTTTCGCTCAAAAACAGAGTGTACTTTATGTAAACAAGGTCTGGTGGCCCTAAAATGTATAATGTAGGCTAAATTTTGTGTTAATGTGTTGGTCTTAAGTAAAACTAAGGTGTAACACTGAATTAATTGACAATTTATACTTTAAAAAAACACTCAAATGAAGTGGGGACATTTTTGACCCCTGAGGACCACAGGTGTATGGAAATCGGGAGGACATTATGAGGGTTAAACAGCACCTTTAAAAACAGAGTAAGGTGGGGCCTTAGCCTTTAAGGTCTGGACAAAAACAAAGATGAGACAGGAACAGAAAGAGAGAAGGACAAACAAACTGTGTTGGAGTTGGTGAAGCCCCCAACCACGTATAAAGTTTTCTACATGAGGGAAAACTACTAAACATGCATAAACACCTAACAGTAACACAGCTCACTGTTACCAGTTAGAGGCCCAGAGGATGCTTATTAGCCACGGCTGCGGTGGAACACCCTTCAGAGTGGCCACGCCCCTAATCCAATTATCCAGGTTGATAAGTTATTACAAATAAATGAACCTTTGAAAGAGTAGGCTGTAAACATGTTTATTTTTACGGTAAGGTTAGATATTTCAGCATCAGAGCTCACTGCTGGAGTCTGCCTCAAGTGGCCATGAGAGGAACTGCATTTTTGGTGGCTTTGATTTTCTTTTGACCCTGGATCTGGTTGTTTGGTCAGCAGTAAGATGATGTGTCGTCTCTTTTGGTCGAGTGTACCAAATGATGAAGATGCCAGAAAGGAAGACACAAGGAGGAAATCCAATATTAGGGCAAAGAGAAGAAAGAGTAGCTAGTTTGCTAGTGTCTCCTGAGGGAAATGTTACCCAGCCTTCTGGTTTGCACTGAGATTCATGACTGTGGTTTCCTAAAGATTACAGAGGACCTGTTATTCTATGACTGTGCACAATGTTTTGAACATGAGCAGAAATCCTTCTGAAAGACCTCTGGTGTATAAAAGTGCATTTCTTATAAAATAAAACTAAATGTAACATTGAGGCAAACAGCTGCCAAACAGAAGCAGCCTGACATCAGAGCCTCTGACGCTGGAAGCAGACAAACACAAATGAGCACAGAGGAGTGAGTCACGCCTGTTCGTGTGCTGACTTGGTAGGAATAATATTAAATGAGAATAGATGAGAATAAATATTTGAAAGCCTGAGTGCATGCCTGCCATTTATCCCAAAACACCACCGCTGATGCACAGACAGAACTTTATGATACATACTCATAAAGTTTAGAAATAGAGCAGCCCTTTGAATGGCTGTTATCATTCCTGCATCACCAGCAGGCTGTCTCTTTCATAAACAAGGAGGCTAATGAGTTTTAATGACTTTAATTCAAGGTTCTTTATTTGTCACATGCATAGTTATACAAGTATAACACACAGTGAAATGTAGCCTGACACGCTCCTCGACATGTGCAAAAAGGGGGGGGGGGGGGTAGAGGAAGAACATTTTATATATATATATATTACATTACACACACATACATTGGGTGAATGTGCAGTAGTAGCAGCAAGCAGGTGAATTCTGTACATTAATAAGAATAGACATCTGACTATTTTACAGGATAGACAATATAAACATATTTAAAATTAAAGGAATTTGGAATGTACATTGTGCCTTGGTTTAGAGTGTCTGGAAGAGAGTCCTGTCTCAGTCAATTATAGATGATGTGAGAGGGCGGGTGTGTGTGTGTTTAGGGCCCGGATGGCTTGGGGATAGAAGCTCCTCTTGAGTCTCTCTGTCCTTGCCCGGATGATGCAGAACCTTCTACCAGATTGCAGAAGTTGGAACAGTTTGTTGCCAGGATGGGACGGGTCCTTCAGTATCTGCGCTGCTCTAGTCCGGCATCTCCTGGTGTAGGTGTCCTGAAGCGGGGGGAGAGCAATCCTGCAGCAGCGTTCTGCTGTACGGATCACTCTCTGGAGAGCTTTTTGGTCCTTCACACAGCTGTTCCCAAACCACGATGTCATGTTCTGTGTGAGGATGCTCTCCACAGCGCCTGTATAGAAAATCCTGAGGATCTTTGGAGAGACCCTGAACTTCCTCAGTTGTCGTAGGTGATACAGGCGCTGCCTAGCCTTTTTGGTCTGGACCTGAATGTGGGCAGCCCATGTCAGGTCTGAGGAGATGTGGACACCAAGATATTTGAAGGACTGCACCCTCTCCACTGGAGCTCCATTGATGATAATGGGCTTGTAGTCTCTGTGCTGACCCCTTCTGAAGTCCACCACCAGCTCCTTGGTCTTGCCGACGTTCAGCTGGAGGTGGTTGTCCTGGCACCATGATGCCAGATTCTTCACTTCATCCACGTAGGCCGCCTCATCGTTGTTGGAGATGGCACCCAACACCACTGTGTCGTCAGCAAACTTCACAATGGTGTTGGAGCCATGGGTGGCCACACAGTCTGAAGTGTAGAGGGAGTAGAGCAGTGGCGAGAGGACACATCCCTGAGGTGCTCCTGTGTTGATGGTGATGCTGTTAGAGATGCATCTACCCATCCTCACCACCTGAGTTCTGCCAGTGAGGAAGTCCAACACCCATGCACATAGACGGCTGTTAAGTCCCAGATCCCTGAGCTTTGTGAACAGTCTGCAGGGCACTATTGTGTTAAACGCTGAACTGTAATCAACAAACAGCATTCGCACATAGTTACCCTGTTTCTTGTCCACGTGGCTGAGGGTGGTGTGCAGGACGTGGGCGATGGCATCCTCTGTGGATCTGTTGGATCGGTAGGCGAACTGCAGCGGATCTGTGGTGTCTGGTGGACCTGATGGTAAACTAAACGGGAATAATGGGAATGAAAAATGATTGTTTCTCCTTTGAAAGATGAACAAACGTCTCTCCAGGTAGGCAGGAAAGGTGACATAGATTCGGTGACTTTTACCCAGGTGGCATCTTTGGTTGCCTGGTTACTGTATTTGGTTTGGGTTAAATTGGGCCCTTTTACAGCAATGACAACGTATTCCCAAGCACCAGCTTCAAGGTCATGATAGTGACGACTTCAAGTAGATTTTATATGCACTTGAGCACATAACCTCTTCAGATTCTCACCATTATCTGAACTGCTCTCCATTTATCATTAATTGGAAAGGATGATAGGACACTTTTTGAAGTACAAGCACAGGTACACCAAGTGTCTTCTCTCTATGGGACGGCAGATAAGAGGTATTCAAGGAGCTGATAACT
This sequence comes from Perissodus microlepis, assembly GCF_051167445.1. Classification (NCBI taxonomy): domain Eukaryota; kingdom Metazoa; phylum Chordata; class Actinopteri; order Cichliformes; family Cichlidae; genus Perissodus; species Perissodus microlepis. The sequence goes on from NC_140480.1 coordinate 32,834,781, forward strand.
TAGAGTACATAACAAACCATCCAAAATTTATTTTGAGCACCAAGGATCTGATTTTTAATGCACATAAGTTAAAGGAAGAACTTAAAGTCTTACAGAAGATATGCAAATGCTGTTTTTTGTTAATCTCTTACAGTAAAATTGTGAATTTCTTGATGTCTGATGTTAACAGGACAAATAACAAAAAAAAACCCATCAGGATACAGGATGGATTTAACTGGAACCCACAAATAGAACCTTAAAAGGTTTTTAATATTTTCTTTGTATGTTTTAAAATAAAACTTCATGGTGTTAAAAAGTCTGAGATCAACACTGAAAATTCTGCTGTTTTCTATTTGTTTCGCTTTAATCCCAAAATATTTACTTCCTGCTGAAAACGCCAGCTGACCGTTAAGTGTTTGACAGATCTGGAAGAATTTCAGGATATCCTGCTGTTTGCTCCACCCACTTTTTCCTTTAATGTCAGCAGTATTAGAGCTGCACGAACAGTACCAGATCTAATCATGTTGTCCTTACACGATCTGACAGCAAAATAAAACTATTTCTGCAAGCGCAGAAAACCGCAGGTGATATTCTACAGCTGATTCATTTGGACTGTGTTGTGATTTAGAGGTAAAGTGTGTCTGATGTGCTAAAAACAGGAAGCTGGCATCTGATATGATCCATCTCCACCTCCTGGCTTTTCCGCTGTGTTTGTGCTGTTGGAGCCTTTTGAAGCATTTTTAATGGAATCATCTCTTGGCTGGCTGTGCAGCAAAAACATCTGTGCTTGCAGTTCAAATGCAGAATCCAGAACCAATGGGTGGCGTCACAGTGGCTATGTCCCCCCCTTATACACAGTATCTGGCTCCAAGGAGCTTCTTGTGATGTCAGGAGTGTTTTTAGAGTTCAGGTGTGCAGGAAAGCCCAAACGAGCCAGCACGCTTTGGTTTTTCCGCAGTTCTCCGAAGCTTTTAGTTGTGTTACAGCTCTGCTTTGGATCCAGGGTTTGAGAACTTTGTGCACCGCACTTTTACTAACTTTCAGTCCAACAAGAAAAGTTCCTCTTTTCTCTGAATAACAGTCAGACTTGTGACACTTTCTCTTAGTTCTGCTTTAAACGCAGGGCACGGGTGTTATCTGGGCGCTGCTTCAGTGGAAGGGCTCAGACTTATTTCATTGATTACCTGCAAACAGAGATCAGGACTTCTTTTGTTTCTGGATATTTTCATTTATTTCCGTGGTTACATAAAAATGTGACAGACCTTTTACGTGCTCGCAGACTTTTTGACCCAGAGAACAAAGGGAAGTGAATCATGCTCTTTGAAAACTAACCAGCTGCTGTTAGGTGGTGTTAAAAGCGTGATTAATGGGAAGAGCATCTAACAGTGTAGGAGTGTTTCTGAAAAGCTGGAACACAGTGTTGCTGTCGAGTTAAAGGTCGTCATGACAAGCAAACACACATCAGTTTTGTTATTACTCCATTTTGAAAAGGAAGTCACACTAAGCTGCTGCAAAACTAGAGCACATAAACCGCATTAACCTCTGACACACATCTGTAAACACACACTCGCACACCCTCGACACACACGTTCCCAGGATCACATAAATGGCTTTTTCTTCTCTTTTTTTTCTTGTTTTCACTGCTTCAGTTTAGGGTGTTGCCAAAATGACCCAATCAAAAACAGCTTCACTTATCAGACTGAGCATGTGCAGTAGAAACCTCTGCGCTCACCTGAATAGAGACGAATCCAGCGGCTTCTTTCTGTGTTGCATTCGTGAACCCCGTGTCCTCATATTATCTGGGTCAGCTGTGTCTTTACAGCAGTTTGATGAAGTGAATGTAGAAGATGTTCAGTGAAAGGGCTTTTAAGTCCGCAGGCTGGACTCTGCAGGAACTTCCTGTTGGTTTTTATTTAATTATAGATAGAAATGTTCTGCCGTGATCCGGGTCAGGTTGCAGAGATGCCCAGACCTCCTCCAACTCTTTAGGGTGGGGTTCCCAAACTAGCAGCGGCTCTACTTTGAGCACCTCACGAATGAAAGATCATCCACACAGGATGAGAGTAGTAGTGACGTAGCAACCGTAGACCATGTGATGTGAGTAAAAATCTGAGGAAAGAAGAGCAGGTGGGTCCAAAGTTAACGTTTTCTCTATGTTGAGGTAGGCAGCTGCCAGCACTGGTGATAGTGCTGATTCAGTTATGATGGGGGGTAAATACACTAAAGAGCTGCCTGCAGAACTAGAGCCTGGGATGTCTGCTAGCAAGGAGATACATGAAGAAGTAAGAGCGCTGATGCTTTCCAGAGGAAGCTGTTTTCACGCTTGTACTCTGAGTCTTATTGTTTGGTCACTCTGCAACCAGGATGTGACAGTTCATTTCTTACACGGTGAAGAGAGGAAAGTTTGTTTTGGTCCCTTAAATGTGAAAAACACTCAAAACCAAATCCTGACATGTTAGTTTTGGGACACAGGTTCACACGGTGTGACCTAAACGTCAGAGCTCCATTCATGGGGTAGTTTACACACATACGGTATCTCTTATGTAAGAGTCTGTGTGTGTTTGTGTTTTTAGTCTCATGGCAAGTCAAGCCGCGTTCACAGGGCTCTCAGTACCACCAGAAACATTATCTGCTGTTTGTCTTCAGCAGGAGGCTGAAAGCTGAGCATCAGGTCAGAGCAGGGCGAGACAGCCTGAGACACACAGAGAGAAAAGAGAGAGAGACAGACAGCCAATCCAGTCACAAAGGCAAGATGTCTGCTCTTAAAAGAAACATTAGTTTGAATTATTTTTACAAACCCACATTTAATTGTGCATAATGTTCGACTTTTTCATTGTAGATATTAATCTTGTTTACAGTAAAGTAAACAGGAGACAGTAGAGACGAGTTCTGACATGATTATGTACTTGACTGAAGTGTGACTTCGGAGTATTTGATAGTGAGAAATGCCCACAGTCACCTTCGGCCCCAGAAAATAAGATCGCAGTGGGATTAAAGCTGAAGTGGAGTCTTGGATATGTGGAGCCACAAACAGACCCCTGGGTGATGGCGCGGTGGCTACATGCATGTTTTGTCTTTGTTACTATGAACATGTTTCTGTTACACCCTTGTCCTTACATCCAGAGATTTCTCTCTTTAGTGTCACGTGACTGTCGGATGAACAGGCTTCTTTAAAAGACCCAAAGTGAGACGACTCGTTAGCAAACCGGCCTACAGATTCTGGCATTAATCATGCTGCATATACAGAGATCTGTTGATTTATCAGTGAGATCCAATTTATATCAGTTTACATAAAAGTATCAGGATTAAAAGAACTCCCCGTGATGAACGAATGCAATGAAAATGAGAATAATATGCCAGAAATGGCTGAATAAGTAGAAGATCAAAAGGTCATGTGCAAGCTTTAAAAATATGACTCACTTTGAGAAAAGCTTCAAACAGACGACTGAAATGTTTTTTCTGATTCCTTAACACACTGAACCGAACGACCTGAGCTTCACACTGAGTGTGCGTCAACCTGAGAAGGTGCTCCGCTGTGATTGCACTGACACTCGACCCTAACTGGGACCCGACGCTCTCCGTGGTGTTGAAATGCCGCATTCCTCCGTGTGTGTGTTCTGTCTCAGCAGGTCTCAGATCAGGTTCATTTTGCTTTCCTCTCATTTGTTTTCGTTACCTGATTCTCACGAATGGAGCGTTTGTTTTTTTTTTTGTTTTTTTTAATGGCAGAAACCCCCTGGAGATTTTTAGGTCAGGAAAAATAACCCCTTCTTCTTCATTCCCCTTATGTAACACAAATTCACTTACCTGATTTTGATTAGGTAAATGAATTTGTGTTACTCCAATTCTGCAAACATAAAACCGTCAAACGCACAAAAGTTCACTGTTGGAGTTTCTAGTTGAAGCTTTGACAGACTGATGGATTCAGTGAAAAAAGTGTGTGTGTTTTATGATAGTATGGTTGTGTTTCAGATTGTGTACTTCACAGCCACCTTTCCCTACGTGGTCCTCATCATCCTGCTGGTCAGAGGGGTGACCCTGCCCGGAGCCTACGATGGCATCATGTACTACATCAAACCCAACTGGTCCAAACTGGAGGAGGCTCAGGTCAGTTCATCATCCTGAAATCTCACTTACAGGCAGACTTTGTCATTGCATGGGGCAGTTTGAATCACTGGGCCTCTGATATTAAAGGGTCTTGAATTTTAGTTTTTGTCATGTGCGTTCATGGTGAATACACCAGCAGGATTGTCTTTAGGTTGTTTAGGTAGAAGTTTTAAACCTAATGTAAGGAGTAGAAAGCCGAGATATTTGTGTTAAAACATAAAAGTAACAAAGTGGCGAAAAAAAGAAATAAAGTACAGATACCTGCAGTATTTGTACTTCGTTACTTCGCACGTCTGTTCGGGTGGGTGAAGCACCTGAAAGTGCACGAGTGGGAGGTTTAAATCCAGTTTTAGGCTGTCGGGGTGGCTGTTGTTTTTTATGGCTTGAGCATCCAAGATGCTGCAGCGTTTGTCATCAATTATTGATCAGTTATTGTCATTAAATGTTTGCATCAAACATCAAACCCATGTGACTCCACAGGTGTGGATAGATGCTGGCACTCAGATCTTCTTCTCCTACGCCATCGGCCTTGGTGCTCTGACCGCTTTAGGCAGCTACAACCGCTTTAACAATGACTGCTACAAGTACGACACACACACACACACACACACACTTCACCAACTCCTTCAACCTCAGTCATCATATCTAAACCCTGTAAATCTTTAAATTTACTCCACCTTAAACCTGATTGTGACCTTAAACGCCTTGTTTCCTCTCCTCTTCCTCACAGAGATGCCTTCATCTTGGCGCTCATAAACAGCGGGACAAGCTTCTTCGCTGGCTTTGTCGTGTTTTCTATTCTTGGCTTCATGGCTGCGGAGCAGGGAGTCGACATATCGCAGGTTGCTGAATCAGGTATTTACTCACACCGGACCTGTTCTAATAATTTCCTCCAATGCACTTTTTTATTCTTGGGCTCTATTTTACACGATTTACAGTGTAAATGATTATTTTAATACGCTGCCCATCAGTAGAGCTTCAGTTCATCTGCTGCTTTAGCTCCTCTCTATAAACGCTGGGAGGTTTTCCTCCCAAAAAGCTAACATCCATCTGATTGGCAAACTTCCAGAAGCCTACAGAGGGGCAGCACTGAGTACTGGTGTCCATGCTGCGCAGAAAGAAATAAGAGCAGGCTGAAGCCTGAGCTTTGAGCTCATGGGGATTACTTTTACATAAGTGCACAGGGCTATTTGAACCTTGAACCATGTTCAATATAAACATAGAACATAGTAACATTATACACGAAACATGAGATAAAAAAATCAGATCAGATCATCTAAACAAACGGTGTCGTTGGTGGTGCTCTCCTATTTCGACCCCAAAGCCTCTGAGGCTGGTTTAACAAAAATGCATCATACTGAGCTTTAAATATAGATGGTAACTGGACTGGTTCTTACATAGCGCTTTTCTACTCACTGAGCACTCAAAGCGCTTTATACAACTCGTGCAGTCACCCAATCACACAAGCACTTTATCTAAGGTTTTTTTTAGTGCTTCTATCTGACATTCACTCACATTCACACTCCGATGGAGCGCATCAGACAGCAACATGGGGTTAGTATCTTGCCCAAGGATATTTGGCACGTAGACTGGAGGAGCCGGGGATCGAACCACCAACCTTCCAGTGAGTAGGTGACCAGCTCTACCACCTGAGCTGCTGCCACCCCACTGTGCTTTGGTTTTCCAGCATAACGAGGGTAACTGTGACAGCAAGATAAATGAGAAACACAGTGAATCTGAAAGTATTAGAAGTCAGATTGTTAGTTGTAAAGATGGAGGATGAGCAGCATCTCTGTATCACTTCTCAGGAGGAGAAACGAGACCAAGAGAGTTTCACTGTAACGATGCATTAAATGCATTAAAATACAAAAAAAAGAGATTGTTTATGGGATGTTTAAAATGGAAAGAATTACCTTCATTAATAGACTCCAATATGACATATTTAGTGATATTTGGGTTAAATGGAAACATTGCATTTTGTCAAGGAGACCCGATCTTGTTTGAATCTCTGTAATTATGTATGCCATATTTCTGAATTGTTATGTGTGTGTATATATGTATATGTCAGTATGTATGAGGGCATAGGCGAATACATATGTATGTAGGTATGTGTATGTATGTCTAAGGATATGGGGGTGTGTGTGTGTGTATATATACACACTAGATGGTACACCCGTTTGTTTATTTTTGATTATTTGTTTATTTTGGTTTATTTGTGTTCATATAGGTTGCTTATTAAAAAATAAAATATAAAAAAAAAAATACAAAAAAACATCCAAATCTTTACTCTCTGTCTCACACTTTTGCATGTGCTATACATGCATATAGAAGCAGCGCTTCCATCCACTGCGGTGCATGTTCCAGTTTTGATAATCCTTGTTTTAAGAGCCAATCACAATCCAGATTCTAGGAAAAACAGGAAGGGGAAAAAGTGTCAGGTCACATGAGGTCAGCTGATAATTGTGTAGCCTCGACGATTTCAAATGGTGGTTATAAAAATAATGATTACAGAAGGATTCACTTCACTGTAATGAAGACCTGAATGAACCCGTGTGTGCGTGTGTGTGCGTGTGTGTGTCAGACTCCAGCCAGCAGTGTGTGTATTAATAGCTAAGCATCACGTGATGTGGCATCACAAACACACCGTTATATTTAGCTTGTCCACAGAAGGCTGCAGCTCTGAGCGGCTGTTCGGATCAAAGCTTTTCATTTAAACTTAATGAAGACTTTATGTAACCACAGAGCTAATGTTTACAGCCAGGTGAGATTACACCTGGCCTCCTCAGCCCCCAGATAAAGAGCAACAGTCCTGGTGGAGGCGTGGTTGTGATAAATATACAGTTTATGATAAAGGGCCAAATGCAGGTTTCATGCAATTTGATACCAAAGGTGTATCTACTAAAAATCTGACGAATTCGAATCTTAGTGACCTCGACCTCAAGGTCAGAGCAAGAATTCTGAAAACTGCAATAACTCAAGGCTGAGCTGTAACACTGTTAAACTAAAACTGATCATTTTTCCATCCATCCATCTTCTGATGCCCAGATCTCCAGCTCTTCTGGAGGGATACTGAAGTGTTCCCGAGCCATGATAGACACGGTGTCAGCCTGCCCTTGATATTTCAACTCTTCCACTTGGAGCAGTAACTCCACCCTTTTCTGACAATCATACTCTGAGACTTGGAGGTGCTCAAGCTTTCAGTCCGCTTCATTTCTGTTGTTCAGATTTATGAGCAGTTGAGAATATTTAGGTTCATTTAAGGTTCAATAACATCAGTGTTGCTGACTCACTGATTTATGGTTGTTATTGACCCTCTTATTTATGACTTTGGTCAGGTGAAAGCAGCGTGATCGATATTATTATGGAGATTTTTTAAAATCTGGGCTGGTAATAATCAAAATGAGTTTTATTGTATTTCAATTTCTCATTCATAAATGTTCAAGCCTCAGAGGTTAAACCAACAACACTACAACAAAGCCTCATCCAAGGTGTGGCATTAAAAGCATCTTATTTTATCTAGTTGCTCTAACGGTAAAGTACAAGTTAAGATTATATATACACTTTATCCCAAATGATCATGCACTGTTTATCAGAAAAACTGGGATGCCAAATCAATCAACACACCCTGTAAGAAACTAGCTTCAATAAGCTATAATAGCTCAATAAAAGAAATATAATAACGTTTAATAAAAAGGCTCAATAAGGTGAAACTTGTACAACAGAAAGGAGCTCGGTCATACAGAAATAAAACTGCTTTATAAGTAAAAGATTAAATAACATTCAGTAGAACAACATTCAAACCAATCAATCGTATAAAGTTATTCTTTAATGTAAAACAAATAAGTAAACCAAAACAAAACAGAAGCTGGATCGCTGTGTTCCTCTCATGTGTGGCTATAATGAAATGTGCATTAATGAGTTACTAAAGTCTTCATCACGTTCTCATTTCATCTGCCTGAAAATATTTTCGTGTACCTCTCAGGAATGGTGTGTGTGTGTGTGTGTGTGTGTGTGTGTGTGTGTGTGTGGACAGGAATCTTTTTATTTAATCTTGCTGTAAAAAGAACAAAAGTAAATCCAATTTACTGAATCCAATCTGACACGTCTATACTGGTTTAAAGTATTAGCATCACTGTTTGTGTGTGTGTGTGTGTGTGTGCGCGCGTACGTGTGTGTGTGTGTGTGTGCAGTATTAACTGTCGGATTATTTAAGCGAGGCCTTTCACCTCGCATGCGACAGCTCTCCAGTGCATATTTCTGTGCTCGCGTCACAGCCTGATGAAACAAGCCGTGATTTGTCCTGCTGTAAATATTTGTACTGCACCTTTTAATCTTTCTGCATATCAGCAAATTTATTTTGTGGAATGTGAAGCTGACTATAGCTGAGCAGATGAGAACAACCTACTTTCAAACCTGGATGTTTTATGATGTTTCTGTTACAGCATGATGACGTCAGCCTGTTATTGCTTCATTGTGACATCGCAGAGTGTTGTGTTGAAAAAATAAAATGGGTGTTGTACAGCTCTCTCCGCGCCCTTTCATGTGATACAGTACTTGATATGGTCAAGTCAACCTTGATTGTGGATAATAACAATGACATCATGGTCAAACGCTTAGCCAACCAATTTCATATTTATGACTCTTTTCTTTTCATATTTATACTGTAGAGCCAGAAAATGAGCTGGTGGCACTGCAGCTTTAAATTCTGCACACGTTACATCTTCTGTGCACATGTTGGAAAAACATACTGTATGAGCCAAACCTTGAGCGGCATATTAAAATCCTGTGAAGTCTCTGATGTCTGTGTTTGTGTGCGTTTCAGGTCCAGGTCTGGCCTTCATTGCGTATCCGAAGGCAGTCAGTCTGATGCCGGTGGCCCCGCTGTGGGCGGCGCTCTTCTTCTTCATGCTGCTGCTGCTCGGACTGGACAGTCAGGTGACCAACACACTCTGTATCATACCTTTAATCAGCTGTGCATTTTCTCAATAAGTTTGCAGGAGTAACACGGAAATATAAATATATATAAACATGGGTGTCATGTGGTTATAAACTGAATTTATGATATTTCGCGCAGGATTTTGGTAAATGTTTAATAGATCAGTGGTCCTAATGCAGAGCCTTGGGGGACACCACAGATGATTGGAGAGAAATTTTAACTGGTTTTCAATATTTTACTTGTATTCAGCTTTATTCCTCCACTTCTGTTCAGCAAAGAGACACTGAAGACACTGTGTTTTCCAGATGGATTGATGATCTTTCTCCATGTTTGTCCCTGCAGTTTGTCGGGGTGGAGGGTTTTGTTACCGGGATTCTGGATCTGTTTCCTGGAAAGCATTATCATCGCTACAAAAGAGAGATCGCTGTGGCGATATGCTGTTTACTCTGCTTCATTATTGACCTCTCCATGGTGACACAGGTTGGATGAACAAAGACTTTTCCCTCAAAAATTTAAATTTTTGATGATTTATACCATTTTTAAATAAACTGTCTTTTCTTAGTAGCTCGTAGTAACAAAAATAAAAACGCATAACGTGTGAAGGAGCTTATGAGAGAACAAGAAACACTTCAGTTGATGAACTGGTTTACTAAATCGACACTGTTCACTGAGCCGTCTGTTCCTCTGCAGGGAGGGATGTACGTCTTCCAATTGTTTGACTACTATTCGGCCAGTGGGATGACTCTGTTGTGGCAAGCATTCTGGGAATGCATAGTAGTTGCCTGGGTCTACGGTATGTAATAAACACAAACACACACGGGCAGTGTAGTGCTTCATAGCAACGTGATCATAAATAGAGCCATTGTGAAGTATGTCAGTGAGGTAACCCATCTCAAAATAGGTCTGAAAATCATCTCAGATGATGTGATATTAGAGGTCACAGGTCAACGTGTTTTTTGTCACAAGCTAATATAAAATACAATATCACAGAATAATATGTCAACAAAAGACAATTAAGCTATGTCATAGTGTGAATACAATCATGGAGAATTTCTAGTGTTTTATGACGTGAGTGGGGAAGAATCCGCAGCATCTTCCTGTCTTTGACTTGCTGATTAATGAACTGCAGGTGCTGACCGCTTCATGGATGATGTGGCTCGTATGATCGGCTACCGGCCCTTCCCCTGGATGAAGTGGTGCTGGTCTTTTATAACTCCATGTGTCTGCATAGTAAGACTGAACAACACTATCCCATCCAGAAATAGAAACCCACAACCACACACACCAGTTTTCCTCCAGGCTATCAGGCACTGATGCCAGTTTATTAAGAGCAGAGCGCATACGTACATTTTTGATTATTGTAGAGGAACAAATTCAGAAAAGATTTATATTGATTATACACTTATTATTACCTTTTGCTGTCTCTTGAGCACACAGCAGAATCATATTAAAACTAACAGGCATAGACCAACATTATTCATCAGTTCTGCTGTGACAACATAATGAAATCTCACAGTATCAACAACACAAATCATGTAAATGATGCCAAATATGTGCCAATCTTCCTCTTTAATCTCCCCTTTCTTCCCGTAGGGTATCTTTCTGTTCCACCTGGTGAACTATAAGCCCCTGACCTACAACAATGTGTACGTGTACCCATGGTGGGGCGAGGTGATCGGCTGGTGTCTGGCTCTGTCCTCCATGCTGTGCATTCCTGTCAGCCTTCTCTACAAACTCTTTAGAGCCAAGGGAACCTTCAAAGAGGTAAGCACCAGCTCACACTGGACGTGCACGCTGAAACAAAGGGTTATGAATGTATTTAAAAAGCATAGTTACAGACTTATCGCACATGCAACTTTAAATTGACCTAAAACTGATGTAGTTACTATCCAGATACCAAAATTAGCCATTTTTCTCTCACGAGACCACAAAAAGTTTACATTTAGATTTTATAAGGTAAAAATGTAAAAGGCAAACCTCAGTCTACCTGAAATTTGGTTTAAAATAAGGTGTTATGTAACTGTATGTCCCAGCGCTCGTAGCTTGGTATGAACGGCAGAACATGTGACTGGGCTTAAACTAATGCAAACACTCCTATTGAGTGACAGCAGAGGTCATTTCTAAGATATCACATCACGCTGCCCAACTTTATATAGAGTCGTTGTTGTAACATAAGCACACGTGGTGACACATGTTACCCTTTAAATTCTGGGAAATATACCTTAAATGAATAATAAAACACATGCAACATTACAGATGAATTAATTTAACTTTTCTTCTCTGAACTTTCTGGTTTTTTTAAGCTTGTTGAACCAACTTTGGCTAAGAATTTTTATTTTACAGTTAATCACCTGCTACAGTTTTGTAGAACAATTCACTTTAACGCCGCTGTATTAAATACAAATAAGTCAATAAACATGCATCATGATAAGCTCAAGGATCTGGAAGTGACAGGTTAAGTTCGATGGAGAGGGGAGAGCGAGTACGGTTGGACTGGTGCTGTTGTAGAAAGTCTGGAAACATCGAGCTTTCTAGCTAGCACCTACACCTCTGCTGAAATGGGTTAACTTGACTTATGAGTGTAACAGAGGGGCACATAGAAGGTTAGGTGGTGGACTGGTTGGAGAAAATCACCAAACTACCGGTTGCTCCCCTGAGGTGCTGGCTGCCACTAGTTCTCCTTGCGATTGCTTTTATTGTCAGCAGACCACTTAGCGAGTAGCTAGTGAGCATTTGCAGATAAGTTGTCATCTTCCATGCTAATTTTAGGTGACCATGGCCATCAGCTAGTTATCAAAGCAATCACAAGGATGTTTTAGGAACAGTATCGTCTTTGAAACCTAGTGACAGACTGCAACCTCTTACCAACCAGTTGTGACTGAGGCCTTACTAAGGAAATTTTGTTGGGTATACGTCTAGAGACACAAAAAGTATTTGCTTTGAAATGGAGATAATTTAGTTTGCACAGTCCAGGTCAGCATGTCTAACTTCTAAACAGGAAAAGGTTTAATCAAACCAAGCGATTCCTCCAGATCACATGACTTGCAATCTGTGTGACCACGCGTTTGTTGATGTGTTGCAGCGTTGGGCCCACCTGACCACTCCGGTGTGGGGAGCCCATCACTTGGAGTACATGGCCCCGGATATCAAGTCCTTGAGCTCCATGTCGCCCGGCACCGATGACAACAAAGTCATCATCTTCGAGAGTGTCATGTAGGCAGGACTCCATCCCCGTCCATCCATCCACCTCTGACCAGACAACCGACAGCACCACACTCGAACTCGACCTTCAGCTTTACCTCCAACCCATACAGAGGCCTCAGAAAGGACTCGAAGTGATTGATTAGATTTGTGGACTGATTGATTGCCTTTGCCCTTTGATTAATTGACTGATGGGTCTCCTTGGACCTATTGATCAGTTGGTCTCTTCATGTCACCAAAATGACCAATACTAAAGATTTTTTTTAATACCTAGAAAAGAACAAAGCAGAAGAGGAGTGACACAGCTCCTTCAGAAAGCTTCATAATTCCAACAACCTCGAACAACCAGGAAAAAGAAATACTCTCCATGAATGTGGATAAAATGCTAAATAAGGGTAATCTAAAGTTTTCACTGAAGGCAGAATCATTTTGTGTTCTCTAAAAAAACAAAACAAAAGAGTGTCTGCTGTCGAGGTCGAAGTTGGAGGTCAGGTTTCCTCCATCACCGATGATCGGTAGTATCAATGCTCTTCTCTCTGGGTGGGTGGGATGAAACGTTAACTGATAAACTGCCATTACATACAATCATCTCATTATTAAATGTTAAAGGGACTTGTGCTCACTGATTTTTATTTTTTAAAAAATGGCCGTTTATTCACACAGACAGAGTTGTAGACAGACAGACTGACTGACCCCCAGAAAATTAACAGAGGTCATTTGCTTTGCAACAGGATTTAATAAATGATAGGAAATAGTCTGAGACGCAGTCCCGTCATCAAACATAAAAATGGAAGAAAAGATCAACCGAGAACCAGAACTATCGGGTTGAACGATCTCCAGGACTGGAGAGTAAAAAGTTCAACCTCCTGTTATCAAGCAAACCAGCGGTCCAGGAAGCCAGACTGTGCTCAGAGAGTCCTGAAAACACCCTCAGACACCCTTTGAGCACTTTGATTGTTGAGGCCCAAACCCTAAAACTCAAACTGCTGCCCTGATTCCTTTTGAACGTTTCAGTATATCGGTGCAGCTCTGCTGAAGCTAAATACTACAAATCACCAGCTTTTTACTACTGATCCCAGAACAATCCTGGCTCCTGAGCAGTGTCGTGCTTCTCTGACCGCTGACCTCTGATCTGCAACAACAGATCTGATCTCAGAGGGAAATGTCCAGAGAGACTTCAGTCAGAGTTATAACAAGGACTTTAAATTGAATCCAATCAAAAACAATTAATAAGATCAGTAAAATCTCCTCAGAGCTTTTAACCCCAACCAGATGCAAACACACAGATGCCGTCAGCTTTTGAAACTGATTTGAAACTAGACTGAAATCTCACTGGATCTGACCTTTAACCCCTCCCTGTCATGTGTCTGACCTCCCTGTGAGGAGGTTCAGGCCTGCGTGCGAACCAGGTCAGAGGTCGGGCTTCGTTCAGTGTCCCCCAGGTCGACTGAAGTGCCAAATGGGGCGCTGCCTGCCCTGCAGGGCTGATCCTAGACCAGGGCTCCAGGCTGCCAAAATCAACCTGTTAGCTCTTCTCTCTGCCTCGTCTCTGTCTCATCGATGCTGCAGTCCTCCATCCAAACCTCACTTCTTCCTACTGAACCACTGATGGTGGCACCTTCCATCTCACATTCTCAGTTTCATACACTTAAACTTTTCCTGTGTGATCAGAGTTCATATCATTCTAGCCGTTTTTTTTTAGGGCCTCCCTTTGGGTGTTGCTCCTCAAACAAGCAACGCTGCCTCTGTATGTGGTTAACCTCGTCTCCGCACAGTAATGGAAATTAGACATTCGCACTCTAGTGACTGCTCTGTACGTAAAACCACCAAGAGGTCCAATATTAGAATCTATTACAAAACATTTAACAGGTTTCTAAGATTCCTCAAGAAAAAGAAAAATAAATATCGATGTGAGATTGGTTTGAATAAAATACTTTCTGAATTGAAATAAGAAAAGCATCAATAAAATGATAATATAAGTACATCGGCGCTCTTCCTTACACAATGCATCGACTGAGTAACACTAACTCACATTCATGAAGTTAGACTGCAATATATGCACAAAAGTATTATAATTAATTGAAACTTAAAACACTTAAACACATTTTTAAATGACAAAAATAAACTAAAACAAGAAATCACACTCACACTGTCAGTCGTAGACAAATTTATGTAACTGTACACAATTAAATATTATTATTTGTATAAGATTAACAGCAGAAAATGACAGTAAGGGGTCATTTGTATTGCTTAAACTGATAAATATGATTTAGCTGGGTGCTACACCTTTTTTTTTTTTTTTTTTTTTTTTTTTTTTTTTTCTTTAACTGAAAAATAGCACGGGGCTAATTTCTAGTGTTAATGATTTTATAACGTTGGAAATGTGTGAACCCTGTGCAAATCGTCTGCACAAAAAAGCCCCATACAGAAGAGCAGACACTAAAGTACTGAAACACACTTCAAAAAGTGTTTAAATTTAAGAAAAATTGCTGAAGTGAAATATGAACCTCAAAATTAGCTACAAAAACTATCAACAGGACTTCCACTGATTTGCTTAGTGGACCCAAAATGCACCTTTAGTCTGGAGACCAGAAAAAGACCTGATTTGACTTTAAAACCGAGTCCGTGTTCACCTGCCGTCCGGTCAGCTGGTGGAGAGATGAGAGCCGGAGGACTCAGTGTGGTGCCAAGCATTGCCTTACATTGTTGTCTTAACTCTAGAGCCTGAACGGTTGACTAGCCAAACCCAGAGCCCTACAGGACGTCCTGTGTACGGCTCTGGTTTATATCAAACCAATCAGCAGTCTGCGGGGGCGTGTCTATAACTCTGTCTCCTAGCAACCCCTCACCATCCACCCATCATGGGGAACTATAACAATTAGAATGTCAAATATGCGAAAATTACCTACATTTGCACATTACTGTAAAAAAAAAAAAAAAGAAATTGCTAGCACTTTTAAAAAAGAATCGTGTTAGAAATCGCGTTTTGTTTTACATATTGTAAGATTAATCAGAGATTTATTTTATGGAGGCTTTTATTTTGCTGATACATACAATATGACAAATATATATATATTGAATATCTTTGTGTGTTATCTATATTTGATGCAGTATATAATTGCGATAATGATGATGATGATTTCTGGCTGATTGTTCACGTTTAGCTGACAAGCACAAGCAAAGCGGTGCCTCGAGCTTCAGGCTACCTCACTCCTCATTCAGACTTTCAAAGCAAATTTCTTTTGGCTTTTTATGCAAAGTTTTGTCAGCAGTACCGACTGGTAGCAGGAGGGGGATTGTGGGAATCTTTACAGTTCTCCGACACCAATGAAAACAAAAAGTCATGCTTTAAAACAACTTAAACTGGGGATTTTTATGTTGATTTTTTTTTTAAATTTAATGTTGCTGATACACACTGATGCTGCGAGGCCTTTGACCAGGTGTCTGACTAGCTAACGTGAACAACCAGCGTAGGGCGGGGCTATTATTCCGGCGGGCTTGCTGCGATGCAGTGATATGAAGACTGTCGAGGTTTCGTGTGGATCTGAGCAAACTTCAAAAGGGAATTGTTGGGTTCTCTCTTTTACTTTTACTGACTTCTAATGTTCAAAGTGCTCAAGTGATTTTTAGCTTTAGATGATTTTTATTCTTTGTGTTTTAATCAATATCAGTGTTCTCCCAACGACCCCCCCACGGCTCTCACGTCATTACTTGAGTTTGATAGAAAAGTATGACAAACAATCCTTTAAAGTAAATTTGCTGATAATTGCTGACTGTAACTGCCATTTGAAGTCATTAGGAAGCTCCTGCCACTCACTATCTCAGTATAGTGAGGTGGTCAGACCTGGAGTGACAATGCCAACATGCGTGCAGCTGAAAAGATAAACAAAACAAACACTAAGATACTCCACCGGTTAGTTTAAGACCTTAATTACAGCCAGATACCCAAGAACTTAAAGAACAGCATTAGCAGAATCAGCAAAACAGACACAAATCTGGTTTCTGTATTTAATCTCTGGCTTAAAGCCCTGTTCAATCAGAACGGATGGAGGTTTTAATCCAGTCAAATAAATGAGTCGGATGAAATTATTGAGTTCAAAAACCTGCATCCTTTACAACAATGATAACAGTCGCCCTCTATCATGTTTGGTTTATGCAAAGTAAGAAGTCAACATAGCATAATGGACACAAACAAGACAAACTCAGTCATTTTCAGACCAAATGGAAACCTAATTATGAAGACCAAACAAAGGGACTTAAAAAACAGTATTTGGGCTGTAAAGTCAAACATCATCTGCATAAAAAATGCTTCAAAAACACAATTCTTTGGATTTGCTATGACTTCTACTTTTCAATTATATCAATACCTCTGATGTAAATCTATATTAAAAGTTTGATGTTTTAAGAAAAAGCCCATAGTTAGCCTGAGAATCTTCCCGTTTTCTTCAGAATCAGTGACCTGAAAATAATTGTGCTTCTCGCTGACAAAAACGTGAACAAATCAAAAATAAGGGAACAAAAAATAATGTTTAAGAGAAAAATAAAGAAGGGTTTTAAATTAGAGAAAGAAGAGGAATCCTGCTTATGAGGAGCTTGTTGTGGTTGGAACTTTTACAGTTACCCAAATACACAAAAGACTCTCTTACAATTCTCAAAGAGCAAACCACCTTAAATGGGGTTTAAGGGAAAGAGTGCAGAGCTCAGATGAGGCAGTTCCCAGAATGTTTAGGATTCATCTGTCGATCAAACTTTTCATATTTAAATGAGAATCCAAAGCGAGGATGCCTTTTGTGCAGCGTTCTGCTGCAGTGTGCTGGGACGTCTTCTAGGAGCCAAAACAAAAGTCGTCAGCTCAAAAATACTTCAATACAAACCCTTCTTTCAGTTATTGTACACAACTAATTCAAGAACTGATCAAAGACAAAGTTTCTAATTTTTAAAATGTACAGATGACTCGCTAAGTTATCAGTAACTAATGTCACTGATAACTATTTCATTAATAAAACTAAACTTGCAGCAATAACCAATCAAACTCAGTTTAATGTTCAATGTTTGATTTTTTTTAAAAGTTGTATTGTAGTGTTCTCGTCTTGTTTCCGGACTGGAGCCTGGGTGGGTCAGAGTGTGAAAAAACAAAAAGAATCTACAGCCATTTAAGAAAATGAACATGTATGTTACAAAATCAATGTTGTTTCATGTCAGTTTGTGTGTGTGCTCTTCTGCCAAAACACATGTTGTGACAGAGTCATTAATCCAAAACTGTGACTGGAAACGGCCAGGCTGGATGCTGTAAAACACACCTGCACAGGTGCAGGGAGGTGGCTCTTTTTAGTTTTCCTCACTCAGGCTGAAGTGAGTGATGTCACAGGTGATGGTGTGAACTGAACATGCTATGCAAACGGTTGTGCTTCAGCCGGCGTGTTTCTGGACGAACAATCAGACATTCAGACAACAAAAATGACTCAATGCAGCATCTGGATTCTGCATTCAGTTTTTAAGTTTTATATTTTAATTCAATCAAGTTAAAACGTTGCTTTTAAAATCTTATGAAAGAGAACAGAACGGATGCTTTTTCTACATTTAAATTTTATCCCTGAACTTGTCCATGTTGCTCTGACTGTCCGATTGTTCACTTCAGGTTTTTGATAAATGATACTTCGCTCAGCTGGTTTCCTTCAGTGGAGAGCGTTTATTTCCCAGAATCCTCCTGCTGTTCTCAGACCCATGTAAAGTAGATAACACTCACAGCAGAGATGTTAGCAGAATGTTTAGCGGTTATTTTACAGCCGATAAGTTGCCAAAATATTTAACATCCAAATAAACCAGAACTACGGAACCCTAAAAGGGAACACGCAAAGAAACGAGATGATGCATTAAGGTTTCGTTTCTTGACAGAACAGGAAGGTTTTCTGGGAAAAGCAAATAACTGGTGCTGTGGAAAAACAACCAAAAATATCACTGTGTGAAATATTTTTTTGGGAAGCTGACCTCAGGTGGGATTTTTGCAGCAGTGGAACCAGCAGGAGGCGCTCTCCTCCCCTGGGAAATGTCATCAAGTTTGGGCTGGAAACAGAGACAGAGACCCCTGACAATTAAAACCTGCTGAAATCAATTAAGGGTTCAATAAAAACACTGAAGTGTACACAAGATCAAGCTAAAATAATTGGAAGTCAAGTGAGTGAAATGACTCTCACAGTAGCTTCCACTGAAGGCAAAGTACAAAACCAAACAACCATCCAATCACAGTCAGGCAAAAGTACCGTAGCTAAACATCATCTCATTAATTGAACCCATTCACTGTAACAGATTCTGAGTGAACGTGTACACGCAACAGACAGGAAAGACTTCAGCCAACAGGTCCTGCCTCTGTCCCAGCTCAGACACAGCTACATGGTGCCCTCAGTGTTGTAACTGTGTCTTTGTGATTTGTGTAAACCACAGTCTTCCATACATAACTGTAGAGCAGACTCTTGATTAAGTAGCTTAACGAAGTAACTAGTAGTCGTACTAATGACAATAACGTAACTCGGGGGCTTCATGTTAACGAGTCACCAGCCAAAAATTTTACAGAGTCAATGTTAGAGAGTTAACTTTGAGCCCTGTCGGTGTCACCTGTGTTTCATCGACCTTTGACCCCTGCGAGGGTCTCCATGCTGCCAGCTGCTGTGATCACTGTGCTCATTCACCACCCAGTAAACTAACAGCAATAAAACTAATGTCACAACAAACAGCTGATCTATCTGTGTGGTTATTGGAGTATATAAGGTCCACTGAAGGAGAGTTATTAACTGGTTACATCCCACTGGTTTTACGCTCACATTAATAAAACTTCACTTTTATTCACACTTTTTTATTTTGTCAATTACAGACTCAGATTTTCAGGAACCTAAAGCAAAAAACAGACTGATTCAGTCAATGGACTTCTCTCTGTGACCAAGAGGAGAACATTTCATTTGTTTACATAAAGACAAACAAAAGTTAATGATGGAGTTCCACAAGGTTCTTTGCTGGGGCCAATACTTCTTCACCATCACACTTCCCTCACACAACACTGCTCTACAGCCAGAATGCTTCTGCCCCTTATGTAGTCAAACATTGGTGACTGTGGTACTGAAACTGATGCTTTAATCTATTAGTTGGCTCCAGTTTTAATGGGATGCTGCTATTTCAATGCTGAAAGCGAAAGTTTTTAACTTAAAGTGGGAAAATGTCTTCATATACATCATAACGCCTGAATTTTAGAAAAGATTAGATGCTAATTTTAGATTGCCAGTCTTCTTAAACAACTCATTCAACTTTAATGAAATTATGATTGTATTAATTTTACTATAACAATTGACAAATGATAACTTTTCAACCTTCTGACCTCATATGTGACCTTGTTAGTATCCTTTTTAAAGCATGTAAAAATACACCACAGGCAATGTTTTTATTTTTCTTCCACAACAAGCTTTTGAAAGTACTGTTCTTGAGAGATCACTGGGCGGACTTAGGAATATGTGGCATAAATTGGATGGATTGATGTCTTCTCATCCATACACAGACATGTAGCCAAGTGATGAAAGCAACATATCTACATGTATAATATTCTGGGTAAATGCTGAAACTGATGCTTTGTCACAACATCTTACCCTCACACACCTTGACTTTCCTGGCAGCCTTTGAGAGGGAATAATTCTCATAATTTAATATTTTATAAGATGTCTACTCTATAATGACATTCTTTTTATGAATAATTACAAAAAAGGTGACATATCAAACGACAATTAAAAGGTGAGAAGACAAGAAGCTTATCATTTAAAACTCATCTAAACATTAAATAGCTTGGAATCGGCTATTTTCAATGTTATATTTTTGGATTCACCTCTTCAAAAAAAGAGTAATGTTATCTTGGAAGTAGATGACTTCTGAAAAATTGTTGACAATTGTAATACAGCCAAACACTACATACAGTTCCTTCACTATGCAGATGACACCCAAGTATCTTTATGCACAAGTCCATCTAAGACAGTTAAATTACAAATTTATAAAACATCTGTAGCATCTGTCTGTAGATGGGGTTGTTTGTATTTGATGTAGCACAGACTGCAGAAATACCCATTTTTATGTCACCTACTGACTTCTAAACTTTGCATTTTGAAGCCTAAACATTTGCAATTTGGCAGCTAACATTTTATTTTTTGGAGTGATCATATTTAGACAAGAGTTATGAATAATTTTACTAAGTTCTGAATAATTTGTTAGCAAACCACATCTACCATACTAAGCACCATATTAGTCAAACTAAGTAGCAGCATTTCACTCAGCAGCGCTGGGAGGCAGACTTGTTGGACAGTATGTCAGATTATTCCATAAAAATGATGCAGAAAGTACCACCACCACCAGCACAGTGAAGGGGTCCAGTTCCAAACTATAACTTTAAACCTTAACATTACCCATATGGATAAGTTATTAAGAAAACTAGCCCATTATACAATTGCTATGATGGGAGAAATAAGCCAGAAAAAAACAAGAACAAAAACAATTTAAAAGAAGAAACATTTGCACCTGGATGTAAACATGTTATTTTCATCTCTAAATTTCTATATTTTAAAATAAGAGTCTATCTCTATTAACTCCAATGGAGGCAGCTTCAAGTGGTAACTAGAAGAACTGCAGCTTTGAGTACTTGTATGCTAGCTTAATCTTTCAGCCCTGCAGGTTGTTGCTTATACACTGAAGCCCCTCTCGTGCACTGAAATGTCCTTGGCTTTATCCATGAGCACACAATTTAAAAAACAGTTAAGAACTAGACAGTATTTCAGTCCGTCACATTAGGTTTACACTAAACTTCATTACCTGTGTGCTGCTCCAGGTGAACAAAACAGGAGGCAGAGGGCGGAGCTGGACCAAACCATCTGCTGTCACCACATGGAGGAGGGGAGATGTGGTTTTATGTCAGGGGTGAGGGAACTCCAGGCCTCAAGGGCCGGTGCCCTGCAGGTTTTAGATGTGTCCTTGAGCCAACACAGTTGATTTAAAGGCTAAATTACCTCCTCGACATGTCTTGAAGTTCTCCAGAGGCCCGAAAATGAACTGGACATTTGATTCAGATGTGTTGACCCAGGGTGATATTTAAAACCTGCAGGACACCGGCACTTGAGGCCTGGAGTTGCCCACCCCTGCTTTATGTACTGAGTTTAGTTATTGGCCCATTTCAGTGCTGAACAGCTCACCTGTAAGTCTCCTTCTTCTCCCATTGTGCTCCATAGTCTCTCACTTTCTGGTAGAGCATATCATGTTGTGAAATCTTCCATTTTCGACAAATAAAACCTATTTTTCGACATAAAATAGGTTTTATTTATTACACTAGTGGTCTTTAAACTGAGGGTCATACAGCCCCTACAGGTGGGGGAGAGTAAATATAGAATTAAGAATGAAGTTCAATGAATCCGACTTCTGTGGGGAAAATAAAAGTTTGCAGAATGACTTGTTTTGGCTGCTCTGCATGCTCTTCTTCACTACATCCATGCATAATGTTTGCGGTCTTCCTCTTTTCCTCCTGCCCTGTCCCTCCTCTTGCTCGACGTCCTGTCTTTTTGTCAGTGCCACTATGTCCAAACCATTTATCACAGCAGGTCTCTCTACCACCTTGTAAACCTCTGCTCCACTCTTGCTGCCACCCTTCTGTAACAAATTGCTCCAGACACTTGTCTCCACCTACTCCACCCTGTCTGTGCTCTCTTCTTCCCCACTCTCATGCACTGTCAATTGCTTTGGATGCTTGATATATTTTAAACTATCTCGAGCCGATCCATGATGGCCACTCCAATCATGAATGAGTTTGAGAAGCAGACCTCTAAATTTCAGAAGAAAGGAAAACTTTCTTAGGTAAGGTAATGGAATATTAAAACTCTGGGTGTACGTACGCTTGCCTCAATGATCCATTAAAATCAATCATGGTCTACTTCTAATGACTTCAGTGATCACTGATTTGTCTGATTTGAAGATGTTTTTTTATGTGTAATTATTTTATTTAGGCTTATTGAAGCTGATTGCTTCAGTAAATTGCAGCCAAACTGTGTCATCCATTTACTCTCACAAGGGACACGGCGTTAAACTGGTTCGACTTTGACTTGGGGGTGACAATCATCACTCGGACAAACTTTGATCTATTTTCCTTTTGTTATCCAAATTTATTCCAGATCATCACAGAGCTCTTCTTACTCTGAATTACAGATATGGCGCACAATATCTATCTGCCAACAGAGTGCAGCTTGTGACCTGTGTGAATATAAAATGACACTTTGCATCTGTTGAGCTTCAAGTGTCAAATCAAATATCTGAAAACGCTTTTAGAAGCTCAGCCTGACTGTAACTGATCACACACACGAGTCGAGCAGCTGCTAAATATACCTTTAAGTCGGTGTGCCCTCCACTCAATAACGTGTTGATCCTGGAGACCAACATAGAAAAAAAGGACTAAATGTTTTATTCAGTTCAGTTAAGTTAGTGTCTGAGGTCATAAACTGCGCTTCATTCAAAGTTTTAAGAATTTTCCTGGACTGACTGAACTTCAGTTCTTGAATTCTAACAGTTGTCAAACAGGGCTGTCAGCTGTCTGCCAACCGGACTTTTGCACAACACAACTGATGGTCTCAACCTCATTAAGAAGGCAAGAAATACCACAAATGAGGCACAAAGCACAGATGTGAAGTGAAACCATCTCAGGTGACTTCATCATGAAGCTGACAGAGACGTTCAAGGGTTTGCAGCGCTGGTAACACAACAAAGGGCGGCTACTTTCAGGAATCTAAAATATAAAACATATTAAGACTTATTTAGTAGGATTTTTTTTGTTTGCTCCGTACTTTTGCATGTGTTCGTTCATAGTTTTGATGCCTTCAGTAAGAATCTACAATTTAAATATTCATGAAAACAAAAGTTTGTGTCCAAACTTTTGGTAGTATATTTGTTTGTATTAGGGTCCCGGTACTCAGGTTTCACCTCTCAGTCCAAAATACACACTTATTAGGTTAATTTAGGTTCTCGAACTTTTTCACAGAGACCCCACAACGTTTCAGTGTTATGAGGCAAAATCTTGTGTCTGAGGAGGAGCCCAAATCTTTGAGGATATTTGTTCACATTAAGTTTCTTAACTCTACTTTCAACCACAACTGCGTGCCAAGTCCTGTACGCTGAACCTAATTCTATCCCATCAAACCTAAACCCTGAAACAGACACAAATTTTAAGAAAATGTTTTTACTCTGATCAGTTTTTCACTTAGTCTTTGGTTTAGACTTATGGCAGAATATCCTTATAGCTGTCCTCGTTTCCAAACTGTAACTTTATGACTGTGATCAGAGTCTTGTTGTCCTCCTGTGGTCATGTGATGTGTTTAAGAAACATCTAAGAAAAGTAAAGCAGGCTACAGTCCATGTTAAAGGAGATTCAATCCGACGATATTTAACGAAACACACCAGATCTTCAACCAGCAGGACATCAAATTTTCTTTCAAATCCTCTGCTGTACTGCATGCACTGTGGCCATGAAAGCAGCAGGTCTGTTGATCATTATAAATATTCACTGAGGCCTGAACGGCTCAAACACAGTCTGAACTTCCAGGAAGCAGCTGACAAGAAATACTGGAGGCTTAAAAAAAGTCAGCGCTTGGATCTATGGAGAAAGCTGAGCCAGCGGGATGGTGGGAAGGCTCGGCCGTGCGGCTCAAACCAGTTTCTAATGCCAAACGCCCATTTAGACCAACAGCTGCCTTTTTAAGTGTGAAGAGGAGGTGAAGATGCGGCACCAAGTTTAGCCACGAGAAAGAAAAAGAATCGACACAAAGTTTGATCTGAATATAATCGTCCTGATGAAGGGCTCTGTCGGAGTTTCTGTCAGTTTATTGAAGGTTGTGACTGAAACAGAACAAACACATGCAGCAGATCTTAAACCACTGATTGAGGTGGTAACACTTTAACTTACAGGGTCTGCTTTCAGATCACTTCCAGGAAACATTCCTCAAATTTTATTTGAAAAATGAAATGTATGCTTCTGAAAAACCTCCGACTCCTTTAGAATCAGAATCAGAAAGTTTTGACGTTTTCCATTTTACTAAGAGCCTGAATTTGATTTTTTCCATTGGGAGAAACAATTTATTCTATTTTTTACAGGAAAGATCGAGTGAAACGTTTCACTGCATCAAAAAACCCACGAGTGATTCTATATTAATGATATTAAAGTATATGGCCATAAAGTTCAAATTCTTCTTCAAATGGAGGAAAAAAAAAAGTTAGCCTCACTCATAAAATAGACGACAGAAGCTTTCATAAGAACTTAAACCCACAATGAACAAAATGTTCTTTAACAGAAGTAAAAAAATTACTGTAAAAAAGAAAAACTCCAGATAAATTGTAGGTGATTAAATAAAACACTTTCATCCATCACCACAAACAGTTTGTTTTACATATTAATATTTAGGGGATCGCTTCTTAACCTGTGTCAACAGAGCGGTCACAATATGGTTGAATTCAAAACAGAAAATATTTTTCCTTCTGTGACGTCACTCAGACACGCAGCCTTTGAGATTTGGAGACTAACCGCAATTACAGTGCGTTTAAAGGAGAAAAGGCTTCAAAATAGTCCAAGTGGAAATGTGGCAAAATGAGATGTTTATTTTTTTTAAAGAAAGAACAAAATAATGCATTAAAATATCAAAATCGTGATTTTAAAAAAAGTGCCATTAATTGCAGAATAAACCTCATGAGAATTAAAACGAAAACAAAACCCGAGTAAAGACGTGAAGTGACGCTCGTACATGAGAACTATCAGAAATCGACCCACAGCCAAACGGTAAACTGAGGTGAAAGCTGCGTCCACTTTCCCCCAACAAAAACCAAGAAACCAGAAGTTCCACATAAACAAGAAAAATAATGATTAAACCTTTTCAGAAAAAAACCTGCTCGTGTTTTTATAGAGGGATAAGGTGGTGACTCTGATCCATCCTCAAAGATAAAAGCACTTTTTCTTTCAAGCAAAGAAAAAAAAATGGTTTCATGATCAGCTGATCATCAGCCCTCCTCCCATCACTAATTTCCTCTTTTTTAAGCCTATAAAAACCTGACATATCAAACCCTTTTGCACCACACGGGGTCTTACTGTTGTTGAAATCATCCATGTTTATTGTGACACGTCATTAAAGACACAACAACAAAAATCTGATCACGCCACACAAGCAGAACAGACACAGGTGCCTTTTCTTTTCTTTACTTAACATTTTGTAATGAATAACCGAAAGTGGAGCATCAAACAGCTCCAAAATTTAAAGTGTGTGTTCAGCACACGGCTAACAGTGACGGAAGAGTTCAGGCAAACCAGAAGAAGAAACCAGAGGAGACACCGGAGTCTTGTTTTGCTCGTAATAAGTGATCTTTGCTGCAGCTCCAAACATTCATATTCACAAGAGTCTCGATGGAAGTTACAGTTTAAGAAAGAAGGAAATCTGACGGCACAGCCATCCTTTGGACTTTTTTTAACCATGATTTTAACCCAGAATGTGCAGAGAGGACAAAATGCTTTTATTTTGGAATGAAGATGGTCTTTTCCTGCAGGGAACAGGATTCATTGTTTGGATTTACTTTGCTCCACAAATGTTAATCAGGGAATGTCCTCAGAAGAAAACAGTTTATGGAAAGTGAAGGAAAAGGTCAGCTGTTTAAAGGACAACAAAACCCCAAAGCTGGCCTTTAAACAGCAAAGTGGACAGAAGAGAGAAAAACAGAAACACTTCAGAGGCGTAAACAGTGACACAGGAAGTCTGACAGTAAACCGACATTCTTATGTTGGAGCTCAGTCTGATTAACCAATCACAGCCATCGGTGATGTCAGCTGGCCCAAAAGTCGGTGACATCACATCGCAGAGGTGGAAGCAGAGGCAGCAGACAGTTTGCTGAGGACGGTGATGAAGATGAAAGAAGCCGGGAACCGTCGATGTCCTCCTCAGTCTGATTTCTTGTCGCTCTTCGCCTGCAGATAAAAAACATAAAAACAGCTGATCGCCATGACAACATGCAGCCAAACCATGTCAAACCGTGTTGTCCGTGTCGGGTAAAGACAGACATCACAAACAAATTCATGACGAGCATCATCACAGAGCGTTAGTTCTTTAAGCTGATACGGCGTGTTTCAGATCTGCGATTAAATCAGAGTGTAATTTGTGACTAAATTTAATGTGAAAATATGAAAACAATGTTGCAGGAGTCTGATCCTTTATTTAAAACTGTCTCTTATTAGGACGTATAAATATAACGTCATGTTAGATCGTCAGCTCAGCCTGAACTGGATCCAGAACACGAGCAGCTGAAACTCGAGACTAAATCACGTGATTTTACATATATGTTACACAAATCTGCTGTCAGAGTTTGTGCGGTATATGATTTAAGCTGGACGAGCTGCTGTAACTGTAACTGATCTCACACACACGCTAAATATCGCTGTGCCCTCCGCTCAGTGTATCCTGGATAATCCTCGTTTTCACACTTAGAAAGACCAATGTTAAAGAAAAGTGGACTAAGTATTTTATTTATGGCCTCCAGTGAGTGACTGAGCTCATCAACTCATCAGTAAATGTTTACAGAGGTCAGGGCGGAGGGCCATCTCTCCCATTAACCTCTACAGGACCAGAAACCTCTCTTTTGCAACCTCAGGTATCGCCCCCTGGTGGATAACAGAAGTGAATGCATGTTTAAGCAATGACTAAACAAGGGCCGTCAGGGGGCTCTGTGCCTTGGTTCCTGCGTGCTTTTGCCTGTTTTTTAAATTCTTGTTTTGGAGATTTTAGTGTGTGTGTGTGTGTTACCAGGAGTTTGCTGTGCTCGTCCAGCAGTCTGTCGTACTCCACCGTCAGGTTCGCGGACTGTGTCTTCATGGCACGAACGTCGTTGTCCGACTTCTGCAGAGCTGTGAAACAAACAGATTTCTCATTTTCACTCAGATCTCATCTTCTCTGTCTCAGTCTTCCTCCTTTAACTTCTTCTCCTCCTCATCTCTTGTGGATTTTACCTACTGACTGCATTTCCTCCACCTTACCTTTCTTGGTGGCTTCCAGCTCCTCCTTCAGGCTCTTCACCTCCTCCTTCAGAGTCTTGTTCTCCTCCTGTGGTCCTGGTCCTTTCTTCCCAGCCTCCGGCAGCTCAAGACCAGCCTCACGCAGTTTCTAGAAAAACAAATAAATATTTTTTAAAAAAAGGAGCCCTTTAACATCTGCCAGGTGTTTGCTCTAATTCACAAAACTATTTAAATTCTGGTCCAGAGACCTGAAAGAAGCCTAATGCATATTTGAAATCTTTCCGTTTGACACAGATAACTCCAAACTTTTGACCCAGTTTGAGTCCAGAGAACCGTTACAGCAACACACCGGCTGTGCACCGCTGCTTCATACCACAACTGTGCTCATTGGTCCATACCTGACCTTTTCATTCATCAGGAGCTCGGTCATGGCTGAAGGTTTTGGCAGTGACACATATTTTGTGTTTCCTGCTTCGCAGCCTGCATTTAAGGGCTGACCACAGATTCTTGACCACTTTAAAAACTTCTGAAATGCTGACTAACGGAGATTTTGGGAGAACAAGTGAATTTGGAGTTTGTTAGAAAGTAGCGCTTGACTCTTATGAGCCAGACGTTGACTTAATTTAACACTGCCAACAAAAAACAAAACAAAACAAATAACAGCAGCTGAAATCTTAACGACCCGTCTGCAGCAAACTGCATTTTCTCCAAACTAGGGATGGGCGGTATAAACGATATATGGTAGAAACGATATAAATTTGGCCAACGGTAGAGATTTTGACTATACCGCTCTACCACGAGTTGATGGTGTCATCAAGCTGCGCTTGTTATGGTCGAAAGCATTGCAGCGGCTAAAAACAACATCATCTGCAAATCATGCCGGCGACAGTAATAGCAAAGAGGCAAAGCAGTTCTGGAATACAGGGAAAGCAAAAACTGCGCTTCCTCCACATCCGTACCATTGATTCATTAATGCTGAAATCTATCACAGCTGCTCTATTCCCATGTTGTTGCAGTATACTAATAACTAACCTCGTACTGTGGATGGATTATCTCAGTTGTTCTCCTAACTGAAGTTTGGCCCGTGTATAGCATCCTGCCATGCGATTGCATTTGTCCCTGACCACCAGAGACCCTCACGTTAACTTTTATTGCATGGGAAAAAGTTAGTGTTCATCCTTCAGCTTCACTGTGCTAATGTTATGCTAACGTAGCTGTTTTGCTAGCGATCACGTAGCACATCATTATATACCAGCTAGCCCAACTTCAGTAACCCTACAAACGTCACTGCTGTTTAGTTTTCTGTCTTCATTTATGTTGGAAGTGACAGCAGAGCTGTACGTTTTAATTTTTTCAGAAATCTCTCAGTCAGAACATGCTATATCATGTTTAGGTGGAAGCTAGCGAGCTAACTTCCTGCTAACTTCTAACGCCGTTAAATTTAATAAATTCTGTTTTCACGGATGCCTGGATGTTAAACTTCATAGTTCAATTCAATTCAATTCAATTTTATTTATATAGCGTCAAATCACAACGAAAGTCGCCTCAAGGCGCTTCATAGATACAGAGAAAAACCCAACAATCATATGACCCCCTATGAGCAAGCACTTTGGCGACAGTGGGAAGGAAAAACTCCCTTTTAACAGGAAGAAACCTCTGGCAGAACCAGGCTCAGGGAGGGGCGGCCATCTGCTGCGACCGGTTGGGGTGAGAGAAGGAAGACAGGATAAAGACATGCTGTGGAAGAGAGACAGAGGTTAATAACAGATATGATTCAATGCAGAGAGGTCTATTAATACATAGTGAGTGAGAAAGGTGACTGGAAAGGAAAAACTCAATGCATCATGGGAATCCCCCGGCAGCCTACGTCTATTGCAGCATAACTAAGGGAGGATTCAGGGTCACCTGGTCCAGCCCTAACTATATGCTTTAGCAAAAAGGAAAGTTTTAAGCCTAATCTTAAAAGTAGAGATAGTGTCTGTCTCCCGAATCCAAACTGGAAGCTGGTTCCACAGAAGAGGGGCCTGAAAACTGAAGGCTCTGCCTCCCATTCTACTTTTAAATACTCTAGGAACAACAAGTAGGCCTGCAGAGCGAGAGCGAAGTGCTCTAATAGGGTGATATGGTACTACAAGGTCATTAAGATAAGATGGGGCCTGATTATTTAAGACCTTGTATGTGAGGAGCAGGATTTTGAATTCAATTCTGGACTTAACAGGAAGCCAATGAAGGGAAGCCAAAACAGGAGAAATATGCTCTCTCCTTCTAGTCCCTGTCAGTACTCTTGCTGCAGCATTTTGGATTAGCTGAAGGCTTTTCAGGGAGTTTTTTGGACATCCTGATAATAATGAATTACAGTCGTCCAGCCTGGAAGTAATAAATGCATGAACTAGTTTTTCAGCGTCACTCTGAGACAGGATATTTCTAATTTTAGAGATGTTGCGCAAATGGAAGAAAGCAGTCTTACATATTTGTTTAATATGTGCGTTGAAGGACATGTCCTGGTCAAAAATGACTCCAAGGTTCCTCACAGCGTTACTGGAGGCCAAGGTAATGCCATCCAGAGTATGAATCTGGTTAGATACCATATTTCTAAGATTTTCAGGGCCGAGTACAATAACCTCAGTTTTATCTGAATTAAGAAGCAGAAAGTTAGCGGCCATCCAGGTCTTTATGTCTTTAAGACATTCCTGCAGTTTAACTCATTGGTGTGTGTTATCTGGCTTCATGGACAGATAGAGCTGGGTGTCATCGGCATAGCAGTGGAAATGTATGCTATGTCTTCTAATGATGCTGCCTAAGGGAAGCATGTATAATGTAAACAGAACTGGTCCTAGCACTGAACCCTGTGGAACTCCATAATTAACCTCAGTGTGTGAAGAGGACTCTCCATTTACATGCACAAATTGGAGTCTATTAGATAGATATGATACAAACCACTGCAGTGCAGTACCTGTAATACCTACAGCATGTTCTAATCGCTCTAATAGGATATTATGGTCAACAGTATCGAACGCTGCACTGAGGTCTAGCAGGACAAGCACAGAGATGAGTCCACTGTCAGAGGCCATAAGAAGATCATTTGTAACCTTCACTAAAGCTGTTTCTGTGCTGTGATGAGCTCTGAAACCTGACTGAAACTCTTCAAATAAACCATTCCTCTGCAGATGATCTGTTAGCTGTTTGACAACTACTCTTTCAAGGATGTTTGATATGAAAGGAAGGTTGGAGATTGGCCTATAATTAGCTAAGACTGCTGGGTCTAGAGATGGCTTTTTGAGTAAAGGTTTAACTACAGCCAGCTTGAAGGCCTGTGGTACATAGCCGATTATTAGAGATAGGTTGATCATATTTAAGATCGAAGAATTAATTAATGGCAGGACTTCTTTGAGCAGTTTTGTAGGAATGGGGTCTAAAAGACACGTTGATGGTTTGGAGGAAGTAATTATTGAAGTTAACTCAGAAAGATCAATTGGAGAAAAAGAGTCTAACTTAACATCAATGGTACTAAGAGTAGCTGTAGATAATATTACATCTGTGGGATGATTACTGGTAATTTTTTCTCTAATGATAAAAATTTTATTTGTGAAGAAGTTCATGAAGTCATTACTAGTTAACGTTAAAGGGATGGTTGGCTCAAAAGAGCTCTGACTGTTTGTCAGCCTGGCTACAGTGCTGAAGAGAAACCTGGGGTTGTTCTTATTTTCTTCAATCAGTGATGAATAGTAAGATGTTCTGGCTTTGCGGAGGGCTTTCTTATAAAGCAGCAAACTATTTCTCCAGGCTAAATGATGATCCTCTAAATTTGTGACACGCCATTTCCTCTCCAGATTACGAGTCATCTGCTTTAGGGTACGTGTTTGAGAATTATACCACGGAGTCAGGTACTTCTGATTAGAGACTTTAGTTTTCACTGGAGCTACAGTATCCAGAGTCGTACGTAGTGAGGAGGTGAAATTATTAACAAGATAATCGACCTCTGTTGGGGTAGCGTTCAGATAGCTGCTCTGCTCTGTGTTGGTACAGGGCATTGAAGATGATAACAGTGGGTGGATTATATTCTTAAACTTAGTTACAGCGCTTTCAGAAAGACATCTACTTTGATAAAATCTACTCTCCACCGCTGTGTAATCAATTATTGTAAATGTAAATGTTATCAGGAAATGATCAGACAGGAGAGGGTTTTCAGGAAACACTGTTAAATGTTCAGTTTCTATGCCATATGTTAAAACAAGATCTAGAGTGTGATTAAAGTGGTGGGTGGGTTCTTTTACATTTTGAGAGAAGCCAATTGAGTCTAATAACAGACTAAATGCCATGTTGAGGCTGTCATTTTTAGCATCTACATGGATGTTAAAATCACCCACAATAATTATTTTATTTGAGCTCAGAACTAAATTAGATATAAAGTCTGAGAAATCAGACAAACTCTGTGTAAGGCCCAGGTGGACGATAGATGATAACAAGTAAGACTGGTTTCTGAGTTTCACAGCTGGGGTGGACAATGTTAAGCATCAGGCTTTCAAATGAATTAAAAGTCTGTCTTGGTCTTTCATTAATTAATAGGCTGGTGTGAAAAATTGCTGCCACACCGCCCCCTCGGCCTGTGCTTCGAGGTTTCTGGTAGTTAGAATGACTCGGGGGTGTTGATTCATTTAAACTAACATAATCATCCTGCTGTAACCAGGTTTCTGTAAGGCAGAGTAAATCAATTTGTTGATCAATTATTAAGTCATGTACTAACAGAGACTTGGAGGAGAGAGACCTAATATTTAATAATCCACATTTCACTGTTTTACTCTTTGGTTCAGATGTGGATACTGTACTGTTCTTTCTTTTTGATTGTTTATGTTTAAGTTGTTTGTTGCTGGTTTTTAGTTTGTTTTTTGTCTTTTTGGAAGCTGACACAGTCTCTATGGAGATGGGTTTTTAGGGGGGTAGCAGGAGGAGAGAAGCTGCAGAGAGGCGTGTAAGACTGCAACTCTGCTTCCTGGTCCCAACTCTGGATAGTCATATTTTGGGGGATTTAATAAATTTGTCCATATTTCTAGAAATGAGAGCTGCTCCATCCAAAGTGGGATGGATGCAGTCTCTCCTAACAAGACCAGGTTTCCTCCAGAAGGTTTGCCAATTATCTATGAAGCCCACATCGTTTCTGGGACACCACTCAGACAGCCAGCAATTTAAGGAGAACATGCGGCTAAACATGTCACTCCTGGTCTGATTGGGGAGGGGACCAGAGAAAACTACAGAGTCCGACATTGTTTTAGCAAAGTTGCACATCGATTCAATATTGATTTTAGTGACCTCCGATTGGTGTAACCGGGTGTCATTACTGCCGACGTGAATTATGATTTTACTGAATTTACGTTTACCCTTAGCCAGCAGTTTTAAATTTCCTTCAATGTCGCCTGCTCTGGCCCCTGGAAGACAATTGACTATGGTTGCCGGTGTCTCTAGCTTCACATGTCTGAGAACAGAATCACCAATTACCAGAGTTTGACCCCCGGCGGGTGTGTCACCGAGTGGGGAAAAACGGTTAGACACATGAACGGGTTGGTGGTGTACCTGGGGCTTCTGTTTAGGACTATGCTTCCTCCTCACCGTGACCCAGCCGCCCTCTTTCCCCAGCTGCTTGGGGTCTGCCGGGGAACAGCTAGCGGGGCCTACGCTATCTTCGGCTGCACCAGCTACAGGGGCCTGGCTAGCTACGGGTGAATGAAGGGTGCGAAGCCGAGTCTCCAATTCAGTAATCCTGGCCTCCAGAGCTGCAAATATGCTACATTTGTTACAGATATCATTACTGCTAAAGGAGGCCGAGGAGTAACTAAACATCTGACACAATGAGCAAGAAAGTGCAGGAGGGACAGGTGAAGTAGCCATGGTGCTAACGAGTCGGCTACGAGCTAAGCTAAGCTAGCGAAACAGTACAGAGACAGTGAGTGAATACTTTGGCTATAAATTAGGTAGTGAGTACACAGAAAGTGTGCTTCGGATGAAGCACGTGAAGATTATACTATGAAAGAAGAATGTATTTAAAAGTTGTTAATTAAATTGCTAAGCAAATAAGCTACTCAGAAACACCACTGTGTTTGAGCAGGAACAGGAAGTGATACTCTACCGCAGAGCGAGCGAACACCAAGTGACAGCGACAGTTACACCTGGTAAAACAGCAACGCTGATGATTTTATTAAAGATGAAAGAATTTAGACCGTTTTTAACTCTCAGTGATGCCGCAGAGTTCGTTTGACTTTGGGACCTGAAGCGGAGTTTTGGACCTAGTTTTGGATTACTCCGCAAGCCTCCTGACTATGGTAGCCGTAACGCTCCAGCAATCCATCAAGCGGTGCGCCTTCATAGCTTACCAAAGTCGTACTAAATATTTTGTGATAGATTTCTGTGCACCGTGTACCACATAAAATCGGTTCGAGGTCAGTAAGCACAACCAGAATTCCTACATAAGGCATACTGTCGATTTTTCAGAAAATTAAAGGATTTTAAGTGCCCCTTATAGTGTGTAAAATATGTTATACAGAAGAAAAGAATATATTGCGATATATATCGTTACTGCACATGCTTCAAATTATACCGTGATATGCATTTTAGGCCATATCGCCCAGCCCTACTCCAAACTACTCAAGAACAAGAATTCATGCAGGGTGACGTGAGGAAAATCAGCGTTCGTGCTCGTTTAAACATTTTCAAATTTGATTCACGCTGCATTATGAAACCATAACTGTGTGTGTGTGTGTGTGTGTGTGTGAGACCAAAGTGGTGGTGACATCTTCAGTTTCCATTTCTGCTGAGGGAGGAACTGGAGTCATGAGGATTACTGGATTTATTTCATTTCATAATTCATTCGATTAGTTTTGTAATTTTTTTTTTTTTTTAAAGCAGACGGTGGAAAATCTTCCTGTGACTCGCTGTAAGCTGGAAACAGACAGAACCTAATTGAGAAATATTCAGAGCATCAATAAGTTTGTCAGACCGATGCGTTGGCGTATTCACTCAGTGTGACGGAGTTAAACAGCTGCTGAGCTTTAGTCCTTTAACTGACGAGGCCATAAAACCTGGTTTCACTGCTCTGAACTGAACCCGACGGCACGAGGTCATCAGACCGACGCACCAAAGATCACAGAGCAGCGAGCGGTCGAGTCACAAACTATAAATTTACAGTAAAAGTGAAACACGAGCAGCTTTTTTAAAATGTAGAAACAGATGTAAAAATAAAAAGGCAAGCATTATAGGAGGTTAACAAGGTTATTACAGTGAACTAAACTAGCTGTGACAAAACATTTTAGTTTTAAAAAATACACTTTTGAAAAAATTCTAACTGTATCATTATTATTGTTATTATTATAATTATTGTAGGGTCTTGACCTTACAGTATAAAGCGCTTTGAGGCAACTGATTTGATGCCATTATAAATCTAATTGAACTGATTTAGTTTTGTGCCCTTCAATTAAATTAATTTCCTCTCTTGTAATTTTGCTAGTAAGTATTTTTGAGTCATTGACATGACACAGCTTGAGTAAGTTTAGGGTCAAACAGTGCTGTATCTATCCAGCAGAGCTTTATGTCACAACATCACTGTAAGGAAATACAGTGTTTTCCAGAAGTCTTGAGCCACCTCCCCATTTCTTTATAATCTGCTTCAAAGGAGACAGACAATCTTGTAATATTTTAAAGTGCTATTAGGCAAAGCTCTCCTGGCTTTCTCAAGACCTTTCACATTATAGTCTCGGGAAATTGGCTTTTTTCATTCATTTGTGTCCTTACAATAAATATCAATGTGAAAACTGGAAAAAAGTAGAGGACAAAATAAGAAGTGACAAACCTAAAAGACAATGAACTATACAGAGCAGATGGAGAGGAGCTGGAAGTCTTAAAGAAACAGAAAAAAACGCCTCATCTGAAACTGTCTCAGTAGATGGACGCTTTCAGGAAGCTGTTCTTAGGAAAGGGGAAACCAGGAGAGAAGGGAGAGGTACTCCAAATTACACAAGCATTGAACTGAGAGTCAGCAAAAACACATCTTATGGAGTGACGAGTCACATTTTACATTTTTGCTCATCAATATGTACAGAGGCGAGGGGTGCAACAGTGAGCGTCTGCAAGTCTCTGAATGGCAAATCTTCCTTTTTCAGCCTCACAATGATCCCAAACAAAGCACAGGGATATTAAAAAACACACAATAAACACCATCAGGCAGGGACTGGCCTCCCCAGAGCCTGAACTTCAACATTATTGAAGCAGTGTGGGATCACTCTGACAGCGAACACAGCAGCCACCAGCGCCCAAAGAAGTGCTTTGAATGTTTTTCGGGGCGGCTGTGACACATCGACAGCTACATTTATTGGCAGCTAATCAGCTTGTTGCTTATTCTTTCACTCACTGCCTGTGGGAACAGCCCTTTCTCTCCTGTATTCGGGTACAGCACATTAACATTGAGGCTGCTGGCAGGAGTGTGTTACAGCCCTCCTCTGTGTGTCTGTGCCAGGCTTTGCCCTCATAGATTATCTCTACAAGAATGTGACCTCCTGCAGCTCCTCTCAGCTCAGGACTCCCTCTAAAAAAATTCTGTCAGTGGGAAAGGATAAAAGCTTTTAATCTGCTGCCACAAACAAAAGCAGGAATGCAACACTCTGAGGACTTTTGGCAATTTCTTCCTCTCGTGTTTGATAAACACCGACCTTGAACTCTTTGCTGAGTTAATTCTTTGTCTACACCAAACCAAAGACAAAATAACTCAAAATAGGTTTCTTTTTTTAAAGAAAATCCTGCCTGCTTCGTGGACCCACAGGAAAAAAAAAAAGATCTTACAGAGCAAATAAATTATCTCAGATCTGCAATTTCGACATTAGTTAGTAGTTAGAAGTCCCTCTGTGTAATTACATGGAGCAGAGCAGGTGCCCAGGATCATCTTACTGGCCTTTACAGTCACACACACACACACACACACACACACACACTCTTGTTTTGATATCTTAGTGAGGACATCTCATTGATGCTTTCCTTAGTCGCTTACCCTAACCACCAACCTAAACCTAAGCCTGACCTACCCAACCTAATTGTAACCCTGTCACTAAAACCACATTGAGTTTCAAAAAATGCCAAGCACTTTTGTCCTCATAAGTGAACGTTGGTCCCCACAAGTAACGCAACATTACAGCTTTCAGTCCTCACAAAGACATCTAAACAGACACACACACACACACACACACACACCTCCCTCAGTGTAAACTGTGACCTGTGTAACTGTGTTTGCAGTAAAGTGACTCCACCCTGACAAATCAGTGAGTGCTGCACGACCACTTGCGTCTTACTGTAACACCACGTGTACGTTTGACCTTTGGGGCTGCACACACACGTTTCATACATAAAGTTACACAAACGCTGGGTCTTAAGAGAAGACTCCTTGGAGCAAAACATCCTAACAAAAAAACAAAAAACAAAAAAAAAAAAAAAGACGGCCACAGCTCGTTATGAAATCTGAGAATCTCCTGTGGCCTACTCAAACCTGTGAACACATGAGCATAACATCAAGTTTTTACTTATTAGTGTTGTCACCGATTCATTTAAACTTTTTTTGTATTACTGACTCTTAGATGAGTTTAAGATTTAAAAAAAAAGGCCAGAATCAAAGTATAACATATCATTTTTAAATATTATTGCTGTTTTATTGTTTTTAACATTATAAATGACTTCCCTAAGCCCATTACAACAGTACACTTTGGAAATGAAAATGAGATGAATTAGTTTTCACTCCGACGAGCATCTGACACTTTCTGATCACAGTCACTGAGAAAGAAGGCATAAAAGACAAAAGGCTTCAACATCAACACTCTGACTACAATTAGCAGAAGTGAGGCTTACAGCTGCTTGTGTCAATCACAGCAGTTTCACCACTTCCAACATGACGGTTTATTTAAAACAAACAAACAAACAAACAAACAAACAAACAAACAAATAGAGTTATGAAGGAAGAAACCTGTCCCCTTTGGCCAAAACTGCGTCTTAGCCGACTGTAGCACGTCTCTGTTTCTGCTGTAAAGCTGGACACTTTAGTATAGGGCTGTATGGGGAGGACTTACTTACTTCTACAGCCTGCCTCGAGTGGTCATTTACGGAACTGCAGTCATTGCCATAAAGAACATTTATGCTCAATGAGGGCAATTCTCAGCCCACGTCATATATTTAAAAACTCAATAATTTACATTGGAATACTTTTTTTAAAAAATCTTAAAATATGTATTTTCTCTTATTTTACTATTACCTATTGCACAGCTGCCAGAAAGCTGAACTTTGCCTCTCTGGTTGATGAGATCAATCAGCGTGTTGTTGGGAAACATTCAAGGGAGTTTATAAAATCCTTGTTGAGTCACTGAGAAAAATTCCCGCTGCCGCCAAATATTCCTGAAATGTCGAACGTGTAAACACATTCATGGAAGCCAAACCCAGAGCTGAAGTGGGGTTTGATGAAATAAGGTCAGGACCCTTTACCACAGTTTACACACTGCCATAGTTTCAACCTTGGGAACGTTGCTTTGGATGGACAGTTTGTCCGTTCCTCACCTTGGGACACGGTCAATGAAACAATGTCAAACATGGATCCTGTGTGTGTGTGTGCGTGGGGGGGGATACGAAGCACAACACAGTATGAGCACGAACAGCCACCTGGTAAACTCCTATTATCAATCATCGAGGTTTCTGCCAGAAAACCTAATAGAACCAGCTACTGTGATAGCGAACCAGGATGGGATTCAATTTAATAATGCACAAAGTGAGCTAGCACCCCTATCTGTCCAGAACTAACAAACTCCTGTCTAAACCCAACCCTGCACCACTCCACTATTTCAAAACTCAGATTTAGTCTTTCAAAGACTTTTCAAGAATTAAAACAATATTAAAACGATGTGAATATAGCACTTTAACCAGACAGCTGGTTTACCCTTTGCTTTAAATGCTTAACAGCTACAACTTCAACTTGGTTACATCTTATTAAACTAAGACAAGAGTCAAATTCAATGTTAGCGATTAACATTTTTTGTTATTAGTCAGCTCTACTGTGTATCATCATGACTCAAGCAGGACACTCAGTGAGTGGCACATTTCTCTTTAACAAACAACATCTACAGCGTCTGTGCTGCAGACCTACTACATGCTAGTTAATCTGCAAGTGAAGCTGCAGTGAGCAGCTAACTCAGGGGTGGGGGAAGTCCAGGCCTCAAGGTTTTAGATCTCACCCCAGGTCAACACACCAGAATCAAATGATTAGTTCATTACCAGGCTTCTGGAGAACTTCAAGACATGTTGAGGAGGTCATTTAGCCATTTAAATCAGCTGTGTTGGATCAAGGACACATCTAAAACCTGCAGGACATCAGGACTTGAGGCCTGGAGTCCCCCCACCCCTGCACTAACTGAACAGTAGAAGGGACCACAGTTACTGTTAGCTGAGCACCCTCTAGTGTTCCTGTCTTGTAACTACATCTCAAACTAAACGTGTGATCAGAAATAAACGTCTGATAGAAAAGAGACACTGCAAAAATGCTAAAAACATTTTCAGGGTCAACATTTCTGTCTTAGCAGCAGTTTTAGCAAAGACTTCGATAACCTCAGCTGTTCTGGGGTCGGGGCACAGAGCCTTCCAGCTTGTCCTGGGCCACCTCCCGGCTGAACACGCCTAAAATGCCTCACTTAGTAGGCATCCTTGTCAGGTGACCAAGGAGCAGCAGATCTACTCTGAGCTCTTTACACTGAAGGCCAGCAGATGTTTTACTGAGAGAACCTGTATCCTGGGGCGATCGTGGCTCAAGAGTTGGGAGTTCGCCTTGTAATGCTACATCCACTGAGGTTGTGGCCCGAGAGACCTAAGGACACACTAGCAGGAAATAAATTCCATAATGCCTGCAGGGATACGTGTTGCCTTATTGTGAAGCAGGAAGGAGAAAACAAAAAATTCAGGTCTCATTTCTAAGATTTACAGCAGAAAATCTGCCATGTTGGTGCAGAAAAGCAAAGAGATTCGGTGCATGGTACAAATCGGCGTGATGACTCAACAAACTGAACTCTGAATGTGCTGAATCAATTTCCAGATGAAGGATGACGCTTCCAGTCATGAGCATGTGGTGTTTGCATCAAACAGGAGTGCAACTATAGAAACCGGCACAAAGAGGATGCACTAGAGCAAGAACACATTAAAACTAACATGCAGGATAAAATCGAACAGTCAGGGCCAGGATGGAAAATGGAAAAGCAGCTGGGATGAGCCAAACTGCAGCTTCTCAGCCGTATAAAACAATAACTGGCTCACAAGACAAAGTTTAAACTCCAAAGAAGAGAAGCAAACAGTCTCCTGCACAAAAATGCTCCACCGCAACCACTTCAAGAAACCCAGGAGTCATTTTTATTAAGTTATGGCTCTTGTGGGGTCTGCCTCTCAATCACACCGACCTAAAAATACTGCCTTTTCCCCTCTCTGAGCAGCACCCAAAATTTTTTAATTGTTGTAGTTGCTTTTAGAGTATCTTGCTCTATAAAATGTGCCTGGCATGCTGTGTTTGTTCTTCCAAAACTCAGGACTGAAACTCGGGAATCCGCTTCTTCCAGTCTGGAGTTTCTGCAGAACAGTGAAGCTGGATGGAGTTTTATTATGAAAAACATCTTTTCCAGAAACAGCCAATCCTCAACCACAGAACAGAACCATTTTTACCAAATATCACCATGACGGCAGTGTGACCCATGACCTCTGACGACTGGTTTTCGACCAGCAGAACTTGAAAAGCTCAAAACTCTGTGTGCGTGTTTTTTTTTCACCTCTTGCAACATCTCGTTGTCCTCCATGTATTTCTTGGCGGCATTGCTGGCGCCCTCCGCCTGCTTCTTGAAGGCTTCGTTGGAGGCCATGAGTGAAGCCTGCTGGGAGAGCAGAGTGGCCAGGCGACGCAGCAACCTGCAACAGACAAAACATCAGTGTGTGATCACACTAAACAGACTGCTTATCAGCCTCCTTTAATTTGATAAACATTTCAGCATCACCTGAAACTCATTAGTAAACATCCTGGAGAGTGGGCAGTACCCACAGGAGAACCATTAAATATCTTCCAAATGAACGAGCTTTGAATTTTGTGAATTCCAGCAATCGAGTATCCAAAACTAGTGATCAGTTTTACAAAACATCCCAAGATATTCCTGCTAAAGAGGGGCAGCAGATTCCAGGGGTTCATTTACATTTTCCACAGAAAAATTGCATAAATGTTGAATTACTTAAAAACAGAGTTGTCCAGACTCTGCTATTGAGCTAGCAGGCTATACCACACAGCGACATGACCGAACAGTGGACTCCGGTAAGTGCAAAGGAGGGGGGCTCTGTATGTATGTGAACAACAGCTGGCGTACCAACACAGTGATAACAGACCGTCACCGTTCACCGGACATTGAATATCTGACTGGTAAATGCAGGCCCATCTACCTACCTAGGGAGTTCACCGTTGTCATAATAACAGCTGTTTACATACCACCAGATGCTAATGCTAACTCGGCGATCGCACTCCTGCATACAAACATCAATAATAAACAGAGCATTTACCCTGACGCTGTACATATCGTAGCAGGGGACTTCAATCACGCTGACTTAAAAAGAGCAATCCCCAAATTCCACCAGCACGTCAAGTGTGCCACTAGGGGTGACAAGATTCTGGACAAAGTTTATTCCAACATCAAAATGGGCTACAGGGCCAGACCTTTGCCACATCTGGGTCAGTCTGACCACTTGTCACTGTTTCTAATCCCTGCATATGCCCCCCTCAAGAAAACTGCTCCTACCATCACAAAGAATATTACCATATGGCCAGAGGGTGCCTCTCAGCAGCTGCAGGACTGTTTTGACAGGACTAACTGGGATATCTTTGAACATCAGGACTTGGAAATGTTCACAGACAGTGTTCTCTGCTATATAAAACACTGCATAGACACTGTTACAGCAGTCAAATGGATCCGGGCTCATCCCAACCAAAAGCCCTGGATGACCCGGGAGGTCAGGCAGCTGCTGAAGGAGAGGAACATTGCGTTCAGGTCTAGCAACAGGGATCACTACACCACAGCCCGATCCAACCTGAAGAGAGGCATCAGAGAGGCGAAGGGGGACTATAGGAGGAGGATTGAGGACCATCTGAAGAGTAATACCAGCCGGCAGGTGTGGCAAGGCATCCAGCACCTAACCAACTATAAGATCAATCTCGGAGCTGCGGACGGTGACCTGGAGCTGGCAGAGGAGCTGAATATCTTCTTCGCCCGCTTTGAGACCAGGGTACCGGAGGTATTGGAGCCACAGCAGCAACACGCCACCCATAGCAGCACCACCCTCACCCTGGAAGAGCACGAGGTGAGGCGCATGCTGCAGGCTGTTAACCCGAGGAAGGCGGCGGGTCCTGATGGTGTGCCAGGTCGAATATTGAGGGATTGTGCAGAACAGCTGGCTGGGATCTTCACCAGGATCTTCAACAAATCCCTCGCACAGGCGACTGTCCCACTCTGCCTGAAGTCCTCCACCATAGTCCCCTTGCCTAAGAAGCCCCACATCACCGGCCTGAATGACTACAGACCGGTGGCACTCACCCCAGTGGTAATGAAATGCTTTGAGAAGCTGGTCCGCAGACACATCACAGCAGCCCTGCCCCGCAGCCTGGATCCACATCAGTTTGCCTACAGAGCAAACCGGTCCACGGAAGACGCTGTAGCCACAGCACTCCATGCTGCATTAACACACCTGGAAGAGCATGGTAGCTATGTGCGGATGCTCTTCGTGGATTACTGCTCAGCTTTTAACACCATCCTTCCACACAAACTGGTGGCCAAGCTACAAGACCTGGGGCTTCCATACAGCACCTGCATGTGGATCAATAGCTTCCTCTCAGGCCGTAGACAGAGAGTCAGAGTTGGCCATCACACATCCTCAGCCCTGAGTCTCAGCACT
Source organism: Perissodus microlepis (assembly GCF_051167445.1). Taxonomy (NCBI): domain Eukaryota; kingdom Metazoa; phylum Chordata; class Actinopteri; order Cichliformes; family Cichlidae; genus Perissodus; species Perissodus microlepis. The sequence continues at coordinate 32,877,026 of NC_140480.1, forward strand.
GGCCGATAAAAACCCTGAAAACTATACATTTCACACCTGAGCCTCAAGTCTCGCGGCCCGGTACCAAACGACTCACGGACCGGTACCGGTCCGAGGCCCGGGGGTTGGGGACCGCTGATTAAGAGGACCCGAGGGAAGCTCGGAAAGCTAAGCAGAAGTTATTTGGAGAGGAGAGTGACTGTTGCTGGTTGAAAAGAGAGGTAAAAAAAAACTTCAGTGGTGTGGAAACATTATGGGTTCGCGGAGTCAGACGTGGATCAAGTAGACATAGTGTGTAAACTTTGCTACGGTGTCGTAGCTGCACCACAGAGCAACACTGCAAAGTTCTCTAAACATAGATGTTTACATTTTTCATTTATTTTTTATATTGCAAACATTTGCACTGTTATCAGTATTTGCACACTATTTTATATTATTTTTTGACAATCTTTAAAGTCATTATTCAATACATTGTTATTGTTAAATAAATATCGTCAAATAATCGAGATCTCAATTTCAGTGAAAATAATCGTGATTATCATTTTTGCCATAATCGAGCAGCCCTAGGATCAGAGGTAGATCCATGTTCCCAGTAAAGAGGTCCGGGATTATGACATCACAAAGTCAGGAGTTGCTTCACGCATGGATACATGTATAGTAACACACTGTGACCCCTGACATTTCCCCGCGTGCTGTGTAAGGCGTTCGTGCTGTGTGTGGCGTCGACAGGCGCTGATGTAATTGTAGCTCACTGTGGGTGGAGGGCGGGGCAGGTACACTGAATATCTGCCCCCATTCATGTAAGTTGTGGGAGAGAATCACTGAGCTGCAGCTTTGGATTAAAGGAGCAGTCCAGAGTTTATTCTGAGTGGGATGGAAAGTTTCAGAGCACTTCTGCCAACATAGTTATCAGACAGAAAAATAAAATGAAAGTATGAACCGTGCGTTTCCTCTCAGCTCACATCAGACTCCAGACTCGGAGACTTTTGATGTGAAAATTGATGCTTTTAGTGCACATAAAGTAGGTTAACAAGCAGACAGTTTAGCATTTGATTTTAATTTTAAGTCTTCACAACAGTTTGCCTAGTTTCAGTGTTTTTGTTATGAATAACCTATTTGAATGAAACATTAAACACAGGAATGTAAAATCAGGCTTCTCCTGCAGAGATGAGTAACAGGACGCTGAAATTTGAAGCTGACTTCACTCTGTAAAAAACCTGCAGATGTGAAGCTTGCTCGGGGTAAATTTACCACCTCGGTGAGCAGTTACCTCGTGGCTGCTGGTTCACCATCATGTGAGGCTGAAGCCATGTGCCAGTTGTAAATATCTCATTGGTGATGCATTCAGGAACATTCTGACAAACAGCAGAAACCAGCAGGTTCTGTCTGTGCAGTTTGACTCACACTCAACCTGCAGCTATTTTCAGGGTGTAAAACTTCCCCAGCAACACACAGCGCTGATAAAATGTCAAATACACACTGACCAGTTTCTGTGAGCTGCAAAAGTGACCCAATACACATTCACTCTGATCGATTATGCCCAAAAAACAGTCTCACTATTATTTAGGGCTGCCACAAACGATTATTTGATAGTCGACTAGTCACTGATTATTTTTGCGATTAGTCAATTAATCAGATCATGCATCCATTGTACGTAAAACTACAGGTTATTGCACCAGCATGCATCTGCTCTTATATAACTATCATTAGCTTACAGCTTTAAGTGTTTAAGGTATGTGCTAACTAAAAATAAAGACAAGATGGTAGTTTATTAAATTTTAATTAAATGTGCAGATTGTTTCGGTGGAGTTTAATAAACTCAGCCGATTTACTCAGGAACAAATAAAATACTGAAAAAAACAAACAATAACATTTTTAAGTTATCTACGTGACTTATATATCATGTTTAACCTGAGTAGCGAAAGACGGCGGTGGGTTTGAAAATGATTTGCCGGGAATCCGCTGCTCTCACGGGCTCTAGTGAGCCTTGCCCCCGGCTAGCTATCGAGCTAGTGGGTAACAGACGTCTCCGAAAACGTCAGAGCGCTTTTGAAAATATGTGGTGTCTTGATAAACTGAACAGATATTTGAGGTTTACACAGCTACATTCTCGCCTGAAAACACGTTAAACGTTTATTTTGTGACCCAGAAAGAATAATAAGAGTAATATTAAAACTAACTAGCTGCTGCTATTGTTGTAAACTGAGCTGGGCCGCGCTATGAATTCTGGGACAGAGCTACTTCTTCTTCGGGGTTTAACGGCAGCTGGCATCCTTGTACATGCAGTGCTGCCATCTTCTGTTTCAGTCCGTTATTACACTTAAATCCTACTACTCATTCGTGCGTCTTTTGGGATCTTACAAAGCTTCAAACGACACGTCGACTATTAAATTAGTCGTCGACAATTTTGATAGTCGACGTAATCATGACTAGTCGACTAATCGTGGCAGCCCTACTATTATTATTGTGCTAAATATTGTAATTTCAGTTATTAATTCTTGACTTTTCAACAGAATTCAAATGAAATACAAATAACTGGGGACAGAACAGCTGGAAGAGGAGCTGGAGAGGTCATCTGGTAGAGAATTACACTCAAAACTAGCAGGTGATTTAAACCACAAAGGCTGTCTCTGCAAGGGCAACAGTTGGTTTCTGACAGATTCATACAGATCTGCAAAGTAGCCAAATGGAGACCAACAGCCTGGTCACATGGTGCTGAAAGGGGACCAAGGTGAGAGACTCAGCAGGACACATTCACTTAGACCAAAGAGTCTTTGTTTTGCTCAAGATGAATCACACTGGGTGACTCTGGGCATTTATGGTGAGGCAAATATGCACTACTGTAACAACGAGAGAAAACAAAATTTGCCTGAAAAGCTACACCTAGAAGTATGTTCTCCTTATTGATCTGTGCTGCTGTGTTAGCATAAGTAAGGCTGAAAAATATATTGTTAACTGTTAATAACACCACAACACAGCTCAGCGGATGGTGCAGAGTATTGTAAAGGTATCGGGACACGCAGGATGATACATTACTTCTTAAGTAGTTAATAAGCAATGTTTTACTTCTGCAAAGGCACCAAGTGATTGTTTTAGCAACATCACTGTTCATGGTTTAAAATTCCCTCACTGCTTTTTCCCCAGCCTTGAATGTTTACTATAACAACATGGAAAATGTTGAAAAAACAGTGCATTAGTCAGGAACAGTGGTGGATTATTCCACACATGTCGCTGGATGCCATATTTGTTGCAGCAGGAGGGTGTGCGTGTGTGTGTAGCTAGGTTTAAGTTTGGTGTCTTTAGCGGTTTAATAGATACATCAGGTTGTAAGTCTGATTTATCTTCTGCAACACCACAGCAGCCTGTTTGGATCGGTGTGTAAACTGCTTCAAGGTGACCAAAAGTGGAGTAGTTTACACGAGGAATAAAAGAGATTTCTCCATCTCAAGTGTCTCTAGGAGGAGCGACTGTCTGTTCCAAATATGGCTGTCAGTTACTTCACAGGCCTGAAATAATCTGACCAGGCAGCTGCCAGAGCTTCAGCCTTTCCACAGTCTTCTTCTTGGCTCAGGCTGGAAATTCTTGAGCTGGAGTTCCCGGTCACAGCGGCCTGGCAACGGAGGGCACGGTCTAAACTTCCTCCTGGCATCTGCTTTACAGCAGCTGTCGCATCACATGCTGCGCTGCCACGGTGAGTCACAGAGCAGCAGCTGCTGCACACCAAAAAGTACCCCAGAAGAGCAGCAACAAGAAGGACGTGCTGCTGCCCCCTGCAGGCGACCAGGGGGCACAGAACAACTCTGCAATCAAAACTGCACCAAACTGATCTGTCCTGATTTATTGTCACTTAGACCCACCAGCTGTAGGTCAACCAGGATCCGTCAGGGTCACATGACCACTGACTGCTCAACTAAATATTTAGAAAGATTCAAAATAAAATCTCACACAACACTCACGAGAAGCCAGCTGACTGTAGCAGCAGCAACTCCAGTAAACTGAACCGTCAGCAAATAATTGTTATCAATAAAAGCCCCCAAAATACGCATGCAAATGTCATAAATTTCACAAACTGCTGTGTCGTAAGTAAGACCCTCTAAGGTTCAAGTAAAGCTGCAAAACTAATATAAATCTCTCAAATTATCTACAGGGTGTTGATTTGAGAGCTTGCTGTATTTTACCCTCCCGTAAAAAGACGTAGTCTTAGTGTAAGATCAGTGCATTCAGATCAGGCTTTTTATGCATTCAAATACTGTGAAAACTCAGGATTCAGACAGGCTGGTCTCCAAGTCACACTTTGTTTTGCAACTTTCTGATGAACACAGCAGACAAATTTCAGGTATTGACAATAACTGTGATACATACAAAAAGTAAATACTACTTCCAGCTGTTCCTTTTAGGGGTCACAGCAGATCATACACCTCCCTCCTCACCCTGCCCCAAATAAGACATGATATCAGAAATGATCTAAGACAATGGATCTGAGGATTTCACCTCAGGAATGAAGGAGTGGGTAATTTCAGTTTTTCCTGCTGTAAAAAGGGAAATCTATTTATAGATTTCGCCATCCTCACATACTGACTTCTTAAGTCAGTATGTGAGGATGGCGAATGAAACAAGCCTTCTTCTTTGATGGATTTCACTGGTAACTTTATGGATTTTCAGCCCAACAACAAGCCGTCAGACCAGTAACAACATGCCATGTTGCTGAAGTCTGAGGTTAGTTGTACTCAGTCACGTCTGACTCTGAGTGGGTGAGCCAATCAGGCTGCTTCGCACCTGTGAGGTCTCTGTCCAATCTGGATGGGGATTTACACTGTACAGTGGAAACACACACTGACAGACACACACACGGTCAGCTGCTCATTCTTTCCGCCCGACTTTAAATTCCTCTGAGTTTAGATCAGTCGGCCTGTTGGGTCTATTCTGGTGCGACTGAGTATCCCACTGCAAGCTCGCTTTAGGACAGAAGTTCAGAGAGAAGTTCAGCTGCACGCTGGTCCTAACTCCCATTTGTGGTCGTCTCCTCACTCCTCAGTGCACTGACGACCCTTTCGCTCTGTTTGCATGCTCCTGTGGAGGCTTCGACTGATTCAGCACTCCCAAGCAATCAGCCTTAAGGGAAAGTCGGCTATAAAGTCGTCCCAACACTGATGAAGGCTTACTAATAACACTCTTACAGTGCAGCATCCGCTCTGTGTCAAAAATGGAGGAAACTCAACAAGAGTCTGTGGAATCTTCATGGCATTAAATCTCTTAATTTGCAGTTCTTTTCGGAGTTTGTGGTGAATGATTTCACCGCTCATACAGCTGGAAACAATTTTACACTTCAGCTCCTGATTTTAATTGTGTTGAAACTGTTAGATTTAGGCATTAAAAACCACTAGTTTCACCCCCATGTGACACTTAATTGGATAAATGGTTAACAGGATGGTGACGGGGTGTAGAAAAAGTTCCTGGTTTCACTGCTCTGTTTTCTTTTACAGCAGGATGACAGACTTTGGTGGAGAATGTGGACAACATACGTGCTGCAGACACAAAAACTATTACTGCTGAATTACAACAGAGTCAAAGTCTGTAACACAAAAAGTGGCCATGTGTCCAACAACACAAACAGACTTCTGTATTGTGACAATTTTAGCACAGGATCAGGCAGCTCTTTGCCTCTTTTAAAACTTAGTACGTTTATTTGCATTGTTTGTTTTATTTTGGATCTATTTTTGAAATATGTTTTAATTTAATTAATACTTTTTTAATGATCTAACAAAAAACAAGGAATAAGAAGACCGTGTCTTTAATTTTAAAAATTGCCGCAGTTCAGAAATGTTGCACCTTCTTTAAAAACCCTGAACACAGCTGATCTTTTGTGATCTCTGAGTCTAAGCAGAGCTCGGCCTGGTTACTACCTGGATGGGACACTGCCTAGGAACTAGTTTACAGCACCTTATCTTACCCTTCCCTTTATAAAGAGACTCTTAAGTGGGAGTGGGAGGGCGAAGAAGATGAAACCACCTTTTCTGTGATTGAAATCGAAAAAAAACAAAAAAAAACAAAACAAAAAAACCCACCGGAAAACCCACAGAGCTCAGATCTGTAACGACAGCCCATGGAGGAGAGTCGGTCTGGCTATAATGACACACAAACAGAATTTAGACTCCATGAGGTCGAGTATTCCAGATGCACGAGGCAGCATCATGTATCATTCCCATCCTGATCCAGAAAGTTCGATCAGATATTAGTGGCGATGTGCCGATCTATGAAGCCGATCTAGTTTGACCGTTTAGGTCGTTCTCTGAGCAACTATCCGATTGCTAGCACAAAAGCTAACAGCTGTATCCTTGGTTTAAAGTCTTTCCAGTGAAGTGAGGCTACTGTGGCTGATCCTAAAACGTAAACAGCTTGAGGTGAGGGGTGTGTGTGTCTTACAGGCAGAGCAGCAGGGCGAAGCCAGCAATGTACTCGTTCCTCTGTGCTCTGAACAGCTTCATGTGGATGTGCTCGATGGCTGTCGGGTGGTTTGCCAGATCCACCTTCTCCGTCACACTGTACTTCCTCACCTCACGGAAAGCATCTGTACAGGAAACACACGGAAACGTCACCTTTCTGCATCTTTAATTCACAGTAAACTTATTTTGTAGCTGCACTGTAGCTCTGCTGCTTCCCTGCTGGCTGAGGTACAAAGTCGGTGCTTACTGGGAGCAAACTATGTCCTACCACACACGCACACAACAGAACTGATTTCTGGCACAGGTACTGAACTGTTAATGGTTGATGTTTTTAAAACCCGAACTTAAACAACTGTTTAAAATAATTATTATTAGTAGAAAACCTCTTGCTCTAAGTAAACTCTCTGTGAGGCCGTTGGCAGGAAAAACCTGGTTTATGTTAGAAGCTAGTTCAAATCACAATGTGTGGTAAACCTGGGCGGATAAATGTGGCTACTGAGCAGAGAAGTACTGGATATACTGTCACAATACAACATGTAATTACAGTTGTACTTCCTAAACAACATTTAAGCATATGAAAAAGTAAAGCTGTCTTTCTGCACAACCAAATGAGTAGCTTCTATGTTTAGATGGAAACATCTCGAATCCCTGTGATCTGCGATCCCTGTGATCCGACTACGACAGATGTTATGTATCTGGGAAAATTTTGCAGTTACTTTGATGCTTTACAAAATCACAGACTGATGCCGAACTTTAATTTAGTTTTAAATGTTATAAAAGCCACACATTATTTCTGCCTAACACTCCTTTGATAAAGAGTTTGGCAACATTTCATCAGCTGGACTCTGAACACGCTGTTATTACAAAGTAAGGAACTGATGGTGCCGTTGTTTACCCGTGCTTCATCAAACTTGATTGAAATGGAGCTACAGCAGCGTCCTCCACAGACTGGAAGAATGCAGAATATCGACTACACTTTGGCTAAAGGCCACCTCCCAACCAATCAACAAAAGCACTGCAGACGTACCGATGAGCAGAAAGACGAGGATGGCGATGGCCACCATGAAGGCGGTGTTTCCATAGAGAGTGATGGCCTTTATGATGCGAGATTTGAAAATGCTGTTCCACCTAAAAAAACAACAACCAGGAGAATAAAACACAAATCAGTCGGCAACAACAAGAAGAAGACAGGTTCACTTTTATACATTTTTACATTATAGAGACATTAGAGTCACTTTTCTTTTCTTTATTTATTATTTTACTCTTTGTTTGGAGTAATCTGAATGAGTTTTTTGTTATTTTATGAAGCCATTATTTAATTTTTAAATGTTGTGTTGGACACTACTGGTGCTGCAGGACAGGAACTGAACTTCTGGGATAATTAAAATCCATCTTATCGCATCTTTTGGGAGCCAAAAGTGATCCAAGCATGCTTGAAGTGATGGAAAAAAAGAAGAGAGCAGAAGAGAAAGGATGGACGAATGAATGGTGATCTTAATGTTTTACAACACAGCAACTAAACCTGGAGCTCTAGCCCCCTCTAGGGGCCAAACAAAAACAGACATGAGCTCAACTGTGCAGTGACCTCTGCAGGAAGCTGGTTATTAAGAATATAGTTAGTACAGTTTTATATTTATTTTTATTTAGTTTATATTATATAGAATGTTTTTTTTTATTTTTTATTTGCTTTAGTTTGAGCCATTTTCTAGAGTCAGTTCTTAGTACTTTTAGAACTTTTAACAGTTTCAGCTTTGGGTTTTTTTTTTCCATATGAGGGAGTGGGATACACCAAAGTTTCAGTCTGAATAACCACATTGTTATTATATAAAATTGCACATTTTCATTTTACACAGTTTAAGTACAATTTCATTTTGTTTTATTTTTTTTTATTTCGGTTGTCTAAAAAACAAACAAAAAACATGTCGACACCTTGTTTTATTAAATTGTAATTATGGTTAGCAACAAAACTGTTAAGTAAGTTTAGTTTTTGTTTTCCTGCTTCCTGAGTCATGAATCAAGAACAATGATATTGCGGTGTGAAACTGACTAAAAGGGACAACAATATTACTTATCCTTGTTGTTTCTGGGTTAATGTACCATCCAACAAACGCAACTGTTGCTCAAAGCCTACATAAGCAGAGGTCATGTTACTGCATTTATCTATGTTAGGTTACACCATTGCTAAAAACAGTCAATCAGATAAAAATGATAAACTTTCTTTCACATATGAAAATAACAAAACAAAGGCTATTTTTAATTCTTGATATCTAGTCAGATAAAATAATTTAAAAAAATCCTCTATGAGGTCTAGCACTAAAACTTCTCTACTTTTATTGACTTTTTCTTTGTTGGATTTCTGCTCCTATCAGCGCTGTGCCATGTGTGCGTAGTTAATCAGAGCTCATCATTCGGCAGTCAGGAGGTCTTTTAATGTGATCACAGTCACACAGAGCTGCTCTGTTTGAGGACAAACTGAACTCTGCTGCTTCCATCAGCGAGCTTCACGCTTCTCCAGCTAAAAATTAACGGCCAAAGCTTCCTCTCATGAAGCCAACAGCACACGGACACAATGTTGTAAATGCTTTGCATTGGCTGCTTTAAACCCAGATGGGCCAAGATTTATCTCGCCGTCTGTTTGTCGTGTGACAGTATCGAAAATCCATGAATGGGGAAGTTTTCAGTAAGGCAGAGAAAACATTCAATATCCAGAATTGTCTAATTGTCTGTAATTTTTCCCATGAAAGACACATCCATCAGCAGGGTTGTTAAAATGTCTGCAGAGATTTCTATAGAGGTACTTTCTTGTGATTGTGATACTTTGTTTTGTTTTCAAGGTGTACTAAACTACAAAAGGATCGGTGTAGGGATGCATGCATCAAAACTGGTCCCCTACCAGCCCAAAAGCTCGGCAACAATGAGCCGACATTACTGGTTGTGTCATGTGCATCTGTGAAATCGCCACAGCCTTATCACCTTTCCCTCTCTGTAAAGTGGCACTCTGAGCTCCAGCTGATACATCAACTCAAACAACGGCAAGCATAAACTGGGTGGAACAAAAAAGTGTCAGCAGTTTGGAGATATTCCACACTGGTGCACCAACACCTTGTTTGTATGTTTGCAAATGTTTTTATTGACTGTAAACTGCGGTCAAACCCAGCTGACTGACAGCTTAGACGATAATCTCTCTCATTTAAAAGTGAAATGGATTGAAAGTCATTTCTTTCCAGCTGCTAGTTTACTACAAACTACTGACCTTTCCAGGCAGTAGTTTGTACTGGCAGATATCTTAAGCCAAGGTAACGCTATCAGATTTGAGCTGGAAAACGCTTGAGGCCAAGACAGGTGTGTGTGAGTCAGGTGTTACCCACCTCTTGGGTGAGATGAAGGGAATGCAGAGCAGCAGAACTAAGAAGACCTCAGCGTAGAGGAAGGTGGCCACCGCAGTCCACTGCAGACTCATCCTGACTTCTGAACAGGAAACACAGAGCAGGTTCACATGTCAAAAACACCATCACATGGCACTTGATCATGACATCTACAGTTAATCGTTCTCAATAAGCAGAAGAACAGAATAACTACTTTATTGCCATTCACAACGTACAGCAGTTAGTGCACATTAGAACAAACTGTATGACTTTAATCCACCCAGTTATCAGACACTTTCATCCATCAGTGCTCTGGCTGCCTCTGGTTGATGTGCTGCTCTGATGTTTAATATATTCATTTCATCAGATTGAGAATTAACGTGATAACATACCAGTCACACAAACTACCCAACTGACCGAGGCAGGAACAGTGTGCACGTAAAACACGTAAAACTCAGACCCTAACAAAACTTTAAATACAACAGTTAAACTGAAAGTGGCAGTTTCACAGCACCTCTGCTTAGCACCAATTGCATTTTAGCTCCTCCTGGTTTGCAGCAGTACCGGCGAAAAGTGTGAAGCCAACCGTCTTTCTTTATAATTTGCTAGGAAAATTGGAAATACTTTAGATACAAAACACATGCAAACATAAGTATATTAAGGCAAAAAACATATTTGTATTAGCTTGAAAGTCAATATTTGCTGTAACTGCCTTTATTATTGAACACAGCCTCTTTTAGTCAGCTTTCTTGTCATTCAGGTCTTCAGGAATGACTCTCCAGGAAATTCAAAGCTCTGTTCTGGATGTTAGCTGGTTTCTGGGAACAAACTCCCAGAAAGCCTCAGATCAGCTGAAACACTCAGTTTATTTAAATCCAGGTTGAAGACTCACCTGTTCTCAGCTGCATTTGAATAAAGCACCAAATCCACAGTGTTTTACTTTTAAGCTTAAAATTTCAAAACTTACATTTAACTACTGATTTTATCTACTGTTCCTTCCTGTTTTCCCCTCCATTTTAAATCATGCTTTTTATTTGTTTTTGTTTTTTAATGTCTCTGTAAAGCACTTTGAATCACCTTGCTGTTGAATTGTGCTATATAAATAAACTTTTTTGTGGAACCTTTTGTTCCACTCTCTATAAAGATGATCTCACACTTCAATAATGTTGAAGTTTGTTTTCCAGGGAGGCCAATCAGAATCCAAATCCTTTTACTGTCATTAAACATCAGACATTCAACAAATACAGAAGCAACTTCCTGTGAGCAGCATTTAGAATAGATCCATCCATCGCAAACACACAGAGACAGACAACCACTCGCACTCACATTCACACCTGTGAGTCAATCATTAAATTCAGAACAAATAACAATAGAAACAAATATAAAAATACAAACAACATAAATGCAAAAAGTTTATACAGATGTGCAAGGGTTCTCTGTGCGGTGGTGCTAATATGTATGTTGTTGTGTGTATGCGTTGTATGCATGAGAGAGATGTGTGTTTTGAGGTGGGGCATGTGTGTGTATCTGTGCTCAGTATGATGGCTTGCGGAAAGAAACTGTTCCTGAGTCTGGATAGACCTGTAGCGTCACCCTGAGGGCAGCAGGCCAAACAGGTGAGACGCAGGATGGATGGAGTCTCTTGTGATTGGCTCTGTAGATGTCAGTAACTGACATCTATTTTATTTTAACTTTTAGATGCATTTTATTGTATTGACGGTGTGTTTGAGATCTTTGTCTTACTGAAAAATGAATCCAGTGGTGAACCACACACTGCTGGCTGAAACGCTCCAAACTATGACAGTCTCCACTGTGTCTAACAGATGGCTGTAGACACTCACTGTTGTACTGCTCTCCCAACCTCCAGACAAAAAAAAAAAAATCATATCTGGATCCATTGCTCCACAAGCATTCTTGTGTAATCTGCCTCTGACCTTTCTCCCAGTTTCCCTTCCTGAAGAACGGCTTCTTGACAACCAGCCTTTCATTGAGACCATTTCTGAATTCACCTGGTAGACATAGCTTTTTAGGCACGACACTTTGCCCAGTTTCCTCACATTTTTTAAGGACACATTGAACCTTGTCATTTGATTTTTGGGGTTTCCTCTGTTTTCTTGTATTATTGTAGGGTCTGTATTTTACAATATAAAGCACCTTAAGGCAACAGTTTTTGTTATTTGGCACTATATAAATAAAATAAAATGTAACTGTCAGCCACGTGTAGCCACAACACTGGCTCGTCCCTTGAATTAGGTGCCTTTTTATAATGAATAGTTCACAGGTTAGAAAACCAAAATAAAATTCTTTGAAAATGGAACATGGACTGGACTGAAAATGAGTGAAAAGGCAGAACAAACATCCAAAGAAAAACATTTGAAAGATTGGAAAACTATTACTTTAACACCACTTTGAAAAAGTCTGACTCTTTGGAAACTAAAGAAAAAGAAGCGAGGAGTGGCTCAAGACTTTCACATAGTTCTGCATGAAATTTAAAAAAAGAAAAAATGTAAATGGGTAACTGTCATGTTGCTGATGTTGTGGAAGCCAGATTTTCACAGATCATACTTTATAAAAATGTTACAACCCCATGAAAGTGGATTTTCAGTGTATGGCTTCTTTCAGCGAAGCTTAATGACATTTTTCTAAAAATGCACTCCTAATCCTGTTCTAAGATTAAATCTAATAAACTCATTTACTTCTTCCACAAAACTGAAAAGCAACACAGCCCATTTTAGAGCAACCCGATGGGTGGAGGCCAGAGACTTCTCCTTATTCTGAGATTGACGTCTTTGTAGACGATCCCTGACAACAATAAGTGAAAAAGACAAAAGCTAAAACAAAAACTGAATAAAGCATTTGAGTGTTTTCTTTTTTTTCTTCCGTTGGCTGTGTGCAGTGTGAGCACTCGTGAGGAGTTTGCTTTGCTTCAGATATGGCAGCTCAGAACAGCTGTGTCATTGCGGCTCCGCAAAAACTGCAGAAACACAGCGGAGCATCACGCCTCCTTACACATTAAAACACCGATAACGCCCCTCATCGATCCCACAACACTACTCCCTGTTACAGCTCACTTCAGCCAAGAAACCAAACCAAACCACAAATATTCACTGGCAGTACATTTTACCAGCTGCGACACACAGATTAAGTCCTGAAAACTCTCAGCTGTCTGACCTAAAAACTTTACTATCCTACCAGCACTCATTTCACATCTTCCCAATTTGCAGACTCTCCAGTGAGCTGATAAATTTGCAGGTCTGTGTATCTGCTGGAAATAAAGTCAATAAAATGAACTATGTGCTGGGAAGTAATTAAACTTGTTTTTTTTTTTTTACATTAGCTAACTACCATGCTAGCTAGTTTCCCCTTACTAGTTACGTTTTCTTTTAGAATTACCCAGGTTATTACTGAAGGTTCAGTCTATTTTCTGGAAAACCGAGCATTCTGTTTCAAATTCACATCTATTCCAAGCGCTTGTTTACAAAAACAAGTCACTTATTTCGCGCCACTCGTTGAAGCTAACTGTTGGTTGCTGCTAGGAGCAATTAGCCTCGGTAAGCTGGAAAGAATCGGGGTGCTGATTGTTAGTGAACAGGTGGGACTCACCTTAACAAGCACCGCACACAGGGGAGGAGATGTGTCCGCACTGCACTTCCAGGAGCTTTAATTCTCCACTGACTCTGCTGTTAGCTGCTAGTTTAGCCTCCTGCTGTAAACACTTCCGGGTATTTTAGTGCCAGCTCATCTTGAAATACGATTGGACACGGAGCCGGAAGGGCGGAGGCACGTGACCTATCGTTGCGTCACTTTATTGTTCTATAGTAATCATTTAATGAATTTATAATTATTATCTTTTTGTACCTCACGTGATATTACATCTTTTGTTGAATGAAAAATACCATGCGATAATTCCAGTAAATTCCTTTAGTAGCTTACATTGCTTTTTAACGTGATAATTAATTGCATTTCAATTAATTTGAATGTTTTTTAAATTCACCATTTATTGTGTAAATTTTTATTTTATTTTTTGGTACACATGACCCTCATAACAGCATATTGTTGGAGGTGTATGCACATAAGCCACGAATTAATGAAATACTACGATCTGCGTGTAGTCTCTGCACATTATATTTTAATCTCTGAAAAAAATGTAACTTAAATTTAGACCACCATCTTTTGTAGCATGTTACATTTTATTTGTATCAGATACGATATACATATAAAATATGTAGTATACAGATTAAACGCTCATTTAATTAGTAGTTCCGTAGTCTATCCAACAGAGGGAGACATTGTCCATAAAAATCAGGCCTGCTTCAAAACAAGGACAAGAGCCTGCTCTCTGTTGTTCTATTTCCACAGGTAATTATTTACATGTGGAACTTGTATTTAAAAAAATATTTATTTAAATAATATAAATGCAAACAACTATGTCTGAAGTATATCAGATTCACATTAATTGTATTGTTTTTTTTGTTTTCATTGGCCTGTGACTGGATAAAGACCTGCATGAACCGAGGGTCCCATGGCAAAAATGTTTTCTCATAATCCTTACTGATCTTTCTTTAGTCAAAATGAAAGTACTTTCATGTCATGAGGCCTAAATTACAGCTGACTTAAAAAAACTAAAAAAACTAAAAATAGAATGGAATAATTTAGAAATCATTAAAAGACAATATTACACCTTTGAAAATACTGGACATTATTGTTTTGTTTTGGGGTTTTTGTTTTTATTCTAACATGATCTTTAGGTCATCACAATGGTTTAAATGGTTGGGATATTACAGCTGCTTAACATTTTGTCATATTTCATAATGTAATAAATGTCTTCATTGGGTCTGGAGGACAGGTGGGCCAGTTTAGAATACGCATTTTTGTTTTTTGTTATTTTACTAACATTCAGCATTAATGGTGCCTTCACAGAGGTGCATATTACCCATACCAAAGAAAAAAATGGACTCTAATAAGCTATGTTGTCCCTCTCCTCTTTAACCTGGAGGACGCTGTATCCGTGATTATCAAAAGGATTTTAAAATATTGATTAGTCAGACCACAGGCCATGTTTCTAACTTCAGTCAATTAAAAGATCAGTCCCAGAAAAGGAAGGAATTTTTCTTAATTTTGTTTATATATTAGATTTTTTCACCTTTGCACTTCAGAGGGTCATTAATATGGCCCAAAAAATCACCGGACATCCTCTTCCCTCTTTGAAGGACCTGTACAACACTTGCTGTCTCAAGAGGGCACGCAGCATCGTACGGGACTGTACACACCCAGGACACTAAGTTAAGTTACGGTGTCATGTTGTGTTGTGTCATGTTGTGTTGTACGTATTGCTGACGTGGGACAGTTTTCCAATTTCATTGTACCATTGTACTATGTATGACTGTGCAATGACAATAAAGAGTTATCTTATCTTATCTTGTCTTAACAAATAATAAATAAAATAAAAAAACAACAACACATAAACCTTACTAGACATTTTTTTGTACATGTTTCTGCATATGCTGCACTAAGATTTGACGTAATTATGTAGTTTTTGTAATTTTTTCTAGTGGACGTGTGACTTGTTTGAGCAGCTTTGTCTTTGCCAGGTCCACATTATAAATGAAGATGTGCTCATAATAAATTCACTAATTAAATAATGCTTACATTGACTTGCTGCTCCCTCTTGTGGTACACATTGGTATTGCATGAAAGCTAGCATGGGCCTGTTTTTAATTCATATTCACATCTATTGAAACTATACTAGACATTTGGGACATGAAATGATATTAACTGGTTGTTACATTCTGTTGATATTTTTACTTGTTTTTGGAAAGTTTGAAATTATTATTTATTTTTAAACAGGAATTTACAAAAAGTACCTCTGCTGCTGTACCAGCCAGTAGCTGTTGAGGGCAGCAGAGTGCGTACACACACACACACACACACACACACACACACACACACACACACACACACACACACACACACACACACTCCATAAAAACAGAAAAACAAGACCACATGCACACACACTCACTCTGCTTCATAAAAATGTCAGCGCTCATAAAGACTGTTTATCTCCCTCTCTGTCTGTTTTTAGAATTTTCCACCACTCTCTCTTCTTCTTCTTCTCGCTCTGGTTTTCTTCCCCCTCCCTACTTCTACTCCTCACCCCAGCTCAGACATCCTAAATCACACATTAAACTCTTTAAAAGGTTTCCTTCAGTCGTCGGGTGGAGTAGAAACACACAGAGGCAGCAGCATGCTTCATTGGATGATGGCTTTTTCTAAACAGCCAATTGAAACCCGACTGAAAGTGCAGTATCTTAAAAGTGGCTAAAGCGAGCGGATGAGCGATGGACAGATTAATAAGTCATTATAGTGAACACACACAAAGGTTTGTGCTTATATCTTTGTGAGGACCTTTGCTGAACTCATGCACCATAGGAGTGGGGGGTATCATTCAGCCATCCATATCAGCCCCCTTTTACCCCTTTATAGTGAATTTTAGCAGTTTATGTTGTAACTGTGGTGTTAATCAATGAATATTATTAAAATATGGGATCTAATGGTTGTATTGATGTAAAGCAATTTGAAATGCTCCAAAAATGGCACCATATTATTTTAGATAGAGGTAAGAGTCTTGTCCTGTTTTGAACACGAAATGGAAAAATGAAAGATGGCTTCTTCTTCTTCTTTAATTTAAAGGTTATTAGCCTGTTTAGCATGTTGCTAAAGCAAAAGCAAAGCCTAACCTTAAACCCTGTTAGGGTTGTTACCAGGTGAACTGCACAAACTATAAATTGCAATAAAGCTTCCGGCCTGATGATGGAGATCGCTGAGAGGGCCAGTCTCCGCATGGTGCTGTGCAATTCATTGATACACATCTGCCGATCACCTGCAGCACTAGTCGTCTCCAGCTTTACCTGATCATACAGCCGTCTCAGCGGTTACATCAGGCTCACTTAGTTCTTCCTCTTGGTCTAGTTTCTTGGTATTCAGCTTGGCTCCTTTTCCAAGAAGCTATTGGTGTGCTCTCTCACAGCTCAGTTGGACTGTCGCAGCACCTGTTTGGAATTAATTGGACTTTCATTCAAAACCAGATCACTTACCTGCTTCCTGCTCACTCACCTGTTAAATTTGCAGCCCTCTCTTTTCCACTTCTGAGAGGAGCCCTGAAATGATCTTTACAGCAAAATCTCTATGTTGTTAATAAACCTTTTAGCTCTTCCTGTGGTCTGTGTCTGCACTCAGGTCCAACCGTGGCTGCAGGAGCTGAACTGGTACTCTGGTATTTAAGTCCTGCAAGGTACAAAGCTCTTACTGTCTCATCTCAGTCAAACTATAGCAACAACCTATCCAAACTGTTAACCCCGCATGACTGCTGACAGGATTTACTGTTTCAGATACGAATGTTGTCTAAACTTTAACAGATTTAGGACCTTGCTACTTATATATTTTACAGAACAACACAAACACCTGTGAAAAGTTTTTTGCAGACTGTAGGGGAGCTTACACCATTTTTTCTCTTTGTAACTCTCAGCATGATGCATGAAATGGAAACAATATTAAGAAAGCAGTTGAAGATAATCTGGAACAATGCTTATATGAAAAAAAGCAGAGTGAGGTTCAGCTGAAGGGACTGAGATTTGTCCAGTTTCAGATGAGCTGAAGCCTTCAGCCTGCAGGGGGCGCTGGCAGCACTTCCCACGATGCTGGATTGTGTTTGATAAACTGACACCAGCAGACGTGAAGCAGACTCTGATGCTCTGAGGTCTTTCAGGCTTCGGCCTCCCTCTCGTCACACATCACGTCTAACTGCCGTGCATGCTTCATCGTATTCGCCATCTCATTGTTGGTTCTGTCTTTAAGTCTTCGTGCGTTCTGACAGAAATATTCTTCAGACTCATCGATCGGCCGCAACATGAAACCAGAGACGGCTGAAGTCTCCAGAGAGAGAGAGTGTTATCAGCACTGTGCAGCCCCCCTGATCCTGGCAGAGCTGAGTCGGTTCATACAGGGGGTAATGTGTCCTTCTGCTGTGTGCATGTGTGTGTGCATGAGAGAGAGAGAGAGAGAGTGAGAGTCATGCTGCATGGATAAAACGATTAGTGAAATATAGGCAAGAGGAGGAAGAAAAAATGGACTCAGGACAGGAGAGAAGGATGAAGGAAAAGGAAAGTAGCAAATAAGACGAGAGGGCGTGAAAGGATGAAAGGAGGAGAAGATATTCTAGAAAATGATCAGAAAGATAAAGATGGAGATAATGATGTAACCACACATGATGGCCCCACTGGTTTCTGGGCTCCACATTTTGAAGCCTCAACATTCGCCTTCTGGCCTCAGCCATGTTGGTCTGTTGGAGCCAGAGCAAAGTCCTGCTGGAAGCAAGTCTCACAGCTAGGCAGCCATCTTGGAACAAATCCAGGCATTTATTTGGAAGCCCATAGTGAAATGAGAGGGACAAAGAAATAACTTTATTTTCAGAGGCCAGCGCTTCAAAAAATATAAAAGTTTCGCCCCAAATTATGATTTAAACACAACTTTACAACTCCAATAACGGCTCGGTCCACAGTGCTGACACGACCGGTACCTCTGCTCATCTCTGCTATCAGAGCAAGGAACAGACTCCATGATCATTCATGTTACGGACACAGCGAGCCAAGTTTCAGATGCTCTTTAGGCTTTTTTAGATTCTCAGAAATCCCCCTCAGATTTCTCTGTATTGGTTTATATTGTGTTTGGTTGGACTGACAGGTAAAACATACAAACATCCTGATTGTCATGATTACCCTTTTTTTTAAATAATCCCAGGATGCAGACTCAGACAATGAAAAGCAGGTTTACAGTGTTTACATGAGTGAAGTAAATAACAGGGACTGGAGCAGGCAGGAACAAAAGACAGCACCGCAGGTCTGAGAGGGTCTGTGGAGGGAGAGGAAGGGAGTCAGTACAGGTAAGTGGAGAAGTATGAATGGCTGCTTTGATTAGTGTGTTTGTTAGCCTTATTTTGCAGAGATACGATAATAGGGGTATTTGCAAAAAGGCTGACAGAGTCTTCTGGTGTGGGTGGTGGACAGTGGGTGGACAGGTGAGTCTCCAGTGACAGGAAAGTTTTCCACAGGGATACAAAGAAACTGCTGACAGAATCTGCGACTGAGATAGAACAGGTAAGAGTGAGTCTTTGGGTACGAAGCTCTGCAGAGGAGACGACAAGCAACTTTGGGGAAACGAGGATGAAGAACGGAGCCAAATTGCCCGTGGTGGAAATAATGATCAGGTGGAGATCCATCACCAGAGCTGGCTCCTAAATACACAGCCACACAATTGGAAACAACCTGCAGGTGTGTGGGGGTGAACGCAGAGCTGACCCACTCAAAGCTGGTGCCAGACATGAAAGTGCCCAGAGCCACACACAGAGAGAAGAGGGAAACAACAGCCTACCTCCCCAAGACCATGGCTCAATGCGTGGCACAGCAGCTACCACACATTTTTTATTTCTTTATTTTGCAGAAGCATTTTTACACATGGGCACAACAGCCTGCTCAGCCTGCAACTAGCTTTCAGCAAAAAGATTCCAGATTTTTGTTTAATCAGATAATATATCATATAACCTCATATATGTCCTGTGCTTATAGAATTCAGCCTTGCTTTGCACATAGGAGCAAGAAAAAACACCAAGAATATTTGGCCTACAGCCATATGCAAATCAAATACATAAATAAGTAAATAGTTTGGCTCTGCTACGGAGAGCAGCTTCCATAAACTAAACTGTATAGATATCTGCCAATCAGGGCTGAGCAACAGACTAATAAAATACAAGAATTTTATCACCAAAACTGAAGCACAGACTTCTCGAACCCTACATCAAGTCACATAATTCGTCAGATAATTTGATAAAAAATTCTCCAAAAGGGAGAAACAGCACAAAGAGGAAAGGTTCAGTGACTCAAGTCAGTGGAGGTGAAGCAGTGTAGGTACACCTGTCAACAACACCGGAAACATTAAGCCTTAAAAAAAAACTCAGATACTTATTAAAGGAAATCCCTGCAAATTTGTTAGTAGTAAGAGATCAAAAGTGATTTCTACAGCAGGTAGTTTCATGGCTGATTCACTTTCCAGAGAGCCTCTAGTGGCCATTAGAGGAGCTGCAGGTTTTTGGCATTGAGGCTTTGGCTTCATTTTTCAGTTGTTTGCTTACCACAAACTCGCAAAACAAAATATAATTCAACATGCCACAAAAGCACGAAACAACCACAAACAGCACGTCAGGAACGGTTAGCTCTCACTGTGTGAATCCTGCTGCTCTGCAGAAGGACTACGGGGAAATAATCCATCCCTATTAGAAAGAGTTACTGTACATGTGGAGATGCAGACCAACTGCTGACAGGAAGACAAGAGAAGCAGGTGGGTTTCATCAGGGAAAACATGTCAGTCCAAACCAGCATCTCCCAAATCATTTTGTGATCATTTTCTGAAAGCCTGATGGTTTGTTACTTTCAGTACTCTGAGACGAGATAAAGGAAATGGAGACGCACAGAAATGAGGGGTATAAAAATACAGAAGACGAAAGAAGCCAACGCAGAGCGAGGAGAGAGAGAGAGAATACGGCGATGTGAGCGGAGCGAGAAGCAGATTAAGGACCCCGCAGAAAAGGAATAAATGATGAAAACTGGAAATAAAGGAAGATGGAGAAGAGCGGAAAAGACAGGGATTAGTAACAGCGAGGGATTACAGGATGAAGAAAAGTCTTTGATGGTCTTGGTTATGAATGAGATGCTGTGAGTCACAGATTAACTCCTTATGTTCCAGATTAACAGGAGAAGACGGATGATTATACTGCTGTGACAGGTGAAGGAACAGCACTGACTGGCTGAGTATGACCTTTGACCCTTACGTGTAATATATGTTTATCTATTCCTTTATATGCAAAATGTTTCACAATTCTCATTCCTGGTTTTCGTGGACAGGACTTTGGCTTATGGATAATGGATCATGGATCTTATAACCAGACTGGAGACCTCACGGAGAATCCTGCCGTTGTCCTGCTGGCTTCATAAAAAAGCAAAATTAAGTAAAAATCTAACGTCCAAATGTTACACTTTTATTTATAAATTAAAAGAGCTCTTTGCGATCTTTAAAATAAAAGTAACTTATACGGTGTACTACATACATGAATGCAATTAGGTGGAAGGGCGAAGCCCGTTTCAGCCACTGTATTCAAGATGGTGGCTCAGCATGGCGACTTCCACAAACTGGTGCCAACGCCTAAGTTTATAAGAACATATCAGTTTTTTGGAAGTTGTAACTACACTCTAATCAATGTACATTAATGAGAGCAACATTTTTTTTCTATATAATAACTGACGGTACCTTTGAGGGTTTTAAAGACTTTTCTTGGTACATTTTGTTTAATCTTCCCGACATTGTTAGAAATCATTTTGTGAACTTTTCATGAAATGCCAGATAATCTTTGTTTTCAAGCTATAAGAAGGAAAAAGGCAAACCAGAGCATCTTTCTGGTGCTCAGGTGTTAATGCCTTTCATTTATATTTCAAAAGAAGAAGTGGTCACGAGACAGGTGGCCATATAAAAACACTTTAGACTGAGTTCCTTCTGCTGTAAACGTGAAGATTTAATATGATGGCCAGACTTCATTCATTAAATATGACACGTAGCATCATGTGACCAGCTCAGAACCTATCATAAATGATGCAAAAGCTTCCCGGTTGTTGCTAGGTGGTTTAACCTCTGCGGCTCATTAGGACTATTTGCAGCCTCTCTGGGATTTCACAATAAAAGTCACAACACGTCAGACACAGAGAAGGACGTTCACTTATAACACAGCAAAATAAAATAAATAAAAAATATAAAAAAAACAAAACAATAAATGACCTCAACATCACTAGAGACATCTGAGAAATATCACTCCTGGCTGTTATGGATGACTTCACTCACATTATTAGCTTCCATAACGGAATTAAATTGGGTCTGTGGTTAACTGACGCTCTGTTCAGCCATTCGCTGTAAACCCGATTAGACTCAAGTCTGTTTTTGATTTACAGGAGCAAAATCTGACAGGAAAGATTCTCTGTAAGCTGACAGGTGGCTCCGGGGTAACACAAAGAGCCGAATGATCTTGTTTTCCTGTGAACTAGCTACTCCTGTCCGGAGCCTCAACAAGCCCCGAGTGACCAGGCCCCATCGTATCTTTTTTTTTTTTTCAATATATTTTTATTGATTTTATAATTGAGCAGTATACAACAATCACCTTCAAAAGAACACAATAGAAGGTGGACGGCAAGTCAACAAGGTGGTAATACAGCATACATAAATGTTAAGACAGAGTATATTTCACTGAAGTTTATCCATCAGGCTAATGACTGGTTGCCAAATCTTATAAAACACACTCTCTCGGTTAGACAAGGTAAACCTGAGTTTCTCCAGATGGAGTACATTTCCAAATTCTCTCAACCACATTTCGAAGGTAGGAGGTTTATCAGACTTCCAGCAGAGAAGTATCAGCTTTCTAGCCACAAGTGTGGTCATTGACACAACCTGCGTCTCTGTCTTGTCCCTTGCCCATCCCGGTTCAGACACCCCGAACAATGCTGCAAAGGGGGTACATGGGACCTCCCTGCCAATGGCTTTGGTCAGAAAATCAAACAAATGATTCCAAAAAAGCTGTAGTTTTTGGCATTGAAAGAAAAGGTGAGATAAAGTTCCTCGACCACTTGAACACTTAACACAGAGGGCTGAAACGTTCTTATATATTTTTTCCACTTTAGTGGGAGAAAAATGCAACCTATACACAACCTTAACAACTTAAATTGGATCAGACAATGTCTAGCATTTATAGAACTACAATATATATTCTTAATGCACTCTTGCCAAAGATCAGCCCCATCGTATCTTAAAGACCTCACAGTATAATCACAACACAGCACTTCCCACTCAGGCTGCAGGCTTACTTGTGCTTCCTAGAGTTTCTAAAATTTCTCTTTGTTCACAGCCATTGACATGTTGAAGAGGTTAACACGTGAGGAGCGGATCGAAATTGTGTTGATATCTGGTGAACGCAGTAACCGGGTCATTGCAGCAGATTTCAATGCAAGACACCCTACGAGACCACCCATCTCCCATGCTACAGTTAGCAAACTGCTCGCTAAGTTTCGTGAAACTGGTTCAGTGTTGGATTTGCCAAAATGTGGACGCAAGAAAACTGTCACTAATGAAGAAACATCAGTGGCTGTCCTAGCTTCATTCATGCTACATGATGATGTGTCTGTGAAGGTTCTCAGTCATCCAGGTCATCGTAGTCAAAGGAGCTTGCAAAGAAGTCCAGACGCTTTTCTTTGCAAGCTCCTTTGACTACATGATGATGTGTTTCCCTCTTTATGCACTGAAGCTGGCACGTTCCCTGAGTTTTTCCAGCAAGATGGTGCACCACCACATTATGGGTGTGTGGTGGGGCGTGGTCTGCGGTGCCGTGCGGACGCACCTGCACGGCATCCGCAATCACGCCCGCCGTGTTAAAACACGGGGACTCAGGGGTTGGTGTGGTTGTGGTGTGACGTGAATTAAATAAAGATGGCTCTGAACGTTGCTCCGTGGTCCCGCCGTGCCTTATTCACGCCACATTGGTGCCGAAACCCAGGAGGCGGCATGGCGGGTACTTACCAGAGCCAGGGAAGGGAAGAGCTGGCCGAAATGGTGGCCGAAATAGCGGCCACCCAGCGGAAGCAGGCGGCGGAGGTGCGTCGCCAACAGGAAGAGCTGCGGAAGGAGAGCGAACGCCACCTGGGGAAGATGGCAGAGCTGGCAGCGCTGCTCCAGGCCTGGGCGACCTCGACGCCGCCACCCCCACCGGGGTATACTGACGGTGGGAAAGCGGTGGAGGAGCTGTGTGGGGCACCTCGGCAGCCGGAGGTGGTGGACGAGTCACGCGGGGGTCCGGGCCTGCCGGGGGAGGAGGAGCAGCCGGGTGGGGGGCTGCTCCTGCCGGGAGCGGTGGAGGAGCCGCTCCAATCGGAGGCGGAGGACGAGGCAGGCGAGGGTCTACACCTGCCGGAGGAAGAGGAGCCGCTCCACCCAGAGGTGGACGAGGGGCGAGAGGGGCTGTGCCTGCTGGAGGTGGAGGCGCAGCGCGGGGAGCCGCTCCAAACGGGAGTGGCGGAGGCGGTGGTGGAGCAGCTGTGCGAGGAGACGGAGGTCCCTGGTCCAGGGCAGCCTGCGCAGCCGGAGTTGGAGGCAGAGGAGCGGGACAGCCCCGCTAAGCCGGGGGTCGGCGGGCTGGCCAGTCCAGCCTCGCTGCTACCAGTCGATTCTGCGCGCCTGACGTCTGCCCAGCCGCCTGTGTGCAGGAGCTCACGGCCATGCCTGTGGGGCCGTGTCCGCTTGCTACGCGGCCGACCTCCGGACCAGCTTCGCCGTCGCCGCTGGATGCGCGGGCGGCCACCAGAATGGATGCTCCCCCGTCGCTTGGCCAGGGGCTGGGGGCGCCGATGTTTTGGGCTGAGTCTCGCCCCAGTTCGCGGGGGGGGGGGGAGTAGGTTCGGCCAGATTGCTCCCCGGCCTCAATCGGGCGATGGGGGTATGTGGTGGGGCGTAGTCTGCGGTGCCGTGCGGACGCACCTGCACGACATCCGCAATCACGCCCGCCGTGTTAAAACACGGGGACTCAGGGGTTGGTGTGGTTGTGGTGTGACGTGAATTAAATAAAGATGGCGCTGAACGTTGCTCCGTGGTCCCGCCGTGCCTTATTCACGCCACAGGGTGCCAGGTCCGAGCATTCCTAGATAAACAGTTTTCCTGGAAAGTGGATTAGTCGTCGTGGGCCAGTTGAATGGCCCCCAAGGTCTCCCGATCTGACCCCCTTAGACTTTTATCTTTGGGGTCATCTGAAGGCAATTGTCTATGGTGTGAAGATACGAGATGTGCAGCACCTGAAACTACGGATACTGGATGCCTGTGCTGGCATTTCTCCTGCGGTGTTGCTATCAGTGTGTGAAGAGTGGGAGAAGAGGGTTGCATTGACAATCCAACACCTTGGGCAGCACATTGAACACATTTTATAAGTGGTCAGAAACTTGTAAATAACTCATAAAAGAATAAAGTTACGTTGAAACCAAGCACATCATTGTTTTTGATGTGTCACATGGGCCTCTTCCTATTGAAAAAACAAAAGTTGTATCCAAGATGGCCGACTTCTAAATGGCCACCATGGTCACCACCCATCTTGAGGAGTTTGCCCCCTCACATATACTAATGTGCCACAAACAGGACTTTAATATCACCAACCATTCCCATGTTATTACGGTGTATCCATATAAATGGCCCACCCTGTAGAATGGGAGGCAGAGCCTTCAGCTATTGGGCCCCTCTTCTCTGGAACCAGCCCCCAGTTTGATTGATTTCAGTCTCTTTATGCCCCATCTTTTCGTCTCGTCTCTTAATTTCGGATCTTTACCTCACAATAAAACTGGCTCGAGAGAGTATTCTCTTTAGTTGCCGTGATATAAATAAATTCTGAGACGTCCATTGACTCATTCCTGTATCATCACTGGTCACGTTAAGCAGTCAGAAAAGGGCAAAATGACGTTCAGGCTATTGGGAGATTTTCCCCGATGGGACCAAACCATTGGGATATGGCCACAAACCAGTCACAACATGTGACTGCAAATACTCGCCAATTACTCGCTTAGCAGTCGAGAAACTGTGGGGAGTGTGACACAAAGTGAAAAGGAAGACTGTTCTCCTTCAAAATAAAAGTTTTACCTTTTGAAACACGTTGATTTTGTCAAAAAAAACCGACAGGCAACAACCTCCAGCAAACTGGAATCTACGGTTTACCTTAGCGACCGGAGGTTGTCAGAGGGTTGCCGACTAGTCTCTAGGTCTGTGTGACTAAGTGTCATAAATAGAAACAGAGAGTTGTACCCACAGGAATATATCCGGTGCACCTGTGACGTGTTCCAGAGTTGATTGCACCCACTCAATATGCACGCCTGCATTTCCAGCACATGCATCACAGCACGTTTCAGAAGCAGCCCTGCACTCCTTGTTCCTTAAAATAGTGGTGGGATTATGTTTTGCATAAGCTGTGCAGAAGCAGCCGAGGAACCCAGAAAGTCAGACACAGGAACAAAACACAGACTCCAGCAAATCTTCAAAATAAAAGCCCACATACAGTTAATCCTCTGAGAATTATGCTACCATGTCTTTGATGAAGCTTTTAGGGGAACCCTACGCAGACACACAGACAACGTGAAGGTAACGATATCGAACCCTCGAACCTCTTACTGTACGGCAACAGTGCTGAGGAAGAAGCTCGTGTTTGAATGACTCATATTCAGTTAACTAAAACCAAATGAGAAATGGCATCAACATTCCCTGTGAAAGCTTCAGGATCACAGAACTGAACAACAAACACAATAATCCTCAGAGATGTTTTTAAATTTCACGAAAGCAGCGTTTCAGGTTAGAGTCCTCAGATGTGTCTGATGGAGGCGAGACGGCAGGAACTCTTCGAGTGGAAGAGATGGCATCTATTAAAGATGAGAGAGCTGAGTGGACACACACACACCCTGTAATAGAATATTCTATGTTGGCACAGTGACTGCCGCCATCAGTAATATCTACTGTATGACCTCACCACCACCATGATGTCACCTCTCAAGCTCAGACATAACATGAGCTCAGTCATACGTGTCCAGATTTGACTGAAGCATCAGAGGGTTCAGTGTTGGTGACACCTGCTGGTACACACAGATTTAGAAAGATGCTTCTTTTTTAAAACAAGGACGGCTGAATATATTTCAGGTTGTGGCCACATCCATTGGCAGGTATCCCGTCACAGGCAGCTGTAGCTGGTAAAGCTGTCCAACATGTTTATGGTACCGTTTGGAGCATTTTTAATGGAATTATCTCATTAATATTAAAGCTGGTTAGGTACAGGAAGGTTGTGCTTCAGTTTTGGTGAGTGGAAGAATGTGCAAGTAGAACAATTTTTGAATAATCTGGAATCTTCTTCCCCACCAGTAAGACATTGCTAATAAGTTGGCTTTTAACTGAGAGGTTTTGGACAGAATGGAGTCATACACTGGAGGAGCTCAAACCAACCAATCAAATCAGCTTCATATTTCCTACTACAGAGATGACCACCGACCTGAAAACATACTGGTTTAATTTGTATAGCATACTTACAAAAAGTACCTTCATAACATATGTTTGTGGCATTTTTTTCATTGTTGTTTTTATGGTGGGTGATTTTTTTTTAAAGTCACTCATCTGGATCTATCTGGACATGCAGACACAGGGAGCTGGTGTTTTTTGCACAATTTAATTAAATTAATTGACAAATAAAATGATTTGCTGTGTGTATTGATTGCCTAAGATGTCCATGTTTCAGTTTTGGTGACTGAAATTAATGTATTTTATTAGTCTGCTATTAGCATCGTTTATTAGCAGGTCTGCCCTTTTTACCCCTGCATTTTAAGGCTTGCTACGATTTTGTGGCTAGTGTCACATTACTTAGTCCTTGGCGCAGTCATGGCTCAGTGATAACTTTGAAGTGTGAATTATGACGTAAAATTAAACACACAGTTGAAGACTCTGGAGTAACCAACTCTACAAAATACTCGGATTCGCTTTTTTCTCCTTATATTCTCATTGGATTTCCATTAGAGTAGCTTTTCGTGATTTGCAGATGTTGGGCCTTGGTGCAGCGCCTCAGTCTAAAAAAACAATTTTAGTTCCTCCCCTTTTAAGCCAGGTTTCTTTTGATTGGCTGCTGCTTGCAAACAAAGACTTCTGCGCTCACAGCTACAGCTGTGTGCCTGAGATGATCTTATTATTGCCACTGCAACTTTGTTCACATTTCATATTAATATGCAGCACTGCAACAGTTTATATATGACAGAAAATAAAGCAAAAACAAACAATGATACCAATTTTGCAGCAGCATGTGCACTTTTTTTGACAGGTCTGGTTTCACTTTGAGAAAATTTTAGACATGTTCTTGAATCACTTCTGTGTGCTCCTAAAAATATATATCTATTGTGACGTTCTTTGGTTGGTGACCAGTTTGGCTCTGAACACGGGATTTGTGTATAGGAAAAAGGAAAAAAAGAAGACTTAAAAAAATGATGGCTGGGGAAAAACCTGGTGTAAAACGGGTCCTCACAAAAACCAACAAACACCGTGGAAGCAGCCAGCACCAGAGAAGCACAGTGGAACAGTTTTGTCTGCTGGTGTTTGAACACAGCTTCATCAGCAGAAGGTTTAGCTCTCTGTCTGTAGTCCAGTGGGCCTGTTGCCATGAAATTAATGAGACTTCATGGGCAGCAGTCCCAGAGTCAAAGCACACGTACACACAAACCCGTCCTCCACATGTGGTTGCTCTCATTGTGTGGCTGTGTTGTATTGTTGTATTGTTGCTGTCTGTGCTGATAAAACTACAGCTCACTGATGCTGAAAACAGCATACTGCCACTGTGAAGATATCTGGGGTCCAGGCTTCAGTGTGACGGGGCAGAATGCTAAAGTAAAGCGCTATCCAAACTTAGCCATGTTGTCCTGTCCAGACCCTGTAGACACTGTCTGTTTTATATCTGTTTACACTAATGTTCTCTCACTTTGTAGAAACTTTAAAAACAACTAACTTTTTCTACTAATTTGCTGTCTCTTTGTGGAAGGTTTGTGTATTTGTAGTAAGTTTCTCTCTTTATGGCACATTTTTTTTAACCTTTTTATTCTAATTTTGTGTCCCTTTCTTTTCAGGAACTTTAAAAAAAATATTTTCTGAGTAATTTTGTGTCTGTTTTTGACTTGTTGGAGTAATTTTGGCCATCCATTCTCTTCCACTTATCCTTGTCAGGGTCACAGGGACTGGAGCTCATCCCAGCTACCGCAGGGTGAGAGGCCCGGTGCACCCTGGACAGGTCACCAATCTGACGCAGGGCTTATCAGTTAACCTAACCCCACTAACACTAATGTGTTTGGACTGTGGGAGGAAGCCAGAGTACCCGGAGAGAACCCAGGAAACAGGGGAGAACACGCAAACTGTGTTTTTGGAGGAATTTTGAATCTCTTTATAGAAACCTTTTTCCAATTTGTAGTAATTTTATGTCTCCTTGTAGCATCTTTAAGTCTTTTTTGGACTAATTTCATGTATTTTCGTAGAAACTTTTTGTTCTTTTTGTGTTTCTCTATGGCAAACGTTTGTCTTTCAAATTAATATAATCTTTGTAGTATTTTTGTGTCTCTTGGGAGTAAGTTTCCCCTTTCAAAGTTTTAGATTAATTTGCTGTATATTTTGCGTTTTGTTGTGTTTTTTGGAGTAATTTCATGCCTGTAGTAATTTTATATTGCTTTGTAGTAATTTTTTGTGTCTATGAAGGAATTGTATTAGTTTTGTGTCACTGTGTTGAATTTTTTGCTATAAATGTGTATGTTTTTATGGCAATTTTTCTGTTTTTGAACCAATTTTGTGTTTCTTTGTGGCAACCTTTTGTCTTTTTGGAGCAGTTTAGTAAATCTTTGTAGTAAATGTGTGTTTCTTTGTAGTAACTTCCTCTCTTCTTCAATGGTACTCATGGCCATTGATCAATGTGCTTTGATCAGTGGTTGTTGATCAATGGTCATGACAATTTGCATATTAATGATCAAGAACCTGACCTCCCAGCCCATTGTTCATTCAGTGGTGCTAGTGTCAGTTATTGTGCAAATGTACTGTTTATAAGGTTGGGAAACCTGCAGTCAGCTGAGACTGAAGAAGTCACTTGGACGAGTGATGAAATGATCCTCCCACTGGAAACGTCCAGATGAACAGAATCAACCTTCTGGGATTTCCTTACCTGGATGATTGAGCATGCATCAAGACTTTCCCTCTTCAAAGCAACATTTTCACTTGTTTCTGTTTTAGTAATTTTGCATTTTGAACTAACTTCTTTCTAACTGTTTATAATTTTGTGGTATTTGTGCAGCTATTTTTCAAGTGATTTCTCTGTTTCATTGGTATTTATGGTCACATTTAGCATTAGTGTTTGTTTTTGCAGCATAGCTCATAAATTCCTATCCAGTGTTAAACTAAAACTAGAAACAGAGACTGAATGCCCCCAAACTCCTGGACCAGTGTCTACTAAAGCCTTTTAGTGGTCCTTTCATGTCTCCATTAAACAAAGTGAACCTCTCCTGGAAAAGTGACATTAACCTGTCCTCAACAGTTACTATCTACACATAATTTATATAACAAAGCGTGTGTTACATGCACACACTCACACAGTCGTGCTGACTCAGCGTCATTATCATTTTTGTCCCATGTGGTTGCCGTGGCGACTGCATCATGTGGTCAGGAAAGTTGAAGCAGATCAATTAAATCCTCATCTGTTCTGCTTAACTGATTGATTAGTAGCTCTAATGGACGCCATCTTTAACGAGCCATTAGCTAATTGGCTGGCGCTTTAAAGACCGGACTCTGTGTGTGTGTGTGTGTGTGTGTGTGTGTTTGACTGAACTGACACAAGACTGTGTGTGTGTGTGTGTTTCTTTTACTCCCTTTATTACAGATATCAATAATAATAAGTCAATTGATTAGTAGAAAGTGGAAAATGAAAGGAGATAGAGAGGGTGAAGAGTTGAGCAGATAGAAGGTACTTCATTTCCCATTATACACCTGTCAGACATAATGAATAGGACCTTTTTAAAACTTGGATTAGATATTTATGCTGTTTATTAGGTATGGATTTGTGAAAGGTCATTAATACTAAAAGAATCCAGGATTATAATAGCTACGTTCTGGATTAATCCTGCTTTGACATCCTGGGTTTGGGTATTAAGAGTATTCAGACTTTGAGTGATTTATCTTTCAACTAGTTCAAGACTAGAGAACTATTAGAGTCCTGGGGACGAAGATAATTCTGGATCAGAGCGATTATGCTGTAAGTTTGTTCTATGTTTCAGCATTTTAATTCTGCAGGCGTTCTGGATTAGAGCAAATCCTTTATTAGAGAATTTAGTTCTTGGATTTAGCACTTAGGCTGTGAATTAGTCCTGGATTACAGTATTCAGGCAGTAAGTAAGATGGCAGTTTAAATACACTGAACATAAGCTGATTTACAGTATTACAAAAATATATATGATTATATATTTAAAATAGATTATTACTGGATCACAGTATTTATATTATATAATAATCATGTATTGTAGCATTTCAGATAAAAATGACTCCTGAGTTAAGGCCTTTACACATCAGATGTGCAAATATTTCATGCATTAAAAATATTTTTCGGACCAAGCTATTCTTAATACACCTGTCCTCACAACCGTGTAATTTCATTGGATGAATTTGTGGTATTTACTTTTTTTAAAACCAAGCTCTATTTTTCTGAACCAAAAAAACAGATCTGACCAATCAGATCACTGCATTTGGCACCAGGCACACTCGTTACACAAATCACATACAGGTACCAAATACTTCATGATGTGCAAATAGTAAAATAATACTATTTTACCTCAGACACTCAGCTAGAGGCTGCCGTGGGTCAGTCAGCTGTCTGAAATGGTTTCTCTGCCTTCTCAAATGTGGGCCCTACTCTGCCAACAAGAGCCCAAACTGCCCCACTGACATCCTGAAAGATCTACAAAAGCAGCTGTTTAAATTCGTGGATCAAACCATGAAATTCTCCCTGCTGCTGTCGTCTCCTGGGAATTGTTTGGAAACATCCGGACCAGCTCGTCATGGCCTGATGGCAACTTTTTTTTAGAGTGTATTTTTTGAAGATTGATTTTCCACAAAAACGCGTTGGATGTGCATGCCAGTAACATGGCAAGCTTGAGTTTGAACTCTATTATTGCAGAAATATTTAAGTAGTTCTGGATTTAGCTGTAAAACTAACCATTTAAACCCTGATTAAATCCTGGTTAATCTAGCCTTAGATGAAATCTAGATTAGAGAATGCACCCCTGTTTAGCTCTACGTCAAACTTTAGAGCACAGATTAAGACAGATTTATTATTTCTTAAACAACATGTTAGCGCTGACATCATGAAGCTAAGTGATCAAACTCTGTCTG
This sequence comes from Perissodus microlepis, assembly GCF_051167445.1. NCBI lineage: Eukaryota > Metazoa > Chordata > Actinopteri > Cichliformes > Cichlidae > Perissodus > Perissodus microlepis. The sequence goes on from NC_140480.1 coordinate 32,908,869, forward strand.
CCCAGGGATTAGTCTGTAACTAAACAATATTCACTGGTGGACTCAGGCTTCCTCAGGGAGGTGTGCATATTTTGGTCTGGCTTTGTCTCTGGAGAGCAGACACTTTTGATTCGCTGCTCCATGGCAACTGTTGCCAGTTCCTATTAGAGACATCAACTGTAAATAAACTGGGCCAGTGGGACATGCCTATCACCTGGAAACAGGCTAAATTAAATATGCACTCCAAAGACGTTTCAGAGGAATTGATAATTCTGGTTAGTGTCTAATGTCTGGATGGCTATTATTCATTATTTGAGTTCTTTAGGGATGTGTGGATTCCGACCTAAAAAAATCAGTAATGAACAACACATCTCGATTTGGTCTATTCTCTGGAGAGGGCATATTATTAGTTTTTGAGAAGCTCAGAGAGTAGTCCAGTCCACGTGGGATTCGTCTGCGTCTGTTACATTCAAACAAAAATCAAAAAATGTAAATAAGAAAGTAATAAAGTCATTAAATGATGAGGATAATAATTAAAAATGACATTCTTCTGCAGTGAACGGCTTCCCACAGGTTTTTTTTTGGTTGAATCTCTGAAGGGAGGTGGTTAATTTTCTCCTGAGGGATTGTGGGTATTTTCATCTCCACAACAAACACTCAGAGCCTCATTAACGTCAGCTCAGGGGGAGAGAAGGTTCAGTGCAGTATAATCCCTGGCCAACTCTCTTTCCTGCTATATGGACGTCAGATCAGCTCATCCAAAGTGAGTAAACATCAACAGTTACCTTTAAAATGTGCAGACGATGCAAAGAGTGTAACCATGCATCCAAATTCAGATATGAGTCACAACGTGACTGGAAGAAGGTATAAGTGGGAGCAAACTTTCCATGTGTGATCTAAATTTGAACTGTGCACAGGTGTGTACAATTACACGTCTTTAATGTGTTGATGCCAAATGTGCGGTGGTCATGGGTACTCTCAGTTCATCGACGTGTGAACTAATGTCTGAAACACACATCAGGGATGTGTTTAGTTTGACCTACAAAGATTGAGGTGTCTTTCCCAACTTGTAATTTTTCAGTACCAAGTATTACGGTGCTTCAAGACAGGAAGTAGCAACGTGGCAACCAGAGACCATAAAGGGTTGATGACCCTTTGTGACTTCAAGCAGCTGTCATTGAAATAACTTGAACGGAGTGACTCCCAAGTTAAACTTCTCTTAACTTTAAGCCAAGTCATTGAAGCAACTACCAATGAGAGTGAGTTGACTGACATATGGTATGCTTAGTCAGACTATGGTAAAACCAATATGGCAACCTGGTTGCAATTAGGAAAAATTGGTTAAAATACAAAGATCATATTTTTTAAAGCTTTATTTTCTGCAGAAGCCTCCCTGCTTTCTCTGGATGAAATATGCACTTCTGGTTAATACACTTCTCAATTCCTAATGAAATCACAAATTCATTCTTGACATGGAATAAATGTCACAACTCCTGTTCATGGACTTGAATAAATAGATTTTTTGTTACTATTTTATAAGAACGGTTTGAATTCATAGTAATTTTCATTTTTTCCTGATCCTGTGTTTTGGTTCTATTTAGGTTTTTATCATTTAAGTTCCTGCACTTTGTATTTTGGATTCCTGTTTTGTTTTCTTCTAGTTCTGCACAAGTTGTTCGAGGTGTTTCTTCCATAGCGGCCTCAGTTAGATTTGTTTGTTAGGACTGTAACGTGCTCTGAAACCTGCTTTAGCAGTATCTTTAGCATTACCTTAACTTGGCTGACTAATCAGACTGATGGTAGGACAGTTTTCCAGAGGTGTAAGTTACCTTTCTTGGGTAGAATGATGATTAGGGATTGTGTCCATAGTGTTGGTTATTCTCTAATCTCCTCCTTCATTTATTAATCCTGCGGGTATATTTTCCACTCCTACTGATTTCCCCAAGCGATTTAACTGCTTCCTCTACATCCTCACCAAGGATGGAGAGATTATTCTAGTCTGTTACTGGGGGGACAATCAGTACCTCTGATAATACCACTGATTGGTAACAGTAAATTCAATACCAAGAGTACTGTTACTAACACAGTATTATTATACAACACTTACACTGATGTCATGTCATATCATATCTTGAGATGACTCAACGGGCCTGTCAGTATTGTCATAAAATTGGTTTCTAAGCCAAATGTTAGGTAGTTATCGGTCTGGGAACCTGTTGGCAAGCTGCTTAACTTCTTGGACTGATATTTCGGGGCATGTGGGGTAGCCAGGGCTTCCCCGTACCAGTCATTGTCCACAGCATGTCTTTATCCTGTCTTCCTTCTCTCACCCCAACTGGTCGCAGCAGATGGCCCTGCCCCTCCCTGATCTGGGTTCTGCCGGAGGTTTCTTCCTGTTAAAAGGGAGTTTTTCCTTCCCACTGTCGCCAAAGTGCTTGCTCATAGGGGGTCATATGATTGTTGGGTTTTTCTTTGTATGTATTATTGTAGGGTCTACCTTACAATATAAAGCGCCTTGAGATGACTGTTGTTGTGATTTGGCGCTGTAGAAATACATTTGAATTGAAATACAAATGTAGATATATTTTAAAAAGCTTATCAGACATCTATCAATAATTGATTCGTAATAATCAGCGCCTTTAGCATTACATTATGCCTAAGAATATTACTCTGAGACTCTTCACAAGGACTGTTTACCTGCATTTAAACAAGGAGTGCTCAGATGTGATTGGTCAATAGCATTCACACCAGACACCAGAAACTTTCTGCTACCGAAAATCTTGTCGTGCAGATTCTGAATATTTATGTGCAGATGACTGGATGAAATATGCACTTCTGGTTAATACACTTCTCAATTCCTAATGAAATCACAAATTCATTCTTGACATGGAATAAATGTCACAACTCCTGTTCATGGACTTGAATAAATAGATTTTTTGTTACTATTTTATAAGAACGGTTTGAATTCATAGTAATTTTCATTTTTTCCTGATCCTGTGTTTTGGTTCTATTTAGGTTTTTATCATTTAAGTTCCTGCACTTTGTATTTTGGATTCCTGTTTTGTTTTCTTCTAGTTCTGCACAAGTTGTTCGAGGTGTTTCTTCCATAGCGGCCTCAGTTAGATTTGTTTGTTAGGACTGTAACGTGCTCTGAAACCTGCTTTAGCAGTATCTTTAGCATTACCTTAACTTGGCTGACTAATCAGACTGATGGTAGGACAGTTTTCCAGAGGTGTAAGTTACCTTTCTTGGGTAGAATGATGATTAGGGATTGTGTCCATAGTGTTGGTTATTCTCTAATCTCCTCCTTCATTTATTAATCCTGCGGGTATATTTTCCACTCCTACTGATTTCCCCAAGCGATTTAACTGCTTCCTCTACATCCTCACCAAGGATGGAGAGATTATTCTAGTCTGTTACTGGGGGGACAATCAGTACCTCTGATAATACCACTGATTGGTAACAGTAAATTCAATACCAAGAGTACTGTTACTAACACAGTATTATTATACAACACTTACACTGATGTCATGTCATATCATATCTTGAGATGACTCAACGGGCCTGTCAGTATTGTCATAAAATTGGTTTCTAAGCCAAATGTTAGGTAGTTATCGGTCTGGGAACCTGTTGGCAAGCTGCTTAACTTCTTGGACTGATATTTCGGGGCATGTGGGGTAGCCAGGGCTTCCCCGTACCAGTCATTGTCCACAGCATGTCTTTATCCTGTCTTCCTTCTCTCACCCCAACTGGTCGCAGCAGATGGCCCTGCCCCTCCCTGATCTGGGTTCTGCCGGAGGTTTCTTCCTGTTAAAAGGGAGTTTTTCCTTCCCACTGTCGCCAAAGTGCTTGCTCATAGGGGGTCATATGATTGTTGGGTTTTTCTTTGTATGTATTATTGTAGGGTCTACCTTACAATATAAAGCGCCTTGAGATGACTGTTGTTGTGATTTGGCGCTGTAGAAATACATTTGAATTGAAATACAAATGTAGATATATTTTAAAAAGCTTATCAGACATCTATCAATAATTGATTCGTAATAATCAGCGCCTTTAGCATTACATTATGCCTAAGAATATTACTCTGAGACTCTTCACAAGGACTGTTTACCTGCATTTAAACAAGGAGTGCTCAGATGTGATTGGTCAATAGCATTCACACCAGACACCAGAAACTTTCTGCTACCGAAAATCTTGTCGTGCAGATTCTGAATATTTATGTGCAGATGTCTGTTTATAGTGATAAGGAAGGGACTGACAGAAAAACAGAGAGATTTATTTAAATCTTGTACTGCCTATAAATTCTCCTCCAAATCCAAGGAACAATAGAAGTAACCGAGAAAGAAGAGTCTTAAGAAGTTTCCTAATCAGACACAAAGTTTGAAACCAGAAGTTTTATCAACAGGAAAACACACAGACCCAAAACACACAGCAAAGAAACTTAGATATCAGAATTCAATAGAGACAGAGAGAGTGAGCGTTATCTGTCTGAAGACTCTGTGTGTGTTTTTCTTCCGTCCCTCTAAAATGTGCTGTTAATGGGCCCTCCCATGACGACAATCATATATTAATAATTCACACAGACCACTCCCTTCACTCTGACTGGGTCCCGTCGCTTTCAGAGGTTCTCATGGGTCCAAACATTGCAGATGGACTCGCTTTGCAAACCGACTTATTTTGCAGTTTTGGTCCAGAAGTATTTGAATATTTTGACTGATATCGATCATAATGAACTCAGACCCACTCAGATTGAATGTGCAGGAATACACACAAACACACACAAAAAAGTCAGAGCCGGTCAGAAAGTGCATCAGTTTTGGTCAGCACATTTTGCACCTCAACGTAAAGCAATGGATTTTAGATCAATTTACTGTTAGCACTAAATGTCTTTTTATATCAAACACTGACTTTATATATTATAAGGGAAGTTTCTTAAACCTGAATTTATTATTATTATTACAACAAGGCGGCTCTTCTGACTGCAAGAAGAAATCAATCAGATAGACATAAAGGTTGTCCAAATACTGAAGAACTTTGAGACTTCATGATTCGTGGGAGGTTTTTGTGCGATGGCTCAGATTGAATAGGACTCTAAAGCGCTCTAGCTTAAACAGTATAGTTCTATTTTTAGATTGTTAAATGTCTTGATAGCGTCTGTGCAGTGTTGTTAAGGATTAAAAACTTGTTTATGTGTTTGTTACCTCTGGCTGGACTGGACTTTGAGTCCTTATTATCATTATTGTTCTTAAAGGATTCCCTAAAGACTTCAGCTGATCCACAACAGCGATCATATTTCTCCAATATCACCTTCTCTAACTGGCTTCCTGTTAAATCAAGAACTGAATTTTAAAAATCCTCTTTTTCACATACAAGGTTTTTAATTAAACGGTCCCCATTATACTTTAAAGACCTCACAGTGTTATATTAACCCATATCTATTTCATATGAAACCCTTGGCTCTCAGACTGCAGGTTTACTTGTTGTTCCTAGAGTATTTAAAAGTAGAATGGGAGGCAGAGACTTCAGCTTTTAAACTGGGAACCAGCTCCCAGTTTGGATTCAGGAGACAGACACTATCTCTACTTTTAAGATTAGGCTTAAAACTTACTTTTTGATAAAGTGTATAGTTAATGCTGGATCAGGTGATGGTGACTCATCCTATAATATGATGCTATCGGCTCAGACTGCTGGGAGACTGCTGTCTGTGTCGTCCTGTTCTGTCTAGTGTTGCGCTGTCTTGTCTTGTTTTGTGCAATGTTTGCAAATTGCACTTCACGTAGTCCTGTGTTCGTCTGTTATATGTGATATGTAGCACCAGGGCCTCGGAGGAACGTTGTCTCCTGTTCCACTGCAGATGGCTGAAATGACGATAAATGCCACCTGACTTGACTTGAGATTTTTCATTCGTTCAGCTCTTTTCGCTCTCGATCTCTTTACATGGTGCTCCTGCAAATCATCAGCATTTACTGCATTTTCTGCTGTTTGTTGATTATGGTCTCTTCAAGCTCCCCCTTTTTTCTCTCTTCCATCTCCTCCTCCAACTGGTCGCAGCAGATGGCTACCCCTCCCAAGCCACGTTCTGTTGGAGATCTCCCCACGATTGCCAAGTGCTGCTCACAGGAGATCATCTGATTGTTAGGGTCTATGGTTTTGTCCTACAATGTCATGTGCCTTGACAACATAAGACAGCCTGAACAGAAATAAATTAAATTACACTGCATGTGCTCAAATATCGTGCTGAGCTATAAAAAAGGAAGGTGATGTTTTTGATTAAAAAAATGAGCAAACTGATGCCTCGTCAGTCGATTAGCAATAAAGTGAATGTTTATTCCAACAAGATGTGGTCAAAAGGTTTAACCCCCTCGGTGCATACTTGGAATTTCTGAGATTAGCCTAAATAAATCCGTATTGACGTGACCTGACTTTAATCTTTGTTCGCTGTCAGTTTGCAGCAGCTGTTCAATGTTTTTATGCTTTGAGTCATTGATTATATTGATGTCTGGTAGTGAAGGGACCCTGCTCCAGTGAAAGGCCTGAATGACTCCTGTGACCTGGATCGGCCATTAGAGATACCACGTGCATATGAGTGTGGGAAACAAACATCTTAGATCTGAGAAATCAATGTATTGATTTGGTGATGACCATGTGATTCTTGTATTTAAGTTGTGAGGTGGCCAAATGAGAATCAGCTGAGGTAATGCTGTTGCACCATTGTGTCGAGGATGCCCCGCAGCACGTCAAATAAAGCTGTAAACACGACACATGACCCTAATGTTTGTCTGTATCAGACTTGTACAAAGGTCGGCAGATTATGTTTACTTTTATAAGGAAAAGCTTGTAAAAGTCCTTCAGAGAATAACCAGCAAAGGTCCCTCTCTCCACGCTGCATGAATATTAACTGGATCTGAATCATCACACAAGGGCTTAAATGCTTGAGAGAATACGCAGCCCTCAAACATAAGAGGAGAGCTTATTTTACAAAAGGGTGTTTTCTTTCTTTTATCATTTTTACACAATCTACAAACTAATGCCCGTTTTTGAAAAAAACAAAACAAAACATGAACACAATTGGGTGAAAATAAAATGCTAAAACTTTAGGCTATGAACAAATAAAAGTACTTCACAGTACTCCGGTGTCACTATCAATAACCCACTGTGTGCTGTGATGAGAAAGACTATAGTCTTTCAGGAAACAACTTTTCCGGGACACATAAAAATATATATATTTGGCATTTAACTGCATTTTTCATATTGTTACATTAAAGCTTGTTTTAACCACATGTCTTATTCCAGGCATCAAACCAAAGCCCCATTTAAAAAACCAAACCCCGCTGAATTCAGCTCAAAAATTCTAATTTTAGGACTTGATTCTTTATGGACAACCATTGAACCTGTCAGTGGTCTCAGAACACCGACACTAAAGCACACCTCACGTGCAATGAAGAGCTGCAGCAGACAAAGCAGTATTATATGTATTTGGATACGAACGCACTGCCCTTTCAAAATATGAGGCTGGTAATGCTGCACGCTTTGAATTATTTTGCCAACCAGATCAACAGAGCGTAATCTCCCCCTGGACCATCTTCAGGCCAACAGCGATTCATCTAAATATTGATGTTCAAGAAACCGTTAAGAAAAAACCCTAAAAAGCTCAGCTTAGCAGTGAGCTATCCAGAAATAGAGCTAATGAAAATCTGTGGAGTGTGACAAAGACAACTGATTAGTGTTTTGCCCGTTTTTGGAGAGTCATCACAACAAACAGATAAAACGGATGTCAGGCAGTCAGATCAGGTTGAAAAGGGTTCTCACATCTACATAAACTTACTGAAATATGTACAATTTTAGTGATTTCAATTGCTAAAATCTTCTTTGAGCCCTTTTTCAAACACAAACTAGTTACACTCATATATTATACAGCTTCTTAAGTCAGTTTTGACCTTACATACAGTTACTTTTGCATGCTTATGAAAAGTTGACCTGCTTGCTGCTGGAAGAAGAAAGTAGAGGAGGAGGAGGAGGAGGTGCAAACAGGAGGAGAAAAAACAGCCCGAAGAGTTTCAGCTCAGCTCATAAAGTTCATCATCAGGTTGGAAAATAAGAATCGAGCCACAAGCAACAATTCCTGCTGATACCGTTAAATCCGTTTCTAAATGTTGGACCTAATTAAAGCTGCTGGGGGAGAAAATCTTCAGTGTAATTAACAGAAACAGATCTGACCTGCTGACATCAGACACACTCATGATGAAACAATTATGTTATGAAGATTCTCAGCAGAGGACGGCGCTGTGACTTCAGTCGTTAAGAGTTAATGAGCCACTGTGATTGTTAACTTTAACATGATCTGTGAGATCAAACAGAGCACATGAACCAGGAATTTCCCTCAACTGTGACAGACAGACGAACCAATGATGCTCGTTAGGTTCTGACAAAGATGCAGACAATACAGCCTGGATGGGAAATGATCAGGTTTATGAAAACTCTCGCATTTATTAGAGTTATCCAATCGTAGATATATTCATTCATTCATTCAAGATCTTCACACAACAGTTACTTTGTCTTGAGATATTTCATGGGTGCCCTGGAGTGTGTCTGCTGCCAGTGTTGGGTAAGTTACTTTAAAATAGTAACTTAGTTACATTACTAGTTACTTCTATCGAAAGTAACTCAGTTACTTCAAGTTACTTGTTACTTTCAAAGTAACTAGTTACTAGGCAAAGTAACTTTGGTTTTACTCAGAATTCTCTTGTTAATGTGTTGCTTCTGTAACTGGATACCCAGCCAGATTGCCAGTCTTCTAGCTTGCTTACTTACCACAAGTGCACTGTGCCACCTACCAATAGAAAGGAAAAGATAATGTGCATATTTTCACGAGAGAAATCCCACGCCTGGACCGTCGTTGACCGCCGCCATGATTCTAGCCTACGTCACAGCGTCATGTGTGCTTTTTACATCCAACACGAAAACTGCAGTCGTGGTGCTTTTGATTGTACTCAGAACTCGGAAATTCTGCCTTCTGAGTAGGAAGATGTAGGTAACACCAGACTGCAGATGAGCTGCATACAGGGCTGGACTGGGACAAAAAAATCGGCCAGGGCATTTTGACTGACCGGCCCGCCATTATAGGAAAAATCATAAAGCCTTTGAATGAAAACAAACACTGTTGTGACAGTGATGTACACAGTCCTGATGGTATATATGTATCAGTCTATCAATCGTTTGTTATAAGATTCAGATAATTATTTATTAAAAGCTAGACATTTTAAATGAGAATAAGAAGAAAAGTACTTCTTTGTGCCCCCCTTTCCCTGTTAATGCCCTACCTGGCCCCCTGGCAACACTTTGCTAGACCCGCCCCTGCACAGTTACCAGCTGTCAGCTACTTAGAAAAGGATCCTGGTGTTATTTGTCTCTCAGAAACAGTTCATAACTTCCCTTCAACTCATTCATGTCACCTAAAAGGTAAACCTGTTTCTTCATCACAGCTCTGATGGTTCAGTAAGGACATCTCCTGGTTTCATCTTCATGTTTCCCTCTCACCAGATATCCAAACCAACATCATGACCAGCAGCTTTACAGCTGTGGCTCCAGCAAATGTCAGCTGATACTAGAAAGTAATATTAAATAAATTCTAACAACAGCTGATCAAGCTTAAACGTGCTGCTGTTGTTTAGCGCGACATCCACTGGTTTCTTCTTTCTGGCGCGAAGTGGGCGATAAACACTGTATATTGGTTTAGTTCCCTTTCTTTTCAGGCACTTTAAAAAAATCTTTTGGAAGTAATTTTATGTCTGTTTTTGACTTATTTGAGTAATTTTGGCCATCTAGCCACCCATTCTCTTCTGTTTATCCTTGTCGGGGGAGCGGGGGGCTACAGCCTATCACAGCTATCATCACCAGGTGGTGAAATCAAACACAGGACCTTCTGGCTTTGAGGCAACAGCTAATCACCACACCACCGTGCTACCCTAGTAATAAGCAATTACACGAGATTGAGATTACACATGCATCAGATAAAAAAAAACCAAAAAAACATTTTAAATACCATGCTGTTATTTCATTAGGTTTTTTAGTTTTTTGCAGCTAATAATTTAAGAAAATTTTCAACACAATTATGAATGATGTCTCTCAATCCCACCTTCACTTCCCAGTCTGTAAACACTTTGGTCATTCTAAGTATCAGAAAGGAGGAAGATCAACGACTTGCTGAGTGAGGGTGCAGTTTCACACTCAGACCCGCCCCATTCTTATTGTGCCCATTTTCAAAACACATTGATGGCGATGTCGAAAACATGCATCTTAAGGCTTCAAAAAAGGATTTCACAAACCAATATGTAATGTGATGATAGCTATGTTCGTCTTTTATTTGGTGAACACCAATGATCAGATGCTACTGTAATGTCCGAGTAAGCGCTTCACTTTAAATGGAAGAACTTCCTTTCAAACATCTGGCCGAATGAGTCCACTTTCTTACTGTTAAATGGTTTGTGGATTGTGCATTATGAATGTAAGCTTGGTGATTTTAGCCTGTTTGAAATAAACTTTGAGCTGCTTCACGTTAAACATGAACATCCGCAGTAGTGGATCAGACGTCTTACCCAGCACTGCATACATCAAGCACAATCCGTGTGGTCGTTCTGTGGAAAGAAACGAGTATTGGAATGTTACACTGACAGGAAGAAATAAAAAATAAAAACAACAATTTAATCACACGATATATCAGGGAAAAAAGCTGCACAATACAACTTTTTGATCTAAACGTCTGCGGACTCCCACAAACATCAGCAGAAAAAGAAAACACACTGACGGAAGAAATTATTACTTAGACCACCAATGCTCTGTGTGTGTGTGTGTGTGTGTGTGTGTGTGTGTGTGTGTGTGTGCGTGTGTGTGCAAGGCTTGGAGCAGCAGAAGAAGAGGGGAAACTCATGACTCAGCACGTTTTTTACCATTTATGATTAACGGTTAATTTGGGAGAGTGGCTCCCTGTGGGTGTGTATGTGCTTGTGCAACTATCTTTCTGAGGACCAATGGGAGTTTACGACATTGTGGGGACATATGTGGTTACAGGAGACGTCTGTAAAACGAGAGGACATTTTTAAAAAGGGGAACATTTGTTTAAAAAAAGAAAAAAGTAAGGACAGTTTTCAAAGTTAACAGACTTGAACGTGAGTTGTTTTTTGCGTGTGTGTTTTTAAGATGTGGTTAGGAAAAAGTTGACATGCATGGATATTGTCAGACAACAGTTTTTAATGTAAAGATACTTTTATTTTGGAATACCAGGGGACCCAAGAATGCATTATGTCAACACGGGTCCTCACAAAGACATATGCACCAACGTGCGTGTGTGTGTGTGTGTGTGTAACACCTGTAGATGCTGACTGAGCAGCTGCTTAACTGGCAGCACAATCTGACTCAGGGCTTTACAAACACACACACACACACACACACACACACACACACACTGAGCTTTAATCAAATCAAAGCTTTATTGAAGCTCATTTGTTTCTCCACTGCAGCTTGTCATGATAACGAGCCTGAAGTCCTGACAGAGGCCGACATTTGGCCCCGCCTACCTCGTATGAAAACACTGGAGCGATCAGTCTCACAGTCACTGGCAGAGAGGCAAGTGACTGATGTAAGTTTGCAGTTTACAAAAAGACTTAATTGTAAAAATCAGGGTCAAAGGAGGGGCTATGCGCTTACCTGCTGCTCTCTGCCAGGTAGCTCCATGCCCTCCTGGGTTTTAAATGCACGCATCAACACAACATATGAGCGGGTTGGAGTGTTCACCCCCCCCCCCCCCCTCGTTCTCTGTTGCCTGGTGGGGCAGGGGGGCTGGGAGGAGGAGTTGGCCGTCCGATTGGGGTCTGGAATGTGGGGCCTCCCTGCTGCTGCGGAGTCGGGGCAGTCTGTGCAGTCTCCCCCTCCAGGGGCAAGGGTACCTAGACCTGGGGTATAGAGTACGCTTGGGGAGTGTGATTGTGTGTACAGTGCCTATTTATGTATGTCTCCACGTTGGGTGAGTGCTGAATAATTGCATATGAGAGTATGAGGGTGGGAATGGATGTTTGTATCTGTGTGTGCCTGTATGTCTGTGTCTATATGTCAGGTTGGGTATCAGACGCCACCTCTCTGGGGACATCTCAGGCCCTCCAAGGTATGGAGGCCTATCTCCCCCCGCCACTCCCCCTGCCAGTGGCAGATGCCCTCAGACATCGGTGCATTGGTGGTTTTTTGTGTCCGGGGGTGGGCGTCCAGGTACACACCGGCTCACTCCTGGTGGCTGCTTGTCGGGGCCTGGAGCCTGGGGCTCGCTCGGGCCCCTTCGGGGGTGGGGTGCCCTCGGCCTCTCGGCCTGGGGCTCGGTCACTCTGGCACAGCTGGCTGCCGTTGGAGCTCACAGGCACGTCACTGCAACCCCCCCTGGCTTCTGCTCCGCGGCTGCTGAGTGACCCCTCATCTGGGGCTCTCCTCAGCTCTTTCTGGGATGGTGGCGCGGCTGCCCCTCTGTTGGTCTTCCTTGGTCTCTTGTGCTCTGAGGGCCTCTGGATGTCTGGAGTCTTGATCTCCTCCATACCTGCTTCATGGCCTGGAGGACGGGGCTGTGGCCCCCCACACCCTCTAGCAGATCATTACATGAAGGACCCTTTTAAATACAAGCGCGCTCATGCTCACAGGTGTACACACGGGTGCTCACACACACAAACTACACCCTTTTTGGCTCCTACCTCATAGCACACTGTGCGCTGTCGATCTTACGTGCTGCACAATAATATTCAATATTTAGTATTTACTGTTATATTCACATAGGTCATCGCGATGATGTTGTTTATTATATTGCTCTCTTTTTTTTGCTTGTTTTCTCTTTTTTCTTTCTCAACAGGTGATCCAGGTGATTGATATATATATTTGTTGTCTGTTTGCTTTGTTGGTTTTTGTTTTTTGCCCTTTATCACTGTTCCTCTTCCCCGCTGTTTTTCTTTCCCTCTTTCTTTCTCTCTCTCCTCTCAGGCTCGAATTAAACTTTTTGTTGCTAATGCACAACCAAGTCCTGCAGTGGTACTTCTGAGTAAAATAAAACTCATAAAACATGTATGTGGGGTAATCAGGTTGTTAGTTTTTAACTGTTGCAAATCGGCAACGCCTGCCTTGACAGGGTTAAGAGATTTAAGACTTTTTTGACCCCGTATACTGTCATGGCCTAAGATTTTGGCAGTGGCACAATTGTATGGCCTTCTGCTTGTCCACCCACTACAAAAAAACCCTTAAAAAAAGCAACTAAAACAAATATTAGATATAATAATAATCTTGTTACTGAGTATAGATTTATGGGGACAAAAGTAGTGAGTTTTATTTATCTGTCAACAAGTACAGAGTATTTCTTTTAAAGCAAGTATTTCCGGTTTTCATATAGAAAAATCTGTCCACATGACAGTGGAAAAGCAAATGAGATTATCAGGGATTAACAGATGGGATTATGACCCTAACCCTCACCGTATACAAAGTCTATAAAGGTCAAAACACAGAAAAAGTTACGTTTCCAAAATTAGAAGTGTATGTATCAGCAGGACCTAAAATGAACTCCAAGAATAAATCAAATAAATATGAATAAAGTGTTGAACTGGAATCACTGCATCCACAGTTTGTCCAGACTTGAAATAATCAGGATACATTTCTGAAAATTAAAAACCGGTATGGGATGAAATGTCTTTCATTCATGAAAATAATCCACATCTATGCAAAGTTTATAGAGTAATTTCAAATACATTAAGTCTGGAACTTAAACACTGCATTTACAGAACTTTATCTCTCTCTGTCTATATCTATATATAACATTATATATATATTCTCAGTCTGATGTTTCCTTTGCATGTACACAGAGGATGCAGTCATGCATAATGCAAAAGGTTAAAAGCTATTTCATCATTGCAGAATTGAATCCATCTTTCACTTAGTGTCATTTGGTCATGCGAGCCATCTTCAATATTTAATCTAAAGTAAGTTCAAGATGCAGCAGCACAACATGCTTTCACCCAAATAAATGAGGAAAGAAATTGTGTAGGACGTCATTAGTGATAGTCCAGATCTGTGAATAGTTTTTCATCTTTACTGAGGTATAAATTGTCTTTTTACTTGTCAAAATAAAAGGACCATTTACTTTTATGACTGCCTTTTTTTCTGCGTTCCTACCATTGCTTTCGGCGGTCAGTTGACGTGTGTTACTTCTCTCTACAAATCTGCAGACAGCAAAGAAGGCCACCCTCGGTCCATTTACAGAGATAGACAGCAGGCTTTTGGTCAAAAGACCATAATTGATGTTGCTTTTCTTCATAGTTTACACTGCAGTCTGTTTAAGGTTTCAGCACTAAAAGTCACTTGGTGAAAGGGATACTGTAGGGGGCAAAATTAAGGGATAAAAATAACCAGAGGCAGAGGCAAAGCTATGTAGACCACCGGGAAATCCCCTTATTGCCTCCAGCAAATCTGACCCTGGACATAATGGAGACTTTAAAGGAATATAATAGCTGGCCACGAAAACATAAGCGTTACCAATTCAGTTCCTAACAAAGTGTAAAATGTACTTGCTATCACAGCCCTCCAACCCCCCAGTTGTATTTTGTTGAACAAATTCATGAAATCATAACAGAGTTGGATCTTTAAATGAGTGGTTATTTTATCCTCCTAGACTGAATCCAAATGTACTTTTGTGCCAGAAGTTAAACATTTTCTCATTCCTGGAGAGGGAATGCGTATTCATGAGAACGTGTGGGACAGCAACCCTGAGAGATAAAGTCCTCGGGCCACGTTCATGAGACGAAGCATCAAAAGTTAATGGCCCTCAAGGAACTTGAGCTTTCTCAAGGAACTTCTGTGATAACTTCAAAGTCCCTTAACAAACAGAATTCAGGGCTTTTTAAGATTTTTCAGGTACATTCTGACTCCCTGATTTGCTTGTTCACGTCACTTCTTAAATGGAGACAACTTAATGTTTACCTTTGTCCTCTTATAACAAATACTTTTATATACCAAGGAAATGAGAGTTTAGACTCTGTTTTATGGTGCAGGAAAGAATCCAGTTAGGAACATCCATCCAAAGCTTACCCAAAGTTGGTTCTGGCAAAGCAAGGCATCCTTTTCTCCAGCATTGTTTTCCAGTTCCTCCTGTTGGAATCCAGATGCCACAAGTCAAATTATATCAGTCAATCAACTAAGCTTTTGTATATACTACTAAGTGTTTCTGCAACTTTAATTTCTTCTGAGGTGCTCCCTCAGAGATAAGATATATATTCTTGGCAGGGACTCCTGCATCTACCAAAGGGTTTCCTCTGAGTTGGGAAAACCTCCAAAGAGAGGTGCTCAGGAGGCATCCTGATTAGATGCCTGAACCACCTCATCTGGCTCCTTTCGACACCAAGGAGCAGCAACCGCACTCCAAATTCCCCCTGGATGTCTGAGCTCCTCAGCCTATCTGTTTGACCCAAGCCACCCTATGGAGGAAACTAATTTTGGGTACTTGTATCTGCGATCTTTGTCGGTCACTTCCCAGAGCTCCTGGGCACAACTAAATGAAATTAAAAGCTTACTTTCTGGCTCAGCTCTCTCTTCACTACTGCTGGGGAATATGTTTGATCAACGAGGGCTCTCGTAAAGATAAATCTCTTTTTGCTCTTCAACAAACAACAATAATCAATAACCAAGCTGTAATTTCTTCTCCTTGATTCTGTTTGTTTCTCAAAGCTGACCTTTTCAAATCTCATGAAATCATTGGACAAAGCTGTCAGCTCTCTTTCCGTCCCTCCAGCTCTCTCATTCTCTCTCTCTCGGCCTCGGGCGGATTTTAATCAAGAGTGTTTCCTGATAATGAAAACCTGCGATAACGACTCTTTTCTTGCTGCTGCTGATAAGCACCGCAAAGCCTGGATCATTGTTCGCCATTAATTAGCCTGTACCCTTGCCAGTATTTGATGGGTTGACGCCGACACAGCGGGAGAGCGACCCTGGAGTCATCTCACAAACGAGCAGAAAATTGTCTGATGTGTGAGGAACTGGCACCGACACAAATGCGACTGTACCTTCACAGGAACTGAACGCCGTTTCTGTCACTACTTTATGGATTTTGATGTTGTTTTTGATGTTTCCACACTATATACACTCCGTCCCCCCGAGCAGAACCAGAAGAAACACCAAACTTCAGTCCAACTTTTCCATTACACTTTAGTGAAATCACACAAATATACAAACTCAGCAGAAGGCAATGGCAATGATATAAAAACTGACACAGGCTATTACATGAAGATTCATCATCATCGTCATCATTACATTTTAATTCAGCAAAAATGACAAATAAAAACAAGGCAATGGCGAATGGTCTCAAAAAATGGGCCCTGACTACATCCTGGAAAGCGCTGCATCAAGGCGACATGTATTTCTGCGTTTTTAGTTTTCAAACAGAACAAAAAATGTTTTTCCAGGCAGAGAGATGAACGGCAGCGCTGCAGAGCTGCTGGCGGCAGATCAGGAGGCTTCGATGGTGGGTTTCGTAGTTTCACACATTCTTTGTGTTGCATATGAAAAGAAGGTCAGCTGGTTATGAGAAAATGTAAAGACCTGCTGAAGAGATACGTTTATATTATAGTATTTTGTGTGTTTTGTTACATTTGCTTTCATATCTTCTATTTTTCTGTTTTTATTCATTTATTCTGAAAATTGCATTGCAGGATTTTACCCCTGCATTTGAAATAATTCATCTTCTCACTTCAGTCAAGCTACAACCGAGACTGTGTGTGGATACTTTCAATACCATTTTCTTTGTGTTTGATGGGAAAACATTTCTAAAGGAAACTGGTGTGGAATGATTGACCAGTTTGTTGAGGCTGGAAATAATATAAACAGGTGATAAATGCTGATAAGGCAACATGATAAATCCTTTTGTGTGTTCTTTTAATTTTCACAACAAAGACGACATCAAACTATCCTTCTTACTACATTTTTTAGATTTCTCGCACTACAACTTGGATTTTGCTCTAAGCCACTTCCAAGCAGAAGCTCTCACTGGGTTTCATGAGCTCTACAGTTACTGACTGGGCAGTTATTTTGGTAATTTAGAAATGGAGACATTTTTAATGCGCTTAACATCGTGACAGGATTAAACCCAAACCATGATCCTATTCTAAACCTAACCACACAGTGGACCAAAACTGGAACTTCAAGCTATAAAAAACAGCACACTAAGTGAGAAGATATTGCAATCTCAGGGCAGTTTGTCCCCAGTTTCTTGGGTTAAAGTCTTGTGGATTGTGCCTCCACCTACACTGGCCGACTACACCTGTATTTTTAAAATGTAGGGTGTTTCATTGGACAAATAAGTTTCCCTCAGCACACGACTGACACGGCGTTTAGTTGTACAGTAAAGGTAACTTTTAGGTGCCTCAATTAGCAGTTAATCTGAATGTTGTAAACATGTAAGAAATTAGCAGAAAAGTTCAGGATTGCTTGAAAGTTGTGACAGTTTGTGAAAATCTAAAAACATAACACATAAATACTGAAAGAAGGCTATCATTGGTTTTTGTGACAGTTTATTTCCAGCCAAAACTGAAAAAGGTTATATATTTATTATATATCTAAAAAAGAGATATACATGACTTCTACAGTCATGCTGAGAGCCATGCCCTGTACAATAAACATCTTGCATTTTTGATTATATCTTTAATTATCATGAGACAGCTGCTATTGAACTTCAAAAATTGCAGCTCTACCAAATTTTAGTCATAATAATATGTGGCATCCGGCCGTGATTCATAAACTAGATTCACCGTCAGCTTCCTAATAAATAATGACAGGGATTTATCAAAGTTTGCTTGGCGAAGCCTCATGATCCAACGCTTGCAGCACCCCAAACACCGCCTGAATGAACAATCAGATCCTGAACTAAGACACAAGATCCAGTGTGAGCGGCGCTTCTCGACTGGTGGTTCAGGGACCCAGACGAGGACTTTTGGACTGTGTGTTTAAAATCCAGGACTATATTCTGAAAGTGCTTATAGATAAAATTTATTTGAATGCTGTGGATCCTGATGGCACAGCAACCAAGAAGCCTCCGCTCAGAATATTAATAATAATTATAACTGTAGTAATAATAATCATATTATGGTACAATAAAGACATCTGACCCCCCCGTTTGAGCTCAGAGGGGAGTCCAGTGATTCGCTGTTGCTATGGTACAATGAAGCCCGCTGGGATCCGCTGTTGGCTCAACTCGTCTGTCAGTCACCCAACTGTGTTGTCTGGAGTCTGCAGGGGTGGGAGGGGCCTAATGAGGTGGGGTCAGCCAGCTCCCATTGATTTCCAATGGGAGGTCAGTGCAAGTTTTCTGTAGGGAAACTCTCTGACCTACTTCTGCTGCTGATTACTGAACCTCCCGCAGATTATTAATGGCAGTTATACCATTGAGTTTAATCTCCCATTAGTATAAAATGGATTTTTTTCCCACAGGAAATCAATGAAAGCTTTACAATGTGACTTGCATCTTAAGATACCATTAATGATAAATGGTTGGTTGAGAGATTTCCCAGAAAGTTAAGAATTATGGTCAGATTCATCTAAATGATAAACAATACATAATATGAAAGTGGATTTGTTCTCCATGGTGACCTGATTGTTTCCAAAGAATCTGATAAATATGTCGAACTCTTCATCGGGTATTGATTCCATTACAGATGGACGATAAACTCTTCATTAAGTTTGAAGGGGACATTTTTGTAGTTTCTAGCACTGATTTCAAATCCAATTCTTCGAAATAACACAATGGATGGAAATATAACAGAAAAATTGAAAAATCCATTTTTTACCAATGGGGGATTAGTGTACAGTAAGAATACGATGAATGGAGCAACTAGTTTCAAATAAGAGATTCCTAAGAAAAAATACAAAATGATAAACATTAAATCAACTTGTTTATTTTCTGTCAGAAATAAGAATAACACCATTCTACTAAATGTATTTTTGCCAATTGATCTTCAGTGGGAGAGCTCCATTTCCCTGCTGATGTCCCAACCCCTTCTTTGCTTTTAAAACTCCTTAAGAACATCGTCTGGTAAGGAGTCGAACGATTCAACAACTCGTCAGACGGTTCGCCGTGTGAGTGAAGTGAGTCTGATGGGCGATTCTGATCAATAAAATTGATCGGTCTCTCTGCCTCCTTCTTGGTTAATAACTCCAGGCTGAGAGGAAACAGACAGACGGATGGATTTGATGAATTGAACATGTGCACGATGGGAAATGACCGACTGAACCAGAACGATTTGTCACATTTCTCAAAGTTTTTCGACACGTCCTGTTTCTGACTGCTCTTAAATTGGACATAAATGCAGGAAACAAGTAATGAGTTAAAAAATTAAAATGGCAAGAATGAATATGAAGTGTGACCAACAGTTCTGGCTGTTTCCCAGGCTGCACATGGACTGTTTTATGACCTGTTAAAGTGTGTGTGTGTGTGTGTGTGTGTGTGTGCAATTAAAGTCTGATGCTGTTGGGCTCTTCCTTCTGCTTTAACGCTGTACAAACTAATAAAACTGTCTACATCCTCCAACAATAAATATAACCCATTGTAAAAAATAAATTAAAACAAAAATAATAAATATCTCACCACTGGAGAATGTTAAAAACGCTGAGTTGTGTGTGTGTGTGTGGATGGATGGATGCACGTAAAACAGGGTGTAAATCAATCCGTTTTTTGTTTTGTTGTCACAGGAATTTAACTTTGCTCTCCTTCAGTCTCTGTTGCCTCCTCCCAGGTGCACGTGTGTGTTCAGAGGATGGACATGATGTTAAAATGTACACACACACACACATTCTTGCTACCACAGTGGAAACCCACCCAAGCGTCGTTTTATCCCAGCTGAATTTAAACTTGATTGTAAAGGTTTTCTTTTCCTGTTCACTTTATTTGCTAGTATTTGTTGTATCGAAGTCTGTTGGCAGCTCACATCAGATGGAACCTCTCAGGACTTTGTGAGATGCGTTCAGTGCTGCACCAGGAAAGAGTGTCATTACATCTGACGAGACCGAGCTTCATGGACGAAATGCTTCCATTACCATTCGTTGGTTTGTCCAACTAAAAGCAGGATTCACGTATCAAAGAAAAGTGGAATATTGGCCTTGGTGCAAATGGAACATCTGGAAATAAAATCATGAGCTCAGTCTCATGGCAATTCATGAATGCATGATGTAAAATAAATCTGTTATTTTCGTTGCCACAATTTAAGGCTACCAATAGGAATTTTTAATCATAGCAACTCAGCCTAATATCTGCAATTAGCATGAGGATTGTTTTTTCTGGACAAATAACAAAGAAATAAAATTGGTGAACTACTCAACCACAAGAAAACTCCTTCTAGAAGCAAGTTGTGACAGCCATCTTGGAAACTCCTATAGGCAATTATGTTGAAGCCCCTAAATTAAACATGGAGACAGTCCCACCATTAATTCCTATGACAGCATAAAAACTACATGCAAGGAACCACGACTTAAATCTGTAAAAACTGCTTTAAGTAGATCCATCCTTTCTGCTACAGTAAGTAGTTATCATAGTTATCATAGTGTGGCTGTTGATTGGCACTTTCGGATCAATGAGCCGATCAACAGCTGATCTTTTCAGGACTTTTTGCAGGAGATTTCTTGTAATGTCTCTGCCACAAGCCAGTCCTTGCCCAGACGAAAATGCAACATGTAATTAGCGTGCTACAAACTGCCAGCTCTTGACATGCTAGCTAGCCAATCGCTCATTTGTTTATCCACATGTAAGTATGATCAGCAGAGGGGGGCTGAGCAGCTGAGATGATGGTCTGGTCAGTTCTGGTAATTTGAGGGTATCTCACTAAACAGCATAAAACTAAAAAGCTATAATTTTAAAGTCACATCTTGTGCTGTTTAATGTTCATGCTAACATAAAAAAGCTACATTGGCACCAATGCTAACAACAGATTCATGTTATGTAACTATTGCCATGACACTAGGAGTGGAGGTATAAAAGAAACAGTCTTTAGTATTTGCACCTGCCCACCTTTAGTCATTCCTGCCCCTAAAACTTTTTCCTTCCATCCTCTGATTTCTCTCTATAATGAATTTTACGTTTGCACGAGTAACTGAAATGAGCATGGAGCGTTTTTGCCTCCTCTTCTTCTCAGAGACCTTTCCTTCCCCAGTCGGTTTGATGGATGACGTTGCCTCCATCTTTTTTCGGCCTGATCAGTATTCTTCCTCTCTCCTACCTCTCAGTATTCCGGCAGCATCTCCCTCCATCCTTCCTCCTCACACTTTAGCATGCAAAAAGAGAATCTGACCTCCCGCTTTCATCCTCAACCTCCCGTGTTACTCTAACATTTATTTCTCCTATTTACATTTGAAGGAATTCAGGTTTTCTTTTTCACCTTTTGGCACAAAAATACCCTTTCTCTCTGCAGTTCAACAGTAATTTCTCCTCTTCCTCACTTTTCAGCATGCAGAGGGAGTTTACTCCTGCCCTACAGTTTATATGCATCACCCAGCACCTTTTTTTTTTCAGTATTCGCTGGTTTTCTTCTCTCCTCCACCTCATCGCATCAACAGAAAGGTGAAGCCTGATCAAACACGATGCGCTGAATTATATCCGATTTATCTGTTCTTGATGACTTTGAGTTTAAAGGGCGAGCTGAGATTTTCATTATTTTTTTTACAAAAAGACTGGAGATCTGATTTGAGATTTCAAACGCATCAAAGATACAGATCAGGTGATTTAAACGGTGCAACTACAAAGAAAAAGATTTTTAATTGAGCTGCAGATACGATCAGTGATTTAATGGCTGAGTTTCCACTGCAGCAGCAGGAGGAAAACACACACACACATACAGGTTGGTGAACAGTGGTATTGGTATGGTAGTGGCTTCCCTCCCTGTTCTACAATTAATCATCTTAAAGGCAGTCTTTTATCAGGACCCTTTCCTCCTTTCCCTCAATCCTCCCTCCCTCACTCAGGTCCTTTTGGCCCCAAAGATTCAAACGACAGTGAAACATCAGCAAGAAAGAAAAAACAAAAGGTGCTTGGTTGCTCTATGGCATCGCAGAGAGCCAAAAGACAGATGCTTCATGGTGGAAGAACATTTTCACGCAAAAAACTGGCTTTAAGTTTCGACAACCCCGTTGAGTTTTTTTCCATAGCTTGGTAAAAACATTGATGTTTCAGGTTTTCTGTGGTTTGCATATAAGACTAACCTGCAGGTTACTAACCTGGACACCATCTTACGCTAAAGATATGCTTTCTGGGTTATTTCTCATTCTCAATTTAAATCTTCAAACACTATGTGTGTGTACAACTTTTTTTTACCTATTAGTTTTCCTCTTGTGTATAAAAATGGTCTACACTTTTTTTTTTTATATATTAACATTAATGACATTTTCTGGCAATCAGTTGTAAGTTGGCAGAAATTTGCAAGTGACAACTGATTGCCAATCTGAACTTTTCTGGTTTTTGAACTATATTTAAACACACCAAAAAAGTTGGGGACCTAAAATCTTGTTCCTGTTAGAAGCTTAAACGTGAAAGGCCCTGAAGCAGTTTGCATCTTATTTAAAAGGGGAAAGCAAAAAAATACATACCAGTCTTCCACTGGCACACATTTACACAACATTAGTTTTGACCGAACAGTTCTGGTGCAAGTTGTTTGCTGGATGTCATATAGTTCGACAGAACTAGAAGATTAAAATCTGCCTCAAACCATTGTTGAGTAGAGGTTAGTTTGTGTTTTTAGTTTTCAAAAGGCCAAATACCTATGCAATCAAACTACATCCCAAACTGACCTTTGGGCAATATTTACAAGCCAGTTTCATGATGTGAAAATGTTCTACCACACAGGTGGGACTGGGAGGTTTAAGGGTGCATTGTTGCCATGTTGGAAAGGCCATCGTTCACACAGAGAATAAGAGCTTTTCACACAGAGCTTTTCTGAGTTGCAGTAGTTCCAAACTTCTTCATGAGCATAATTTTTACTTGTAAGGTTTTAGAACTTAGGTGTGTGAAAGCCCTGGATGAGGCAACAAAAGCTCAGACTCCATCTGAAGCGCTGCCTAAAACGCTACCCAAACCTTCAGGACAAACCTCCATCCAATGCCGCTCTGGAAATCTGTTCAAACAAACAACCAGTTTGGCAAATAAAAGCATCAAAAAGTTCAGTTTGTTTCCTCATCTTCCACATACAGAGCTTCTAACACAACAGACTCCAGTTGAATCCAGCTTGGTTGGGTCTGGGCCTGATCCGACGGTCTTGGTTTGGCCTGAACCGTCGCTCTGCCTCCTGGCTCTTGCTCTTCCTCCAGATTCTGATGTAGCATAACGTTCAGTATACAAGTTCAGCTCTTTAAAATCCATACCGTCAAATCCACAAAGTTCTTATTACATGTTAACATTTCAATATTTTTTTCCTTTCTTTTGTATTCTTTTTTTATACTTTGTCATCATTATTATCTTTCTTTTTTTGTTGTTTACAATTATGGCCACAAGTCTTAAGAGTTCTTGAGTCCGGTCCGGCTAAAATTCTATTCCGGGTTGTTTTCAGTCCGGATTTGGTCCAAGTCCGGTCCAGTTCTGATGTGATCCGGTCCGGTCTTTACATGGCACTGGGCTTGTAGCTCTGCACAGTATTTCCCCCTGGGCATGTTTAGCATGGTGCTGTAAAGCATGGCTGTATATGTATGTGCAAGGTCTGTCGATAAAGCGCTGCACCAATAAACGTCAAAGTTTGTATCCAGGTGTTGACTCCAGGACCCCAGCGTCTAGGTTCTTGTGGTCCTGAAAAATGCCTGTTACTCCACTTTTGGAGATTTTTTCTATTGAAAAATTCTACAGTCAACCTACTTATTTACAGACCTTGCCTGTGTGCCTGTGCTGGAATGTATTCAAAACGTAATGCTATATTCGTTTATATTCACTTCTAGTAAATTATTCACAATTCTGGCGAATTCCACAGTCTTGATTGGTCGGGCAGTACATTACTAAAGAGTCTTCTTGGCCAGTAGGATGGCCAGAGGCCAGCATGACTGACCAATGATGGAGGGTCGAGGGTCGAGGACGAGCAAGGATCAAAGGTGGGGAGAAAGAGCGAAGAAGGAAAGAAAAGGAAGGTAGAGAAGGAGTAGGACGAGGAAAATTAGGAGGTAAACTTCTGATGGACGGTGAAGAAAAGAGGGAGGACGGGATAAGGTTATGGACACAGGTACTGGTCTGTCAGTAGGCATCGGGCTCAGTGTGCTGTGGTATAGAGTGATTGTCCAGAGAATCGAGTGGTTATTTAAACAGCAACTTAGAAACATTTAGATCCTGACGAGGCTTGGCCGAACAAGTCCAAGGTCAAGTTATATCATCTCGCTTCAGAGTCCTTATTACTCTATGTCCAAATCCTCTTAGCGTCCAGTGATTTCAAGTTTAGGTCAAGCCATCAGTTTATTGGACATTTCGTTTATTTGCTTTCTTCTTCTTCATTAAAGCTTAAAACAACCTACTGAATCCAAAAAAGTCCACGGTAGGGTCAGATATTCCAAATCGGTGACTTGACTTTGTCGCTTCCAGCCTCAAGTTCTGACCTGACTTCCTTACAGTGGATTCTTCCAGACAATGCTAAGGGTATGGTTGAGGATAAGTGGTCCAAAGTTACGACATCAGTAAAGAGGCTTTGAACCTCTGTGGTAGGCCTTGACTTAGCCCTGGACTTGTTCAGATTATGATGAAGCTCTTAAAGTTCAATCCAGCCTGTTGTGTTTTTCCTGTGACTGTCTGACCATAGGCGTAGTTTCTTGATCCTTCAGACAGAACAAGCTTTTCAAAGTGTAGTCTGTAGCTGTCATGGAAACTTGATCTGACCTTTCAACCAAGCGCCTGTTAAGTTCCGAAGCAAGCTGAAGTCAGGTCACTTTGTTCTCACGTCACATCCACTGTTCGGAGAAACGTGACACAGTCTTTAGCCCACAGCTACATCCCCTTTGTTTGATCCCTGCTTGCAGTAAAATCAAATCCAAACCGACAGATGCATCTAGAAGGGTTATTTTTTGCCCCCAAATGACTCAAAGTTCCGTAGTAAATGTATCCGCATCGGTTTGGAAATCAATTTTCCACCCCAAAAATCCACCAAATGGAGGTAGTTGGGGTCCCACCCAGCCAGTCGATCTTCAAGTCAATCAATCCATCAACTGACGAATAAATTACTGATAGATTGATTGCTAATGCAACTGGAGCTGCGGCTGTCAGTTCGGTCCAACATGGAGCAGTTCGGCTGACTGTTTAAACAGTTCAGAAAAACCAAATGCCCTCATTTCCCCCTCCCCCATTCTTCTTCCCACGCCCCCCCCCCATCCATCAATCCATCAGTCCATTCATCCTTCCCCTTCTCTCAGCTGCTTCCAGACATCAGATTGATGGCTTGCTCCAGTTTGTGCCTCAGTTTGTGTTTGCGACAGTACCCATCCCGGTCCAGTGCTGTTAGGATCTGCACATGCGGGAAAAACAGAAGAAATGATATCAGCTAAGGGTATTGCTTCATGTCCCTGATATAAACAAACTTGTTCGTGCATCAGTGAAAATGTTATTTTGATAGAGGTGCTACGAGTGGTTCAGAGGATCTGGGAAAGGATCGTCTTGCTCAAGGTCAGGGTTGGATGACTAGCTGATTTATTATTTTACTGCCATGTAAGGTAAGTTGATGAGGCAAGTCTTAAGGGGAACCAAAGAGCTGGAAGGTCGTGTTAGTTGCTTTTACAACATCAGTCATGTAGTGAATGCCAATGTCAAACCTCAAAGTTACTAACTCACTCACCTCTTCCTTGTACTTGTTGATGTAGAAGTAGAGCTCGCTGAGTGCACTCAGTGTGTTGAACTCATTTCCGTGGAGTCGGGACTGCTCCACCAGGTATGCGTCCATGTCCTGATCGCTGATGCTAGGCATCTTGGCTATATCCCTGTAATACCTGAAGGACACAGACAAAGTTAGTTGTGGTGACTAACTTCAGACTTTAACTGCATCAGCAAGTTAATGTGTAGCTTTTGGGTTAATTTACCAGGATAATTACCCAAGTCGCCAGCTCTAATGGTGTAATATTTTTACATTTTGCATGAGCAGGCCTTATTAATCATCAGCACTAATTAATGTGATTATGACCCCATACTATTATTCTAATAAGGCAAGAGTCTCAGTCTCTGCAAGCCTTTCTTCTTTCTTTCTTTCTTTCTTTCTTTCTTTCTTTCTACAGTTCTGCTCTTCAGAATGTAAATTAAGCTGTAGTAACTACTACTACTTTATAGTTACTACTGTAGTAACTATATTAATTCTGACTGGTTATATTGATCAGCCACTTTCTTGTCACATGGCATCAGCTAATATTAGCAGGTTAGTTAACTGGTTATTTACACCTAAACCCAGCTCACTCATTTATTGTTCTTAAATATATAAATTAATTAGCATGTTAGATACTTGCTTTACACAGGATGTATTAGTTAATAAGTTAGCGTGCTATCTACCTTTCCACCCAGCTCTTGTAGTTGGGGATGTCCTTTGCGTAGAGCAGTTTGTTGGATGGAGAGTCTTTGCCGAGCCGATGTTCAGACGTCGAGCAGGAATCCATGAAGGTCTGAGCGA
The DNA here is from genome assembly GCF_051167445.1 of Perissodus microlepis. Lineage (NCBI taxonomy): Eukaryota > Metazoa > Chordata > Actinopteri > Cichliformes > Cichlidae > Perissodus > Perissodus microlepis. The sequence continues at coordinate 32,935,505 of NC_140480.1, forward strand.
CGACTGACAAGCAAGCGTCGGTGATGCTGCTCTTGTGGATGTCGAACACAAACTGAGGATTCTTAATAACATTCACCCAGAACCTGAGAGGAAGGCTGCAAGAACAGAGAAAAGAGATGTTTTAAAAAAACATTTAAACAGCTGTGACTTTACCTTATAATTATTTTTTAAAATCCACATTCTTGAGCAACTTTCTCTCACCAGTTGCTCTTCCAGGTGTGTCGGACGTCTGGGTCAGTTATCTGTCGTTTGTCGGCCTGCTCGTCTAAGAAGTCGAACATGTATTTTATGGCCAATGGGAGTGCAGAGCCACGATGGGCGGTGCTAAACACAGTCTCAAACAGGTCATCCACAAACTTCTGCAGCGTCCCCTGTTGGTGCGAGGACCAAAACAAAGGTTTAAATATTTAAAAATTAGATAATAGAAAAAAAAAGAACATTAACCAGAAACATTGGACAAATTCAGACGGTTAAAATTATGGTAACATTTTACCTACTTTGCTTAAACTAGATTATAATATACAAAATGTACATCTTGTGAAACTACAGTCTCTGCGTACAATGAAGATGATTATTACAGCAATACTTTAAGGCATTACTGTAACTTTAATCTTAAGCCCCACACTGACATCTGTGAAGGCTTGTGCTGTTTTGTTTGAGGTACCTTGGTTGCTAGAAGTCTGGTCAGGTAGATTTCAGAAACCATCTTGCTGCCACGGTCTCCTTCTCTCTGGTCGCTGTGCTCATGATTTTTCACCAGGTGCCACAGTTTAGTTCCTGGAAAGACACAAAGGCTCGATTACCAATCCCAGTTTTCCAGAAGCCACAGAAGTCTCAGTTTTACTCCTTGCTTTGGTTTATTATCAATTTATTTGAAGCAATTACCTGCAAATTTGCCAAAAACTGGCATCACTCTGTAGGTACCCTGTGTCAAACTCTATTTCAGGTGTTATTCATTAACTATAGAACTCCAATATTATCATTTTTGGTAATTAGATAATATAATTTCCTTTTTCTTGGCAGAGTTTTTGTCTGAGATAGACAAAACGTCCAAGGATATCAAAGATCATGACTGTGCTGTCACAGAAGTTAAATGTAATGCTGTCTCAACACAAGCAATGAATCCTGTTCATCTTTCACAGCATCTTTGAAACAAACTTAAAGGTCTAACACATGAAAACACCACAGATGTATCCTAATGTAAAGAAAGCTACTATATCTGAGTATATCTACTACCATATTACCTGTTTCCTGGTCTGGGGTGATCATTGGAGCTCTGGATCTCAGGCTGTCGGGACTGCTGGATGTTCTCAGTAAAGACTCTGATGGCACAAACAGAGAGAAAGATGGTCCTGATTAGTCATCTGGTTAGAAAAGAAGAGGCTGAACACTGATTTTGTGAGTCAATACTGTGCTTTAATGGTGAGAACTGAACAACAACATCTGGCCTGGATATAAACGAAACTTTCACTTTTTTCCACACAGCTGCTATAGCTATAAAGGTAAACAGTCATTGTGCATAACTTCCAACAAACCACATCTGTATAACTTGTAACGCCCTCAAAAATACATCTGTGTAAAATTTATTTTCACCAACGGAATGTAAACGCTGTAATCTCGCAAGTGTTATGGATTAAATCAATCTCAGATTATTATTATTTCTGACTGCTGTGTTCCCCATTAATTCGTCTGTAGCGTCTCACTGAGTTGTGCTAACTTTTACTTTCCACCTCCAAAGTTATTGTGACTCTCAGACGTGTTAAATACATTTATTTCCTCTTCACGTTAACTAGCTGTGGGCAGACACTGAAGGTAGCAAGCTGAGAAGACATGAGAACAAAAAATTCATTTTGATGAGTGAATATCGTGTTAGATTTTCTCTGTCACTTCACTGTCGGTCCAATCCTCTGTGTTTGCTTCCAGTTTTGGAGCCAACTGTTTCCTAAAAACATGTTTGAAGATGGTGATTGATGGTGTTGCCACACTGTCTAAATCAATCACCGTATACTCATATCAAAAGACTAAAGACTAAAAACGCCGTTCTTCTAACTTTGATAGTTGCAAGTTCCTGCTGTGCTCAAACACAAAAGAGAGAGACTTCCTGTAGAGGTTGGGTTGCCCGTACAGGTTACCAGTAATCCAGATCATGGTACGAGTTTAAAAACCAGAAGAAGGAGGAAGCATAAAGCATTCTTTGTGAAGTTTGTGAAGACGTTTCAAACCCTCATTACTTTGATTTATAAGCAAATTGAATGGATGCACTGAGCTGCTTTTAGAGCCAGCAGTCCACCACAGTGTTAATACTGTGGCGGATTCGGTCCAAGCGGGCGATGCCATTGGCAGTCATGATAACCTTGAAACTTGAAGGACTCCAGGCTACCTCAGGTTTGTTAAAAACAGTACAGATATGCTGGCATTTCTGCAGCGTGTACAGGCAGTACAGCAAATTTAAAAAAATGTTTGGACTGTTGCTAAATTAAACTTTCCTCCATTTCTTGATATATGTGCAATGTGGTAGAGAATGAAAAGTTTGCATGACCTATGAGGAGGTAATAGAAACGGGAAATACAGTCAGGTGAAATAAACCAGAATGATGCATTTGATATATGAAAAGTCTGGAAACCATTACCCCTGCCAATAAAACACGATGCAGAACTGGCCAGCAAGAAAACCTAACAACTGTGTGTGTGTGTGTGTGTGTGTGTGTGTGTGTGTGTGTGTGTGAGCGCGCTCAGTACCGTATCTGCTCAGCGATCTGGTGAAGGTGAAGGAGTTGGCGATGTTGTAGGCAGAAACCTGCTTCTGGACGAGCGCCACCACGGAGCCGTCTGTTACCTAGCAATGCACAGTGAAACATCAGTTAGTCAGCCAATCGCTCCATCAATCAGCTGACTAATTATCCGTTCAGCCAGTCGATTCTTATCCCGTCCACAATCTTGATAAAATCCACACGTGCCGCTGCAGGAGCTGATGAAGAACACGAACTTGCTCGGAGCTCAAACAGAGAGCGAGGGTGCACAGGCCGCTGAGATTTTAATAAATCGGCAAGAGAAAATGTTTTCAATCTGCAGCTGCACAGTCATTTTACGAGTGCCGTTTAAGTATTATGAAGTGGACTGACTGTATACTTACATTAGACCATTCTTTCATTCTATTACATCTTCAATAGTCTTCTTAATCCTCAAAATGATCTTATACTGTATGTATATTAGATTACATTATGTTTTAAGCAAGCTACACTATATCACAATACTTTATGCAATAGAATTTTATGTTGCCTTATACTATATAGTATGTTCCATTACATTATGTTAAATTCTAAGAGTTTTCCTGGATAATGTCACGTAAATCAAAGCTTTGGTGCTGTCTGGGTTCAAAGGTTTGGCTTATGGTTGCCAGTAGCTTCAAACTGTCTAATTTTCAATTCTTTCTTGTATTTGTGAAAGAAAACTGAGAAGATTTATTGACTTATTCAAGTAAAGCATCTGTTCTTTTCACCAAATAACATGTTCGGCTGGTTTCTGTCACAAAGTAATGTTTCCCATTAGTGTGCAAAAGTCAGGAATTCTACTAAGCTATTAATGAAAGACTTGTATGTATTCTTACTAGAGATGACACGATACCACTTTTTTATGTCCGATACCGATACCGATATAATAAATTTGGATATCTGCCGATACCGATATGAATCCGATATAGTGTGTTTTTTAATCAATAAAACTGTTTTTTTAATATATTGCTGCATTTTGTATAAGTTCATACTCAAGTTTAAATAAACAACAACACTAAAGCTATTCTGTTATACCTGTATGCAAAAAATACACTGCACCCAAAATAATTCATAGTTCAGCAATACTGATCAGTCTAATAAACTTAAACCTGCTCCATCCTCCCTATTCTGGTATTTTAAAGAGTACTTAGCAGAAATATTAAGCAACCTAACTAATAGCAAAAAAAAATAGTTAACCACCCCCCCACCCTCCACCTCATGATGCTTAATCGACGTAATCAACTTTAATTTGATGCAGTGTGAAAAAAAATGCACATAAATAAATTATTTTTCAAGAATAATTAAATAGATTCAACATCTTTCTTCTACAGAATTGCAGACTGCACAGATGGTACCTTTCCAAAGGAAAAAGTACTATAGCTTACTAGGGTATATTAGACTTAACAGTTACTATATACAGTAATGGACTTCTATATATTTTACATCAGATTAAAACTTTGTGTGTAAGATTCAGATAATTATTTAATAAAAGCGAGACATTTTAAATAAGAATAAGAAAGAAAAGTATGTCTTTGTGCCCCCTTTTCCCTGTTCATGCCCTATTGGCCCCCCTGGCTAAACTTTGCTAGATCCGCCCCTGCACAGTTACCAGCCGTCAGCTGGTAGAAAAGGATCCTGGTGTAGAAAGTAATATTAAATAAATTCTAACAACAGCTTATCAAGCTTAAACCTGCTGCTGTTGTTCAGCCGCTGGTTTCCTCTTTCTGGCGCAAAGTGGGCCAAAAACAAACAAGAGAGACGGACTTGCGACAGAAAAGCCGATCAGCTGATCATTAAGCAGTTTCATGATTGAAGTAGCAACAGAAGAGGGAGGGAGAGAGAAGAGCCAGTCAGTCCATATATCGGTTGTTAAGCTTAAGGCTGGAATGCTTTACAAACATTCAGAGATGAACTTACACACTTGCTTTACTTCTCTCTGGGATCACTTCATCTGAGATGAAATGCTGGTTTGGTAGTGAGGCTACAAATACACACAGCCGCTCTATCACGTGACCACACTGCTGCGACGTGCTACGGTTATGAGCCGAGTTACGCGGTGTTGCAAGTTTTGTGAGGTGCTTTTTTGATATTTAATGGATCGGATTACATTTTTTATTTCTCTCCGATATCCGATCCAGTAATTTACGTCAGTATCGGACCGATACCAATACGTAATATCGGATCGGTCCATCTCTAATTCTTACATAAGGTCTTCAGTTATTAACACAATGGTGCTAAAATCAGGGGTGGAAATATGAACACTACCTTCCTTTTTACTGTATAGTGGAGACATAACCTGACCTGCTGCTGGTAGAAATGTAACTGCACTTTTAAAGCTCTCGACAATTGTGATTGGTCTGTTAAGCACCATTGATTCCAGCTGTGATGTTCAGGATACTTTTTGCTGGAGTGTTTGGGAAAAACGTGTGAATACCACTCTCCTAACATTTTGTCTCCATCGTGCACACAAGTGACTGGCGGCAGCAGCATCAGCCACTTGTGCAGGTTACGGTGTAGGCTGTACAGAAATCCGAATCAGCCGACAGACCGAGGACAGAAATACAGACTAAATACATACAAGGAGTGAAGGGAAGAGGTGAATTAAAGCACTGTGGGACAAGAACAAAGAAAGGAATAAAAAATAGGGAAAATAATAATAAATGGTATTTATGTTAACTAGACAAGCTAAACAGTTAAAAGTTTCTTTACTGAAAATGTTTCAAATGTGGAGAAAATATATATTCTTACTAAAAGGTTTCATGTGGATGAAACTGCTAACAAACAAACTTTCAGGTGATCTCTGCAGTAAATACACGTTTGTACCTGGTAGTGCGCCAGCGTGTTGAGTCTCTTCCAGTCGCTCTCTATCTTAGTTGTCACGTCTTCGTCCTGCAGGATGATCCTTGTGAGCCGACCCTGACGCCACTCTGACATCACGAGCACAGACAAAGCATCAGAGAACTGTCCACCCAACCCCGAACTGCAGTCGTGTTTTAAATGAACTGGGTTTAAGTTTGAGGACTCTCTGCTGGAGTATGTAACTGATTTATTTTTACTGACATTTTATTATTTACTGAAATTCTGATTAATGGGGACCTATTCTCCTCATTTTGTCATTCATACATGTATTCACCTAATTTAATACAATTATTAGATACACAAGTATATTTTGCAGGTATCGTGTGTCTCAGAAGATGCATTTACCAAGAACTCACATGCGTAGTGACTGTTTACTCGGTGGTACAGGGTTTTTTATTTTTCCCCCCACTAGGGATAAATTAGCATCCCCTGACTGGTTTGTAAGCAGTGCTGAGTTTGCTGGCTGTCTCTAGGTAAAATCAGCCACAGTGGTTGTGGTTTCTAGCAATTGCTGCAGGCAACTTGTATAAAATTATCAGTCAACTACTTGCTGAGATGCAGCAAAACTGTGAAAGGTGCAATACAAACTCTAACTGAAGTAGAAGTAGTGCTGTGTAACTGTAACAGTCCATTTTAAAAGATGGAACTTTTACTTTGAAGGCTAACGCTTTCTCTTTCTGGTTTGCATTGCGGTTGCCACCAGTTTTGCCTGTTTACTACCAGCAACTCCCACTGCTTGCCAACCAGTTAAGGAAACACATTTTTATCTAGCCACAGTGGTTGCCAGGGAGTTGCCAACTGGTCTTTAGTCCTGTGTAACTGGGGACTAACTAGCAGCTGGCGGGTTGTTGGGGACATTAAACCCCATCACACTGAAGACAGGACCTGAGTGGTGATGGTGACGTTAAACTCACTGAGTAACAGTAGCGTCTTACATATAGCAATTGCAATTATGTCTCAAAAACTAGAAAAGCAACATTGATTTGTAGATGTTATGCTGTTAAACATGAAAATATTTTCTGAGCTAATCCAAAGTTTATGTAAAAATCACATCACAGCCACAGAGATGTCATCCATTGCTTAGCAAAGTCCTTTCATAAGTTATAAACCAGTGAATGTACCCGACTGTAGCCACCTTTGTGACTCCGGTAACGACCATTATTACCAAAATAATCTCGTGTTCTATTTAATTAGGCTTTGAAACAGCAACGGAGGCCATACACTGAGTGACAACTAGCGCAGTTTTCTCAAAAACTTTGAAACAGCAAGACTTCTTCTGCATCCAGTGGAGTCGCCCCCTGCAGGCTATTAGAAAGAATGCACTTTGCAGATGAAAAGCTACATCCATGTTTTATACTGTCTACGCCTTTTCTTGAAGTAGGATATCTGTCAGTAGTTACCCAAGTCCATGTCGTCGGCCTGAGGTCTCTGCGAGTATGGGATTCCTTTGTAAACAGCGTCCAGCAGTTTGTCTTTGACCTGAGTGACTGTGTCGCAGTTCAGCACCTTCACCGGCACCTCAGTCCCAACTTCACCCTCAGGGGGGATGCACATCAGCGTCTGAGACGGCGAGAGAGAAAGCAGAGACTCATCTGTCTGCACCAAACTTTATTAAGCTGCTGCTTGTGTGTTTACCACAGTGTTGTCACAGCGAGGAAAACGTCACTGGCTGTTAAATTGGATATTTTTAACCACACACACACGCACACACACACACAGTCTTTTCGAGGACCCTCACTGACTTAACATGCTCCCCCCCCCAAACACACACCTTTTATATAATTTATAATAATCCCCAGCTGGTGTGACAAACACTGAACTTTCATTCGCCGCAGACCCCCGACAGAAAACAACACCGAGTGGTCGTAAACATCCTGCTTCTGTGCTTCAATGATGCTTGTTGCTATGGATACAGTGAACGCAACAAAATCCACTTTGTGGTGAGTTAAAGGACTCATCTGTAACACGTTATAAGGGAGCCTGCAATTTACAGGGTGAGTTTATTGTATGAATCAGGTACCAATAAAACACTGCTGGTTCCTGCTGCAAAATTATGGGGAACAAGTCAGTAGCCAGCTGTGTATTTCAAATAAAATAAGAAACATATTGTACTCATACACTCACACACTACTCAGCTATATCGTATAGCACGCAATTAAAGACTAACGTAGACTGTTCTGGAAAGCACTCCCTCATTTAGTGATATAAATGTTTGTTTTGAGGTTATCAATTACAAAAATTGCATTTGTTTTCTATGAAATTGATTTTTATTAACAGATTAAGTCTAAATTAGTTAAATTAACACTAATTATTGACCTTGGGTAAACGTGGAGGGAACAAACAAACAAGACAGCTGACAGACTGAGAGCTCTGGGTTAAACGTGCTGCTATAGTATAAACTTATACTGCATATTTCAACACTGCTATTCACTGAAAAACCCCCGACGTGGCGTGCTGTCATTTAAAATCTTTCTGTTGGGTAATGATACAGAAGGTGCCTGTCAATAAAACAAAGATTTAATGGAGGTAATATCACATTAGAGCTTCACTTCATTATTCATGGCATCTAAATTAATGCATTCATTTAAAAAATCATAAATATCTACAGAAGATTTTTTAACAAATTTAATTATTTCCATTTGTCATTGCGAATTTTTAATAGATGGCTTTTTTTGGGAAGTTATTTTAGGTCAAGTCAAAAATCAGTTACCCGGTTTGTTTCCAGTATAATATGTTATTATGGACACGCTGTTATGTTTAGCATTTAGCCGTCAATGGGCCACGAGGACTTGGGTTACTGCAGTGAAGTTGATGTATGATTGAAGCTTACATGTCCTTTATCTTTACACTACACTGGAAAGTAATGTGAATAAATATGTAGCGTTTTTTGTCTTTTTTAAACGGCCGTGTGCTTTATTTCATCAAATTTCTCTAGGAATGACTTGACAAAGCTAAGGCTGGAAATGTGGTTTATAACTAATAAACAAAACTACCAAAATATGGTGAAACCAGCAGTCTATTCTCACCGCAGCTCCACTCAGTCACAGCTCAAACTGCTGTATTTAATTTTGCTTGGTGTGGGTGCGCGTGTGCGTTACCAGCTGTTTGTAGTCGATCTGCTGTCGGATGAGTTTGTCTTCACTGAGAGAATAACGAGCTTCTCCGGTGATGGCGTCAATTGGTCCCTTCTCCATCTGCTGCTTTATGGCACAATACAGCATGAAGAGAGGCTCGCCCGCACACTCCTGAAGGACAGGAAGAGGGGAGGAAATGAAGGGAAGGAGGGGAGATTTTTTTTAAAAGGAGCAAAGAAGAGAAGGAGGAAAGCCAGGTTCATTACTACAGTTTAATCCTCAAAACTCATCAGGGGGATTTAAGCCAATCCCCTTCATTCCCTATGAATAAATTAGCTGCAGCTCTGATCTGATTGGTCACGCTCAGAGTTGAGAGGCAGACTTTAATGAGGTCAATTAGGGGGAGCAGGAGGAAAGGTAGGAAGGAAGGAAGGAAAAAGCAGAGAGGATGGTGTACCTTGAGGAATCGATGGAGGAGGAAAGTGAACCAGTTCGTCAGCATCTTCTCAGCAACAGACTCGGTCCTAAACACATATATACAGGTCGGAGGTCATTAGTGAAAACATTAACTCCTGCTCTTTCCTGATTGGTCACATCAAATTGGACAGGAAGAGCTTAATGAGGTCAGTTAGAGAGCAGGAGGCAGGGATTTGGGGGTTGAAGGAGAAAAGACAGGGCTGCTACACCGGCTTCATAAACAAGGACTTTTATTCTGAAGTAGCTCTTAGAAATGGGATGCGACACATTTAGTGCAGGCTGTTACTCAGCCAGACGTGGATTCATTCAGCAGATCAGCTTTAATATTCCAGGTGTGACCACCCACTCACACTGAAAACAGTCAAAGTTAAAGTGAACAGTAGGGAACGCACCTCCTCAGCAGCAGTTTGGGATGGTTTCTGTTCTCCAGGTTTTTCTCAATCAGGTCGGCCAGCAGCTGTTTTAACACCACTGTAGCATATTCCATCCGACCCTGAAGAGGCAAAGACAAAGAGTTTAACCGCTCAGCAATTATTTAATTTTTTTTAACTCATAATAGGTTTACAAGCCTCTACTGCTATCACTACAGGTGTAGTAACCAGCATAATTAGCAGGCTGTAGCACTGTGACAGATACCTGCAGAGCAGCCATGAGCAGGGAGGCGACGTTCCCCCTGTCTCTCATGGAGAACGACCTCTGAGCCTCCAGCGTGTGGATGAAGGTCAGCAGGAACATCTTGTTGTTCAGCAGCTGGCTGAAGAGACGCAGAGCTTTCTCCACATTGGCTGGAGACTAAACAGATGCATGTGCACTTAGTTATTTAAACACAAACAGAGAGTCGTCTCACCAAGAGGTCAGGTCAGAGGTTAAAGATAACATCAGTAAACCAAATAAACATCAACAAATCCACAGTGATATAAATATAAATTCATTATTTAGTTGATAAATCTAAATAAACTAGAAAAATCCTAAACAAACCCCCCAAAACCTAAGACCTGAACATGTGGAAATAAATCAGAACAAGGCAAGTTAACCAAGCTAGGACTGAAAAAAGACTAAATTTGTACAAGTTGTTATTAATCTGAAAAACCATCATAAATTTAAATGGATTTAATAAATAAGCCCTGGAGGATTAAAGAATGAAAGAGCAATAAACTCAACCAGATGACAAAAGCAGAATGAACCTGAATAAACATGAACAAACCTGACAGATGTGGAATAAATGTAAGTAACCCTGAACAAATATAATAAATGTAAGTAACCATGAACAAATATAATAAATGTAAGTAACCATGAACAAATATAATAAATGTAAGTAACCATGAACAAAGAACCAAACTGAAATAGGAAAAAACGTGAAAAAAATAAAAGATGAACAAATCTGTACAACAGACAATAAACCTAAAGATATGAATGAGAACAACTTTCAATAAAACTGACAAAGTTCTGATCAAATTAGAAAACAAAACCTGAAAACAGAACTAAACAAATTTCAATAAACCTAAAGGGGAAATAAATATGAATAAACATAAAATGTTTGAATAAACCTGGTTAAACTAAGTAAAATTAGAATAAATATAAATAAAACATCACAAATATAAATGTTTAAGCCTGAAAGAAGGAGATTTTGTCTTTTTTTAAAAATAGAAATAAATAGGAATAAACCTAAAAAAAACCCCAGTAATAATCTACAGAAATAATTTAAATATAAATCCACGATGAGGGAAGAAAAACTAATCTCTGGAAATTATAGTTCACTAAGTTTAGGAAAATCTTTCCACCTGTGGGCTGATTTGCTGCCACACCCTGTTATTATGATCAGGGAAAAATTGCGGCTGTGGATCCAGAGACCAGAGACTCAAAGATCCGAACATCCTGCCGTATTGTACATACGTCAAGCTCTTTGAGGACGGGGTGTTCTTCTATCCCTGGGAACATGACCCTCATGGTGTATGTCCGATATTCCAAGAAGGGAATCTTCACTCCATCCATGTCATTGGTAAGTTCTTGGATGTCTGTCTGCAGCTCCGCAAAGGCTGCGAGAGGAAGAATAACGTTAAAACAAATCACCATAGAGGGAAGGACTGGAGGTAAGGAAGGAAGGCAGAACGCACCCTCTTTGCACTCTAGCGCCACCCGGCTCTCCAGGTTGTCCATCTGCAGCTGGAGGCGTTTGAGCGTGCGGTCGGCATCACGGGTCTTCCTCTTGTAAGCGATCAACACTGCGATGATCGCGATGAGCAGCACGCCTCCGCCTGCTCCGATCCCAATGATGGCAGGCAGCGTCAAGGCACTGTCGGAGTAGATATGGAGCATGCCCGGGGAGTACTCCAGACCACCCACCAAGATCTACAGAAGACGGAACAAAAACGTGTTTATGACACGGTTACCTCCCAACATCAAAGTTTTTTTTTCTTTTGATCAATTTCATAACTTTTTATCTACTTTTGATTATCTCACAGTTGTCATACCTTATTTCAAAGTGCCATAAAGACTCATATTGTCATGAAAGCTTCATGAAATGGACTGTCATCAAAAAGTCACATATTTTTCTTATATTAGCCTCTTTTAACGGCCCCCTGTTAAATCCAGAGTTACATTTAAAACCCTTTAGCTCTCAAAGTCCTGGATGATCATCATGTCTTAAAGACCTCATGATATCATACTATTATACTAGAGCACTTCTCTCTCAAACTGTAGGATTGCTCGAGGTATTTAGAGTTTCCAAAAGTCGAATGGGAGACACAGTCGTCAGCTATCAGGCCTCTCTCCTGTGAAACAGCTCCCAATTTGGGTCCAGGAGACAGGCACATCTTATATCTTATATTTACGGCTGGATCAGAAGACCCCGAATGATCCCATAACTGTGACGCTAATGTGCTTGTTTATACCCGTCCGATAGTTGTGATTCACTAATATTCAGTTTATAATATAAAGCTGTTGTTAACTGGCACAATATGAATAAAACTGTATGGAATTATCTGAATTGAGGCATTTTGCTGCTTTAAGTACAATTCCTCCCTTAAATTACTCTGTTAAATCCTTCATAACTAACACAGTTTAGCTTTGGTTAAAGAAAAACTGTAAAGTTTTAAATGCTGCCATCCACTGTGCAGATGTTACACAGTAACTTTGGTAATGATACTTTGTTGCATGAGAATACAGATTTTCAGTCTTTTAAAGAGACAAAATTGTAACAAATTATACAGTTAATGTATAAACACACACAGAGATAGATCTTCATGTTATACGTCTTTCATTATCTTTGTTGTCTCTTGTATTAATGTTTCATTAAAGTGTTTTCTCTTTACAGCCTTTTAATATCGATTCTACAACAGATGAAGGTACTATGAACAAACTGATAAATAAATGATAAAGAAGATATGAACAGACGCCGGAGGGGAGGGAGGCATTCTGAAATGATAATCGATACTTTTAATAATATATCAATAGTTTGTCTCGTAGGAGGTTCTGTTCATTGATACCAACTTCACTTTGAAGAGCTCTGTGTGTGTGTGTGTGTTTGTATACATGGTGTTGTGAGGACATGAATGTATGTACAAAACCACTACGTGGGGACAAAAAAGTCCCCATAAGGTAAATCATATAAGTGATAACAGTTTATTCATTTCTTCCACAGGCTGAGCTGTGTATATCTCATTCATGTGTAAAGAAATGATTATTTCTTATTATTAATTACATTTTTTTTCTCATATATCTGAAAATGTTCTTGCTTTTGTTTGTTTCGTATTTGTCGGTTATGTAAGGTTACGCTTGGGCTAAATTTAGTCTTCAGGAAATGAGTGTAAGGCAGTGCAATGTCCTCTGAAGTCAGGGAAACATTACTCTGTGTGAGTGTGTGTGTCACTCTATGATATGTGATATTGAACCAATTACCCATGACTCCCTGCGGCTGCACTTAATGACTTTCACCTTTATAAAGACCCCCTCCTTTTCCTCCTTATCCTCCTACTCCTCCTCTTCCTGTCTCTGTTCTCCCTTCAAAAAGTAGTTCACGGCCAGGATACTCAAGTCCATGTAAACATAGTCAGTGTCTATGACTTAGACAAAGTCACATCAAAGCTATTTTAGGCTTGTTTTTCATGTGATACTTTAGTGAATCCTGGTAGATGGAGGAGAAAAGCCAAATCCACTTACAGGTATTCAAAAAACCTTAAAAATATGAGTGAGACCTATTATTCTCATATCCAGCTTTATAATTCTACTGTACTAAAGTAGCTTTCTATTATTCACAGTTCAAAAATAATCCTTATTTTTCACATACTGAGTTCACCTACTAGCTAAAAAAAGCCATTTTAGGTGTCTTTCATTTCTCCCTGTAAGCCAACTTTCTTCTCATTGGCTGCCCCTCGTAAACAAAAGACATAAACAATAAATAGGTGGCGTTTCTGTGGTGAAATAAGCACATTAGACATTAACTGTTAAAAGGTCTGGAAAAAGCTGACAGAAAGCTTTTCGGAAGCTCAGTCAGGAAATAAATTCAGCATTAAAAAAAAACCTTACATACACCAACACAAAATATTTATTTGTAATAAGTTGATCTATTGATTTCCTGCTTCATGGTTGGTTCATTTTCTGTTATATAAAGTTGATGTTTGCAGAGATTCTTACCTGTTTTTGTCCCTTTTATTGGCTCTATGGTCATTTTTTGAATCCTTTTTGGTGTCTTTGATTGTTTTTGCTCTTTGTGGTCATTGTGGTTGTTTTTTGTTTTGGCCATTTTTTAAATCTCTGTGTAGTCTGAAGCATCCTTATAATGTTTTTTTTCCTTTTTCAGGTCTTTTTTGTATCTTTGTTGTCTGTTTTTTCTGGTTTCAGCGACTGTTTTGTCTCATTTTTGTATGTTATGGTCTCTTGTCTCTCTTTTCTTGCTTTGTAGTTGTGTGTTTCCACTTTGTATTTTACAGTTTTGTTCACTTTAAAAACAAAATGTAACAAACTTCCCTTTCCTGTGTCCTGTAACCTTTCTTGATTATTTCTTGCTGTTTTCTATGACTCACTGAGGTTAAGGTAAGAATGAAGAGGAGATTACTCACCACGACTCTCTTTTCTCCGGTGATATCCGGTGAATCACAAAGCAGCTGGTTCTCTGACACGGTTAGGAGGCAGGGTGACTCTCCAATCAGGACTGTGTAGTTCAGGCGGTTGTTACCGGGGGCAGGAGGGATCAAATTTTTACCCTGAAACACACAGACAAGTTTAGCTGGATCATTCACACATAAACTTTGAATATGGATTGCATCAAGTTTGAGAACTCAAACCTTGAGGATGATGGGTGACCCTGGTTTCACCTCGAGGATCCCAGAGTTCCCCAAGGAGTCAAAGGTTGGGTTCGGGTAGTGTGTAAAGGGGGTGGAGTTAAGCACCAGCAAAGAGGACACCTGCACAGGATGAAAATATTAATGTAATGTTAACGTGTCATTTAGAGAAAAAATGCTCCGCGTGTGTTTTTATCTCTGATCTGTGTGATTCAGGTTATTTTTTTTCTTTTGTGCGTGTCATAAGCTTGTACTATGATAAAGTAGAAGCTGCTGCTTGCTGTGGGTGAGCGATACCTGGTCGAAGATGAAGCCAAACTCATCGGGCCGCAGCGCCCCCTCTGGTGGGTCGGGTTTAGTGTAGACCAGACCAGGAGCCAAGCATGTCATTGTGCTGTCATTGACTACAGTGCAGTACTGGAGAGAAAACCATGAAGTCCGGTTAGGACGAAGAATGCAGGGTGACTGCAGAGTGCTGACGGCTAAGGTCGCAGCTGAAACTGGTTTAAAACTTCAGAATATTGTGAGCTTTAAAACATTTCACAAACAAACTTCATCTCCTCAAAACTCCAATAACCTTTATTGTATTTCAGAGCATAAAACCAATAAGTGCTGCGGTACAGTTTAAGGTCCCAATCCTGAACTTGGGAATAACTGAGGTCAGAGTTTTGTTCTTACATTGTTAGTTTCCACTCCTCCATATTTGGCTCTGACTTTGGGCTCCTGGATGGTGTGCAGGTTGGTTCCCGTCACCGTTATCAGCGTACTGCCACTGCACAGATAACAGACGCACAGGTTACAGATCCATTATCGTGATTGATTATTTGATTAGTGATGAGGAGAATGTGGAGGATTTACTTGAGGATGGTCCAGTTTGGTTCAATGCTGGTGATGGTTGGGTCATCCGTGTATGTGTACTTGGTATCTGTGCTTGTAACCTCGGCCCTATCAATCTTCAGACGGATGGGGGCTTCGCCCGTGCCTGACGTGGAGCTGGGAGTTATGCAAACTATCTCCCGATCAGTTCGTCTGGTGGTGAAAGAGAGATATATCATTGCATCTGGTTATTATTTACCAACAGATATATCGTTGGGTGCATGTCAGAGTCAAGAGATCCCAACTAACTTGACAAACAGACACTCCTCCTTGTTTATGTAGACAGTGACAGAGCTGCCGGCATTCAAGTGTCGACCCATCACCGTCAGTCTGGTTCCCCCAGAAACAGGTCCCTTCTCTGGATGGACACGGCTGAAAGTTGGGCTCTGGAGAATAAAACACAAAAGACAGCGGTGGTACATTAAAGAATAAAAAACATCAAGTATCATACAGGAGTTTTTCCACTGTATGATAATTTATAGTCCATTATAATTAACTCGGCTTCCTCCATGCGCTGTTAAGACAAGGCAGACCTGAAGATTTAAATTTAAGAAAGTCTGAAATTCCACGAAATCTAATCCTGATAACTCAACCTTTCAGTTTCCATCACTAATAGTGCGAAATGGTAACTTTAGTGCACGTAAACACACCAACAGGATGCTGAAGCACTCACCACGAAGGCGTACGTGTCACTGGAGAAAGCTCGATATTCTTCGTTGCACAAGCCGATGCAGACCTCTACCCGACCGCCTGGAGAGTGAGGCAGAAGAGCCTCGGCCATGTCACAGACGATCCTGCAGACAGAGAGACGGTCAGACTCACTCACACACTCCAGCGTGTCCTCATCCCAACATGCTGACACCACTAACCTCTCTGCGCTGATGTATTGCGAGGGGATGGGGTTACAGCGGACTCCCGCCACCTGAACATGGGCGATCTCCTTCACCTGAAGACCCAGGTTCTCCCCCTCGATTGTCACCCGAGTCCCTCCTTCCCGGGGTCCTGTCACAGGACTGATCTGTGGGGGAGGGGCGCAGCTTAGAGATCACATGACATCTGTTTCTTGATTTGCTGCAGCTGCCACTTACTGTCTGTCCATGTTTTCTTGTTGTCTCAATAAGTTATATTTAAATAGGTTTCAAAACAGACAAAGACACAAATGATAAAAAAATGTCTGTGCAGTGATTATCCTTTAATAAACAGCATAAACTTAAACAATACATCTACAGGTTTCTATGGGATGGTGGCGTACACCCTCAGGGTCTTTTTAAGGTCATTTTAGGGAGTTGTTTTAATTTTATGATCATTTGTGTTGCGTTGTGTTACTTTTCTTGACATAAACAAGGAAGACAAAATATTGTGAACATCTGTTAGCAAAGCAACACACATGACTTAATATCTTCTAAAACATATTCGACTCAAAACATGCAAAAAGCCAACATTACTAGACTGTTTATGTATTAGTGTTCTGGTGACTAGTTGGGACAAACAGCATTGTGTAGTATTGTGCAAAGGCCTTGTTCTACCACACAACTGTATGTAATGGCAGAAATGTAAAATCAGGCCAAAATGGGTAAATTATTTTATTATTGGTTGTTTGCAATCATTCGAAGAGGGCTTCCAGTACTGATTACAGTGAACTGA
The DNA here is from genome assembly GCF_051167445.1 of Perissodus microlepis. NCBI lineage: Eukaryota > Metazoa > Chordata > Actinopteri > Cichliformes > Cichlidae > Perissodus > Perissodus microlepis. The sequence goes on from NC_140480.1 coordinate 32,952,484, forward strand.
CAACCCTGCAGCATGCAAGTCGCAGGTTTGATTCCGTACCTTGGTGATGCGTGGGTGGCTGCAGCGCAGGTTGTGTCGGGTGTAGTGCATCCAGTTCTGTTCGGGGGACGGGCAGTGCTGTCGGAGGAGGCACTTCCTGCTTTCGGTGCACCACCCGCACTCGAAGGCAGTTGGAGCTTTGAGGCACTGACCACAGCTGGAGCGCTGAGCCTCACACTTGTACAGCAACGCTGACAAATAGCACACGTTTAATCAGACAGCAGTCAAACACGGCGTATCACAGGTGGAAGAGTCGTATGTGCATTTTTGCTACTGTCAGCATGAAGATATCATAAGGTGATTTTTCACAAAGCAGAAAGTTTAAGAAAAATCTGTTGATTATTTTTGCCTTTTGCCATTTAGTCCCATAACTTTATCCAAGTCTCACAGTTTAATCAGTTTGTTGGGGATGTGGTGTGATCACAGTCACTGTGGTGGGCCCACCGAGGGGTTAACCCATCCCACTGGATGAATTTTCAAAGAAACTTGCAGATAAATAAAGCAGGCTTTTTGGGATTTTGTCACAATCATTAAGAAAAGACGGATTGATCCGAATGGTTTTCCAAACGTTTAACTTCATCCAAGCCAGAGGTCTAAATCATCTGCAGGTTTATGGGCTTTTAATGATTCAGACAATAATCTATTCCAAACTGAAAGATGTTAGGCTGAGAAATAATGACAGTTTTTTTTTCCACAAAGTTACCAAACTAAGTGCACATACTCTCATAATACATTGTTTAAATGATACTTATTTTTCTTCCTCAGGCTGTTTAGCATGTTTGGTAAAAACTTTGCTTCATTGAATGTGAGAGTTGAGTGTGAAGTTTAAAAATAGTTTATAGGAACATTGTTTTACTGGTTTGGTCCCCTTGAGATCAATTTGTTGTATATGTAGCCCATGATATAAAATGAGTTTGACACCTGTGCTATAAATACTCAAACTCTGTCCCGACAATCAGCAGCAATCAGCTGCTCGACGCTGCTAAAATTACACGATGGCCCCAAAGCAAGAGAACACTGGAAGAAAATGAATGTTTGCAGCAACGGGTGGAAGTTCAGGTCTGCAAGTTCAGAGGAAACAACTTGTAGAAGTTTGACTGGTGACCTTCAGGAAGCAAACTCTGGAGCGGTGTCGCTCTGTTCTGCTAAGCAGCTAACCCGCATCGATGCAAGCTTCATGGAAGAACAAATCTCTGTTCGACACAAATTTCAGTGCCAGATGTTTGCAATCAAACATCTAAAGGGCTTAAATGCATGTTTGGAACAACTCCTAGAAGGCAAATAGAATTTTTTTGCTTCATAGAAGTATGAGCAAAGGCGTGTTTGGAGAAAAAGAATATCATGAACATCTCTCTAAGTGTTCAGCATGGCAGTGGATCGATCATGCTTTAGGCCTGTGCTGCAGACACTGTGAATGTTTCACTGGCAAAACCATGAAAGGACCAAATTCCAGAAGCAAATATTACAAAAAGCTATGAACAAAAAAAAAAGAGATTTATAGGATGGAAATATTTCCAAATCAATGGGATACCTCAAGAGAGCCACAAAGCCCCCGCTCACACCCAGCGTTAAATATCTCTAAGAGCAAAGCATTTCATTTCTGTCAATATGGGCTTTAAATATTGAGCATTTAAACATTTTTTGTTCTTTCTGTTTTCATTTACGACAAACAGAAACGCACACTTTTGTAGCTCTATATGTTTCATTTAAATAAACTTTATGTTTATATTTACTGATGGTGTCTCATTTGTTTCATATTCACCATACAAACTAAAAATTAAACTAGACTGATTATAAAACAATCAAAGTTGATAAAAGCTAAGTCCTAATCGACTCACAGATTTCTGAAGACGAGCAGTTTGATTAGCAGGTTTTACCTTTCATAGACGCGGGCTTGTCGATGAAGAAATCTCCATCCCAGACAATGGAGAAATCCACCGGGAGATCACCAGCCTCGTCCCCTTCATACCAATACTGCAGAGACACAGAGGGGGAGTAATTTAAGTATGGCACGTTTTAATTGGGAAACGGAAAATTTGATTCTGTGTTAATTAACGGGAAGCAGCAGGAACAAATTTTAATTAAAGGAGGAGAAGAACAAATCAATGTAGAGAAGAGAGAAGAACAAAAAACAATGCAAATGATTGTATATGTAAAATATACTTATAAATGCAAACTGAAGCCAGCGTTCAATAACCACACTGGCAACTGTAATAATATGAGTACAGCTGATATTCACACAAGTGACAGTGCAGTCAGTATTCCTGTCTTACTCCACCAGTCAGACAAACATCAAAACTACCCTCCTGCTCCAAAAACAACTCTGAACCATCAAACCCTGAACTCCACAGACCTCCGGAGGCACCAAGGTTTTAGAGACTTTACTGTAAGTCCTGGATATTATCATGTGAGGCCACCATGGACTGGATGACTTTTCTTTTCCTCAGCACATCTCACAGGAGTTCAATCAGACTGAAAGGCTGAGGCAGCACCTTTAACTCCTTGTCATGTTCGCTGAGAGCCCCATCCTGCTGAAAGAGACCACTGCCATCAGGGTGTGCCAATGGAGGGTTGGCACATGTTAAACAGTCTGCAGACTTTTGAGAGTCTAAAAAACCGTCCGGTGTGCCAGATTGAACCCTGTGACGGGGTACACTAGTGACCAAAGCAACGCACAACAGGAAAATTGCTTTGCATGTAGATTTTAAAGAATTAAGTAACACAGTAATGGCAAATACCATACAGCAGACAGATATCCATCTTCAGGGATCTGAGCAGACATGTGCCTGAGACAGGATAGCCATTAGAGAAGATGAATGCAGGCCCTAAGTATTGCTTAACTGCAGTCATTGTTGAGGTAAGTGGTGCGCATCATAGCGACATCCATTTAAATAGCAGGAAGCCTTTTAAAAAAAATCTTAAATGTGCTCTTAATTATGTCCGTGGTACTGAGGTTGTGGCAGATTGCAAGTATGTAACAATATTACTGAAAATAACACATTTTGTTAAGGCGCTACAGCAGCATATGGTGAAAGTCCCACAGCTAATGTTTCTACAGCCGGCGTTACTTCAGGTAAGATCTGTACAGTTTCTCTTCAGAGAAATTGAGGACAGATGGTGCTGCTTTAAAGAAAAAGAAGGAAAATGGACACACACACACAGACACACACATACTGGATCGGTGTTGTCATGGCGGCTGCAGGTCTCTATGGTAACCAACAAAACACTGTCAAAGAAACAACATTATGGACTTAGAGCTGATAGGAACCTGATCTACCTGCCGGTCTCATCGGAGATAAACAGTGGGGTGTTAATGGAACAAAAATCTAAGAAATATAACCTCTGTGAGCGTGAGTGTGTGTGTGTGTGTGTGTTGAACAATACACTTCATCTCCCATGCTGCTGAGAAGACAGAGAGGCTGTGTCCTGAATATGTCAGCTCGACTCCAAAGGCACCAGATAATCTGACGTCACACAGCCGCACACGCAGTCGGTGAAACCGAAGTCGGGTTTTCAGAAAGATTGAAAATCAATGTGTCTTAATGACTCTGGTCTGCTGCTCATTTCATTAACTTACATCACACACACACACACACACACACACACACACACACACACACACACACACACACACACACACAGATTAATTAAGATGTGGCAGCTCTATAATCTTACTTCAGCAAAAACATCTACTGTAAAAAAAACCTCCTGTGTGACACTACAGGACAGAGTCTGCTGCACACACACACACACACACACACACACGCACACACACACACACACACACACACACACACACGCACACACACACACACACACACACACACACACACACACACACACAAAATTAACAAATTTCATTAAGTCAAAACGGGTTCAAGTCAATATTCCATCCTCAGCAAAAAATACTTCACCATCCAACCACAGCTTTACGGCTTTTTACCTCACACACACACACACACACACACACACACACACACGCGGAAACACACACACAAGCAGAGACAGGGCTGTAATTAATAAAGCACTGATATTAAAATGATCTTTTCTGCAGAGCTGCAAGAACGGCCTCATTGTTCATAAGTGCGAGCACTTTTGTGTCTTTGTGAGGCCTGAATTGAATTTCAGACCTCGTGAGGACATTTTGTGGAAAGTAAAGTTCCATTTGGAAAGAGAAAATTATCAAAAGAAATTACCAAAAATACTAAAAACTGGGGTTTTGGAGCATTTTCTGTAAAAAATGAAGAATTTTGCTTTGTAAAATGTGGACATTTATTGAACGTTAGAAGCGCATTTAAAACAAGTGCATTTCAGGAAATTGGAGATATTTGGACAAATACAGCAATTGTTTTTAAAAGAAAACCTTATTTTTGGAAAAGATACATTTTCAAAAAATGTTGGTATTTTCCTAAAATATCCTCATATCTAGTAGTTAGTGGGGTTGCCCATAGGTGTGAATGTGGGTGTGATTGGTGGTACCCCGCCTCTCACCCTGTGAAAGCTGGGATAGGCTCCAGCCCCCCCGTGACCCCGTAAAGGATAAGTGGAAGAGATTGGATGGATGGATCCTCATATTTAGTGGGACATTAGAGAAAAGTGATAGTTTTCTGAAGGTGACGGCATTTTGGAATTCATCCTTTGTGTAAGACAATTTGGTTACACATTTTGCAAAAATTTAGAAAAGTGGGGATGTTTTTGAATGTATTTAGCTTTTAAAATGTGTCCTTTTTAGAGAAGTAGTAGATTTTTCTATCACATGGGCACATTTTGGAAAAGTGGAGATATTTTGGGAAAGTGAATCAATGCCGAGCAAAGATCTTTGGGGGAAAATTTTGTTGGACATTTTATGCAAATGTAGAAATTTTGGAAAAGTGGCAGCTTTTAGTGAAGTTAGCATATTTTTCAAGAGTACATTTTTAGAAAATTATCATTTCAGAATGTGTTGTTTTTACCAAAGTAGTACATTTTTGTTAAAATGTGGATATTTAGGGGAAATATTTTGGAAAATTGAGTCTAAAAATACTTCAAAGGCACCAAAAGCAGATTGTAAACATGTTTACTTCTGCTGTAAAAATGGGAATTTCAACCCAAGAGTCTCTGGGCACAGGCTTGTGGAGCGAGTGGCCGTCAGAGGAACTGCAGTTTTTGTCTCATTGGCTTCATTTTTCAGCCTGGGAGGCTAGATTAGATTCAGGTTTAGATTGCAATGGTTAAGATAAGAAGCCCTTGAATACAGTGAGAGTCCTCGCAAAGACATAAGTACATTGAGTGTGTGTGTTAAAGTGATGACCACACAGCTGAAATATGTGAAATACCAAGACCAATTGAGAGACAGAGAGAGAGATGTGTGTGTCTAATGTGCTGATTTTCCATTAAAAGCAGCCAGCTGAGCCCAAGAGAGCAGCATCATAAGTCATTGTAACGCACACACACTCTCTCTCACACACACAGAGGCAGGCAGGATAAGAAATGAAAGGAGAAAGTGCTGTTGAACACACACTGGCGCCACAGATGACAATCACGGGCAATGCTGGTGAACGCAGCTCTTATCTGCAGCTCGTACAGTGGCAGAGCTCCAACCTGTCACATCTGAAGCTCACAAACACTCCTGATCTCACACTCACGCCACAACTGAGCCTCCAAGATGAGGCACAAACACGACTACTCAAGCATCAATACCCAAGCACCAAAGTCACTACATTTTAAGCATAAAACATGAAAACCGTGTGCATTTAAGCCATTTGTTGCATCGCTTTTTTAGCTGGGCATTCAACTGTAATGTGTTTGTGCACGTATGTGAGCCCCTGGGTATGAACATTTTTAAATAGCGTTATATTCACCGAGTATAGGCATAGAAAGAACAATGACCTGCCCTTTCAGGGCACACCTGTATTCATATCCATCCAAAAAAGCCTCTATGCCAATTTTATTTGGAGTCTCAAGTCAGATGAAGGCCCTTTTCACAGCACATTTGTAACATCTGGACCTATAATTTGTTTTGCAAATGTGCCACCACTCCACTAACAAATATGCATTTTGTAAGACACACACAGGCTAGTAGCTGCTCGTGTGTGTAGTTTAGCTTTCTTGGCACAATGCTAGCATAAGCTAACTTCTACCAAAAGATGAGGCTGAGGACTGTTGGCATATCCGGTCTAGCTGAAACCATAAGAGTGGTCGTCTTTTCTCTTCTCTTTAGGTGGTGGGACGTCTGTACTTGTGGTTTCCTCCACACATGAAAGTGATCTGTTTCCCCCTCTCATTAGCTTCCTCACTGTTAAGCACAGTCTTTGATGTGTCACACTCCCATAATTTGAACCATCCAGCAGCTGGTTCGAAGCTCCCTTTGGCAAAAGGAATTTTCCAACCTTAATTTTTTAATTTACCTGGTGGGCAGTGCGCTTCTGCAGGGCTGTTCTTTGTCACCAAGGACCAAGTAATTCTGCTCATAACTTTTATGGATATAGTTTCCAAGTGTAGCCAATGGGTAAAGGGTGTAAGCTTCATTGGCCACAGGATCACATTTCTGCTTGTGTCTGATGGTGCGGTCGTGCTGGTTTCAACAAACAATGATCTGTGACTCACACTTGCTGTTTGGGATTAGAATTAGCAAGTCTGAGGTCATGGTTCTCAGTCAGACGAGGGTGGAGGGCTCACTCTGGGTTCGGAGTGAGTTGTTGCCCCAAGTGGAGAAGTTCTAAGTATTTCGGGGACTTTTTCGGGAACTTCACAAGTGAAGGAAGGAGAGAGCTGAAGATTGAAAGATGAACTGGTTCAGAGTATCGAGTGGAAACTTTCTGCTGTGGTAAAGGGAGGGCTGAGTGCAAAAGCAACGCTCAATGTATCCGGTTGATTGATGAGTCTACCCTCAGCTATGGTCGTGAGTTGTGGGTAGTAGCTAAAAGAAGGGAGACTGTGGCAGAAATGAGCTTCCTCTAAAGGGTGGCCAGACTCTCTGTTAGAAATAAAATGAGGAGTTTGGCCATTCAGGAGGAACTCTACTTTTCCACATGGAAAGGAGGCAGTTTAGATGGTTCAAGCATCGGATGAGGATGCCTCCTGTGCACTTCCTAGTTGAGGTCTTTCAGGCATTTCCTACCAGGAGAAGGCCCGAACACCCAGCGGATGCTGGAGAGATTACATGTCTTGGTTGGGTTGGGAATGCCTCACTGACACTCCAGAAGAGCTCGAGAAGGCGGCCGGGGAGACGCAGGTCTGGGTGTCTCTGCTGAGATTGCTGCCCCACAACTGAAGTTACTGACTTGGCTTGAACAATATTCAAAACAAAGGCGTAGTTGCAAAAAGCACCTTTACAGGTTAATGACTAGGCAACCACATTTATAAGTGAAAACGATCCCCCCGGACTTCTGAGGAGTTTATTTGCAGAAAAATCTATACATTTTTAAAAAGAAATGTAAAGTGTAGATACTGCAAGCAAAGCCTTTTCTATAGAGTTTTATTTCTTCAAATTCAAATGTTTAGGTTTAAATTAAATTTAGTACTTGAACTTCCACAACCTTGAAACTGTAACAACTTCAGAGACTTTTAACCGTCGTTCTCTTCTTTCCTATTCACTGTGCTGTCTGTACAGTTTATATAGCTGTTTGCAAAGAGGTATTATTTCTTGCTTGCTTGATAGTTTGTTTTTCCTGCTCTTTAAAAATATATAGTGATAGTACAGTAAGTCTGTACAGTACTGCAGGGCCTGAGCGTTACAATAAAGCCGACCCATGGCTGTGCTCTGTGTAACCTGCCTTCCCTCTTTGTCTTTTTAAAGCTTCTTACGTGTGTCTATTGGCTTTCTGGGAGCTGCTGAGCGCTCAGATGTGATTGTGTGATCTATGTTTTGTGTCACTTGGCTTGTTATTCAGAGTAATTCACTGGGAAACATTTCTCCCACCGGGACAATAAACTCGGGTCGATCTTAATTCTTGTTTCTTTTTACTTGTCAGTGTTTCTCTTCCTGCTCCTGTCTGCTTTCTTAGTGTCTCTCCTCTGTCTCTCTCTTTCCTGCTGGGTCTTAATGTCACAGAGCTGGTGGACACACACAGAGTATGTGTGGCTCTGTTGTCCCCATGGTAACCCTTGTGGTCGCTAGGGATGCCACTATGGGGTCAGAGGTGCTTGGCAACAGCGGCCTGAACGTGTGTGTGTGTGTGTGTGTGTGTTTCTCTTTAAGAGCTGCTCATGCAGTACGTTGAACTGCAGTTCCACTGGTGTCCACTGGGTTCTGTGTGATTAAATTTAGTGGACTTAAAGTGGATGGGAAACCTTATGATTCACAGTTTTTATACCTGTACAGGTGATCTTTATCACCACAGATTTGAATGGGAAATTTAAAACGAGGCTAATTGGTTTTTAAGTGAGACAAAGCTGGCAGTTTGGGCCTTAAATGAAACAGTCAGATTTCCTTTAATCTGACTGTTACAAACTGAGTTTGTAGCTTCTGTATCAAAGGCTTTTCCAGAGGCCCTACACACTTTGATAAAGTGAACATTCACACTTTGGATAACTGAACTGAAACGTAGTAAGAGGCTGTACAGAAAACATCAATCAATCTAAATGTTATATAAATCAGCCTATATCTTCCAAGTCGTCTGATATGCACCATTGAACAGCAGATAGCCTCTTTGCTTCTGGCCTTGCAGTGGCAGTGCATTAGTAATCTAGGGGCTAAAATTGTCCACACTGTGGATAAAGGCGTAAATTTTAACTTAAATATAACCCATCTTTCTAAATCTCTGGTGCCAGTCTTGATTTCACACTGGTGTTAACAAGCTGAGTTGTATGTGCCAGATGAAACTGCTCACAGAGATGTATGGTCTTGGTAGAAAATCTCCTTGCTGTCGCTTTGGTCAGTAGCAGACTGCCACAGTCCCCTATAGTTTGCAAACGCCAACTACTTGCTAAGCTTTCACTACAGCCTGGTGGTGAGTTAGCAGGGCAGCTGGGTGCCACAGTAATCCATGTAAATTATGGACAACTGCAGGACTCTGCTAATGTCCAAGGAGGTTGTGACACAGCACTCTACTGGTGACCAATTTAACCCAGTCGTAGCCATCAGCCCATAGCAACGATTTTCAAACCGCTTTGTGAATACAGTGGTCCCTCGTTTATCGCGGAAGTTACGTTCTAAAAATAACCTGCGATAGGTGAAATCTGCGAAGTAGCCTACTTTTACAATTATTATAGATGTTTTCAGGCTGTAAAACCCATCACTACACACTTTATATACTTTTCTCAGACAGCCATCAACATTTTCACACTTTTCACTCTTGTTTAAACTCTCAAAGTTCAAACCTTCTTAGAAAACTAAGTCTAGTATTATAGAATGAAACTAAAAGCACCCACAGTTACCTTTGACAGTGCAAAAAGTTTCGTCGACATTGTTATGTTGGTTGGGGAGAAGACTTACAAACATACAGTACAGTGTACAGAAGACATGGCACCAGATTGATTGACAATGGTCTACAGCCAATCAGGAGGCAGAACACAATGCGCTGTTTAAAAAAAAAAAAAAAAAAAATCTGCGAAACAGCGAGGCCGCGAAAAGTGAACCGTGTTACAGAGAGGGACCACTCTACACATTTTCTCTCTAGCAACTGGGTGTAGCCAGGTGGTTGCTGACTGGCGAGTAGTAGTGATGTGTCGGTCGCAAACGAAAAGGCTCTTAGAGCCGCCTCTTTGAAGTAAACGACGCAAGACGCCTCCTTATTGGGAGCCGTGGTTTTTTTTGTTTTTGTTTTTTTCTCTCACCCTCTCTCTTGCACTTTTTTCCACTTCACTCCGCATGCGAGCCTTGTGCTTTCCGCTGGGAAGAGGGGGGAGGGGCGGTAGTTACACTTTGTTTTCATATTTTCATTTATATTTAATTGTGTTATGGTTTGCAGTGTTTTGTGTTGTTTCACTTTAAATTTGTTTAAAAGGAAAAAGCTGAAAATTTAAATAGTTAAAAGTTGAAATGTAAATAGTTGGTTTTTGTATTATATGATTTATTTATTACATTTTATGTAGCGTGAATAAATAAAAGTATATTTATGGTGGCCCCTAGAGACAAAGCACTTACAAACTCCAAAACGCATACAAAACACAACAGAAGTGCTCCAGGATGCTAGGGCGCAGTGTTGAGCTTTTGTTACCTAGAGGCTACACAAGCCAAGAAGTACCAACGACCGGATTTGGTGTGTGGTAGTAACAGGTAAATGAAATTTTTTTTTTTAATTATTTGAATATATATGAGTGCTTGTGTATAAATACACAAACAATACACATATGCTTTCAATTGTGCAATTTAAGTGATCTAGGTAGCTCTGTTTTGGAGTTCAGTTAATGCTAGAAATGTGTTTTGGAGGTTGTACGTGCTTTGTCTCTAGGGGCCACTGTATATATTTATATATAAAGATATATAAATAAAACCACGAGTAGTGACTGTTGCCGAATGTAGCCTCTTATCTCTCTGTTGTTCTTCTTGTTTTCCATTCAGGATGTTGTCTAGAAGACTGACATGGTCCACAGGCATTGCATTTTCCACATGAGTTCTCTACATCACCAAACAGGAGAGCACAATATAGTGCACACATAGGGATGTATTATATAGAATATTTGTAATATAGTTTTACGTGCATGTGTTTATTTTGGAATGAATGGAATGAAAATACTGGGTTTCATTGTATAACTTGAATAACTACGAAATAATTGTTCATCAAGTACTGACAGAAATATTCAGACGTTTTACTTTTTTAAAGTGATTTATTGTAATAACAGCACAAAAATATCGGCAATCAAAATAGTCAAAGAACTCGTGCTGCAGAATCATATATACATTAATTTATCGGACCATAATCGATTAATTAACATGGATTTTGCTTTAATGATGCAGTTAGAGATTGTTTTACTTTAATTCTACACTGATAGCGGAGTTTGATTTAACACAGTGATACAGCCAAAAAATACCATGAGCTTTAAAATAAATGGTATGCTGTATAAAACAAAATATTTGTACTTAGTGGCCTGAGGTTGCAATCAAATTTCAGTGGGTTGGTGCCACCTCATGCCCACAGCATGGACACACCCCTGGCCACATGATAACCCAGCATAAGGAAATCATTTTAGTTCTTCAGTAAAAGCGCTTCCTCCACCACATTCTGCTTTAATAATATTGGGGGTGAAAGGAATAGGACAGAGGAAGGAAAAGAAAAATGATAAAGGAAGGGAATGGGAAGAGAGATTGGAGAATTAATGGAAAGGTGCATGTAGAGTAGGAGGAACATAGCAGGAAGGAACGGGGGGAAAATGAGAAGAATTCCCTTTGGAATAACTGCGGGCGAAGATGGAGAGACAGATGAGGAGGTACGCTCTTAAAAAAATGAGATCATTTACCATCCACTGTCACTTCTCATCAAGCTTTCATCTATCAGACGTGCTTCCACATGTAAACTTCATCACATGATCGTACATCAAACCCAGACCGACCGGGCTGAAGACAACCCACCATCATTAAAACAAAAAATCCTGCGATAACACACGATAATTAAGCTAAGGTTAGCCTGTTACCTTCATTAGATACAAAAATAAAGCAAAATGACTGACAAGGGAGTGTAATTATAGACTTCTATTAATTTATTTGAAGTGCTTTCTTTGCCTACTATCATTTATATGTCGACTATAAGCTATTTTTGAAAATTACGACAGTATTTCCCCAGAGATATTATAAAAAGGGAGAGAGATGGTAGTTCAATAATCTCGTACAGAAATATGTAAAGAAAATCTGAAATATATATATCTAAACGGCAGCTACTCCACCGGCCACTGAAGAGCTAACGAACAGCCAAGACGGGAAAAGACTCGTTGACTCGTTTTTATAGTAAAGATCTGCGCAAGTCAGTGTTTTTACTGAGACAAGGTCTCCGTTTTACAGATGTTTTTATTACTTTTTAATTACTATTTGGTAAAATAGATTGGGCAGTCTTGTAAGAAAAGCCAGTAATATCTCAGAGAGGAGACAGCCTGTGCTTTGGGTCATTTATAACAGGCATGTCCTTAGGAAGGCTAATGACATACTGGACTGTCTGAATCATCCACTCCACGGGGAGTTTGAGCTATTGCCCACAGGCCATCATGTAAAACACCACATGTCTCTTTTTTATTCTGAGGACTACTGATACACTTAACGGCAAGTTACACTCTGACCATATTTCTGCTGCTACTGTGGCGTGTGTGCACTTTCTTCGTGTTTATGCTAAATTTTAACAGTTTACACGAAACCCCTGGTGTTATATTACAAATAACCTTGAACATTAAAATGGAATTTATTCAGTGCTCTGGTGGGATGAGCAGAGAAAGCGATCGTGTTGCCTGTGTGGAGGCTGAGTGTGTGTTACAAGGCTGGATGTGGAGCTTCATAAATCTTATTTTGGAGCGAATTCACCAAACCTTCTAACTGCCTTGTAATGGCTTTAACGGTTGACACTATATATCATATGAATGTTCCTTTGTTGATCAAAAGGAAAGTTTCATGTATGTAAGGGCCTGAAAATAACTGCCCTTGCTTCTAGGAGGACTTTTGTTTCCCCAAGATTGACCGCTGCAAGGGGCTGGGGGGCAAATGATCTTTGATGGCAGGATCAAAACCACACCCACCAAAAATCAATCAAACAAACAAACAAACAGGATGTACAAGTTAGAGTAACAATGTCACTGCATCTCTACTGCAATGGTAATCCTGTCTGAAAGCAGTCTTAGACCGTGCTTTTATTTTGAAGATTCAATAGTCTGCATGAAGAATGTTAGAATAGCAGGAATGTGTGTGCGTGTGTGTGTGTGTGTGTGTGTGTGTGTGTGTGTTTCTCTTGTTGTACTAAATGGCCAATTTCCACTGGGAATAGTAACTTAATTAAATACAGACAGAGAGACACACACACATACTGACCATCTGTATGTAAGTGTTGTGCTGTTGTCTGCCATAGTAGCGGTATGTTACTGCATAATAAGTGTGTGTGTGTGTGTGCGCGCGCGCGCGAGGTGTCTTTAGGGCGGCCTCACCGACAGGAAGACAGATGAAGGACAGGAAATGAGCGCGAGCAGACGGACAACAGTTGGTTTGTGTGTGTGTGTGTGTGTGTGTGTGTGTGTGTGTGTGTGTTTGTGTGTGAGAGAGAGAGAGAATGCAGGACATCGAAAGGCGAGTGTCATCTCACTAAAGGACAATAATCAATCTGTGGAGTCTGTGTGTTCTTGTATGTCTAGTTTTGTGAGGACAGATTAGATTTTATGTTTTGTCCGGGATATGGGAATAACTTCAGTGAGGGACCTCACAAAGATAGCCCTGCAAACGTATGTGAGTACATGTTTGTGTGCATGAACTAGAGTTAATGAACAGTGAGCGTTTTTAAGGTCCTTGAAATACTTGGCAAATGTACAGTTTTTTGAAAGGTATTTCAGGGAAGCAGACATTTGTGAACGCTCCTTTTTTTAAAAAAGAAAATGTGGGCATTTTAGAAAAATAGCAATACCTTGGAAAAGTGTAGAGCTACTGGGAAGTGTGGATGGTACTGGAAAAAATGGAAAAATGAAAAAAAAAAAGAGAACAATTTTAGGAAAATTGCTCAAATATTTTCAGAAAGTGGAGATTTGGGGAAAGTTTGGACGTTTTGGTAACTTATTGACTTTTTTGTGAACTGTGGATATTTCAGAAATGTCTGGATACTTCTTGGGAAAGAATCGGTATCTTTGAGGAAAATGTGGACATTTCAGGAAAGATTTAGAACATTCTCAGTTCTCTTAGATAAACTTTTGAAAAGCAAATAAAAAAGCCAGAAAACTGTTGGAGGCACGTGTAGGCAATTATAGAAAATAAGGACATTTTTGGGGGCAGTTTGGAGCTTTATGGAAACATGGGGATATTGTAAAGTTTGGGGACTGTAGGATTGTGTAGATATTATGGTAAACTTGGAATATATTTTGGGTTTTTTTCTGGGAAAAGATGGACACTTATGAGAAGTGAAAACCTTTCAAGAAAATATGGGCATTGAAGGAAGTGTGGCTAATATGGGAGTATGGATATTTCAGAAAAGTGTGGATATGATTTTGGGGAATTTCAGGAAATTAGGAGCACTGTTAGGTTTACATAAAGTTTGTAAAAGAAAGCACTTTTTTTGGACAAAGTTGAAAGATTTCAGAAATAAATTTGTTTTGCTTTGGAAATTGAAAGGAGGAACATTTTGTGAGAAAATGTCCACTTTTTAGCAAATGTGGATATTTTGGGAAAGTGAGGACATTTTCAAGAGGAAAGCATATTTTGGTGAAGCGGTGATTTTCTGGGAATGTGTTTTAGAAAGTCTGACTATCTGTGAAATGCGATTTTATCTATCTTCACAAATTTCGGGAGCTATTTACTGTTCAAGTCTCGGGATCTGATCAGTTTATAACCAGATTAGGGTCAAGAGCTGGGGAAATATCATGACACTGATGGTCCTCACACTGACAGAAAGACCAACCTGAGTGTGTGTGTGTGTTAATTCAATCCCAGTCAGACACATCAATACTGGCTCTCCACCTGAAGCATGACCTTTGAACTCTGGAGGTTCACCATCATCATTCTAGACACACACACACACGCACTCAGACACACTAGACTGTGTGTGTGTGTGTGTGTGTGTGTGTGTGTGTGTGTTTGTGTTTGCTGATGCTGCAGATGTGTCAGAGTCACCTTCAGCTGAACACATGTTAGCTTGTTTTATATTCTCGTCTCTCTCTCACTTGGCTGCATAATGAGGAGCAGTGCATGCTGGGTCATGTAGTGTATCTTACCGAGGTGTTCTGACACTGAATGCAGGAGGAGTTGAAGCGGACGGCGGGGATGCGCTGGACTTTTCCCTGGATGTTAAACACGCACTCGTAGTTTTTCTGACCGGACTGAGGTTGGGGAAGGTTACGAGCTCTCAGCGTGATTGGACGAACCATCCCGGCTGGAACCAGGATGTCAGAGGTAGGGATTATCTGAGGACAACCCTGCAGAGAGGGGGAAAGGGGGAGGTGGGTTAGTACACAATCATTTATCATTTATGACAGGCGAATGGAAATCAGCCCAGTGTATGATGATATATGTCATTATTAGAGAGAACTGTTTCTATTTTAGTCACCGTAAACTATTGATCAGAGTCAGCATATGTCACTGTTTACAGGTACAATAACATGTTGCATAGCTCACTTTAAATACATCTGTTTTTAAAGTTTCCTCACTTTACTTTTTCACAAATGCTCATTTCTTTTCCAAAATGCCCTCACTTTTCACAAAAGTACACTTTCCAAAAATGTCCCGACTTTTGAAAAGTGCAAAATGTGTTCAAAATATTAATAAAAAAATAACATTTTCCAAAATGTCCCTGTTCTCATTTTATACACATGTTAACAAAATATCACTTTCTCTCTCTCTTTCAGAAAAAGCTTTTTTTTTTTTTTTGCAAAAGTCTCTAATGTCCATGAATGTGCCCATAATCCAAAAATGTCCATATTTATTCTTGCAGTTGTCTTGAAATTTGGACTCCCAAACACAGAAATACACACACACACACACACACACACGCACACACAGCCGACAAAGACAGATAGCTTATCTAACAATCTGTCATCACTGAGTGGGGACAGAGACACTGTAACAGTGAGTTTGTGTGTGAGGTCAGTAATGGACAGCTGGTGACAGATCCAAACTTCCTGCGGCTGCTTGAAACACACCCCCACACAGTGTACACACAAACACACCCACACCCACACACACAGAGTCTCTCAGTGGGGTGAAAGCTTTATTAACGGCCGTCACTACGGTAATTAATTGTCTTGTGAATGACAGGAAGACCATTAGCTCCACAGGAAGTGGACCAAAGCGCAGCGGTCGCCAGCAGCTACCGTGGAGACCGTGTGTGTGTGTGTGTGTGTGTGTGTGTTTGGGATAAAGGCCAAGTGTGGCTGTGAGTCTCTCAGCAAACCCTTGACATTTAACCAAGCACATCAGCCATCGGCTGCACTAGAAATACCCAAACGAGCACAACGGCCCAGACACACCATCACGCCGACACATCAAACAAACTTTATTTGTCAAGCAGATTTCACGTGGAAGACTTGATGTTTCCACATATGTGATTATATGATCCATTCTGATGCTTAGATCAGTGATTTGTAGGTTTGGAATTAAACATTTCTAACCAGGAAACAGCAGGAAAATCTAATCAAAGATTCCTCTTCCAGGAACACCTGTCCCTCTGATACACAGGATCTGTATCAGCAGCAGCAGAAAGGCTGGAACTGTTTCCACCTTATGAGTGCTTGTGCTTTTCATCATGGTGAAATGTGGCCCTGGAGTCCACTGCTGTAGCACGAACTACAGCCGAGGCTATTCTGAATGCTCTGCCATATGTTTATATGTCTGTATGCAGATTTTCAATCATAAAACTTTAAAAGTGCGCAGCTGAGATCAAAATTAAGGCTCATGTTAAGGAAGCGTGTAGTCCAGCTTGTGAGTACTGAGTACTACTGAGTCCCAGATATACATGTAATGTTTTTGCAACCCGATATATGTGGTATTTATCGGGTGTATTACATTTGTTTTGGGTTTTTTCCAGTGACGGTGTTTCTGTTATCAGTTTGTAAATTGGTCTCCAGTTTTTCTTCTCTTAACTTTAGAGCAGTGGTTACCTGTGGGGAGTGAAGGTAAGGTGTGGACAACCAGGTGAAAAGAATGAAGAGGATAAAGCAGACTAATCCAAATTTATTATAAACGGTCAGATAACCAAAGTTCTCTTATGATATTGCATTGACCAAATTCAGCTTGGATCCTTTTTACTGTCAGTGATTGATGAAAACTGACGTGTAGAGTTTGACTGAAGTGGAGCGTGCTGCATAAGTCTGAGAGAAAGTTTGTTACTTTCATCGTAGTTACAGCTATACGATTTAAATGTTCAGAACGTTTTACTTTCATGGGATTAACAATTGCCAAACACGCCATTTTGGAAAGCAAATGCTGACACAGACTCACATGAGCTTTTCAACATTTTCTATGACATTGTACAGACTGTTCCAGAGGAGGAACATATTAACATATTAAACATAAAAAAGGTATGTCCCAATTCGAAGGCAGCTCCAAATGTGTCCTCCTTTTCCCCAGATTTGAAGGATGGGTCGGGTGTATCCTTCGTGGCCCAACCTATCCCAGAATTAGCCCAGCCAATTCCAGTTTCCAACAATGGCGGCAGCTACTTAGTTTTAATAGTACTCTTATTACTCTGTCTGGGTCACAAATAAACGTTTAACATATTTTCAGGCAAGAATGTAGCTGTGTAAACTTCAAATATCTGCTTGGTTTATCAAGACATCACATATTTGTAAAAGTCCCATTTCTGTCTCGGTCTTCGAAGGACCCGGCCCACGTAGACCGCGAAGGCCGGGTCCCCCGAAGCATGCGCCCTATGAGTTGGGACATAGCTAATGTTTCAGTTAAGGTCACTGTGAATGATCCCAAAGCTCGAGTTGCAGAATGTTTTGCGTACTCTTGAGTCTATATGATGCCACAAAAAGGGGACATCCCCAATGTCGTCATCACATCTCTAACTGTGAGCGCTGAACCTCCACCTGCTGTTCCAACCTCCTGTTTGTGAGGAGCAGCAAGTTTAGAGAAACTTGGCTTAAAGGGGGAGGAGCCAATATGTCTCGTTACAGAAAGAGGACGAACTGAGGAGCCAGTATAAGAGCCGTAATGATAATTATGATTATTAATCATGCAAAGCGTCTCTAGCTATAGCCTTAGCAGACTGTATTTTTCCTCTTCAGAGGCTCATATGGATGCAGCGAAGGCTTTGAGGCTTCGAGGCAGAGCCGTCTTCTTGCATCTGTATTGCCTCAGCTGCAACAGCGCCAGCGTTGGGCCTGTCAGAGGCTGAGCTCATGAGCACCATGGTCCTTGATTAAACTAATGTCCACTTCACAGGACTCAGAGAATTTTGCTGCTTTCTATATTTCTCTGCACTGGAGATCAACAGGTGAGTCCCGTCTCACACATTCAAACCTCTTATCTTATTCTCCTTTTAGCATGTTTACACAGCGGGTGGGGTTTAGCTCAGGGTGAGGTTATACTTTGGGGGTAAAAGAAAACACAAAATCGCACAACTGAATCAATGGAACTAAATCCACACAGATCTCCTTCGTTCATTCCAGTGCAGTTTTTGTTCCTCGTCTATGCACCGACTGTGACAACTCCAGAAACCGGCTCCTTGTTTCCTGCACAGCTTCGCCTTATCTCTACTCTTTTAGTATTGCAGTTATCGCACAAATACTCTCTTATTCTGCACTGAGTCTACAAAGGCGGCTCTTTTATTGCACTGAAGTGTGATTTGTAAGCTTACATGCTATATAAACACTGAGCTTATCATTAGCAGAGTCTGGAAAACAGAAAGGATTGGCTTTTGTGGCCTAGTGTTTTCAGCTATTATCATCAACATATCATCAGCTTTTAAATTATCTTAGCAAACTGTGTTTTCACTTATGTTCTGCAAACACACAGTGATCATTAGCAAAATGATTATTGGGTGTTTCAGTGGCTTTTAGAGCTTTTACTCTGAGAACAGCTGCCTGCTGCAGTTATAAAAACAGCCAGAGTCAAAACACTAACATTGTGGGGGGACAGAAAAACATGACCCGAGACTGAATCCAAGATCTGTGAAGTCCAAATCAGCTGCAGAACAAGCTGAGGATTCTCTGTAGGTTAATCGTTACTAGCAACACCTGAATACTGCCAAGACATACATCATTTAATTAACTTTAAGCACTTTAAGAGGAGACAGGTAGGAAAGTCCCTCTGATGAAAACGTGGACCACTAAATTCCACATGCAGAGATTAGCCGTTTTCACACGCGCACCTTAACATCTGTACAAATTACTCAGTGGTGCTGCATTCAAGGTCCAAAGACAGCGCACTAAAATGTTCTTGTGGTTTAATAAAATGAATTTTAATGCAGAAAAGGTACAAAATTTATCAGAATTAAAGGATGTTCACAGTTTTTAGTGGGCGTCACATCTGCTACCTCCTCCTTCTCTATTCAGTTAGCTCATGTAAACCCCACAGAGCATTTCCAATAATGCAAATGAGCTGAAAGTGGACTACATCCCCCACAAGTCAAGGGTGGAAATCTGAAGTCTGTTTGAATTTCTAATAAAATTAAACCCTGCATCATCCACAAGGATTCAACAAAATATGAAATCTTAAATTGATAAGGCTGCTGCTGTTTTGCAAACGAGAAAATAATCTATGTATTTGTTCCCAGGTTTTTGTGTTATTGTGGAGTTCTAGTTTACATTTAGATTTTATTGTTATTCCCCTTCTGGTTTTAGTGTCATCAGTGTTTCCCTGACTTCGCCTCTGTCCTGTCTTAATCCGGTCTTTAAGTCTGACGTCATTAGCCGTTTCCAGGTCCAAACTGCGCTTCAGGTCCCAAAGTCAAACTAACACTGCGGCATCACTGAGAGTTACAAACTGTCTAAAGTCTTTCATCATTAATAAAATGATCAGTGTTGCTGCTTTACCAGGTGTAAAAATTAAGTAGCTTGCCAACCTAAACATGATATAGCATGTTCTGACTTAAAAATTCAAACGCACAGCTTTGCTATCACTTCCAACATAACTGAAGACAGAAAACTAAACATTAAAGCAGTAAAACACGTTAAAAACACAACAGCTTAATAAACGCAGAGTAGTTTGCATCTGGAAGCAGAGTTCATACGTCATCACTTAACAACAGGATAAGGTCGTTTCTCGTCACCTTCTGTCTTTGTTCTCTGATCCTACAAATATTTATTTTATCTTCTCGTGTCTGAATTTCCTCATTTCTGATCGTCTGCCCCACCTTAGTCATCTCCATCTGTGTCTCATTGTGTTACAAGTTCTCTGCTTGCTGGTTAACAGTATTGTTCTTCTCCTTTCATCACTCTTCTCTTCACCATCCACAGAACAATCCATTACAGTTCTATAATTCATATTTTAGTAATTAGCCAGAAAACGTTCTGCCCCGGAGAGACATGCATATATTTATTAGCAAAAAGGTGTTTTTCACTTAAAGCTGATAACTAAGCTGCTGTTCCATTTACATGAGAAGCTGTTCCTCATTTAATAGAGGAATAAAGTGAAATCAGGAAGAAACAGCAACAGAATGCAAAAACAATTTACTTACAGCCTGAAATATGAAATTGTTAATTAAAAGTCGTGTTGTCAGGTGAGTTCTGTGAAAAACAGATAAGTAGTTGTCTGGTTCAGCTGTGCACTTTCTTTATTCTCCTCTTTCTGCTGACAATCCTAAATTCTCAGCTGCGGATGAAGAACATCAGAGCTGCTTCTCTTCGTCCTTTTCCCTCCCTCGCTCCGTCTTCCTCTCACACAGATGAAAAAGAGACCTTTACTCTGCGAGACACTTTAACCTGCTTGAATAAAGGTTAAATAAAGAATAATGAAATTTCAGCCTCCTCCTTCTTCTTTTTCCTCTATTGCTCTTTTCCCCTCACGACTCCCTCGGTTCCCCCCTCCCTCTCTCTCTTTAGTTTGCCTAATTGCCTGGTAATTAACATTAATTGCCAGGATTGGACGTTTTCATGTCAATTAAGTGGCTATTCATCTTCTATTAACCAATTAGCCAATCAGAGGTTGTTTCTGTCACCCGGTAATGACACCGAGCACCAATCACGTCAACGAGACGCCCAAACAACTCGATCCCGGCTCGCTATCCTCTCCACTAACGAGATAACAAGCAGACTGAGAGCAGCTCGGCTCGTTAGCGACACAAGTGATCTGTTACTCAGTGGCAGGTGGAAACTGACTGCTGGATCCACATTACACAGCAAACTAACTGCTCTGTCTGCTGAAACACTCCACTCTTTACTTCCCTCTTTGTTTATTTAGCGCTTACTTGTGTGCAGCTTGAAACAATCATACCTTTTGATGTGACGGGCTTTTAACGGCGACATATTCTGCTCTCTTCCAGCTCCAGATTTTTATTCTGGGACACTGAAGTAGCTTTGTTCAAAAACAATCTTTCTTTTCTTCTTCTGGCTCTTTGCACAGCCTTAAACAGGCCATCCATCCATCGTCTCTTATCTAGGCCTGGTGGCAGCAGTCTAAGCAGAAACAGTCAGATATCCCCTTTTCTGGCCACCTTCACCAGCTCTTCCGAGGATACTCCGAGCTGTTCCTGAGCCAGCTGAGAACAATAATCACTCCAGCATGTTCTGGGTCTGCCCTCCTCCCAGTTTGACATGCACTAAGCACCTTACCTAGGAGATGTGGCATCACATGCCAGAAACACCTTTGCCAGAGGATAAAGGGCTTGCCCAGTGTCCCACAACTACTCCTGTATCCAATCCTCAGTTTGATCAATGGAGGACTATGATGCCCCTGAAGTTGGGACACATCCTCAGATTTCTTTCTTAAAAAAAGGACCACCACAGTCTGCTAATCCAACGGCATTGTCTCTGACTTTTAAGGAGGTCACTCTCATTACTGAAGCCATGACAGAGGGTGTACCCTTCTCCTATGTGCTTATTTTCTTACTACTGCCTACTACTGATTGGACAACTTCTGGTCCCAGTTCTTGCTCAGCGCTGCCTTTTCTTACTCTGTCTCACAGAAAAATCCCACCTTCTACCACTGGCAGCACTAATCTCAGAAATCACACATTCATTTCCTCATCTTTAGCTGTTAACATCTGGTCATCTCATAAAAATAAACCAGTGGTCCTTCACATCTTCTGTGTCCAAACTATTGTCAACGATGAGATCTCCCTGAAGCAGTGTTTCCTAACCTTTTGGAGCTACAGCACATTAGAAAAATCACACGGCACACCACCAAACAAAAATCCCACAAAAAGCATATTGATAATTTTTCCCTGCACATCAGATATAGCGGAATTGGCTCGCTTTGTCCACAGTTTACCATGTTTGCTTTCTTCTGACCAGTACTCATGCCAAGGCTTTCATCTGGGTCAGGTCAGACTGACTACTTTTTCTTTTCAAATATTTATCTATTGCCATTATGCGCTGTGTTGTCACATGACTATGTAATTTCTTCGTCTTCTGATTTACTGGCAGTTGGCAACCAATTTAATTGGAGCAGGAAGTTGTACTGCCCTCTAGTGGAAGAGAATGTAACTCTGCAAGTTACTCACGCAGTCGCTCAGAGCAGCGGTCGATGATAAAAAACGATAAAAACCTTAAATTTCACACCCGAGCCTCAACTCTTGTGGCCCGGTACCAAACGACTCCAGTCCGTGGCCCAGGGTGGGGACCGCTGCTTAGATTACCAATCGGGTGAAAGCAGATAATCTTCCACGGCACACCTGAACAGCGTGCCGTGGCACAGTGGTTGGGAGACCTAAAGCATATCCCTGCTTTATGTTGCTTCTGCACACTTATAATGTGTAAAATAAACTTCCTGTTATATTTAACAAGACCTTAAACTATGGATTTGTTGATGTTACGACTAAGTTGTGTTTCTTTGAAGCAGGTGTCTGACTCATGCAGATGACACTGTGACTGTAGAGAAAATCCAAATATGTTGTTGTTTTTGTTTTTAAATCAAAAACATTCTTCGTTTTATTTTCACGCGTTGACTAATTGGGTCAAATCCCTTTAACTGATATCTGCAGCAGTTTTTGTCAGTATTTGTTTTCTGAGATACTTTTTCTTTGAACTGTTTTGTCCAGTTTCTGCAAGTTCATTATTTTGTGAACACGTCTTGTGGTTCTTCTGGCTCAATAAAAATGTGTTCTCAAAAAAAGCTGAGAAAACAAGAAGATAGAGAAAGCATGCAGTATGAACGTTGTGCTGCTTCCTGGTTTTGTTGACTTTTCCACATGCCTCACATGCTTGAAAAACTTCAGCACTTAGATCAGAAAATGGAGAAACATCCGAGTTTAAACAACATTCGGGCTTAGCTCGTCTGACTGAAAACACCTCTCAGGAGCCGACTCTTAAATCCCATCAGTCACAGAGTCCTTGAATGCATCAGCAAGGACAGACTTAAACATGGTGTGTGTGTATGTGTGTGTGCGCTTCCACCCTTCACTGTTGACCTGAAGCTTTACTGTTGTTTACTGAACCATGTAATGACAGAGGGAGCAGCTCTGACCTCCATCACTGCTCCATCCTGTAGAAGATTACTTAAAAACTGTCTGATTTAGACACACTGTCAGCTAACAGGTCTCTATAAATACCCAGTACACCGAACTATAAATTAATGAAGAAATGGCTGAAGACTAATAGATACTAGAGGAATATATCTATTAACATTTGAAGATGACTAGGTGTGAGAAAACCTCTTTTTTGGTTCACTGAAAGAACAGATGGGAAATCCAGAGGTGTTGTGTTATTTGTTTAAGCAGTGAAGCTCAGCAAAAATGCACCAGCTCGTGTGAGTTTGAGTTATAACTCATTTTGAAGGTTATGGAGTCATCCGTCCTACAGCGGCAGGTTTACAAGCGTCAGTCAACTATAACCGACCAAATGATCTAATATTAGACCGACTTCATGAATCGATCATCTGTCCTTCAAGCCTGTCTGACCAGCTTCATCAGCCGCTACATGCCCCTCCCATCCCGCTACTCTCCATCAGTGCATGTTTCTCTGATTCTCCTTTCTTCGTAGCTCAAAAGATTAAAACAACTCAAGTCTAATTAACTGTTACTGTTTCAGCTGATCAAAAAAGGCCTTTCATCTTTAGCCTACTTAACCAATAAGTAGCTTACTTTAGTTTTTTTTATTATTTTAATGTGCAGACTAAACGAGGAGAAAGGACTAACAGCACCTTTTAAACTCTTGGCAACTTTGCAAGATCAAATTGTTATCAAGATTTTCTTGCCTGACACAAAATATAAAGGTGGATTGTGTTTTTCCTGCCATTTAGTGATAATTTGTTCAGCTAAATGGACACACTTTTTTTTTTTAAAGAAAAGGCACCCAGTCTAATTAACCAATTTTCTATGAAAAAAGGAGGTAGATCCTCGTTCCAGTGAACTCTGGCAGCACTGCACCTCTGGCAAAATCCGTCAGAGAGCCAAGAATTAGAGCCGTCACAGACGACGAGCTCTGAAAGACAGAGTGGGAAACTGTCAGAGAAAATGAGTCAGAGAGAAGAGTCTGACAGCAGCGAGCGAGAGTCTGCGACTCAGACAAGAAACACTATTGTGGGTTTCATGTGTTTCATGTTTCACGTCTAGCAGAGAGAAGACTTCAGTGAGGATAACGTTCTTCCTCGAAAAGAAAAAAAGACACCTGCCGTGGGGGTGGCCAGCATGAAACCACGACTTCCACTGGGATGGTTTTATTTTTACTGTTAATTAAGGTCACAAAATGGTCACAATTAATCATTGCTGTTGTGCTATTAACCTCCTCACATCCACCCGGTCACCGGTGCCCACCTGAGAGTTAGGTAAGTGGAAATATCTCACTAATTACCTTTATTTAGGTCCAGTGTCTTCAAATGCAATGATGGAGCCAGAGGCTAACGAGAAAACAGGAACCCGAGATTTGAGGTCCAGTTGAAGAAGAACAGATCCTGTTATGAAGGATGTGTTTTCTTGGTTATCTTGGTTGTGATACATTTGTTTGCTGTTTGGCCTTGGCTCACCATGGGCGGTAGGTTCAAATCCTGCTTTTTTCCCATCTCTTGATCAATGAAACGTATATTAACTTTGACAAGTGGTTCTTGTGGCTCCTTGGGACTTGGGAAAGATGGACTTCTTCCATGTTGTGTCTTGGCCCCGTGAATTAAAGGCAAATGGGTCAATCAAAAAAACAAAAACCAACACATGGCCTGAAACTCTACACAGTGAGAGTTAGGCACAGAAATTGAGTGGTTAGAGTTCGAGTTAACCATTAGGATCACCATAAGATAAAGGGAACGTCTATTTGAAGCAGCAGAGGTTATGCTTATAGAGGACTTATAGCTCTGCAATAGTCCACACTGTAAGTATGTCGTAATTGGAAACCCATCAGAAACCTTACACCGCACATTATTCCATACTCTAAACCTCAAGTGCACCTACTACTGTATATATTGTACTGACCCAGCCCTCTTCTACGTCTACTTCTAATCGAACAGTAAAGTCATCTTGAAGAGCGAAACCTGCCACTGCTCAGAACAGTCCTGCACTGGAATAACTGGTGGCAATCGTGTCGGCCACTAGCATAAACATGAAGTCTTACATAAGGTTAACTCAAAAGTATAAATAAAGTTTTAGAGGTTTGGGATAGAAAATTCTAGAAATTTGCCTATTACTCGAACTCCAGGCCTCGAGGGCCGGTGTCCTGCAGGTTTTAGATCTCACCCTGGGTCAACACACCTGAATCAAATGATTAGTTCATTACCAGGCTTCAGGAGAGCTTCAAGACATGTTGAGGAGGTCATTTAGCCATTTAAATCAGCTGTGTTGGATCAAGGACACATCTAAAACCTGCAGGACACCGGCCCTCGAGGCCTGGAGTTCGACGCCTGTATGATGTGTTCAATTATGAACAGGTTGGAAAAGAGGTCTCGTCTTACACATCGATAAGCATCTTTGATGACTTTTGAGACGACGGCCTCACTTCCTCCTACAGAGAAGCCATACTGACAGCAGAACTGAAGTTTGAGTTTGTTGTGACTTGCCCATAGTTATATGTTGTTTTGTGTCTTCTTACAGTTGTTTTATGTCTCTTTGTATTCATGCCAGATTGTTTGTAGGGCTTTCGCGCCTCATTGTATTTATTTTGTGTCTCTTTATGATGGCTTTCCATCTGTTCGTAGCCATTCAGAAGCAGGTTTTTATTTATTTGCTGTTGCTTGTCTTTGTACATTCTTGTAGATTATTTATGTTCATTTTATTTAATTTTCAACATGTAAACGACTCAGGCCAACCATCCAATCTCCTTGTGATTGTTCAGATCTGGGCACAGTAGGCTTGTGTCATTGATCCTTATCTTGGTATTTAGCACACAAAAAGGTCTTTAGAAACCTGGACCTTTTCTGTTCTAATAATCACAGTAATATTACATCTACTTATCATCCTGTCTGCCTTATGCTAGTGTCGAAACATGCCAGGCAGCTATGTGAAACATTGAGGGGACCCAAAGATGTTCCTTCACCTTCCTTCGGGGGACATTAAGTCCCATACGGTGAATCACATTTTAGTGTGAGCGCTTGGTTATAAGTCCAGTTAAGTGATGAAAACAGGTCTGTGTGTGTGTTACCTCCATGTTGCTGACTCGTCCCTCCTGGAAGGAGCAGTCCTGCAGGTTGTTGGTGCAGATGTGACGATATTTACACCAATGACACGGAAACTCACTGCTGACACAGGAAGTGCACCTGAGAGAGGAAAGAGAGAAAAGTTCTGAGTGGTCGAGCACAACCAGCAAGAATTTATGAGTTCATTACCGAAGAGACACATGAGATAATTAGGTTAGAGGTGTTTAAGGCTTACGAGTTGAGCACAGAGCAGTTGTAGTAGATGAGGTTTGTGGTGATGAACTGGTGTCCAGTCTCTGTGGAGCGAAGGCTGAGCTGCACCACTCGTTTCGCTCCTGAAATTAACAGCATAACAACATCCTTCTTAATACTTAGTTCATAGTGATCAATATAATGGCGCGTTACACTGAAGCTGACATGATTACAAAACATTAAATGTGATAACAGAGAAAAACGAGAAGGCAAAAGAAACAAGTTCAGAATAAGCGGGAGTGTGTATACTTGTTTTTCTGCTGTTTGGGGACTTGCATTAGCACAATCTCAGAATGGGGACTTTTTGGGTCCCCAAAAGGCAAAACACTGAATTTTAGGGTTAGGCTGATGTTAGATTAAAGTAAGGTTAAGAGAAAAGTAGGGTTAGGTTAAAGTGAGGGTAAAGTTAAAGGTCAAATTTCCAGAACACGACAGGACAGTAAGGAAAGGTGATGTGCTCTGAATTCACTGAAGCATGAATTTGTGTGTGTTTCTTACCAAAGGAGTGTGTCTGTGCTGGAAGGTCCCTCAGTGATGGTGACATACACATCACCTGACCTTTGGCCCGCACCTCTCCGGGGGCATTACTCAGGTCCTCAAACACACAGGTAACCCCACCAGACAGCGCAGGGACGTTCTGCACCTGAATGGTTAACTGGACACCAACAGACACTCGATCACTAAAAGTAAAGTTCTTATTTACACTTCAGAAAGGTTTCTATTCACAGCTGTTGCATGAACAGGAGTTCAAACAGCTGGACTAAAGAATAAATCCACTGACTTTCAGGTAAAATCAGCAGATTGTAATGGGAATTCTGACGGAGAGTATTTTATGTAATTAAGAAAATAATGGTTCATACCTGCATTGCCGGGGAGGTGACAGACATGCTGCTCGGGGAAACAGAGATGTTGACGCACTGGTCCAGTTGTGTATTAAAGTGCTGAGGCTCCTCCCACTTGTCACATGCTTCCTGTCTGGAACACCTGCAGGAGAGTGAAAAGTAACCAAGGGATTAACATTGACGGAAGAAGCCACTTGGACGAGTGATGAAACGCAAATCAGCTTTTTGAGGTTAACATCTGCTAAACATGTACATTATTTAGTGCTGTTGACTGACACAAGCGTAGCTCTGAACCTCAGACTGGACCTTACAGCGGTTCGCTTTTTTGCAGCTTTCCATCAGTAATCATCTTCAGATCTTAATTCTTTAAATATACTTTCTTCTCATTCGCCCTTTCAGATCAAGTCTAGTTTACAAATGTGTGTTTCTGAGGATCATGTAAATGATTTTGATTGTGCTAACTTATTGTCAGTTACTTTATAAAATTCACATTAGTAGCTCATAACTTCCTTTATTAAATTATCCATCCATCCATCCATCCATCCATTTTCTTCCGCTTTATCCGGGGCCGGGTCGCGGGGGCAGCAGCCGAAGCAGAGAAGCCCAGACCTCCCTCTCCCCAGCCACTTCCTCCAGCTTATCCGGGGGAACACCAAGGCGTTCCCAGGCCAGCCGAGAGATATAATCTCTCCAGCGTGTCCTGGGTCTGCCCCGGGGCCTCCTCCCGGAGGGACATGACTGGAAAACAGCGCCCAGGAGGCATCCTTGTCAGATGCCCGAACCACCTCCGCTGGCTCCTTTCGATGTGGAGGAGCAGCGGCTCTACTCTGAGCCCCTCCTGGATGGCTGAACTTCTCTCCCTATCTCTAAGGGAGAGGCCGGCCACCCTTCGGGGGAAGCCCATTTCCGCTGCTTGTATCCGCGATCTCGTTCTTTCGGTCACTACCCACAGCTCGTGACCATAGGTGAGGGTAGGGACGTAGATCAACCGGTAAATTGAGAGCTTCGCTTTTAGACTCAGCTCTCTCTTCACCACAACAGACCGGCGCAGCGTCCGCATCACTGCGGCCGCAGCACCAATCAGTCTGTCGATCTCCCGCTCCCTTCTCCCATCACTCGTGAACAAGACCCCGAGATACTTAAACGCCTCCACTTGGGGCAGGGTCTCGTCCCTGACCCGGAGTGGGCACTCCACCCTTTTCCGGCTGAGAACCATGGCCTCAGATTTGGAGGTGCTGATTCCCACTGCTTCACACTCGGCTGCCAACCATTCCAAGGCAAGCTGGAGGCCATCACCTGATGAAGGCAACAGAACCACAGAACCACAACAGAACGAGTCCGACTTATTGCCGGCTATGCAGACCAAGCTCTTGCAACGGTCGTATAAGGACCGAATGGTCCGTAGCAATGGGCCAGACACCCCGTACTCCCGGAGCACTCCCCACAGGACCCCCTGAGGGACACAGTTGAATGCCCTCTCCAAGACCACAAAACACATGTAGACTGGTTGGGCAAACTCCCATGCGCCCTCGAGTATCCTAGAGAGGATAAAGAGCTGGTCCAGTGTAATCTGTATCCGAGATTCGACTAGCGGACGAACTCTCTTCTCCAGCACCCTGGCATAGACTTTCCCAGGGAGGCTGAGGAGTGTGATTCCCCTGTAGTTGGAACACACCCTCCGGCCCCTTTCTTAAAGATGGGGACCACCACCCCGGTGTGCCAGTCCAGGGGCACTTTATTAAATTAACTACTTAAATTAAATTAAATACTTTATTAAATTAATTAATCTTTAATCTTTTAGCACTTTAACATCTTTTGTGTGCAAATGTGATGTAATTTATAAATAAAACTTCATGATACTAAAAACATTTTACTTTGTCTTTAAACGCACAATTTTAAAACTTATGTAAATTTCATGCTATGATTATTTACTTTAACTCTTCTAATTTTTTTATATCACATTTTTAGATATAAACATTTTTTTATATCTAACTTCTTTATGACATTTTTTTTCTTTGTTGTTAATTTATTACTATTACATTTAGTTAACTCTATATTTTTAAAAGGGTTGTGACTATTAACCTAAAATCAGCTGACAGAGGAATACACTGGTGGACGACAGGATCTGTCAAACTAAAAAAAAAAGATGGAAAACATCTTTTCTATTTGTTGAATTTCACTAGTAAAATTAAAGTGAGTGGTGAGTGACACTGGCATCGTGGGATTTCAGGTGGAGTTGGAGCAGGAAACAGTCGGAGGTAAAGCTTGGTGTCTGCAGAGAGCAGCAGCTCCAACATATGCAGCGCCACACAGCATAGACAGCAGCCTGCAGTAATGATCTGTTTACTTCTAATTAACAACAGATGGACAGAATGAGTGAGGGAGCGTGAGGAGGAGAGGAGATGAAAAGCAGAGAGGACCACAAAGATTGTACATTTACAGTTAAAATCATCCGTTTGATGAACTGAATAAGTCACAGTTTGCTTTTCTGCTCTTTTCCTTTCACACTGCGAACCAGACACCAGACATCACTCTTTAAAGTAGTGGAGCCTGTACCTGGCCTTGGAGGCAAAACTCGGGGTAAAAAAGGTTCAAAAAGGAGACTTCCCATTGAGCTAGCTTATTAAAGTTGCTCAGATATTTTTTTTCATCCACTCAGACCTTCTCTTGTCTGAACAGTCAGAGATTTTAGAAAGAAACTTAAAACTATAAAAGTGAGGGCGACATGTCTTCATGTCACACTGGGAGATGGGTTTACGCACAAAGATGTCCTGCTGCAACATATCTAGAAGCTTCAGCATAAAAACAAGCTGTGTTTTGTTCTCTGTAGTTCACTGCCAGTCAGAGGCTTTTACTTTGAAGGGGGAGCTAACTGATGACAATCCAAAGAGGAACTTCCTCCACCTGCTTGGATGCTGAACATCAAACATCGTGATGAGAGAGACTGTGTGAACCATTTATAGAAGCATTAATGATGCCTCATGGGAGCGTGCGCGCGCACACGCACACACACGCGCACGCACGCGCACGCGCACACACACACACGCACTTTCTCTGTTCAGTACTTTTATTTCTCTAATTTATGTCCTGTTTCTCTTCTCATGTTTGAAATACAGAGACTGGCTTTAAACTTAAACATGTATTCTTATGTATTGGAGAGGAAGTGGTTACTGTAGTTGATTCACTGCCATTTGCTTTAATCAGTTACCAAAAAAAAAAACAATTAACAGTTTCAATTCTTTTAGAGCAAATAGAACAAAAAAGCATAAAATGTTTGCGGACGCTGGCATCACAAAAGAAAAAAAACTGCTGCTTTTTGGATGCAAAATTAATGTTTGAAGGTTTTTGGACCCAAAGAAATTGAGATATTCCAAGGATTTTGTAGAGCAAATAATTAAAAAAAATAGCAGTTTTTTCTTTTGCTTGCTTTAATAAAATAACTTAAAATGTCTAAAGAGTCAAGATCTTCATTTGACCTCATCAGCCACAACATTAAAACCTGTGCTGGTCTCATTAATGGCACTGAAAATAATTTCCTACCATTCAAAAGACTGACTTCACAGACATCTGGGTATCAGACACTAAGATCTTACATGCTTTGAGTCCTGGAAGTAGCAAAAGCATCTCTGTGGATTGTTTTTACACCACATCTCATAGATGTTTTGGCTAAGACCACCTAAAACTCTGCCATGTTCACCAAATCATTTCTGAGATATCTGTAGTGTGGTGGGGTGCATCATGTCACTTAGATACTACTAAATATATTACTAAATACAGCTGCTGAAGATTAGGGAGATCACACCATAAGATAAAAGAAAAAACAGTTATTGACTTGAAAAGTGAAAAGTACAATGCAAACGTTTTTCAGACCAAAACCCAGTTTGCACCGGTTTGGTGTGTTAGTAAATCTGACCCTTAGTGCTAAACAAGAGATTAAAACAATTACTTAAAGTTCATTCACAAAAACTAAAGCACCAACGTCTTTGATCATCTGTACCATCGTTATCAGCCACTTAGGCCATTAAAAATGATCTAACATAAAGTGAAGAGCTCCATTTTTGTGACTTACAGTCGTGGATGAGGTCTAGCATTGGCCTTCAGCTGTTTGTGTTGGTCACCTGTCTGTCAGTTATCCAGGTGAATGAGTGGAAAAACACAAACTCTACACAAAGTCCTAAACTGTATTTTGTACCAGGCTCTAAATGTGCTTGTTAATGCTGTTGCAGCAGGACTAAACGCAGATTGACTTTTGGAGACAGCCTCATGCAGCCACTTCAAGTTTTCGACACTTTGGCATTAGCTTAATTTCTCAGTTGGCCCTTGGGTCATACATGTCGAAATCACATCTACATGGATGCCAGGAAGCAACGTTTCATAGCATAACATTAAACTGAGCATCACATTCCTCTGCTGTCTTCACTTTTCACAACAATGAACAACGATTGACTTTAGTTGGCAAAAAATTAAAACAGAAAGAGATCTCCAACATCTGCTGCAACCAGATGCTGGGGTGGGTGTAAAAGAGGAAAGCAGGAGAAGGAGCACACACCTGGCTGTGCACAGAATCTCAAAGAAACTGTGATTCATGAGACCAGACCCTCGGCTGTAGCCGCTTTAGGCCGTAGACACGGGGTCACGATGGCTACTCAAGAGACCGTTCTGCAGGTATGCAACTCCAGATGCAGCAAGCTGTGAAGCATTGTATGTTCCGACACCTTTCATCAGACCAAGCACTAAACGGTTCACATTACAGTAACGTAATGAGCTTTCAGCCACCATGACCTTGTCAATGGTTCACTGGTTCTCTTTCCTTGGACCACTTTTGTAGGTACTAACTACTGCACCCCACGGACTGCGTTAAAGGCCTGCCATCTAACCATCACAATTTAACCCTCGGCAAAGTAGCTCTGATCCTCACACAACCATTTTTTTCTGATTGTTCACTTCCTGCATTATTTAAGTCTCACCCCTTCATAGGCGCTTGGAAGGAGACAATCAATGCTATTTACTTCTCTCGGTGCTTTTACCAGCGCACAGACTGTTACTGGGTGCATTTTAAAATGAGAGATGAAGCTGTTATTTTGTTTTAGCAGAAGAAGAGCAGGAGCAGTTCGTTCCTTACTTGTTGAAGAGGACACACCATCCACAGTGAGGGTCTCCTGATCCCAGACAGTCTGAGCAGCTGCTGTACTGCTCACAGCTCTCCACCGGCAGTCTGCTCACCTGAAACAAACATTCACACCAGACATGTGACCAAGTCCACCAACAGTCGTGTTTAAAGCAGAAACATGGGCAGGTACCTGAGAATGAAAACTGGGTTGGTATTTGATATGAATTTGCTAAACTGTTGGATTAAGGCAGGTTTGCATTCAAGTATTTTTTGATTTCAGCATCAGAAAATGTTTCTGAACCTTCTGCTGACTGTTTGTTACTGACGTCAATGTGTAAAAACCGATTTGATATTGATTTAGGTGATTGTATGACCGCAACATGAGACATTACTGAAACTGTTCCTACAGCACACATTTGTGTGTGTGAGTGTGTGAGTGAGTGTGACGGGTATTATCTCATTGTGGTTTAGTGGGTTTCTGCTAATATTAACAGCCAGAGAAAGCAGCACAGTCCCTTGACTTTGTGAACTCTGTGTGTGTGAGCGTGTATTTATATCTTTGTGAAGACCAAAAATTGGAAGTTTACTATACTTGCGGG
This sequence comes from Perissodus microlepis, assembly GCF_051167445.1. Taxonomy (NCBI): domain Eukaryota; kingdom Metazoa; phylum Chordata; class Actinopteri; order Cichliformes; family Cichlidae; genus Perissodus; species Perissodus microlepis. The sequence goes on from NC_140480.1 coordinate 32,985,577, forward strand.
GACAAAAATCCTGGTCCCCACAGGTTTGAAGGCATTTTGAGACTCAAAATGTGGTTTTAGTGACAGGGTTAGGGTAAAGGTCAGAGTTAGGCACTCATTTTTCATGGTTAGGGTTAGGGGCTAGGGAAAGCATTATGTCAATTAGATGGCCCCACGTGTGTGTGTGTGTGTGTGTGTGTAAAACTGGGACATGGATATGTGAAGCAGGGACATTTTCAGAAAATTAGGACATTTTGGGGCAAGCCAAGTGTGGACTCATTGTTTGCAAATGTGGGACATTATTATGAATCTGGGGGAAAATTTGTGGCAGTTTTTTGAGAGAAGGAACCTTTTTGAAAAATGGGCATACATGGATGTAAATTTATTATATCTGAAGACTATAAGGACATTTTTGCAGAATGGGGACACTACTACAAAAAGTGTGAACAATTCAAAGAGTGAAGAGAATTTCTTTTAAAGTGGGGACCTTTTTCAAGTTCTTATCTTAAATGTGTAACGAGGGACAGTTACGTCATCACGCTGTTCTTAGAAGTTGCTTCCATGTCTTTAGATTAGATTTCTGTTAAGTGGGGACGTTTTCTGAAGGTGGGGATTTTTTTGTTCATGTGTTTTTGAGGCTTGAATGTTCAACAATTTTATTTCCTGTGTGATTTGGTCTCAAACTGTATATCAGTTTTTTAGGCAGCTGAAAAAAAATTGGCTAAATTTTTTTTTTCCTAGAAAAACTTTTTTTTTTCCCCCAAAAACATTTGGTTAGGTCACCAGTGATGCCTTGAATCACTTAATGCCTCTGAAAGCTAACCACACATGAAACATAAGTGAACATAACTGAGCTGCTCGCCATCTCAGTTTAAGATGGAAAACAATGGATGAACTCATTTGTTTGAGACAGTGAAGACAGAGACGGTCAGTTCGGGTCCTCACAAAGACGTAAATACAAGCGTGTGTGTGTCGTATCTTTTACCCAGAAGCCATTGCAGCAGGGAGACAGTAAACACAGTGATAACTCTGTTGGTCTCATTCAGACGTTCACACATGAATACATTCATTGTCTCGCATAGACGGTCCTGTCTCCTCTCTGACCCCATTATCAGGTTGCTCTTAAAGAGACGCTGCTGTTTCCGTCGGACTTCATCTAAAAGCTGCTGACGCCGTGGTTCCCATTCTCATACAGCCCCGTTCACATTGTTTATTCACTGATATGTGGAGTTCAAATCATGCTGACGCAAATGAAATCCAACTGATGAGAAGAAACTCCCGGAACACTTATTTTTATCCTGTGTTCACAATCAGCATATGAACCTGTAATAAACTAGTTATATGCTATAATGCAACGTTGAGCTTGGTAAATGGTAAAGTAAACAAGTTGTGGGTCACAAGACATCGGTTTTCCAACAGGTCAGCCAAAGTCAAATCCATTTAAGGTTTCAGTGGTAGAGAGTTCTTTGTTTCCTTTGTCTGTTGAAGGACCCGGCGCTAAACCTCCACTGGAAATCTGCTGATTTAAAAGTTAAGCAAGTCTTCCAGACTGACAGTCACAAGAATGTCAGATTATTAAATTCAGAACTGTGAACACTTTGTTTGGTATCATCACAGGAATCTGAACAAACAGCACTCAGTGGTCACAAACAGTGACGCTAGAAGTACTGGATATGCTGACCCAGAGTACCTCATGTGTAACTTTCAAGCTCCTGTGGGGTCATTTATTATCACCGCCCCATATTTATATGTATAGTTATAATAAGTGTTTCACAGTATGAATACATCTACTTTTTAAAAAGAAGAAAAACCAAACAGCAATGGGTCGATTGGTGGGGCAAGAGCAACAGACAAATGTGAGGAGGACATTCTCATGTTCTACTTCTAACTGTTGTTGTTTCTGTTTTTACTGGGACTTTTTTTGGGCATCTTGAGTGTCTTGCCCAAAGGCACTTGGACCGGAACACCACCCACCTTCTAACTGGTGGAGAACCCCAGCAATGTGTTGCAGTAAACAAAGAAAAACAGCTTTAAGGCAGACACTCAGTGCCAATAAAAGCACAGCACAGTTGTCAGAGATGAGTTGGGTTTGAATGAAAATGATAAAATATTACATTAAGCCCACCACCAGCCCACCTGCTCAGGAGTGGCAGACTGTGAAAATGCAAACTTCAAACAGAGGTTTTACTTTGAAATGTGTTGATTAAAAACAAGAAGATTTTGTGAGGTTATGGCAAGCCAAGGCATGAGATCATGGATTATCATGAATCATGCAAAGCTACTCTAGGAGACATCAAGAATAAAAATGTGCTGGAAATGAGCAGACTAGGTCCTGTTCAAGTAAACCTCATTTTCATGATATGATCAAAACAGGAAAAAACTCATAAAAGATACTCATGTCCATGGAAACACAGTCGCTGAGACTGTGTGTGTGTGTGTGTGTGTGTGTGTGTGTGTGTGTGTGTGTGTGTGTGTGTGTGTGTGTGTTTTCTTATTTTATTTAATTAAAAAGAATAAAGTCAGGAGTTTTGCTGGGAATCTGCTGATTTAACTCTTACAAGGATCTTTAATTCAGAGATGAATTTCTTTCCAAAAAAACATCCTCTGGAAAACTGCATTTCTCCGTAACACTGAACATAAGGTGGGATGTAGGCAGGATGGTTGCTGTAAGAATGCTAATAACACCAGCAATTCATCTTCCTCTAGATGTGTTTACTCGTGTTTATGTTTATTTAATTCTCGGCACAGCGGCTAAACTGAATCGTGATTAAAACACGGAGCTGAAAACACTGCAGGATGTCAGTCAACACTTTTTTTTTGCTAATGAAATAAGGATTGAAGTGTTTTTAGGTCATGCAAGTGTCTGTTTGGGAATCCTGTCTGCTGTCTGTGAATGCAGCAGCTGCTGCAGGTGTGGCACTGACAGAAACAATCAGTTTGATCGCAAACTGGTCGAGTCTGTCTGCTCGTATGGCAGCCAGCCTGCAGTTCTGATTGGCTGCTGAAAGCTCATGTAAATGTGTGCGAGTGTTTATGTAACACTGCAGTGAAACAGTGTCAGGCAGAGAACGAGCCGAGGACTGCGCCTGTGTCTCTGAATACTAATCAAATACAACTGCACATCTGACCTGTTTGTACTTCAAGTGTTTACACTTCAGGACACTTGGAATGTATACAGGATCTTAAATTATTCTATTCACATACAAAGTCCAGAATAATCACTCTCCATCATCTCTTAAAGACCCCGTAGTATCAAATTATTCCAGTAGGGCAGTTTGCTCTCAGGCTGCGGGCGTACTTGTGGTTCCCAGGATATCTAAAAGTAGAATGGGAGGCAGAGCCTTCGGCCTTCAGGTCTCTCCTCTGTGGAACCAGCTTGGATTCAGGAGTCAGACAGCCTCTCTACTTTCTAGATCAGTCTTTTAACTTTCTATCTTGATAAAGCATTTAGTTATGATTGGATCAGGTGAGTCTGACCTTACACTCCTATAGGCTGAGGCTGCTGAGGGACCTCACATGATGAACTGAGCATTTCTCCTTTTCCAGACAATCCGCCCTTTAAGTCTGACGTCATTAGCTGCTTCCAGGTCCAAACGCCGCTTGAGTAGTTTGGAACCGGAAGCAGGGTTCATACGTCATCACTTAACAACCAGATAACACAGCAGACTGTAGCCAGTCTGGTGTGTTTCAAGCACCAGTATAAATGGAAACAGGACTGTGGTGATGTCACAAGTTTTTCTTTTCACTGATTCTTTTTAAAGTTCTGATGATTTGTATGTTGAGGTTCGTTCTTTACTCCTTTATTCTTTCCTGATCCAAAACGGTCTGCATGTTTTTCCTGTGTGCGCTCTCGCTGACTTCCTCCCACAGACCAAAGATGCACATGTCAGATTGCCCGGAGTCTAAACTCGGTCGTCTGTCTCTCTGTTGAACCATGCAACAAACTGGGGATGTATCCCACCAGTGACTTATGACTCTGAATCCGGTAAGTGGAAGAGGATGGATGGGCATTTCATGGTCCATGCTTTGGAAATCATGGACTAGATAAATAATCAATTTGTTGTTTGGCTGTTTATCACCAGATTATTCTTTCATCAAAAAACATCATGTCAGAAATCCCTTTTAAGAACCAGCTTATTTAACAGTGATATTTTTGTCTTTGATATCTTTATTTATTGAAAACTGCTCATTTACAGTATCGACTGCTCTGTCACAGAAATTATTCATCTTTGCATTTAAAAATGTACTGATTCTGAACATATCAGCAACTTAAAAAATGTGTCTCTATAAAAAACAAATTTTTAATGGAAATCAGCTTATTGAATTGTTTCCTATAACTTTTCTGTTTCTCTTAATCAAAATATATTAAATCAGACCCTGATTGAATTTTTACTTTATCAAAATCACTGATGCCTTGACTGAAGTGATTATTTCATATTGTATTAGGTATTGTGTGAAAAAACTCTTTGACTCCAGAACTACATCATTTAATATTTGTCTGTGTTCATCATGATGGAGAGGAGCTCAGGTCCTGCAGGAGCTGGGACGTTCTGACAGTCGTTTACTGACATCACAGCTCGAAAATGGACAAAGACGAACATTTGTGTGTGTGTGTGTGTGTGTGTGTGTCTCCCCTCAGCTGCACAGGAACTAACAGTTGTTGAACTCGTCTCTGCTTCCTCTCAGTGGTACAATGAGAGTTTTAACATGGGACACACACACACACACACACACACACACACACACCCTCAGAAACACAGTGTGTGTGGTGGCGCCAGCTGAGCGATATTCATATTCTCAGCTTCCTGTCTGCAGATGTTAAAACAACACAATTCATATTTCTCTTTCTGGCAACCACACACACACACACACACACACACACACACACACACACACGTAACCTCCCCTGTAAATGACTGCAGCTCCTCTGATAAACTGACCTGCTGTGTATTTTTTTGGGCTCATTTTCTTATCAAAAAGACAGATTTGTGCTGATTCTCCTCAGTGCAGAATCTTTCCTTTTTTACATCGGCTGCTGGAAGCCCTAATGCAGAACTTCCATTAGGAATGCGCTGATATAATGCTCATAAGGCTTTCTTCTGTGCAGGACTTTGTTCTCTGCAACTTTTGAAAAACCTACGCTAGAAGTTGCATTACAAGAAATTTAAGCCAAATAGTCCGTTGGAAATCTGCCCACTTAATCCTCCTGAGTTCTGTGCAGAGCTTTTCCTGCTTTTCATTAGCTGCTGGAAAGCTTCCATTAGGAATCTGCTGATTTTACACTCAGAAGCTTTCTTCTATATAGAACATGCTTTGCCCCCCAATTAATGACTGGAACCCTTATTGACGAACTAAAAACCAACTCATGAGTCTTTATTGTGTACAGACCTTTTCTTTCTTTTCATTGGCTACTGAAAACCTCGATGCAGAACTTCCATTGAAAATCTGATGATTGAACATTAAACAAAATGCCTTCTTCTGTAGAGCATTTTATTTTTTATATTTATCAGAACTTCCTCTGGAAATCTGCTGATTTAGTTCCATTTACACAGATTTGCTTTTCCTCATCTCATCTATATCAAGCTTTTCTTTGTTTTCATGATTGATTAGAAGATAACTAAATGATTAAAAGTCTTAATGCAGTTGGAAATGTTCCGATCTAGCTTGTTATTTTCATTTTCTTTAGGTTATTTAGTAATTCTATTATACAAGGATAAATTTGTCTGGGTGAGTAAAAGTTCACTAAAATCATTTAGTGGAAATCTTCACAGTTCTGTCCAGCAGAACTTCCATTACAGATCTGCTAATTTAACCCTCAGACGTCGTTCTTCTGTGCAGGATTTTATTTTTCTGAATCAGGGAGAATCTAAGCCAGAACTTTTTGATTTCTGTTAAAATGCAGGTCTTCAGTTATAAATCTGCTGATCAAATTCTTTTGAGCACAAATGTTGTTAGATTAACCCATAAAAAAAAACCATTAATCATGTCAGAGCATCACAACGAAATCTCTGTATAAACATTTAATATGAAATGTTCAGGGTGACCCAAACAAGCCGATCTGGTGTGTCACCATCACGCCAGCTTTGTTTTTTGGGCTGTAAAATTCAAAGAAGAAATAAAAGGGACAAACGAACGGAGAAGAGTCTCGTGACCGTTTCTCTGACTGATCGTGTAAGGGCTCGGCAGGTGTATTTACCTGTCTGTCACTGAGCAGGTAGATGTACTGATGGTCAGGACTGAACACCATGTCTCTCAGGATCGGCTTCCCCTCCACCACAGTCACTGTCTCATACAGCAAAGCGTTCTCGGCCGGCGGCGGGATCCCATCCACGCGGATCTGAAACGAACACAAAAGGAATGACGATCATTAAAAAAATCTACCTGTAAAAACAATAAGAAACGCTAACAAACTGGAAAATCACTCAGGAAGGAGCAAACGGAAACATTCTCCAACTTTTATTTTCAATTTTCAAAGAAAATTATGTCAAAACCTCTGTTAGAATCTCCTCCATTAACACAGAGATTTTTATTATGCAGAAAATTTCTTTCTTTTCTTTATCTAGTCAAAAACCAGAGCCTCCTTTTGAAATACGCTAATTTAACTTTTAATTAGGTCTTCCATACAAAGATGATTTTCTTCATTTAAGAAAAGTCAGACTCGCTTTGAAAATCCGCCAGTTTAACACCCACAAGTCTTTCTATTGAAAATCCAACAATGAATCTAATGATTTACCTTCTGTGCTATTTTGTAGCAGAGATACAGTTTTTTTTAACAAGAACAATGAAGTCTGAACTTCCACTGAAAATCTGAGTTAACTCTTAATTACAGAATTAAAGTGGAGATGCTTTTAAATCCAAAACAACATCAATTACAAACCTAATTTAATCATTTTTCCTTTAAAGAAATATTATTTCTATAATTTATTGGAAAATCTATAATCTAAAGCTAAACTTCAACTAGAAATTTGCAGTTTCATCAGTTCCAAATATTTTCCATATACCGAACGCGTGAAATAAAAATCTGCCTTTTTATTTTTTTATATTTTTCCTTTTGTTTAGAACTTCAACTGGAAATTCACAGATTCAAATGCACAAAGATTTTTTTTCATTGGGCTTCATGCTCTGGTGGCTTTGAATATCCACAGAAATCTGCCCGGCAACTGTGAGGGTGCCTCACACTTAATGCAAAGTGTTGAACTGTTTCATAGCACCATGTAAAAAAAAAAAAAAGCCGCCATTTTACAGATATAAAAGCGAATAATGGGATTAGATTTCACTGAATAGAGATGATGATGATGATGATGATGATGGTGAGCATGTAAAGTTAAATACAGCAGAGGGCTGATGAGGAGACAAACACACTGCTCAAAAATGTGGAGCGACTAAAATAAGATTCCCCAAATCTCCCCAAACCTTCCCGCCTCCCTCCCTCTGTCTGACCCAGAAAAACACCACAGAGGAAGAGGAGGAAGAGGGGGTAAAAGTGGGAGAGGGGAAAGAGAGAGGGGGAGGAAACGGGGATAAAAAAGAAAAGGAGAAAATGAGAAGGGGAAAAAATTAGATGAGAGAAAAAGAGAAGGAAAGAAAATGGAAAATTACAAAAGCGACAATTAAAATCACAGAATGGAAGAGAAATAAGATCTGAGGGGAGTTCAAGGTAAGGAAAGGAAGTGAGGAGAAAGAAAGGGAAATAAAACAGGAATGAAGGAAGGAAGGGAACAAGTGAAGAAAAACACAAAAATATAGAGAAGAGAAAAGAAAAGGAATGAAAACAGGAGGGAAGTAAGTGGAAAGATTCAAGGAAATGACTGAGGAGGCTGGGATAAAAGTTAAATAAAGAGTAAACCACACAAAAAAGGAAGACATAAGGAAAGGATTTAAGGGTGCAAAGGTAGGGAATAAAGAAGGAAAGAAGAAAGATAGCAACAAAAACGATGAAGAAACCAGAGCGTGTGATGAAGGACAAATGTGTGTGCTTCTCTTAGTGTGTTAATTAGCTGTCTGCTCGTTAAGAGGCCGAGCTTAATTAGAGCTGACGAGTTGCACACACACACACACACACACACACACAGGCAGCAGGTCTGACTCACAACCAAATACACACTTGCACAATCCTGTTTTACAGAAACACACCGATTTTCTCTCCCTCTCACACACACACACACACACACACACACACACACACACACACACACTCATAGCAGAGTGAGGGAGGAGACGTTAAAGTAGGACACTGCAGCAGACAGAAACCTAACACAAATTTCTCTCTCAGACACACACACACACACACACACACACACACGTGCTGTAAAATTCAATCTAAAGGTGTAATCTATAGAAAAATGAATTTCCACATTCCACACAAACACCGACCTGTTTCAGAAAAATCTTTGAATTTCATTTTCTCAGGTGAGTTTTTACCAGAAAACAAGAAACTAACAAAAAACAGCAAATTCCAAAATGGGACTTTTGTGGCTGTGCTCGCCGTAGGAATCAGAGGTGGTGGTGGAGCTGGTCTCTGGGGATGTGGCCACCAGTTTGGTTTCCACCAGTTTCCAGTCTCGTGCCAAGAAAGGCAAACATCATCCTGAATCTTTCAGGCATTTCCACAAAACACATCAAAAGTCAGATTTTTGCCTTATTTTCCAAAACAGGATCGCATTAAAATTCTGCCTTTTTCTTAGCTGGAGCAAACATGACATCGACCAATGAAAAACTTCAACGAGCAGCAATCAGAAATCTGAGAGACTGAAAATTAAGATGAGGAAGAAAAGAAGTAAACAGGAGAAGATGAAAGAGAAACAAAGAAAGAGGAGAAGAAGACGTGACGGGGGAGTGACAGAGTGATAGAGGAAGTGACCTTTGACTCGTGACTCCCGGCTGGGATTCAAACCGTCAACACCTGCTTTGTTCTGAGCACAGCCCGAGGTCGCGATCTCACCCACACAGCCTCGCTCTGACCTTTGACCTCTCGCCCAGAGACACAATCCGTCTGTCGTATTGTGTTGCCCCGGGGTGTGCTTCGGCGATGAGCATTACTCACGTTGTGGGGACTCGACAGAAAAAGTGCCATTAAGATAAATCGTTAACTTTCACTGTGAAGTTTGTGGATTGAGCAAGTCTCGGGAAACGAATGTGTGTGTTTGTGTGTGTGTGTGTGTGCGCGCGCTGACAGACGCACTCCTTCCGAGATTCATTAACCGACAGGATCATGTGACGAGAACAAACTCGAATGTCCAGCTGAGCTCTGAATCACATATCCAATTAGATTCGGCTTTAACGCCCAGCAGCAGCTGTTTCCACCTGATTTCAGATGCAAGTCACAACTTCCATTAGAAAAGATACTAATTTAACCATCGGCGAGTCGATCTTCAGTGCAAAATGTATACGATTCAAAACTCTGAATCAGGAAACTGTGATATAACAAGTTGTTTGTTTCTTTAATGAACCAAGCTGTTGGTTTGTTTCATCCTTGAACGTCTTTTGGAAAACTGCTGATTTAAAACTTCAGCTGTAAATCTCTGTATCAAGTGTAATTTCTTTATTAAAATCCATCAGTCCAAGTCAGAACTGTCGTCGAGTGCTTTTATTCCTGTGGAACGCGCACACTGTTTAGTAACATAATCCCTATCAGGACTCCCACTGGAAATTTGCTCGTGTCATTTTTTTTCCAGGACAAGCTGTTTTCTCTTTTTTTAAACGTTCCCAAAGTCAGAACTTCTAACAGACAGATGCAGATTTCACCATCATCAAAGCTTTCTGCTGCGCAAAGCTTATCCAGTTCAAAACTTCTATTAAACATTGCTTATGTATCGCTCATCAACTCTTTTTTTTAATGATCCAAACTGTTGTTTTTGTGGGAATTTAGGTCAGAAAACTGCAGATTTCAAACTCCAGCTGTGAATCTTTGCACTGAAAACTTTCTTATTAACCTCCTAAGACCTGAACTCTTTCATGTGACGCATTTTTATTTTCTCTTTGCTATTTGGGCTGATTGGGACCTGATGAATGTAAAAACAAAGAATTACCAGATTTTTGTTTCTGAGAAAAATGAGAGCCACATATGAGGACGTGTGTTGTAAATTTTGATAGAACAGTGGGAGTATAATGTCCTCGTAAGTGGATATCAGGGCTTTGTAGAGCAAAATGTTGTATTTTGGTCTAGACAACCCAAAATGTGATGTCCACATATGTGGACGCCAGGTCCTAGGAGGTTAAAGTTCAGTCCAACTCACGTTTGTCTTCGAGCCCTTTTGACTCGATGAATGTCTCTGTTGAAACTTTCCACTTTAGTCAGAACTTAAACTGCCATCAAGGCTTTCTTCAGCACAAAGCTTCTCCAATTCAAAACTCGCTGATTTAAAGCGTTCGAACAAAAAGATATCTGATTTTTTTCCCCCAGAACGTAAATCAGAACTTCCATTAGAAATGTAGTAATTAATCCATCAGGTTTTCCAGTGCTATCAAATGGAGAACTCTCGAGGGAAACTGGCAGAACTAACAGACACTAAAGTGTTCGACTGTCTTTGTGTTTCACTCTTTCATAAAAAACAACATCAGGCAGAAACGGGAAAATTGACTTTTAGGGATTTCTTTCTGTTTCTCTAAAGGACTGTTTGTCCATGTTTAATTTAAGGAAATGCAAACAGGACTGTCCTCTAAACAACTCACAGTCAGAATTTCCATGAGAAATCATTTTCTTCCATCTTTCTTCTCTGCTTTTCTTTTCCTCCAAAGGATCTCATTCACAACTCCCACTGGAAACTTTCTTATTTAACAGACGCTGATCACCATTTAATCACTGCAGTGTGATTGGGTTCTGTTTGTCTTTGTGGCTGAAACGCAGTTCGAGCCATCCTGATTTTTGGAAACTACGACATTGAAACTCCAGCCTGTACGGAAAAGAAGGAAAAACATCCAAGTCAGAACTGCCACAGAAAACCTGCTGATTTCACATCCTTCTGCAAGCCTGTCTGCAGCCAGTGAATTATTAACCAACACAATCCGAGTCAGGACGTCCATTTCTCACTCTGCATTTTGTTTCTTCCATTAGAAAATATGCTGATTAAACTCTCGTGTGCTCTTCCTCCTGGTGTCTCTGATGCCACTCGCTGCCGTTTCAGTTTGTTAAACGCACACAATTTTTCATTTTCACTGTTTATTCTGCTTAGTTGGTCAGCGACTGGTGGAAACCAGATACCAAACACACACACACACACACACACACACACACACACACACGGCCTGCAGCCAGCTGCCTGAAATTCCGTTGTAATGCAATACCTCCGTGTGTGTGTATCAGTGTGTGCGTGAAATAAGTATTAAACGTGTGGTCCAGCCCGATGGTGAGGGAGGGAGACAGAGTAAAGCTGCCGGTTCATCTGCGATAAACCGACTCTATTACTGATAGTACCGACTCTGAGCGTGTGCATTTACAGCTGCACACACAAGCACACAGGACTACATAAAGCTATTATACATTCATGACAGAACTTCATTTTAAAATCATACGATTAATTTTTTTCCCTGTTTATTTAGATATTACAAAAGCTCCTCTTGGAAGTTTGTTGACTTCGTGTTAACTCTGTTTCCACAGAGCTATTCATTTGTTTTAAAATCATCATTTAAAAACAATTATTGTTACTGCATCCAATACGCTGTGTGTGTGTGTGTACAGTGTGTATTTATGTTTCTGGAGGTTTGTAGTTCAACTCTATTGCTATATGTAATACAGAGCTCCAGTGAAAGCTGACAGTATGATGACAGCTTTATACCTATGCGCACATTTTTTTAGTTCATTTTTAAAACAGTGTTATCAGCAGCAGATCAACTTTTGACTGCATCCTCCCACCAACATCATGGCTCTAATTTAAAGGCTGATAGCGTTGACTATATGTCAGAATCAGTTTCCATCCAGCGGTCCCCAACAATACATTCAGAGACCGGCCTTTAAGGTTGTGAGGATGAACACAACAAAATAAAACCAGTTCCTAGGATGGCCACTTGAGGCTGCCTCCAAAAGTGAGTCAGTCCCAATAGGTTCCCATGTTAAAATGTCGAACTTTTGTGTTTGTTGTTTTGTGTCCCTTGGATTATTTAACTTTCACGAGTCACATGAGTCGGGGGTGTGGCGGCTGGTATCCCAGTATCATTAAACTGTAACTTTTTACCGTGTTTGTGGCTCCTGAGACACGTTTTCATGTATTATCTAACTAAGATTATGATCTGCTTTATGAAACAGGCCATCCAAGAAGCTCTGCTTTTAGTGAGTGAAATTCTAGTATTTTATGAGTCTGTAACTCAGCATAATTAGTCAGGATGTGTGTGTGTGTGTTTCAGCCATGCTGTTTATAGATGCAGCTTGTTTTTGCACAAGGCAGCAGAGTGACATCGTGGTGGCTACGTTCATCTTTTTATATCATCTCGGTCATTACGGCAACATTTCTAGAGTTTAATGACCACAATGGGAATTTTGTGTCTCTCTGTGTGTAACTAAGCACATAAGTAGTAAAAAATAACTATTTAAAGCTTTAAACATGGAGCCACATCGACTGGCAGTCCTGAGGGCTCCTGTAGAAACATTTAGATATGTTATTCCTGTGATTGTGTGTCTGCAGCTCAGTTTGATGCTGTTTCTAAGTCAGATGAGGGAGGTTGTTGTGGTGTTGTATTGTTTGTGTTAGTGCAGCTTTAACCTTGATGTTGTTTCTTTCTTTCTTTTTATTTTTTTTTTAATTGTCGATCATTTGATCATGCTTTGACCCAGTTTTACAGAAACTTGTGTGAGACTTTCATTGAATTTTTTTGATGTAAGATTTAAAATCATGCAAAAAACCACTAAATTAACTCCTGTTGATAATATGAAATCTCACTGGAGTCCTGATGAATAAAGTATTTATCTGTCTTGTATTAAAAAGAAAAAAGAAAACAGTTAAACCTGCACAGACTAGCGTTGAGTTTTCCTCTTCACAGACACTCGTGGCATTTCTTTCGCCTCATTAAAAACACAAACATTTTTCCTTCTCTTCATGTGTCACCTTTCTGGCATGTGTGTTTTATTTTGGTAGAGACCTTGAATTCAGCGTCTTTCTAAAGGCAGCCTCGTTCTGTCAGACTCATTAGTGTCTGTTAACAGACTCATTCAGCTCTCATTCAATCTGTCTGCCTCTCTCTTTCATTCACAAACACATTATAGCACCCTGAAACTCAACACCTGCACTACTTTCCCTACAGCACGCACACACAGACACACAAAAACATGCAGCAAGTCTGTTAGCATGCTACGCTCAAGTTTCATTCAGCTGCTGCTGCTTCTCTGCTGCAGACTCTCCTTTCAGCCTGTGTTCTCACTAATGTGGACAAATTTGAAAATCATGTTTTGCTCAAGCTCTGCTTTGAAACTCAAGCACCCGATAAGAGAGCGCTTCAGCGTTGAGTTTGCTCGCTTAGACCGGACTGCTGCGTCGGAAACAGTTTCTGCCGTTCGGCAGAAACTGTTTCCTCAGACTGATTTGCATGTAGGGCAGCACAGTGGTTAGTACTGTTGCTCCGCAGCAAAAAGGTCCTGAGTTCAAATCCACCATCTGTGTGAAGTTTGCATGTACTCCCGTTGTTTACACGGGTTCTCTACAGGTACTCCTGCATGCACTTAGTGGGGTTAGGTTAATTAGTAACTCTAAACTGCCCATAGGTGTGAATGGCTGTCTGTCTCTATGTTAACCCTGCTACAGCCTGGCGTCCTGTCCAGGGTGTACCCCGCCTCCTGCCCTCAGACAGCTGGGATAGGCTCCAGCCCCCCGCGACCCTGAAGAGGATGGATCATCTGCATGTGGAGCTGCTTTGTTAATTCTTCTAATTTCTTTTAAAAATCAGCTAATTTAAGCCCTTCTAATCATTTAACCTCATCTATAGTATGAATACTCTGTTCATTTTCCTAAAAACTAATCTGGGAATAATATGACATCCTCAACAGGAACATATATTATACATATTACATTTGAAAAATCTTCTAATATAACACTCAGAAAGGCCTTCCTGTTCTATGGAGGCTATTTACTTTTTTAAACCAGTCAGAACTTCTATTGGAAATCTGTTGATTTAAACCTGACTGGAGTTACTGCCCATTACAGCGTGGAAAGACACCAGCACTAAAATGAGAAAAAATGGTGGCATCTTTTATTATTCCTCTGTGAATTCTGTCAGAAAACAATTAAACTGCACATTAGCACCTCCAACAAGATAGCAGAGTGTTAGGACCATCAAAGTGTCTCTTTAGACCGAGTGGGGCCGATCACGCCATCCAGCCGGTGTACGAATTACCACGAAAAGTACTGAAACTCCATTTCAGATGGAAAATAATCATGTTGTCGCCTCCTTCTTCTGACCTGAGATCAGACAAGAGGAGGAGACAGCGTGAGTGTGTGAAGGAGGGCCATCGTATCCATTTAGCTCCTTCAGACGGACACTAAACATTGTTCAGTCAGCCATCGCGCCCTGAGGGAGGAAGAGGAGGAGGAAGAGCAGCGAAGGGTGAAACAGGCAGAGGGGAGGCACTTAAGCTTATTAGTTCCTCCCCCATCCCCCAACACACACAAACACACACATGCTTAAACTGGATTATTTTTTTTCCGTGAGTCTTAAAATCATATTTCCTCAGTAAGCAACAAAATTAGCTGCAACTAATGCACAGAAGACTTAAATTAGCACATTTCTGATGGAAGTTATTCATAAGATCCTTTGGAAGTTCAGTGGATTTTCAAGTTTCCATCATTTTTACAATGATGGAAACTAGCACCACATGCTAGTCCAAAACCCAAACTCTGTTTATCTGTTCACAGCAGATGCTATTATTATGCTTTGTAACAGTTTGGTATCACCACAGCATGACGAGTTTTCCTCACTGAGCTCTCAAAGCTACACCACATATGAGAAGGTGACTGGAAGGTGGTTCCCAACTGCAAACCCGGATCAACGAAGCAACGGGAAGGTGTGGGGTGACAAAAGCCAGAAGGAAAAGAGCTGACAGGCCGAACCAAAGACGAGAAGATTTCAGATCCAAGTAACGACGAATGTAGGGTCCAGTCACTCGTGCACCAAAGGGTTAATCAACCTTAGCGGCTGTTAAAAATGTACTTCCAAAGAGAACGAATCCCAGAGAGTCCGGGGGGAACAGTCCTAATAGGTGTAGTAGTTTTTAATTTGCCTGAGATTATAGGTGATTAATGGTGCATGCAGAGGGAACGTTAGGTTAACGTTCAAGTACAAAGTTTAAGGTTTGGACTCGGCTCAGTTTGTCATCTTATTAGAAAAAGTCAAGTCAAAGCTTCCACTGCAGGTTTAACTCAGCTCTGTGTCTGCCTCTCACACAGATCACAGTTTGTATTTCAACCAACATCATCTTTAAACATCATCTGATTTATCGCTCCTATATCTTTACTTTTCTGCAGAGCTTGAAAACAACAACTAGTCACCGACTGTTAGTTTTAATCAACTCATTGTTCAAGAAATGATGGAAACTAGCACAGCAACAAACCCGTGAGGACCCAAAAGCGCTCTCCCCTTTAAGCCTGCATTATCTTTGCCATGGTAACAATTACACATGCTATAATAGATAATATACCCGCGTATATCCCCTCCCCCACCCACACGTCTCCTGGATTGAGTGGAAGAATGAAATAAACAGAGAGAGAGAGGATGAAGTGTGAAGAGTCTTCAGTCTCTTTGGGGAGCTGACAGATTTGCTCATTCTTCCATCATCTCCCTGGCAACTGAATAATAATTAATCCACCTCTGTGCGCGCGTGCATGGTACGACGGCATGTGTGTGCGCACCGTGTTTTTCTGCAGTGTGTGTGATATTTTTTCTGTTGCCTGTGGTGATGCAACGATATCTATCCTTCAATATGTAGGGCAGCTGGTAGCAAGGAGAGAAAGAGATGATGCAAAAGCAAAAAAAAGAAAAGGGGGTGGGAGTGAGAAGCAGCAGCGGGGGGAAGGATCCAAGTCAGAACTGCCACTGGATATCTGGCAATTTAAAGTCCAACTGTTTGTTGTGTATGCAGCTCATTTTGTCTGTTACTACCAAGTAACTTCAACTCAGGAAAAGTATATATATGAACATTTGCTTTTGAGATATCTCTACACCTAAAATGAAGTTTGATCATTTCTGACTAAATGTTTATGCAACAGCTGATTGATGACCTAAAGGACTGCAGGCCACTGGAGAGGCAGTGACTGCTTTAAGTCAAACGTACGCTGCACTACATGGAACAAGTGAAAAGTCTCCAAGATGCAAGATGCACTGTCTAAAAACAAGCTCCTATATCTCACTGAAATGTTACTCTGCAGCTGAATGTGTCTTGTTTTAAGTGTAATATTTTTTGACTAGAAATAAGACAAATATACTTGGTAAGATTTTGAGTTTCTGCAGTGTGCATTTTCCATTTTATCCTAAAAACCTGCTAAAATGTACCGAATATTTAACAGCAAGTTGGTAAACACACAGGTGCTTCATGCCGAGTCCAAAGTGTCCAAATCCAAACCAGAAGTGGTATCGGACATGTGACAACATCTAACCCCGAGAGTACAAAAATCCATACATAATACAAAAACCTCAGAACAAAATCTCTTGATGTAATCACCTCAGACCCCTACATAGCAAGAATAACTAAAAACAAATCTGCTAATTTTCCTCGGTTGTGTGTCCACAACTAAAATGGAACTAGGCTAATCATCTCCATTAAGTCTTTCTTCTGCATGCAACTTACTTTATCTATCATAGTGAACAATTCAAGTCAAAGCCTCCAGTTAACATGTATTGATCATCAAGTCATCCAAGTCTGAACGTCTATGTTGAAGTTTTCTTTGTCATCTGAATTTCAGTTAACTTCCCAAAAGGTTGATTCTGTTCATCTGGACGTAGCGGAAAATGTTTCGTCATTCATCCAAGTGACTTCTTCAGTCTTAGCTGACCGCAGGTTTCCAACTTATAAACAGTACATTTGTACAAGTAGGCTTCAGTGGTGCTGGTTTCAGTCATGATGCAAATTTTCCGCTACGTCCAAATGGACAGAATCAACCTTTTGGGATTGACTTACCTGGATGACTGAGCATGCATCAAGACGTTCTGTTAACTTCATCGAGGACAAATCTGAACCGGATTTGGAAATCTTCCAATGTATCAGGTATGTTTTACAGATAAAGACACAGGACAGACGACAGAGCTGCAGAGTGTTTAGAGTTTAGCGAGTTTGCGTCTCTGCGTGACACAGAGCAGATCGCACAGGAATGTAAACGACA
The DNA here is from genome assembly GCF_051167445.1 of Perissodus microlepis. NCBI lineage: Eukaryota > Metazoa > Chordata > Actinopteri > Cichliformes > Cichlidae > Perissodus > Perissodus microlepis. Next base: position 33,002,853 of record NC_140480.1, read on the forward strand.
CATCAAAGAAACTGACGGCATACATCTTTGTGAGGACCGCTATTAACATCAGACATTCTCTGGTCCCCGACCTGGAGTCCAAGTCAAACCCTTACAACAAACGTAAACACTAAATATGCTCCAAACATTTTAAAAAAGCCTCCCCAAAGCCAAAAGCAGTCAGTTTGCAGATATGAAAATAAAAACTCTTCAGTTTTTAGCTTGTTTTTACTTTATGCTGGAAAAAAAAACCCAAACCAAAAGTCTTTAAGTATTTGTACAGCTCTGGTTTCCTATTTATTGATGAAAAATAAAAAGTAATAGGATCCTCCACTGGGATTTATCTCTTTTTGGTCTTGCAACAAAACTCGACAAGACATTTTCTGATAATATTTACTTCTTTAGACGCTGCTGTAAATATTTATCCATTTAAAACAAGCAATCAAAAGAAAATCCTGATTGTATATGTACTGATTTAGCTCTCATTGCTCTCCCATGTCCACAAATAAATTAATCCAGGTCAGAATTTCTTTTACGTACTCTGCACCAGAGTTTCACATTTACCCTCTAAACAACACTGGATGTCAAACGAGGCCCAAGGTCCCAGACGAAGGACAACACGTCCTCACAATGTCTAAAACTCACAGCGGTCCTCACAAAGACAAATGTTCAGCTTGTGCCATCCACCTGCTGATGTGCATCTGTCCATCATCCAGCTCCAAGGCCCGGTCCAGCTGAGCGTCTGTGTTTGCTCAGCAGTAATCGTCTGCTTGTTCACATGGACGCAGTATTTGCTGCTGTCCATTCTGACTGTGTGTGTTATCAGCTCAGTTTGCTTTATCAGAGACTGATAAAAGTGTCACTTTCACTCTCTGGTTCTTTTAAAACTTTGACAACATTTCTACCAAAAACCAACAATTAGATGTTTACATCAAACACTTATTAACACAAATGATGAATAATAGCTGAATCTGAAAGCAACGAAAAGAAATATGTTTTAAACAACGTAGAATACTGTCCAACATTTTATTCTGCATGCAGCATCATTTATCTTTTATCTGAGAGGCAGTGTAAGTTATAATTTAATAAGATGTATTCATGGGCTGTAGCCTCTTAATATTAATGAAGAATAAACATAAAGACCATCCCAGTCAAAATTTACTTTGAAAATCACACAATTTAAATTAAAACTGCAACCGTAAAGGAGTTTAGTTTTGTTTTTGTTTTTAAGTCTCTGATGGCCCTCTGCACAAAGACCACTGTCAGTATTCAGTAACAAGTTATCCAAATATATCCGCAATTGTTGTTTGTTGGATTGATGGTAGCTGGCTGGATACTACTACTACTATGATGCATGTTGAGGTTCAGCATTAGTGTTTTGGCTACTGCAATGCTGGTTTATTCAAACCAAAAGCATTTTTTGATGAAAGAGTGGAGTGTTCATTTTTCACTAATAAACTTGGTTAGCTAGCAGCATACACAAACTATACATGCACATTGCACAGGATTATATGACAGGGAATTAGATGATTAGCAGACTTGTTACGAGAATTTAACTCAGCAAAAGGGAATGACGATGTTTTTTGGATGGTGTGTTCACCAGCAAGCTGTAATATATTCAGATAAAATGCTCTAAAGGACTCCAACGGCACTCTTACAGTGAAGCCGTCGTCCTAGTTTCATGATTCAGAGTAATGGCTGAGGCCATTGAAGCTAATTGGGATATGTCGGTCAAAGATCCAACACTCCTAATGCAATTATCCAGGTGGATGAGTTATTAAAAAAAAAATCTCAGAGTGATTATGAAGGGAAAAAGTGTTGATTAGGCCAATGGTTTATTTTGTGTGGAGCTGTAAATATTTTTTATGTTGTAAAGCTGAATATTTAACATGGGAATCTGCAGTGGCCGACTCTTTTTGGAGTCAGCCACCACATACCAGGCTAAAATGCCTGTATAGATCAGTTACTATCCCTAGATTACACTGGGAGGACACCAGTTTGGTTCATGGATGTCTCTGCGGTAATGAAAGATGTTAGCTGTTCACTCTGACGAGACACAAGACCCAGAGCTTGTTAGTATGGATTCAGGTAAGACTGAGCTAAATATGTCTGTCCATGGATTCAGGGTGATGAAACATAAGGAAACTGTTTCAGTGGAAACATCAAACCAAGACATTAATATTACTTATTCATTTTCCTCCAATTAGGAAAGACGTTAATTAATGACTTGCTTTGCTAGCTGCAACATCAAAGGTCACAGAAACACAGATAGAGAGAGCTGCGTTTCCATCACTACAGAGACCTTCCCAACATGAAACCAAGGCTTCCAACTCAAAGCTTTCCTTTTCAGGACTTTTTGTCCCCAAAAGAAACCCGGGTCCCCAAACTGTGAGATAATGAGATTCAAACTAAGTGACTGATACTGTACAGCGTGTCAAAATATGTGTTCTTCAGAAGTCTAACCATGCTCAGATTTAGCCTGGGTGGGGCAGCACACACACACACACACACACACAAAGAATAACTCACAGGCTTTTTTCACTCAGACCACACACACTGGTTTACTGTGTCTGTTCGTGACGTCACACTAAAACGTGCCCTTTGGGACAAACGTTATGGATTTTGCTCTAAAACACAGTCAATAACATGAGAGAGAGAGGGGGGGCGGGGGGGGGCACAAAAGTGTGAGAGAGAGAGGAGGGGTGAGGAGGACAGTCATTAAGGCAGAGAGATAAAAAGAAAAGCGAGGTAGAGATGAAGTCATTCCCCAAGGTGAGGCACACACACACACACACAGCTGTGATAAACTGTGTGGGGGTTTTTTTTCATAAAATTTATTTATCAGTGATTCATTTATCAACCTGCGAGGACACAAAGTCACAAAATTAACCCACAATTTATGGGTCTGTTTAGCAAAAATGTCCTCACTTTTCACAAATGTCCTCACAAGGTCTATAAATAAATGCAGTCCTCACAAAGACACATGTGTAAGAACACGCACACACACCCAAAGCGGTCCCAGGTGTTTAGAGGTGCCTCCTAAACACCTGCATTTATTACTATGGCAGCTACAACAGGGGAAAAAAGAGAGTGTAGCAAGTCACTGCATTAAATAATTACAAGAAACACACATGGCGCAGGAAAAAGGCCTGGATACTGCCTTGAACATACGCACACACACACACACACACACACACACACACACACACACACTCGGGAGGGGAGGGGGGGGGGGGGTCAAACAGTTAGGTAAACAAAGTAAATCATTACTGTGCTCTGTGTCAGGTTCAAACCCGTTAGCGCCGCGACACACCGACACTAACAGCCGACACACTTACAAGGACGGATTACGAGACAAAGACCCTCCACCTCCGCCCTGTCGCCTACAGAAATGTCTCACGCACTGGGTTTTGTGTCCCTTTTAGGCGAGATTAAGCTGCTGTAAATGCAAGTAAATTGACCGAAAAACTCAGCAACATACATGACATTCAGCGGAGGCTCTGTTCTGTCTGTGGAGCTTACAAATCAAAGCAAAGACCTGCTCAAAGCAGATCTGAGTCAGAAATCCTCCCCCCTCTCAGAGTCGCAGCTCAATCTCACACACGAAACATATATTTTTAGATTCAGCGTGGCAAACGGCTTCCGGGGCTATAATTATCTCTGACATCTCTCCAGAACACACCTCCATAAATCTACATAGAAATAAGAGGAAAAAAACTTGAAGTTTTCTTTGGTATCACAGTGATCTCATGTAGTATCTGAAGTATCAGTACGTCCACGAGTCCGTTAAAATAGGCCCAGCTAACTGATGCTTCTACAACTTTTAATGGAACTAATTTAACTAAACAAATATCTCTAATGTCTGGCGTGAGTAAATGGACATAAATCCACTTTAAAACCTTAAAAGGGACCAATTTTGATACTTTTAATGGCTGGTCTTGCTCCTACCATGGCTTTTATTTTTTCTGCTGTAATATGGGCTCCCAAACAGGCCCACGTGTTTTCACATTATAGCAAAAAACAGTCAAAAACAGGTCAAATTTCACACTGACAAGTGGTGATTTATTCCTACAAATGGACTCCATATGTGTAAAAATATAGCATCTAATTAGCATGTGGGCACATGCCATCAACAGGTTTTTTTCCCTCCTCAGAAAGCAGAAACAAACACCAGCTGCTTTTAGTGGACCGCTGTCTCCTCCAACTTGCGCAGCTACAAAATAGCTTAAACTAATTACAGTAAGCTAACAACACTAGTTTTGCAGTTATTACCTATAAAAAAATTATAGCTACATCTCTACACAGAAGGAAAGGAAAAATGAAAAACTAATAACACTGAATTTCCAGCATAGCGCTGATGTGTATATACTTTATGGGTCTTTTCACTCTGTGACTTCAGAAAGGATAAAGCAGCCTAAAATTGTATGCTAACAATACTAAAAGCCAATCTCTATGAAAGCTAGCATGCTAAAGGGTCTCAAAGACTGTAATTCTGTGATCTGTATGACATAAAATTACTATTAGCATCATAAAAGTGATACAGAGTGAAACTAATCTCAGTTTGGAGGGGTACAACTCAAACGATAACCAACAGGAGTGAAGAAGATCATTTTAGGTTTACATTTTAGCATAGAAACTGCCCCTATTCTCTGTACTCCTTACAGCACCATAATAAATTACATTATTATTACTTTAAATATGTTGATCTATATAAAAAGTCACCTTAACTATCACAAAGATCCCAACAGTAATTTAAACATTTAAATGTTAGTTTAATAACATCAACTATATGATATATATGATATAAAACATTTTTCCCTGATATAAAATAAGCAGTGTTGGTAAAGGTTTCTTTGTAGCCGACTGAACAGCTTTCAGCTTTCAGAGATAACAGCACTACTCCTCTGTAAAGTATAAAGAAATTATTTGTACATCTTGACAAAGTCTTTGAATCACAGCATATAATCACTGTACAGGTGATGATTTTGTGCGTTTGTATACCTCACACTGTGATGTGTAGAGCAGGTGTATAACAATATAACGTATTATTGAAACAAAACTCATTTTTATGAGGCTCTTTGTTCATGTTGTAATTATTTAAATGTGGATGTTTAAATCTTTGTTTACAGTGAATGTTTGCCATTATTTACATTAAATCATTGAGATTACATTTCATTTCTATCTATCTACTGTCGACAAGTCATATAAAACACTGTCATTAGAGCCCAGGGTTTGGACTACTCTGACTCTTTCTGATGTTTCTGTTTTATTTCTCTCTGCTTGTTTCAAACATTATATATTTATCTATTACAGACACAGCATCCCCACCAAATATAAGCAGAGCAGCTCACAAACACTGGGTGCAGCCCTTTGGTAGGCTTCCCGCTGTCTGCCAAGCAGAAGACAGTAGCCTTTTAGGGAGGATGCCCTTAAAGTTAAATGGCTGGGGAACTGGGGGGCTTAAACTTTTTCTTGTAAGCTGTGAATCATGCAGGGCTACTCCAGTGGAGTTCCAGGACATAAATATAGAGCCTGAAATGAGCAGACTATGAGCGGTATATGCCAGTTGCATTTCTAAAGTTAATGTTCCAGCTGCCCACTGATTTATATAATAATCAGTTACCATGAGGAAAGTAGATCTTTCTCTGTGGAAACGTCTGAAACTACAGCTACTTTCAGATATTAAAAGAAAAAAATTACATTTTCCAACAGTGGAAAGATTTAAACTTGCAATTACCATGACAGAAGTTATATAACTAATTATATAAGTGTATAAAACAGCCAAAAGCCAAAGACTTAACAAGTGACAGCAGGTTTAAACTTCATCACAGAAGTGGATCGTACATCTGCTTTTAACTTGAACATCTGGAAGCACTCTGAGAGGGTTCATACTGTAAGTTGATGTTTTAACACATCGTTGATTCGTGCTCGCCAAACTCCGCCCTCCTCTATCGCAGAACTCGCACATGACAGTTGAGCTACACCTCTATGGAAACCAAAGCACACCGGATTCTGAATAAAGTCCACACACACACACACACACACAAATATGGGGTACATAAACAGACAAACAACTGCACATTAGCACAAAAACACAACCTGAGGCGAAGGAGGCGATTTATGAGTGTCTGGCCGGCCTCTGACAGCTGCAGCTCGTCCAGGCGGAGACATAAATCTGAGCCCAGGCTTCAGACTTGGCCTGTTTTCCTTGATCCATTTAGAGCCTATTAGAGAGAGGGTGGGCAGGTAGTGGTGGTCATGCAGTAGCTCTGTGACTAGAAACCAGGATAAAAGGGTCGACTTGCCCGAGAAAAATCACGTTTCCTAGTATCCTAGTAATCCAGGGATAGTTATCTGCACGGTAATAGGCTCACTGGAAAACGGAGCTGGTTTCGACACGCTTTTCTTGGTCCGTTTTTCTCTGGTAATGTTGTCTTTAAAGGTCTCTGTGAATAATGGAGGAGATGGTGTGTTATTTATAATTTTAAATAGTTTTTAGGTGTTTTGAGACACGATGGCAGCACAGCTACACATGAAAGGAGAGACGGATAAAAAAAATGTAATTTCACCGCAGCTAAACGTCCTCCTGCTCCAAAATATGTGTCTGTTTATTTGGACTTTTCTTGTTTATTTGCACAAGGAAAGCAGCATGAGTGAAGAGTGGCTGTTGTCCAGAGGAGGCTCAAGTTCAAACTGAAACTCAAAGTGAGGACGATTATTTGCATTTGCATTAAAAACGGCACTCATCCTGACACCAGCAGCTTTAACATGACCACAGCTGACTGCACTGCAACTCAGGCATCCTGTTGTAACATCTTAAGTTAACTTGAATTTGTTAGTTCTTTAGCTTTCCTGTTTTCAGTTTAGAGTTTAGATATTGTATTTCTTCCCAAACTTCGTCTTTTTATGTATAAAAACTCATCTGAAAGAAGCTGAATATTGTACCTCAAGCTAAATAAAGTTATTTCATGTATTATTTTAGATTCATACTATGATCTTTTGTAATCTTGATCTCTAGGGAACACGCTATTTGGACCAGACCCACGTCCAGTGCATTCCTGGGGTTAGTGAAGGGTAACGCTGCATTCAGCTCTGTTAATACACAGAAAACAGTCTGACATAGCCGAGCTTTCTTTGTCTTTAATATCTTGACAAAACCTAAAAAACCTGCTTTGGTGCCGTTTACAGGTTCATCCCAAGTTATCAAATTTATCTAGGATGCCTACTGACTGGATGTCTGCTACCAAAGAAAAGAGGCAGAGGGAGAAGTTTAGGGATGATTTCTCGGTTGCCACAGCAACTGCCAATTGTCTCTAATCTAATTTATGGCCAATAAAAACAAAAACACCAGCTGGTCCTTAAATCAGTAAGAACAGGGCCGAGATTTTCTTCCGAGCCTGTCTGAGGGAGTTTCTTTCTATGCTCATATGGGGGTGATATGCAGTCCTCTGAACTCCAAATGCTGCACTGTGGCATCCAAAGAGTTCAATGTTCGTCTCATCTGACCAGACTATTGTCTCCTAGTGTTCTACGGGTGATCGGCAACATTTAAACTTCACCGTATTTGTTCTTCAGCAATGTCTTGAGTGGTGAGCGTGGATACAGGCTGTGGCTGTGGCTAACCAATGACCCGAGTGTGTCTTGAAACAATAAAGCTGCAAAGGTCTTGAGACACCCTCTTATAGGCCATCTGTTGGGACTGAACCAGCTGGTTTAATTTGCACTAAGATCCAGGATTGTTTTCTAATTACTGACTTTTTGCTCCCTTCCTTCATGTGTTCAATACTTTTTCCCTGTGTCATTCCTCATTATCACACAGAAGTTAATTTATTTACGGACATCTATGGTTTGATTTCTTTGCGTGTGTGGATTGGATGGATCGTTACAGACATCTGGAGATAATTTCATGTCAACTGGACCTTTAGAAATATATTTACTTTGAGAATTTGTGACGTGTTCAGTATTCGTTTCACCGGCTGTATATGGAGAGAGGGGTGTGTGTTTGTGTGTGTGCGGAGCTCAGGTGTGAAGCTCCCTCCTGCAATCACACACCAATCAACCTCAGTTAATATCCAACCATGAAGTTTCACTTATTGGCAAATTTGTGTGTTTGTGCACTTGTGCATGTATCTGTCTGGGTACAGGCTCAAGTTCTAGACGTAGCGATGACACCGTTTGAGGTTTCAGACTCGAATTTGGGGTTCAGGTTACAATCAGACTGTCAGGCTTGTTATAATCCTGGTTACACATTATTATTGTTACGGCAGCCAGATCCCCACTAAGATAGAAGAATAATTGTGTGTGGCTTTACATACACTCGAACTTGTGTGTCTCGAGCACTGTAGCAATATAAACTGTTTATGTTGGCAAATGCACACTTTAATTCCTTCTTACAACACCTAACCAATCAATGGCCTCACTCTGCTGAGAGAGTGATGCGATTGGCCAGGAGCCCAAAGTGATAATTAACCAGAGTTCAGTTCAATTTCCAAGAAACATCCAGAGAGGAAGAAAACCCTCAAACAGTCCAGATGATATCCAACAAGGTCAGGCGCGACTGGAGGCAGAATCGACATGAGAGCTGAGTGTTTTTCCAAATCATCCAATCACCTCCTGGATTGATTCTCCTGCAGGCTAGCCATTGGCTAAGTTAATTTCTATGGAAATCAGCCTGTATAGACTCATTTGGAAAGCTAGCCTAAATGATAAAGGAAATTTCTACCTGATATATGAGTGGCCAATGTTACTCAAATATTCGTCCATTTTTTAGTCAAATAAGATGGCTGCACTGCAATTTCCATCATTTTACAGCTGAATCTACTTCTTCTTGGATACATTTTTGCAGATGAAGGTGAAAAAACTCAGGTGAGATGCACAGGTGCACCAGCCTTGCAGAACCAAAGATAATCAATAATCAGGTCTCGGTTGGGGAAGGAGCTCTGATCTCTTCAACAGTGAAACCAAACAGCACTTCACTTGCACTAAAACTGACTGAGGGTTGGTTCGACTCCAGATTTCTGCTCTGCACTAAAAGAGAGAAACAGGTGCAGTCATCTCCTAATAATAATCATCTATATGAATCTAAATCAACAGATTATTTTCCCTCTCTGGCAGTGAGGATCTATTCCCCGGTCGCTGCTGCGAGAAGGAGAAAAAAAAGAAAAGAAAAAGCAGAAAATGATGCTTGGAAGAAGAGAGAAGCAGGTGCAGGCGGCTCAGTTACAAACAGACATTACTGTTATTAGAATAAAAGCTTTAATTCCCTGTCGTCTCATTAGCCAATAATGGCTCCGTTCCCTCTGAATGCCACAGCTGATTGGCTGACTCATCTCCGCTAATTCACTTTGTGCTAATGGAAAAGAGGAAGAGGAGGAGGACGAGGGTGTGTTCTTTTTAAGAGAGAAAAGGCTTTCAGTCTGTCAGTTTGAATCTGCAGGGAGAAGAAGACTTAAAAAAAACCACACACAATATTTTATAATTTGTATTGTTTGACACAAGGGTGCAGACCAGCAGGAGGCGTAAAAGCAGGCTTATTTAAAACATTTAATAGGTTTTGTAGAGTATCAGTAATTATATTTCTGACAAAAACTGCAATTTGAATGGTCAAAATTATAATATGACCAGCTATAATTACAGTTCGAGATAATTTCATTTAATTTTCCGCAGATTCTCTTTTTCTTCTTGTTGGCCCGGGGCATTTCGCCTTTATTAGGTAGGTGCAGCAGGGACAGACAGGAAGTGCAGATAAATACAACTGGGGAATGACAGGCAGCAAGAGGTCCAGCCGGCTGGGAATTGAGCTGGAAACTCAATGCTGATGGCATTTGCTCCCATGTGGTATGCGCCCTAAGCACTCAGCTAGTGGGTCCCCCATATTACTGGAGCGTCTGACTGGTGCTGAAGAGCTTGTGAGGCTCGTGACATTACAGGAATAAAAACTGAAGAATCCAATGTCTCAACTCATGCATACAGTTTTTACTGAATGCCAGAAATAGAATTAGATGATATTTTTCATCACATATACACTCAACAACTATTAGTACCAGGGTGACTTCCTTTAGATTTGTTTCTTCGCAGTTGTTTTAGGGGTTTTGTTGCAGTAACTATTTGGACATGTAAAGTCTTTTCTTTACTATGGATTAGTAAAAATCTGGCAGATAAGTATTGGAAATGTTAAAAATTATTCAAGTAAACTAAATTCAAATTTTTTGACAGGTTATACCTCCCATGTCAGATCTCTATGATTACATTTTTACAAACTTCTAATATTAAATATAATATATAATGTATTATAATAGTTATAGTACATTAAATATACCTATATTTTAAAATTTTGACCCGTTCTGGACATCTGGAAAATTCTAATTTTGAGTTAAATGAGTGTCCTTACACACTAGAACAGACCAAGACTTCCTGGTTGGAACTTAATTACAGATATTTGGAGTAAAAGCTTTGGCTAGTGAGAAATGCCTTGTGGATGTCTTTAATATAAATACCATTTTACTTAAAAGGCCACAGTAAAAGCAGAATAACAGTTATTGATCACACACCTAAACAATATTAATCTGCCATTCAAATTTGCAATGCATTTGATTTCATGTTAAATGTACACAGTCTGTAGTGTCCACATGTTTTAGGTGAAGCCCCCTTGCTATTAGTAAAGGTGTTCCACAGGGATCAATCACCGGACCTCTTATATTCTCCACACCCTATATACACATAACCACCCCTTAAGATACGATTCTTATATAAAAACATGCAAAACACCAAAAAGTATCCAGTATCCAGCCTTCATGGCTATGGAGTGTTTGAATGTTTGTCCACATTCAAACACTCCATAGACATAAAATGAAAACTGTTTATTGTTACAGACAGTTGGGACTTTAACACTGGACTCTTCAAACCGAAGACAGAAACAAATCGTGCTTCTCTTGCATCACAGCACAGTCTACAATTTCATGTGTGCTTGATTACGGTGATATTGTTTATATGCATACTTCTCAGTCCACACTCTTGATTCTGTTTATCGCAATTGCATCTTTTATGAAAATGCGGGATGGTCCTCTTTAAACAGACCCGACCAGTTTATTTATGAGAGTATTCTTCAAAAGTTTCCCCTGCTCCTTTGTTACACTTAAATACAGTACTTATAATGTCTGGTCACATGATATTCAAACACCAACTCTCAGTGAACTCTGAAAAGCTGTGTAAACACTTTTCTGCCTCCGAATGGACCGAGCCTCAAATACTAAGAAACCGTGCATTATCTTTCTGTATTGCTGTATATGTTCCTGCACACCAGTCTCTCCTGATCTCAGTCTACCTTTACATTAAGGATCTTATAATAGTAAATATAATAACAGTCTTGAGCCCCAGCCTTTCTACTCTCCACTTACTCTGGCCGGTTGAGGCAGACGGCTGTCCTCTCGAGTCTCGTTCAGTCAGAAGTTTTTCTCCTCTCTACTGTCGCCAAGTGCTGCTTAGAGTGGAACCGATGGGTTTTTCTATCAAGTGCCCTGAGATGACTTATGTTATGATTTGGCTCCATCTAAATGAAATTGGATTGAATTGAGACATGTCCAGCCATCCACCTCCTCTGTCTGACTTCTAACTGCATTATAAGGCGCATCAGCCTGATGATCAGACTGAACTGAACACTGAAGTCCTCCATCAGTGAGTTTAAAATCCCAGAAATGCATGAATCATTGGGTTTCTCTACAGCGGCAATCAAAACTGGGAAAAAGAAAAATTATTCTTCTATTTACTCATGAAAAATACTGTAAGGAAAAAACTTTTAATGATGTTCACAACTCATATTCATTACATTAAATCTGGCAGTGACAGCGCCCCAATGTATTTACTGCAAACTCATCAAGATTAGAACACAAACAAGTCTTACTTCCTGCTCGCATAAATCAGAGAGATTAAAGATCTAAATTGAATTTGGTCCATTCGCTCATTTTGTTGATTCAGTATGAAACAGACAGATGACAGACAGATTCCAAGAAACTGCTCAACTGTTTTTACTGGAGAGCAGAGCTCTAAAATCAACCTTACATGTAAATCTGAAGACAAAATAAGCAGACACGTGTACAAAAAGAGTGACAAATTAAAGGAGTCTCAGTAAAGTGTCAGGCCATCATGTGAAGCCCAACAGCTTCTCTAAATCTCTGTACTTAAATGACGAACACCACTCTTCTCGTGCTGGTGGTTCAGTTTTTGTTGAGTGACATAAAAATATTTTAAGTATCCAAAACATCAAGAAGCCAGTGTGTACACAGTAGTTATATCAGTTTTTATACGCTGCCTATGCTCACGACAACCTTTTAAGTTGCTCTGGAATAAAAACGTAGCCGTTTTTTCAGAACTGAGAAAATCGATCATAAAATAATGATCACATGACGAGATCCTTCAAACATGAAAACAGTCTGAGAGTTTGTCCGGTTTGCAGCCTTTTACATTCGTGCGTTTGTTTTGCAAATTAGCCCCACTTTAGAGAGTCATTGACTGAAATAGTTAGAAATGTAAATGATTGTTATTTTGCTCTAAGTCGCGAACAGTGTGTGTCTTTGTCAAAACAAATCCTGGCCTTATGTCACAGACCCGCTTTAAAGCTCGTCCTTCAGCAGCAACAACAGCCTCTTTATGACAGCTTCAATCTCCGGAAATAAATACTCAACATATTCTGATTAAATTCCACCGAAGTTCAAGAAGTTTGCATTTATGTGTGTGTGCGTGTGTGTGTGTGTGTGTGTGTGTGTGTGTGTGTGCGCGTTGGGAGGTGCGGTCAGTGCAGCGTGTCTCCTCTCTCCCCTCAGGCCTGTTTGTTTTGGAACCAGAACAAAGAGAGCTGCTGACAACACACACACACACACGCACACACACACACACACACTTGTGCTTCTATATATTTGAGGTCCCTCGTTGCTACAGTGCATTCTCAGGTCCTAAACCTCGAGCCTCGTCTTCAGGTTAGATCGGGTGTAAACACCAAATATGATCATCACACCGGTTCTCCTAAAGGTAGACGTATGCACGCACATACACACACACACACCCTTTCTCCCGGGACAACCCTTTAGCTTCCTGTCGCCTCACTCTTTGATGACATCACTCTCTCTGAGCCAATTGTCTGTCAGATTAGCTGATACGCCGACAGGCTGCCAGCCACTACTACAACTCCCCCCTCCTGCTTGCACTGAGGGGGTGTTATTATGTTTTGTAAGTCTTGCTGGTACTGCGCCCACTGCACTCGTCTTTGCTGTGACGTTGAACACGGTTTGCCCAACTGGTGCCACTCACTCACCTTTTGGTATTTTATATTTAGTTCATTCATGATTTGCTTTTTGAAAGTCTAACTTTTTTTCTTTTACTGAGAGAACTTTGTAGATTTGCTGATTCTGGCAAGAGAGTTAATAAACTTAAATAACTTTAAAGAAATAAAGAAAAATGATGCAAACCAAATTAAATTGCATAAACATATGGTTACAAAAAGGCTTCCAATATGTCCATTTTGCTCAAACAAAGGTGAAGAAGAAGCTGTGTCTGTTCACGGTGCAACAACAAATACCCACTGAGGTACATCAACCTGTAACTACAAATAAATCCATAAAATAAACAAGAAAGACAAACCAATACGAGGACAACGTGTGTTTGCATCAGCATCAATCTAAACTTACTGATATACCCTCACAGCACCAAACTGCCCCTTTGTGGGTTTAACTTTCATCCGTCACTCAGTTTATGTAGTGACTCTGGCTTTACTTCAAATTGTTTTCCTCTCTTTGGAGGTGCACTGGTGAAACCTCTCCCCTGGAAATGAAACTGAAGATCCACTTTGGCGTTGCCCGTCACTCCTGTTACCTGTGCAGCCATCTGAGGTTTAACTCAATAATACAAATTGCTGAATTTTACTGAGAATCAATGGTCTCTGGTCACCACATCACTGCCGGTCTCTTCCTGTGTAGATGTCCCTTCAGAGGGAATTATGGCTAATCTAAAGATAGATGCAGTGGAGGTCTGCAGCAGCGGATTAAAAGGTCAACCATAGGAGTAAAATATGATTACGGTCCAGCCATTTCTGCCCACTGTCTTCATATACACACCAAGCAGAGAGCACCTTTGTCTAAAGCAAACTTGTTTACAGCATTTCCAGGAGTGAACATGAATGGACCATCTCCTGCTACACCCGACACCGTCAGCATTGACTCATACTGTGCAAGGTTTAGACTGAATGGTTAATCAACTTTTTAAGCAATACTGATATATTTTCAAATATGTCAAAGACCTTTCTCCTTATTCTCACGAGCTATGTCGTTGGCATTTAGGTCAAAAAAAATTTTTCCATCAGAGGGAAAAAATACTAATATTTTGTTACATTTTTAATGCGTTTTTACTTCGTTATATTCCACTAAGTAATAACATGTCAGGCTAAATGAATTTCCATTTATTGTTTTCACTTTAATGGTTCATGTTTTTTGTTCAGCCAACACCCAGCATTTAATGCAGTCTCTAAAACACTCCATTAGAAAGGGGTTAAAACCAGTTCCGACTGTGGTGGTCTGAATCCAAACGTGGACCTGACAGGAAGTGGACGTTGACCTGAAACCTGAAGCCCCAGTGTGTGTTCATATGGAGCTAAATCGAGATAAAAACCACTGCTGCACAAACCTTTTTCTTACCCTGCAGCTCCACCCTGCTTCAGATTCTTAGAGAGAGGTTTAAAAAAAGAAAAAACAGGGACATAAGCGGTGCAGCCACAGTGCTGCTGCCCAGTGAGCAGCTGGGCAGGATGACAGCAGACTCTGCAGAACCAAGAGGATTTCAGTGGATAATCCAGAAACTTAATTCAGTGGGTTTCCACTCTGAGCACCTGATGAAATTCACATAAATCTTCCTGTGCATCAGGGTAAAAAGCTTCCCAGGTTGGAAATGCATAAGTTTACACAAGTCCATCAAAATGCTTTCATGTGCAGCAGCTTGTTTGGGGAGAGGAAGAGCTTTAAAAAACAAAGACTGAGTCCTCACAAGCAACTTTGCATTAAAGCCGAAATGCTCTTATAAAGCTAACCAAATGAGCCAAGTGAGTTTCTCTGAACAGAGACTCACACTGGGTCCATTATTTATGCTGCATTTTGTTTTGCATGAGAACATAAAGAGGTTCTGAATAGGAAATGGGGTAAAAATAACCCAAAGAATCAATGTCAGTAAGCTTACAAGAGGCCATTTATAAAAAATGACTTTGCTAGGAAGTCTAAAAAGCCTCCCTGACACAGGTGTGCACAGACTGACAGCTAAAACAGAGGCACCTTTAACCTGTGCAATTAAGACCCAGCTGGTAGCCAAACTCCCTGCAGTGACAATGAAGTCTTAGCCGAATGCAGCTAACAGGACTAATCAGCAGGACTTTAAAAGCGTACACTGTGGTGTATTTTTAAACCCGGGCCCTATTTTCACGTCTTTTTGGGTCAAAAATAAGGACAAAAGTGTTTGAAACCAGTCCAATAATGTGTTTAAAACAAAACAAAAAAAACACTGTAAAAAAATAAACACTGCTTTAATCCCATAGGGCATGGATCCATGCAACGGTCTGTGAGGGAAATGAGGGCTGGTACAGGTAACGAGTGCATATGTGTATCTTTGACATGCTGATGATTTCAAGAGGAGGGCATCTACAAAGTGGGAGCAATGAGAAAACAAGAAGTTTTTCCAAATAGTCCAGTTTTCTGGAATCATATCTGGATGCATCAGAAATGTTTTTCTAGCATTGTGTATTTCAAAATAAAAGCATCAATCTCGGCAGTGAAGCTTTCACACATCAAAGCCTCTTTTTCTACTCTGATTGTCCGATGACGCATCAATCACAAGTCTGATAAAGAATCACACCAGATATCTGACTCAGTAATTAAATTGTAATTAATAATAAATGATAAATATCTTATTCGTAAACACCAGGGGGAAGCACTGCTCAGAGGGGTTAAACACAGGAAAACTGTTAAACGCGACCTGAATATCTGAAAATCTGAGAAATGAAAGATGATTTGCTTAAAAAAACAAAAATAATCCAGTCCCACCGAGTACTTCAGATTAAGGCGGTATTTCCTGGGACTGGTTAAGGCGGTATCTTTTTTGCTTCAGTGTTTTTCCATCGAGGCCGGCAGCAGGCTGATTGTGTTGCTGGGACTCGGGCCCA
Source organism: Perissodus microlepis (assembly GCF_051167445.1). Taxonomy (NCBI): domain Eukaryota; kingdom Metazoa; phylum Chordata; class Actinopteri; order Cichliformes; family Cichlidae; genus Perissodus; species Perissodus microlepis. The sequence continues at coordinate 33,019,024 of NC_140480.1, forward strand.
GTCGGCCTTCTCTAACAACATAATCACATCAGCTCTGACTGTCGCTGGCAGCCTGACACCTCATTGGAAGCTTCACAGTAAAACCTGCCGGAATCGGATGAGTTCAGCTTTTAAATACCAGCTCTGAATCCAACATTTACAGCCTCATACTCTGATTTTGCTTCCTCCAGGCAGCCACTGGTTTCTATGGGGAAAAAAGGAAAAAAAATCAACCTGCACAACAGTCAGGGTTAAAGTTATGGTTCTAACTGATGATTATCATTGATTGCAGCGATTGTTTTACAGACTACACATCATCTCTTCTGCCAAAAAAGTTCAAAAGCTCATAAAACAAATCATCAGCTCACAGCGATGAACAAAGAAAGCAGCAAACCGGTTCTTCAGAGACAAAGAAATCTTCAAATATGGACGTTTTCTCGTATTTGTTAAAAGAAAAGCTGCAGTTGATTATCAATTATGTTTTGTGACAATCAGACAGGTGCTTATAGTCAAGACTAAACAGAAAAACCAGCACAAACGCAGAGCAAAAGAAATGTTTAATAAATCCACTGAAAACCTCATTAACGACCCCCACATTTGGTCAAAACAACTGATTTGGATGTAACCGATAACCAGCGGATTTAAGTATAAGCCTGGCTGCCAAAGCCAGCTCACTAAGTTTTAGACTGAGGTAAGACTGAGTCTCGGGAGTGCTGCCTTAAGGACAAACTCAGGGAACTATGTTCCCTCTCTTGTCCCACGATCACCTGTGAGCTTCATATCTTGCAAAGATAAAGATAAGAAACTGGCACATTTTGAAAGTTGTCAACACAAAGAAGAAGAAGAAACATCAGATGACGTTGATGATCACGCTGAGAAAGTGAGACGAAGGGGATGTGGGAGCTTCTCCTAGTAGATAACAGGCTTTTATACCCAAAAATAGCAAGCACTATCCCAGGGCTACGTACTCTATACAGGCTATCAGCTACTAGCTGACGTGTAAACTGTAAATAAAAAGAACACAGTCACAATTTTAAATCTGATGGCAACAACATGCTTCGAAAGTTTAGACAGAATCAAAAAGGCGCCTGGTGGAACATTTTGTAATTAATTAGGCTAATTAGTAACATAAATATCCCAGAGAGGCTTTCAGGAGTAAAGACGATGTCGACACTTCAGCAGGTTTGGAGAAAATGAACATTCTCGGCTATTTTAGGATTTTATTATCTACAGTTTTAATGCAGGCCAAAGCCGTACAGGACAGACGAGGCTGAAAAGCATTTTGTGCGGCTGTGATGTTCAGGCTCACCGCATGGGCTCAGGAGCACATCTGCCTTCTCTGGGCTCAAGCTCATTTATGATGGACTGAGGCAAAGCGGAGAACTGCACTCTGACCAAACAAGATATGAAATTCCTCGTGGAAATCACGGATTCTGTGTTCACCGAGCTTCGGAACAGAGGAACCATCCCAGCTTCTCATCAGCACACAATTCATGAGCCGGCACCAGCGATAGTGTTGGGGTACATTAGTGCATGTGGCACGGCAGGCGCACATAAAGCACCATTAATGCTGGATGTTATTTACAGCTTAATGACACAGCAAAATATTTAAGAAACATTTTGCTGCTTTAGAAATGAAATGAAAGCACCAGCAGTCTGATGGCAACAGCCAGGAACGTAATCTTTAGAAAGATGGAAGAAAATGTGGCAAACAAAGGATTTAGAGACTGAAACGATGACAAACTGCTGGACAGCAGAGAGTAGGACAAAAAGAAGAAGGAGGAGGATAAAAGAGTCTGACAGGCAGAGATAAAGTCAACAGAGTTTGAGTTACAACTTGTTTTCCCTTCTGTCATAGCGCAGAGTCTCAGTGGAAAAGCATCAGGAGGGCTGACAGACGCTCTGTGGTCAGCACTGCAGAAACTAACAATTATTACTCCCTGCTAATTTAATCTTATAGCGACAGTTTGACATTTTAGGAAAAACCATCCCTTCACCATAACTGTCTGGTATACTGCTGGATGCATTCTTTTCTTCCATGAATGCAACACTTTCATGGTTTGAATGCTTTTCTTTGCCTGTGTGAGGCTCTTTTAGTTCCCTCTCTGGGACACTGCACAACCTGGCCCTCGGATCTGTTTTTCTTCTTCTTCTGGTGGTACATATTATTATTTCTTAAATGTGGCCAATATCAGATTTCAGTGTGAACTCGTCACAGTTTAAGCAGTGACTGAATGCCCAAAAGGGACAATGCAATATCGCACACAGCACGCTGTCATACCGAGTCAAACACGGAGGCTATTGAAGGCATCGCTTCCAGTTTCAGTTTCATTTGAAAGCAGATAATAACAAGAGTGAGGAAAATAGATCCTTTTAATTATGAATTTTGTGGCATAATAGCAGCGATTTCTTTAGGGAGAGATATGAAGTGGCTACAGCGACCGACCCGGAGACTTAAACCAGAGTTTTTAGTGAAAGAGCAGACTGGCAGACTGAAGAGAGCAGGCTGCAGTTTGACCATGTCAAAATACTTTAGGGACGAGTGCTCGCCTTTGTATTCGCCTCTTGTCAATGCACGAAACTGGTGAACACTCAATTTGCAGCTTTGGGCAGTCCAAGATCTGTGTTCCTGAGTGAAAACGGCTGAAGAATGAGTTCATTATTATCATTCTAATCAGGCAGAGACTGGAAAAACCCACGTGGAAGGTCAAAACACTGTTAAGCAGGAGACTCGGGTTTGTTCTTAGTGTGTGAAACACATAATGTACATAAAAGATGGATGTTGCAACCATGACATCACACTTTTGCAACCAGACAAGTCGCCCCCTACTGGCCATTAGGGAAAAAAAATGCAGGTTTAAGGTGCTATCTTGATTTACATTATTAGCTTTTTGCTTAGGTTCAGTCACCAAAACATGTTTAGTTTACGGAAAACGTGACGTTAAACCCTTTTGGACAAACTGCTCCTCTTTCTCAGTTACCCCACTGAGGACAGGACTTATTAAGAAGGTCAAACATTAGAGGCATGAACATGAACAGTGTCCAGTTTTAGTTTAAACTGACAAAAATGCATACAGTTTCCAGGTAATGGCAGCTGTTTACAAGGACTAATAAATCCTCTTATACTGACATTCAGAAATGTGCTCAGAAAGTCTATACAATTACCAGTAAATACAGCAAAACATAGAAATTAGTGCTTGTCTGAATCAATATTTCTGTCCACTAGCAGAGCCACCAAACAGAAAACACAAGTCTCTGCGACTCAGACCAAACGACTTGAAGACATGAGTAGAAAAGCAACTTTTAATCAACGCTAATCAGCTTTAAAGCTTGCGTTTCACTGTCTGTCCGTCCATCTGGTGAGTATGATGAGTGAAAGGTCATGTCTGCCTCTGGGATCTGCTCCAAAGATCTGTTTCAGTCCAAGATGATTCGATTTTAAGTGCAGAGTTGTGATAAAAGATGAACAAAGAGTTCTGGAGGCTGCTGCTCTGACATTTAAAATCACACTGACCTCGACTTTTCTAACATCCACAGAGTTGTAGGTTTGTGGTCTCTGTTTATCTCTTTTTAGTCTCTTGCCAAATTACCAATTCAGCCTTAATTCAACTGATCAAGCGTCTGAGCTCCCATCCCAGCAACAGCCAATCAGATCAGCCAAGTTGGGAACCTCTGGAATGCTTTGTGGAGACGAAGACACGGACAAGTCCTGGCATGAAACCAGTTGGTCAGAAGGAATCCAGCAGCAGATTAGTGAACTGTATGATGGTGAGTTAGTGTGGGGTTGGTTCAGATGCTGTAAATAAAAAACAAAAATGACACGAACAATGGAGCTTGGCACAGTATGTCCTTTGGTTCAAACGGCTCTTTCAGAAGTCTTTATATTATTACACTCTGTAATTACAAAACCAGGCATCAGAAAATGCTGATAGGACACCTCCAGCTGCAAATAAGGCAATTTATACTCTAATTTTGTAGATTGAATCTTAATTGAGCTTTTGATGTGTGACAAAGTTTCTTCTGAAAGTGAGCCAACACTATCGTTTCTTCAGCAGAGCCACGTTTGGCATTTTTACTGCTGCTTTCAGCCTTTTGGTGGGAGAAGTGAACCGTTTCGGCTCGACGTGCCAATTCAGCAGCAAGCAGTCAATCGCAAAATAGTGGTTTGTTTAGCTTTTGAATCTTTATGATCTGACTTCAGAAAAATGGCTCCACGAGTCTAGAGATGTGCTCAAAAGCCTGAAGTCTTTTTGTCCTATTTTTAAACTGCGTACATTTGAAAAAGCAAAGGTCTGAAATTCATGTGATGTTAGCGCAACAGATTTTAACCACATATGTGGACATCACATTTTGCATTGTCTAGACCAAAATACAGCATTTTGCTCTACAAGGGCCTGATATCCACGTACGAGGACGTTATACTGCCTCTGTTCTATTGAAATGTAAAACAAATGTCATCATATGTGGATCTAATTTTTCTCAGAAACAAAAATCTGGTTAAAAAAACAAACAAAAAACAGGTAATTCTTCACTTTTACCATCATCAGGACCCAATCAGCCCAAATAGCAAAGAGAAATAAAAAATGCATGCTATGGAAGAGTTTGGGTCTTAGGAGGTTAAAGCTCAGTGGATAGTCAACCACAGCGCTTCACAGAGTCGCACCAGGCAACTCAAAAAGGGTTAAACGCGTTTAACTCCACTACCTGTACCAAATGATTTTAAAATGGTGCAGATGCTGATGGAAGCATTTCCATGTAAAACAAGTTTCTCATTAAGGATAACAATGACCTATATGGTACAATGGTAAACATGTAATAACAGACGTGTTCTCATGGCAAAATACTACATGCTTTAAATATCCCACATTACAGTGCAAAAAAAAAAAAAAAGTAATTCATGTTTACGGAAGTGCCGTCCTCATTTGAAACGATTGGCCGCTTCAAATGAGGAAGTGGCGATTGAGCGTTAAATGAAAGATTTGAAATGAGGGGAAACTGCTGATTAACTGACTAATAAGACCATTACTTATCTTAATAGAAATTGTCAAACCCAATGACTGGCATAAAATGAAAATCAGTCCATAAACTTATAGATTTTTTGGGAAAAATAATCACTTTGAATTTAACAGGCTTAAAGGGAAAGCGAGGGAAAAGCCTCCCAGCCAGACTGGATTTGGGTCTATTGCTTATCGTCTTGTTGGGCGTTGAAGCAGTGGAGAGCTTTTGTTGGATGCCAGCAGCTCAGAGAGTTGAGGAGGAGGAGGAGGAGGAGGAAGTTCCACTAAACATAGAAACAAGAGTTCTCCGCCAACTCCAAGCCACACAGAGCCCAACATCTAAAACCAAACCCAGTGATTTTCACCAAGCTGTTCACTGTACAGACTACACCCCCGGCCATTCCTCCCTCTCTGCCTCGGTTCCTCCCTCTATCCGTCGCTCTCAGAGGTCAGCTTTCAGAGAAATATCTCCCTATGTGAATGAATATTAAAGCGGCAGCTGTGTGGGAGGAGAGGTGAGCGGGGTGAACGCCAAGAGGATTCATTCACCACCCATCCTCCGTTTTCAGTGTTCAGGCAATTAAAATTCATTGTTGGCAGGCTGGAAAATGGAGATGATTGTGTGGTCAAATGTGGGAGCAGAAGAGGGTTTTTAATGCATCTTTTAATTTTAATGACTGCTGATGATGTGGATTAATGTGCCCATCGTGAAGAGGACGATGTATAGAGAAGCTTTGCATTTATTCAACCAAAAAGTCAAAAGGGCAAAATTACTGGTGAATTCATTTATTATTTTTAACTTTAAAATGCATGAAAAGGATGAATCCAAATCCCTCCAATTTAAATTGAAAGTCCTTTAAATATTTGTGATTGCACTGCACAAAATATTTTTCTTTTTGGAGAGATGGTTGGGTCCCCTAACGTGTAAAGTCTTTTTGCTTGATTTAAATTTGGTGTCCATCTGTACTATCAGAAATCCAGTGGAGATCCTTTAAAGCTCCTTTAAGGTGCATCTAGTTGCCATTAAGGGCGTTGCAGAGCTCCTTCTGGAGGATTTAGTGGTCCATGAAGACAAAGACCAGCTCCTTTCGGTGCTCATCGTTGTTGCTAGGGACATGTTAAGCATCTTTGTAGTGGTTTAAATGGTCCTTCTGATTCTGGAGAAGATGCTTTAGGAGATTTACGGTAATCATACGGATAACTAAAGACTTAGCACTTTAGCAAAACACCAAATGGGGGCTGTAACAAGGTTCTCAAGCAACTACTATACACCTTAATTACTGTACCAGCTCATCTAATGACCCACAGGTGTTCAACCACACAAACTAGCCCATAAATCGCTTAAGACCTTAATAGACCTTACAAAAAGGCGCCAAACGCCCAGTACTGAACCAGTTCTGCCTTTGTGCCTTTGAGAGCCAGCCCACGTTTGGAGAGGTTTGAGAAGTGTTTGTTATATAGCATTACTAGCAGAAGTCGGATAATTTCTCTTCTGGGAAGAAAATCAGAAAATGCGTGGGCTGAATCTGTCCATCATTGGTTAATTTCTTGAGTTAACCACTACCAAGCCACTGACAGTGGTTCCAACGGTGGGCGGAACAATTTTATGGTGTTGTACTGATGCCAGCTCTTCATCGCTGGCACAAGTCCTGTTTCTTTGTGGAAATGTGTAAAATGAGTTCTAGCGTCAGCACCAGCACAGCATCCAGGGAAGAGAAGTACAGAGGGATTTGCTGAGGTAGACGTCAAGCCAAACTGAAATAAACTAATTGTGTTTAAGAGACTTAAGGACCTTTTGTAAAATCCCAGACCTTTGAAAGACCTTAATAAGATTTCATCAGGTGGTTGAATGCATGGGTTATCAAATGAGCTCTGAAGAGATGTCAAACTATCTAAATGTCCTAAAGTTCCTCTAAAACATCTTCAATGATGACTCTAAGCATCTGAAAGACCTTTAACAGCGTATCAACAATAGGAACCTAAAGAACTTAAGTTTGCTGCTCTTCCCAGGTCCCCCAAACAATGTCTAGAAGTTCCAGACTGATTACCAGGATTACCAGGGTATCCTTGGAGGTCCTGGCTCCCAAGAACTTAAGGAGGACCTCTAAAAAAAACCCTCTAAAATAAATTTCCCTGTAACCAACGAAAGCTTTTAGAGACCATATTGTGGTGGCTTTAACCGGTCGAACGCATACAGGTTGTTAAACATCTAGTAAGAGATTTCTTTGTAGGACGGATCATATGACAGATGATTTGACATGTTTAACCATTTCAAAGTCCTAAAAGAATAAAGGTCCTAAAGGCAAAGGTATCTTAAAAGAGCCTAGAAATATTTTAACACCCTAAAAAGAACCTGGAGAACTTGGGCTCTCGTTCTTGCTCATAACAAACTTCTAGAACATCAACATCTTTAACATCTCCAAAGAACTTTGTGTTTTTGAACATCTTTTCCTTTTCTAAGATAATCATTTATTTGTTTTTGTGAAGGTGCTCAGTGATGCTCCTTGCCAGACGCACTCGTTTGACTCTCAGACAGTCTGAGACTTGTAAATTCTACTTGTGCTTTACTGGACGAAATTTTGCACTGGAGTCAACAATGTCAGAGCGCAGTCAGGCCAACGGTCCACTTTACACGTCTGTCCTGTCCTTTTCACTTGGTTTAGGTTTTTAGTTTCACCCACAGAGTGTAGGAAAGCTTTCTGCCGCTCAGCAAAGTCTTAAATCCTCCAGAGAGGACGGAGTTTGCGCTGTGGGAAACGGCGAGTCTTTAACTGACTGCCGAGCCCTGAAGGAGACAGAAAACAGACATCTTGTGCAGCTAAGTGGGGCATTTTTCTGACAGCAGCAGACAGTCTGAGCATCTCTGCAGCTTTCTGTGAGGTTGTCCGACACCACTGAGACAACTTTACAACTTCAACAAGGCTGAGAGCATCTGTGCAGAGACACCGGCCCCATCCTGAACTGTCACTGCTCACATTTACTTTAATCCTGCACCAGTCCTGCTTCCTGTCTCCGTGCTGTTTATCTCTCCTGCCTGAGAATAAAAACCCTGGAAATGAACAGATTGTGTTTGCTGCGTTATGAAATCAAAACAGCGTTCAGCTTATTTTCAGCTCCAGATAACAATAATAACAGTGGCGCCACAGGCTGCAGAGAGCAGGCTGGCACATATGGAGGTGTGACCGAGGATGAGTTTCATAAGCAGCAGAGAATATGTAAAAGAAATGAAATATTTATCAGATACCTGTTGCCTATGGGTATTAATATGGTTATTTATTTTATTATGGAGTCCCCGTTAAAGGCTGAATAACCAATCTGTCTGGATACATGTGACTATTGTTTACAGAGGTGTGAAAAATCAGACTCTTGATTTTGATATTCCAACACCTGAACTCAGATCTGAGATACAGTAAAGACGTGACATCAAAGCTTTCTCAGACTCACAATGAGTTTTCATTCATACGTGATCGATATTTGAACATTCATCTCTCCCAAAGCCACCTGAGTCTGCAGCGTGCCAACAGGTTTCTACAGCTTTACAAATCTCTGCTTAAAACTTAGTCTCTTCTGTAGCCACCGACTATCAAATATGATTATAAAACTCATTTTATTTTGTTGATTCTGGTTCCAAAATTACTTTTGCTCAAAAACACAAAAGCTTTCAGACCATTAAAAATGTTTTGCTGGTGGATTTTTAATTATTTCTAAAAATTTTAACTGATCCTTTCTTGGAGCTACTAACTAACTTATTATTAATGAGTAATAGAGCAAATATCAAACTGCAGTAGATAATGAAAGACTGTATGTGATGTTTCCAAATGAGTCTTTAAAATGCATCCAAATTATTTTTGGGAGACAGAAAAGAGGAACAACAAAGACGACACATGGTGAGTGTAGCTGCACCGAGCAGAGGTTTTCTTCTTTTTTTCTTTTTGACATTGTTTGGAGACGTATTTGAAGACAGAAGATAACAAACATAAAAATATTGTTGGTTTTTGTCTTTTTAATCATTACTGTATTAAGTTTATTTATCAGGTGTGAGGTTTTCAGGAGTAAGAGTGCAAATGAGAAGAGAAACACAGCATTTCTGAAAGCAGTCGACTCAACAGTCACGCACACATCTCAATAAACATTTGCACTAAAGCCTCATCAGGCAGCTTCGGAAAAGACATTTGATGAAATGAACAGAATAAAACTGAAGACATTCCTGTATAAATGCACTCTCACGCCGTTTTCAGAGCTTTGCAATAACTGTTATGCCACAGCTGAAATTACTTTCAGCGCTGATGAACTGAAGCTCGGTAATAACGCAGCGTGAAGACTCACTTCTTCTAAACGCTGCCTTGCGACCGTTCCCAGTGCTACAGCTTCACAGCTAAACACCTCAGACACAGCCGAGTTTGACATTCGACAACGAACAAACAAATGATTCACAGGTGAGAGTCACACTGACGACTGATAACATCACATGGCTCCATCCGAGTGACAAAGAAAGCTGAGTACTTTATCAAAACCGCTTATAAATGGAGAACAAACACCTTGATTGTTTCAAGATGGACTGCAATCAAACAGGTGAACTTCAATCTCTTCCTTTCATCAAAGAGCCTCAAGTGATTTAAAACATGAATAAGACAATTGTCTCTCTATCTTTCCTTCTAACCTCCTTAAACAGAAACTCTAGAAAGCAATCAAAGCCCCAAAAGCAATTTTAAAACATTAATGCAGCCCTTTCCTCTCAGCAGAGGAAACAAAAGCCCTCAAACAGTCCACCGGTATTCCTTTCCTGTCATTCTGTCCTGTCTCTCTTAATTCCCTTCCCTGACTTCCTTCCTTTCCCACAGAGTACCCAACTCAAACAGGAGCGCAAACATATTCACAACAGCTTTTCCTCCTCGGTAGACTAATCATCCGTTCTTTCCTCCTACCTTCTTCAGCTGTCCACTCCGGGTTCCCACGAACACCACCGTGTGCTCCCCGTAGGTGTATGCGGCCACGGCGCCCATGCCCTCGGTCCGGTCCTCGTACAGCGGCTGTCCCTCGATCACCCTCAGGCCTCCGAGCGGCTGGTTCAGTACCAAACCGCAGAAATCATCTCCGATCTGCTTCGGCTGTGGACCAAAGGGAAAAGGTGGCATTATTAGAAAATATCACAAGAAGCGAGGTCGCTCAGCTTCAGATGAAAAATAAGAGGAAGCTGCCGCTTTCCAAAGCCACCTAATACCAGCGTTATTGATCTGGTGCCCGCCTTCAGTCCATTAGGGGGGGGATCAGTATCGGCTCTCGACAATAGCGCGACATGTGGCCCCTTAACTAAAGTTAAAGCAGCTTGAGAGCAAGATGTACAGAACGAGTCGTCCAGAAGACAAAAGTACAGACAAACACTTTGGTGTTTTGGTTTTTAAATAGACAATTTAATGCTGATTTTTCTTTGGTCAGATGTTCAAAAGTCATTTAAAAGATCAATATAAATGATTATATACAAAACCCTATGTGATCGCTTTGTTTACTTCTTATATTCCCATCGTGATTCTTAATGCGCTGCAGACACCAGTGTTTTAATAGGAGACTGCAAGACCACATGGACGTCACAGTCTACACAAATCATGACTGCTCAGGCCTAGCGGTGACTTTAGACCAGCGGTCCTCAACCTTTTTTGCGCTACGGACCGGTTTAATGTTAGACAATACTTTCACGGACCGGCCTTTAAGGTGTCGCGGATAAATACAGCAAAATAAAATGATGCGACCAAGAAAAATCTGCGGTATTCTGTAAATATAATAATAAACACAAATTCACTGAGTAATTGTGTAACTTTATTAGCAGCGTCCTCCTGAAATGCACCAACAACATTGAGCGTAACATCCTCCTCTCTGCCCCTTAGTGCTCTCTGGTCGCTATGGTAACCTGTAAATATTTCTTTCAAAATAACACAAAACTACAACACGGGAAAAGACCCAGAGAAAAACCCTGAAAACCATGAATTTCACGCCCGAGCCTCAACTCTCGCGGCCCAGTACCAAACGACTCGTGGCCCGGGGGTTGGGGACCGCTGCTTTAGAAAGCACAGCTTCTTTTTATTTCAAAGTTTGTGTTAGGTTTTGTATTGTTGATTGTCATTTATGCTTAGAAATATCTACTTATATATGCTTAGAGTTTTATAATTGGAGATTATTAAGGATCAAACCTCTACCAGTCTGCAAACTTTTTGTGCATTCCAGAGCACTCTGGGAGCACGGGAGAGGTCGTACCTTCTCTTATTGTTTTATGGTAGGATAAACGTATCTTTATCTGTTTTAGGCTAAGTGCCTTTTGTTTAGATGAACTGTTGGACTTCCAGACCAGCAGGTTTAGGGAAGTCATTTATGGGGTCCCACACACACACACACACACACACAGGCAAGGTACTCTTTGTTTGTATGTAGACGTCATATGTTAATGAACCTATGCATATTCACGTAACCTCAATAAAAGAGCAGTGTTACGGGGGAGCGGACGAGAGCAACTGGGGTCAAGCGAAGGAACGGCGTTTGTCCGGTTCTCTCCCGTGCACGAGAAACATGAAGAACTTTGCCTACTTCGTGTCTTGCTTTGCTGTGTAATTATATTGTCTTCAACGTTCCAGCGAATAGGTTCAAGCTACAAACCTATCATTAATTGGTTCTTCGAGGTGGATCCCTGGAGTCGACATTCACCGAGGGGAGAAGAGACACGCTGAAAGACAGACGTCAGCCAGGAAGTTCCTGTAGTAAAGTCCCGAGACGTGAGAATTTGTCATCGGGCCAGTGGATTAGCTGTCTGTTTTCTGTCCTCGATGAATGACGATCGGCGGGATTCGAGGCTGATATTACACGCTAAGCAACACCAAGTAAGTTTAAGTCTTTGCCACTGTGTGCGGCAAAGCACGCAACCACTGTGTGAGGTTGCGTTGAAATTCTTTATCACTGTGTGCGATAAAGCGCGTGATCATTGCGTTGTAAGTCTTTGCCACTGTGTGCGGCAAAGCACGCAGCCACTGTGTGAGACTGCGTTGAGACAATAGGCCTAATTTTTGTTGGTTGTGAGTGAGGATATTTGTTGTTGTTGTTGTGTTCGTGGTGTTTGTGTGAGTGAGCGTGGAGTAGAACACGTGGTCTGTGACGCCAGCTGTTGTTGTTATCATGGGTTCCCAAAGCAACCAAGAGTGCGTCAGAGGGTGAAGAGAAGTGTATGATGGAATTCGCTCTCGGCAGCATAAAGTATTTAGAATATTGGCCAAAAAGAAAAAATAATTTTGAGTGTAAACTGCTTGCTGGAAAATGTTAGAAGTTTTCAGAAAACACAGCAGCCCTGAAGAGCGTGTGGGGAAGGCCAGCCCACATCAGCAGCAGTTAAGATATGCTCTGGTGAATGGCTTTCCCCCACCCCTTGCTGAAACAAAATGTTTAGATGATTCTTTAGATTGCCCTGATCAACAACAGCCTGTGCTTCAGACCATTAATTTAACCAATTGCTAAAAGTAATCTGCATTAAGCTTAGGGTTGCTCAAATTCAGTACAATGACATATGAGCTGAAGTGATATAGGTAAATATTTAAACTAATGATGTGCATAGAGGCACTTGACCTGTGTGAAAGACTGTCGTCTTATTATGAGCCATTGCTGAGATATAGAGCACACCTGTGAAAACAACTAATATGCTGAACCCTGTATGAAACATCTAAAAGTACATGATGGAGACGCTGAATTTAATATGAAAGTGTAAGTCTTTGCCACTGTGTGCGGCAAAGCACGCAACCACTGTGTGAGGTTGCGTTGTGGTCTCTTCTGAGCTGATGAGCAAGCTACACATTATCAGATCAGGAGCTGGCTGAGAACTCATCAAAGAGAAGGAAACAGAACTATGATAACTGTGATAACTGGAGTTTCCGTGAGCAGTTTTTCTGCATCTTGACTCGTGTGTGTAGAGTGTTCATAGCATCAGCATCATGTTTTTGTTTATTTGTTTTGTTGGGTTGAAAATAATGAAATAAACTTGTGATCATATTTATGGATCACCATGGCACATGCCATTGGCCAAATGATTTATTTACGCAGATGAAAAAAGTGAGTGTGAATGTGTCTGACGTCACAGTGTTTTTGTGCGCTGTGTAAAAGTAATTGCCTCTGATTGTGAGAGCGGTGACGCACAGGCAAGGTACTCTTTGTTTGTATGTAGACGTCATATGTTAATGAACCTATGTATATTCATGTAACCTCAATAAAAGAGCAGTGTTACGGGGGAGCGGACGAGAGCAACTGCGGTCAAGCGAAGGAACGGCGTTTGTCCGGTTCTCTCCCGTGCACGAGAAACATGAAGAACTTTGCCTACTTCGTGTCTTGCTTTGCTGTGTAATTATATTGTCTTCAACGTTCCAGCGAATAGGTTCAAGCTACAAACCTATCAGTTTGACTGCTTGATCAAAACAAAAACCATTGTCGCCGTTAAACCGCTCAATGTTATCAACCATTAACTTCACCTCTGAACACCGCAGGAGAAACACAGTGCATTTATGCTTCTGCGTTAAATCTGTGTCATAGTTATGTCACATGACCCCTTTGAGACCCTCTGCTGTAATCTACGCTCAGGTATCTGTGCACCTCCGCAGAAATGGAACTGTGCATCACTTCAACGCGGCCTGTTCAGCACTGCATTTCCATCTACTTCGTCTGCTACCAGGTTTTGCATTGACTGGAAGGGAAAAGATCAACTTGCGGAGAGAAATTCCACCTGCCTGTTGGTGCTTTGATGGTGAAACTGCAGAGCAACATAGACAAACTGTACACAAGTACACGCTGCCTACAGCCACTCGCACAGACTGCATCGTAGGCTCTACACGAAGAATTCTAAATCAAGCTTTAGATGTAGGGTTAAGAGCCAATTACACTCTGCTGCAGACACGGACGTGGACAGCTGAAGACATCACGGCCAAGTAATCATTCCTGTTATACTTCTTGGACATGCGTCTAAAAAGGTTCATGTGTACTTGCTGCAGAGTGTGCATGGTCACAAACATTTGTAGGCATGCAAACATCCTTTCAGAGCTCTCTCTCTTGTGCTCTCTGATGGATGACGACATTTAACGATAATGCAAAATAAGTGCTTGTCATGCAGAGTGGACAGGTCTCAAGCTACCGATGAGTGCACTGATTGACATATGACAGGGTAGTAGAGACAGAGTGCTCTAAAACCAATCAGTGACAGAGAGATCCATGATGAGTGAATCACCTACTTAGGGTTAGGTTGCATTTTAGCCTCATACTTAACAAGCACAGCTCCAGAAAATAGATGTTAGCTTTCAAATAAAGTCTCTAACACTCGGTTATACGATTTCCATTAGATTATACCAGGCACCTCAAACGTCTACATATAAGGGATGAAACCAAACCCAGTCGCTGTCCTCCAGGTGGATATTATCAGGTTAACAAACAAACATCGTGTTTTTATTAAACTTTAACACACTGATAGATTACATGAAACTTTAAATACAAATGTAAGGAAAAGCAAGTAAAAAATGAGCAAACGTGGGGTGCATGGTGGAGGACAAAGGGCTGTAGAGCCAAAGTGCTTCATGCTTCTGTATGTTGCCCACAGGGCAGAGTGTATGGAACAGGGAGGAGACGAGTTATTACAGGGTCCACATACACTCAGAGGGTAGCTAACACCCTGTCATTAGCGGGTTAAGGCCTTGATGCATCACAGCGACCGTACAGGGTGGAAAGTCTGAAACCCAAATGTTCGAGCCAACACTCCACTGGCAAGTTTATCTCCATTTTTGCACATCAAAAAATAGAGATAAATACCTTTTACATCTTAAAGGTTCACTCCTGGGAATAGCAGTCAGAATGGTTTCAGGTTGTTTGGATTAGATAAAAAGTTTCCCTCGCCATCATAAATCCCTCGTGACACCTTCAGCTCTCAGTTTGTCCAAATCATCCTTCTTCAAAGATGACTTTCAGCTCAAATTCACTTTCACACAGCAACATCTGACTATCAAACATCTTGTGTCGTGTGACCTGTCAGCTAAGTGTTGATTCACTTAAAAGATGTCTGGCTTCTATTCAACATTTAATGTTTTCAGCTGAAACCTGTGTGATGCCGACACAGGACAAATCAGAAGTCTAAAGTCTTTAAAAGGCTCAAATGCTCAAAGCAGAGATACTCAACTGGTTAATAAAGAAACAACAACATTTATTTTCAAATCAACTCACTTATTAATTAGCCAGGACGGACCACACGCCATGTAAACGGTATATTTAACTGTCCAAATACTTCAGCCAACTCTTTGTGTAACATAGAAGACAGTTTGAGTCTCTTCAGTTTTATTAAGTGAGATATTAAATGGTCCCTGGACAAGTTCACGCCCTAGTGCAGTGGTTCCCAAACTTTTTTTGCTAGCCCCCCCTTTGTTTTACAAGAAAAAATGTTCGCGCCCCTCCCCCTCGCGCGCGCACACACACACGCACGCACTAACACATCCTCCAACCACACACACCCATATTTTGCTCCATTGCGGTTTATTTCACACCTCAAACATTTAGTAAACAATTAAGCAAATACAAGTAATCTGCAATAAATTACAGGTAGTAAGAAAATAAACTACTAACTCTTTTACGCTATGTCCACACCTACACGGGTATTTTTGAAAACACAGCTGTTTTGTTCACACGTAAACGGCGTTTTGAATCACCGAAAACTGAGATTTTGTAAAACTCCTTTTTTGCGTTTACGTGTGGACGAGGAATACAGAGTTCGTCACGCAACGTCAAAGGTATGTGCCTTTTTTCACGTCACGCTGTGCGCACATTATTGTTTACATGAGATGAATTGCAGAATGGCAGATAGAGACAAAATACTGTTACTGTTACTCTGACTATCTTCAGTTTTTACAGCTTACATACACACGTTGTGATTTGGCGCTTTATAAATAAAATTGAATTGAATTGAATACACACGCAGTTACTGTCCCTCCATTTACAAAGGCAGAGGCTCACGGTGTGATTATTTTACATGTAGTTGTTTTTTTCCTGTGTAATAATATTCAACATTGCTATCAATACATTTTTGTATGTATGTATTTGTATGTATTATCAATACATTTTTGTATGTATGTATTTGTATGTATTATCAATACATTTTTGTATGTACTGCAGGGAGACCTACCTCGGCACTTGCGCAGGTGAAACCAAAGGGCAGATGTGCTTCACCATATTTTCTAGTCTTTGTCTTAGAATGAAGTTGGTTTGGAAACATATTCAGCGATGCTTCATCTCCTGCTTTGCGTTTGTGTGGACCCCCGTGCTAGCAGTGTCCAAGCGTTGTTTTTGTTTTTGTTTTTGTTTTTCCCTTTTCATGCTGCGCCCCCTGCAATGGCTCTGCGCCCCCCCTAGGGGCGGGCCCCACACTTTGGGAAGGTCTGCCCTAGTGTATGCCTGGTTGCTCACCTTAAAGCCTGCAGGCCTTGAAAGCTGAGCAGTACTACCTCTGAGGTCTCGGGTTTGTTTCCTGCACATTTACTTTGCTTGCGAGGAATGCATAAGCATACTTTAAGATTTATTTACTTTCTAAGATAACAAGTGATCGACTGTAGAGGCAGGGGGGTGGTTCAGCGATTAGCAATGTTGCCTCACAACAACAGAGTCCTGGGTTAAAACCCGGGCATGGCTCTTCTGGTGGGAGTTTGCATGTTTATCTGCCAATGAAACTTTAACTCCACAGTGATCAGCTGCAGCTGGTACCGGACTAACGCTGGCAGCTGCAGACTGAAATAGTGGAACTGGAGTTCATGCACAGGATGAGGAAGTCAGGTGAGTCATCAAGTTCACACACTAGTATCTATTCATCTATTCGAAGAGGCGCGCCTGTCCCACTACTGCCACGAGTACTTTAAAATGAACTGAGAGACAACTTAAGTCTTTTAAATTCTTTGTTAGCTCAGGGGTTATCATTTACTCCACACACTATGAGAGTCCGAGGTTTAAACCCACACAGCAGGTGAACTGGTGCTTGGATAGTACATTTCCATTCAATCTGAGCACTCAAAGCATTTTTACTACCCATGTACACACATTCATGTGTCCTTTTGTTTTTGTCTTTCTGATGGAAGCATCAGGGCAACTTGGGGTTCAGCATCTTGCCCGAGGTTTCTTCAATATGCAAGCTGAAGGAGCCAGGAATCGAACCACTGATGGTCCAATTAGCAGACGAGCTGCTCCAGCTCCTGAGCCACAGTCGTCCAATTTACCCAATGGCCCCTTATCAAATCTTCTGATCTCTTTGCTATCAGGCATGAGATTTTTTTTTTAATGTGAAGAGCTTCTAGAGCTCACTGGTTTTGCTTCCAGGGTACATAAAGCTATGCAACTATAGTGTTTAAACAAAGTTTATAATGTTTTCCGTTTCCTCAGCTCTCTGTGAGGGTCCTCAAAAATTTAAAAGCTCAAATGAGACAGTGTGGGAAGAAAAAGTGCCGATGGTACGACACACACCTTGGTCTGTCTGCATCTGACGCACCCCACATTGTCATTACGCATACTGTTGACTGAGTGAGCCATCAAACAGTCATTTGGAGCTCTGCATCTGTGTGAGGTCTTGATAAGATTTCCTCAGAATGAGGGCTTCAAACTAAAAACCATAAAAACAAAACAAAAACATCTACTCAAAGCTACAAACACACAGATGCACACACGGAGCAGAGATTGTAACGTGATGTGCAAACAGGAAACCTGCTGCTGACACTTAATGAAAAACAAGATTAAAGCACTCACACAAAAATATAAAATCACTCACACACACACACACACACACACACACACACACACAAACTGAGACCATCCCAATGTCACATCCCATTGAAACACACACACACACTTCCTGCTGTTTTTGACAAAAGAAGGAGGTCAGAGCAGGGACAAAGGCCCTGCTCTGACCTCCTTCTCCTTTCACTTTACCCTGAAAACACACACACACACACACACACACACACACACACACACACACACACACACACACACACACACACACACACACACACACACACACACACACACACACACACACACACACAGTAGCATGGGTCATTAACTTATATTTCATCACTTTCATCAGCGTGTGGCTGATTGGCTGTGATTGGTTGCTTGCTTGGTTGCTTGCTTGCTTGGTTGCTGTGGGCAACTCCAACCCCATTCCACCCCTCCTTTTCCAAAACCCAGGCCCGGCTCAGAACTCGTCTCCTGGCGGGTTTCCCTGCCTGGTTGCCATGGTTACCACTGCAGGCCATTACCGCCATGAATAAGAACATCATCTACCCCCGACCTGAAATAACCCCACTGCAGACACTGAGAGGGAGGGAGAGCTCTTCCTTCTGTTCGCTTTGGCTTGTTTTTCCTGTATTTTTTTCAAGTTCACACTATTTCTCATCTTTTATCCATTTGAGCAAATGAAGTATATTCAAAGTCATCTTTAGTGTGGGGACGAATCTGTCACTGTTTGTGAACCTCGGTGCCTTGTGGGGACAAAAAAATTCAATAATGAAATGTAAGTGTGAAGACTTAAGGTTGGGGTAAGTCTCCAGGAAACCAGCGTAAGTCAACGTAATGTCCTCTGAAGTGACAGAAACATGACTGCATGTGTTGCAGCCTCAGGGCAGACTCTGGCCAGATGATGTAGTTTGCACAAAGAGACCGAAACAAAGGAAGAAGCAAAAGACGGCAAAGAGATTTCTCTCCTTTTCTTTATTTTCCTGCTAAACATGCAGGAGGAAATGGTCAGGACTATTTTTTTAACAATCTAATTAAAAATTTCAGTCTTTTCTCTTACACTTGGATTTTTTGGCTTCAACAGAAATCGGGAAAATGTGGCAGGAAAACACCCGATCCTGATATTGGACTAGCCTATACTACAGAGCTGTTTAAGAAGTCCAAGACATGTGTTACCTTAAGCAGCAAAATCAAGGTCATCTCTCAAGCCTGTAGAAAGCAAGTCCAAACAACAACCTTTAGGACTAGTCTCCTGCCTGCAGCGGGTCAATCTGGGGCCCATCAGCTTATGTGTTTACTTAGAGCTTGGATAAGATCGCCAATATTTTACGATGTAGCCAGTGGTGTCATTAATTAATGCAGACATATATTAAAAGTGTTTTCAAACGCTAACCCGAAAGCTTCTGTTCCTGACATTTCTTTTCTCCTTTCAACAGGTAGCACATGTTCTTATCCAAATATCGTCAGACCTTAGAGGCCCAGTCCAAGTCAAGTTTCAGGGCTGAAGGTGCAACTTACAGTGTGGATGCAGTGCAGCTCTTTGTTCAGTAACCACGGTAACGAGAGCCTTCCCTCTCCACGGTAACAGGAGCGGATCCTTTCTCTCATGGCCAGGTTGATGTCATGGAGGGTGAACAGACAGAGGACCGTCTCTCTTGGTGGGTTGGAGCGGTTCTTCTGACCCTGAAAATCCACAACAGAAATTAATTCATTTAAAAATAAATTAGATATTTGCAGGTTTAAGTCCTGGACAGGCCTCTGAGCAAGGCACCCTTCAACAAAAAAAAAAAACTCAGAAAGAAAGTTCAAGCTCAGATCGAAAACATCCAGTCAGAAGAGAGGGCATCAACAGTCACCTACCTGTGAGAAGACGACAAACAGGATGTCGTCGTTTTCAGAAAGGCCGAGCGCTTGTGCCAGCCGCCGCCCTGGTTTTTGCTTGTAGGCGGCCTGGACCAATCGGTACTCTATGCCATCTTTTGTGCAGCCCAGAGGAAACTCCACATATGAGTAGAACTCGGTGTCATCAGAGCACATCCTCACAATCTTAGACGTGAAGAAGTTCTCTCCTCCGGCATCCATCTGAGTCAGCTGTGTGTCCAGCTGCAGCGTCAGGAAGTACACGTACGTGCGACTGGAGAAGCCGTAGACGTAGTAGATGTCGAAGGCAGGGTAGAGTGACAGGGTGTCGGACGGGATCTTGATCTGCGAGGAGACGAACTCATCCTGGTAAACCAGAGAGAACATATCGACGCTCTCCTCATCAACCACCAGCTTCCTGCTGGACAGCGTGGGGAAATATTCCGACTTTCCATCGATGGCGGCTCCGATGAACAAGTGGCTCTTGGTCTTCTCCAGCATCTTTCTCTTTGGGTCATCCAACCAGTGGTCTTCAACAATCACACCTGCAGAAGAAGGACAAATAGGCAGGATGCGATTAATACTGTGCCTTCCAGAATGTTCGGGACAAAGTCCCAAATTTTGTAGTTTTACAAACACTTTGCATGAACTGTTTGCAGATATATATATATTTTTTACATAGGCCTCATTTTCACAGCTTTACAATCTACTGTGATGCTGTACAGAGGTCAGTTCTATCAGCAGATAGCCAAAATAAACACATCTTCCTTTAAAACTAATCAGCTACTTTTAGCTTTTTCATAATAGTAATGTAACAGAAAAATATATTGACTTTTATTCTGAAGAACATTTACTGGAACTCCTCCAGTCTCCAGCAACAAAGCTATCAACAATGCAACGCACAAACAACCTCTGGATCAGATGCTAAAGAAAGGACAAGTGTTAGCAGGCAGTGTGAGACCCATTTCCACCAGAAAAGCTCCGGCGGGTCTGATTAGCTCTTTCTTTTCAAGCAGTGTCCCACAGTGGCTGTTCCAGTACTTTAATCAAAGGTCTAACTAATTTCACTCACACCTTTTTCCCCACTGATACCCGAGGAGAGAAAATATTCCAGCATTTGTGAATGAACCAAAAATCTGCTTTACAAAGAAATATGTGGGCAAAGTCTAGCTGTCAGTCATCTGCTGTTATGTCCTGACAGTCTTCATTCAGGTTTTTGTTCAATGCAAAAACTGCACATTATAAAAACCTGCAAAATATTTTGACACTTGATTGACGTCTGCAAGTCGAAATGCTTCTCCAGCCTGCACAGAAGTCCAGAGGGAACATTGGAGCGTATTGTTTTTATTTTAGGCATTAAAACGATTACATTGGGACAATGCATCAGTACAAAATCTGCCGAATGTTTATAATTGAGTATTTACAACAAGACAACATGAAAATAAAACTGCTACTCTATAAAATATTGTTTACAAAGAGCATGCATTAGATTCCCTCTGTTGCATTAGCTGCTGATATCACTGTAATCCAATAAAACAAACCTTCAGGGAAAAAGCAGAGGCACAGTTTCACAGTGAGAGTAACTGCTGTCAAAGCCATCAGCTACTAGCTAACTTAACTGTAAAAAAAACAAAACAAAAATGTGCTTCCTTGAGAAAACCTTTCGAAACAGCAATTAGTTGCTCTAACCACTAGTGGAGAAATATTGTTAACGTGAAGCTAAATGTTGACCAGATCAGCTAGTAGTATAAAATGTAGCACCAAATTAGAAACGATTCTGCAGTTAGCTGAATTCATGCTAGCCTTGGTTAGCGGCTAGCTTTTGTGATTTATCTAAAAACTATTATAAGAGACTCGGGTAGAAGTTTCCATGTTTTTTTTTTCTTGTGCAAATTGATGGATCAGTGAAGCATCATTTATGGAGCTGTGAGTGTTAGCTAGTTGTAATCACAGACTGGATAAAAGACGTAGCTTTAGGGTCTAAAAACTGTTCAATTTCAATTCAATTTTATTTACACAGCGCCAAATCACAACAACAGTTGCCTCAAGGCGCTTTATATTGTAAGGTAGACCCTACAATAACACATACAGAGAAAAACCCAACAATCATATGAGCCCCTATGAGCAAGCTCTTTGGCGACAGTGGGAAGGAAAAACTCCCTTTTAACAGGAAGAAACCTCCGGTAGAACGAGGCTCATGGAGGGGTGGGGCCATGTCGCAACAAGTTGGGGTGAGAGAAAACTGAAGAAAAAGCAGACCTGCCTTAAACCTGTGTTATTTGTAATGGGAGTCTGTGGCCATCTGTAACCCTAGTGAACCCTTTCCTGATGACCTTATTGAACCAATCACTAGATTAGGGTGCATCAATTAAAACGTGGAGTTCTTTTTACAAATTACAGGCTATTTCAGAAAAGATTATCATCCAAGGTTTGCTCACTGGACAACAGCTGATTGACCAGAAGTGGTTATCAAATGAGCAAATGGAGTTTTAAAGTCAGCTTCACCCCTCGGTGACAAAAACGCTCAGCTTACGTCTTCATAGCATGACTTCACTAATCAATGGGTGACATCATGGTGGCTACATCCTTCTTTTCCACTGTCCAGAAGCTAATTCCTTCCAAATGTCTTAAATTGTATTACCTGTCGAGGACTCTCTAACTCCACCCCCTCTTCAGCCTTGCTTACCTGCCATCCCATCAGCCTCTCGGGCTCCAGACAGGTAGTGCTCCTTGCGGTGATGCGGTTCCCCCAGTTTGAAGAGATCCTCCAGCCTGAGGAACTGACAGACGCCCTGCCAGATGGAGCCGCATGCCACCAGTCTGTTTCCAATATAATCCACTAGTAAGAGCTTATTCACATTATCTGACATCTCCAGTCTGAGGACAGAGGCAGACAGGTAACGCAGACAGGTGAGACAGGTGTAGACATACAGATGTAAGGATATATAGAAATAAATAAGTGAGACAAGAGGGGACAAACCGATGAGCGCAGGACCTGACGCTGGGTGGAGGGTAACAGCTAGCATTGTCCTCCACAGGTCCGGTCATGTGACTCCGCAGCTCCGTCAGATTAGCTGACAGCTTCAGCACTCGGTTCACTGCTCCGACATACACCTCACCTGTACTCTGGTGGACGGTCAGGTGGGTGAGGGAGGTGTCAAAGGCCCGGTGCACCACTCTGCCCGATGGCACGGAGGGAGGCAGAGGAGCAGCAGGGGCAGAGAGGATAGGGGAGGAAAAGAGGACAAGGGAGAGGAGAGGGAGGAGGAGCAGAGGAGAGGAACAGGAGAAGACCATGGTGGACACGAAGAGGAAAGGATGAAGGGGCAGAGGAGGAGAGGGGGGAGGAGGAAAAGGAGAGAAGAGCTGGCGGCAGGTCTGGTGAAGAGTCGGCTTCAGTGGGGCATGGCTGCAGGGAGAGAAAGAGGAAAACGCATTCAGAACCAGCTTCAGAATATTCATGTTTTTAAACTTTCTTTAGCGTTGTAGCAATTCACTGATGGACCTCTGAGCATTAATGGCTCCATTACAAACAGGTCCTTCTCACAGACAATTCAGCTTCTTTTAAAGGCACCAATGTGACTGAATGCATGAAAAACAATGTGTATATGGTCCGTGTACAAGATAGATAGCAGGAACTTGGATACATGGCAGCACTCAGCATAATGAAACTAATGCAGAAGCGACTCAATCCTTTGAGGTAAACATGCAGGAGGTCATTTTTCTCTTCCCCCTCAGCTGGGTACAGGTTTCTTTCCCACTGTCACAAAGTGATAGTTTATAGGCCTCATATGATTTTGGGGGCTTTCTCTCCAATATTGGAGAGTCTTTAAATTAAATATAAAGTACTTTGAGGCGACTGATTTGCCACTGAACTGAACGGCTGCAGTTCCTGCGGTGATCACTTAAGGCTGGCTCAAAAGCGTAGAGTCCCGTATCAAAAAAAGCCAACTCAAGAAAAGCCAAATAAACACGTTTGTAAGGTCATTTTAATTTTCATTAACTTAACCATCTGGACAATGGAGTTAGCTGAGCAGTGTCTTGATTAAAATAAAAGTTTATATAGTATTTAAGTGGATCCTTTTTTAATTTTGACCATGTAATCTTCTACTTGAAAGGACGTCACATCCCTAATCTGCATCTCATCCCTGGTCTGATCAGCCTCAGGTGGATCACCTGCAGGAGGATAAATGCTAAAATATGAGAGTCACGCAATGACCGCAGGAACATCTATTCTTCACAAGGCCACCTCAAACGCCAAGCAAGGTGTTTCACCAACAATAAACAGAATTATCTTCAAAATTATCCCGGCCTTAACCTGACAGGGAGCTTTAGAAACCTACAGGCAGTATTATTTACCAGAAACACACACACACACAGATAGCGAGTGCAGAGATTAGCAGAGTGTGGGAGTGTAATCGAAGCAGATAGAATTATTGATCTGTTTCTGTCTGTCTTCTCACTGAATCTCTCTCATAAGCCTCAGCAGCTCCAGTAACACTAAGCTGGATGGAAACTTCACTCTTATCCTTGCAGCCAGTTCAACTCCAACTGACTGACAGTTCTAATCAACACACACACACACACACACACACACACACACACGTGCGTAAATGCCTCGACAGTTTAATCCTAATCTACAGCGATATTAACACCAAACGCTGGACAAGTTTGGGGCTGCAAGTATTGTGTTGAAAAGCCTGCAGCATTTGCGCTCAGCGTGGGTGTCCCAGTGGGAATTGAACCCTCAACTGCAGCACTGCTTTATATCAGCCTCCTGGTTTTCAGCTCAGACGCATTAATCAATATGAGAATACGAGAAACGGCGTGTGGAAACAAAGAGCTGGATTTATTTTATCTGGCTTTCAGGGGTTTCTTCTTCTGCTTTCTCGGTTACATCTGGAGTGTCTTTTTATTCATCTGAATAAGGTTTAACAGTGGAAACGCTCACTGGAGTCTCAACGGGTCAGATTTGGTAATATCTCTTTTTTAAAAGTCACTTTTAACTCGAGTCAGGATTAGTGAGCAGGCCTACAGAGAACACATCTGTTCTGTTCAAAAATGTCTTTGAAGTGATTTAAATAGGAGCTCTTCGGCTCATTTTCAGCTCTGTACTTTCACTCCGGTGACTGCAGCGGAGCAGCTTTGCATGACTCACAGTTCAAAGAAAAAAACAACTGTATTTATCTTATTCTGGGCTTTTATGCAACACTCTTTTCCATCCTTTGTCTAAAAAAAATCCATTTAACTATACAGGGTGGGCCATTTATATGGATACACCGTAACAAAATGGGAATGTTTGGTGATATTAAAGTCCAAAGACAATTGAAAGTCTGAAGGCAATTGTCTATGGTGTGAAGATACGAGATGTGCAGTACCTGAAACTACGGATACTGGATGCCTGTGCTGGCATTTCTCCTGCGGTGTTGCTATCAGTGTGTGAAGAGTGGGAGAAGAGGGTTGTATTGACAATCCAACACAATGGGCAGCACATTGAACACATTTTATAAGTGGTCAGAAACTTGTAAATAACTCATGAAAGAATAAAGTTACGTTGAAACCAAGCACATCATTGTTTTTCTTGTGACATTACCAATAGGTTTGATGTGTCACGTGGCCCTCTTCCTATTGAAAAAACAAAAGTTGTATCCAAGATGGCCGACTTCTAAATGGCCACCATGGTCACCACCCATCTTGAGGAGTTTGCCCCCTCACATATACTAATGTGCCACAAACAGGACTTTAATATCATCAAACATTCCCATTTTATTACGGTGTATCCATATAAATGGCCCACCGTGTACATTAAAACATTAGCTGTTGTGGAAGAGCTTTAAAGCTGCATTCTTCCTAATAGCCAGCAGGGGGCGCGCCTCTGGTTGCAGAAAGACTTGAGGTTCTATAGAAGTTTACAGGGACACGGCGTTGCTCTGCAACCTCAGTAAACATTTTCTTGATATGTCACGGATTCAGTCACTAGTTTGAAGTCTGAATATACAATATTTTCGATTGTTGACATTATCAGGGTCAGAAAGAAGAACAGAGCAGGATATGCTTATTGGTCAAAACCTGACACGTCATTAGCCAATAAACAGACAGCTTCAAAATGTCACAACAGAACTTCTTGAACCAGGCAGTGACATCAGATGGCTACAGTCATTCTTTAAATACAGTCTATGATTTTTTTCTCTGAAGGCCTGCCTCTCTGAACGCTCTCTTTCTTCTGATTGGCCGAGTGCAGGAAGTCCCCAGAAGTGAGAAAACAGTTAAAATCGAGCCCAGAAATACCACAGAAGAAGCGGGAACAAATTATTTTACAACTGGGTGGAAATCTGTCTTATTTCAGGTCTGAGAGGTGCTCTGCCTTCACATGAGTGAAATTTTGAAAAACACAGAAACAAAAACGAATTAAAAACAAACAAACATACAAAACACACTATATACACTGTACAATGGAATATTTAAATAGAAAATGTGTGAAATAAGACTGCCCTGTGGGACCAAAGGAGAGGAAATCTCTACAAAGCAAATATTTTACACAGTGCGTCCTCGCTGTAATTAACGTATTTCAAATAAATAATAAATCGCTGTTTTCAGACAAAAATGGGGGAAATGTAGCTTTGAGCCTCTCAGGTGTAAAGAGCTTCTCGTTGTCATCCCTGCTAACGATGTGAGTATTTGTGACTAATTGTCGATTCGAGGAGTTTACAAGACTCCAGGATATGCATGAGGGCTCAACGGTCAATTGAGAGCATAATGATCAGATTAACAGCAGGTGGTAAATGTAGATTTCTGACATGCAGCATGATGGTGGATCCACTGAGGCTTAAATTTCACTGCAAAATTTGGGAGAAATGAAACGAGTCCCGTGAACAGAGACAACGTGAAGTAAACCTGGAGCTCTTTCTGAGCAGCAAACAAATCACGAGCCGCCCTGTCCTGTTAATTATACTGTCAACGTGTGAATTAGTTTCAGCAAACGGGGGAGACATGTTGGACTGAGGAGGTCCAAGCGTCTCTCTGCAGCTTCATTAATAAATGAGAAGAAGAAGAAGAGTTTTTTTTTTTAAAGTGTCATTTAAGAGAGGTCCTCCTGACTGAGCTAAAACAGATCCTCCACACAGCGACTGCACAGCGCCGTGAACGACGGCTTCTAATGAGACAGAAACTGAATGGAGGGATAATAAAGTTTTCAGCCGGGCAGCGGAGACGTACAGGAAGCCGAGTCCAACAATTAACCCCGTGACACACACACAGAAACACAAAGAGGCAGTGAAAGATCAGCACATTAGTTAATTAGCCCGCTGAGCTGAGGGGGAGACCAGAGAGAGGAGAGGTCGACAGATGGACCAGTGTGTGTGTGCGTGTGTGTGCGCGCGTGTGCGCGTGTCTCAGAGTGTGTGACGGACAGCTGGGCAGACAGAGGACACAGATAGAGTTTCTCTAACTGGACTACGATTTCACTGGATCATCCATCACCCTGGAGAACCGGAGGCTGTGACTGAGGACGAGTGATGGGACGACCCCATCAGAGCGAGGACATTTCTGCACCTTAATGGCTTGTTTGACATTTTAGACTTGGTTTTAAAATCACGTTCAGGGTAGAGCTGGCTAAATATGAAGTCCTTTTATCTGGTTGGCCTGAAATCTCACAGAAAAGCCTTCAGCTGATGCAAAACACCACCGTGACAACAGTAACAGGCACATAAGAGATTATATATTTCCCATATTAGCCAGGCAAGAGTTCAGAATTCATCTAAATACATACAAAGTCTTAAATAATCAGGACCGGTCACATGTTAAAGATCTCATAGTGCCATGTGATGCTGACAAAGCTCTCAGGATGCTTAGCTGTGGTTTCTACAGTTTCTAAAAGTAGAACAGGAGGCAGAACCTTCAGCCTGAAATGATGCTATAAAAATAAAATGGAACTGAACACAAACGAATATGTCACGTTATCAGTCAAGCTGACAATAAAGTTATAGGTCTTTTAATAACAAAAGGGAAGTGGTGTGAACAAACATGTTCCCCTTCGGCTGTGGTTGGCCTGTAAAAAAGAGCTGCATTCACTGCTTTTTGTGTTTCTTCTTTAAAAATGCCATACAAATTTAACTTTGCTTCACAACCAAAAAGCATTTCTGGGTGGCGTCCAACCTGAAACCGGAGAGGTGAACGAACTTTCCGAAGCAAAATGGAGAAGGCGGCGAGTCTGCTGTGCCTTCGCCTGAATTGGCTCAACATAAATAAAACTAAATAAAATGGAATAAATCGATGCGTTTCTTTTCCTTTACGGTGATGCACTTTCACCCTCCCTAAAAGCACAAATACACTCACTGTTTGGCTTAGCTTGAGATAAGATCACAGAAAGAGCACCTTAGGCCAGCGGGGTCCAGGAGACGTAAAACTGGCCCATGGTGTCACAAAACCCAGGTGTTGGTTGTTTGTTGGCTAAGGCGTCGGTTGCTCTCCCTGCAGCTTCCGTGCAGGTCTCCCTAAATGCAGGAGTCTTAAATAAAGTTAAATTATTCTTCAATAAATCAATGAATATTTGTGTCGAATCGCTGAGATTTTAGCATTTACCAAATTTCTGATGACGATAGTTTCTGTGATCAAGCGGCCTGGTTTAGGTCCGGTGCGTTGGCGGCGAAACACCAGCTGTAACAGTCAGTTTGTTTCAGCAACGATCAATATCAAACGTTTCAGATGTTCTGCTGCCGCTCGGCTCGTCGTCAGGTTGGAGCTGCAGGTCGTCAACATTCATCAGGCTTCATTAATGTTCTGTTGTCAGATCTGAACCGACTACGTGACCTTTGGTTACTCGCAAATTATGAAAGCTAAACTTAATTATCAAAGGGGGGGGGGGGCTTCAGAGGATTCATATTTGATAAGTGGATTTGATATTCAGAAGCAGCTCCATTAGGAAACATTTGTATGCAATTACCCACAAAAGGTTAGATTGCTGAGAGAGCAGGAAAGAGCCAGAAACCACGAGTTATTGATGATCAAATAAAGTAATCAATCCAAAGCACTATGCTTCAGACAGATCTAGCACAGTCTCCTGAAATTGCCTTTGCGTAGTTTTGCAACACTGTGGCACAGAGAAGTAAGAAACCCCAAACACCACCACACAAGTCAGAGCGTAACAGCTGTGTATTCTGCCACATTAACACTCATGCTTCATGGATGGATTTCAATGCAGATGCTGCAACTACTTTAGTGTCTCTCTACTCAGTTAATGACTTTAAATGGCCGCTAAAACAGCTTTTAATGTGGTTAAAGCACAAATGTAAATCAATTAGTTTAAATTCGTCAAACAGCAAATATCTTATTTGCCAAGTGACTAATGACATGTAGCCAATGAGCATGCAGCATCTCTCAGCTCTGCCCCAAGGCAATGACCCCGAGTTTTCAAAACAAAAGATGGCAAATGGATGATCAAATTATTTTTACATTTTATGAACTTAATGTTAGGTTAGCAGCAAGTAACCTTTCAAAATAAAAGCACAGGGACTATCTAGTCCTTGTGGAGGCGAGTCTTGCCACTTGGCGACCCTCTTAGAGCATTACTGGGGAAATCATACAAGGAGAAGATGTGGCACTCAAAAATCCTGAATCTATGGGAGAATTCTCACATGTTAAATATGGATAAAGACACAACAAGACAACAAAGCAAGGGGAACATTTTAGCCTGTCGTGCACATGCACAGTAGAGGTTCACAACTTTTCAGGCCCTCTCTGAAAATCATTTAGACTTCAGGGTGAGCTTCTTTCAGGTCTTTGATACTATCTGAATTCTTTTTTTGACTTTGCCCCAAAATAAGATTTTAAAAAGCCCCCCCGACGTTATGTTTCTACTTCTCTCAATCTGGTTCACCGATACCGCGCATTGATCTCAGCCTTTCAGGCATCATTCCTGAAATGCATTTCCGTACTCCTATTATGAAATTATGTGACCATCTACAGCATCCAAACTGCCGTGTTCGAGTGCTGAATTTAATCGTGTAAACATTGCACTCGGCCCCGCCTCCACCGAACGAGGATAAAACGCTGCCGAGTGCCAGTGCCAGCTGTATCTCAGCGCGGTCGCCCTATCAGGCCTGAAAGTGTCTCAATCTCCCATCTGTTGGCCCGAGTCGCCTCTAAACCATCCAGCTCTCAGCTCTTATCTCTGACCATCTATGACCACCCTGCGTCTCTTGCCACCCAAACAGCCCCTGAAGCCTTTCACACCAGGAAACTGCAGCACAATGCTGCTTTGTTGTGTGTTTATCGGAGCCCGCAATTCACACAGAGCCTCAGTCACAGAGATGAGGGGGTCACACAGGGGGGACGCAGATGGAGGTGATGGATGTGGGCGACAGAAGGGGTGCGTTGGTTTTATAGCTTCTGGTTGGGCCGTGATGAAGCATTTGGGTGGAGTTTGCACTGCATGTCATATAAACTATAAAGATGTTGTTTCAAACTATTAAGTGTTGGTGCGGATAAAGATCACCGGGCTGATTGGGCCTGAGGTTTCACATCCGGGCCGGTTTCTAAGGAGATAAAATCATGCGAGAAGTTTGTGTTCATTAAATCTGTTGGATTTAAATATAGAACAAACGGAGCTACAGTAAAGAAATTAAATAAAAAGACATATTTGGAATAAAAAATGGACGAGATATTTATTGATTTGACTATTTACATGACAAATAAATAACAGAAGCATTCAGTGGATGGATGAAGTCATTATCATGCTGCCCTAACATTTACATTTTATGGTAACATCTTTTAACCTCATTGATTTTATTTTAGACCTTCCCATATAAATCATTTTGCACCTTTAATTTTAAAAGATCCCAGATACGTGCTATTGATTATTTAGTATTTCTATTATATTTCTATTGCACATTTTCACAATTTGAAAAAATATGATTTTTAAATTTTCTGATATTTTAATATCGTTACAGATTATCAGTTTTTTATCCTTTTTTCAATAAAACACAAGTTAAACATTACAATAATTATCCCTTGTGATGCTTTCGTGTAGTTTAGGGTTTTCCCCCGTCTCTTTGGGCATTAATGGGCATAATAAAATATTTATAAATGTATCCTAATATAATGACAAACTTATGATAACAGTAGAATAAACTGGTGTCCAGAAGAACAATGTCATGGTGGGACCCCACATGCTGCTTGATCTAGTTTACACAGGAGTCGGCGGGAGAGATCATTGCATCCATTTTCTCTTTTTCCCCCCCGTTATCCGATTAGGGTAGCATGGGCTTTGGAGCCAATCCCATCTAACATTAGGCCAGAGTCAGGGCGCACCCTGGACTCTGCCCATCACAGAGTAACACAGCCAGCCTTTCACACTTACATCCACACCTCCAGCCAGTTTTACAATAACTAATTAACCAAAACATTCACATGTTTGGACTGTTGGAAACCCGACATGCAGGGAAGCAGAAGTCAGAGATCCAGACAGAGCGGGTGAAATGTTCCTAAACAGATAACACATTAGACTTGTTGTTTTAATATCTATCATGTAAAGAAACAAAGTGGGAGATGAACTCTGTTGATAAGTGCGAGTTAAAATAAATCTCCAGTTAAACAGACAGGAAAGTGAATGGGAGGTCATGTGAAAGTCTGTGTCGTGCTGATGGCTGCTTGTGTGAAGGTCACATCTGTCTAACAGAGAGCCCAATGTTTCTGAATCAGCGAATTCAAGAGCTGCTTTATTACAACTCCACTGAAGCTGTCAGATACGGAGCTGCTATATTAATAACAAGAAGACAAAAACAGATCACATCACACAACTTATTCAGATTAAGCTGAATGTCGGCGTCTATTGTCTAATGAGGACTAAAACTTCCCTAAACACAGGCTGTGAGAAAACATTGAAAACTCTAAAAATCTAAACGGGGTGTTACATAAGAGCTGACTATGAAAGGGGCTTTTACTCCAGTCTGCCCTACTTTCTTACCTCTCTGGACCCTAATAAGAACCAAAATCTCCAAAACTTTTTTCATACTGTATTAATTAAGACTTAAAATCAATGACTGAACCCATAAACACATCAGGAAAGCGTTGACTGAGGTCACAGATCAAGTAAACAGCAGGGCCGTTTTCCCATAGACCTCTATACAATCTGACCTTTTTGCAGCCAGATGAATCGCCCCCTGCTGGCCATTAGAAGGAATGCATGCTTAAGGCACTTTTACATTGTCTCCTCTTTTCAGACCTGGAATCTCTTATGTACAGTGTATGGATAAAACCGGTCGGTTCAGAGGATGAACTGAGGGGATGCAGAGAGGGCCACACTAACATAAACAAGCTTTTTATGTTTTTAACACTATGAGTCATGCAAAGATGATCCCCGGAGTAATAACAGAGAGCTGAAAATGAGCCCAAGAGGACTCCTGTCCATTTGAGGGTGGTTTACAGTCTAAACATTGCTTCATGAAAACCAAATATTCCTTATAAATCTGCAGGAGATAAACAGAAGCCGCAGTGATGCTGGGAGGATACCGTATCATCAAGGCTGAGATCACAGTAGGCAGGAGGAAACAACGGCAACATCGAAAACGATTTAAAGGTGATGCCAAAAAATAAATGCACCCCCCCCCACCACGACATTCAACTGTTGAAGCTGGTAAAAGCGCCTGCTTTCAGTTTGCTTCTCGTACACAGATTTATGCAATGAGTGTTTTTATTGAAGTCGATTCAAATGTGTTTTACAACCTATAAGCTGCTGCTAAGTATGATTTTCCCTGTAAACAGACAGTAAATCTTTTATGTTGGTATAACAACAGCTGATCTAATTTAGTCTGATTGTTGTGTCACTTCCTGTAATTACATAAACACAGTGAGCCGCAAACCACCGAGTACGCTAATACGTCCGCTTTAATTTCACTGCATCTTCCTCTCAGCCGGCCCCTATAATTACAAACCACTGTAAACCGTCTGACTGTGCTAATAACAGCTAACACGCCGTCCTGAGAGTCCCACGGCGTGATCGCTTCACCGTCCGTCTGGAAATCAGAGCTTCTTCCTGCTGCTGGCTGGAGGTAAATAAGAAAGAGCCTCTGTGGGGAGGGAGAGGAAGGCTCTGCTTCACCAGACCGAGCTGCTAATTACACACTGGAGCTCCCGCCACAATAGACACTGTTCGTTAAACATACGAGAGAGAAGCGGGAGAATTTACTGGGAAAGAGGAGACAGCAGAAGGGGCTTTTGAATCTCTTTTGTAGCACTAGTTTTGGCTTATTTCTATCTGATCTTATATTTAATGCTAAAGAGTTTCACCTGAAGCATCACAGGTCCATGAATATCTTTGTCTTAAAGTCTAAAATACAACTAATTAACAAATCCATGAATCTCTTAATTTTCTTCAGTTGATATTGTTGGTTTATTTGGGTCTCCTCCTGGCTAGATACCAGCATGTCCAGGGCTCACATAGTGTATGAAAACTTGGGATAAAAAGGAAAAAGAGCAGCAGTGGAGTTTACAATGATAAGGAAAAAAAACCTACACAGAAAAATCCAAGATTTAAAAGAAAATTAAAAACTAAAAACATAAATCAGTGCATACATCATGCAACGCTCTGCAGCTCTGGGTGCTGAAGCCTGAGGCCTGACCCTCCAGAGGAAGCTCATTCCAGCAGCTCATATCCTCGATCTACTTCGGTTGGTCACTGCGTACAGCTCGTGAGGAACGTCGACCAGTCAGTAAATTAAAACTGTTGTTTATTACCCGTAAACGAGCCGGCTGTAGGTCAGAAGGTCAAGCAGGTCATTCGCTAACCTGAATTTTGGTGGTTTGAACTCCAAAGTGTTCTTCACAACGATACTGGATCATAAAATGGTTCCAGTGTATTCTTAACATGACAGTTAAAACTTAAGACTAATAAAACAAAATTAAAATTGTTTAATCAATAATGGTAAATTATGTTGATGTATATCATAATCGTTTGACAGAAGATAAAATCTCTCTATTCGGTTTACCGCTGCAATCATTTAGCCGGCGTTAGCCAATCGGCTGCCAGCATTTTCATGATAAATGTTCTGAGTTTTTTTAATAGCAGAAAATACTCAATATCAGAAAATGACACTACAAGGAACGTCTCTGTCTTGAAACAAAACACAGACAGCACAAGGTGTTTTTTTGTTCAATGAGTCCAGGACCTCCCAAAATCATCACTTTTCTGTCATGCAAACAAATAAAAGCCTGAAATCCTGACATTTAAAAGAAAGAAGCAGAATGTTTTGGGCATTTTTGCACATTCTGGGAAACATTTTGTTTATGTAGATGTCCAAAAAGCAAGTTTCCATTATGTGGAGAAAAGAAAAGTAAAAAAAAAAAATCCTTTACATTTAAATGTATCTGATCAGTAATTGTTCTCAGCAGTCCTGGGTGCTGCCCCGCCACAGGTCGCTGTAAAATCACCCAATCAGGACAAGGAGCAATTTTAAGGAGGGACACCTTAAATAGACGGCAGTTAAAACTGCTTGTTCGAGACAGGATGAACTAGATGGCAGGCACAGATACGTGAGGGTTATTTTAATCTGTGAATCATGTAACGCTGCTCTAATGGAATAGAAATATGAAGCAAGAAATGAGAGAAGATCCACTTTAAGCACTGGAAAAATACAAATCAAGGAAAACCTCTTCAGCTGGCATGTGGTTGGTCTGTGGGACCATTCATTGATGTTTATCTCTGCAGATCAGATCCTTTTAGCCTCTGAGAGATGTTTGTTTAAGTTTGCTGTAACCGCTCAGGGTCAGACGTGTTTAGATGTTCGGCCTCTCTGGTTTCCATCAGCTGATCCATTAAATAAATAACACAAGAAAAGAAACCAACCACCAACATCACACAGCACATGGAACTCTAATGAAATAACAGTGTTAGACACCGATGTGTGTGTGCGGCCTCAGACTTTGTGGTAATGAGACTATAGACTATAATACACACACACACACACACGCACACACACACGCACACACAGCTAATGGAGTTGGTGGCTAAACCAGAGCTACTCCAGATAATTACTCTTCAAAAACATTACTATATCCTCACACACACACACACACACACACACACACAATATAATTATATACACACCTGCATTTTGGAATATATTCAATCTTTTGGAATAAAATTAAGATATAACTCAATGTGTGCTGCAGAAAGCACACTGCTATTAAAATTAGCATAGGACGTTTTTGGGACTAATTTAAATGTCAAATAAGCCAGAAAAAAAACATGCCAATCAGCTAGCCTTAAACTAATAAAACATACAAAACAGAAAACTGTAATAGGAAAGGTTTAACATTGTCCTGAAAAATACAGCATGTGTGTTTAAAAATTCATTCCTCAATACCCAAAAGGTATTTTAAAACGTCATCACCATACAGGCACAATAAACACACTGGGTTTGTGGACGGCTCTTATGAGTGCTGCTCTGGCACGGTGGTTATAAACCAGATTATTCTGGTTCAACCACATGAAGCTATACTTTTATTTTCTTCCAAATTGCAGTGCTGTTGGAGGATTACACGTGTGACACGTTCAAGCTTGGTGGTTTACTGTACCTGTGCAGGTAACATGCAACATTTAACTCTTGCACATAATACTTTATAGAGCCTATATAACTGGTATATTTCCTGCGCTAACTAGTGCTAGTTGGCTAATCACACACAGATAAATTATAGAACAAAGCTAACCTATAGATAACTAGGTTAGCTAGTTATCTATAGGTTAGCTCCAAAGCGCCGTCCACCAACCCAGAAGCTAACAACACTGGCAAAGACTAAACTATAAAGCTAAAGTCACCGACCTGTCAAGTGTAAGCTAGCTGCTTAGATACCCATCTCCTAGTCAATGTCTTCAAATGTTACATTTTTATAACCTGATCTTTACTATGTGTTTAAAGTTTGAGGGAGCAGCTAAATCGGTTCGTGATGGAGATTTAAAGAGATAAACTTTGATTAAAGTCGCTAGTTTAGCCTCATGCAGGCTTAGGGATTGATCAGTGACCCTCTAGCAACCACCGGTTGCTAAGGAAAATGTCCATTCCCCAACAAAAGTAAAGTAAGTACGTAAAAGTTTATTTGTGTAGCACATTTCACAGACAGACATCGCAAAGTGCTTCACAAGAGAGGTAACAAAAATACAATCCAATCATAAATGCATCATAAAAGCCCTGGGCTTTAA
Source organism: Perissodus microlepis (assembly GCF_051167445.1). Lineage (NCBI taxonomy): Eukaryota > Metazoa > Chordata > Actinopteri > Cichliformes > Cichlidae > Perissodus > Perissodus microlepis. Next base: position 33,054,826 of record NC_140480.1, read on the forward strand.
AATGTGCTAGTGTCAGTGGTAAGGCACAACTTTGTAAGTTCTTAGTTTCCAGTTTGTCAGGCACGTTTTTCATGTGTTTGCAGACAAGTTGGCGTCTCCCTTGCATATTACAGGAGATCATGGCAATCTACAATTCATTTTAGACAGCAAGCTTCAAGCTACAGCTCGCCAACCGCTGGGGGAAAACACATTTTCTCTTGAGTATCTGGCAGTTCAATGTAGTCTCCAGCCGGCCTCTATGCTTGTGCGATTGCAGCCGTAACATTTTTTATTTTTTCCAGAGATTTGATTGTTAAGCTGCCTAAAAATATACAAACTCAAAGCATCAAATTATAATTTAATGTGTTGCTGATTTCAGTGTATTTATTGGTAGCACTTGGCCTGAAGCACTTGAATCCCCAAAGCTATGACTTCAACCTACAACCCTGATAAATGGATCAGAAAATCATCATTTTGTAAGTAATGAACCATAAAATAAATAGTTTTTCAGTTTGTTTCAGCCTGAAAACATAAAAGGTGTTTTTAATTGAACTTAAGGCTACTGCTTCTTCCTGCCCTCTGCCTTTCTCCCGTTCTCACTCTTATTCCTTTTGTTTTATGGGTCTGGCATGAAATCTGTTGTCTAAGCAGAAAATAAGCATCCATTCTTATATAAAAGCCAGTATGCACCATGAAATAACAGCCAGGGGGCAACAAGCAAAGGCTGGCCATTAAAAAAAAGACAGGTAGAAAAAAATAGCTCTCAAGAGCTTACACAGGAAATTTATTATAACGTCCAATTTTCCCAGCACTAATCCCATCACAGCTGAGTCCTGAGTAGGAATTCTTACGGATATCGCCTTTAAATGTGCAGTAGCTTCAGTGTAACTTAGATCCCTTCTAAGAAATGATTGCATATTTTCATATTTTCTTTGTCAGTAGCTGCAACACATCGTTAAACTCCCACTGCAGTGTATAGCTTGTTCTACAGTAAATGGTACTCAAACTAATATGTTAAATAATAAAGTCATGATTGGTATTGTTGCACTTTTATGGCTTGCTGTGAGGCTACAATTAATTTATTTTTATAATCGATTAATTTGTTAATAGCTTTTATGCTTGAACAGCAGCGATGCCAAACAAAAGGTGGAAATACTTTCTTTTCTATCAGCCTGAAGCAGAACATCTTTTGCGACTTCTCGCTGCCATTTCAAACAAAACCAGGACTGCGAATGTAAACGGGCCAACGGGAAACTCGTTCATTCATCACACAGTCCTGGTGACCTTTAACCTCGCTATATATTAAGGCCGCACTGACAGAAAATCCAAACAAAGTGTACTCCCATGACTGACAGCCAAGTCACGCTGCATTTAACCGCACTGAAAGCTATATTTATCCTCCACTAAGGTCATAAAGAGCTCACAAAGTAAACACTGATTGGATACATTAACTCAGACGGCGCTGGACTTCATCCATTAGAAATAAAGACGAGCTGAGGGAAACGGGAGGGGATGACAGCGGCTTGATGGATGGTAACCAGATTAATTCTGTGGTTTTACACACAGAGTTTAAAGTGGACCAATTACACTCATATTAAAACAGTAACACACGTAAGTCCTCTGTGATATTTAGGGATTATGTCAAGGAGGAAAGGCAAAACCTCACTTACCAGACAAATCCTGAAGATAAAAGTGATGCGGAAGAGCCGGCTTCACTGAATCAACATTAGACAGCACTCAGTCCACGGAAGTAGGAAAAGAACAACTGATCATTTTAAGGTAACTTCAAGCAGACAAAAAGTCAGAGAGGCAGTGGATGGATTCCCCACCGACCCGAGACACGAAACAGATGAAACAGAAAGCAGTGTCAAAAAGATGAGAGAAGCGGACGTTGATGCTAGGATCTTCACAGGAGGGGAAAAAAGTCCCCGAAGCCCAGCTACAACGGGAAAAGGCCAAAAGTGAAGCTGCTATAGAGAGCTCGCATCCTGCTCCAGAATCAAACAGACGATCATCCGCAGCCGTGCACCAGAAACGGAGAACGGAGGTTAAACCGAGTTAAAAGCTAAATGCAGTAAATATGTTAAATGCAAAAATAAACAGTATGAAATGTGTCTGTTCAATAGTAATAAAGTTACCATTGCATGAACACACATACCTGCAACTTCACCCAATCTTTTCCTCAACATACTTGAATCTTTAAAACAGTCGTTTTATAAAATGTAACAGTATGAGTCCACTTTATCATTGGGTGACAGGCCACTTCATTAGGCACACTTAACACAAATACCTGATCAGCCATCAAAGTTTTGGAGACAAAAGGCCAGAGGTCATGGGGGAATAGGCAGACTGCTTCGATATGATAGGAACATAACAAGAGCTCAAAGTTACAACCAAAGTGGGCAGAAGATCATCTTTAAATGGCAGGTCTGGATTTCTGAATGAGTTTTGTCTTTATTTTTACATATTTGGTGATTTGTCGCCTTGAAAATTCAACTACATGCACTTACTCCCTTTTTGCTGTGCTGAACACTGATATTACGGATGCCGAGGATCCCTGGAAATGTAGGGTCGATGTTTAATACTATAGAACAGGGGTAGGCAACTCCACACCTCGAGGGCCGGTGTCCTGGAGGGTTTAGATGTGTCCTTGATCCAACACAGCTGATTCAAATGGCTAAATGACCTCCTCCTGAAGTTCTCCAGAGGCCTGGTAATGAACTAATCATTTGATTCAGGTGTGTTGCCCCAGGGCGATATCTAAAACCTGCAGGACACCAGCCCTCGAGGCCTGGAGCTGCCCACCCCTGCTATAGAACAAAGAATCAGCTGCATGTTAAAAAGAGGCTTTAAAAACCCCAAAGTGAGCCTTTGTGATTTCAGAATATTTCCCCCTGTTAACCACTGCTGTTGCATCACAGCCTCCAAACAACAGCATATCAGAAATGTGTTAAAGAACCGGCAGTAATTTAAAAAGTTTGAGAAACAGTGTGAACAATCGATAGTGTGAATACTGTGACATTAATGAGCTGCAACATGGGAACAGTGGCATGGTACAGGACACCCCACCCGGCTATAAACAAGGTGACTCCAACACCTGAAGACCTTTTCTGTCCTAAACTCCGGGATCATTAGCCTCTGATAAACCCCATTTACCTGATGCCTTCAGCTGCGAATGCTAAAGCAGCTACTTTCAAACCTGTGAAGTCTGTCCAGAGCAGGGGGGGACACTGAAGTCTGCTGCTGTTTCAGTCATTAACAGCATTAACAACAACGTTTGACTTGTACTCCAAAGTCAGAACGATGGAAAACAAGAACAGACAAAGATTTACCAACTCTGATGTTGGTTCATTAGAGAAAAACAAGCCTTCCTATATTTAATATTCACAAAGAACCAGAGAGAGTTTATTATTTTTTTAGCACCTTATGTTCCAAAAATTGAAAAATGTGACTGCAGTTAATTATTACTGATTTCACTGTATAACAGCTAGGATAGGCTCCAGCCTCCCGTGGCCCTGAGTTGGATGAGCAGGCGATGGATGGATTCTATCTTTTTAAATCTACGAACCAAAGCTTTCAGATTTCAATAGCAGAACATGTGCAGAGGATGGATAGTTGCTATATTGGGCAAAGGATGAGAAACTTGGAGCTCCGAGGCAGGAGGGAACGAGGAAGACCTCAGAGATGGTTCATGGATGCAGTGAAGATCTCCCTTTTAACAGGAAGAGTCCTCCAGCAGAACCAAGTTCAGGGACGGGCAGCCATGTGCTGCGAACAGCCGAAGGTGGGGTGGGGGTGGGTGGGTGAGTGGAAGGAAGCAGGAGAGCACAGAGACACAAGGACAAAACACAAACTACAGACAGAAGTTCATGACATGCAGCAGTGAAAGGAGGGGGGGTGGGGGAGAAGTGCTCAGAGCATGAGGGGAAATTCCCAGCAGCCTGAACCTATAGCAGCAATTAAGGGAAGGTTCAGGGTCACCTGATACAGCCCTGCATACAGGAGCCGTTTGACACAGCTTGAGATTAAAAAACAAAATCCACAATTATGTCCCACAATAAGCGGCTAATGAGCGTAATAATTAGCGAACAAAGACGTCCTGCTGTAATCTTTGTTGCTGCAAATGTTCGTGCCATCCGCTCTCACAGTCCAGATCAGATACGAGCTGAAACATGCACGGATGGATTTGACAAAAATACCGTTTTTAACCAAGAAGGAGAAATCTACTTTTTCCAATTAATATTTTTTAATGTAACTGGAAAAAATGTAGAAAAACATTGTTCGAATTACAGAATCCAGTGAAGGTTTTCTAGCCACGGTTGATTATTATAGTTGCTTTTTTCAACTTTAAAAGCAGGATGCACTTGGTTCTATCCACTGAAGCCAGGAGAGCGACAGGTAATCTGGGAAAATTGTGGGCTTCAAGGAAGGTCACCTTAAAGAGGAGATTTAAAAAGAAAAAAAAGAAGAGCTAAAACTGAAAACATAAAGACTCGTTTCAAAGGATGAACTGAAGGGCTGCATCAAGGCCGACGCTGAACGGAGAATCGTGTAAATCTACTCCAGTGGAGTCCGAGAATAAAAAACACGGAGCTGGAAATGAGCAGAATAAATGTACTTTAAGTTCAGCGTTAAAAAAAGAAGAAAGAAACTAATGCAAGTACACACAAACGAGCAGTCTGAGGCTTGAGCTTTGAGCTCACAGGCTTTACATGCTCACCTCTTTATTTAAACACTGCCAGCTCTTAATACGAGCATTCGCTGCTGTAACAGCATCATTTCAAACCAAAATACACAAACACAAGAGCGAGGAAGAAAAGGAAAGTGAAAATGGAGAAAGCGCTGGATCTGTTTCTCTGCAGCTTCTGGATGCTTCTTCTGTCCGTTTTCTGATTTCAAAACGTCCTCATTTAAAGGTGCTGTAACTTAGCAACTAATGCATTTTCAAAAGTGGGCAGTTTATGCGTTTAAGTGTCTCGTTTTGCAGCGAGAGGAGGAAGAAGAATGCTTTTACGCGTTCCAGCCCTTCTCTGCAGAGCGCACGGGGAGCGAGGTTTAAAATAGGACTGCAACTTAAACCCGACTGCCAGCTGCTCCAACGGCGAGCTCGGTAACCAGGTGCAGATTAGAAAATCAGCCCAACAGATAAATATGAGTACAGTTGTGATCTTATCGCAGCTTTCTTGCCGATAAAACCTGTTCTTCATGTCTCATATACCCAAGAATAACCCTTTCACCCGTGCACAGAGGAGCCATCGTGTCTGCCGCTTTCACGCATGTAACACACCTAAACACGAACCTTTGTTCACATCCGACTTTACAGGAATTACAATTTGTCACAAGAAGATCTGCGGATCACAACACGCAGCGAATCTGAACATCAGAGGCCCACTCAGCCCTCCGCAGCTTATCTCGACGTGTTGCGAACACCGGACCTAAATATTTGTCAGGATAACATCAGTGTTGGAGCTCAGGGACACTTTAGCTCACTTTTAATGGCTTAAAAGAACCAAAACAGACGACAAGCGCCAAGGAGTTCGTGTTCGAGTCTAAACAGACGATAAGAGAAGAAACTGATGAAATAAAAGCCTTTACTTTACAGTCCTATGAAGCATTTGTATCTGGGTTTATACGTTTCCGAGAAATCGATCTGAAAAGTCCTGGGAAAACATCACAGGAGTGGAAACTCTGTGATTTCTGCTCAATCAAGAGGCAAAAACAGTGTTATGCTCCTTTAATGGCCTGAAAGAGCTGTAATGTTGACTGTTGGACACCACCCTGAATGCACGCACACACACACACACACACACACACACACACACACACACACACACACACAACGTCCCTGTTGGTTCATAAAACATTTCTAAGACTCGGCAGCTGCAGAGCGATGCCCCCCCTCCACACACGGGATGTGAAATCACTCGTGCGCACACACACTTGTATTTAACTTTGGACTCCAATGATTCAAAGATTCACAGGAATGCACAGAAACATGCAGGATGTTGCAGCAGTTCAGTGAAAGTTCAAACACAATGCAGGAATTTGACTCTCACTTCTAATTCACACCATCCTTCACAGACAGGTGTAGCGATGACAACAACTGCAGAACCGTTAATTTGATAAGCGGCAACACGTCTGACGGAGGGAAGAATCTAAATTTGAACATTTTTAGTTGATTTTGAGCCACCGCGTGCAAAACATCTGACTGGGAGCAGCTTCGTTTTGTCACTGCTGGTGCAGTAAAAGCACGGCGTGGACAGGCCTCCCCAGAGCCCTGACTTCAAAACTATCGAAGCAGCGCAGGATCCTTCGAGAAACCTGAAGAACTGAAGACTGAAACAGTTACAAGAAAGACTGGCTTTAGAGAGTTCAGGGTGACAACAAGAGGAACGGCAGCTGTCTTCATCTGGGTTTTGTTTTTGTTTGGGGTTTTTGTTCCTTTAAAATATTTGTACATTTTTTTTAAGCTGAATCAGCTTCCAAGAGTTCAAATAGCCTCTTTCACAACTGTGTGAAACTTATCAAAACTGGAAATGAACACATGAGATGTTGAAATCATAATGTGGAACATTTTTACACGAGAACTGCTCAAAACACTTTAATTTCTCACTTTCACTTCTGCTTATTTTGAGTGTTTCACTCTGTTTTAAATGCATCAGTGTGAGATGGTTTGGAGAGTAGAAGCAGTCGGACAAATGCAGCTGAAGCTAAATGTGAAAGAGAAACACGAAAAGGTCATTAGTACTTCAGTAAAGAACATGAGTAAATGTACATACGGCTACAAACACACACACACACACACACACAGAAAGTCACATGTATGTCTTTGACCCTGGCCTCTCTAAGGCCAAATCACACATGACCGCACACATCCAGCTGCTAGAGGTCAGGAGGCATCGAGGGAGGAAACCAATAGCCTCAGCTGATTGTTTCCTGCCTGTTCCTCAGCTCATCCTGAGAGTGTGCGTTTGTACTTGTGTGCCTAGCTTTGTGAGGACCCTTGTCCATTTTAGTCCTGTCATCAGGACACAAGTGGAAAGTGGGCACTATTTAAATGGTTTCAGAGTTCAGGGAAGGATCGGGTTCGGGTTGAATGTTTGCGGGTTTGGGAACACGGGGTTCTAACAAGGACACCAGTATGTGTTTTACACCGGTGAAGCCATCACATCGGATAAGAGGCTGCCTATGAATCGTGCCTTGTTGTGTCAGATCTGATAGCAGTGAAATGAAGTGAAGTGAAACCCTCCTGATGGTGAAAGACCAGATGTGACAAACACAAATACTCCAAATATTCCAATGTTTGACAATCGGATTTAGCCCGGTTTGGACAACGGCTCCTTTATTTAAACACAGTTTAGATTTACAATTCATTGATTAGAACAGGGTGTGTACTTCTTATATCAACTAAAGTCCTTGCGAGCAGATTAGAGACGGACACGTATTTTAACACCGTTCAGCTGCAGGTTCGCTTCTTTTTATCAAGACAAATAAATGTTCTTCTCAGCTGTTGAAAAGCCGACACGACACAAAGAGGCCGAGCACAAGTTTATACTTCAAGCCTTCAAAACGGAGCATGAGATCACGAATGCCTCATGAAGTTATTGTACAAACCATCAAACTTGTGAAGAGCTCACTGAAAGGGTCACTTTGCACTATTTGCAGACTAATTAGAGAAAATCTATCCCTGTTGTTCCAGTTAGGCTGTGGAATTGAGTGACTTTGGTCAATAAAAACTATGATAAAAATGTTTATGAACATTTTCAAACAGCAACAACTATAAAACTAAATGATGACTAACAATTAAAGTAATTTGTGTTTAATGCGTCTGCAGCGTTTGTGAAATCACAGCCTGCAGCTTCCTCCTCGTCCTCAGCACATTTGTCTGAACTGCTGCACAAAAAGAAGCTCTTAGCATCCATCTCTAATGAAGCTGATGGCTCTAGGAGGACACTGATGAACTAACTACACTCATCTACACATTACCACAAAATATTAGACAATCAGCATTAAAAACCGGCGCAGGCAGCAGCGGGGATGGCCGGTGGCTCGTCGTCAGGTGACGTTAATGTTTCTGTCGTAAATCTTTCACGTTGCCGTCCGAAGGAGTGAGACGGTCCCAGAAACAAGTGAACTGCTCTGTTTAAATCGTGGCTGCGTTCACGTCCGTGTTCAAACAGACAGGAAACAGGATTTCAGTGAGCAAGCTGCTGCTCTTCAGCGGAGAGGTGCTAAACGCTATGTGAGGAAAAGTGAATCGACTCCAGGAGCCAAAGTCAACACTGAGCCGGCCCTGAGGCTGTAAAACCTTGGACTAAACTAACTAACTGATTATAAAGCAGTTAAAATACACCTGCTGCATGAAATGCTGCCAGTGCATCAGGACTGATAATCTAATAAATTCATAAATGATGCATCAGACTTTTATGACTTCATAAGTTTTTTTTTTCCTTCGACACTTTAAAAAGGCTCCGTGTGTCTTATTCTTCGACTCTGCTGCAGCAGTTCAAAGCAGCCTTTCTTCATCCTACACCGCTCTGCTGCTCCTGAATCCATCCTCTGTCTGCAACAAGCCATTTCAGCTTCTCTACCTTTCGGTCGCCCTCCCCAAACAACACCGCTACTTCAAGAACTGCCATTCTGTGGATTTCCTGTTCCACAGGAGGCACTCCAGCATGAATGGGACCCTATACAGCATTTATTTTGGTTTAAGGCATGAAGCAAGCCACAAAGAAATCCTATAGGCACTTCAACGAGTTCCCTATTTACACACACGGAAGCTTCTGTTGTGCGTTTGCTTCTAACTTCTTGTTATCCTTTGTGGGAGTGAGTTTAAAATCCATCCACCTCTTTTCCACTTCAGAGTTATGACTGTGCCGTCACAAGGCGAGAGGCAGGGCACATCCTGATAGGCTGCCAGTCTGCCACAAGGCTGAGACAGAATAAAAGACAACCATTCACTCTCAGTTTCACATCTACAACCAATTTAGAATCACCAAATAACCTGATGTGTACGTCTTTGGACTGTGGGAGGAAGCTGGAGTTCATGCATACACGGGGGGAACGTACCCACTGCACACAGAAAGGCCCCAGCAGGCCACTGGATTCAAACCCACGGTATTGTAGCTGTGAGGGGGCGGTGCTAAAAGTGCACCGTCATGCCCTCACTTTTAAAAATCCTTGATGGACTTAATTATATGTGTTAACATACATATTTGTGAAAACTAAAATTTTTATTTTGTTTTTCGTCAAGAAAAAGGTGTAAAAATACATTTTAGCAATTTAACACCAGCTTCAGTAGGATGAGATTAGCAGCTCTGCCGTCCCTTTAAGCCAACCTTCACCTAAACAGAAGGTTTGAACAGCAGGTGGGCGGGGCCACTGTGCTGAGATGACGATGATAAGGAAATCCTTTATCTATGACATCATATATTCCCAAGAATAGAAAAAAGCTCTTGGTAACAGCAGTAAGAACATTCTGGGATTACGCGTACATGCACTGATCTCATTTATTTGAGACTCTGGTCACGCTTAGTATGAGCATCCACGACTGGAACATAAGAGGCCGACTAACTTTGATATGTTTATCTCATTAGGACGGGTACTGGGGAGGATCTGAAACTGAAGTTTCAGATAGAATCAGTTTGAAGTACACGCTGGTGCACAGAAAGATGACGTCATCGCAGCAGCAGGACCGGCTGGTCTGGCTGTAAAACGTCTTCACAGACAGAGTCAGAGGTGAAACGCTGCCGGCAGAAATATCATATCAGGGTCCGTCTCGCACTGCTGACTCAGCGTTCTCTCAGCGCTGACTCTGCCAATGACTCAATGTGACAGAGTGCGAGTGTGCGTTTTTAGACTCTAATTGTACATTAACAAACAATGCCGTGTGTTACAGGGAGACAAAGCACTCTGGATTAAATTGCACACGTCTGCCCGCTCTGATGTCTAACACACACAAAAACACGCCGCTGCAGGTGACACTATGACCTGATTTCGACAAAAGGATAATTAAGAACGCACATGAGGTCAAATACACACACACAGACACACTCATATCAAATCAATGCTCCATAATAAGACACACTGGTGGATTTCCAATAGCAGGATAACAACAGCCCTTCACCTGAAGGACTACAGCTGCGCGTCAAGTAACGATCCAAATATTTACGCTTTTTTAATGAAGTGCCGACTCGGCGTCCGTCTTCATTCCACTCCACGGCTATGGCAGCACTCAAACACTGGACAACAAATGACTGCAGATTGCAGCCAGTAACTGGGAGCTCAACCAAACAGAAAGACGCAAATGTTTCCGCAAAGAACGTGAGATGACCCGATGCAAAACACGACTCGCCGCAAACGCGTTTAAAGGCAGCCGTGCGGATGTTCGCTCTGTCTGTGACGTCCTTTCAAACAGATTTAATCATGACTAAATACTGCGTGAACGAGCCAGAGCAAAAGCAGTCCTCCTGCGGAGGCAGACAGCTGTGACCTCTGACCTCTTCACTTGAATAGTGATTTTAGGCCTGCAGCCAGAATCAACATCACTAAGATGGCAAGTTATTTCTTCAGTTAATCGATTAAATGTTTTGCCTTAAAAATGTCAGAATAACAGAAATTATGCAGTTTATCCACGAAACGAGTCAAACCAGCCCCTCAGACTGAGACTTTTACCAGTTTACTATGTTTTCAGCGAATCGCCACCTCTGATTAATTTATCAGTAGATGACTTGGTCACAGCTTAGTTCACTGTTGTAGCAATCCTCCATGGACTCCAGCTCCACCCTTTCTACTGCAGCTGATGGGAGAAGTCCTCCTTCCGCTCCTTCTGCTGTGAGCTGGAGCTCCACTCCAAGGAGAACCCTCAGCAGGTGGAGAACTGTGCAAGCAGGACAAAGGCCATCATCAGTGGCTGCAGTCCAAAAGGGTGGAGTTGGAGTCCTTCGAACCACGGGATAAGAGTCTCTGTGAAGACCCAGCTTTATGCTTTATGACTTTGTAAATAAAATATTTGCAGAAGATAAAGTAATGAGTAGTTTACTTAAATAATCCCTTCAGGAAGTAACTGCATTTGCTTTTTAGGAATGATTTTCAGATGTTCAAGTTGTCATTCAATCATAAATTTTGTAACTGTTTCTGTTTTTGAAGGATGCATCTTTCCAGGTAAGATGCAAAACCATAACTCTGCCAATAACACACCTAGAAGCTGTTTGCCAGTCATAAAACATTAAAAACTGAAAACCAGTAAAGCATGACTGGCATGATGAGATTAGATGCCAGTCAAGAGTGGTAGCGCCGTGTTTGAAAATAGTGTAAAACCTTCCAAATGTAACTAACGCTGTAATCACAATGTGAAGAAACGATGACATCTGTGTGTGGTGATGAAGCGCTATCAGCTAAAGCTGAACTTGGGTCTGGCTGTACTTTTGTGTAATACCGGTTTCTACCATAAGGTGGCACAGCAGGTCAGCCCAGCAAGCCATTAACAGCACTTTCTTACTTATAACTGGAGCTAGGGGTGGGCGATATAAACAATATACGATAGAAACGATATAAATTTGGACAACGATAGAGATTTTGACTATACCGCTCTATCGCGATAGCGCATGTTGATGATGTCATCAAGCTGCACCCGTTTTGGTCGAAAGCATCGCAGTGGCTACAACCATTATCATCTGCAAATTATGCCAACAGTCATAGCAAAGAGATGAAGCACTTTTGAAATATGGGGAAAGCCAAAAACTGCGCTTCCTCCACTTCCGTAACACTGATTCATTAATGTTGAATTCTCTTGCAGCTGCTCTATTCCCATGTTGTTGCAGTATATTAATAACTAACCTTGTATTGTGGATGAATAATCTCAGTTGTTCTCCTGACTGAAGTTTGGCCCGTGTATAGCATCCTGCTATGCGATTACATTTGTCCCTGACCACCAGAATCCCTCACGTTAACTTTTAATGAGTGGAAAAAAAGTTGGCGTTCATCCTCCAGCTTCACTGTGCTAATGTTATGCTAACATAGCTGTGTCGCTAGCAATCACGTAGCACAACATTATATACCAGGTAGTCCAACTTCCGTAAGTTTTCTGTCTTCATTTATGTTGGAAGTGGTAGCAGAGCTGTACGTTTTAATTAGTTTCAAAAATCTCTCAGTCAGAACATGGTATGAAATGTTTAGGTGGAAACTAGCGAGCTAACTTCCTGCTAACTTCTAACTCTGTTAAATTTAATAAATTCTGTTTTCATGGATGCCTGGATGTTAAACTTAATTGTTACACCTGGTAAAGCAGCAACGCTGATGATTTTAGACCATTTTTAACTCTTAGTGTTCGTTTGACTTTGGGACCTGAAGTAGACGGAGTTTTGGACCCAGATTACTCCGCGAAGCTCCTCACTACTGCAGCCGTAATGCTCTGACAATCCATCAAGCAGTGCGGCTTACCAAAGTTGTACTAAAACATTTTTAACAGATTTCTGCAGCCAAAATCGGTTCGAGGTCAGTAAGCACAACCAGAATTCATACATAAGGCACACTCTGGATTTTTCAGAAAATTAAAGGATTTTAAGTGTGCCTTATAGTGTGGAAAATACGTTATACAGAAGAAAAGAATATATCGCGATATATATCGTTACCGCACATGCTTCAAATTATATCACGATATGACTTTTAGTCCATATCGCCCAGCCCTAACTGGAGCCCCACAAAAGACAAACCTGATGAGGAAATTAGAGTAAAAAAATAATAATGACCGTGGCTCAGGGGGTTGGGAAGCGTATCTGTAACCGGAAGGTTGCCGGTTCGATCCCCGGGCTCTCTGTCCTGGTCGTTGTGTCCTTGGGCAAGACACTTTACCCTACCACCTACTGGTGTTGGCCAGAGGGGCCGATGGCGCGATATGGCAGCCTCGCTTCTGTCAGTCTGCCCCAGGGCAGCTGTGGCTACAACTGTAGCTTGCCTCCACCAGTGTGTGAATGCGAGAGTGAATAAATAGTGGCATTGTAAAGCGCTTTGGGTGCCTTGAAAAGCGCTATATAAATCCAATCCATTATTATTATTATTATTATTATTATTAAAAAGATCAGCGTACGTCTGAAAACACCGCCCCCTTGTATTGGGACGTTTTTGTCTAAACCTGACTGAGAGGAATTACAAAAACAAACCTTTAAATAAATGAACAAAAATTATCTCCAGTGCAAACTGATGCGGGTACAGCTGGCATGTTACAGCATGGAACAACAACATGTAATCATTTCAGAGCAGTTAGGGCAGCAGACCTCCTCGTGAGTGAACATCGAAACCTTATTTTTTGCATGAAACTATTATCTCAGTGGAAAAAAATGAACATGATGTTAACTAAACAGATAAGTCCAACATATCATCTCCTATTGCATTCCTGAGACGCCAACTTGAAAATGAAACCTGCTATGGACTTTCAAAAGCGCACACACATTTGTACTGCACTCTGTGCGTGTCTTATAGGCTCCAGGGTTGGTAGTTCAACTCCCTCTGGAGCTGAACTGTATCCCAAAGCGAAGGCAGATTAGCTCCAGAGGTGCCTGCAGACTGGACACACACACACACACACACACACACACACACACACACACACACACACAAATGGAAAAAGTGATGCCGAGATAAAGCAGCAGGCAGGAAAGTGAAGCTCGGTCTGGAAACACGTTGCAGCTTCACAGCTGGAAAACTGCAACTTTACGAGATGCATTACAATCACAAAGAGTACGTTACACTAACAGAGAGGCCGAGCGAAATGTGAAAAGCACGCTTCCTCCAGAGGATCTGGAGTTGTTTGGCATTCGTACAGCTGCATCCAGCTGTGCTCCATCTACACGCACCTGTAAGGAACATTAAAGTTTTACTTCCAATGTTTCTGCTTCCGCATTTAGTGTGAATGATTCAGGAAAAACAAACATTTGGTGCCTTTCGGACATTTTATATCATTACCATCCTGAAACTATGACTCAGCTCACAGTACTGGGCTGTATTATTAAGAGCAGAGTGGCATTTAGAGTGATTTTTACTTAATGAATACACAATTTAGTCTTTTTGCACAAAAACATGCCACAACAATTAGTTGTTGGCTTGTTTTTTGTTAAGCTTCATGTTGATACTGGACCATCACCTTGAACACCAGGACGTTGTCCCATGTTTTCTCATTTTACACCAAATAACTCAAATAAAAAAAAGTTTTATTTGTTACACAGAACCTGCTTTAAGCACAATAAAAGCTGATTTCAGTGACGAGCTAAAGAATCTAATCAAATAATTCGAGCTGTTCCAGCCCAGTGTTTATTTTAAAAAGTGTTTCATCTCAAAAAGGCTGAGAACAAGCATTAATGAGCTGCAATAGCGAGTTATAACAGTCTGATTTACTCTGTGGTGTCTTTGCCTCGTTTTAAAGTCATTTGTTTTGCTCCAAAGAGGCATATTTCCCACCCCTCTGCGAGTGAAAGCAGCTGCAGGAATCATTAAAATCCCCACCTGCCTCGACATGAACGTCTTTCACAAGTGGATGTAGACATTTGTCCAGCGCTGCAGTGAGTCACTGTTTGCTAGAGAGCAAGAGTTTGGAGTTATTTGGATGGCAAGTACAACTACAGGCTGCATATAGATTAAAAAATGGAGGACATCTGTAAAATGGCGCTAAACATAAAGTGTAGCTGAGGCTGATGGGAATGTCATTAGTTCTGCTGAACTAAGTGAAGTGCTATAGGCACATGGATCTGATCCACGTTTATGTTTTAGAACTTCTTTGCATGTTCCTGTGGTTTGCACGGTCATATCTACTCTCTGAGCTAAGCTGTGCATTCTTCTTTTACCTTTGCAGCTTCCTCCTCGCTTCTAGATTCATCATTGCTGCTTCTGGCCACAGTAACATGCTAACAAGTGCTTTAACTTAGTGATTACTCCAGTACTTAAAAATCATCATCAGTTCTTATTGAGGTCCATCGTTGGGTTGGGCAGCTGTGAGCATTTGGTGAATAGAGCGTGATGATGGAGATCAACTGAGTGATGTTTCTCAGAGGACCATTTTTGAAAACAACTGAAAAATACTTTACAGAAACTACTCAGACAGTGAGATTGAGATCGGAGCAGCAGCAAGATAACCAGCCAGTTTAATTCCTGTCTTTTTAACCTCCCCTCCATTCTAAAAGCCCAGTTTCTTCTGATTGGTCAACTTCCAAAAGCCAGCTGAGGGGCTGCACCCGTTCTTCATAAGCATGTAATGAAAAATCAACGAGTACGATGTTCAGAGCAGTCGGGAATCCGCTTTTCTGTCACTGCTAGTCTATTGACTATGTGCACGTTAGCATATGCTACTTCCGGTGCAGAAACTCCTGTGGGGAGCTTTGTTTCCGGTGTCCTATTCGCGCCCTGTTTACGGTCCAAAACAAGTTAAGCAAATGAACGAATCAAGCGGCGATTTACATTTCTATAGATGTCTTGGGCATTTAACCAATATATCTGTAAATGATGTTCATCGACTTGTCGATATTTTTTTCCCCTGCGCCTCAGAGCAAAAGAGAAAAGGGATTCAAATGTTATATTTCTCAGCTGTCCCTCGTTTATCGCGGGTGTTATGTTCTAAAAATAACCAGCGATAGGTGAAATCAAGTAGCCAATTTTATTTTTTGACGGTGCAAAACGTTTCGTTGACATCGTGGACATACAGTACTGCACTTCAGAGTCACACTGCTAACGATCGATGCAGCGATTCTGTACTGTACAGGAGAGACGGAGGAGATCGTCTGCAGCGATCAGGGCGCAGGACACAATGTGACGTAAAAAAAAGCATGCAAACTTGCACTAAAAAAATCTGCGAAACAGCGAGGTGAAAGGTGAACCACGTTATAGCGAGGGACCACTGTAATTTTGAAGGTAAGTCACAACATACCCTTCGTACATACTAATGTATAGAAACCAGCAATCATTCATTTTTTGTGTGGCTTTTTTTCACGGTTTGTTAACATGCTGTGTAGGTGTGTACTTGACTAGCTGATATCAACATAACGGAGGAAACATCTGGTTTGACTATTCTTCACCTGTAGTCTGAATGCTGAACATTTGCCTGTTTAAATCATGAGACCAGTCACTATACAGAGATGTGCTTCTGAATGTGGACGATGTGTCTTCTTCTGCAGTGATGCAGTTCTGCTTGTGTTGAGTGATGTAAACAACTGATCGATCTAAACGCTTTAAACGTCAAAATTGATCATTGGATTTTTTTTATGACACAACAGCGGTGAGTGTTCCCACCTCTGCTCTTTGTAACTTAACGCAATCTTTCAGTTTTCGAGTTTTGGACATGGTTGTGGAGTATATCTTCGCAGTAGCGATTGACCGCAAAGTAAAGCTACCGGAAATGTACAACCCCACATCCGGTCTCAAACCAGGAAGTTAGCATTTTCTCGTGCACAGGGTCTATTTTCCAGCATTGGCTCAATGAGCTCATCTGCAAAAAGCAATCCGATCCCGATTACTGCCACCTGCTGGACTGGAGGGGAACACGTTGCTGCAAAGCCACTGGCAACACAGCTGTTTCACACAATTTAGACAAACAGTGTGAAGTGAAACAGTTCCATTCCTTAAAATTCCAAATAGTGTGAATGGAAAAGCAGCTAAATGTGACCCGTGTACACAATCAGATGAAATATTGAAATCAAATATATTTTTTTAACTCACAAAAATTGGTTCTGATACCAAACATCTCATCTTGGTCAGGTTCTAGACCAAAGTGCCAGATTCCAAATCATAGAAAAAGTCAACGCAGATCTCCATTGGAAAACATATTAAGTCTAGAGTAATGAAGGAATAATGAGGGACCAGCAGACTGAAGCTCTGGCAGGAGTAATACACTAATTTGAGCCAAACTGCAAATGGAACCGTGACTTTTTTTAAACTTAAAATGTCAAATCTGTTACCAAAACAACCGGAGATTCATTTCTTTTCCAATCACCTTAAAAATTTATGGACTAGTCATTACAGCTCTGACCAGATTTATGGAAAATCTTCAACTCTGGGACACGCTGCGGTCATCATCACCTGCTTGGCTTTTATTCATCTGCTGTTTGGACTTTAAAGATGTTTTTTTTTCTCGTTACTTTTTATATTTGATTCAAACTTAACTTCATTTTCGCTCTGATGTTTTTTTATACGATTCATTTGAGCTCTCCATTTTTTTTTTCTGTGCGCTGCCGTTATCTGATCCATGTCTCTCTGGAAAAGAGTTTCTGAAGCTCGCTCTTTGCAGATAATGTGTTTATCTGGGATATTGGTTAATCAGCTGGTTGTTGTCCTGGTGAAATGGGGAACGTGTTAGAAAAAACACACCATAAAACTGAAGAAGCTCCTGAGACGACTTCTTGAACGACGGTTCAAACAGAAGCTCTTTGTGTTTGTTTGCTTAAAATGATCAATCGATGCGATTAACTGATGATCAAAGTGCTCAATCCACCGTCATCTCTGATCAGTTTTTGCACTTTTCTTCACGTAGGTTTGGAGTCATTATTTAATCTCAAATTTGTCTCCTTTATTATTGATCTGAATCTGACCCTGCCATCGATCAGATTATTGATCACAGGATCAGTGTTTAGCTGAACATCTGTTTGGTAAGGACACATGTGGGGGAGACTTGCTGCTACTCCTGGCACCATTTACATTCAATCAGTCATTATCATACAGCCCATCACATCACTTATTGATCGTGTGATTATTGATCGCCTGTGCAGGTTGATTCCTCTTATTCTTCTTCTGCAGCAAATTTATGTTTTAATCCGTTTTTAATAACTGATTCTTTTTGTTATCCACTCGTTTCGCTATCTGGGGCCGTTTGGTCCTGAAAACCTGATTTGGACTGTTTGTTGTTAAACTGATCACATCATTGATCGACTTGTAAACACATCAGCAATCCTTTACCGGGACTGAGATCCAAACGTTACTTGAGGATCAGCGCGGTCTGTTTGGTCGGGATTCTGATTGATAACCTTCAGCCTGGTGTGACTTGAGTGTGTCAGGAAGAACATCGATCACCATGAGATCATCACGATCGCGGCTCTGAAATAAATCCCGACCCTGAACTCGCCGAACCGGGATCAGAAATGTGCCGGTCTCGGTTCCGTGAGCGGGGCTAGGGGCTGATCCAGAAGATCGAGGCTGCTCTTCGGCAAATGGGCAGTCGGATGAAGGCGGATTCAGAAAAACACAAACCCGAATTTGGTGCGTGGATCTCGGCAGCAGCCGGAGGTTCGTCCGCAGAGTTCGGGGCGACCATCGGACGCGTTTCCGGGGTTTCGGCTGCGGTTTTGAACGTTTTTCTGCCGCCTTCCCCCCCTTTGTTCTTCCTTAATGGATCGGCGTCTGGAGCTGTGCTACCTCCCAGACCCCCTCCTCCTCCTCCTTCTCCTCCTCCTCAGCCTCCCCCACCACTCTCCCCTTCACCACACACAGAAAAACACACACTTGCAGCTCAAAATCGCCTCTTTTACGCACCGAACTCCGCACTTTAAAATGGAGGAAAAACGCAGAGGGAAGCGGTCCGCTTGGTGCCGTAACACAGGCCGAACCCCGAGGGCGAAAGCAGCCCCTACCTGTGGTATCAACCAACCCCCAAGTCCCACTCCTTCATCCCCACTCGCAGCATTGAGAAGGAGGAAATTTCCACGCGTAAAAAATAAAGAAAGGGGGGAAAAGCAGGCAGCAGGAGCAGCTGACGAGCGGTGATGCGGAGGGCAAGCGAGGCGTTTTCCCCCCTGAAACATCCACACACTCATACACCCCTCTCCACAACCGCCACCACCCCGATACCCCCATATCTGCCGCCCGGACCTGGAGAACATCACCGGCCTCTCCACCTCCAAACACCACCTACCCCCTCCGGAACCCCTCAGACCTACCTGCACGGGGACGCGCAGAAAAGTCCGATCAGTTATTTAAATCCACACAGTCCCACGCGCTTCTGCTGCCTTTCTTCTTCTTCTCCTCACATAAAACCTGAGTGAGGTGAGCTCAGCTGGAGGCAGCAAGAGGAGCCCGCACAGGTCACCACAAAATCCTGCGGGTTTTAAAAAAGTGAGGAATAATCCAGAGAGCAGAGATCACAGAGCGCAGGAGCGCGGCGAGGTCTCCCATTCACACACAGCCTGCCTCGGCTTGGCTTGGCTCGGTCTGCCCCTACTCCACCACAGACAGCCCCCCAGCTGGAGCGTACCACTCTGCGCTGAGCTGGGAGGGGATACGGCCAATTAGAAGCGGTCATTTAAACCAATTATCAATAGATTAATCGGCTTATCAAAGGCTCGGTGCTCTTCTGAGGACGTTAGCGTTAACGCGGAGAGGAAACGAGCGTCGTTGAGAGGAATGGGACAGTGAGCGCGCTGTCTTTTTAATTGAAAACCAGCTGTTGTACCCCCTCCGAAAAGCCTCTCATGGTTCAGTCCAACTCCTTAATCTGCTGTTTTTCTCCTCCCAAAGCCAGATGTGGAGAGAGAAACTGAGAGAGAGACATATAAGTGCTGTGTGTGAGAGAGAGACCTATAGAGAGGTGCGGTGGAAATGTATAGCCTGCAAATGTATAAGAGAGAGAAAGAGAGGGGGTGAGGAGATGCATATCAAAATAAAGGGGGATGGGGGAGTGAAGAGAGATGGTGTAAAGACACATGGAGACGTGAGGGATAAAGAAACACAAATGAGAAACTGAGATGTATGAATGAGGGAGGGAAGAAGCAGAGCAGTGAGAAGAAACCGAAGCAGAGCGATCTAATGGAGAGAGAGAGACGCACAAACTGAGCAACACATTCAGGAGATTTCATTGTGCCTGATGATAAAATTGCTGCTGCGTCTCCCAACAGGTGTTGAGTCATCGAGAGATACTGAAAAATAACAATAAAAAAGTTTAACCCCGTAAAGCCCGGCACAGCAGATCACCTGCCTCCAGCTCATGTCTGCCACACCAACCTCCGCGTGTCCTCCTTCACCACT
Organism: Perissodus microlepis; assembly: GCF_051167445.1. Taxonomy (NCBI): domain Eukaryota; kingdom Metazoa; phylum Chordata; class Actinopteri; order Cichliformes; family Cichlidae; genus Perissodus; species Perissodus microlepis. The sequence goes on from NC_140480.1 coordinate 33,074,800, forward strand.
TCCAGGAATCTTCTCTGTGGTCTTCCTTTTCCTTCCTGCCTTCAACGAACTTTGTCCAGCTCACTACGCTTTCACTCGTGTCAAAAATCACCCCTGACACTCATCTCCACTCAGTCCACCCTGCCTGCTTTCTCACCCCCCCGGATATGTAAACACATGTATCTGTGTTGCTTCTGCTTTTCTCTTCAGTTCATGCCTCCACATCTCCGGCCTCTCCTCCACCTGCTCCATATTCTCACCACAGATCACAGAGTCATCTGCAAACACGATCGTCCACAGAGACTCCTTCCTGATATCATCTGTCATCCTGTCCATCACCACCCCAAACAAGAAGGGGCTCAAAGCCCATCCCTGATGTAATCCCAACCCCACCTTGAGCCCATGTGCCACTCCTACCTCTCACAGCTCACCACAGTCTCCCTGTCCTCATACATGTCCTGACTTCCTCATGCAACACCACACTTCCTCTCTTGGTACCAATATCATATCTTTCTCTCAATCCACAAAGACACAGTAAAGCTCCTTCTGACCAGCTCTACACTCCATCAACACACCCTCAAAGCAAACATCACATCTGTAGAGCTTTTTCTCAGCATGAAGTCACACTGCTGCTCGTGGATCGTCACCCACAAGCCAGTTTCCTCCCGAGGCCGGATAAATAAGGAAGGTAGAGTCAGGAAGGGTGTAAAATCTTTGCCAAATCAAACAAAACACACACGAGAAAAGAAATAAGATGGTATTTTAAGCTCTTAGTGTGATTTCTTTTTCTCTATCACACGTGATCATGAAGCCTCTGAGCACAGGTGTGAAAAGGACCCCCCAGAGTCTCACAGAGGAGACAGAATTAAATCAAGAGCGTTAATTAAAGTCTCTGTTTAGCTGTTTTAAGTTGCTTCTGCTGATTTCTGTCTCTTTATAGATATTTTAAGTCTTTTAAAGCAAGCTACTTTCAGCTGCTGCCTTACCACAGGCGTCGCCACAGCTGGCAGCGCCTGAGCGTTACGCTGGATGGCCTTTATGCATGCAGCAGGAATCAAACCAACAGCTTTTCTTATAAACGTGCTTTTAGTTGTTTTAAGTCTCTCTGTCGTAATTTTAGGGGTCTTTCTAATTTCTGTCTCTTATTTCTTGATGCTTTTGTGTCTTTTGTAGTTTTAAGTCTCTTTTTAATTGCTTTATGTCTTTATGATGTCATTTTAAGACTCTGTCATCATTTAAAGGCTCTTTGTAATGTTTTCAATCATTTTGTGGTTCTAAATCTTCTTTTTTGTAACCGTTTTCATGTCTGTAAATTTTTTAAGACTGTCATCATTTTTTAATCTTTTACATGTTTTTTTTTGTCTATTTATTTTTAATTTGCTTTATAGTTGTTTTCTGTCTCTTTGCTGTCATTTTTAGACATTTTGTAATCTTTTACATCATTGTGTAGTTTTAGATGTCCGTTTATATATTTCATAGCTTTGTCGTTTTTTTATGTCTCTTCTCATCATTTTAAAATTCTTTTTCTGGTCTTTTAGAGTTTTAAAACTATTCATATATATTTTAAGTTGCTTTGTAACGTTTTATTCCTCTTGGTAAGTGTTGGTAAGACTCGTCTGTCTTTTAGAGGCTTTTTGTGATGTTTTACATCCTTTTTGCAGTTGTGTGTCAGTTTTACTTGCTTCAAGTTGCCTTGAGTAGTTTTCTGTGTCTTTGCTCTTATCTTTTATAATTTTTTTAATGTGTCTTTGTAATCTTTTACATCATTTTGTGTCTTAAAATCCTTTCTAAATATTCTATATTGCTTTGTAATTCTTTTATATTCCTTTATGTATTTTTTTTTACCGCTTTCTTTTTCATTTATTTGTGGTCACTTTATGTCTAATGTATATATGTACTTGTATAGAGTTATACTGACTTTGCCTTACACATCCGTGTACAATAACACAGACGTGTCTACTTTTGCAACGAGTAAAAGTCTTTTTATTTGACATAAATGTACAAAGATATTTAAAATACATTTGTGGTAAAAACGTTGCTCAGTTTAGAATAATATGGATTATTACTGAATGTACGTACAGACCCACTCATATGTTTATCACCATTAGTAAAGGGTAACTAAAGCAGTCAGACACGCTTTTTCGCACACACTTGAACGTCACAGGTATAATTAAGACAAAATGTAGATGCTTGTGTAAAATTTTTAGCACATTTCATCGCTGCCTCTTGAAATGCAGCTGAAGGAGAATCTAACAACAACAGAAAAACACACAGTAGGCTCCCTGTAATAAAGCAGAAGTGCGTGATTACAGATTAGTCACATCCTGACTGACTGATGAGTCAGTCGACAAGCAGACAATAGGTGTGTTTCCACTGCGGGACTTTTCCTCGGGAAACAGAAACCTTTTGAGGAACTTGGTTCCACCATAAGACAAAAAGAAGAATTACAGTCAGGTCCGTACATATTTGGACATTAATGCATTTCTTTTTTTTAAACTTTTAATTTAGTCACAGTTATCTGATGTATGTGGGGTTTAAGTGCAGGCTTGCAGCTTTAACTTCAGGGCTTGAACAAAACTATCGGACACCCACTGAGGATTATAGACTGTCATACACACCTCACATCTTCCAGTAGCTAACAGGATCTTCTGATATGAAATTTTCATTGTGTTGAGATTTCTTTGCAGGCGGTCTGATGTCTGGACGGCACCGACATCCCCACAGATGGTGTTTCCTCCTTTGTGGTGCTTTTATTGCAGCTCTCTCCTGTTTTTGTTGTTGTTTTCTACTTTTAGTTTTGTCTTCACTGAATGAAAAACAGTTTGATTTGCTGGAGATCCAGTAAATCTCTTTGTCATAGGTCAATATTTTAATTTTACCTTTTCCTTTACCTACAAAAACCCGACAGTACTTTGGGGTCATTAGTGTGGAGTGCAGTCAGCTTGGCTGCATTTGGCTGAATGTGAGCAGAACATAACTCTGAGCACTTCTGAATTCATTCTGGACACATTAAAAAACAGAATCAGTAATCAACAGTAAAGCGAGGCCGAGTAGAAGCCGTACGCTCTCACGCATCGCTCTGCCTCCACGTATGCTTCAGGTTATCAGCTGTTGTTGGTTCAGAGAAGCCTGAGCTGCTGATCTGGGCATCTTGGCTTTTTAAATGTGAGATGTAAGCACCACAGATTTATTTAATTATTTGTGTCATGACGCTTTTCTTTCTTTTTCTTTTTTAACTGAACCTAGGAAGTAAACCCAGACGGCTTAAGGCAGATTTATGGAGTTTATTTGCAACAAGCGATGTAAATATGAGTGAGCCGGGTGGCCAGGAACAAAAGAGAGCGCCGGACGTCCGAGCGGGTTTGATGTCCAAAGACAGACGATGATCACGGTACTTGCAAGAGGGCAGGCAGAGTCTACAGGTGAAAGGAAAGTTTGTGGTGCTGGATGAAGGGCTGGACTTGACCGGTGACTGGAAACTCCTCCACAGGTAAGAGTTTTCTGGCTACAAAGCTCCCCAGAGTGGAGGTAACGATCAAGCAGAGATCCATCACCATAGCTGGATCATAGCAGCCTCTGAATGAGACCTGCCCAAAGGCAGAGCCCGAAATGATCCCGCCCAGAGCCACCCAGAGGGAGAGGAGGGAAAGAACCGGCCAGCCTGGCCCAAACCATGAAAATGTAGTTATTTAACTTTTTGTTTTATTTTGTCACTAGTTTTCACCTTTGTACTTTATTAGGTGGAGACTTCCCTTCATAAAAGACATGGACAAAGATCTGTCTACTTCCTGGAGAGGGTTCTTCACATAATTCTGAAGAAAAGACCTTGTGATTGTCTTCCAGGGTCATTCTTCCAGGACTCCTTTATCGTACCGAGCACACCACAGTGTTCTTTTCTCTGTTTTGTCATCTCTCTGATGGTTTCTGTTCACTTCACAGTCTAAGGATGACCTCGCCACTGCACTGCGCTCTTCTGTGGACGTTCTGGGTTTGACACAACTGGACGACTGTCTATAAAAAATGATGAATGGACTGTTACTTATATAGCATCTTCCTACTCAGCTGAGCACTCAAAGCGCTTCCTACAACACTTCTCATTCACCCAATCACACACACACGCACACAGTGCTTTTATCTATGCCTGAGTGCTTTCTAATTTTCACACGCACTCTGACTGGATGCTTCGGGGCAATCAGGGGTTCAATATCTCGCCCAAAGATACAAACTTCAGGGATCAACCCCCTGACTTTCCACTTGGTAGACGACTCGCTCCACTTGAGCCACAGCCACCCTCCTAAAAGCAGACACACATTTAAACCCCTAAAAATACTGGAATCATTGATTAATGGTTATTATAATAACATATAATCAAGTTAAGCATCAAAACAGTAAAAACAATATTTTTTTTATATCAGACACTAAAATCAACCATCTAAAGTCAGCTATCAGAAGCTAATAGAAGCTAACTCGAGCTGAGGCTACGCGATCCGTGTCATTCAGGGCGTCGTGAGGATGATTTAGGGCAAATAAAACTGAAATAAAAGCAGCTGAAATGAGTGAAGTCGGAGAGAGTTTGATGTGGTCTGTTAGCAGCAGACTCAGTGTTTCCACACAGAGCATGCTGAGCCTAAAATAACGAGAGGGGGGACTCGGGCTGGTCCGGGTTCAGGTTTAGGCTGGGGTTACTTCTGGGTCTGCAGCACAGGGTTGGCCCTGTAATCAGCTGACAGCTCTGGTTTCGCCTTCGATCTCTCTGTAATTTTCTTAATTGAAGCCACTTGAGGGGTCGAGCGCTCAGTTCATCCTCCTTTTTTTCCCTTTCTATGTTGCCTGCATCCTGCTTCCTCTGTCCTTTCCTTTATTTGGTCTCCTGTTTGGTTTCCTTTCAATATTTTTTTCTCTTTATTTTTCTTCTCTCCCCTGACTTGGTTTCATTTTCTTTCTTATCCTATTATTTTGATTCTTAAGTGCATTCCTTTCCTATCATTCACTTTCTCCTTTCTATTTTTCTTCAGTCTTGCTTTGTTTACTTTTCTGCTCTTCCTTTCCTTTCCTTTCCTTTCCTTTCCTTTCCTTTCCTTTCCTTTCCTTTCCTTTCCTTTCCTTTCAATAGTAACTCGTGGTGAGAAAGAGGAGGAGAGTATACGGCTCAAAATAAAGTGATGATAAATGTTTTTGTTTTGTCGTTTTTGTTTGTTTTCCAATTTAAAAATGAAAATAAAGCTTGGGGAAAAAAAGTGATGATAAATGTTTAAATTAATGCTCATTTCCTTTTTTTTATGTCAGTTGAACCAAAACTTTGTGAATTAAAAAAAAAGAAAAGATAAACACTCTCGTCTCCTGCATTTGTCTTTTTATTTCTCCACCAGGCTTGTTTTCGTTCTCTCGATCATTTTCTTCTCCCCCTCCCCCGTCCGACCCCCATCTCCTCCAAAACTCCCATCTCCTCCAAAACTCCCATTCTTCAGTGTAAATTGATGCTGATCACCCGTTAATCTTTTTAAGTTGCCGTGAAACAGCCAGCAGCATGCATGACAATGGTCCTCTCTGTGAGTCTATGTGCGTAAATGACAATGGCTCTGTGTGTGTGTGTGTGTGTGTGTGTGTGAGTGTGTGTGCGCGCACATTGTGGTTTCAGGGCCTACTGTATGCTTCCTTTTTTACATCGCTGCTATTACTGCACATCTGGACCCTGCATGTGTGTGTGTACTCAAATTACTTGTGTTGTGGGATCTCTCCTCCATTACAGGGACTCAGCCCCGCTGTGTAAATTAGATTTATGCATGTAAACACAGTTTTTGGTTAGAATAAATCTTTGGAAAAAGAATCAAAGTTAACATAATGTCCTCTCAAGTCTATCAGCCATGTTGTGAGGGCAAAATCCAGATTACACATCGCATTGTGGGGACTTGATTTCCTTTAAGAAAATAAACAAAGTTATTTATTCATTTTTGGTGTGAAGACTGAAGGAGTAAGTCGTCAGGAAACGAATGGAAAACGGCGTAAAGTCCTCTGAAGTGATGGAAAACACATGTTTGTGTGTGTGTGTGTGTGTGTGTGTGTGTGTGTGTGTGTGTAGCTGTTAGTTTAATCCTGAGAGGAGTTTACGAGTTTGAAGCCGCAGAGCAGAACAAATTCTCTGTGTCTCTGTCTTTATTTATTTTTACTTCTCTTGAGGTTTTCCTGATATCCAACACATCTGCTTGTTTGTTTGTGCGTGTGTGTGTGTAATCCAGAACCCAAACACACTTAGAACAGGGAGCACAGTTTGCAGCTCTAAGCTTGAAGTGCGCCCTGCCCTCGTAGATTTGTTTCTGGCGGCGTCTGTTTTCAGTTTAGGAGCTGTAAAAACCTCTGAATCTGACCTGCCCATGAGCAAACAGCAGAATGGCACAGTTAGAGACGAGCTCGTGAGCAACCAGTGAATCATTCACCAGCTACTTTCCCTCAGGCACTGGTGGAGGCCAAAAACTGAGCTAAAACATCAGGACTCCTTTACTAGGATTCATCAGCCTAACCAGATCATCCACTGCCCATAAGCACTGCAGTAGCATTACATGTTTGTTAAATCAATCAATCAATCAATACACGAGTAGGGACGGATATTGATACGATTTTTACGATTCCGATTCCATTTTCGATTCTGTTTAACGATTCGATTCTTTATCGATTCTTTTTAAAAAGGAGAACATTAAGGTCGATTAGCTCAGAACTTTGTTTTATATCTTCTCTTTGAAGAAGGTAGAAATTTAGGAGTAACATGGCCTTACAAACCCAGCAGTGAGATCTTAAGAGATCCAGCCTACGGCTCTTCAATGGGGTGTCACAGGGTCCCCAGGAAAAAAAATTGTAAATGTAAAATAATAAAATAAATATTCTTCTGTAGCAATAACAAAGTATAACATAAATTATTCAGTAGCAATTACACAAGAATATCCAGTAATGTCCCTGCCTACAATTAAAGACATTCACTTACTGAAAATCATCTGCTGTGGCAAATGGGTGCAAGCCTTTGACCACAAACTGAGTCACTGCTCGGTGACATTCGTCTATCCTGGCCTGAAAGGAGACGCTACCGGTAGACTGCAGCGAGAACTGCCAGCGTCTGAGCCAGACTCTGTCTCTCTCATCATGGTCACCTAAATGCACAGTAATGGCAGGTTTTGTAATAAGGCAGATCGCGCTAACATAATATGCACTGTTAGTTGATTATTTACCTGCCGCATTAACGGGAGAGGACGTGCAAACGTTACCGCTGCTGCTGGGTTGAGATTCACGAGTCCGGAGCGGAATTAAAAGCACGACATTCATTTAAGGTCATCGCGTGTTTTGTGAGCAAATGCTTTTGCATATTCGTAGTGTTTCCTCCTTTAAATGAAATCTCTACTTTGCAAGTATTGCTAGTAAAGTAAAACCAAACTTTTGAGCGTTTGAGCCGCCGTGTTTCCTGCCAGGTAAATGACGCTCCGCAACGTGGTGACGTCATTCGGGGCGACTGGAATCGATAAGGGAATCATTTGCAAAAATGGCAAACAATTCCAAGGAATTGAAACAGTGGGAACCGGTTCTCAACAAGAACCGGGTTTCGATACCCATCCCTATACACGAGTTGTGAAATTAGCTGCTTATTGGACTAAATAAGACACATTACTAAAGACACCTTTTTGTCTTTGGCCCTGCACTTATTGTTTGTGGCACAGTTCTACAAGAAAACAGAGATTGTGGTCCATAATAACATGTTAGCATCACACAGATTTGCCTGTCAGCTGAGATTCTCCCACAGAGGGATTTCCTGAATAGAAACAAAGGACAGACTCATTGACCCTGTTTTACTGCACCTTGAACTGAATGGTCCAGCTTTGCTTTGATATCACAGGAAGTGATTTAAATCTCTCAACTTCAAAGCAAATAATTGAGACATCAGTCAATGAGAGTGCAGCATATCTTTTATTGACATGTCAGAGGGTGGAGAGGGTTACCAAGGCAACCAGAGCCTGGAATGCCTGTTAGCGGTCGACCATCATCAACAAACTGATGTGCGATGGGTAAATCGTTTCTTGTGTGGACCCCCTTAAGTTCTGGAAATGTGTTACTGTAACTTTGGTCCATCCAACGTATTCCTCCTCGTCCTGTGGGTCGTTACAGGTGAACATTTGCGGCTTCCTGCCTTTACGTGGTCCAGGATCAACATTGCAACTAACCAATCCTGTTGTCTGGCCGTTCAGTTAGCGTTAGTGAAAAAGTTAGCTAATGCAATTAAAAACAACCATGAATAAGTTAAATTTGGCTAGCAGCAAAACTACTTTAATAATATATATTTTTATATTGCATAAATTAATAAAGGAAACACTTTAAATACTTAGAAAGTTTTATATAAACAAAGACATTTTTTTTTCTTTTCCCTCCATATTCCAAAGCTTTGACATCACCACAGGACTGTCAGTAGCAATGCTGATCCTGGGCCGACATTATAATGATGATGCAAGGACAACAGCAAAACTGGGATATCAGATATTCCTTTAGTTTATGTATGTAGCTGTCATACTGCGGTGTGTTATTAATTTTGCTGACTCAAATGCAGGAGGTGAGAATCAGGAGTTTAAACACAGAGCAGAGCTTTTAATGTCAAACAATCGTTACAAAGTCCAGAAAACAGGAGAATAAACTAAAGCAAGCCGGGGAATCCAAGGTTTCCAAAACTCTTTAAACATACAAATACTGAACTAAGAGACACGCGCAGAGGAGGACTTGACAAAGGACAAAGGGAGACTAGGCAATATATACAAAAGACAAAGACTGAAATGGAAACAGGACAACTAACCAAATCAGACGAGAAGCAAAATTCAACACAAGACAGAGAGCAACTAAACTATAAACGGGAAGAGAGACACAGCAGAAAGGGAAAACATGGTTAACTAAAAAGGGGAAGAAGAAGGACAAAAAGGTTAACACAAAGATGAGCTCAGAACAGAAAGGGAACCCTCAAGTGGTTTCTGCTAAACCACCATCTGTCTTTTATAACAAAACAATAAAGAATAAATAGTCATCAGAAGATAATAAAGGTCACTATGGTGTAAGGAAACACAAAACCACACTAATAAGCAGAAAACTGTTGAATGTGAACATAAATCACTTCTCAAAACCGAAAAGGAATAATGAACTAACCGCAAAACCAATGGCCCCAAACCAAAGACACCATAACAGTAACAGGATGAAAGCCTACATTTCATATTTGGTGTGAACGCACCGTAACAGAAAGCACCTACGAAGATTAAAAATAGTTATCCACTTAAGGGAAGGAAGGAAGGAACCACAAACTGACCCGGATAAGAGTAGAGGTCATGATTTCCTCATGCGGCAGCAGCCAAGTGAAACCACATTTGCATGGCTGCTGCAACATTAGGCAACTACAGCTGAAACACTTGGTTCTGCAAATATTTGGATGCAATCTATTCTTCTTGGCTTTGTGACGGTGATTTCTGACAAGTTGTTCAGGGAAAACCAAGCAGCGATTTATGGTAAGTGCTAACTTAGCTAGCAGCGTTGATCCAAAGCTAATGACAACAAAGAAGAACTCGTAGACTGCGGCTCGCAAAGGTGAAGAAATCGTGACAACGAACGCCATGAACTCATGCCGTGAGGTTTTCTTTAAACCTTAGAAGTATGCAGCACATACGAGGAATAAGATGAAATACTGTGCTGAACAGGTGTCAGAGCTGAGCTATGATTAGCTCTGACTAAAGAGGATGTTATACTGAATAGATGTGTCTTCCGGAAAAAGAATAAAGCTTCGAGATAAACTTCTAATTCTAAGACAAAATCGTAAGTGAACAGCCCAAGGTTATTAAAAGAGGTGCTGAAGGATCAGATTCATGTTCTTTGTGTACTTTTGGTTTGGTTTTTTTGTAAAAAGTGGGTGCTTGCATTATTTGAGGTTAACGCGTCACCGAGCTGATCATCAAGCTTCTTAGTGACAGAGACAGCCTGAAGGAAATCTAAGCTGCCAGGGTGAAGACAGACACTTTGTTGTTAACAACAGAGACAGAGTCATTGTTATTTACCGATGCATAGGATGGATTATGAATTAAGTTGTTTGAGGAGGTCTCCGCAGAAGTTGCTTGTCAGAAGTTTACACACATCATGGGCATGGTGGTCACAGTCATTTTGGACTGTTCTTTTCCCCGGGCTGGAATGATTGTACAGCACGAGTTTAAAAAACATAAACTGGTTGCCCAAATTTGAAGACATACACAGAAATACATACATGCACTCACTTATTTTACTGAGTGGTGCTGAAGGTTCTGCAGTGTCTTTTAATTTGACAAGGGCAAAACCTATTAGCTTCCCATTAGTGACCATGATTGACTACAACTGGTAGTTTCACTCTGCCAGCATACAAAGGTTTTGTTTAACACTCTTCATCGGAGTGGCCAATGTTCCAAACAATGAGAAACTCCAAGAGACTCAGTAAAGATAAGAGAAGGAAAACTGAAACAGTTGTACGCACGTTATTTGAATGTGTAACCACTTTGTCAGCCTCTAGTTTCACTGCCAGGAACTAAGAGGACCAACGAAGGAAGAAGGTCTTTCTCCAAATTCAAAACATTCAAAAGCAGCTGAAATTTAAAAGCACTCACATGGAGAAGGCAAATATCTTTTTGAGAAAAGTTTTATGGTCAGACCTAATTGACCAAAACAATAAAAGGTATGTTAGGAGGAGTAAAGGTGAGGTTTTTAACCCCAAGACCACGATACCAACTGTCAGGCATGGTGGTGGTAGCATCATCCTCTGGAAGAAAGAAGGAGAGGAAATATTCAGTTCAGTTCAGTTTTATTTATATAGCACCAAATCACAACAACAGTAGCCTCGAGGACCTTTATTATTAATGGTGAAGATCCTACAATAATAGGGTCTATACTTCCAACTTCTTCATCTTCACCTCAGATCAACAGTTAGATGGTTGAAACTTGGATCAGGAGTTTGGTGATGGCTACCAAAAGGATATGGTCAAGGTACAGCTTGCTATGACCAAATATTAGTGGGGGGTTCTGTAAGCGTTTGACCCTGAGTGGATTACAGAAAATCCAAAAATAAATTCAAACTTGTTCACCTAATTCTTGAGTTTTTAAAAGTCATTGAAAATGTAGGAAAAAGAAAAGCTCAAAGAAATAATTAAAGGAAGAAAATTGCCCTGACACTATGCCCATGATGAGTGTGTGTTCAAAAGTTTGCCCTGTGACTATGATAACTTATGGATAAGATTTCCACCACACAGTTAAAACTGGTAAAACTCTACTGCGCATGTGCCAGCACAACAATACGATTGGTACATTTGCTTCCTGGGTCAGCTGTGGATTGGCTCTCTTTGACAGGAGGCGGAGGCCAACTGCCATCTTTGCCATCACGCAGATTTATATTTAGTGTCCTCTGAGTACCCGATGTCTCCGTTGTAATGTGTCTGCCCCCAGCTCTCCTACTCGGGAGCACCACCTCTAACTGAAGGAGACACAATATGTTGTTTTCTAGGTTTTTAAGATCGTTTTCAACTCCAAACATTTGGTGAATGTCTTGTTTGTGTCTACAGACACTGGTAAAGTCGTCTCTGCTGACACCGTGCCATCTGATTGTGGTTTAACTTCAACCTCAGAGTTTCCCCCGGCCCAGAGTTTCTCTTTCTCTTCAGGGATGGGATGGCCACCAGGCGTGGTGCTGAGGTGGTTGCTATGGTTGCCACTAAGCCTCGCTCTGACCTGATTGTTCAAAAAGAAAAAAAAACAAAAAAAAAAACAAAACAATGAGGGAAAACTTCAAAGAGGAGCTGCTCAGTTGCCTAGCAACAAGGCTCAGTGGCAGGACTGCGCTCTCTCTCTCTCTATCTATCCCTCTGTTTCATCACTCTCTCTCTCTCTGCTAAACCACTATCTGTCTTTTTCATCACTCTGTAGGTCTGCTTCCATCTGTCTCTGTCTCTCCTTCAGCCCTCACAGGCTTTATCTCTTCTCTCACTATTTTATCACTCCATTGATAGGCTTCTGTTTCCCTCTCTCTCTCAGTCTCTCTCTTTGAGTTTCAGCCCCTCGTCTCCTCATTCATCTAAAGTTGCTCTTTCCCTCGGCCCCCCCGTTTTTCCCTCTCTCACTCTCTGTCAGCATCATGTAATGGAAAATATGTGATGAACATTTATTTTTTTATAATTTAATTATGGATAAAAAATAAAAACAGGGATAGATTTAAGGCACGAATGTGGGATCTGGAAAGTGAAGCTAATGCAGAAGAGACTGCATGTCCAGCAGGGGGCGCCTCCCGTGGCTGTAAAAAGAAGTCCCTGGGTAAACGGCACAACTTTTCCCTTGATCTGTGAGCTCAGCACGCACTTTCATTATCAGTTTGTGGTGTCTAGTTTCAAGTCTTAATGAATAAAACATGATTAAAAAAAAATTACTGCTCCCAAGGTTATGCTTGATCATGTGACTGACAAATTAGTTACACCAACTGTACAGCACATGATCAGTACTGTGAAACAAGTTCAGTCAGAAGCTGATTAACCAAACGATTAGTTGGAACTATTCCACCATTTTCTTTTCATCACACTACACTAATAGAAAACTACACACACACAAACACACAAACACGGACTAATATTATTTGACCTTCCCCCCAAAATAACTACAAATGTTAAAAGTTTTATGTAAAACACATTTTTGTTTAAAAAATGCATTGACTTCTGTTAATTAAGGTAACAATAACTCACTGCTGTAACTATGCAAAGACAAACTGTGCTTCCAACTGTAGAGTGAGCCCCCCACAGTCCACCAAAACCCCCTACCTCTTTCCTGAAATTACCAGGAAGAACTGGAAATGTATAAAACTTTGTGGAAGAAGAATTTATAGCAGTGCTGTTGGATTGGATTGCATTATACTGCACAGGTGTTCCTAATAAAGTGCCCAGGAAGTGTATAGCTCACACATACACACACAGGCGTAGATATGTGGACATGTGAGTGATGGGTTTAAAAAAAAATCCTCCTTTAATTTCCATTATTGCAGTCTATCACTCGATTTCATCGCTCTCCTTTTCCCTTTCTCCCTCCCTCTTTCTCCATCTATGGATGCCTGTGGTCTCTCCTCCACTGAAGAAGCCAACACCCATGACCTGTGTGTGTGTGTGTGTGTGCGTGCACACGTGTAAAACGCCTGTAATAAATGGAGTGTGCTTTGTGGCAAACTGGCAGCGCAGCTGGCAGCACGAGAGTTGCATTTAGTGGTTTTTTTAGACTCAAACCGAGGGACAGACAAGTGTGCATGGATATGTGTGTGTGTGTGTGTGTGCATATGCATGTGCATGGATGCGTGCGTGTGTTGGTAGACTTCTTTGATTACAGCAAGGCATGATAGAGAGCTCAGCCCTGTGGTTGCAAAAGACAAAAGACAAAAATGCACACTGACACACACTTTGTTGTACAGTGTGTGTGTGTGTGTGTGTGTGTGTGTGTGTGTGCTGAATCATCTGCTCTTTTTTTGAACCTGATTCAGATCTGATGATGTCAGTCTCTCTCACACACACACTTTTGTGTTTCCATCACTTCAGAGGACACCACTTTGACTCATTTCCAGCATCACACTAAAAGTTGATGATTTGCTTTATGGGGACTTCTTTTTATCCAATTAAAAGAGTTGGTTTCCCACAATGTGGTTGTGTGAACACATTTATGTTCCCACAACACGAGTAATACAAGTGTGTCCACATGTCGTTGTGGCAAATAACCCAAACCTGAACCCTAAAACCAGGTCTGAACCCTCACATGGCTCTTTGAAGCTCTGTGCCAAAGTCAGCAAATGTCCTCACAAGGTCTTAAACTGACAGTGGTTCTCACAAAGACAGCCCCACACACGCGCGCACACACACACACACACACACACACACAGTGACCACAGTCCAGTGAAGCCAAAAGTTTAATTGAAACCACCTTTTTCCCTCCCTCAGTGTGTTCTTTCTGTTCATTCACACTGCTTCGGGAGTCTCTGTTCTTCTTCTTCCCTTTATTGCTTTTACACACCAACAGGCTCCAAGCCTTCCTGCTGTTGGTTGGTGTTGCTCTGCTGCCTCCTGGTGGTCATCTGGGACACTGTGTTTTAGTCATCCTGCAGACACCAGGTTCAACAAACATACACAACAAGTGAGTTTCATAGGGAACATGTGTAATGTCATCAAGGTTGCTTTGGAACGGGTTACTTGAAAGTCTGCATTACAAAGTGAAGAGGCTGCCTCTGCATCCCATGTGTTCTTTGCCCCCATGTATTAAAGATGGGCGGTACTCCTCAGGAGGGAGGACTCCTCTACAAACAGCCAGGCCTTTGTATTCAGCAGCTGTTTCAGCTTCATGCTCAGACTTTGTTCTTCACCATGTGTTTGTGTTTTAAAAACAAATGTGTTCATGTTGTTGTGAATTCAACCCTAAATACATTTTAAAAAGTCATGAGCACTAAAATGAGATGATAAAATACAGCTGCAGGGCTCGAACAAAACTATTTATGATGCAGTTGGCTCAAATATATTTAATTGATTTCATTTAATTGCTTTAAAATGAGGCTGCAAATCAAGGTGGTTTTATTTTGTTAAATCCCAGTTTCCTTGGCTCTTCTTCAGAGTGACGAGAGGAGTCAGGGATGTGCAATCTAGCACATGAGGAAGGCCAATATGAGGTGTGGTGTTTGGACAACCTGGCTGCAGGCAGGCGCTAATGAAAAATCCCACCAGGTGTATGATGGGAAATGTAGGCAACCAACCAGGAGTATTATTCCGTAGTGACTGACTGTACTGAGATTAGCTCTGGTCAACTCGAGGACTTCTGCTTTCCTTTTTTTGGTACTTCACAGACCAAAGAACCAGGTTTTATCTTTTACTTTTCACCGTTTTGTGAAATGCAATCCCGCGTGGATCAGCTTCTTGTAGCATTTGTTTAAAATGTACAAAGTACAAAACCTTCAAATACAAAAACTTAACGTGTGTTGAGCCAAATTAATCCTTTTTTCCCATGAAACCTTATAGTTAACAGAAATCCTTTATTAGTAAAAAATTTATTACGCTCAGCAGATGTGATGTTCCATTTTTATTTTTACAATTTGTCATTAACACTCACGTTACAAAATCAAAGTACTATGTTAGTGATACTGAGCTTTTGTGTCTTCAAATGATAGTGACAGTGAAGATGCAACATCTAAAATAAGATAAAACCCCTGGTCAGGAGGTCAAATATGATTTAAGATTGTGGTCAAAGTCTGTAAACATCTATTCGAAATATTTAACATATTAAATTATTCCCACCAAAAAGGTAAATTGAACCTTTAAATACATAAAATACAGACACGTCAAGCATGATTTCGATAAATATTTACAGGCAGCTTTCTGAACCCGGTCAGATGATCACAGTGACACCAGTTTAGCAAATCAAATCACACAAACAGTCAGATTCAAGTCTAATTCAGTCCAGTCCAGTCCAACAGTCTCTGATAAACCAGTTAAACCAGTTCATCTCTCCACCCGAGTCCACTCAGCTGGAGGATCTCTGGGTCCTCTGGGCTTCTGAATCCGACAGTTAAACCCTGAAAAATAACAAAATAAAGAAAATCAGTGATAGTACAACTTCACTATGTGACACACAAACGCAGCAATAAGAGAGCAGTCCAACTTTGAGTAAACCGTCTTCTCTTCTGTCATCACCACTGCCAACTAGCACATTTTTTAACACCATCACCTCCCCCATACCACCTACACCCTGTTCAGTATTCATAAGCAGAATTTAAAATACTTAGTAGCACACCACAGTGTAGCTGTCAGATAATAGTAATAAACATAAAACAATCCTTATTTCTGAGCAGCTAGAAAAGCTCCAATGGAACACCCAAAAAGTTTCCAAGAGCACCTATTTGACATCTTTACTCATTTTTGGAGCAAAAATCTTCCTTCAGTTCTGAAAAACAGAGACCAGAGAGTTAAACAGTCCAAACTCTTTCTCTCTTCGCAGGCCTACTGACCAGATCGCGACCCCCTGATAATCCTCAGTCACTTGGGAAAATGCGTTTTCCCCAGCTGGTCAGCAAGTGGTTCCCAGTCAGCAAATAAACATTTTTAACTAGACTGACAGGTCTCCAGGGTTGGGCAACAGAGTTTAAATGATCAGTGTAACTAGTCACAGGTTTTATAATATTGCTTAAAACCCAGGCATCCATGAAAGAGAGGATTTACAAAGTTTAGCTAGCTGTTTAGCTAGACGTTTAGCAGTTTAGCTAGAAGCTAGCAGTTTAGCTAGTTTGTTTCCATCTAAAGATTAAAACATGTTCTTACTGATGTATTTAAAGATTGGACACAAACTAAGATGGAAACTAAATAACAGTTTGGAGAGTTAGTATAGTTTGAATGGCTGACAAACAAAGATGTGCTACCTGGTGACTAGCTATGGTTAGACTGGTATAAACACATTAGCACAGCTGTGTCTATGCTGAACAAGGGTTAAATTGTTCCTAATGAAAGTTAATTTTTAAGGTCCCTGATGGGCAGAGTGTAACACATTAATCAGGCGGGAAGAAGAAACCGAAAATCGACCAAACTTGAGCCCAGACAACGTCAGAGATGATTCATCTACACAGAGGTCAGACATGGTTCACATTACTCTCTATGAAAAAGTCCTGACCCAAAGCTTAATGTCCACACCGAAATCTCAGTCTGCGTATTTCTTGTCGTTCTTGTCACTCTTATGTGTAGCTTAAAGACTTTCTGCCTATGAGCAGCAGCCAGTCAGAAGTATGTTAGCTTAAAAGTGGCTTGAGTTTGATTGAGGATGAACAGCACCAGTAAAAGACATAATTATTTTGAACTGCAAGTCCTGCCAACTACCCATCGAGTCCTTGGATAAAAAAAAATATGGAGCTAGAATGAGCACAATACATGCCCTTAAAACACTAGCATGCAACCACTATATCATTACATACACATTAAAATGACATTTCGTAGTTGCTATTACTCAACCTATATTTACACACATGCTTTTTAGACACACCGACTCTCTAATTGGCCTAATGTGACACAGTGAGCACTATAACACACATATTGTGTAGTCCGAGCCTGGCACCGAGAGTGTGGAATCTCCCATTCAGGATCTTGTGTTTGTTTTCTTTTCTTATTTTGCTCTATTTTTTCTTGTGTGTTAGCTGGTTAGTTACAGAATCCACAGAGTATTTGATTAGGTTAGGAATGCATTGGACTGGGTTAAAAGATGCCCCTTCTCCGTGTAGAAAAATGATGCTTACTGAGTGTGTTCAAATGTGTCAAGCACAGTGTTGGGTAAGTTACTTTAAAATAGTAACTTAGTTACATTACTAGTTACTTCTATCAAAAGTAACTCAGTTACTTCAAGTTACTCGTTACTTTCAAAGTAACTAGTTACTAGGCAAAGTAACTTTGGTTTTACTCAGAATTCTCTTGTTAATGTGTTGCTTCCATAACTTTGCCAGTCTTCTAGCTTGCTTACTTGCCACAAGTCCACTGTGCCACCTACCAATAGAAAGGAAAAGATAATGTGCATATTTCCACGAGAGAAATCCCACGCCTGGACCGTCGTTGACCGCCACCATGATTCTAGCCTACATCACAGCGTCATGTGCGCTTTTTACATCCAACACTAAAACTGCAGTCGTGGTGCTTTTGATTGTACTCAGAACTCGGAAATTCTGCCTTCTGAGTAGGAAGATGTAGGTAACACCAGACTGCAGATGAGCTGCATACAGGGCTGGACTGGGACAAAAAAAAAAAATCGGCCCGGGCATTTTGACTGACCGGCCCACCATTATAGGAAAAATCATAAAGCCTTTGAATGAAAACAAACGCTGTTGTGACAGTGATGTACACTGTCTTGTTGGTATATATGTATCAATCTATCAACCGTTTATTGTAAGATTCGGATAATTATTTGTTAAAAGCGAGACATTTTAAATGAGAATAAGAAGAAAAGTATTTCTTTGTGCCCCCCTTTCCCTGTTAATGCCCCACCTGTCCCCTGGCAACACTTTGCTAGACCCGCCCCTGCACAGTTACCAGCTGTCAGCTACTTAGAAAAGGATCCTGGTGTTATTTGTCTCTCAGAAACAGTTCATAACTTCCCTTCAACTCATTCATGTCACCTAAAAGGTAAACCTGTTTCTCCATCACAGCTCTGATGATTCAGTAAGGACATCTCCTGGTTTCACCTTCATGTTTCCCTCTCACCAGATAACCAAACCGACATCATGACCAGCAGCTTTACAGCTGTGGCTCCAGCAAACATCAGCTGATACTAGAAAGTAATATTAAATAAATTCTAACAACAGCTGATCAAGCTTAAACGTGCTGCTGTTGTTTAGTGCGACATCCACTGGTTTCTTCTTTCTGGCACGAAGTGGACGATAAACAAACAAGAGAGAAAAGCCGATCAGCTGATCATTGATCAGTTTCATGATTGAAGTAGAAACGGGAGAGGGAGGGAGAGAGGATGAGAGAAGAAGAGGCAGCTGCAGCGTAAAGACGCAGAATAAATCCAGCTTTGTGCCTTTTTTCCATTCTAGCTGAAGTCCGGTGTCGTGCCAAAGTACGTATCCCCGACAGAATTTGTTTCCCCTGTGCTGGGAGCACGCAGGAAGCACTGATGTTTTCATTTTGTGAAAAAGTGAAAAATTAGTATCGTTACATTACCATTCAGTTTGAGGGTTACAACAGAAAATTATGTATTTATTGCTCACGGGGTATCGGATGGGATTATTTTAACAAACCATTAACATTTTAGCTGATAACTATTTTTATTCTCCTGTAACTTTACTATATAAAGAGCTAAATCCTCCAAAGTTTCAGGTGTAATGTGTCATAATAAGAAGTGTTTGTGAACTAAAAATCAGCAATGTGGGATACTGTTTGTCCGTGATTTACACAGGGGGAACAAATTGTGGCAGGATCAGCCTGATATTATTTGTATCCCACTATAACTTCGTTGTATAAAGAGCTAACATCTCAAAAATGTCAGGAGTAGTTAGTCATTATAAGAAGTGTTGGTAAACTAAAAATCAACAATGTGGGATACTGTTTGTCCGTGATTTGGACAGTCCAGCGTGTGCTCCCGACGCAGGGGAAACAAATTCTGTCGGGGATACCTAGTTTGGCACGACACCGGCGGCCGCTTTGGGTCTCTGCTCCTCCTGCCTCCCCTTCCCCTCAGCCACCTGCTGGCCTCCACCACTTGCTAATGTTACTGAATCTGTGGAAGCTCCACGATAGCCACCACACGAAGTAACGAATAACGAGCCTATCTAAATCCCAGTAACGAGTAACGCGTTCCTGATTTTGGCATAATAACTAGTTACCGTGCTCGTTACCACAATAATAACGTAGTCACTGTAACGCGTTACTTAATAACGCGTTAGTCCCAACACTGGTCAAGCATAACTTTACAAGTGTCTATATAGAAAAAGTTGAGAGGGAAAGACCTGAAACTATGAGTCTGTGAGGTGTGACAACATGAACAACAAAATGAGGTACTATTACATTAACTGTGAGAACAGGTGTACTGACCGATGCTACCAGGCGAACAGAAGCTGGTCACATCTGAGACTGAAGAGGAAAAATCTTCATAATCGTTACCGTCCATTGAAGATTTCTCAGCTGCAGGAAGAAAAGAGTGAATTTACTTCTTTAGTAGGCTTGATTACTGTAACAGCATCTTTACAGGTCTACCTAAAAAATCAGTCAGACAACTACAGCTCATTCAGAACTCTGCTGCTCGAGTCCTCACTAAGACCAAAAAAGTGGACCACATCAGTCCAGCTCTGAGGTCTTTACACTGGCTGCCTGTCCGTCAGAGGATAGACTTTAAAGTTCTGATGCTGGTCTATAAAGCTCTGAATGGTTTAGGACCAAAACACATCAGTGACCTCCTGACCCAGTATGAACCTTCCAGGTCCCTCAGGTCATCTGGATCCGGTCTTTTATCAGTTCCCAGAGTCAGAACCAGACACGGAGAAGCTGCATTCAGCTTTTATGCTCCATATATCTGGAACAAACTCCCAGAAACACTCAGTTTATTTAAATCCAGGTTGAAGACTCACCTGTTCTCAGCTGCATTTGAATAAAGCACCAAATCCACACTTTTAAGCTTAAATTTCAAAACTTACATTTAACTACTCATTTTATCTACTGTTCTGATTTTATCTACTGTTTTTTTGATCAATTTTAAATCATGCTTTTTATTGTTTTTGTTTTTTAAAGTCTTTGTAAAGCACTTTGAATCACCTTGTTGTTGAATTGTGCTATATAAATAAACTTGCCTTGCCTTACATTTCGAGTCTTCACGTCCCCTTAAATCCCAAACAGCACTCACCCGCCCCGCCTTCACCACCCTCTTCTTACCTGCAACCAGCTGATAGTCTGAGCCCTCCCCAGGCTTTTGACCGGTCGGTGATGCTATGTCATAGATGGGTGTCACTGAGGGTGGCAGGCTCTGCTGTTTAGCTCGGGGTTTGACGGTGCTGTAGATGGGAGCAGCTGACACACTCTTGGGGTCGTTGTCATAGTGATGGGAGGTGGGCATTGTCCTGAAAGGACAAAACAGCCATGATCAGTGAGTGGAGGTCTCGTGGCTCTATAGTGTAACAAGTGAAAGATCCTGGGACAAATCCCTTTGCGGTTGTGTCGGGAAGGGCATCCAGCAAGCATGCCATGCCTTTAGGGTGGAGGTGTAAAGAGGCAAGAGGAAGTGAAGGGGTCAATCAGCCAAAGCAACAAAGAAAGGTCGAGAATAGAGTGCAGGCAGAATGGCGAGGATGAGACAAAGTTAGAGAGGCAAGGCTGCGATTGGTTGGACATGTCCAGAGGAAGGAGAGCGGATACATTGGACAAAGGAGCTGAAGATTGAGCAGCCACGACCACGGAGAAGGATCATGTAGTGAAGGAGGACTAGCACAGGGTTAGTGTGACAGAAGATCCGTCCACAGAGGATGCAAGCGATATGCTGAGACGACAGCAGACGAACTGCTGTGGTGAAGTAGAAGACGGCGAGGATTTAGGGTGTGGAATGAGACTTTTCATAAACAATAACAATTTATTCTTTTTACATGTTTGTGCATCACAAAATCCTAAAATGTCTGCATAAAGCACACTTTAGTTTCTTTACCTGCTTCCAGTATTGGATCTGGACAGGGGTACAGCTGAGTAGCTGGGAGCCGATGGGGGTGGATGGGCGTGTTTGGGCTTGCTGACCACAGCGTACGTATCATTCATGACAACCTGCTGTGATAATCTGCATGCAGACAGAGAGAAGGACAAGTACATTTGAGCTGCTGTATGAGGCCACATTTTCAATCGTGTGCAGCTCAGTGATGATCAGGACCAAGCGGTGGTAAAAATTACGGTAAAACGTCCAAGTTTACAGCAGCAACAACTTCACAGCCTGTGACTAAAAACAGTTTTGGTTTCTGTAGCTAGTTTCCCCCTTTGCAACACTTCTTTTTAGGGGAATGACACGTAACCGACGAACGCTAACACAGGAAGCTTTTGCTGCTGCTCACTCCAGCCAAGTCTCTAAACTGGACCATGTTTGTGCTGTTGTTGCCTTTTGGACTGATTTTAACAACGCACCAAATAACATGTCAGATCATTCCACAGCTTCTCCACAAAGTTTATTATCCAGTTTTGGGGAATTAAATTCCAGCATTTCAATAAGTTAATTAGCAAGTGCGTGTTTATTTGTATACATTGCACCTGTACGGCGCACCAGAATTAGCTCCTGAGAGCACCTGTCAAATGTGGCCACATTTAGTTTCAGAAGACCAGATATCAGATATACCAGAGTCCACAAAACCCCCTGCATCACATCTACCTATTTACGTCAGCTTGTTTCCAGTTTGGATTCTTTGTATCCAGTTTGGTTTTCACGGAAACATCTTTATATTCTGACTTCAGGGTGAACAAAGATGCACCACGTTGTTTATTATTAGTAGGTATGTTTCTAGTTTTGGACAGAGATAGGTGACCACTTCCTGACAGTAGCAAACACAAAAGCATGACGTTAGTTTCCTAAACTAACCTGAAAATGACTGTTTAAGGCGTGACATGCTTTCACTCTTCTCCCACCAACAATATGACTGTTGATTAACAGAAGAAATAAAAATGCTGAAGTAGACACAATTTGAAAAGTGCCAGAGGCACACCAGAAGTGCGAAGGAACTGTTATACTGGTGTGATCAGAGGAGAGGAAGTTTGAGTTTCACAGGTCCTTAAAGGCAAAACTAAAAAAGCAAAAAGAAACAAAAAGAACTCCCCTGCCCCCAACTCAAAAAAAAAAGAAATATCGCAATTAAAAGTAAGAACTCAACAGCAGCAGTGTGGTTTCATATGTGATGAGCTGCAAAACTGAGCAGATGGGGAGTGCTGCCAATGTGCTACTCAACACCACATGCAACAGCATACCATCCCACTCGTCAACAGCTTTTCTTCATTTTTATTTTGAGAAATGTAAGTAATATACAGTACTGTGCAAAAGTCTTGTGTCAGTCTTTGTCCAGGCTTTCCGAAGGTTTTGTGGCTGCTGTCTCACCCAACGTCAATGCAAACTTATTACTGAGCATTTTCACATGAGTGGTTCATTTTTGGGGTTTGTTTTTTTTTTTTAAACGCCATTTAACACTGACCGATGAACCATTTGCTAAAAATGAACTCAAAGTAGCGTCAGTCAGATTTTGCTCCACCATAACATCCAACTACAAAATGACAAGAAAGCTGTCTAAGAGCTGGGATGAAGAAACAATGTGGTCAAACTCAGTACAGCAGCTAAATGCTAACACATATGTTTGCATTTATGAAAGCTGATGAGTGCGTCTTGGATACAAACAGTTTCTAATACTTAAATGAGTTCAAAGCAGTGGTTGTATCATTTGATCCTCTACTGTTAACTGATAGGTTTAAGGATGGTGTGACCTTTTAACTCCTATTATTAAAACTTTAAAATAAGCTTCGACTCAAATGTGACAAACGAGTCATGTACACGAACAGTTTCTTCCGGCTCTAAAACCTACAGACTAGAAGCTTTTTTTGAAAACCCATCAGATTGTGGAAAAGGTTACGCATGGTTACATTTACTCAGGCTAGTCAGTTTCACTTCCTCATTTGCAGTTAGCCCAGATTAATCACTTGGACTCAGATTACTCAATGTTAGCACCTTTGCATGGGATCCCTGTGGTGCTGCTTTAATTAAAGCCTTAATACTCCCTCCAGACGTCCGTCATCCTGTGCTCAAAGTTCACCTCAAAAGGGCCTTTTGGACTGTGGGAATGATCCCTGTGACCTCAGACAAGCATCAGCTGTGACCCACTTTAAATCAAAGATAATTAAACACTTCCTTCTTGGTCGAGCCTTTGGAAAGTGCTGATATCCGAGTTGATGAGTTGTCATTTTATGTAACTAGCAGAGCATCTCACTGGTGATGTCCACAGGTTCTAGACTTCAGCCACTCGCTGAACTTCACACAGTGGACAAAACATGAAGTGAGTTTTTACAGCACAGCACTGTGGAACTATAAAAATGTATCGTTGTAAACTACAGGCCCCATGATGCACTGCAGAACCGAGCGTTCACATTAAGACCGTCGATCTGATATCTTTATATTGTGGCTCATGCTGTCACTTTAGCACTGCTGCCGTTGGTTAAAATTTGCATCTCTGCAGGAAATCACAACTCGACTTCCTGCTGCAGCCTCGTGATCACGGTCGTCGTGGTTACAATGATTGCAAACACTGTGCACCAAATGTGGTCCCGGAAGGAAGTAAAGACTGTTTAATTGATTGAGCTTTGATCTGAGTTTCATCATTGTTATCATTTGCTCCTACTCTAACCTCCTTCCTCAGCTGCTTCCTTACTTCCTCATGTTTCCTCTGCCCTTTCATCATTTTCTCCCTCTCACATTTTCCTTCAGTTCTCCTTTTTTCCCTTCCCCTCTTCTTTTTATGTCATTCCTTCAGCATCCCTGTCCTCCAATTCTCACCTCCTACATCTACTTCCTCACCCCGCTTCCTCCCCTTCTTTACCCGCTCACTCTGTCTCCACGGAAACATGATAGCATATGGGAATGGAGGGTGGGAAGGTGCTAATTTAACACCTCAGGGTGAAGCATGCTGTCTATATCGGTCTCTCTGCCTACACAGACAGGTGTCAAATTAAAGAAAGGGGCTGAACTCTCGACCCCCTAAAACGAGGACATTTTCCTGTGTGGTGAATTTTTATGCACCAATTCACAAACTTGTGCATGAATTTATGGTGAAAATGTCTTTGCAAAAAGAAAACGCACAAAAAGACTCTTAGAAAGCCTAATTCTCCTCGACGTTCTCATTTATTATTGCCCCTCACACACATACAGGCGTGATTTACTCTTCTGGTTTTTTGCCCGTTGTCTCATATGAAGCTGCATGTGCGTCTTTTGTTTGGGAAAGAAACCTGCTCTAATGCGCGTGTGGCACCTGTCTCCCTCTGTGATATCTTAAATCTGTGTAATTGATTTTTGATCCCTGGATTCTAATAGCTCAGGTAAGTTTTAATTAAAACGTGCTGCACAGTCACAGATCTCTTATCGCTGCGCTTTAGATCGCAGCTTTGTCACCGAAGCTGACTGAAAACAAAGATGACAGGATTATCTAAAGACTTGGTTTAAAGCCTGACTGATATTAGGCCTCCTGATTTTCCTTCTGGCTTCGCCACGTTTGTGATCGCAGCTCTGAATGTGTGCAATGCAGCTGGGATGACCACTTATCACAAACACACTGGGAGTTTCCATGAGAGTCAAAAATACCGACTGATACCAGCTGAAAGAACATTGTGAATAATCTTGTAACTATTCTGCCTCCTTAATGCTTTTACTGCAGCAGGACGAATGCATGCATTATAAACGTGTATGCAGGACTAAAATCTTTGCCCCTGAGTGAGGGGATCAGGTGACTCTGCTGCCGCGGGGGTCGTTTTGCTGACATGGTTTGGGTGCTCTAGTCTCCTCAGGGCAAAAGGTCACTACAAATCAATGAAAAGCTGTTCTAGTGAAACATTTCCAATCTGATGGATGTGCCCTTCTCTGCAATGACAACGTCTCCATTCATAAGACATGAGTGCTCACTGAAAACGATGTCAATCTAATGCCATAACTCGATCTCAGACCAATTCTACTCCTCTGGGAAATACAAATCACATCAGGGCCCGTCACGCAGTTTATCGACAAGCTTTAATTTAGTCAATAGCGCACGTCCCATAAATCATTTCCTTGTACATTTTGGTGCATATAAAACCCTCAGTTCTGCTTCCAGAATAACTGATTACATTTCTTTTCAGCTCATAGAGCTGAATCTGACAGCTGCTGGTTCTATGGAGCACTCACTAACACCAAATATATCCTGACGCTAAATCAAAATAATGGACCCTTACATTTGTTCTTGCAAATGTGCATGCAAATGTCTCTCAGCCTGATTCACAGGCCTGAACATGAAAATGAAACCTCCCTGATGGCATAGATCACTGGTAACAAACAGTCCAGCATTATACCATGAAGCTGGCTGCACATAAAAATTAAACCAGCCTTTGGCGCTTCGTCCCTTTGAGATTTGCCTTGAAGAAACATTCTGCTGTAGCTGCATGCCTCTTTTCAGCTCAGTGACTCTCTGGAGCGTCTGTTCTCTCCCTGTGACTCCGTCTCTCTGCTGGTGTGTGGATTTGAAAATCAAAACAAGAACGCAAATTCTGCTCTTTGAAAACATGGCGGCTACACGGGCCTCCGTTTACGCCCAGTAAAGTTTTCAGTCTCCCACCTCAGTGAAAACTTTTCAGACCACAGCTATGCTGGTTGGGCCAAAACAAAGATGGAGCAGGTCATCTACTATTCTGCCAAATATCCTTGTTCTAGAAACTAACCCCAAGTTTCTCTCTGATGCATTCACTGGAGTATTAATGTGTGAATGTTAGAAGCACTTAAGCATAGAAAAAAGTGGTTGTAAGAATAGATGAATGAGGCATGTTGTATAAATAGCTTTGAGTGCTCAGAGTAGAAAAGCGCTATATAAGAACCAACCTGACACATGTGCCTAAGATGGTACAGGCCACAATCTGCTGTTCTGAGACCATCATGGTAAATATAACTGACGCTTTTCTGGTAGCACCTGATGGCTCTACAGCTTCCTCTACAACTTTCCCACACGTTACCTGCAGGGCACGCAACAAAGCAAATGACTCAAATTCAACATTAAATGGCCTTTAATTTACTGGCTCCCCATTACGATGTGTGTGTGTGAGTGAAACTGGTGTGTGCCTGCGTTGTGTCTGACAATGAAAGGTTAAAAGAAAGACCTCTGAG
Source organism: Perissodus microlepis (assembly GCF_051167445.1). NCBI lineage: Eukaryota > Metazoa > Chordata > Actinopteri > Cichliformes > Cichlidae > Perissodus > Perissodus microlepis. Next base: position 33,101,182 of record NC_140480.1, read on the forward strand.
TAAACAACTTGCCTGCTCCACCTCCTATAAAATAAACAGTTGGGTCGAGAGTTAGCTCACCTCACTACAACTTCCAAGCTAGCAAGACGTACCAACAGTGCCCACACACACACACACACACACACACACACACACACAGCATCTAGTAAAGACAGGTGTAATGACGACAATAACAAACTAAAACACACAATCAGAAACATCAGGGTGGATAAAAATATAATTAGTTTTTGGAAAATAAATGACACCGACCTCTCCCACAGGGGAATTGTAGCAAAGGGGAGAGGCCAAAGGGGTACCCCAAACCTATAGGGTTGCACCAAAGAAGAAGAAAAGGATGAGGAGGGGCTCTAACTTAATAGTCTGGAGCATTCACAGCTAGTGAGTGTTTGTCACGCTCACTGGCTCCTCCATGTTCTATCCGAGCAGCACCCTCACTAAACCCAACGGAGCATTTCCTAAACATTGTAGAGACCAAAGAGGTCCACGTGAGGAGGTCGGAGGGTTGGCAGGGGCACGTGCAGGAAACCTTTTGTGTTTTGGGACTTTTCCAATTACACTTTACTTTCAGTTTTACTCACTGGAAAGGTTTTGACACCATGAACTACTTGGTTAAAGTGCTTTGGGTTCACATTACTGACAGACACCTCTCACCAATGACAGCATTAGGCATGGATACCAAAAGACACATTTTGTATAAATAAACCACACCAGCAGCAAAACCGCATTACCAAAATTCCCGGGAATGAGACAGATTCATGTGTAAAAGCAGATTGTGTGTTTTTTTTTAATGTATGTATGGTGCCTCTCTGTAGATAACATGCACACACCTGTTGCTGGAAGATGCAGCTGTTGTGGTTTTCTTTGTCTGAAAATAGAAAAGAACAGTTCAGTTCATCTTGAAGAAGAAATGAAGGATTTCTGTACAGCAGATGGAAAAGGGCTTCTGGGCAGAGTGAGACAAAGATGACAGGGTAAACGTATGTAGCACACAGGCCTCCAACTGTGGAGCCAATCATCACTTTCATATTTATGGGGTGTGTCCCAACGTTAGCCCTCACAGAGTAAATGCAGCAGCAGAAATTCAATTCAGTTTTTTTCAGATCACCCGTGTTCACAATATGCACATCGATACGTCTCATTTCTGAACTTAAGCGCTTTCCTTTTATTTATTTCGGACCTAAATCCACAGAAATGAGGTCACGGGAGATGAAGATCACCTCCGAGTCTGACTTGAAAACGTGTCGGTTTCGCAGGCTGGGATTTGCATGTTGCAGCTTTAGCAGAGACTGCTGCAAGTGAGAGAACATGCTCGTCAGCTTTGTTTGCGTCGAGCACTGTAAGTGGTTCATGTGTAGATCAGAATAATTCAAACCACAACACTGGAGAGGACAGATCTGTGGCTGCTGTTTCAGCGGCTGCTTTTAAAACTCTGATGTCTGTTGTGTGTGTTTAGATCTAGAATAGCCATTGTGTGTCTGCAGACACAGCAGCTCAAACTGGGGAAGCAACACTGATTTAAGAGGTTGTTTATGGGCTTGTTTTGTGCGTTTTTTTGCCGTCTTTGTAAGGAAACGGGACGTGCCGCTTCACGTGCTTTGATGCAATGGTTAAAAGGTGCATGAAGTTGTCATTTATCTGATGATCATGATGTCATGTTGTCCAGTATAATTCAGCAAGTCCCATCAGATCCTTAATCCAGTCACAGGTACAACATAATAAGGACGGCCCAACAAACCTCTGCCTGTGTTTATCAGGCTGTTCGGCTATTTTAATACACAGATCACAAACCTGCAGCTTCCCCCGTCTCAAGAGGTTTGATAAAACATAAATAGAAATAACACAACATGACTGAGCTATATTACTAAAGCTAACAACACGTTAGCCTTCAATCAGTTGGACTTGGAGGGTAAGTAGACACCTAAACAGCCCACTGCAGAGCACTCATGTGATAAAATAGGATTTATTTGCATCTAATAGTGATGTTGAGAAGCTAATTTATATGTAACAGTCTAAAATATGTTTTGTTACTCTATCCGTGTGGTTTTAAATTTAAAACTCAATATAGGTTTTTCGATTGTAAACGTCCACAAACCCACTGATGGGTGAAGCTTCTTTGTCCTGAAAAAGACCTGATTGTTTAGAAGTCGATGGGAAACAGCCCGGCGTGGCTCTGTGACCCGTTTGGCCTGTTTGTGGTGTTGGCTGTGAAGTTAAAATGATGCGGTGTTTATTAAATCTGCTGAGCGTGTGTTAATGATAGATATGTGAAGGTTCTGAGCTAAGCTGTACCTGTGTGCAGAGTTTGGCTGCCTGCCTCCTGATTGTGCAGGAGGAGGAAACAAACGCGCAGATACCAGTGTGTGAATGTGAGAGTGAATGAATAGTGGCATTGTAAAGCGCTTTTGTTGCCTTGAAAAGCGCTATATAAATGCAATCCATTATTATTATTATTATTTTGTGTTTTATAGTAAGAACAGAGAATCGTGCGGGTACACTCATTTCTTAATGACATCTCCATCACAAGCCATTAATGAGCCTGCAGCGTCTTTGGTTTCTCAGTCAGAGCTGAGAAGGCAACAGTGAAAACACAACCTTCACAACTGAGTGCTCTAACCCCTGCATCTGTCCATCATTTATCTACAGTCTTTGTGCAGAAATAAAAAAAATATTTTAACCTAAAATTCAGAAAATGGTTCAGAAACGCTCATTCTGGTCGGTTTACTTTTAAGTCAAATTTACATCACTCAGAGTTTTTAGGAGGTTATATAAACTGAACTAAAAACAACAAACGTATTAGTCATTTAAATATACTACATAAAGAAACCGTCTCTTAAATTTATTTACTTACACTAACACAATACAGTTTTAATGTGGCAAATTTTCTGTAAGAAAAAGTAACATGAGGCAAAAGCTGGTTGTACGTTTGGTTTGCATACGTTACATGTTATAACTGCACTGAATTTCTTTACACGCTCACGCAGCACTAATACTGGGTCCTGTCCCCGGACAGGCTTCCAGAAAGCGAGCTTTTGGCAGAGAAGCCAGTATTTGCATTAAAGAAATTTAATGCAAATACTGTGTACATATATTACTTTACTTATCACAGTAAAGACACAGATAAGTGTACAGCTGTCATTTTTCCTCGGGGTCCTGTGTCCTTAAAGTGAACTCTCACAGTATTTATGAGAGCTGCTGTTCGTGTCGGCGCTCTGGATCGGAGGATCGAATCTGTAACGTCACAAAACGGCGCACATTTGTAGCTGAAGGTGGTGAAATAAAAGAATAAAGATCATGAATGCTATTTTGTGGCAATGTCGACAAAAGTTTGATGCCCAGAAGAGCTTTGAGAATGAAGCTGTAGTACCAGATAAAGAAAAATATTTATGTTAATAATGCCAATATGATCCACTGGAAATCACCCCATCAGCCTTAAATGTATAAATAAAAAAATAAAGGCATTTGAGAAAATTTGGAACTACATTTACATTTAATAAAATTAAATGTCAATTATTAATAATTGTATTTATGCTACTATAAACAGAACCATCTGTGTGCTACTTCCTATCAGAGTTTCTCTCTATTGTGTGACCCACTGCTGGATTTTTGTTCCAAGAACCTGAAAACAGCCTGGATTTGTACTCATTTTTATTATGTCAGTGAGCACAAGCTTAAACACAAATACATTAAAAACCATTCTTGCACAAATAAAGTACAATTCTAACTTAAAAGGCAGCTCTTAGTTTAAAATCAAGTCCAAGATAAAATAAAAGAAGGAACGTGCCAGTGTTTCTAAATATCACCCATTCCCTTTTTTGTTCAGCAATAGAGAAGCGAGCCATGGCTCTCAGCTCGCGAGGTGAAAGCAGAGACTTAAGATACCACTGAAGCAGTGACATAAACAACAAGGTTAAACTCAGATCACCTCAGAAAACTCTACAAAACTGATGTAGCACAGAAGAAAAGCACAACAAAAATAAGCCATGTATGTTGGAGTGGACCTACCTTCCGCCTCTTTGTGCTCCGAGCACTCTGCTGTCAAACTGCGTGCAGCAGAGGATTTGCAAAGAGGAACTCGGAGTTAAAGAACATTTCCTCTTTCTGCAGCTGCTCTCAGTCTACCAGTACTTCCTCTGACTCCAGCATACTCATTTTGTTGTTACTGTAATACAAATAGATATTCGGGTTTTACCTGTAGGTTGCTGTAGACCTGCTCCTTAGATGTCTGCAGGAATTGTTCAAACATAGAGACGGCAGCTGTGTAGATGAACTGGAACTGATCCTGCGAAGAACAAAGGAAGAAAAGTTTCCTCTCAGCGTGGAAGACTGATGGAAGCTGACCGCACTGGGTTCAGAAAACAAGACCAGCCATGAATGCAGAAATAAAGCCACTAACAAAAAAAAAAAACAAAAACAAAAAAAAAAAAAACAAACAAAAAAAAAAAAAAAAAACAAAAAAAAAAAACAAAAAAAAAAAAAAAGAGAAATAAAGCCACTGTTATTCTGCAACACAATACATTTTGATCTAAAAGTCACAAAGTAGGGAATCAAATGTTTCCATTACAGAAATCTAAAGTACGAGGAAAAGAGGCAAACTTTCTCCATAAATATACACCAACCAGACGTAACATTCTGACCACTGACAGGTGAAGTGAATAACACTGATTATCTCTTCATCATGGCACCTGTTACTGGGTGGACCTAACATTTTGTCCTCAAAGTTGACATGTTAGGAGGAGGAAAGATGGGCCAGTGTAAGATGGTGTGATGGTTAGACGACTGGGTCAGAACATCTCCAAAAATGCAGCTCTCGTGGGGTGTTCCCGGGCTGCAGTGGTCAATCCAAAGTGGTCCAAGGAAGGAACAGTGTTGAACCGGTGACAGGGTCGTGGACGGCCAAGGCTCACTGATGCCCGTGGGTAACGAAGGCTGGCCCGTGTGGTTTGATCTGACAGATGAGCTACTGTAGCTCAGACTGCTAAAGAAGCTAATGCTGGTTCTGTGTAGCGAGAGACCCGTCAGGGTGCCCGCGCTGACCCGTGTTCAAGAATGGGAACATGAACATCAGAAGTAGACCATGGAGCAATGGAAGAAGGCGGCCCGGTCTGATGAACATGCTTTCACATCATGGTGGATGGCTGGCTGCCTACATCGCTTATCTGGGAGGCACCCAGCTGGTGGAAGCAGTGTGTTGGTTTGGATGGTGTTCTGCTGGGAAACCTTGGGTCCTGCCATCCATGTGGATGTTACTTTGACATGTACCAACTACCCAAGCATTGTTGCAGAAACTGTGCTCGCTGATGGCTGTGGCCTCTTTCAGCAGGACAGTGTGCCCTGTCGCAGTGCTGCCCCTCAGCCTGTTAGCAGATACAATTATCAGCCGGTCATGATGCTATGCCTGATCAATGTACATCCATCCATCCATCCATTCCTATCTCAGCTACCATCGGGCGGAAGGCGAGGTAAAGCCTGGACAGGTCGCCACTCTGACACAGGGCTAACACAAGGACACTAGAAACATTCACACCTATCCACATTTAGAATCCCCAGTTAACCCAACCCTACTAACCCCTGTCTTTGGACTGTGGGGGGAAGCTGGAGTACCCGGAGAGAACCCAAGCAGACGAATTCATAAACTAAAAACGAATAAATAATTTTTTTTTAAATTACAATTTTTAGTTTAAAAAGTTAAAGTTTTAGAGTTACAGAGAGAAAGATGTTGTGTGCCGTGGCTGCTGGGGCTGGGCCATATCATACCGTTCACGGTAATACCGGTATAATGTTGGGCAATGACAAGAAAATGAAATATCGTGATAGAATATGGGTAAAACGCGCATGCGCAGTGCCTTTGTTTTCATACGCACATGGCGAAAAAGGCACGGCAGCGACGGAGAATGAGAAGGGCGAAAGCGGATCGTTGAATGAAACGGATGAACCAGAATTGGTTTGTAAAAATGCTGCAACTTCAGTGGTGTGGAGCTGGTTTAGCTTTCGTCCGTCAGATACACAACAAAGCACTATGTTTGGTAGAGCATGCTAGCGGGGCGTCGTTTTTACCGTGTTTTTTGGTAAATACGGCACACTTAAAATAAATCCTTTGATTTTTCTGAAAATCGACAGAGCCCCTTATAATCCCGTGTGCCTTATGTTTGGATTCTGGTTGTGTTTACTGACCTCGAAACGATTTTACGTACACGGCGCTCGAAAATCTGTCAAATGTTTTAGTACGACTTTGCTAAGCTACGAAGCCGCACCGCTTAATGGATTGTCGGAGCATTACGGCTATATTAGGCAGGCGCCTCGCGGAGTGATACGTACTGTGCTTCAACATAATATTACCGTATTGTGTGTGTATAAGCTCTTTTTAAGTTTTGTGGATATTATACTTGGTTATGCTGAGGATATGTCGGCCAATTTCCACTGGAAATGCCTTTTGGTTAAACTGTCAGCGAGGAATTTGCATTTGCACTGTTACATTTTTATACAACTTTAATGTAAAAAAACAGCTGCTTGTTTAAGTGAAAATACATTGATGGGGTTTTTTTTTGCACTAATAAAATTGTGGAGTTGTAAAGTATTTTGTCTAGTGTCAATTATATCGGCAGTTATATTGTTATCGCAAATTTTCAAATCTATATCGTGATAAATATTTTTGGTCATATCGCCCTGCTCTAATGGCTGATGTTGAGTGATGTCACAACATTTTAACCGAATACCATTATAATGTGAAATTGACTACCTTGCTGTTAAAAAGCAGCTGATGTTCTTTAAGTGCTGTTCCTGGGGATTAAATAACTCCTAAACTCTCACACTTGCTCGATGAAGCACTTACTTTAGTTTGCACTGTTGAGGGTCTCTGCCTCCTGAGCTCCAGGACGATGTTCAGGATGCTGAACTCTGGTGTGATCTTCTGCAGAGCGAGCAAACACAAACACTGAAGAGCCGCCCAAAACACAGAGTCTGAATGATCCGCACACAGAGAGGCTGCAACATTCACACGTTACTTCTGACATGCCTGATCTCCTGGAAAACAGACTACGTGCTTTTATCCGGCCTCATCTTCTGGTTTCATTAAAAGGTTTACTCGTCACATTAGGAAGCTTTTAAACACATTGATATTAGCTCAACTCAGGCTTCTCAATCTGAGAAGTTTGTATCTTCTGATCAAACTCCATTTATTACTCTTAGGTCACTAAAAGAAAACCATTTAAAATCTTTAAAAAGGGTGAAATGTGTATTTAAAAAAGTGAAAACATGACAAAAGAGAACAAAGATTCAGGACACGTCAGATTCAGACATTCAGCAGCCACACGGCGGACCAGTACTGAGGCCATGTGATGTGTTATCATGTGTTACCTTGGTAACCAGCAGGTCATGGATGTAGTCTAGTGCACAGATGACTCCTGTCCTCCCACAGCCTGCGCTGTAACACACACACACACACACACACACACACACACACACAGAGCAACAGATGCAGCATGCATGTTAACTGTGCCATCGTTAGCAGGTGTTACCTGCTGCATATTCACAGCCTCCTGCTTTCGATGTGTGGGCATGTGTTTACACGTGTGTGTGTGAGTGCGTGTCTGTTTGTGCATGTGTGTGTGTGTGTGTGTGTGTGTGTGTGTGTGTGTGTGTGTGTGTGTGTGTGTGTGTGTGTGTGTGTGTGAGATAAGCTGCCATATGTGTGATCTATCCTGCTGAATGTTAATGACCATCTGACCTGCGATCTGCACCAATTTCACAAACAAGCTGCAGTAATGATGAGGCATTACCAGCCGTTGTGTGTGTGTGTGTGTGTGTGTGTGTGTGTGTGTGTGTGTGTGTACCTGCAATGTATCAGCAGAGGTGAGACGTTGGCTCCACGGCTGCTCCTGGCTCTCTCCAGCATGTCCAGGACTCCAGCAGTCTCGTAGGGAACGTCATGATCCGGCCATGAAAGGAACTGATACTGAATCACTGACCGGCTGGCCTGGAGGAGGAGGAGGAGGAGGAGGAGGAGAAGAAAACAAATTATTTTAAAACTGAAAAGGTCAAGTCATTGATATTAGCGTTCAAAATGATGCTTTAAATTATTCAAAAGGTCCGTTTCCAAAGAAACTTAGGAATTAAAAACAAAATGCAACGAAAATGAAATCATTGTCCGTTTAACTGAAAATGGTACAAACTGAAAAATAAATAAATAAATGGAATTGAGATCATTGTTGGATGTGATGCCAGCAGTTCTTTCAAAAAAGGTTTTGATGGCCCAGAAAATCCTGGAAAATGTTTGTAAAACTAAATTTGGAGGAGGAGGAGTAGGAGGAGGAGGAGGAGGAGGAGGAGGAGGAGGAGGAGAAAAAGAAGAAGAAGAAGATTTGAGGATTTCGTCATCTACATTCCACAATATCGTTAAAAGAACTTCTGGAGGAATCACTGTGTGTGACTCTATGGACAGCTGTGATCTTCAGGCTGTGCATTAGAAACAGACTTGATTCTGTAGTGAACAATAATAATAATAATAATAATAATAAATCACTGCAGGGAATCAGGAGGTGTATCTTCACTGAAGATAGCACATGACTGTATCCACAAATAAAACTCAAATGTGCATTAACCCATAAACTAGAAACACTGCTGCCTCCTAATTGAGACTAAAGCAGAAACATCTCATCAAAAGGAAAACGTCTCCTAGAAATCGCTGCCACTGTGTCCTCTGGAGGCTGTTCGTCTAAACTGGTTTATTCCAACAGGATGGCTCTGTATTGAAAAATTTGGGAGCTTAAGTGGCCATTCCAGATATCCCGCCCATTGAAAGCACAAATTATGAAACAGAAAGGAGACCAAACAGCTGCTGAGCAGTTGAAGGAAAAAGTTTGGATTTTAAAGAACAGTTCCCAAACACACAAAAGAAGGCGTGATGAAAAATGTTGTCTTTGAACTATAGCCAATAAAAGCATTCTGCTTTTTAAGGTCCAAACTTCTTGTTAACCCGTCCCAGCGTAGCTTTTTGAAACCACTCACTCATGTGAAAACTTCCTACCTGCTGGAATGTGACGGTCAGATTTCTCACCACTATATCTTCATTGGGATGTGTCTCCTCCTGCTGGAGACACACAGGAACAACACGTCAGAATCACTCCAGATTATTCTGGATTTGTATTAAATAAAAGGACTCTAAATACAGTCTGAACAGTTAACATCGTTAATGAGGAGGTGAACTGTGCTGTATGTTCTGTGTTAATCAGATTTATTAGCAGCCTGTTTGTTCTTACGTTGCTGACAGTAAACGGTCCAAATGAAGCCGACTGGTGAGCTGCAGCCCAGTAACACTCACACTTTCTCTGCAAAGGAAAATACAGACTTGTTAGTTAAGAACACGAACCTTTAATTCTGTTTTTATTATTTCTGGTTGCACGCAGCTGTTCCACATGTACAACCAGTGATGAAATACATGCATATGAAGTGTGAGATTCCCTTTCATTATTCAGGTAAGACTATGCCATACTTCAGTCACTAATGCAATGATATTTGGGTAGTTATAGATTTGCATATTTGCTCTATTTGAGTAAACTTGAAAAAGCTTTGAGGTTTGAGAGGTTAAAGAAAATAAAGTAAAAGAGAAGAGTTTTTAAAATCTGAAGTCAAAGGTCTGAGCCAACAAAGAGATCAAAGGGCAAAAAGGAGTTTACCTTTCCCATCTCTATCTCTCTGCAGGCCATGACTATCACCTGAAACACAGAGTCAGATGTTAGTCAGAGCCTTCTGAGGAGAAGCTGCTGGTCTGATGAAGAAAACGTCCCTGTGCCTCAGCGATGCACCGACTTCAGCTTAACAGTGCGTCTGAGTCTGACATGAACAACCTCAGAAGCTGAAAAGAGCACAGCTGTGTGTGTGTGTGTGTGTGTGTGTGTGTGTGTGTGTGTGTGTGTGTGTGTGTGTGTGTGTGTGTGTGTGTGTGTATACACGCTTTGTTCCCCTGCTACACATTTTGGGACACATTTCTAAAATCTGGCTTTTATTCAGCGCCTGTGAAAAACAGGGAAGGCTGTAATCGTGGGCTGAGTTCAGGTGGCAAATTTCAGGACACTACAAATCTCAAGTTCTCCAGATTTCAGCAAATATGATGAACAGGACAACAAAGAAAAAGAAATGCAGCTACATTAATTATTTACTTAGAAATGTAGAGGCATGCAAATAAAAAGGTGGAAATTTATGCTTTGTGTGCTAAACCTGGAAATCCAGGCTACCTTCAGGGTGTGAACAACGAAGACAGCTTCTGATTTCCCATTTTCAAGTCTAGACTTCTACACACAGTTCACATGGTCCAGACAATCCTTAGTTTAAACTAGCAGACCCTACTTTCAGTCACTGTATTTGTTATCATCAGAAATACATTTCTTTGGGCCTTTCTGGATCCATATTTTGGATGCTTGCAGTCAAATATTCAGCCACCATCAGAAGAACATTAAATAAGACGGAGAGAGTTTAACTGGTTACTAGTCGTGCATTCATGTGTAGGCAGCATTTTATTGCACCGTCTGGTTGGATTAGAAGCAGCCAATCACATCACGACACATTTGGGATGCTGGATCTGAAAGAACTGGCAGACTGTTACAGCGCTGCTTACTAATGTGAAGTTTAGCGTGAGCCAAAACATCATACTTCATCTGTTTGGAATCCAAAAATCTGAGCACATAAAACACTTAAAAATTTTTCCCTTTAAATGCAACAGAGTGGAAGCCCTAAAAAAATAAGATAAAATAAAAATCTAGTGTTTCTGCCAGAGTGGCTTTGGTGATTTACATTTCAGTACAAGCCTTGTTTGTCTCATCAAGCATCTTGGAGCAGCTTCCTTTTAAGCCAGCTTTTGCTCTGATTGGCTGCCCCCCGTAAGCAGCAGGGCTCAACAGTATAAGACCTGCTCTTTGTGACATCATACCGAAACCTGAAGCCGAAGTTTTAGGAAGAATAACAAGAAAAAGAAGAGTCCGCTTTAATGATTAAACTAAAGTTTATAAACACCATTTGTAGCTCAGACTAATTCGTGGATATTAACTGAATGCTAATGGTTTGCGTTGTGCGTTTGACCTTGACGTTGTACTGCCAGATCATCCTCCAGAAATCAGTCACAGTGGAGCTGAGGGGCCCCTGACAGCCAATGTATTTGCAGTCTCCTGTCGCCCCCTGCAGGACAAACGGCAGCATTACAACCCCATCAGAAACAGCCAAGCACGAATCGTTAAACACAGCAAACTGAACGCAGTGTGACATAAATCTGATTGTTTGACAGGTGTGGAGTCAAAATGATCTAAAGAACATGCCTAATAGAATACAGAAACATGTAAGGGGCCTCAAACCGTGCTGCACGTGTGAACCAGGTGATGTTTTCACATTTAGAGGAACAGCTTTGAATGATTTGTGTGAAGGCAGACAGCGTTTACCTTGATGAAGCTGGCGTTGATGTAATCAGAGTTGGAGTCTGTGGTCGGCAGAGAGAGCTCCACCCGAGACTGGTCATCTACAGACACACACACGCACACACACTTACTTAAAGGACAGGTATTTGAGACCATTAAAGCAGGTTTCACTATAACTGTTCTTCATAAATATTCGATCAGTCTCTGCTGAGCCCAAACTGATTTCGTAAAGCACTTTGTTAGGATCCGTGTTCACTACAAGCAGTCGAGCTACAGAACAGCTACAGGGACCCACAACAACCAGAAAAAAAAAAAAAAAAGTACGGCAATTGAAAGATTTCATGAAAGTTTTCAGAGATGCAAAACAAAGCTTTGTGTCTCTTAATAAAATGTTTTCCTCCTTCGCTGTTCAGCTTGTTTGCAACTTGAAAATAAGCTAATCCTTACAGGGGAGGGAAACAAAGGAAAGAGGATGGAGGTATGAATGAGAGAAAGGCTGAGAAGAGTGAGGACATACATGGCAGGATGTCTTTATATCTGTTCTTCTTGATGTTTTCCTTCAGAGTTCCAGCCTCAGAGGTCAAGCCCAGCTCTTTCTTATACCCCAAAGACCGTGAACGCACCATCTGTCACAAGACACAACAACAACACACAGGTTAGTGTGTGTGCAGGTCTAATGCACACCAAGTCCAAGTCACAAAGAAATGAACTTTTTCAATTCATTCATGTTTATTTCAGGGACAAAGTTGATCCTTTTTGCTCCAGAGTATGTATTTAAAAACTTTAGTTAGAGGTCTATTTGCATGTGCATGTTTTAATTGTGTAAATGTGATGTGAGAATTTACTCATGTATGAATGCAGTGCAGCACATTCATGTATAAGAGACAGGTGTCAGCAGTGAGTCAGGACTGTGTTCACATCATGAACTGAACATTTTGTAAACTTATTACACGGTGCTGTTAAAAAAAATAACATAAAATAAATTACATGCGCGCCTCAAGTTCCCTCCTCTTATTCCCATAATTTTCCTTTGACCTGGAAAATATCACGAGGTGAAAGAAAGGAGTGAAGCAGACTTAAAGTGTTAAATTGCTCAGTATCAGTTTTCTGTTGCATGTTTGATGAGACCAAAGACTCATACATCAGGGTACTTTTTTGTTGATTACAGCTCCGCCTTCAGTACTGTCATCCCACACAAACTCACACACAAGCTGGCAACACTCGGCCTGCACCCCACCCTCTGTGACTGGCTACAGGACTTTTTGACTGGCAGGCCTCAGTCCGTCAGGATCAGCAACAGGACCTCAGCCAGCATTATCACTAACACTGGCGTTCCACGGGGTTGCGTCCTCAGTCCCATCCTCTACACCCTGTACACCCACGACTGTATCGCCTCCAACAGTGATAACACCATACTGAATTTCGCGGACGAAGGTTCAGGAGCGTGAAACCCAGAACATCTCGACTCAACAACTCCTTCTTCCCCACTGCTATCAGACTCTTGAACAGCTGACCTATTTTAACAGTAATAATAATTTTTGCACATCAGGTCATCTCACATATCAAACCAGCATATCAAGCTCATTGATCTTTTGCACATAAATCTATTTAATACTTCAATTTTTTTGTCTCCATTTATTTATTCATGCTATTTGTATTGTATTTTTTATTGTACATATTAACTGGCATCTGTGGACAGCAGAGAAAGAATTTCATTATACAGAGAAATGCTTTTTCTTTGCACACATGACAATAAACGCTTTGAATCTTAAATGTTTGGAAAAGCAGCCTCAGATTGAATCATTTGAATTTTATTTACCATTTAAATAAAGTCCTTCTTGGGGATACTTGGGGTACATGTCAGTTTCACAGTCAAACTAAATTGTAAACATGTTTTAATTAGTTTCATTAGTATAACCTACACCGGTGGGACAAACAAGCATTTATTTAAATCCATTTAAATTCTGAAGCAGACATGGACCAATCTGACTGCAGGCGTTTTACCTCAAGTGACCACATCTTTAACTGTCCTGTGAAAAATCAAGCCTCGCTGCCTCAATGGAAAATAAGAGGCTCAGTAGCAGCAAGGTTCAGCATACGAGCACCTCTGCAAAAGCAGACGCTTTGGCAGTTTGCTGGCCCGGAGCATTCAGCTGTGTTAATGACACGATGACGCTAATCAGAAAAAGACTGAACAAAGGAGGGCTCCTAGCACGATGCCTCTTATCTCTCAAAAGAACATGGCAGTAAAGTATAAGCTTGATTTAGACTTTTGCAGGAAATCTAGTTCCAAACTTACAGTTCAACCAGAAACCTCTCAACCCTAGATCGCAACTTTCCCCTCCGTCTTTGCGGGCTGCGTCCACCTGACGCACAATGACATCAGATTATGTGAAAGGTTGTGGCGTAAGATGAAAAAGGGGTTTCTGATTATGTTGTAAGTTACTCATTTGCTACAGAAATCTACATGATGGATTAGGTTTGCAAAGTAACATCTCAACAAACCACAAGTCTTCTGGGAGAATGTCCTGTGGACAGACGAGACCAAAGTGGAGATTTCTGGCTGTCATGCAAAATGCCACAAACACAGCGTATCGACACAAACACCTCGGACCAGCTGTTGACCACAGCAGTAGATGGGTGATTTGGTTTAGTTTGGCAGCCACAGGATTCTCGGCACCCTGCAGTCATCGACCTTGAACTCCTCTCTATGTTTCGGATAATTTCAGTGATAAAAGTGAGGACTTTTGTCTAATTGCTAAAACTTTGGGTTACTTAGCTGTGCTCGGACAATGATCCTGAGGTCAGCTGCAAATCTCTACGTCCAGACCTCGACATGATTGAAAGGCTGTGGGTGGGACCTTCAGACACCTGTGCATAAACGGGTCTCAGGTTCCCCACAACGATATGAAAGACTAACGATAACTTATGTATTGTGAAAATTATTTTTCACATGATGTCATTTTGCATAGTTTATATAATTTATTGCTTTATTGTAGGTGTTTCTGCATGTTTATCGTTTATGGCTTCCTACCTTTAAATAATAATGAGAGCAAACAGTGACGTCACAGTTGCTTCAGCCTTTTATATACAGGTCACGGACCCGGTTCCGGGGACTCTGTGTCCGTGAGCAGTGTGGATTATTATTATTATTATTATTATTATTATTATTATTATTAGTAACTGTCCCCGAGACAGTTAAAATAAAGTTGTTTATTTCATGTTTCTGTGATAGATTCATGCTTAATTTAGTTCATTTATTTATAAGATAAAAGTGTAACATTGATTAAAAAACATGTCTAAAATATGTGATTACAAAATATGGGTTTGTTAAATATGTAAAGTGCTGTAATGTTTGTATGAGGTAGAGTTTGTAATGGTCACATGACCAGGTTTGGTTGAGAGCACAACCATGGCACGGTGGAGCTTGCATGGATACATGGCTACAGATGCATCTACAGCCTCAACGTTAATGTCATTCTGCATGTGCTCCAAGAGGCGCACACGGTAATGTTTCATTTATATGGTTTGTATAATGTTGCATACGTGTTCTAAACTGGTAATACCGTCTTCTGCACGATGCTGTCATGTCTGTGTTCCACTTATTGTATGTGTAGGTAGGGTGTGTGTGTGTATATGTGTGTGTCTGCGGGTGTAGCTGTAGGATGGATGACAGGCACCTGCAGGCCTGATGGGTGTGGCCCTGATGGAGGACTGGCCACACACCTGCTGCTGATCAGGGCTCGTCGGGGGAGCTATTAAGTGTGTGTTGGAGCTCCCACCGACGCGGGATCATTGAGTTACACTCCAAGTTAGTGTGTGTCTAGTGTCGAGTCGTGTATGCCCGCGGGAGTTGTGTTTGACGGCTGCCTCTGTTGTTTCCTTGCAGGAAGAGCGTGGAGCAGAAGAAGACAGCACGCACGGGGTGTGCGGTAACACGGGAGCGGAGAGCACGAGCACAGACGTTTGAGTGAGACGCGACACGGGAGTCTAGGGAGCTACGGGGATTTATTGTGTACTGGTTATTTACTGCACTGTAAATAAACGCACTGCTTATATTCAGAGCTCCGCGCCTGGGTCCTCCTTTTCCTCACATCCCCACGTTTGGCCATCGGCAACCGTGACAGGCTGTGGTCTTACATTGTCTTCAAGTGTTGAAACAAGCAATCTGACTAATAAGGATAATAATCATGTAGTTATGTTGAACTGCAGTGAAACAGAAGTGCAAAGGCACCACAAACGGGTCCCTGTTCCACTCGTTCCAAATCTCACTTGTTGCCTTATTAAACCTTGTATCGACATGTCCTGCACCAGTAAGCAAACACCACACACTTACTGTAATCTAAAGCTGAGACCAGTGTGAGGAACAGTGGTGTGTCCTTCAGCACTTTCACTGGATGAGTCATTTCAGGAACAACAACAAGGAAGCTGCTGTGGCGGGTTAATCATAAACCAACCTGAGGGACAGAATGAGGAAGCAGGATTATTGACTAACCAACTTCTGCTGCCACACAGGAACAAAAAAACAACCTGGCAGCTCACCTTAAAACAGCCAGAAAAAAGCTCAAGAAATGCAAAGCAGCCTCTGTGTGCACGGCTAAAACAAGGGTGTGTCTCTGTCAAATTAGAAAGTCCCTCAGGGTTTTATATGCTCCGACAGGTTTTTAGAGCAGGAAATTAAAATCTTGTAATGCGTGAAAAATAGTGGGCTACTCAGCATTTCAAATGAGCTCGAGGCTTTTTGTCACGTGAAGGTGGTTTTATTTTAGAAGCAGGTTGTTTTCAGTTTGATGCTGAAACCAAAAAAGGCTGCTGCCGTAGCCAAACTGAAACTCAGGACATTTCCTCTCCGTTTCGACCTGATTAGCTCCCTTCAAATAAACAACAAGTTCTCTCCTTTTTCCAGAGAAATCTTGGCGATGTTTTCAATCATAGTGTTTGGGAGTCGCTCCAAATCACAGGAAGTTTGGGAAAACCAGGTCTTATTAACATGATGTTTCCTGAACAGCTCAAGGAGACATTCTTAATAAAAAGATATTGAAGTGATGATGTTTTAAAGCCACATGGTTATGCACATAGACCGTATATAAAAGATGGACAGTGTCATCATGGCAACCACGTTGAGACTGTACCTTTCTTAGTGTTTTGAAACCAGATGTAACAAGTCTGGCAACATGTCTCAAATGTGCAGTTTGAACTCCTGTGAGTCAGCCTTCTTCTGGTTGGTTGCCCCTCTCAACAGAAGTTGTGAACTACAGGTGGGTGGAGCTTCTGTGTCTGAAGTGGAATTTATAGTCCAGCAAATATCCATCTGCATACATGTTTCGGTTCCGAGAGGGGGTTCACACACCAGAGTTGCACTCCTGTGCAGTCCTTCAAGATCTTGACTGCGTGTTGCTAGAAACAGATGATGTATGCGTCTGCCGAATGCTAATTGGTTAACACGTAGTCCAGAATAGGGCGTAGAGCAACAGAAGTTCACCGAGAACGTGCAAAAAGCACAGACAGTAGCTTCAGTGGACACTTTTCATTGTTTTTAAAACACCCGTTTTCACTTCAGCTTCTTTGTTTTCAGCACAAGCAAGAGTGAGCGGTTGTAGCACAGACTTTGTACAGCGCCTCCATCTGGCAGCTGAGCCCTCTGCAGACAGACAGGCCCGATCCCGGACTGGAGTAGACGTGTTGATCATGTTAAAGTCTGATAGATGATGTTTGCACTGCTCTGTTCTGATTAAAGAACCAACACATTTGTCTAGTCGGATGTGTCGTCATGCTCGCTGGAGCACTCGGTGCATCCCACTTCTCTTTCTCTTTGGGGTAAAGATTATTTCTGGTGTTCTGTGGATGAGTATTACACACTGTTCTATGAAAAGTGTTTTTTTTTTTTTCGGTGAAAGAAAAATCAGAAGAAATGAATCAACATTTCTTAGAATCAAAAGACAGTTTTTTCCCTTCTTTTTTTGGGACATGTTAAGATTATAATGAGGCACGGAGGATGCTGCTTTGGAGACTCAGCTGCGTTACTGCTCTTATATTCACCCTGTGAGCCTTGCTCACATACTTGGAAAATGGCTTTGTAAGAATCACTCAGCCTTGCAATATGATAATTTAACGTGTCACTCAAACACAGCAGTCTTGGTTACTAGAGTGAAGCAGATATCGTCATTTAATCTTAAATGATTTTAATTGTCATTGAGAGCATGCTCACCTCATTTAATGCTATATTACATGAAAAACACTTTTTTTCTTCATAAAAAGACTGTAGTCTGTATAGACGTGTGTAAATTGTAGCTTCATGTTTTCTGCTGCTGTCATTTAATCACACGAAAGACAAAAATAGCATCATTAAATGTCATTATCCAAAATAAAACCACACAAATTTGAGACAAATAACAGGTTTACCTACAAAAGCTACAAAAACAGAAACCTAGGCTAAGCTAAATTTATGTCACAAAATAAGTCTTAGCTCATGTTGGATATTTTAAGAATATTGACCTAAAAATGAAACCAAGTTCTAAAATAGAAGGAAGACAAAATAAATTTGAACCAGTGTTTAGGTTTAATTACTGGTACTTCATCGCTAATATAAAGCTACAAAGGCACAAACAAAGGAAAACACCTAAACTTAATTTAAGTTTTCATTTTCACATGTTTGGTTTGAATAAAATTCCACAGTGTGATGGATTTTTATTGTAGTCCAAGGTTAGCTGTTCAGGAAATGAACATGAGTTCGTGTCATGGCCCCTGAAGAAAACACAGCAGCGTGCGTGCGTATGTTTTGTGGTGAATGGTTTCAGTGTAATGTTGACACTAAACTCTGCTTTTAGTAACTCCGCAGGTTGTTTCTGCTCATTTCTAACCTCACCGTGAGTTTAAATTAATCTTCTCTCAGAAATATGTGAGCAGAGCAGCAGCGGCAAAGTGACAGGCCTCTTAACCTGAACACAAATACGTTTTGTGCCCCAAAATAATTAATTTAGCAGCGCCATGTGAATTCACATCACTATTCACTCGATCCAATTACATAGGATGTAATGCCCGATCAGGCCATGTGACTCAGCCACGCACCGATTAAAAAGTAGCAGAAAAAAGGCCCTAAAAGGTGTGAACTGTACTCTGATATAAAGAGACAGGAAAACAATAGCAGGGTGACCATTTTAAATATTGGATTATGAAATATGCCGCACACCGATTAACCTAACATTAAACACGGTTTCAATAAAATTAAAGAAAATTAGCAGAAAGCTGCAGTTTCCTTGCAGCTCAGCAGGAACAGCTACACAATGTCACCATGCTTCATCGTTTCGACTAAGAGCTGTAATGTGTACTTAAATGTATGAAGATAAATAACACACATTTAGAGGACAACACCGTCCTGAATACAGGAGGATTGTTTGGATGTTCCTCTGACCAGTGAGCCTGAGAGCAGAGGACAGCATCAGTTTGATGTCAGGAACATCTCATCTTAATTAGCAAATACCGCGCTGCGCTGCAGACAAAGCAAAGGTGGAAATCTCTCAGCATTGATATTTCAGACACTCGTCTGCTGTTCCACCACAGAGGGACGTTGGGTTTGACATGTTAAATAATGTAAAACAGTTTGAGCAGTTTAAGGTCAGCGCTCACGCGACATACGTGACTTTCAGGCTGACCACAGCATTAAAGCATTTATAGTCCGAGTTATTGTACGTCCTGCTGGTGTAAAATAAATTAGCCAGTCCTCTCAAATAAAAGGCATTTCCTTCTTGTTTTATGTTATAAAATAAGGATTTAGTTTTAGTTTCACAGAGAAATAAGATGATAGATAGTTGGACAATGTCAACAGTTTGTTTTAGCAAAAACAGGCTTCCTTGTTTGATTCAACAGTAAAATGGAAAATTATCAGTTACCTGATATTTAAGTTTATAATTACACTGGATTTGTTTCTGGACATAAATTTTATGTGACTTTGAAGCTTCATTACACAACGTTTTTAAAGAGTCTCTTATCCAAGCAGCCACTTTGGAAAGACAACAGGATAAAGGACACTGTGCAGTGGGGTCGGGTTCATTCATGAACAGAGCACAAAGTGGACCCAGAAGATGCAGATGGAGGACAAGTTAAAATTTCTGAAAGCCACAAATGAGGGAATTTACTACAAACCCCCCCAAAAACAACGCCTTGATCCCCGAGTCTGACAAAAAGCCAAAGACTGACCAGCAGGTATATCGACACCTTGGCATCCACCTTTGTTGTAGCGTTCGTGTTGCATACCATCACAGGACCCTCGGCCGCATTACTGTGACAATGACCACGAACATTAGGTGGCACTTGATTGTAATGGAAAACTGGTCAGTCCAGCTCGCCCTGGCGAGTTGATCCAAGTAGGTAGTGATGGAAAAAAGAGGCTATACAAACTTGATGGAACAAACAGGGAAAACAGACAATGATGGAGACACAACTCTGGGAGACAGACATGGGGACGTGACCGGGGAGAGAGAAAGGGTAACGACACAGAAACAGGAGCGACTTCCACAGGAGACGCTGATGATTGAATTTATATGCAAACTGGCCACCTGCATAGAAATCTAGTTCCTGCAGCTTTTTCAGGAGCATGAGTGGATATTCTGTCAGTGTCTATCTGGCACATGATGATTTGGACCATCTACAGCTTTGCTGGTACCATTACCATAAGTGTGTCTGTTTGTATGATCATGGTAAAACATTAACCTGGAAACGCCTACAGAAGTGAGTCTCGTCTCTTTGTCATGTTCTGATAGCTCACAGTTGCTGTGGCTTTTGTGATCCAGTGGAAATTATTTTTAGTATTTTCTTGGCCTGAGTTTGACCTCTGAGGCTGAACATACACTTAATAACATACTAAAATTAAAAAGAGACGTCATTTTTGTTTTCACTCACTGTTCGGGTAAGGTACCAGTGTGACTCGGTTCAGATTAGAAAATAAGAGTATCCGCAGTCTGAAAACAACCTAACATGGTGTGCATGTTAGACTCGACCTATTTAGCTTTGCATGTTTTACACACACCAGCCTCACGTGACTGAGTTTATCTGATTATTGGCTGCACCTCATTTAATTAGGTGGGTCAGAGTTGAAACTAGAGGCAGGTTTTTCCAGGAAAGCACAGCACATAAAAGAAGTCATTGACAGAGATGAAAAGCAGCGAAGTTAAAGGTCCACAACATACAGAAGTTTGTGCATTGCGTATAAATGTGGCATATAGGAGAAAACCTAACCTCAAGCACGACCTCAGAGTTACTCAAGCTGTTCTCAATCGTTATCTGAACTTCACAGTGCGTTATTACTGCACTTTTATTTCTATAAATGCTTTTCTGACAAATAAGACGTTGGACTAGATTGTCAAGGATGTGAAAGCTCTCAAACTGGCTTTTCCATAAACTGAGGAATGAAAACAAACACTCACACTGTACTCCTGATCCACAGTCCTGGAATCGACTGTCTTCAGTCTGGACAGCAGCGAGGGCAGCAGCTCCATGTCGAGTCAAGTAGCACCCAACACCTGAGCCGAGCTCGTGCGCCTCACTGACTCTCCTCTCCTGGCTGCAGGCTGATCAGCCAAAACTGAAACTGAAATAAGCCTCTCTCTCTCTCTACCTCTTAGTTCTCTCTTTCCCTCTCTGTGTCTCAGTTCTGCCTCTGTCTGTCAGTTAATAATTTAACACCAGCTAATTGAGCCTCTCTCTCTCTCTCCCTGTCTGAACTGAAGAACAAGGAAGTATGTGGACAGTTTGAAAGAAATACAAAAACTTTATGACTGGTTACTTCACTGAATTTTAAAGCGTCGGTGTGTTACAGAAATATATTTCCTTCCTGAAGCACACAGCTAGTGAGTAATCTGGCACAGGCTGCATACCCATGTATGCAATCAGGCAACCTGTTTCACCTGTGTGTTCACCAGACAGCGTGCAGAGATAGATAATCTTGATAGAGAAGTGTTGACAGACGTGGAATTTGAAACCACTGCCTTGTCTGAAGCTGAAAGATATAGGCACGTGTTCAAAAACACTGAACTGTGATGGACACGTGATTAATTCTACTTTTTGCTGAACAGGCGTGGAAAGGTTACTAGATAGAGATCTAACTTATGTAGTTCAAAAGTTGAATAACCACTCTCACATAAATTGGAGGCAATCTTGTGTAGCTCTTTTCTGTTCTACCTGAACACACCTCATTCACACACACTCATATAAGCATTTTTCTTTTCCTGTCCTTAAGTGCTTTCTATCTAACAAGGATATTTGGCATGCCAGGGCTCAAACCACCAACCTTATGGCCTGCGCTACCTCCTGAGCTACAGCCCCTAAAAACACTAGAGGCAAAGACCACCAAATACACTGAGACACCTTGCAAGAAACAGGTTTGACTCCCTTTTACCTTCTTCAGTGAGTGCTGGAAACACTCCTCAACAATTTTGGTCCATATTAACATAATTAAATATGAATACATTAAAAGCCACATACACAACTAATTCCCATTACTCTGGATGTGATATTTTCTTTATTCATTTATTAATTCAGTAATGAAATGACCCTGGCTCACCATTGCACATCTATTACAGCTGTCCAAAACCTAGAATGACACCTTAACAGTGCTTGTTTTGCTCAGTATTCAAACAACAGCCTTAAGGAAACCCAGAGTTAATCTGTAATGAAGAACCTCAGAAAGTAAAGAACAGCACGTCCTCACATGTGAGAAGCTGGGAGCGAAAGGTTTTTAAATTTATTTACTGGAATTATTTTGTAAAAGCATCACTCATTTGGCCTTTGAATGTTAAACAAAAGTACGTAATCTAAAACAAAAGTTCGTATTTCGTTATCTCTCATGACATTTATATGGAAATATCTCCATATATTTAAATCTGACCTCTTAATATTCGCAGGTCTTGAGTAAATGTGATTTGAGTGATCGAGGTTTCTCTTAGGTTCTCGGAAACAGCATCAGAGTGAGCGCTCTGTTATGGCGGCTACTCTTTGTCAGCTGCTCGGTTCTCAGAAACTGCGTCAGAGTGAAACCTCCATCCTGTCTCTTCCTCTGTGTCAGCTGCTGCGTCTCCTCCTCCGCTAGCTTAGCCTGCTAGCTCGCAGCAGCAGGGAAGGTAAACATGGCTATGTCGCAGGCTCTGTCCGAGGAGGAGTTCCACCGGATGCAGGTGAGAAAAACTACGGCGATTGTTCTTTTGGTGTGTAGGTGTCAGTGTGGTGAAAAACACCTGTGCGGTGCAGCATCACTGCCAGGGGCGTTTGCCCAGTCTGCTAATCGTGAGCCGTTGCTAGGTGGGAGCGGTTAGAACGGCTAGCTCGGCTGACATTATTCATTTAACGTTGGCAGGAAGGTAACGGGCAGCCAGAGCTTTGACATGCCTCCGGGCGATATACTTAAGAAGGGGAGGAAGCAGACACAATGAGAGAGCTCAGTTCAACACTTAGCCTAGCTTACACCCCCCCTGTAAAGAAAAGCACAGCGTAGCATTTTTGGTGCTAACCGTTATTTCTATCTGACAGCGGGCTAACATGTTAGCATTCACGGGACTCTCGCCCTGCTGAGAGTCACGGGGTCCTAGGCAAGCTGCCGTGGGCTCCTCTGTATCGGAGACAGGGCCGGGAAGCGCAAACACCTGTTAACATACTAACCACTGACCTCCCCGACTACTTTAATAGGACTATATACTTAATAGAGTCGTTCTCTGTTGTTGCACGAGGTGTAAGAACAGGAATCTTGACTGTCTTCACACATGGTAAACAGCAGTAGGGAAGAGTTCAAATATATTTACCACAAAAAAGCCGTTAATACAGCTGTTATACTGTAGTAAACGCATTTTTTTATTTCTTTAAATGCAGCTGTAAGGCCCCTCTGGGACAGTAAGGTGGGTCCCCTCAGAACGTCATGCTGTTTATGAAATATTTAGGAAGAAAGATCTTTCTAAAAGATGGAGGTAGCCACTGCTGTCAGCAGCTGGTTTTGGACTTCTTGAACTGTCATTGTTGTGTTTTTTGGTGTCAGCAGTGAGTGTATTTAGGCAAGTGAATAGAGTGCTCTATAATGAGCATAAACAGCATTTTGGGTGGGTGTAGCTGCCATGATGTCACCCGTTGGTTTGCGAAGTCCTGCTACAAAGCTTCAAGATCAGGGTGTTTAATGTCACCCTCTTGAAACTGGATATCTGGGATGGATCCGACTACGAATCCACTTGTGTTAAGTGCTTCAGTTGAAGGCAGCTGGACTTCTTGGTTCATGAAGACATTTCATCTCTCATCTCAGGGGCATCTTCAGCTCTGAAACCTGATAGGGAGTCCCAGGTATTTAACTCTTTGGGGAGGGGTGGGACCACCTGTGCATCACCAGTGGTTATTTTGCCTCTTGCTGACATTCAGTGATCTCTGGTCACCATGCTGCTGCTTGTTACAGTAATCAGTTTATTTACATGTTAGATTTGTTTTTAAAAAGATGAATAAGCTCATCTTCAGTTGACCTACTGGCCAATCAAAAACACAACATGATTCATGCAGTTTCTAAGTAAAGCCGGTCATAAATTAATACTGGTGTGTGTGTGTGTGCTTGTGCAGGCCCAGCTGTTGGAGCTGCGGACGCAGAACTACCAGCTGTCTGATGATCTCAGGAAGAACACGGCAGGTAAAACCTTTCACTCTTTGTCCTTCTTGTTCCTGCTGTTTCATCTTATCAACACTTGAAATTACCACAAGAACACGAGAGGCTCTTTAAAGCAACAGAATTTTTAAAAACACGGATTAGAAGACCCACAGCATAAAACCAGTTTTCCTGCTCCACCTGAGCAGTTTTTGTCCAGGTGAAAGTTTTACTGAAATTAAAATTCTTTTTCAAGAGCGACCTTGCCAATGGGGCAGCAGACACTATAAGAGACATTAGAGGACAAGTGCAAATGTCACACAGTGCATGAGAGAGAACACAACATTGAGATTATATGAAATATAAAATAAAAGGTCAAGGTCAAAATGACTTCAAACTCATTTTGTTGCAAGTTTCAGAGAAACCACACTGACCAAGAAGCTTTTGTCTCAGGGTTTACAAGTGACTGATGCAAACTGTTAACTGTGGGGCGGTTTACGACCGTTTCAGGTCCGTCTGCATATTATTCCAGGATTACAGGACCAGATAGATGAATCTTTGTTTGTGTAGAAAGGGCTGGGATTAGCTGGATTTTAAAAAGTCATAAAATAAACATGTGTAGTTGGAAACACTGTAAGGATTTTGGTGTAGTTAACTTGGAGCCGTCCTGTGTAAAATGAATCTGTGCCTTGAGTAACAGGCCCTCAAGAGTGCACAGATCTGGGTCAAAAACTTCTGGCCTTATTTTGCCAGCATTTTTAAGCCCTCATAGGTCCATGAGTACAAGGATATCCACAAATTTCAGAGTTAAAAGACACATTTACATGGCTGGACAAAAAAAAGATAGCATATGTAGGTAGAAAGGTCTTCTTTCTACCTACATTTTGATATCAGGCTCATCTCTAGCCACAATTCCTTCTAGGTCGTAATCATTCTGTAATATAGTCATGGTATGAAGGTAAAATTTCCATGGCTTTGTTAAATACACGGAGGGGCTCAGGTGGGAAGTATTTTAAGTGGAATGGTCCAATAATCATAGTGATGGTATTTTTATTTCTGTCCCACTTTTTAAAATGTACATATTCACACAAAATAAATTGCACACAGATAAGTGTGTACATATCACAGCGTAGCCTGCAGGAAAGCAAGCAGGGTCCTTCACTAGAATAAAATAACACAACATGAGACGGTCTACGAAAACGCAAACCTACAGGAGGGAATCTACCCCCAGCCCCCTGACATTCACGGATACAAGCAGGCTTTAAATGCAGTCGATGTACAGACTCCACTTCAACTAACGAACATGAAATCATTCATCGGATAAATATTTGATTGGCCCATGTTAGCAGTAAAACTTTAATGAAGAGGAAACGTGTGTTTTCTATAATTAAATGTCGTCCTGGTGCATTTCAGAGCTGAATGCCGTCCGTCAGAAGAATGTGGTTTTGGAAAGAGATTTTGTCAAAACACAGAAGGTAACGAACACTTTATTACTATGTAGTTGTTTTTGTAGATGAGTGATTGGAAAAAAATAACCTGCTGACCTGAATTTGGGGGTTTATTTTCTAACAAAGCTGAGCGAAGAGTTTTCCTCATCTCTTCCTGTTGTTGATTTACATTAAATGTTTTTCTGCTTTTCTTCTTTTCAGGCCTTGAATAAGAGTAAGAAAGCTCAGGTAAGCTGTTGTTTGATGATAATTGTTACCTCAGTGAATTTCTAGTGTAAACATTTTTCAATTATGTCATTTTAATTGTTCCTTATTTTGTCATTGTTAATTCTTTATGGCTTCCTTATTATGCTAACACAATCACCAATAATCTGCTAATTGGAGGTTATTTCTGTAACTGAGACAAACTGCAGTGCAAACATCGCATCTTCTTGTACCGTCACATCCCAGGAGCAGTTTAAGCTCTGCTTCTCTGGTGACAGTTGTAATGTTTAAAGGTCATTCAGGCAATAGGTGAACTGGAAGTGCATCAGAAAAATAAGAGTTTAGTTTTTGGCCGTGTGTCATTTCTCTGTTCTGAAGAAAACCTGAAGTACGACTGAACTGTGGTTTTAAAGTTTGTGTTTATTCTCACCTGGTGCTGATGTCTTCTCTATTTTTGGCACTGTAGTGTTTTCACTGAAAATGTTAATTCACTCTGACTGCAACATGTTCCACTAGGTTTCTGTCGCATTGTTTGGCACAGAAACTCAATCACCCGACACTGTTTGGATGGTTTAGTTGCAAAGAAATGACAGAGATATAACAATATGTCAAAATACTACTATCTTATTTGTCCACGAAAGTTTGGTCAGTCTGTCTGTGTGAGTGATCTCAGTAGGAGTTTCTGTAACCTGTAGTCAGCTTTTTATTCTGAATGTATTATTTTGTGTGTTATTTCTCTGTGTGTAGGAGGTGGATGCTTTGCTGAGTGAGAATGAGATGCTTCAGGGGAAACTCCACAGTCAGGAGGAAGATTTCAGACTACAGAACAGCACACTGATGGCTGAACTCTCCAAGGTGAGTCTGAGTGTTTGTGTGTAGTTCAGGCACTGTAGAAGCTTCATATCATTATTGTGATCTTAACATTATAACATTTATTTTTCCAGCTGTGTACACAGATCGAGCAGCTGGAGCAGGAGAATCAGTGCCTGAAGAAGGAAGGAGGAGCAGCCTCTGCATCCAGCCCCCCACCTAACCCCGCATCCAGCCCCGTGGATGGAGAACTGCTCCGCCTCCAAGCAGAAAACTCCACCCTCCAGAAGAAAATGAAGGGTGAGGTGACATCTCTGCAGTTTTAGAGGCTCATATTTTAATATTTTTGTCACATAAAAATCGTCCTGAAGGTGTGTAGAGCCAAAGACAAGTAAAGGAAAAATATCACGATCTGACAGTTTATCTTCAGGTGTCGAGCTGATATTCGCCCACCTGTGTTCTCTCTCTCTCTTCCTGCATCAGCAGCAGTGTATTTAAAGACTTTGACACGCAGTAAGCAGTGTTGGGGGTGGATAGAGCTCCTTTAACTCCCCACAGCGTCGTATTCTGTGCAGTTCAGGAGACAGACAGAGGCTACTGTTGTTTTTCTACATATAAGTATTAATTTTCACAGGTTTAGAATTCATCATTTAAAAAAATGTAATCATAAACCTTCCTGACACATTACAATATAAACTCAACTCTTCGTCCACCGAAGGCCTTTATCATAAAACATTTGCTGACATATGCAAACATTAGTCATTTTCGTCTGTTGCCCTCAGTTTTAACTGACCAGTGATTTTTGAGGAAATTAGGTAATTTTGAAAGGAGAAGTGTTGTATGAAACAAAACCCCAAACAGGACTCAGAGAAGGATGCTAGAAACTAGACTGATGAGACGAGCTTGTATAAATCTGTACGGATGGAGAAACAGCACATGTGTTAGCAGTGTGTGTAATTAGCTGGGTGTACTGATGACTGAAGGTATGGACAAAAACATTGTCATCATACTCATAAATTCTTAATGTTCTCACTGTGAGAGTTAACTTGTGTGTGTTGGGGAACGTTGTCGGTACGTGGGTGTGATTTTTAGATGCTCTTTATTTAGATTGAAGTTTAGGTAGAAGCTCTTATTGGCCAGACAGACATCATTTACTGATCTGGTTGATCACAGCATGTTTGCAACATCAGGCATTCACGGTTGACCTCGTTCACATACGGTGACAAATAATTTGTGACAAATGGACAGATGAACAAGTAAAGTCGGTTTAGAGTTTAACTTGTGCCTGGTTATTTATTTCCCTTTTTAAAGGTTTTAATACATTTTCATGTAAAAAGTTATGAAGCTAACCTGGGCGCAGTGACCGCCGGGCTTGTAGTACAGCTGTGGAAACCTTGTGATTCCTGTTAGTCCTTCATGAAATGAATGACTGAATGAATGATGTGAGCTGCAATTCTCCTCCAGCCCTGCAGGAGCGCTTCGACAAGGAGCTGCAGAGACAGGCGTCCGTTCAGGGCACCCAGAGTGCGACCACAGAGACTGACGGATCAGCAGGTACCAATGGAGTCTCTGATGTCACAGGGACAGGGGAGGAGTCATTGCCAGGAGGATCCAATGAGAGACTGGAACAGGTGATTGGAAGTCAAAGACACAGCCGATGCAGCATGTTTGTGATATTTTCAGCCATCGAAGATGATGCGTTCAGATTAAATATATTCTTTGACCAAAAATCCAAAATCCTCAAATATTAAGTTTACAGTTTAGTTATGATGAAGAAGGTGCTTTAATCTTTTTAAGTTGAAATCTTGTTTCAACTTTAGTGCGAGTCACCTGATGTAGTGCTGCTGGACTAGAGTTTACTGAGTGCTTCTAATATTTTGTCCCGTCACGTGTGCACATGTTATAGTACACTATACTGTAATCAGTATGTTTTTTTTCCCTTGTCTGTTTTTCAGGCGGAGCCTGAGCCGCGGCAGACGGAGAAACAGCTACACGGTGAGTTTACAGTTCGCTCTTTTGCTCACACAGTGTTTCCACTCAGAGGAATAACTCCTGTTCTTTCATGTGGTAATTAGTAACTTCCTGAAGAATAGCATTTAAAATATATGCTGTTTATTACATAATTAAAGACTAAAGTATTGAAATGGTGTCTGTCTCACTGTAAGTACTTTTATTGCCCTAAAAAAATTACCATGACGTACTTAAAGCTCAATGAACCGTATGAGCTTCACATGCAGAGACAGGATTTATCCTCCACAGTGGGTTACACTGAGCTTTGCTTTCTGCCTCCACTTAACATAAACCTCGAAACATAAACACTGGATTTTGATGTCAAATGGAGTTTTGAGTTAAAGAGAGAATTTTCTGATGGTATTCAGGGTTTTTCTTGCAGTTGGCAGCCCCTGTGCAACAGGACCTTAATCTGTTTTACTGAACGTTCTAATTGTTGGAGCCTCTCAGCTTTGAGCACACTGGCTCTAAAAACACTTGATTGAGTGTTTTTTCCCTGTCTTGGTAGTAATGAAGGTGCCTGAACAGCAGTGTGATTCGCTGATGTATCTTTGAAGCAGCAGTGAGCTCTGAGTTGATAGATTTGGTTCTTATTTTCTATCTGGGGGTTTGTTGACAAGAAGAATAATGCTGAATATCACAAGGTTTTAGGTGTAACATGTGGGCTTTAGCGTTTGAGCTATCTTTATTTATGTGCTCATTACCACATTACATGCAAACTAACTGTATCAACATGCTGCACGAAGATGATCAAAATGGGTTTTATTTTGTGTGTGAATGGAAATGGCAGCTCAGACTTTAATAAGGTCATCTTCGTGCAGCGAGCTTTATAAACCGATTTACACCTGAAGCCAGCAGCTGAAAGGAAAACAGTCTAAAACCTGATCGCCACGCTGGTCTGAAGAAAAGCTTTAATCTGTCAAGCTTACAAACGCACGCTGTGTTTTAACAGCCGTCTTTTAGTTTGAATTTTGGGCTTCTGTAAGGTGAACCCACAGCTGGCTTTATAGGTGCAGAGCAGCTAGCTGGCTCAGGGCAGACACACACTACAAGCTGAAGCAGGGAAAAACAACGAAATCTGTTAGGAAGCCGCAGATTAATTAGGCTTTAATGTGGATATAACAGCTGAGGCTGCTTGAGCAGGTATTCCCTGTTAGAGCTGCAGAGCCAAATTCATTTCCACCTGTTATAAATAAAATCTTTGTTTTTGGCAGTCACTCCTGCAGTCTCTGCACTTTATGGTGACGCTCAGAGAATTTCTTGTAATATGAACAAGTGATTATTAATTTCAATACATAATTAGTGTGAGACAATCATACTGAAAATGGTAAAAAATAGCTGTATTTTGCAGCAGCCTGTGAGTCAAAGTTACCACTGGTTATTTTTCTGGTAACATATAAGTGAAGTGAAGAAATGTTGCGCTGCTGTTCTCTGTTTTGATCAATGTTGGATGACGCCGCCTCTCTACAAACAAATGGACCTGAAAGTGAAAACCTGCAGAGTTCATATAAGCATGCTGTCAGTGAACGCAAACTCACAAGATGCAGCAGTTGATGTTTGACTTTGCAGCTCACCCGGAAAATCCTGGGCTCCGACTCTGTCTGCCTCCTCCAGAGATTAAAAACAAAACAAAAGAAAAACCCAACCTCTCAGACGGCGTGTAAAGTGAGGAGCTGGTGTAGTGTGTGTCTGGCCTAACGGACTGCCCCTGCTGTGTGCGGCGCCCCCTTTAGGCCTGTCAGAGAAGAGCGTAGAGAAGATTGTAGCTAAGCAGGCAGCGCTAGGCTGGTCGGCTGCTCTCTGTCCAATAACTCACTGCTTTGGACCAGAGCTGGAGATGGCCCTGAACACCGAGCAGGAGGAGAAGAGGCTGCTGAAGGAGCAGATCCACACCCTGGAGGTACAGATGCACACAACAAACTCACAAAACACATTTGCACTCACATATATCAGAGTAAGTTCTACTCGAGTACTTCCTTTATATATTTACTTCACTAAAAGTCTAAAGTGATAAAAAACTTTCCCCAGAGTGAAAAAAATTGCAACTAAATCTACTTAAAATGAACTGTTTTACTCTGTAAAATCTAAATGAGCAAACCAAAGTCAGGTCATAATTTCCTGTTTTATTGTCCAATGTTTGTGTAGGACATGTGCAGAAGTATAACTCAGCGTTAGTTCACCTTCACTTGTGTTTCTTCTAAGAAGTACATGGATGCTTACACGAGGAGGCTGCTCCAACACTGCGGGCTCGATTAGTACACTGGATCATGTTTACCAGAAATAACTTTGAAGTAACAATCAATAATTATTGTTCGATAATACCATAGCAAGCTAATTTTAGGTAGCATCCCACACTGAGCCAAACAAACATGTTTTTGATGGATTTAGCTGAGAGTGAACTCCTGAAATTTCTCCTCCTGAGTTTTTGGCTTTGAAACAACACAAAAATATGACGTCTCAGTCTGTGGACATCTGCTACTGGACTCCATAAGCTCCACATGTGGACTGGTTCAGTATTTTCTCTGGTTCTGCAATCTCAAATGAGAATATTCACAGATGAACGTGTTGACGTATTGTACCGAACGTATCGTATTTCCAGGCCGATCACAGCAGATCATCGGATCAAATTTTAAAATTGATTCCATTCTGCAGTAAACACAGGAATAACGTTTAAATATTAGACAACATAAAATATTACAGTAACATCTACTTCTTTTTCATACTGCTTCTTTGTGGTGTAATGTTGCTCGATCTGTTGTGTAATTAACTTCCACTTATCCAAAAAGCCCAAAGAATAAAAAAGTCTAAATGTTGGCAGATGAAACGGCTGTATGTCGTGAGTGAGAGAGGAAACTAATTAATTCATGACAGGAACATAAACGGCAGATGGAGAGCAGCGGTGAAATGTCAGCGTGACTAACGGACGACTGTGTCCTTTCCTCAGCGTTCACCCGCTGATGATAACCCACTGAGGCTTTTTATGGGAAACATGCCTGAAGATGATTGTGATTTCTTGACCTTTAAATTGGTTGAACATTACAGGTTTGACAAATGAGTACTAAGGAGGAGGGGACAAAACATCTCGAGTGGTAAATGGTCTGTATTTGTATAGCGCTTTTACTTGGTCCTAAGGACCCCAAAGCGCTTTACACTATACACAGTCATCCACACATTCACACACTGGTGATGGCAGCTACAGTGTAGCCACAGCCACCATGGGGCGCACTGACAGAGGCGAGGCTGCCGGACACTGGCGCCACCGGGCCTTCTGACCACCACCAGTAGGCAACGGGTGAAGTGTCTTGCCCAAGGACACAACGACCGAGACTGTCGGAGCCGGGGCTCGAACCGGCAAGCTTCCGATTACAAGACGAACGCCCAACTCTTGAGCCACGATCAAGAGTGTTCGTGCTGTAAACCAAAACAGCTAAAACGCTGTGTGCTGCCCCTGTTTGAGTCCAGCTTTTCACCCAGATGCTTGAAAGTATTTAAACAGAAGAGTTACAGTGTGCATTTCAAATCAGCCAGCAGGCACAGCTGACAATTTGAGCCAAAGTCACAAGTCTGCTGTTAACGTGTCATTAAATTAGGTTTCTGTTTTTACTTTTTGATTTTGAAAACTGCTGCTAGCTCTGTCAGGGTCACCCACACTAGAAATGATTTTTGTTTGGTGGATGATGACTGTGTGATTGATACGTGAACCCTGAGCTTGGACACAAGGCTGCACTTCTCATAGCCTTTGTTTCCACATCATATAAACACGTTTCTGCTGCCACAGCTCAGCTAGATTTTCTTTTTTGTTGGATTTCCAAACATGTAGCTTTGTTTGGACTGTTTGACTTGTTTTGCTCTTTTTTTTTTCTTCCAAAAGTGTTGGTGTCGAGTTCATCAGCATGTCATCGTCATGCTGCTTTCCTATTGGTTGTTCAGTCGTAGCGCATCGTGGTAGAAGTGCGTTATGAGATGTTCTGATTAAATCTCTGACACTCTCCTGATTTTTCACACATTATATCACCACAGATCTTTCATGATTCCAGATTCTCACTGTTTATATTCAGCTTAAAGGTTTCGATAACAGAAGGATCTGTTGGTCACATGACACCTGTCAAAATCCACTTTCATCGCCCAAATGTGATTTAAGATTACTTTAATATGTGAACTGTATTTCTTTTGGAAAATCATTTGTGAATATTTGCTGCAGGGTTATCTGTTTAACCAGAGTTATTAAAGTTTTAAACCTGGGCCTTATTTTCATATCACCTTGATGGTAAAATTGTTAATGGGAGCAAATGAATCTGAAAGAGCTGCACGTAATCCCAAAAGGCTCAAAGGTTTTTGGAAAAACTTATCGTGATGCTGCAAACTGAGTTTCTTTGTGTTCGGACTTCCAAGAACCAAAACTCTGACTGCAGTTACCGTCTTTGGTCTAGGAACAGACGAGACATCCATTCAGAGGAGCAATAAGTTCACTTTGATTAATAAAAGTTAAGGAAATGTAATTCAGAGCAATACTTTTTCGACTCTTTGGACATTAGCCTGCACCGGTGTACTTAATAAAGTGAGGAGGATCTATAAAGTGAGCACTGAGCATGCTGTGAGTGTAGGAAGAAAACTCTCTGTCTCTCTCCTCAGTTGACTGAACGTTTGCTTTCTGTCTGCCTCCAGGTGTCCAAACAGGCTGAAATCACCAAACTGCAGGAAGAAATAACAAAGGTAAATCTTCTCAGGGCTGACAACACACAACCACTGTGTAATAGAGATTTATTTTGCAGTAACTATGCCAGTGAGCTGATATTGGCTATTAAAGGTGCAGCTTTTTAATGCTGTTTCCATCTCTTTGTCCTGCAGCTGTCTGACAAGCTAAAGAAGAAGCAGGAGAGGTGAGATGACCTAAGCGCAGTCACATTCACAGCTTCTTGACACACAGTTATCGGCCAGTAATGTAGCAGCAGTGCTGTATAAACTGCTTCAGGCGTGGCTCAGTTCACTTAACCTTCACAGCAGCCATCAGCTTCAGGAGCTGGATATTGTAGGTAGAACACCCTGCAGTACTAGAGAGAGAGAACCCCAGCCAAGTAAGAAATGAATAAGGATCGTCTTAAACTGTGAATCAAAGGTACTTGAGTAGAGGTGAAGATTTAAAAAATATATATCCCGGTCTGGAAACAGATTCACCATAATGTTAATCTGTTCTGGGCAACTAAACTAAAGCTTATGTTTTTGTTCTCCTGCAGTTTCCAGCGTCTGCAGACAGAAAAGGAGGCTCTGTACAACGACAGCAGGTCAGGACTGCCGTCACCCCGCTGCTCTTACTCCCACTAGTGTATTGACGGCTCTAATGTCCACGGTTCAGGCTGTGTGCTTTTTTTTTTTTTTCCCCTTTAAATGCGCTGCTTGTTATGGAAATGTTGACCTTTTGTGGTTTTGATTCTCTGCAGGACAAAGATCGATGAGATCAACCAAAGAAAAGAAGAAGAGCTGAAGGCCATGAATATCCGTGTCCAGAAACTACAGACGGACCTCATGGCAGCCAATCAGGTTAGATCTCGCTAAGAAATCGCACCAGTCCATTACTATCTACATTCCCCCAGCTCCTCTATGATTCTTTCCCCAGTCAGGGTAATTTCCTACAAGGAAAAATAACCATGTTGGAATTATTTATGTACACCGATAAAAGTTTACAAAAAAACTAAACACAGGAAGTCTTGCTCGATGTTGTGTGGTGTAAGTTTAACCACTGAAAACAAACAAAGCACTTTCTATCTGAAATGAATTTTTTATGTGCAGATTGTTGAAAAATGGGCCGTATCAGCCCATCATCAGTCATCCTCTAGGTGTGATAAACACATAGTCTGTGTTAATACCAGCTCTGGGTACTACAGCCCATAGAGGGCGCTACAGCACATGATAGATGTGTCAAAATATTCCATATTCCTGGTTAAGTGATGACGTTTGAATCCTGCTACCTCGTCCGAGCTCCTACTACATTCATTAAGGCTGTTGTCTGTTTAACATGTTGTGATGTGTTGTATCTTGTTGTCTTTAATATAATCCACCTCTCTGGCTTTTTGTTAGCACCATTCATGTGCAGCACATCTTTAAGCTCAGTTTTTAAAAATGGATGGATGGTAACTGTGCTACATGGGCTCACGGTTTGCCAAACACCAAATAGCTAAGCTCTACAGAAAACTGTCCTTCTGAGGCTAACTAAGAGTTCAGTGGGGACATGAAGCTGAGGAGCAGGAATTGTTCATAACGAGTAATCCAAACCACGCAGCAGCATATTATTGACTAACCTGGTGTTGTGGATGGATCATCACAGATGTTCTCTTGACTGAAGTTTGGTCCTCTTTTAGTGCTTTTTTCCTGTCTTATGATTTCATTTGTCTCTGTCCATCTGGAACCACCACAATAGCTTTTATTAAGGGGGGAAACTTTAATGTTCATCCTCCATCTTGGCTGTGTTAATGTGTTTATATTATCCTAGCTATGGCTCTGTAGCTAGATACCAACTAGCCCAGCTTTAATGACACCACAGATATTGCTGCTGTTTAGTTTTCTTCAGTTATGTCTGAAGTGAAAGCAGAACAATACTTTTGGGTCTTATCTAACAAAGAAAAGAATCAGTGTGCTGCTGAGATAATTACACAGTGATGAAAGTTTGGACTTGTTTAAGAACACACCATGTCGTCATTGTTTGGACTTAAAAATCACAGACTTTGTATCATGAAAAGTAGTTCATGTCTGTGGCTGACGTCTGTTGAACACCTTTGGGTGTTATTGGAGAATCTGACTCAGACTGAATCCGTTGGACACACTGAATAATTAAAACATCCATTAATAAAACATACATGCTGTTTTTCATTTAAACGTGACGTCACATTTTCTGTACGAGTCCAAAAACAAAAAACAAAAAAACTTTTAATTCCAAAGTTTGCACACTTCACATGTCATTGTGAACATAGTGAAAGAGTCTCTTTCTGTTCTGTTTTCTCCTCTGTAACGATCATTTCAGCCTCGTTATGAACTTTGACTTTTTACTTTATAAACTGTAATCATTTGTGTTTGTGTGTTTTCTTGTTCAGACGGTGTCAGAGCTGAGAGAGCAGCTACAGAGCAAAGAGAAGGAACATGAGGTGGCTCTGCACACACTGAAAGACGAGGTAATGCATGCGCGCGCGCGCGCGCGCGCACACACACACACACACACACACACACACACACACACACACACACACACACACACACACACACACACACACACACACACACTGAGTCAGAGATCGTTCCCGGTCTGTGAATCCTGCCACAGACAGGCAGACTTCTGAACATATTTCCATGTCTCAGGCGCAGCAGGAATGCAGTAAAACACACACATATAAAGACATGACGGCGCTCTTATTTAGATATTTGTCCACATCCAAATTCTGCACACACATATTAGAATACAGTTTTCTTTTTCTTTTTTTTTTTTAAATCGAAGAGGATAAGGTTGAGGGAAAAGGGGACAAGGGAGGAAACAGTGTGAAGGTTGTAGGAGTTGGATTAAAGCTGACTGTTTTCGGTTCTTTCACTTCTGTGTGAAGCTGTTTCTCTGCCAAAGTGATATAAATGTTTAAAAAGAATCCGTTTTCACCAAAAACAGGTTTTTAAAATGAAGGAAATGAAATGAGAGATGGTGGGAGGGAGAAAGCTCCTGAATACAGATGATTTTTTCTTAATAAAGTAGAAATATGTTTTGGAATTCACTCTGGTAGTGGAATTTCCTGGTATTTCTCTGTGGGTTTCTGAACTGCTTTATCCTTCTCTAATCCTCGACTCTGTTCTTTCTGTCATCTTTGTCATTTAAAATTTCTTTACCTGTACACTCTCACGTTTGTTTGTGTTCTTTTTGTTTTGTTTATCTCCTATATTGCCTTTGTTTTTCTCACTTTCTTTATTTGCTCTTTACTGGTTTCTTTCCTATCTTATCTTTTCCCCTCTGACGCCCCCTGCTGGTGGTTTGGTGCCACTGCAGGTAGCCAGTCAGAGTGCAGTCAGTCAGGAACAGGTGGACAACATCCTGCAGGAGAACGATGCTCTGAGGACAAACCTAGCCGCTCTAGAACAGGTAATAAACGTTACACAGCATGGAGAGAGTTAACGCCACTAACTTAGTGGCCATGAAACCCGGAGAACCCCTCATAAGCATTACGTCATCTCTGAGCACTAACCCAGCTACTTTTAACATGTAATAAAACTGATGAACATTACCATAACCCTGACAGTACATCATCTCTGTGTACTAGAGAAACTGACAAGAACGTTACACTGACCAATGAGGAAAAAGTCATTAATACCTCAAAAACCATCACGCTGCTACTAATCACACAACGGTTACCTGATCCCAGTTGTTGCTTTAGAAAGAAATGACAAAAATGTGTCAAGTGGAAAAATAAATTCACATTACTGTGATTTTCTGCAGCACCTGGACTTGGACCATGCTAACACAAAGCAAGTAGTTAAAGATCAGAGCCGTGCGAACCAAGCAGCTGAAGCTTTTTTAAAGGTTAAGAAAAATCTACAAAATATTAGCATCTTACAAAAAAGAGGAAATTTTGCTTATTAGAATAAACTGCTGTTACAAGAATTACTTGTAAATGACTTGTTCCATATATGTATATGTGTATATGTATAATATGGAACACTGGATCAGGCTGTGTTAATGCAAAGAAAACCGTGTCATGCTCCGAGCATTCAGCTTCAGCTGTTTAATAGCTTCATTTACTGGTTACAGGTTAAAGACAGACAGCCCAATCAAAAAGAAGTTTAATGATTTATGTAATTCTGACCTCAAAACGTTGGTTTGAACCACTTACTGTTTTTTGTAATTGATGTCATTTCACGTGAGCTTTTGTAAATCTGACCCTGAACAGGATCATCCAGAACACTTTACTCACACACTATCAAACTGTAACTCACCTTGTAGGAGAACAGTGCTCTGGGGACTGATCTGTGCACGCTTGACCAGGTATTTATATCTTAGACTAGAGTAGAGCCCTCATCTAGGACCCTAACCTTAGCTTGGTTTTCTGGACTAATGTGAATCTTGAAAACTAAACTACATACTGCTGCACCGAGTGCTAACAACAGAACACTTTAGAGAGGCTTAAATTAAATCTTTTGTGCAAGTGTAAAATTCAAAGCGCTTGCAGGAAACTAGATGATAGATCTGTGAGGGCTGCCCTACTAATGATGGTAGGTGCAGTTAATCTAGACTAGCTTTTTTAGAGAGAGTATCTAGAACCTGTTTGTTATTGTAGCAGCTGTCTTTAATGTCAGTGTGGAACACGTGTTGCAGGAGAACAGTGCTCTGAGGACTAATCTGTGCGCTCTTGAACAGGTAATTATTTCCTGACCTAGACTCCTCATGTAGAGTTTAGCATTAGATTGAGGTCCTGAAATGAACTTTGATTCCTAGAATCTTTTCTAGAGGCGTTTTTTAAGATTAATCCCCTTAAAAATAAAGTAACATGACTGTGTATGCTGAGTAGAATGTGTTGATGTCCTGAACCAGAAGCCTAAGTAGAGAGTGACTGGTTACGGTGACTGAGATTAGTTGGTTAGAGCTCCTCAAAGTAATCATGATGATCAATTTTTCCTGCTTTCCAGCAGGTTCCTGCTTTAATTCTGATTTATGTAATGAAAATGTTGATGCTGGAGGAGGTCAGTAACCTCAGCTGTAGCTCATTAGGGTTCACATCCATGGTCCATGTTGCTTTCTTTGTTTGTGTCTAGCAAGATATATATTTGATGAAATGTACGACCTTTGGCCTGAATTAGATCTGTTCGTGTTGTTCTTTGTCGTCATTCTGAAACACTTTATTTTGGAAAATGAATCAGGAACCAACTGTGTTATATGTTAGGTTTTCAGGTTACTTGGAGGGCAACATCTTCACCTTTTGATGTCTTAAATGCTTTTTAGAAAGAAAAACTCTAAATAGTGTTTGATTTTTCAGTCAGAATTTTTCCACCCAAATCCCAAGACTTGGAGAAATACTTTTTCAAAGTAAAAGCTGCATATTCTGATGGCATACTGTTGGGCCTCAGAGGTAAAGATTAGGCCTTTTGCCATTGTCAATGACATAGACCTCACCGGATTATTCATATCAATACAAAATTTTTACTTTAAAGTATAATTTGTGTCCTGTGACTCTTGTTTGTGTCATCATAAACTAAAGAAAAGGTCTCGTGATCATCATTCGTGTTTACGTTGGCACTTTTCGTCACGTCCATAAGAAACTGCAGGACTGAGTTGGTGCACTTGTTGTTCATAAACGGGTAACAAGTTGAAAATAGTTGAGCTTTAAAAAATCGCTGCACTCCTCAGTGTCACCACTTTAACTAAAAAAAAAAAAAAAGAAGGGGCGGGATTTATGATGTCCGTACCGTCAGTGAACAAACACTGTCGCTGACGACAGTCTTGAACACTGACGAGCATGGTTTCATGACCCAGCAACAGTTAAAGTGCTCTGATGTTCCACGTTAGCCTCAAACTGGAAGATTGATTTAGAACGGAAAATTGCAAAAAACAGTTAAGACGGTGAAATCATTAAGTCCAATACAAAACGCACTGTAGGATTAAATAAGTTCTTAAATTTAGAAACCTGGACTCAGGAGACGCTCCAAATGCTTCATCCTCTGTTCTCAGGCGAAACAATTCATTTGCTGACTTACACAAATCTTTGTGTGGTCTGTAAAGCCAAAGTATACATTTACACTCTGCTTTTTTCTCACTTAAAGTCACTGTGCTGTAATTTTATTGAAAGTACCAAAAACATTTTTCTCCCAGGAACTTTTGTCATGGTAATAAAATGTTTTTTGTGTTTCCTCTGAGACCCCCCCCCCCCCCCCCCCACACACACACACACACGCACACGCAAAACGGCTTAAATGGCTGAAAGCTACTTTTCAGTGATGTTCACACAAAACCTGGCCGTGTGGAGCTGTGCTGCTTTAGAACATGAGAGCATGACTGCTGTCAAAGAAACTGGAAATTAAAATGTATTTATCAGATTCACTGCTTTGGGTCTTACTAATGCGGCTAGTTCGCTCTCTGAACAATGGACTGGACAATGTTATGTTTAAAAAACTGAAATGAATGTTTTGAAATACCTTACAGTGAGCAAACAGATTTTTGGAAATCACCACAAGTTTAATCAGAATTAGTGGCTGAAAATTGCAGCTAGGCTGCTACCAATCAGAAGTGTGCAGTGGCACAAACTCTAGAGTCTGCTTAGACAGCCATCACCGTGGTGGCTCCAAAGGGTGTAATCCTACAGCCTGAAGGGATATAAAAGAGGGTCAGCTGATGTGGGTGGCCTATAGAGATGGACCTCCGACATGGATCTATATGTAGATAAATGATCTGTGTGTGGGGGTTCATGCCATTGTTATACCTAAAAGGCCAAATGATTTAATCCTACAACTTACATCTTATTTAACCTGTGGTACTGTTCTCTGCTTCATCTTAATCATCTGTCGTCGTCATTCTTTTCTATCTAATATTTTCTGGCAGTTGTTATCTGTCCAGGACATTCTTGTACATGTACGTGTTTAAGTTGGACAGGTACTGCAAAGAGTTGTTCAGGAATAAAAGTGAACACTGTAAAGAGAAATAAAGTGTTTGAAATGTGTTTGTAGATCCAGACGGTGAAGACGCAGGAAATGAACCTGTTGCGAGAGCAGCAGGAGGCGCTGACGGGCGAACTGCAGCAGAGACGAACTGAACAGGAGAATCTGCTGGCTCAGAGGGACGACCTCAACTCCCAGCTGCAGGTAGATTAAACCAGTAAAGTCAGTGGTTTGTTTAACCTTTGGGTTTTATCGCAGCTCGTTCTGCCGATATAAACGACTCTCCAGCTGTTTGTTTACACGTGGCTTTCTGCTTCTCTCGCTTTACGTCCTTCAGGAGTCGAGTTTTGCCAACAGGAAGTTGTTGGAGCAGTTAACCGAAGAAGGACAAGAGAAGGATAGACTGCTGAGAGAGCTGGACGAGGCTAAGAAGGTACACACATAAACAACAACAACACACAGAGTGCCACATGGTGTCTGTACACAAACCAGCTGAACCAGTAAACACACTTACACCTGTTTGTGTGTGAGCAGACAGCAGAGAAGAGGAAGGCCATGCTGGATGAGATGGCCATGCAGCTGAACCAGGAAAAGTCTGACCACAAGGAGGCGCTGTCAGACCTCAAACTGCAGCACGAGAAAGAGGCGAGTGTTCATGGATCTGCTGCTTTTAATGGCTTTTATCCATCACAGTTTTCTTCTTTGTTTGGTTTCTCTACATGTCTATATAGTTTCTTTGCTTTGAATTATCGCTAATCTGTTTTCATCTGTTTTTGTTTGTGTGGTTTTTAGTTTTTAAAACGTGCAAAAATAAAGAAAAGCCACAAATTTTCATCAGATTTAGTGAATCCTTTTTGCGTTTGTCTCTTCTCTGTATTGCCTGACTCATTTTCTTCTTCTGTCTCCTCCTCTCTTTCAGGTTCTTGCAGTCAGGGCTCGATACGAGAAGGAGCTCAGAGGACTTCATGAAGACAAGAATCGCTGTGAGGAAGAAATCCGACAGCAGCTTAGAGATGAAAAGGTAAAGAGGCACACAGGAGGTGAAAGTGGGTAAGGAGACAAAAGAAAACTCCTGATGTGTGTCTTCCAGATGTCTCGTATAACACGAGCAGCAGAGTCGTTATCGCACAAGTTCACGATATGCTTTGTGAGTTTTCAGGCTCGGACGAAGGAGCTGGAGGGTTTACAGCCCCAAGTGGAGGAGCTGCTGAGTCAGGTCCAGTCCATGGAGGGAGCCAAAGGATGGTTCGAGAGACGGCTCAAAGAGGCTGAGGTCAGTATCTGCTGAGTGCTGGCTGGTCACCCTATAAACCAGCGGTACTTTTCCACCAATTCGTCCTCCAAATCCTCCGTAGTTTAAAGGTCAAGTTCGCACATTTGCATCATTATTTTAAACTGAAAATGCCAACATTTACTGTTTTTAGCTTCTCGGCTGAGCAGATTCTGAGTTCTTTTGATTCCAAGTGTTCCTCTGTGACTGACTGTACTTTATCTGTCTGTTGATGCGAGCAGGAGAATATAGAGAAGAACAATCTGCAACATCAGGAGGAAATCGAGCAGCTGTGGAAAGAACACAAACTTCAGCTGGAGGTACACACACACACACACACACACACACACACACACTTTCATTTCGTTTTATTTAATCAGGTACAGGTGTCACTGAGAAGAGTAATGTATTTTCTGTGAGTACAGAATGAAAGCCGGTGTTATAAGAACAAAAGCAGACAACAGACGATGACTGTCACACTTGATGAGATTACACACATTAAAGCGAGCACAGAAACATTGATTAACAGATCCTGTAGAAGTGACTTAAACTCAGCAGCAGTAATCAGCTCTGACAGTTTCACCTCCGTCTCTACGTCGCCTCAGGAAAAAGATGCTGAAAAGATGCCGAGACTGTCTTCACTCAAAGAAGCGACATCTATAAAATGTTATGTTCAGCACAGTTGAGGAAGATCATCTTGGGGTGGAATTACAAACATGTATAAAAGTCACTCGATTGAAATGACGGACAAGAAAAGCTCCTTATATCCAACCGTCACACCATTGACAGGCGTTAGGTCACTTTTCAGGCACTGTGTCAGTTTTTCTGTTTATCATCAGTAAACTGTGTTCCATCATAACCCACTGCATAACCGTTTCTTTGCATAATATTACGTTTCCTCCTGTAGCCTGTCTGGTAGAATAATCATGTCTCTCTAAACTCCAAATGGAGGATTTGTAACAAGAAAAGTTGAGCTGTGTTTAACATTTTGCTCCATTTGCATTTATTTTATCTAATCAGTTGAACTCCTCGACTAAACTGCTGAGCAGTAATGTGGATGAGATGATATCAAACCCAAACTGCCTGTTGCTCAATTCTGCACACCTGTGAACTATAAAAATACAATTTCCCATCTTAGTAGTTATTATGGATATTTTCTTCTAGGAGACATTGTGCTATTTATCCCAGCGTGTTGGTCTCACGGACCCAGAATACACACACCATGTATGCAACGGTTTTAAACTGGATTCCTGTGTGCATACGTGCAGTGATTGGCCTCCTGCATTAGTGCACAGCCCGTAGTAAGACAGTCGCTTCAAAAACCTGCTGTTCAGTTACAGAGATCTGACGGGCTTCAGAGGTTTGAAATGCAGACACAACTGCAGAGCCGGGCTCAGCTAAACCTGCTCTCTGAGACACACAGCAACCGTGCAATGATTTGTGTGATTGCTTCCCAGCATGCACTGGGACAGAGGATTTATCATAATTTTTCATGTGTTAGTGTGCTCTGTAGTGTTTCCACAAGTGATGTTTTCCACTGTGATGTTTTTTGGTCCCCATGACTGCATGAAACATTGATAATCTGGTGAGACATATGCAGTTTAATTAATGACTCGTGCTAATCAGCACACATTTAATTTGTCAGAGAATCAGTTACATTTCTGTGCAGAATGAGATGAAATGATACAGAATCACTTTAGTTCAGTCTTATTTATATAGTAAAGCTCCAATTCACAACAGCAGTCATGTCAAGGTGCTTTAGTTAGATTAAGAAGCCTGAACTCCAATATAGGAGAGAAGACCCCATCAGTCAGACCAACCTCTATGAGCAAGCCCCTGGGAAGGAAGAACTCCCCAGCAGAACCAGGCTCAGAGGTGGGCAGCCATGTACTATGATCAGTCAAGCGGTGAGGGGGGAAAACAGGAACAAAAGGGATAGAAAGCTGAGAACAAAATATAAACTACAGGAGAGAAAAGGCACAAGATAAGGGCTTGCAGTAGTGGGATATAATATCCATGGAGAGTGGATGTGGAGAAAAGTGCTAAGTGTTTCTTGGGCCATGAGCATGACTAAGGGATGGTTGAGGGTCAGCTGATCCAGCCCTACCTAAAAGTTTTATCGAAAAGGAAAGTTTGAAGCCTGTTTCTGAAAAGTCGACAGAATGTCGTCTCCCAAATCTACAGGAACAACTGAAGGCTCTGCCTCCATCCACAGAGCACAGGCAAGGCTGCAGTCTGAGAGCGATGTGATGTGAGATGGTGGCGCTTGATCATTCATGACTTTGTATGTGAGAAGAAGTATTGTAAATTAAATTCTGGATCTAACAGGAAGCCAATAAAGATGAGCTAATGCAGGAGAAATATGATCTCTCTTTCTGGTTCCTGTCAGTACTCAGACTGTGGCCTTTCTGATCAACTGAAATCTTTCAGGGAGCTTTAGAAAGGCCTGCTGATAAGAATTGTAGTATTTCAGCCTAGAAAAATCAAATGCATAGACTATTTTTTCAGTAATTGTGACCTCTTAACAGTTGCACCTTTGAAGCTTCTACAGAGGCTTGAAATCATTTCTGAATGTTAAACTGCAGCTCAGGTGAAGACGGAGCATCCGTGTCCAGGACAAGACGTTTCAGAAGGCGCCTCTATAAATATCAACACTTGTGTGCGTGTGTGTAGACAGGCACACAGTGCGTGTAGGCATGTACGTTTGTGTGTGCGCTCTAATTGAAAATGT
Source organism: Perissodus microlepis (assembly GCF_051167445.1). Taxonomy (NCBI): domain Eukaryota; kingdom Metazoa; phylum Chordata; class Actinopteri; order Cichliformes; family Cichlidae; genus Perissodus; species Perissodus microlepis. Next base: position 33,145,271 of record NC_140480.1, read on the forward strand.
TTCTAATTAAAGCGTAGTTGTCTCCATGGTAACTTGGAGAGGTTAAGCTGTGTTAACAGCCGATCAGAGTGGAGGCGGCTCATGTGAACGCTGACAGTCTGCTGCAGACACCCTGAACGCTTCACGCCATCTGTCAGCAGGACGGAGTTCAGCTTGTTGTTCAGCGCCGTGATTCTTGTTTCCACACTGACCCGTCGTCGTCGTGCACTCACAGCACAAAGACGAGGCTTTGTTTACAGCGTGTGACGAGTGGATACCGCTCGACGCGGTGGTGTTTGTTTCCAGTCTTGAAGCTGATTGATTTTGTTTGCAGTGTTTACAGACATCTCTGTTGTGAAACAAGGATGGATGGAGGACGCTTTTTGGGCCGCGCTGCTGTCATTGGTCACTGTGACACACTGTCAATATTAAGAAGCACTGGATTAGCTCTGTCAACAATGTTTTTAGAAGAGTTTTGTAAATGAAATGGCTCCACTAAACAGACAAAAGATGCTGAGATTGTTAAACATTGCAGATGTTTGTTGTTATTGATGTAAGGTGATGTGATGGGCTGCCAGGCTGCGTACAAGTTCAAATAATCCAAACGTAAACCATAAACACTAAATGTAATTTGCAGCTAAAACAAAGACTGAAAGGAGAGCGCTTGCAACCTGCTCTGATTCCTGCAGTGGATATAAACACACTTAGTGTATGTATAGAACTCCACAAAGACTAACTGAAAGGAGTAAAGACCCAAATATTAACACAGTCTGATTGTGGCTACAGCTCCATATGTGGTTACCACTAGAGTCTCATAACCAACAATAATTCTCATTACTGATGAGCGTAATTATTGGTTATCAGTAACGAGCCCTTCAGCAGATTAGATGACCACGATGATCGTGTATACGTCTGTGAGAAAGTCTCTCCTCAGAGACCTGCTGCACTGATTAGTTTGTCTGCGTGTGTGTTTTATCTGCTGGATAACAGCCTGGTACTGAAACCAGAGTGAGGAAACTTAATAGGAAAAGTTAATTAATGATGGAAGAAGTCTAATTAGAGGGCAGGTCAGGTCCCGGGCAGGTGTTCCACGTGTCGGGGGTTTGAGTTTCAGCCGTCACATGTCGTTTCCTGTCTTCGTTCCTGAACATCAACGCTAAGGTTTGTTAAACCGAACGTTAAATGGCAAATTAAAAATAATCAGTTCACCCTGTTCTCTCCAGTTACATTTTTTCTGATTTTATAAATTATATCTAAAGTGTAAAGTAAAGTGTGTGTGTATGTCCCCATAGGGAAATAGTTCCTCTGCATTTAACCCATTCACCCAGTGAAGCAGTGGGCAGCCACCAGTGCAGCGCCCGGGGAGCAGTGTGTAAGGACGTTACCTTGCTCAGGGGTACCTCAGGGTAGCCGTTCAGTGGAGTCGAACCCCCGACCTTCCGATCATGGGGCCACCACTCTACCTACTGAGCTATCCCTGCCCCCATCTTGTAATATGTTCACCTGATGCACACAGTTATAATAAAAAAAAGATAGTTTGGAAGAAATTAAGTCAAAATTATAGAGGCTGGAGAAGAAGGTATTTAAATGCAAGTCTTATCTCTTATTCCACAACACTTAATCCTGGAATTCAGGTGTTTTAATTCCCATTGCTACAGATGTGTAAAATCAAACACTTAGCTATGAAGTCTGCTTTCTTTTGTAAAAGAATGAGTCACTCTTAAGATCCTGCTGAATTTAGGTGTGGTACCGTAACAGGATGCCACTGTTGCAAAACAGTTTGTGAAGTTTCTTCAGTCCCAGATGTTCCACGATCAGCTGTCAGTGGTGTTATTTCAAAAGTGGCCGACCGCAGAAAGCTACCAAGGGGAGCCATCAACCAAAATGATGAAGAGTCTCCAGCGCCCTGCTGACTCAGTAGCTGCAGAGCTCCAAGCCTCCTCTGGCTTTAACATCAGCACAAAAGCTTTGCACTGGGAGCTTCATGCCAAAGGTCTCTGTGGTCGAGCAGCTCCTTCAGGTGTAATGTGTAGGTGGCTCAGGGTTTTTGTCCACATGCTGTACTTCTTGTAAATTTCTGTATTTGAGAAACTGTTTCCAATCTTCCAAAATAACTAATGCGATTAAATAGAGTATGAAAAACTGTGTCAGTGCCCTTATGTCTAAAACATCTGTGTGCCGCAATGAAGAGGGAACAGCTGGCTGGCAGGTCATCAATGGCACATTTTTATTTACAGTAGCATCCTGTAAGAAAGCAAAGAATAAACAAGTTTTCTTACAAAATGAGTTTAAAATCTGCAGTTTAGAGTTTTTATTATTATTTGTGATTTTTTTTTTTTAAATAAATAATGTAGTACATCTCAGTAAAGTCTCAGAGCTTCTCTCCCACCACGTGGTGAGCTGTTGATTGAGGTGTAAGACGTTACAGGGAATTAACAGACTCTTGTTTTCCCCCAGAATGACATTTCCCCCTCCCTCTGTCAGGTGAGCGGCTACAGCCTGCAGATGTTTTTAATGTAGATTTTAGTCAAATTAATTAGCGGCAGAAGATTAGAAGGGAATTAAAAGCAGTTTCCTTTTTCAAATTAATCTCTGTGTCAGATGGATTAAGAGCATGGGGGCATCGCTGGAGGTGCAAATGTAGCTCGTTTAAATGTTTTTCGCCGCATTTCTCCTCCAAATGTTTGAGCTGCTGAACGAAATCCTGATGTGTCTCTTTGTGTCCTGCAGGCGAAGCAGTCAGAGATGGAGAAACTGAAGCAGCAGCTGGTGGAGGTGGAGAAGCAGAGGGAGGAACACGGGGACACCATCGGGAAACTCAAACAGGTAATAGCTTTGTGTCAGAGCTGATATATCTCGTTCCTCCAGTGTCCAAAGACTGCAAACTTTAATTCAGACCCACTCACACGGTTCTGTCTACGAGACCAAATATGGTTTAATACGCCGCTGTAAATAGTCCCTTATAGTCCTTTTCCTACTGTTTATAATGATAGAACAGAGAGCAGCTTTTAGGAGCTTTATAAAAATGGAACTACATTTGTGATTTTTAGTTTTTTGTAAATAAAGGTTGATGTTTACAGCATGAACCAGCGGGCTGAGACCATACACTGTATGTACAAGATGGACATAAACAGACACAAATACCTGCTGTTTCATATGCAAGTAAAATGCTATGAGAAACAAAAATAACAGAAATTAATACTCGTAAATTCAAATTGATAATTAATTTGTTTTTTAATTTGTCAGAAGCAGGTAGCACGGTGGGATGGTGATTAGCACTGGTCCCTTTGGGTTCTCCAGCTTCCTCTCGCAGTCCAAAGAGGTGCAGTTAGATGAAGTGGTGGTTCTAAACGGCCGATAGGTGTGAATGTGAGTGTGAGTGGTTGGCTGGTGCCCGCAGCTTCCCGTTAAGGAGCGCTGGCCATCTTCAACCAAAACACAAATTTAATTAACTTGTAATGAGACACAGGAGTAGGGCTGCGTATCGTCACTGATTTCTAGAATTGATTTGATTCCGATTCACAAGGTTCACAAGGTTCAATTCAATCCATTATTATTATTATTATTATTATTATTATTATTCAATTCGATTTGAATCGGGGAAGTTTTGCCTCAGACAGTCAGAAATATTAGAATTCAGATCATGCATCAGTACATTTCCATATTTTTATATTTATAAAAAGAAAGCTGACACTTGTGAGACTTTATCCAAGGTGTGAGCATCACAGCAGAGGCCTTTGTGTCAAAGTAGCTACGGATAAAACACAGAAAAACATGAAGGAGATTTTCCTGGCCTGGGATTTTATACAAATATTCTGCAGTACATCAAAAACGAAAGAAAACCATTAATCAACACATGAACATTACCTGATGCTGCTGAAGTGAAGCAGAGCAAAGTTACAGAGGTTTTATTGGAGACACAGCTGAGAGTTTTGCAATTTTGCACAACTGTAAAAAGTTTACATTTGTTCAGCAGCCTGTTGAACGGCAGAAATGAGGTTTTATTTTCGGAAGTAAGTAAAAGGAAAAAAAAAAAACAGCAGCTTACAGCGCTGTAAACAACGGTAGATTTGTGCGTAACAAGCAAGCGAATAATGCAGAAAACAGATTTTTAGACGGGAAACTGTTCTTGAAGTACAGAGAGAGAGAGAGAGAGAGAGAGAGCTGTGCATGAAGTGTGATTTTATCCTGGTGGAAGCAAAACAGTAAAAGTCAGAGTGAATTCATGACGATGTTTATGTGAAGCGAAGTTTGGATCTTCTTTTGCTGCTGGTTCGGTCAATGTTGTTTGGAGGGAGACAAAAACCTGCAGCTTTTGAATCTAGAGCAAAAAGGGCGTAAACACAAAGCTCGACCCGCCGAAACATCAGAGTCAGCGAGCTGTCGGCTTTCAGCCCCGACCGTGTCCGTGCCGTCGGGGGAGAAAGTCACAGCTCGCTGATTCTGATCCGTCGGCGAGTCGAGCTTTGTGTTTACGTCTTTGTGCAGAATCCGTGTTCCTGCTCTCAGTTACTGTTTTAGCTGTTTGGTGGTTGTTGGAATTTTGTGAGGTTTAACCTGAGGGCAAAATAAATTTATATTAAAAAATCGATTCAGGATTTTAATGAATCAATATCACGTTATCCAAGCCAGAATTGATTTTAATCGATAAATCGATTATCAAAACCCACCCCTACACAGGAGCTGTCAATCATTAGTCTCTGCCCCGCCCCTCCCCCTTCTTACGCGCTCCATACACTTCTTAATAAATGACAAAGAATTTTACAATAAGAAATTAATAATACACAAATACATTTATTTATTTATTTATTTCTAGCCATTCGAATGCTCTTTAAATCATTGTAACTCCGGTAACCTTTGTGCTAGAGACAAAATTCCAAGGTGAGCTTTTCAGGGATCACAAAGCATTCACAACGTACTGCCGTCTGAACACGGGCAGAAAAATCAGTTCTGCCTAGACTTTAGTAGGTACGCTTAACGTTAGCGCTACTGCTCATCTTCTTTGAGCTAGAGAGAAAATTCAGAATTCTAAAACAAGTCTATCTTGGATCTTGGATACTTGGATGATAAAGGGTGAAACACTTCTACAAGAACAAAGCAAAGAACATGATAAAAAGAAACAATAATGAGGAGACAAAACGGGATCGAAAACATGGCCACACACCAAAGATTCACAAAAGCCTTTTAAAAGAGAAAATTTAAAGAAGAGATTTAAAAGAGTATTTTGGTGTGAAGGGGCAGACTGTTCCACAGTTTAGGAGTCCTAATGGAAAAAGCCCGATCACCTTTACTAGGATTTCTCCCAGCAGAGCTGAAGTGGTCTGCAGCACTGCAGCAAAGCTTTGAGCAGGTCCTCTGAAAGGTCTTTACATGGTTGATGCAGCAGCCCACGCTAGAGATAAAAGGAGACGGTCCCTTTGAGGCCGAGGTTTTTAACCTTTACAAATGTGTCACTTTGAACCCAGGAACTGTGGACCTGTTTAAAAAGCACCAAAATCTGTTTACTCTTCTCTTTGTTTATTCACCCAGCTTATGTGTTTTAGTGTCTGCCTTTAGCGTCAGCCTCCCTTTATGCTGTGTGGAGGTGCGAGCGTCTGTTTAATAATAATAATGGACTGGATTTATATAGCGCTTTTCAAGGCACCCAAAGCGCTTTACAATGCCACTATTCATTCACTCTCACATTCACACACTGGTGGAGGCAAGACTGACAGAAGCGAGGCTGCCATATCGCGCCATCGGCCCCTCTGGCCAACACCAGTAGGCAGTAGGGTAAAGTGTCTTGCCCAAGGACACAACGACCAGGACAGAGAGCCTGGAGACCGAACCGGCGACCTTCTGGTTACAGATGCGCTTCCCAACCCCCTGAGCCACGGTCGCCCCTAGCAAGCAGTTTAGCTTGGTGTTTGCACGATGCTCTGCAGATCACAGCCCAGAATTTGTGGGCCAAAATTTGTTAAGGAACCAAAATAATTTGCTGATCAGATTTAAAATCAGCTACAGGCTCAATATGGCTTGCTTTCATTTTGACATGGTTCTGGCTGGTGTCTGTGTTTTTGCTGGTTTGGGGTTTTCGTGTTTAATAATTTCATCAATCTGCTCGTGACTGCAGATGAAAATGTCCATTTTAAGCTAGATCTGGCACGTTTATAGTATGGACCCAGGTGTTCATGTTTGGTATTGTGCACTTTTTTTAAATAGTATAAAATGCCCTGAAAAAGTCAGAAAATATAATGTCTGACAAACAGAAGCAGTAAATTCTCAGTTCAGGAAATGTTTCTGGCGTTTTTACTTTGGAAATGAACTAGAACGATCAGAGTAACTGACAGTGATGTCTCTGACCTGCTTTCTTTGTTTAGGAGATAAAGGACACTGTGGACGGTCAGAGGATTCTTGAGAAGAAGGGAAGCGCAGCGGTAAGTTTACTGTTTATCTGACTGATGCTGCCAGAGACAAAGAGACGGATGGACTGTGTGAGCGACGGACGCAGACCGATGAACCGATACTGCAAGACGAGAATCTGAATAGCAATGAGAAAGAAAAAAATATTTAGCAGAGTAATTTGAGAGCAGTGGTGCATGGAAAATAATAATTAGAAAATAAACCTGTGTGTGTGTGTGTGTGTGTGTGTGTGTGTGTGTGTAGCTGAAGGATTTGAAGCGGCAGCTGCAGCTGGAGAGGAAGCGAGCAGACAAACTGCAGGAGAGGCTCCAGGAGATTCTGACCAACAGCAAAACCAGGACAGGTACTGTACACACCCCGAACTGTGATGCTGTCCTCACGTCTGCATGCCCCTATGTTTAGTTAAATGCTGGTATTGTCTGTTCATCCTTCAGTCCTACTGACGCAACATCGGCTTCAGAGTCTGAAAATCTTTAATCTGTTTCCTCTCATTCGGTGAGATGATCAATTTTCCCATCAGGATTTACAAAACCAGAAAGAAGCCCCACCTATTTGCTCTGGTAGTTACTGTTAGCAGGGCAACCAATTAGAGGAAAACTGGCTTAAACAGTGTGACGGGGAGGCTGTGGCTCAGGAAGTAGAACAGGTCATCTGTTAATCGTAAGGTTGGTGGTTCTCTCCATGGCTGCTCTGATCTGCGTGCCAAAGATACTGTAGTTGCTGAGTTGCTCCTGATGCATTTGTTGGAGTGTGGAAGTTAAATAGAAAGGCCTTGGATATAGAAAAATGATATATGAATGTGTGTGAATGGGTGAATGAGACATGTTGTATAAAGCTTTGTGCCTAGTATAAATGTGCTATACAAGAGCCAGTCCACCTGCAACCATGCAAGGGAGAGAGTGCAAGCTCCACACGGAAAGACCGAAGGTGGCTGTGGATTTGAGTCCAGGAGCATCTCGCTGACAGTGAGGTGACCGTGCTAACCAGTGTGCTCCTGTGCTGCCTTGTAGTACACTTTAAAAGTAAAACTATGGAGCTTGATATGAGCGTACATTTTTTTTTGTTGTTCATAGCACTGCTGTCTATCGTTACCGATTCTCTTTCATGTGCACATTATGCTCAGAATCGTCCTTTTTCACAGAACAGATGTTAAGTAAGCAGCCCGTAGTTTTAAAAGGTGAGTCTTCTGTGGAGTAACACATGTACATTACATGGAGACTTTTACATTATTGTATGCCTCCAGGCTCAGGATGTTTTGAAAGGAAAAAACTGCCCCCTTGGTGTAAATAAGGTTTTTGATGACGATTTGATAAATTCTAATAATAGCTTTTTAAAAATGAGTCTACGTAGGTTTGTCCTGATTTATGCCTCTAATTGTTAAAAGCGTTCCAGTAAAAAAACTAAAAGTCATCACAGAGATGCCTCAGGACACAATGTACAAGATTATGCTGATGTCTGCTGATAACGTCTGCTGCTGACGAAACATTCACAAACACAGGGTATATGAGAAGCATGAAACATGTTGACACCATACCTGAAGTCATGTCACAGTTATTAGGTGTCGTTTCAGTAACAGTGGTCCAAGCTTTTGCTCGATGATACACTTGTCACAATCATGCCTCCAACCAATGAGCCAAGAGCCTTGTGCTCATGCAGCACAAGTTCATCCATGATCATCAGCATCTGTGCAGGAGGCCACAGAGATCAGTACTGGAGGCTGGAGCCCTGGATGGCAATCAGTCGGTGTCTAAAGCAGGCGACCCACTTATCCTGGAAGAGCTGGGCATTTTAAAACCACTTTCATGTCCTGTAAAACACCTGGTGTGATGTGCTCTGGATGGGAAACTCTGTTCCTCTCTCGAGTAATCTGTAGACATTAGCACTGCATGTTTCTGCAGGTTATCGATTGCTGCACACTTAGAGCTCCATAAAGCTGAACCTGACGGGACTCTGAAACTTAGAGGTAGAGGACGTAAATCCCCGAACAGGATGGTGCTCCCATTTAAATACTCCAGGAAGGAGAGACAGCAGTTTTGGGGCTGTGTGTGTGTGTGTGTGTGTGTGTGTGTGTGTGTGTGTGTGTGTGTGTGTGTGTGTGTGTGAGGCCAAGATGTGATTGTAACGTGACCAGTCCGATAATAAGCGGCAAGCTAGCCCTGCGTCAGGAGGTTCTGGCTCAGTCCGGAGCCTCCTGCTTAATATTTAATGGAGCGCTCTGGTTCCCAGAGCTGAGCTGGACACACTGGCGTCTGCTGGCAAAACACAAGCAAATACACACACAACCAAAACATTTCTTGCCCACACCTGCATCAAATGGAATTTTGAAAGTTTTAACTTTTTCCACTTAATATTATTTAAATGTTATTCTTTTATTGCATATTTTCTTATTCCCTGGTGCTTATTTAGCAGACTGTCTGTTGTCTCTCTCTCTCTCACACACACACACACACACACACACACACACACACACACACACACACACACACACACACACACTCTCAGTTGGAGCGGTGCAGGGTAGTTCTGAGCTTCATGTATAATCTATGAGCAGTGCTGAATGTTTAAAAGCCTCTTCTGCACAAACCTGAGAATCAGACATTTTAAAGTAGCCTACTTATCCATCTCTCCCAGTACCTGCCTTATAGGGACGTCCCAGTGCCTTAAAGGGGCAGTTTGTCGTTTTAACAGGACAGCGTGCTGCTTTAAAAGTGACAGTCCACGGTCTTAATGGTAAAGTGGGATGTCTTATAGAAACAGTTCATTGCCATGGACAATAAAGGGACAGCCTGAAGGGTCGGCCAGTTGCCTTAAAAGGACATCCTTAAAGGAGTGACTTTGTCCTTTAAAGGGACAGTTCTCTCACTGCTGTCTTACTTGGACAACTTGCTGCTTTAAAAACCCAGTTTTACTGCCGTAAACAGACAGCTTACTACCTCAAAGTAACAATCATACTCTTACAGGAACAGCCCACATTTAAATGGGCAGCTTACTGCCTTAAAGGGCTGTTTGCATTCCTACAGAAACGGCTTGCTGCTTTAAAAGGATGTCCACATTTTTTTTTAAAGATTGTTTGACAGTCCAGCAGCTTAACAGGGCAGTTTGCTTGCTGCTTGCTTGCTGTTATTGCTCTGAAAGCAATAACAGCCTTTATTGCCATAAATAGGTCTTATATGAACAGGAGGCTTTAAAATGATGTTCATATACTAAAAGGAATAGTCTTGGTCTTTAAATGGACTGTCCACATGCTTAACATGGTGGTCCAGTATCTTACAGAAACACTGTGGTGTTTTTAAAGACAGTTTTCTGCCATAAACAGCAACTTGCCACTTTCAAACAACAGTCATAGTCTTAAAGGGGCAGTGTATGTTTTAATAGACAACTTATTGCCTTTAAGGGATGTTTGCAATCCTAAAGAGACGGCTTTCTGCTTTCAAAGAACGTATGCCCTCTTAAAAGGTATATTCACCAATCCACTGCTTAAAGGGATCATTTATTGCCATAAATAGACCTTATGTTACTGCTGTGCTTTGAACAGTGTCCTGCTTTAAGCACACTGAAGAAGAAAAGAATCAAGATGTTGCAATGCTCCAGTCCATGTCCAGACCTCAGCCGGATTATAATGCTCTGTCAGGACCTTAAGACAGTTGTGCGTACATGAACGCCCACAAACCTCAATGAACTGAAGCAATGTTGAGTGGGCCAAAATTCTTCCCCAGTGATGTGAGAGACTTATGAAGTCATATAGATGCTGCTAAAAGTGTTTCTACGAGCTACTGAAACATGGAGTGTTCTTAATTTCTCACAGGACTGAACAGACTCAAAGTAAAAGGCTACGTATTAAAGGGATGCGGCGGTTGAAGTAAAAGTCTTTGTCAAACAGCTGGGGGATTTAGAGTTTGTCTGGGGTGGACTGCAGCTTTAAAGAGGTGAATATGTCCTGATGCTTAGAGTGAAATTGTTGTTCTTTCAGGTTTGGAGGAGCTAGTTCTGTCAGAGATCAACAGTCCCAGTCGAACTCAGCAGACCGGAGACTCGTCCTCCGTGTCCTCCTTCTCCTACAAAGACATGATGAAGGAGTCTCAGTCGACCAATCAGAATAAGGTGGGTGGAGCTCCTCGCATAGTCACCTTAAACACAGAGCTTGATGTCTGTGACACTTCAGGCTTTGGTGTAGACATTATCCCAGCCAGCACACTCGGCTCCAACTTACAGAGAAGGCAGTGGTTTTCAGTTTGTCTGATCATGGTGTGTTTGAATGGCTGCCATGCACTCATCTGTTCTCTCTGTTGACTGGTGTTTGGACCTCGTCTGGGTCAATATCTCACGTTATTATTTATTTATTTTTGATTGTACTGACGGTGGTTTATGGCTGAAATGTGATCAACATCATGAATCTCAAAATCCAAACACAAACACGAACATCTGAGAATATGTCCTGTCAGCCTGGAGTCAGCAGCTGCTTAAGCCAGAATGGTGTTCTGGCTGGACGCCTGAAAATGCTGAAAACGTTCCATCAGTACTTCATACATGACCAGCAACAGCAGCTGGATCTTCTTCAGGATGTGGAGATTCCGGCCTGTTCTGGATTCAGCCGTGAGCGAGATCACAGATCGACTGATTGAGGAAACACTGAAAGGAAAATTTTCTGATGGGCCTTTTAATGCTGCAGCTGCAGTTTGCTGATGTTACTTTGTGACATATTTACGCATCATTAAAGGCTTTACTGGATACGACTTCTCTGCTGTTCAGCTACTGGAGCACACATTGAGTGCTTACACAAAACCTCAGGCAAAAGTTGAAGAAATCTCAATTTCAGATGAAGGTTTAATTGAAGTGCTATTTTGTGTCTGCAGCTACAAACTAATGCTGTTGGAAGGACACATTGTTTTCATAGCAACAGCTATAAAAGGTTAACATCTGAGGTTTTTTTTTAACCTTCTACAATAATAAACTGAGTAAAATGTGTGATTAAAATATGTTCACATTCAAGGCCATCTTCCTGTTCACCTCTGGACTATTTCCTGCAAAGACCCAGGTTCAACTCAAAGTTCAGTTAATGTGATGTAAAATTTCAGCCATGCTGGAAGCTGTGTGAATATGCCCAAGAGTAGGATTTTAAACAGGTTTTTATGGAGCTGCTCTCAGAACTTTCTGATAACTTTTGCCTTTTTGTTTGAATACTTCAGGCTTTAGGAAAGTGAAGCAGAAAATTAATTTGGCAGAATAATGGAGAATAGCCCTGACCGGCTGTGCGCTTTCATCACATTAAAATGTAAACCGTGGTATTTATTAAAGCTATGTTAAAACTAAATGTAAGCAAAAGTCACAGTTTGAAACCTCGACAGATAAAAACTGTGATGTTAAAAGTGGATTAATTAGTGTATTCAGTGAAAGCTAAACAAGCTTCTGCTCCTGACCTCTTAGCTCTGTGTCAGGTCGAATCACGACCTCTGATCTCCAGGTTGTATTGAAAGACAGATTTAACTGTAACATCCCGTCATCCTCTCTTTTGTTCTTTTATTACGTTTTACAACTGATTTATCTTTAAAGTTCCTGGTGCCATATTTATCTCTGTCAGTGGTGTGTGTGTGTGTGTGTTTCTATTGATAGAAACCCTGTAAATAGAGCTGACAGACTCTCTGTATGTCGATGAGTGTTTCTGTCAAAACATGACACTGCAGAGTCCTCCATCACTTCAGTTTACTGTGGTGATGCGGTTGTTATTAGCAACAGCATCACATGAGAGAAAAGAGGGTTTGATGATGTCCTGCTGCTGCAACGTTTCCCATCAGACACCTCTGTGATGATTAAAGCCTCAGCGTGCTTCAAAGGTCCCTTTTTGGTCCACACTTTAAATTTTAATGAGAAACTACAAACTGAATGCTTTTGTGTACATTCAGACATATAGATCTCAGTGGGCTGATGATGATGACTTTTTTCACTTGTTTCCATCCGACTTTAAAGTTCGGCTCAGCAGAGTTTAACACGCGAGACTACAAAGTCTGCTTATTATCTTGAACCCAAACTGTGATAGCAGCTGCTGTACCAAAGTGTAAACGCAGAACAGACTGTGGCAGCAGTTTGATCCTCTCACACACAACGGAGGTAATGTTCATGTTAGCAAGCCTGTGAAAGGCAGCAAAAACTTCTGGCACAACTTCACCTACTTCCAAGATGCATAGAGGATGAAACGATTCACAATGCAGGAACTCCAGCAACACTTAAGAGAAGAGGAACAACTTTATTGATTGACCAATGTGTGAATCTGCTAATAACCTCTCTTATCAAATAGCTCACATGCCTCCATAATGGAAGAGGAGAAGTTCTGTCTAAGAAACCTTTTTCTCAGGTGGAAATACTCCAGTGTGACACGACACTCTCACAGTTGCATTTGAGTGTCTCCTCATGTGGCACCGTAAGTTTTTTTTTAAGACGTCTGTAGTTTGGCTTCACTGTCCTGCCATTAACACCTGACTGTACCAGCAGGAAGCTGCACATTAGACACTGTAACCTCTGAGATACAGCGAATGTGCCTCCATCACTAATCACACCCACTGAAGACGATACGTGCAGATGCTCCTCGGTGTGTTTCGGAATTACGTGCTGATTCTGTTTTTCACAGAAGTCACATCAACCTGAGGAGGGCAGGAAGTCGAGCACGAGAGCGATCAGTTTTCAAAATAAAAGACTGTACAGATTAAACACACTGCTTCTGCTTGTGTTGGGGTGAGAACCTGTGTGAAGGACATAACACGCGTCACAGACATGCCGCCAGTGTAATTCTGGGGAAAGACTTTTTGCACTTTAAATTAAAGGCGCAGATAGCGGACTTTCCATGCAGCAGTTAAGTCATGCTTAAACTCAGCCAGCACTGCAGTCATAATATTAAGTAGCTGCTAGTCGTGTACATGAACTCAGGTTATAAAAGGTGTTTTGGTTTGTTCCATTTTAGTTCTTTTAGGTGCATAAAAAATAAACTTTTGATCTTAGAGGACTCTACTGTGTTGATTCAAACCAGAGTTTTCTGCCTCAGATCAGCTTTTGAGTTTGATTAAACACAGAAAAAACAGTTACAGCGATGAGTCTATTACCAAACATTATTGTGTCTGTTTTCCTGATGATTCTGGCCAGTGTGTTTAACCCAACTTAAAAGAGTGGTTATAAAAGTGTTGTTATTTCAGTCCTGGCGTTCCACACATGTGCAGTACATCAGACACAGCTTCTGTACTTTTTCTTTACAAATAAACTGTTAATGATAAGGCAGCCTCAACCTCATCCGATTCTTTAGGACTCTTCCCTGTGACGTGTCCAATAATGTGACGAATTCCCTCTTGGTTGCATAATGAGCTTCTGGGTTTGAATGAGCTCTGAAGTGCTATAAAGCAAGGTAGCAGAGCTTTCACACTAACTGAAGCCTCTCTGTGTGTGTCTGTCAGTCCGGAGGAGGCAGCCCTCAGTCTCAGCGCCCCGCCGAATTATCCGATGATGAGGTCGGAGAGCTGTTCCAGCGGCTCGCTGAGGTTCAGCAGGAGAAATGGATGCTGGAGGAGAAGGTGAGGAGTCTTTGGCTAAACCGGAAAGCAAACTATATGTCCTGTTCCTGAAGTCCTAAGCACATGACACAGGAGTGGAAAAGTCTAACAGAGAAAGCAGAACATTCTCCACGTCCTGATTTAACGCCTCACTTGTGCCTTTTAGAGGTTTTAATGCTTCTCTTTGTTATTCGAGTCAACAGTAAAACGTCTGTCCTGTTTTTAGATGCAGGTTTGTATTTTTAGATGCATTATTAATGTCTGTTTAATATTTAGGTAGTTTGTATAGTAGCACTGTGAGGCCAGTGGATAATTCAGCAGAACTTTATTAATCACTTAAATATTAATAAGTTGTTTCAGGTTTAATGATGGCAAAGAAAGGACTTAGTTTGTTGTTGCATAAACACATTGTGACATCAGTGAATACTAATTGTGTTTTTTGTCTGTTTCAGGTGAAACATCTGGAGGTGAGCTGTTCATCGATGGCTGAAGACATCTGCAGAAAGAGCGCCATCATAGAGACGTACGTGATGGACAGCCGCAGAGGTGAGAAATCATTTCATCTCCTCACAGAAACATCTGGAACTTAACTGTAGTTAGTTATGGAGCATCTGTGATTCGGTTTTTGTTTCAACCACAGACTGTAATGACCAGGAACATTTCTTTTAGCAAAAAAGGCAAAAACATGTCAAAGACGGCTGTTGGCGTCATGAACGTGTGTGTAGGCAGGAGTGGTCAGAAAGTGGAGATATGGTGTCGAGTCCCAATTCATGGGAAACAGCCATGAATGTCATGTCAGGACTGCTGTGGACATTCACTCTGTGACTCAGCATTATTAATAATAGTTAGCTCCTGACCTAGCTAGCTACATTTCAGCTTTTTTCTTCTGTGGAGCCGTACTCACAGGTGTGAGGTGTGGTGATTTTTGGGTCTGTATATTGTCACTGAGAGCTGAGTGTTAAAATGGTCATCTCATCTTTAACTGTGAGTCATGAAAAGCTACTTTAGTTGAGCCTAAGACTAAAAACATGGAGCTGGAAATGGATATGATATCTATCGATACTCTGTTTGCTGCTACAGTTTTGTAAACAACGGAGCTGGAAATGCTGTCCTCACAAACTTTATGACATCACCATTGCTAAACGACTCCGGGCGTCTTTTTCTGCTTTATGATCTGTAAAGTAAGAACCAGGTAGGAGTGTGATGTAGTTCAAAGAAAAAAAAGAAAAAGATTTTCTTTAAAATGCTGATTATCTTCATTTTTAGTGTTTTGGAACATTTAACAGACTGAGGTACAAAACAGTTATTTAATATGTCTTTGAAATAATCCTCGTCTCAGTGGTAAAACTGAGAGAAGAGTCGCTGGTGCAAAGTGCTAATACAAACTCGTGCGTCAGTCAGCAGAAAGTTAGCCAGCTCAGCACGTCGTTTATCTGACAGTGACACTTAATTAGAACCACTTTAATCTGCCGCTTCACTTACCTGCACTCAGGTTTACATGGACTCTTTGTGTTTGGAGAAAACAGGAACAAGCGGTGGAAAAAACAGGCGTGCTTAACACTTTCATGTGCCGCTCGTGCCGATCCGTTTCCACTGCAACACGACGGGGAGAAGTTTGTGCTGGACGGATGTCAGGATGGAGAAACTCGTTGGTCTGAGTGATTTTCACTTTCCCACGTCTCTGTAAATACATTTGTACATCTCTGATGTTTCACCGCTGCTATATTTATCCGCTCGTCCGTCTTCAAAAGGTGACGCTGCCGTGTGTGAAGTGTTTTTAATAACTTGTGCAGCTATCAGCAGACTTATTTTTCAATTAAGTATCGTCCTCCTCGTCTGTTTGTAAAAATAATGCTGGCTGAAGTTATGTTCAAGGTCATCATTCCTGGCCTCACATACACTTTGTTTGGTCACACCTGGACCATTTGCCAGATTTTGACTCACCTGAGGAGCACCAGTGTTCACCGCACAGGTGTAAGAGGTGCAGAGGTGCACTTCAAACGACTGATTTCAGCTTGTGTTGTAATAAATGTGGCTCTTTAGAATAAATTAGAAAGTTGGTCGCTGCTGCACAAGGCTGATATGATAGATATCGTGTGCCTTATTTTTGTGGCTTTGATTTCTGTGGTAAAAAAAAATCAAATTAAAGCTGTAAAATAGAACAATCTGAACAATCGTGCAGTCTGAGTGTAAACTGCAGATGGACTGAAACGTGGCAGGTTTGGATTTTAAACAGAAGTAAACAAAAAGCAGCTTCTCATGTTAATCCTCTCGCTCCCCTCAGTGTAAAACTCTTTGAACGACTCTGTGGGAAATGTGCTGTATAAATAGTTACCTTTCCTCCATCCCTCCCCCCCTCGTCCCGCTGCCTCACGCTGTCCTTTCTCTCCTGCTGTTTTCAATTTCATGTTTGACTGCTTCAGCCCTCCTCTGTCTCTCCATTCCACTCCCATTAACGCAGTAATGATGGTAAATCTAATGGGCAGTAAAACTGAGAGCGGAGCTGCTTCTCTAAAGGCTGGACTGTCTGTGTGTGTGAATATTTCAAACTGCACTCGTTAGAAAAGCACTCGCACACACAGTTATATGCTGTACATTCAGTGTTCATTTACATTTGTTTAAAACTTGTCTTGAAAAGCTGACTGAGCGCGCTGCAGTCCGTTTAACCAGCTGCAGAGTTTCCAGCATGATACGAGGAGCAGTTGAGTGGGCGGTGCCTTGCTTGAGGGCTTCTCGGCAGCTCCTGGCAAGATGATGACTCACTGATATTGTGACCGCCAGAATCTGGGTGAAACAGGCTTTGGAGGGATGACAGAGTCACCCCAGTAAACTGGTTTACTGGGATTTATTGTGATGATAGGAAACAAACCGAATAGATGAGCTGCTGATGATTGATGACGGGGTTAGCTGACTCGGCTAACAAAAACTAAATGTTCAAAGCCACCTGTAACTACCCAGAGTCTGTCCTGCACCACAGCCCTCGTAGATAATGTCCATGATCTGTGTTGCAAACTAGCAGCGTGGCAAGAATTTTGATGTAGAACATAAATGGCTGTGTGTCTGCTGTGCTCGAGTAAATACAGACGTAACTATTCAAGCGGTGTGTAACCAAGCAGGTGAGCCTGCTGGTACTATTAGCACTGCTAATGTTAGCCACACTGTGTTTTCTTACCGTTAGAGTCAGTTTTTAATGTCTGTTTCCATGATTGGTGGCGAGCTTCACCTCTGCGTTCCTGCATGCAAAGACCCCAATGAGCAAATCCCCGTTATCGAGCAGGCTCTTGTTCGTGTGTCCTGCGATGGATTCTTGGGCTCTCCGGCTTTTTATTAGGAATCTTTGTGTAAATTAACTGATCATTTTGTTGAAGCAGAAAAATAGGACAGTTTTTACTTCTCGCTGTCTCTGCTTTAGTGTTTCAGAAACCTCACCGCTCTGAGAGGAATCCAGAGTGACGTTTCAGGGGTTCAAGGTCACGAATCTTATAATTTCAGTAATGTTCCTCCCAGAAGCTTTGTGTGCAACGTTTGGTTAGAAATAAAGGAAAACACCAAAACAAACAAACCTCCTGTTTCCACTCCTCACCCTCCTCTTCATCTCCTTGTTCTTATCTCCTTATTTCCCTGTTGTGACTGCTTCTGGTGTTTTCTTCGGGCCGTTTGACCAGCATGTTTCTTTTAAAACGAATCTCTGTTGAATCTCGCGTCTTTGCTTTTCTGCTCAGATGTGTCGGGGAGCACGGTCGGAGGTCACGGAGGCTCTCAGGGAGAACGGGGAGGTCTGGGTTCGGTCCTAAGAGAGCTGGTGAAACCAGGAGACGAGAATCTGAGGGAGATGAACAAGAAGCTGCAGCACATGTTGGAGGAGCAGCTCACCAAGAACATGCACCTGCAGAAGGTAACGGTCCACACCAACATGCTACATGGACAGTTTCCACGGGGTGAGGGTTTAGTTCTATAAAACATCCTTTAAATTACTGATTCAAACACACACAGGGTGGATGATTTTCATCTTCACCGACTTGACTGTTTAGACCAATAACAGCAGAAAGAACAGCCTGGAAGTTTCACAGGTGGCTAAACAATGTTTTTTCAGATTGGCTGAGACTGATTGAAGTGTTTCCACAGGTCTTATTATTAATTTTTAATCTGCTAATCCATCAGTTTGCTGCATTCATCTTTGTCCAGGAAATCTTCACTGATCTCATTACTAAGAATGATTAATTAATACAGCTGAAAGAAATCTGATAGAAACATCAATAAACACTTAATAAAAGACTGAAGATGAAACACGTAAACAATGTATGTACAGTTTCATTAAGGTAATGTACACACACGGAGACCATCAGCCTTGTGGGTTTCTGGGTAATATATTCAAGTGAATGTGGTCGCTCCACCCTTTTCCAGCTAAGAACCATCAGCTCAGACTTGGAGTTGATGGTTCTCATCCAAACCACTTTGCCCCAGTGCGAGGTCATCGCCAAAACAGCGAATGTCCATGGCCTACCACTCGCTTTTATCTCACACAAACAATTACACACACGCAATAACAGCAAGTGTAGCAATCTGTGTGCATACATCGTAACCAGAAACACCTCTAAAACCCTGACGGGCTCTTTGATGAAAATGTAACAGCACGCCACGTCAACGCAACTGCTGTGATTGGCCTGTTCCGTAACATTGATTCCTCCTGTGCTTTTTCCTCATATACCATTTCACCACAGGTTTGAATGAATCACTGAGAGAATATCAATCATTGTCTCAGCATAAAGAATAATCATCACTCTTTCAAATGTCAGATCTTCCTAGAGGGAGATCGTTGAAAGTATCAGCGTGAGGTAAAGTCCAAAGATGTGGAAACACTTCAGGGACAAACACGTTTGACTTTGAAAAAGAAACAAAAAACACACTACAAGAAAAAATGGGGGAAAAAGTCCTGACATATTATTTTTTTCTATCGTGGCTGGAACTGCATGGAAAACACCAGGAAGTCTCACACTCACACACACTCTCTCACACACACACACACACACACACACGGCGAAGGTGAAGTTGTACAAAGATTCGCTCAGAAGTCTAAATCAGCCATAAATGGGGATGTTCATGGTTTTTGAATAAAAATAAAATGGCTTACAAAGCTTAACCTTATGCAAAAAAAATTTGTCATAAAATATAATTTTTTTTTACGTTTTTACAGACATCTGTCCGATCTGTCTTGTGCATGTAGTGTACCACTACCACCACAAGGTGGCAGTAATCTATCTGCCAGCTGTTTGCCAGCTTACAGTTCCGACAAAAACGGAGGAAGCAGATGTTGTGTGTTGGATTAGAAACGAAAGCACAAACAGGAGAAAGATGCACAACCAAGGACGACTTCAAAAAGTAATCGAAAAATTCGGCCAGGTGAAGCCCAACCCCCCACAAGTCTGCTGCATCTAAGATCAATTTTTAGAGAGCGAGTTGGTTTAGGGCAGAGCTTCCCAAAGTGTGGGGCCCGCCCCCTTGGGGGGCGTGGTATGAAAAGGGAAAAAAACCGCTTGGACACTGCTAGCATAATGGACAGGTTTTTGACGGGGCTCCACACGAACGCAAAGCAGGAGATGAAGCATCGCCGAATATGTTTCCAAACCAGCTTCCTTCCAAGACAAAGACTAGAAAATATGGTGAAGCATATCTGCCCTTTGGCTTCACCTGCACAAGTGCCGAGGTAGGTCTCCCTGCAGGATTGGTTTTCCCTTCATCGGGAGCAGCGCTGGGCTGTTTAAATCACGGACAAACAGGATCCCACATTCTTGACTTTTAGTTCACAAACACTTCTTGTAATGACTAACTACTCCTGACATTTTGGAGATGTTTGCTCTTTATACAGTAAAGTTACAGCGGGATACAAATAACATCAGGCTGATCCTGCCATGATTTGTTCCCCCGGTTCAAATCACGGACAAACAGGATCCCACAGCTGTTTGTTTTTGAACCCATTTTGCACAGAGAGGCATTTTTTGATTTGATAGTAATGTTGAATATTATTACACAGGAAAAAAACAACTACACGTAAAGTAATCACACCGTGACGCTGCTGCCTTTCTAAATGGAGGGACAGTAACTGCGTGTGTCTATGTAAGCCTGTAAAACTGAAGATAGTCAGATTAACAGTATTTTGTCTCTATCTGCTATTCTGCAATTCATCTCATATAAACAATAACGTGGTGCACAGCGTGACATGAAAAAAGGCACATACCTTTGACGTTGCGTGACGAACTCTGTATTCCTCGTCCACACGTAAACGCAAGAAAGGAGTTTTAAAAAATCGCAGTTTTCGGTGATTGGAAACGCCGTTTACGTGTGAACGAAACAGCTGCGTTTTCAAAAATACCCGTGTAGGTGCGGACGCAGCGTAAAAGAGTTAGTAGTTTATTTTCTTACTACCTGTAAGTTATTGCAGATTACTTGTATTTGCTTAATTGTTTAGTAAATGTTTGAGGTGTGAATAAACCGCAGTGGAGTTTGAAAACAAAATATGGGTGTGTGTGGTTGGAGGACGTGTTTTTTTTGGGGGGGGGCATTTTCTTGTAAAACAAAGAGGGGCCTAGCGAAAAAAGTTTGGGAACCATTGGTTTAGGGGGAGAAATTCAAAGAATTGACTTTAAATGTCCCATTTGTCAACATTTTATTTTGAAAAATCGTTTTCTGCTTACCAGTGCAGCCACATCCCATTCAAAATAAAATGGCTACATATCTGATCAATCAGCTGAGAGAAAATTCAGTTTTCAGAGCGTTCAAGCACAGACCAGTGGCTTTAATCATGGAACAACCTTTTCCATGAAATGTGTCTTGTTAAGTACTTGTGTTTTTCACAGTGAGGTACTGCAGCTGTTAGTAACACATGTTGTAAATTACAAAATGATGTTTTACTTGAGGCACTTGCTTGAAATCATTTCAATTACTGAGTTCACAAATTTGTAGCTTATAGGTTTGTAATAATTCACTTTTGTGATATAGACTATAGTCTGGGCTCTGCTGTTATTTTCTTTTAGCTGCAGATGAATTAAATGATAAAAGATGAGATCGTATCTCCTGGTCTTCATGTTCAGAGTAAGATTTTATCCAAAAACGGGTGCTGCTGTTTCAGAGATGGGCTGTAAAGCTGTTGATATATAAACATTTTCTTTCTGTTTTCTGCAGGACCTGGAGCTGTTGTCCCAGGAATTAGTTCGTCTCAGTAAAGAGAGCAGTCCCGGTAGCAGTGCTGCTGGGTCAGGATGAGGCTATCACCTGGATTAATCCATGCAGTCACTTCCATCTCACCACTACCATTCACCTCAGCTGGAAGGTGTCAGCCAGACTCAGGCTAACACCTGGAACCAAGTTTTCTTCCTTACCCCATCTCTGCGCTAAGACCTGCTGTAGGCTCCGACTACTGCCTGAAGCTGTTATGTTTTCACCATTTCAGCCTGCGTCCTGGGTTGTGACTAAATGCTGAAATAATGTCCATGTCATGCTTTTCAGCCTGGAGGAAGCAGTACTTTTTAAAGGCATAGAAGAAGACACTGAATGGAAACACTGAGGATATTAAAAGCTGGCCTCAACTCATGTACGTCTATGTTGAATGTACTGTAATTAGACCGCACTGCTCAGTTTGCTCTGAGTCCTGGCTACGACCTGCAGTGGTCACATTATAACAGACTCGTGCTTTCTGTTGTCTGTAAATCTTTGCTTTCACTGGTTTCTACTTTATGTCTTAACACTCTGTCTGTCTGTCAGGGCCTGGCTATATCCTGAAGGACGCTTATCCTAAATGACTGACATTGGTTCCTGTATGCAGTAACTCTGTTGTGACCTGATTATGTCCCGTCTGCTAAAGAATCGCACATTACTGAGTATGTGGGCTATGTCTATGCTGTCAGCTGACCTTTTTGATCTTCTTAGGGAACCAAATGTAAGATTTTTATGAGGTCATCATGACACCTGAGTAACCCCCCCCCCAAATTAAAAGATGCAGTATTTGCGTATTTTATTCTGAAAGTTCAGTTCGCCACTGCCTTGTCTTTCCTGCCTGCATGGTGGTCAGGTCTCTGTTGTGGTGTCCTCTATGTCGTTCAGACTCGCGTCCAGATGTGTTCACTTCTGACTTTTATATCAGTGGGTGACGTCACAGTGGCGACGACCATCTAACCACCAACAGACCCCCAGAGCAGACCGTAGACTCTGAGGTGAATGACGTCAAAGACACCACAGAAACTAGGCCAGGAAAGTAGTACGAGGCTAGCTGTTTATCAGCAACTGAGCTTTCAAAATAAAATACTTACTTTGGACTTTTTAAGCAGTTTCAACCAGAGAATGAGCGATAACCCACCAGCTGTTGCAGCTTTAATCACCTTTTCTTTGGTGAAACTCAAGTTTTACAGGTTACAGTGAAACTGTGATGACACAAAAAAAACCCAAAAAAAAAAAACCACTTCTTATTAAGTGTTTTTCTAAAAGAACTTCATTCCATAGGAAAGCTTGTTTGCTTTAACAGATTTAACATAACCACCAGAAAAAATAAATGCCTGTACCTTGAAGACTACCTACAAATGTTCACGTTAAACTTCCTGTTAATCTGTCAGCTGGTGTCACACGTTAACTGATTGTGTCCTTAGATTAATTAAGAGTTGCTTTATCTGTCTGTGTTGGGCTGTGGCTACGTCCAGGAGTTCACAGTGTGAAATGTCTTAGGCATCACAGGTTCTCTGTGCAGCTATTTTGCGTCCCAGCCTTTATTTATTGCTTTTTATACACTTTAGGATGCAAAATGGTCTCCCGTGTGTTTCAGCGCCTGCCACCAGAACAGTCATTAAAATTCATCATTGTGCATTTTGCCATCCGCAAAGGGATCCAGGCTTAGACTATTAGCTGGATTTTCAGACACAGTTTCTTTCGTCGAACCTAGTGTGACCGTGTTTCTGTGTTTCGATGGCTTTTATTCAAAATAACATCTCAGAGAAATAAAAACTGAAACGCTAAAATATTAAAACACCAGATTTGGTGATTATGTTTCCCTTTGTTTTAGTCAGGTTAGTTTGGATAAAACCTGGTTTAAAAACATCATTGATGACAAACAGCAATCAGTTATAGCTGGACAATGAAAAATCTGCACAGCTTTAATTAGCATGACGCAGCCTGGGATCCACAATGGTTCAACAAAAGCTAAATGACTGCCTTGGTGTGGTCTGTGTCTATATCCTGGATGAAAAGAGCTCTAACATTTCTTGCACTATTATCAGTTTGTGAATACTTCCCTCTTTACCGGAGTCACCAAATGGCACACAAGAAAGACAGTTTTCAGGGTTTTTTTTTTGCTTTTCTGCAGGGTGGGTCTATTTCCTGCTCTATAATGTTCACTGACTTTGACTGTATCGTTGCATTTATTTCTGTTTCGTGAAATCTGACAGGAAGTGACAGACACTTCCTTTTTGCTTTGCCTTTGTTTCTTCTGGACTCTGGATCATGGGCCCTGACTACGCCCTGGATTATACTCTGCCCCAGGCTAGCTCCATCTAACTGGGCTATGATTATATCCTGGACATTATGCTTGTAACAGATTTTGTGTTTTATGTTATAACTGCCTGTATATCACTGCTTTTTTTTTTTTGTTTGTTTGTTTGTTTTTTGGGTACACTGCAGCACATATCGAGCACCGTCTAATGTTAGGAGTTTAAAATGTCAACATGTGGGAGGAAAACTCGAGCTGTTTTTGGTGCAGCTTTAAGGATTTTCAAATCTTAAGCTCAAGGGTGTTTAAACCAAACGTTTAGCAACTGAAAATTTCCCCAAAATGATCACTTAGCAGTTGAGCTGCACCACAATCAGATCTTTTTTTTTTTTTTTTTTTTTTTTTTCCCCACTTTTGCTTCAAAGATGGCACTAACCTGATCCACTGGGATTGGTCTATGTGCTGGACAGGGACTCGGCTGGAGCTTTTTGTTTGTAATGTTTAAATCTGTACATAAACGCTGCGATATGACTTCTAACTGTATGAAAAATCAACTGATCTATTTATGAAGCTGATAATGATCATGACGCTAATTATTGTAACTATGACGAAATGTGATTTAAAAAAAAAATACTGTCTGAACATGATGATCATGTGTTCGGGGTTTTTTTCGGCTCAATTTTTCCAACATTTTACTGCCTTTAAATCAAAGCTTGATTTTGGTGATCTGAACGCAGAATTCTCCTTCGTGCCGTCAAATATGCAGGACGAATGGTGGTGCTGATTAGGCCTGGACATTTTATCAGATTTTAGTTTCAGTTACGACTTTGCCTGCCAATGAATATGAAAGCGGATCTTATCAGGTGCGCCCCATTTCTAACAGGGCTCAGTGGTGGCATTTGATAAAGCAGCTCAAAAAGAAACCAAAGGCGTATTTCTCTTTAGTTTCAGCTCTTTGTTCCAACAATCAGTCCAGACTAAACCTTTCTAATATTATTAAATTCATCCAGTGTTGAGAAGTCCTACCAGACTAAAGTTTAAAGACTGTAAAACAGCACAAAAACTCTCTGTGGGGTCATCGAGGGGTCACCAGCTGTTACCACCTAAAAGTGAGATGTTGCAAACAGTAAACATTGTAAAATATTGTAGGTTAATCTGTGGAGGATGATCTGGTTGCCTGCAGCCGTCTGTTTCTCAGTTGTTTTTGCCCGTCTGCGAGACAAAGGTTGGTTGTCGGCTGCAGCTCGCTGTGACTGTGATTGGTCTCAGATGTCTCACAGACATCGGGCGGCTCAGGTGGTCGACCAGGTCGTTTACCAAACTTCAATCAGAAGGGAGTGGATGGATCCCGTCCTCCTGTGCATGTGTCAAAGTATCCTTGTGCAAGATGCTGAATCTCAATTTGCCCCTGATATACATCGGAGTGTGTGTGTGTGTGTGTGTTTGTGTGACGAAATACTGGTTCGTTTACCATGATCATCACCCCCAGTACAACCCTGTCTCCCCTGTTACCCCAGACTTTATATTTTATCTTTTTGCCTTTTGAATTAATTTTTAAATTCAATGAAATCCATATATTTATAAGTATAAAGTGCCTGACGCTTCTTATGAATAATATGAATCATCATGTTGAATAAAATCCTAATTTTGGAGTCTCCCATAATTTAGCAGCAGTGTCTGACCAAGTTTGGGAGGCCCTGAAATTAAGATAAATGGACGGAAAAATAAGAAACAGAGGAGTGAAGAGGAGAAAGGGAGCAGTCGGGCTTTGAAGGACGCTGTAGGAAATCACACACAGGTGTTTTTCAGAGTTTTAGTTCTTAAACATTTCTGCTAGTTTAATCAGTGACACAGCATGAAGTGTTAGTTTTCTTCTTTAGCTGAAACAAAACTGGACAGTCCTGATCAAAATAACTGAAGAATTATTATTTTGAAATGATTTAGGGCTCTGTCTAAATCCTGGATTAGGAAGGAGTCTGAGTTCTGGCACCACGTGTTTGAGGATCAGCTCCTAAAAATCTTCTAAAAGTTGAATGAAGTTCGGTTTCTTCGGAAGTTTCACTCTTCAGACAAACGTACAGGAGGGCAGACTCCGCCCTCTCTGCCATCCCACAATCCTCGCTGTTTCCTTTTTTTCAGAATCCAACTCTTTGTGTTCCCAGTAAAGTTTGGAGATGGAGGTCGAGCTTCGCGGCTCTCTGCAGGGAGATGCCGCCTGGCTCAGCACTAATTAGCTCTCGGGCGCTTCCTGTCCCACAGAGAGAGGCGGATTAAAGAGGTGACCGCTCACCGCAGACGGGGTCCACCTTAACGAGATAGCGCCTGATTGGCCAGGCTGTGGGTTAATTGAAGGGGAGAAAGTGATGAGTTTTAATTAAAAGGAAACCTCAGAGGGAGGCCGACAGCCCGAGAGCTGTATTTCTCTGATTCGTCACCAACTTTACTCTCAAACTTTTTAACTATTCATTTTTTGATGACACTGATCTGAACCTGCAGTTTTTCAATAAGAAACACTTGTTTTCTACTAACTTTGTGACTTTAATCTTCAAATTTTCATGAATTTCTAACTTTATAGAGGCAGCACGGTGACGCTGTGGTTTTGTTGCCTCACAGCAAGAAGGTTCTGAGTTTTCACAGGTTCTCTCCGATACTCTGGCTTCCTTCTTTTCTCACATATTAACCATATTCTGATTTTGTTCAGTTGTCAAATTTAGGCCTATATTTGGATCCAACAGTGTTATTGATGCTTTGCTCCCTAATCTTGTGTATCACTGCCTCATTATTAGTAGCGTTTCCTAAACTCTTCCTCGCAGTAATTATCACTGTAACTAAATGTTTTTCAAAAGAAGGACAAACTGCAAAAAAGGCAGGAGACACTGGGAGATGAAAGAAGAGAGGACGGAATAAAAAATAGAAATGACAGGAGGAGAGAAAAAGGATGAAAGGACCTGAGGCCTAGAGGGCAGGAAGTGAAAGAAGAGATGAGAGGAGATGAAGATGACAGTGATGAGGGGAGGAGATAAGATGAGGAGGTGAAACAGTAGCAGAGAGATGAGGAGAGGAAGGTTATCTTGTGGTGATCGTTTGCATTAAAATCTCAAATTCACTCATTTCTGTTCATAAAGATGCTCAAAGAACCTTAAAGGGTCCTATAAACTGTCTGTTTTGTTGCTATGGGTTACATGAACTTTACACTCTCCGTCTCCATTGTAGAGATTTGAGGACTTGAGTATCTGGGTAAAAAGTGCAAACTCACTCTTCTTATTTCTCTTTTCTTTCTTTGAGGTTCACTTTAGAAATACACGTCAAGATTACGGTCTCAATCTCATCAGATGTGTCACAGCACCAAGTGCCAACGGTGCCCAGCTACTCACTGAAAAAAAAATATAGTGCTGGGTTTATTTTTTATTGAAGGGCTGCACAGAGCGGATGACAAGGGCATGAAGTCAGACAGAGGAACAGAATAAAGAATGTGCTCAAATTTCAAAATAAAAGACCCCATGCAGAGTAAAAGTGCGAGTGGGAGTCATGCAGACCGCTTCACAGACATGAACCAGGTGTACTCCCAGGGTTTATCTACCGTTTAACCTCGACATGCTCATGCGTTACGCAAAAGTTGGATGTAGCCACTGTGACATCATAAAGTTTGAAGCCTCAATTTGAGTGTTTGGAGTTGAAGACAGAAGAGACCATATTTAAGAGTGTAATATGGAGGGTTTCATCTTGGTTAGCAAGGTGGAAGTCTCACAGACTCAGATACAGATACCTGCTAGTTAGTGGTAATATTTTAGTACTAAAATACTAGAACTTCATTCACCAAGTGTGGAAGAGACATTTGTCGAACTGACCACACACAAAGCTGAATAGCAGAGGTGAGACCTAATGGAAAGTGGCCACGCCTCTAATAATGCACTTAATTATTAATCACACAGACTTCTTACTTAAACGCTTACTTAATTCAAACCATTTTCCCCAACGGGTCACCAGGACATGGATTTAGTTTAATTCTGGATTTGGTGGAAATTTCACAACAAACCGGCCTCCTCACTCAAGCTTCCCGTTTATCCAGGTTGGGCTTGTCTTCACTCCCAGCTGACCTTTTTCTTTCCGGACACACAGGTCAGTTATGACTGCACTTTTATTATGAAAAGTAATATTAATTATGAAGACCAAAAGCTATTCTTGTAGCAGACAGCAAACCTTTTAATTCTGCTCTAAAGTTGAACATTTCAACGATTGATGCCAGCCTCAAGTGGCCATTTGGGGAACTTCGGTTTTTCGAGCACTGGCTTCATTTTTTCAGATCACTGCTGTTTCCTGAGTAAAACGTCGTCCACACCGGCATTTCCAAAGTCAGACTTTCATTCATAACAATGCCACAGAACAAAGATTTGCAGACTGTAGGATCAACTTATTATTGGATGTTTGATAAGTAGTCAGACTGAAGACTTGATGAGATGGAAGCGGACAGGCTGAAGCTCCTCAGGTGAAAAGACAAGCTGTCGTGTTTCCTTTTGGTTTGAGGGTGTCGGGGAACATCCTCACAAATCCAGATGCAGAGACGTGTGTGAGGTCGGGGTGATTATGTAACTGGACTCTCTTTTTGCCCCGGGAAACCAGGGGCTTGCCGTGGAGATCCCCTCATATCTGAATGAGGGTGCGACAGTTACACGGAGAGGGAGGAGGAAGTCGGTTTACGGAGTTTAAAAAATTCACGAGTTTTCTCCTGCAGCAGACTGCTAAATATAGACTGGCTGTGTGTGTGTGTGTGTGTGTGCAATACAGAATCTGTCTCCACAACAGAGAGGTCTTAAATGCATCACAGGATGTTAGTAAATGATGCACCATAAATAGTCAGTGGACATCAGTAAACGCATCACCACAGCACACAGCCAAGAGACCAACAAGTCTGTGAACACATCACCATATGGTCATGAGAGGAAACACAGACACAACCAACAGACTGCAAACATAACGTAAGAAGGAACTGCGTGCTGATGAATGCATCAGCAGAAAATCAGCATCACGAGGGAGAGCAATAAAGTAAAATATGACACAGAGAAAGGAAAAGAAAATGAAACTAAGGTCATCATCAGAGATAAGGAGGAAAGAAGTAAATGCATCAGCTGCACTCAGCTGTACACACATGCAGTAGTCCTCCACAGTAGACGCTAGCTGCATCACAGTGGAGGACATTGAAGGCATCATTGGCAAATTCAAGCAAATAAACCATGAATGAACTGAACCATAATCTGCTAAACTGCTGATTTCAGATTCAAAGTCATCTTCTCAGAGATGTTCGGACAGCTTCCAGCTGCATTTTTACACCTGTGTGTTCTGTGATTCACCTCAGAGGTGTGCAGAAGCATCGGAGCGGAAAGTTACTGAAAAAGTGGACAGTGGGAGAGTCCATAGTTGTGAAGTCCGAAGGCACTGTGGTCTTCCACTACACCACCCTGACGGGAAAACTCAGACGCAGAGCAACACAAATACACCGATCAGGCGTAAATAAAGACCACTGACAGTGAATGACGCGTATTATTTCTTCATCATGGCACCTGTTAGTGGGTGGGACCAAACTATGACGTCTTGTTTAACACATGATTCTTCTGCATTCTTTCTTATGGCCAGCAGGGGGCGATTTCTGTGGTTGTATAGAAATCAGATTGAACTCAACAGGAAAACGACCTTACTGCTCGCTTGATGTTTGATTTCACTAAAGACTTTTCTGATGAGTTCATGGTCTCTGTAACAAGCTTTAAATTCTGCTGAAAGTAACACGATGTTTGTTTTGTGAATAAACGTCCACATTAGTATCCGGAAGGATGACAAACACAGCTTTAAGGCGGGGCTACCTTGTGATTGGCAAGTTGCTAAGACATCGGCGTGCACCCCTCAGCCTCACTGCCATGGCCACATCCATCTTTAATAAGCAGTGCAGGCCAAACAACAACAACTGAACTCACATCAGCTTCAGACTTGCTGCGTTAAACGGACTTAACTACACACACACACACACACACACACACACACACACACACTCAGAGTGCACTGTGGCCCCAGAGGCCTCTGAGTATTGATTGGACTCTTAGCGTGTGTAATGAAAGCCGCTGCGTTTGTTTTTAGCTTCAGAGTGGGAGGAGAGAGATGTGGCACTGCGGCAAGACACACACACACACACACATTCGCACACACACACACATCCTGACATTCTTACACACACACACATGCAGTATCAGAGATGTACATGTCTTTATATAGACTCACTGTGAGCTGTGTGGGAGGCTGTAATTGAGAGGAAACAGCCTGAGGTCTGATTACACCACCGCTCTCCACTTTCCTCACTTCTTTCTTTCTTCATGTAATTTATCTTCTATTCACTTTGTTTCTCTTTGATTTGTTGTCCGGTCTCCTTTAAGCCTCCAAACCAATACCTGGACAAACTCTAAGTGGATTTCCATGAAATTTCATCCATTCTACCCCTGAGCATGAAGTTCAGATACGTTTGGGATTCTCTGACATTTCCTTTATTTTGACTTTTTAACCGAGATGAACCTTTGTGTGTGTGTTTGGTTACCTTCAAAGGGAAAAGTTGAATGTGTTGGAAAATTCTTTGTAGTAACTTTTAGCTCAGGGTTTGGTGTCTTCCAAGCGGCACCTTCAGAGGGCTCAGACGTGCTCAAAACTGCAGTTTTGGTTTCACTTTACAGTTTTAATGACACATGCATTGCTTAACAATATCAAAGCTATGCTTCATTAAGGGTGTGGCCACTTTGAGTGACAGGCAGGTGTGCTTGGTTTTACTGAAAGTCTTTCTAAGGAGTCAGCTGCTTGATCTTTACTAGCCAAAATTAGACTCCTGTGTAATATCACAGCTGCTGCGTCTCAAGTTGCATTTGTCAATACAGTAGCTATTTTTGAATGACTACACAGATGGTGCACCCTGGTCACTTCTCATCCTCACTGGAGATCGTTACGTAACAGAAAAGCCCCATTTCCATTAGTACTCAGACTGACTCGGCACAGTTGCTTAGAAGCATTGCTATGACAATGACCACACACGTTAGGAGGTACTGATGGAAACCATTGCGGAAGTTCCCAGAAACTGTAGTTCTTGTAGTGGCCACTTGAGGCTGGCTCATCCTAGACACCAGTCTTAAAATATTCAACTTTCTGGAGGTTTTCTTCCTGTTAAAAAGGGAGTTTTTCCTTCCTACTGTTGCCATGTGGTTGCTCATACAGGGTTACCTGATTGTTTTCTCTGTAGTGTTGCAGGGTTTTACCTTACAATATAAAGCAACTTGAGTCAACTGCTGTTGTGATTTGGGTTGTTTAATAAATTGAATTGAATACAGCAGAACACATATTTACTTCGTGCCTAATAGAAAAAAAGGCTCAATGCGTTGTTACCTCCTTAACAAGAATCGTCATCTCCAGAGTAACAAGCGTGTTTGCTCGATAGGTGTCCAGACTCAGGCAGCTGGAGCTGGTGGCTCTCTGCTACAGGCTTCATCCTGGATAATCAGAGTCACCGATCCTCTGCTGCGTTTGTGCTGCTGGAACCTTCTGGAGAATCTTAATGAAGCTATCTAACAAATAATACAGTTTTCAGTGTGATACAGCCTATCAAAGAACTTAGCACTCTAGTTTAAATGTATGTTTTATCATAAAAAAAAAGAATTGTTACTATCTACCAGGTCAGTATTGCACCTATAGGGTTTATGGATGCAACTTGCCAACAAAGCTGGCTGCCCTCTCATCCAAATATGGTCACCTTTGATGGAATGGTTGAAGTCAACACAGAGAAGCTATAAAGCTTGAATTCTAAGTTTAGATTCAAAGGGTGACTCTATGGTAGCTGTGTCACCCTCACAGTTATCTGAACTGAGACACACTGAGCAAATGACCACGTCCTCCAAATATGGTAAGAAAAGACTCGAGTTCTCTCCAAACCAGTACCGTCATTCATGTGAGTAGCATGTTACCAAAGCATATATTTAGCTCACAGACTAAAGTGGCTGATTATAATGTTATTCCAGCTGTAGCAGATGTGTCCCTGAACCTGCTCATTCTCCCAGCATCACCATTAATGCTACAAAGAGACCCGATTAACTAGCCTAACAAGTATAGTCAGACAGTTTCAGAAATGTCCTCAACGTGGTGTCAAAATCATCTTAAAGCTCCAAACACACTGACTCATGTACTGAAAATCCATCCATCCATCCATCCATCCATCCATCCATCCATTCAGTTCGGGGTGTGTCATAGGGCAAATTGAGGGGTACACTGTGGACAGGTTGGCAATCTGTTGTAGGGCTGTAGTGAAAATACTTCATTTTTTAAATTCAGAAAGGATGATGATCAAGCTACTATTTTCACCTCATTATGATCCTCATTTAAAGTAAGAACAATATAAGTGTGCAGAGACAGATATGTAAATATATGATAACCCAGAGAGCTGCATCGACCCCGAAAGTGACCCGAGCTGCACATAATTCATGAAGTCTTAAACACCAGTGAATAATTCCATACATCAGAGCTGAGCACAGGATCATGAACCCAGCTGCATGTATGAATCAGACGTGATGAATAATAAAATCTGAGGTTCATCTCTGGGTCACACACATAGAATATATGTCCTGCTATAGATTTCCATCTAAATCTGATTTCATTCATTTATTCTCTGCATGCTTAGTTACAGTATTTTAAACCTCTGACTGTTTTAACCCCCGAGCCTTCGGGACTGTCATACTCTGTATTTTCCCAATGACTTGGCTGCAGGTTAAATAATTATTCTGTTTCTATAATTATTATGTATCAGCTGGTTCATTTGAAACATTAACGAGTGAAGCCTCCTGCGTGCTCACTCAGTGTTTGTTGTTGGTGCAGGTGTGTATTGTGTGTGTGTAGTTCAGACATCAAACCAGACTGACCTAACTACCAGGTCACATGACCCTACTGTCTGTCTGCCTCACCCCCCGCCCCCTCTTGTCTTTGCTATGTGACCTGATTGGACTTAATGAGGTTTCATTGGTGCAGCAGGATCAGGTTCCCCAGAGCTGCTGCAGGACGACTCCTGACAACTTTACAGTGAAGCTGTTTTGTTTGCTTTTTTTCCCCAGCATAACATTTTTTTACACTTAACAACAACAACAAAAAAATATATATATAACCAGTAGGGGTGCAACGATACTCGTATCGATATTGAACCGTTCGATACAGTGCTTTCGGTTCGGTACGCATATGTATCGAACAATACAAAATTTTGAATTTATTTTATCAACTTTCCTTCTGATGATGCTGTCTGTGTTGAGCGCTCAGTGGATCTGCGCTCGACAGTGCAGCCTAGGCGGAGTAGTCGAACGCAGATTCACTGAGCACAGCGCAAGCTAGCGAGACAGAAGTTAAGCTCTCCTTGCAACATGGCAAATTGAACCTCCCCCACCCTCATTCAGATCTGACGTTTGGAACTATTTTGGTTTTCATGTGACGTATGACCCTGAAGGTAAACGCGTCATGGACTAAAGTAAAACAGTGTGTTGGATGTGCCACGCAATGCTCACTTACATGGGAACTAGTGCGTTAGCGCAGTTAGCTCGTTAACGTGTTGGCCGTCCAGCCCCACGCACGGGGCGATCCGCGGTAGCTCGTTAACGGAGATTTGCCGCGTTATGGCGTTAACGTCATTTCAGATTAACGCTGACAGCACTAGTGGGAACACAACGAATATGACTGCACATTTACGCCGACATCATCCTAGTGCAAAGACAAGTGGAAGCAGACAAAAACAACAAGCACGCATGCTACAAACTTTACCCGAGTCATTTAGACAGCCGTTAGCACAGGATTCTCCTTATGGGGACCTGATATGTTTAATATGCTGCTGAGAATATAGCCCAGAAGAAGCGTATAGTATAGCTTTTATTTTGGAAAGAGCCATTTCTCTGTAATAAACTCTCTTTTCCAAAGATGAGGGATTCCTCAATCAGATAGATTTATTTTTTAAATTCATTTGTTGTTTCAGCAACATTAAATTTAAAAACTGTACTTTTGAGTTAAAATATATATTTATAATTTTAATAAATAACAAATTAAAAAGGCATGAACATTTTTTGTATTGAAAAAATATTGAACCGTGACACCAAAGTATCGAACCAAACCGTGAATTTTGTGTATCGTTGCACCCCTAATAACCAGACTATTTACAGTCATGTGGAAAAAAGTAGTAGCCAGGTGCTGCCAGTCAAATGTACTTGATCAAATCATCATCAGCACGTGTAAAAGCAAAAGTCCTGGCGTGTCCTTAGCACAATGCTAAGGAGGAAAGGCTTCAGCAGCAGGTTTAGAAAAGAAACTGTTGCTGCAAGTTAGTTTGAAAAGGGCCATACGACCATGATTCAAGATTATTCACAAGGCAGTTTCCAATCTTCCCAGGAGTCGACATCCCAGCAAATTCACCCCAAGGTCAGACCGGCAATGCCCAGAGAAACTGCAAAAAAGAGCTACATCTCAAACTTAGGCCTCACTTAGCATGTTAAAGGTTAAGTGAATCATATCTACCACAGGCTGTAACAGGCTCGCTGAAGCTAAAACCGACCTGTGTGGTTTGATTCCACAGAAGAGGTGGACTCTGTGCGCCACACCTGCAGTCTCATAAATGCCCACACCTGAGTTTGACCCAAGGAGCACATCCTTACAGTCAGGCATGAAGGTGGACGCATGCTTTGGAGATCTTTCCCCCACTGGATGTTTCCTGTTCATTGGGAAAGTTATTTTAAATGTTTCCTCAGCGAATTAATGAACATTTATTTATATTTGTACATTCTTGTTTTAGTTTGTCCTGCTTACTGATCATTTCTACTACAGGCAATATTATTAGCATCTCTTTTTGTCTCCACTGCACATAGAAGTTTATCCTGCCTCCACCCTACACCAGCCCAGCCCTGATGCCAAGTGAGTGTTTAGTAAAACAAAACACTACGAGTCTCCCAGCTGGCAGACAGGACGACCCGTCGTCACCTCTGACAGCCGAACACAAACTGAATCTGGGGTCGAAGCCAAAGCTTTGCAGCGCACAGAGTGTCAACTCAGCGCGTCACTGACTGATCCACAGGTAGATAAGGACGACAGGTAGGCTGATGGACACACATAATGAGCTGGACATTTTTATGATAAAATTATACTAAAAAAAACCATTTTTTCATGGGTTTTTCATTCAGATGCTGTGGGACATTTTCTCGTGTGAATTTGTACTTTGTGAACAACTGTAATAAAATGATACATTTATGAATAAATAGACAATATAAATTAAAAAAAACTGATCAAATGCAAAGTTGGTTTTGGTCATCATGTATTCACGCTCATAGAATTAAATATTGACCGAACAGGTGCAGCCTGAAGTGTTAGCTTAACATGCCGGCCCTATTTTTATAACCTGTTCTCAGCCCTTTCACCAGCAACCCCACCCACATGTGATCATACCTCAGGTGTAACCGCTTAGCTCATTCACTGTGGCAGCTTTGCTGGATCCATCCCTCAGACTTTCCGGGTGGATTTTAGACGTTTCTCATCTTAGGCTGACAGACCTGATTTTTTTCTCTGTACTTTTTTACTTTATCGTTTTCTCCATGATCCACTTCACAGTAAGTGGTGGCATGGCAGCAAGCAGATGGTGAACACAGGCTGACTATGAGCACCGAACAGTGCGCATCATGAACGTACTTTCTACTCATGTATTAATGAAGGGTGAGCACAGTTTTGGGACATCGCGTCCAACAGCTGTTTGTGAAAACTGAATAACCTAAATAATGTTATTCAGACGTAACTATTCTGCCACCTGTGGTCACGAGCTGTGCGTAGTGACCGAAAGAACGAGATCGCGGCTAGAAGCAGCGGAAAAGGGTAGCTGGCCTCTACCTTAGACACAGGGTGAGAAGTGGGAGGGGCTCAGAGTAGAGCCGCTGCTCCTCCACATCGAAAGGAGCCAGTTGAGGTGGTTCGGGCATCTGATGAGGATGCCTCCTGGACGCCTCCTGGGTGAGGTGTTCCAGGCATGTCCCACAGAGAGGAGGCCCCTGGGCAGACTCAGGACACGCTGGAGAGATTATATCTCTCGGCTGGTCTGGGAAACCCTGGAAAAATGTGGCCAAAGATTGTTTTTGAAAATTAGTTTATTAGTTAGTTAATTAGTTAATAGTTAATTTCACAAGTTTAAGTAATTTGTAATATACAGTTTCTCTTTGCATCTGTTTAAGAGATGATTAAACATGTGTAGGAATTAATGTTCATGTCTAAGTCAATGAGACGTAAGTCTATGATGGATGATGTGTACATGTTACGTTAACAGGATTTCCAACCCACATACGCAAAACTGCACAAAACACAGAAGTCAGATTTAAAGTTTTTGTGAAGCTTTTTATTAAGAATCAATATGAAACCTTTAAAAATGCTTTTAGGGACATTTTCTGTGTCATTTAACTCTATTGTGAAGACTTAGTATTGAGCTATTGTGACAAACGGGATGTAGGATATTTTGTTCCATTCGGCTGAATCACTGGACAATACTGCATTTCTTTAAATTCCATGTATCTAAATATGAGCATAAATGCACAGATGCAATTATTTAGATTCCACATGGAACAAGTTTGTGCTCCACTTCTTTTGTACCAACACATCACATATTATGTAATTGTTCTATGCATTTATGATCACAGCAGAACCATGACTCCCGTGACAGTCATGGTTCTGCTGTGAGTGCAGGAACGATGCACGAACAGATAAACTAAACCATTTTATTTAATGGAAAGTTGAAGTCCAAATTCTTCAACCACTACAAACACTGAAAACAAACTAATATGTTTCATGAAATGGAAAAAATGTATTTTACTGTTTTGCGCGAACCAAACCTGATGAACACTTGATGGATTTATAACCTTTTTTCCCACCTCATAGTTACACGTCCACCCTCATGCCTGCTGCAGATTTCAGTCCAGGGTTCATGTTTCATAACATACGTGGTTACTTTTAGATTGTTTTTATTTTTTCTTTCCCCCCATGTAAATACAGTAGTTACATTGTTACACGACTTGTATGTATTTTAAAGAGGTTTTCTGTTAGCTGCACCGTTGGGCAGCAGACAGATTGAGAGGGACGGCTGCAGACAGAAAGCATCGTGTTACATGAGAGACAAACGGGTCTGAACAGGTAAGACTGTGCAGGGTGGATGGATGGACAGGTGAAATGACAGGTAAGAGTCACAACTGATCCTGTTCCTGTGGTGTGTGACACTACAGCCGGACACAGAGCCACACAGAGCATCGAGTTTCCTTCGTCCCTCAAAGTTTCCACAAACACTCAACTGCAGACTGACAGACACCTCCCACAGCAGGAGTTTCAAATATGTGGTGGGCGGTGCCTGAATCAGCTGACTGGATGTTGTTGCTAAGTGTGAAAAATCAGTGAGGTCACTAATTAAAATGTTTTCAATAAAATGCTGATGTTCAGTCTTGACAAGCTGAATCATAAATACTTCATAAAATACTCCATGAAGCTGCAGGTTTTGGGCCTTTCTGTCACTCTGATCTGGTTCACAGATCACAGAGTGGAAGACACTGGAAATACATAGGTGTTGGTCAGTGGGGTTTTAAACCTAACAGGAAATAGAAATATAGATTTTTCACAGCTGAGCTTTAAGTTCCCCAATCAAATTTATTGGCACACGCACTCCAAATTAAAGACAAAACCTTGTTTATTTGGGTGAGTCTGAGTAATATTTTCTGAGTATTGTTAGTTTCAAAAGAGAATCTGCAATATTTTAATGCCTAAGAGTTAGACTAGAGAGAAAAAAAGAATACTTTAATAATCCCTAAGGACATGATGGGGGTTACAGTTGCTCCAAGTAACAGTAACAGACTAAACTAATTAAATAATACGATATATTACAATATATCAATTATAAATACCAGGAATATTACAGAGGTGAAATATTGACCACTGACATTTGACTGTAAAACTTTGTCATTTGTTATTTTACTGTAGAGCGTTTGCAAAGGGTGCAACTATTGCAATGAGTACAGTGTATATTTTGGAATCTAGGAATTATATGGAGCTCTTGTACTCTGGAGGCTATGAGCGCTCAGAAATGCTGTAAAATATGGCAAAATAACTTAAAATGAAAATAAATGGTCCCCAATTTGATCCCCACCTACACTTGATTCGATAGACCAAGTTATTTGTTTGGTAAAACAAATATGAAATCAGGCAGCTCAGTGCATTTGGGTGTGTAGACATGATCTATTGAATTTCAGACTCAGCATCAGAACATGTTAGTTTGTGCCTGACAGGCTGGTTTTAATATTTAAAAACTGATGAACTGTCTGGATTTTCTCACACAATCATCTTTAAGGTTTATAGAGAACGGTCTGAAGAAGAGAAAATATCCAGTGAGTGGAAGTTTTGTGGGTGACAATGCCTTGTTGATGTCAGAGGTCAGAGGATAATGGCCAGACTTCTCTGAGCTGATGGGAAGGCAACATCTCTGGATACACAACATGTCAAACCTGGAAGCAGAAGACCACACTGGGTGTCACTCCTGTTAGAGAAACTGACTACAATTAACACAGGCTCACCAGATTTGGAGAAGATTGGAAAAACGTTGCCTGGTCTGATGAGTCTGTTTCTGCTGTAACATTGGATGGTAGGGCCAGAAATCGCCATAAACAACATCCATCCCACCTTGTGTTAATGGTTTAGGTTTCATGGCACACTTTGGGCCCTTTAGTGAGCCTCAGTGAGCATTGTTTAAAAATCGCAGCCTGCCAGGATGTCATTGCTGACCATGTACATTATTTTATGATCACAGTGCTGCTTCCAGCAGGATACCACATCCTGTCACAAAGCTCAGAACGTCTCAAACTGGTTTCCTGAACATCACAATGAATTCACTGTGCTTAAACAGCCTCCACAGTCACCAGATCTCAGTCCAATAAAGCACCTTTGGGTTGTTGTGGAACACCACAGTCGCATCATGGATGTGCAGCTGACAAATCTGCAGCGACTGTGTGATGATGTCATGTCAACATGGACGAAGATCTGCGAGAGACGTTTCCAGCATTCAAATCTTTAATCTGTGCAGTTCAGAGGCAAACCTGGCCGATCCCAGCACAAGCAAGGTGTGACTAATGAAACGAGTGTATGCATTTGACAGTAAGTTTGCATCACTCCTTGAAATACGGCCCAGTGAGTGGGTCAGGTGGACTGCTCTCAGAAGGTTTCTTTTGCTTTTTACAGTGTCTATTTTTTAACGATGGCAGATTATTAAATATACACATCAAAATAAAAGGAAAAATACATTGTCACATATTCAGGCGATAGACAAAGTACTAAAAACATGAAAATAAGTTTCATGTACAGATGGAACCTCATTAACACTGAGAGTCAGATCGTCTCTGCAGTCGTCACTGTAAGATAAAAATACGTCTCAGTCTCATTGCAGCTGCTGTTTGTGCGACAGCTGAGGGAGAAGATGGATTTATGTGGCACAAAAACGGCACCATTTGTTTCCATTAGTGGGAATCAACAGTTTCTGAAATTGAAGCTTCCAGCTGAGTGATAATATTCATGTGACATTAAAATATAGTTTTTTGCAATATTTCAAAAACATTAGAGGACTGTGTACATCGTGTCGTGGCAGCAAACTGACGTACGGTGGACACACTCGCAGTTTAAACCAAGGACAGCCGCTTCTGTCAAACTGCACTTGAGCTCTTTTGACTCTAAAAATAAAAACGCCACAGTTTTCCTGGTAAAGTTCACTGAGCTGATTTGATTGGTTTCTCTGTATTAACATTAAAGCAGCACAGACTTGGTAAAATCTTGTCATGTCCCATTATCTAATTGGGTTTCCCGAAGATAATGTCATCGCCTGGGGCAGCAACGGCGCTTGTGATTGGTCAGAGCTGTCAGCCTGCAGCAAAACGCATTTTAAATTAATGTCTTTTTTTGATATATTGATTTGAGCTAGTTTATGTTTTGAATGCAAATTTCTCTTTTCATCTTCTTCTCCGTCTTTGGTTTCCTGCCTGCTGTTTGTAAAGCTGCCTTTATGCGGCTACATAAGCCAGAGAGAGAAACCATTAGAAGCTTTCTTGCGCTCCTCCTCCAACCGTCACTTCCTTATTTCTCATGTATCTACTCCATCCTCTCACTCTTGACCTGCTCCTCCTCCTTGTATCAGTGGGTAGATCATTAAACTGACACACCAATAATTACTTTTTCGTGTTCTTTTTCTTCTACAGTCCAATTCTGTGAAACACCCCATTATCCACCCGCCTGCACTCTCTACCATCTTCTCTGAACTCTCATTAATTTTGGCTCAGCTGAAACCACCATCCAGCTCTCTCTTTACTCCTCTCATTTCAGTCCACTTCAAACAAATGTGACTGAAATCAGCTTTTAACTGTTACTGATCAATCACAGCCTCATTACAGTAAATGGCTAATCTGATGTAGGGTTAGGATGTTGTTTATGGCATTTAATGGTACATTAAAAAGCATTATCTTGTGTTGTGATACAATATGAAATCATTTGGTGTCTTGTTCTTGTTACTTCATGGTGCCAGGCTGTGATAAAGGCTGCTTCACACTGTTTTTCCTGATCTCAGGTCTTCACCTGCTTTCTGTTCAGTAGCTCTGGTTGTTAGGCTGCAGCTGAATAATTAAATGAACATAACTGCAGCTCCACGTTGCACGCTCCTACGTTAATGTCATGTGACACTCTCACAAACAAGAACACGCAGCGTGCTTACGGGAAAGTAACAGTAATCTGATTACTTTTTTGGCAATAGTAATCCATTACTTTACTCGTTACTTGAAAAGGTAATCAGATTACAGTAACACGTTACTTTTAATGTGTTACTGCCCATCTCTGGTCATGGACTACACCCACTACACCGACCGCTTGACTGTGTGTCTGTTGTGTGTGAGTCTTTTAAAGGATGTTTACTCTGTGTGTTGCACTTGCGGAGTTTATGGATGCTGCTTTCATCCATATTTCACCACTTCCAAACAAAAAACCACCATGGAGACATCTTTGACGCTAGTCTTGACATTCAGACTCACGGTTGACATCACAGCGGCTATGTCAATCTTTGATATACATATTAACATCCATAAATGTAGAACAACTTTTCCAGAGCAGCCTGAACCCAGATGGGCTCCTTTTAAGCATTAACCGAATCATAGCTCGGTTAATTTGTTGCTTCTGACAAACAGTTTATTATAAAACACAGTTGGAAAGCTTGAATATTAGTACACTAATAAATGCTCCAACTTAACTGTTCATGTACTGTTTATGTAAGCTTGTGCAATTAGTGCAGAGCTGAATTTCAACTGGGTTGGGCTGAGCAAAAGCAAAACAGAAATCCTACACTCTGGTGTGGATACAGATCACTTTCCTAGAGTACGATAAGGTATTGGTGTCTTGTCTTTAGCAGAGGATGTATTCTCTGCATGCCTTTGGCAGTTTTAACCTTTAAATGCATATTTTTGCATCAGACATCAGGCAGTAAAACTTGCCTTTTTTTCTTTGACGTATGCTTGAATCCCTGCAGGACACATAAACACACATGAAGACATTTATTGTAATTTCTCAGCTGCACCACAGCTCTGACATTATCAGACACACAATACAGGTCGCACATATTTTTGTTACTTTGTGTCTTTTTAAATGTTTTATATCATGTGTTCCGCTGACATGTGTGGTGTTTGTTTTGCACCGCTCTGAAATCTTTTTTATTGAGTTTCCAGCAAGAAGTCTGAACATTTCACTGCAGATGCTCGGGCCCAACGAGCCCTTGGCGTTTTGGAGGGCTCGGGCCCGGTGAACATGTTGAGTAATCCATCCACGTGTGTATTTTTGTGAAACTGTGGCAGGAAGGATGGTATTATGTATCTCGTGCAGCTGGAGTCTGATGTTGAGGACGACAGTTTAATTATAGAACAAGCATGTCAAGAAGATGATACCAGCCTCAGAGTGAGGGCTGGCTCAGAGCGCGTGTGGGTGTGTGTTAACTATAGATTTGATTTGATATTGAATTTCTTTCCAAACAAATGACAGTTTTGTCACCGTGGACCAGACAGTGCAGAGTGACGTGGGTCGCAGCTGTCTGCTCGGCTTTCCAAAACGACCTTCAAGGCACGAGTACAGTAGCCTAGAGTGCTAAAAATAAATGTCTGGGTCTTCCTGCACCGTGAATTATTTACTCTCATCTGAGTTTTTAGGAGAATCTGATTTCGTCCTGACACAGTGCCTAAAATGCAGCTCTGTGGCCTCAGATCACTATCGGCTAATAAACCAAAACATCTGAATTTCCTTCATTAAATCAGAATTTAAACAATCAAATTAATTAATTAATTTTCAATTAAAAGCATCACAATAGGCTTTGCTTTTAACCCTCGTTACCCTGCCCCTAACTCAAAATGATTTTTACAAAAGAAGAAAGAAAGACAGATAAATAAACTAGAGGGACAAAAAATGTCCAAAGACAGATGCAAGATAATGACAATAAGAACTCCAAACAGACACTAAATGACACAGCACATCTGTAGGACACACAGCTGGAGGAACAAAGAGATATAAAGATGAACGACACTTCTTTGGTTTGTGGTCGTCTTCTTATCTCGTTCAGAGTGGAGGTCTTGGGGGGTTGGTTGTTACGGTGGGGGGGTTGACACATTGTTTGTGCCAGGAGCCCTGGGATTGCCTCCCAGTCCATCCATAATGAAAAGAGTCCATGATGCAAAACAGGATGGGAATTAAGTCTCCCAGTTTGTTTCAGTGCATGAATGAGTTAATATGAATGAATATGAATGAGATTTAGAGACAGTGTGTGAATGACTCTGTGTGTGTGAGAGACAGAGACAGAGAGAGGTAGAGAGGATTGCGTGAGAAGGAAGTGCTTCTTTGCTTTCTCTGTAAATGTAAATCGACCACTCACTGACCTTCCAGTGTGTGTGTGTGTGTGTGTGTTCAAGCATATAGTTTGCGTGTCAGGATCTGCATCTGTTGGCCTCTGGTTGCCTGATCGTGTGCAAAAACACTGTCGTGCAGTGTGTGTGTGTGTGTAACATCTGCAGTTTTTGACCTCCACACTGAGACATTTAGTCTTTAGATTTTTGCGTGTTGAGGATTCTGACTTGGTTGTAAGGTCAAGGTTATAACAAAGTTTGTGTTTATAGTTGTGTGTGCACCATAAAGACTTTTTTGTCTTTATAGGGAAAGACTAAGAAAAGAAGCACGTCGTAGAAAAAGAGTAGCAAAGTCGGATGTTTTGACATTCTTGGTGCTGTGTTCTGTGAATTGTTCCTTCAGGGATGGATGTCTGCAAATGTCTGCCCTGAGGGAACACCACCACAAACGACCAAGACTGGGATTCTCTACAATGACAACAGACGCTCACAGCGTGTTGAAAGTGGCTGCATGAGTGTAATCATCCCCAGGGTCAGACTATTAACACAGAGTTATTCTGTAATGCCTGCTGTGGAAGGGGTCACACAGTAGACACACCTTGGTGTAAAATATACTGTCTATTTTGTATTATTATCATGGGAAATTTTGTTTCAAGAAACATGAATTAACATTAATTTTGCCCACTGCCATGAGACTGTTAGATGGTGGCAGTAGAAACACATCTAAAAAGCCTGTGATGCTTACATTTGCATATGTAAGCATCACATAGGCAAGCTCTGACTCTGAAAGAAAAACTAAAAACTGCAGTACCTCTTGTAGCCACTTGAGGCTGACTTGAGCAAGAAAGTCAATCCCATAGACTCCTATTTTAAAACGGCCAAGCTCATAGCAGAAATTAATTATGTTCACAGCTTAATACAAAAACTAAAAGAAAA
This sequence comes from Perissodus microlepis, assembly GCF_051167445.1. Lineage (NCBI taxonomy): Eukaryota > Metazoa > Chordata > Actinopteri > Cichliformes > Cichlidae > Perissodus > Perissodus microlepis. The sequence goes on from NC_140480.1 coordinate 33,188,554, forward strand.
CAGTTTTGACTCCATGAATATTTCTCCTTTGTAATTACTCTGCAGTGGGTGAACTTAAATAACTCACCTTTTTAATTCTATCTCCATTATGTGGGGTAGACCTTCCAGTTAACATGTGCTTCAGTTCTAGCATTGTATTACTCTGGTTTCCCACTTCATAATATCTATATGGATGTTAATTTTGTTCTTTATCGCTCATCTATCCAGTCATAGAACAGGACCTGATGACTCTGCAGAAGCAGCCCACCCAAAATCATATACTCCAGTAATGGCATTAGTATGACTGGTACTGATTAGCATGTCTTTGTATCTGTTCCAATGTAGTTTATAGAGACAGCTTGCTAACCAAGCTTGCTAACATTAGCTGATCTCATACAAAGATGGTCTCTACTGTACAAAAAACACTCAACACGGTGATTTCAGAGACACTGACTCTTTCCTCCAGCATAACCTACCTGTTCCTGCTGAGCTGGTCCTTCTTTATCGGCGATCTCACCACATCAGCTCACCTGCCCGTCTACGACTCTGTTCACTGGACTCAATCAAACCATTGGTCCCCATCTAAGAATCCTTCTGTGCTTCTCACAAATGAGAAATCGTACTCGACTCAAACACAATACTCTGAAACATTCCTCTGGACTCCTTACCTGGATCAACCCACCTCTCCGCTCTCCCATTGACACCGGTCCCCATAAACCAAACTGTCCTCTGGAAACCTGCATGCTGACACCTCTTTCTTTAATTGCTTGTTGTCTATTTTATACACAGCCTATGCATATGTCACTCCCACGGTATGTTTGCTGAGACTTTGCACAGCTTAATTTTAGTAGATTTGCTTCCTCATGCAGTGTGACCCTCAGAAGAGTATCTTCTACCATTCTGTCATTCTCCTTGTTTTACTCTTTGCTTTCCTGTTGTTTTCTGCTCATTTTTCTCACCTCTTTTTAATTGATCTCTTTAATCTTTAGTTCCCCCTTTTGATCTTTCTATCAAACCAGATCCTTTATCCATCTTTTCCTCTTCTTGTTGAGGTCACTTTGTCTCATCTTTCTCTGTTTCTGATTTGTCATCTGCATTCGTCCTCCTAACAGTCTTCTTTTCTCTCTCTCTAGTGTTTAAACCCACAAATATAGTTGCACACATAGTAAAAGTCCTTCTCCTCCTCCCTCTGCCTGCATTTCTTCTCTTATTCTCCTTTGCTGTAGATATTCTCTCTCTCTCAGTCCATATCTTTTTACCCCCTCCCTCTGCTCTTCCGTCTTTCAGCCTTTAAATGCAGAACTTTGTGTCTGAATTTGGCTCGTTCTGTGTGAGTGGCTCATCTATCTTTCATGAGTGTTAAATTATAAACTGTGGGTCACTGCTCCGCCCTCTGCTAACATCCCCTTGACTCTGAGAGAGACATAAACTAGCACAGAGAGAGAGTAAACAGTAGATGGATATCAGGCCTCGATGTTGTCGGGGTACTTGCTGGTGTTGTCCATTCTCCATCTACCTTGCACTCAAACATTATACTGGGCTCTTGCTCCTCGTCTGTAATGGAATGGGATTCTGTATCCTTTTAGGGGATCTGAATCATCCTAAAAAAGACCTTGCTGCTCTCCCTTGGCACATAAAAAATAGTTTTTGCACCAAGTCTCTAAGATGTTATCAGAGCGTTAAAAGACTCTTTGACCTCTTTGAACACACCAGGTCACTGTGATCCGGTGTGTTCCCCAGCCGTGATTGCTGAAGTTTCTTGGGTGTCAGGTGAAATCAGTCACAAAAGAGCTACACCAGAAACCTCTTTGCATTTGTTTTGGTCACCAACAGACTTCTGTTGCTGCTTGGAAGACACCTAGGTACCCTGCTTGTCTGCAAACACTCGCCAACTACTTTCCAAGTGATACTTGGAGATGTTTGTCCTCAAAATAAAAGTTTCAATCAATACATTTCAAAAGCCGCAAAGAGATTTGCTGAAAGGATTGCTTGTGAATGCTTTGTCACTAGGTGAAATTTGCATCTAACTTCTCTTTGTGACTATCAGCAGCAGCCTACAGCAACCACTTAACAGCTCGTTGGGACCAGTGGCTACTAATCTTTAGGCCCCTATGACTGGTAACCTTGCAACCAGTTCCACAGCAACAGCTAGCAACCTCCAGCAACCAGTCACCAACCAGTCAGGGTATGCATAGTTTTCCCTAGCAACCTGTGGTTGCTTGGGGGCCACTAACTAGTCTCTAAGCCTCTTTGGGCCTTGGATAAAATCAGAGCAATCAACAGAAATCTATGGGAGGATCTATTAGACAACACAGTGCAGGAGAGATTTAAACACTAGATATTTGACTTTGTCTTGGCTTTCTGTATCCGTAACTCAAAATGCAGTGATTTTTTTCAACTGGGTGGAACCAGACAATTTGTCACCGTGTGATGCTGTGTTACTTTGTGCACATACAGTAGAAGTATAACTTGTTTAGAGAAAACATTTTTTAACTTCATCTTGGGCAAAGTCAGCAAACTTTTTTTAAAAGCTTTTTTAACTAGATTTGATTTGTCTGCTGACCAGAGAAATCTTCACCATTGATTTACATAGAAACTTTAGAATAGGTGTTTACATCACTGCCAGTAGATGATATCAAGATATTGGCCAAGTGTCAAGACTGTCACAGGTTCCACAGAAGCACAGAAGGCATACAGTGCAAAAGTATTTGACCCCCTTGAACCTTTCCACATTTTGTCACATTACAGCCACAAACATGAATCAATTTAATTGGAATTCCACGTGAAAGACCAACACAAAGTGGTGTACACGTGAGAAGTGGAACGAAAATCATACATGATTCCAAACATTTTTTTTTTTACAAATAAATAACTGAAAAGTGGGGTGTGCGTTGATCCTGCTTGCTAGATTTAGCTCATAATTAACAACATGAGCAGAATTATTAAAACAAGACATAACGTATTGCTTACCTTCTCATATTGAAGTCTTATAGCTATCCACCGGTCAGCCACTGAGCTGCACGCATATGTTTAGTTTTGAAGTTTGTTCCAAGCTAGCTGTTTTGCTATATTTCCAGTCTTTATGGAAAACCAGGCTTAGCACAAGAAATACAGCACTGTGCAGATAGATTGACTATTTTTTTTAAACTTTGATATATTTTTTCATGGATTGAAAATGTCATTTTTAGACAATGTAAACTTGCAGAATGACGATATCCACTAGTTGATCACAAGAAATTGTAATCAGGGGAACTCCTGTTGATTAAAATAGAACTAAAATTAAATGAACAATATTAAATTATCATTCAGTTAAATGTAAATCACATCAGAGATGTGTAAAAAAGCTGTGAAACACATGGAGGAAGTAAAAGCTTTATTCGCCCTGGTGTAGTGAGCTGTAGTTTATTGGATAGAGATCATGAACTCATGGTGAAATGTTGGAAACTTTTTAAAACTGAGAATAAAATTAGTTTCAGAGAACTTCTGTTATATTTCAGAATTCAGAACTTCAAGGCTTCAAAAGGCTGCATTAATAATACAGTAATATAGACAGTATTCCTAATTCAGCAGTTGAATTATTGTTGTTGTCAGAAGTGTCCTACTTTCTGAAAAAGTAATCTGGTTTCCCTGAATGGAAAACGCTGAGACACCTGGCGCGCAGGTGTAGCAGGGCACCGCTCAGCTAATCCCGGCTAACCTCCACAGAACTATTTACACCTCTGCATGAATGATTCATCGAGAAGGAACTCTTATAAATTACACATGAAACAAACTCTTAGCTACTGGGTACATACTACATTAGCGCAATCTCTCAGCTCAGCATTTACAACCTCAGGCCCTCTGCAAGAAACACAAAGCCACTTCAGGTTTTATTGCTGGACTCTAAAAAACATCATGTGATTGGCTGAAAGACGTTAGAGTGAAGCTTTTTTATAGGAGAGTGGCGTGTTTCCAAAGTAAACTCCTGCACCGAGGGTAGGGAACACTTCACAGTCATTGCTGCTTTTTTAATGTCCAGAGTGAAATAAGCTTGACTTCATAGATCATCAGTACATTATACACATCAACACAGTCAGTGAGTTTATTAGTTTTTCTCCCTGGAGGCTTCAGACCAGACTATTAAACAAGGAGGACGAGCGCGATATTGGAGATGATTCAACAGGGATGACAGAGCGGCGTGGCGAAGTGTTTGTTGATGAGATGAGTTATAAACTTATGACCGATGACGGAGAGTGACTCTTTTGCTTCGGAGTGAAATGAAAAGTGGGTGTTTTGATGACGGAGCTGCTGTTAGGAGGGACTCCAGATGTCTTTAAAGGCTGCTGCAGATACCAGTGTAACATACTGGCTGTGAGTCAGTCTGGAGTTTAACGTGAGTTTTTCATAGGTCAATATGAACACAGCTGCTGTTTTCTGTATTGCACATGAAATTAATAATGAATGGCCGCTTAATGGTGAATAAATAACGATTCATGCTTTCAATTTCTGTTGCTGGCTTCCTGCTTAGACTCAATCTCTGGCCACCAGTCAACCTTCAGAAGGTTTCTGTCTTTGTTGATGGCCTCCTGAGGGGATCATTGTTCCCCCAAGTTTCCAAAATGATTCCACCTTTGGCATCAGTTTCCTGCTCGGGTTCTGAAGGACCTGTGCCTGCAGGTTCGGTGTCTCCAGTGTGCTCAGCCAATCACATGTAGGCTCTGCCTCTTAGTCGCCCTCCAGAGTCATGCTTCTTGCATTCCCCACCTCCAAGCCTCCAGACAGTATGCCTCCTGGCCATTCTCCTGAGTATTCTCACCTGTTTGCCCTGGTCCTCTGGCATTTTTGCTTCAATATGTCAATAAACAGGAACAGATGAAAAGTCCTGGACATCATGGGCAAGATTGTTTAATAACCTCGGCTTGGATGGACTCAGTCAGGACTGAGAATGATGGTGTGAGCAGCAGTTTGATGGCTTTTTACACTGAAGGTAGGAACTGACTCTGAAGTCTAACATCAGAGGGGAGGAACATGCAGGGAAGGAGGTCAGAGTGGATGGGTGAAAGGTTGATGACCAGGTCTCTACAGGGACTGAACATTTCTGTCGGCTATCCATCACATTTACCAGCAGTGACAAATAGATGGTCCATCTATTGTTTCTTTTCCTCAGGCTTTTTACTTGAGTGAATTTTAGTATTTATTTGGCTGAAAGATTGGTTGGTTTATTCTAAAATATATTTTTAATATCTTTTTTTCTAGGGACATAAGAAATATTTACATTAACAGTGTTGAGATTCACATTATCAGATTAATTTTAAGTTAGCTTCCATTAGCTGTGGCTATTTAATTATGATAGGAGTGCTATGAAACACAAGTTGATAGCAGAAAAAAATCAAGCTTACCACTTCGTGCACTTCAGTAACTGACCAATGGGCTAACTGACCCCACAGCACCATAGGCTGTATATAAAATGTGGATGAACCCACTGTGATCTGACATTTTGAGTTTAATGGCTTTGACTGTTGCCATGTACCCTTTAAAAAATGTTTTAGTCTTTTTTATTATTGTTGTATTATTCTATTAAAAAAATATTAGCTCAATGTGAAATCGATGGCAGTATGTTTTGAAAAAGTTGGGACAGGGTCACGTTTACTACAGTGTAGCATCCCCACTTCTTTTATTAACATCAGTTCCCAGATGTTTACAGACATCTGTTCCCAAAAGTCAAAAATGGGAACATTCCTCTCTTAATTTCATACATTTTGCGATTTCATGAGCAATATTAGTATGTTTTGAATTTGATGGCAGCAACACAGTTGCTGTGCAGCATCCTCTCGTCTTGTAACAACAGCCCGTAAACATCTGGGAACTGAGGACACCAGCTGCTGGACTTTCTAACTGCTCAGCAGCCCTCTACCTCTAAGCTTTGATAAGATTGAAATGCTTGAATTATACAAAAATTCACCAGTGTGAAGTTATAAAGAACAGGAAACAAGCTCCAGAGACCAAAATCATTTCTTGTAAGCTGAAAACTTGTTTATGAAAGCTGACTTGCTTTGTGGCCATCAGATAAACTGCACTTTCTGGCACATTCAGATTAGCTTCATTTATCAGCCTCAGAGGACGCTGTCCAGCCAGGTGGGAAAACTGAAGAGTAAAGTAAAAAAATAAAAGTGTTTTTTTTTGTTTTGGTTTATAAAGTTCAGCCTTTGATATTTGTATTAACTTTCAGTTCGTCTTTCGTTTTATCTTCATTGATATTGTTCAGTTATTATACGACCAGTAATTCCTCGGTAACACATGATCCTGATTTCTCAAAGAAAGATTTGTCCAGAGAAGAAGTCTGATCTCCCCTCATTGAACCCTGAGGACTTCTGGGAGTTCCCGGTTTGTCTGGGAAATGTCAGTCCACTCAGTACTGATGTCTATATATAGGCATCACACACACACACACACACACACACACACACACACACACACACACACACACACAGTTCGTGTGTCCTTCTCTCCTCCTTTCTTTAGATTCCTCCTTTTTTCTATTCTGTTCTTTCCTCATTACTCCCTCCATCCCTCTGCCAAGACTGCACTGGGCCGCTCTGAATTATTAATGAGGCCACACACACACACACACACACACACACACACACACACACACACACACACACACACACACACTATGTCTTCCTCTGTGATCAATACAGCCACAAAAAGCTTTTCCTCTGACCCTCCCTCCACTTCATCTTTCCTTTTACTTCTCCGCTGTACTCCTGGCTCATTCTATTCTATTCTATTCTATTCTATTCTATTCTATTCTATTCTATTCTATTCTATTCCATGTTGTGCATTACTGGGACCCATGGTAATATATCACAAACTATTCTGTAGGAGGATTTAATGTTACGAGTCCTGGTCAGTTTAATCTGTGCATATTTCAATCACATCCAAGTAGTAGTTTTAGCTGCAATTACTTTTTTTTAAAAAAAATCTCCCATGAATTGAAATCTACTCTAGATCCATGCTGTTGTATTTTAGAGTTTTAACTTGTTCTGTAAAATTTGACTTTTGTGTTATAACTGTGAAAGCCGGAAATGTTAGCAGAAACACCCACATATGAACCCTTTTAGAAAGCAAAACGATGACAGAACAAAGTGGTGATGAGTTTTGAGATTCTGCTGTTGCCTTGTTTGCTTGTTTTCTTTGTTCAGTGTTTACTTTGATGAAAGTGTGATGATAATGTGATGAAAACATTCAGCATCATGAAGAAAGTAAGAGGTGAATAAATCAGATGAACTGAACATGTGGGAATGTGAACATGAATTATGAAAACAAAAAGACTAATTTCCACTTTGTACTTGGAAATCCTTTTTAACAACTTTCACCTTTACCCTCAAAGGGGGGAAGATGACCCTCAGCCCATTCTCATTCACCAGGTGTCACTTAATGCCGTTTGTCAAATCTGCTGGCTCGGCTCATTTACATACAAAATGTACTTAGTGTTGGCTGTAGATCGTCTGTCACTCCCAACTTGTCATCTACCAACTTGCAGGGCTGCAGTAATGAAAGGCGCATGTTTGAACCCAAATTGGGATCTTTTCCCAAACCTGCCCAGGTAGCTTTAGTCTCCAAACATGACTAGAAAGGAAAAATTAAGTGACAGATGAAACAAATGAACAAGTAGAAACAAAGTGTCATGGTGTGGGTGAGTCACAGTAATTTTCCACAGTCCCTGCTCTCTCGGAGTCTTCATCACTCCTCCCAGGATGACCACCTGAGACTAATCAAGCCAGCTGTATTTAAGACCAGCGTTCACAACCAGCCTTCGTCAGATTGTCTGCTAACCTACGTTAGTGTATGGCTTCATGACTTCCATGTTTCTCATAGTTCATGTACTTACCTTTGCTCTCTCAGTGGTTCTTTGGAAAACTCCATCATCATCACAATAATCTCACTAACCTGGACGCTGGTCTCTACTCAGGTCTCCACTGCCGGTAACCTCTCAGTTTGTCTTCTCCACTCTCACCTGCCGTCTCTGTTTGGAATCTCAGATCGTTACTCCACTGGACTTACCCAGGCCTCGTCTCCACGCTCCCCCTCTTGTTAAACTCCACCTGCGAACGAGTAAGGCTGTTCCATTCTTCGACTGTGGATCTCTGAACCAATTTCCCAAACCAACTCTGACTCAGCTTCTGTTTCAGTGCCTCTCCACCATCGGCTCTCGCACCACAGTTCCCCTTGCTGGTCTTTGTCTATCACAGCTTATGTTCACAGTATCTCATAGCTCCTGTTCATAGTATTCCCCATTCACGTTCATTTACCCTAGCCTCACTCCTAGCTTTAGCACTTGTAAATATTGCTGTCACAACATCACTGTAAAGTTCTTGTTCACTTCATGCTGAGCCTCTGACTCTGCGTTTGGGTCCACTTCACGTTCTGGCTTCGGCCCTGACACAAAGAGAAACAAAATGCTTGCAGGTGTAAAAGTTTGGTGGACAAACTTCTGACACCGTCATCCCTCCAACCTCCTAGTGCAGAACTTTCAGCTCCCTAAAGCTTGACTGTTATCACTTGACAGTCAATACAGCTGCAGCCA